>NC_058504.1:19546765-20818723 GCF_020382885.2 Scatophagus argus | reverse complement strand
GATGTAGAACAGATACAGCTTGTTAAGATTTTAGTACACAAACTACTTGTTCAAGGCAAGGCAACTAACATTTGGCTACACACAGGACTCAAACCCTGGTCTCCTGCGGGAAACAGTGTTTGATCCATCCAATCGCATGCCAACCACCTCCCAAGGTGACCTTTTCTAACTCTCTACACTATAATAAAATAACTATATGAATTTTACACAAAATATAAAGACTTTTCAAATTTGCAAATATTTTTTCTTGAGTTTAAAAAAACAGTAGGCTCTGTAATAACAAGCACATATACTGCTGCACACCGAAAACATCTTTTAAAACATATTGTGCACCTCAGTCCAATTGTCTTGCTGCACTGAAAAATGTTACAACCTTTTGCTGTAACTCTTCCAACATGTATGGTTGGCCCTTTTAACCACTGGTAACCACTCTGTACCTCCTACACCCTCACATCTCCACTGGTCAGCGCTGCTCTGACCTGCTTGTCAATAACTACATATATCTGCACTGTTCACAGGGCTGCAAGCAAAGATTATTTCAGAGTGAGGCCACTGGTGGTCACATTTGCATTTTATATGTTAGGCAGTTATCTGATGCTCTTGTACAGAGTGACTAACAATCAGGGCAACAGCAGAGTGACTTTAAATTTCAGGACTGCCAAGAGTAAAATCAGAAAACAAAGGATGCAGGAGTCCAAAGCCCTGTGATAACACACAGGACAGAAATTTTTGTGCCACAAGAATAATTCTGTATAATAGAAAAGGTTAAGAAAAAAAAAGCTTTTCTGTGTTGCTGTTTTCCTGCTGAAAAACACATCCAAATGCTGCAAATGTCTAACGCTCTGTTGCAAAGTGAGTGAAGACAGTATGTTTATAGTTACATAAATTATTGAAGATTTATATGCATTTTGGTACCATTATGGTCAAAGTGGCCATAGTCATGCTACAAAAAAGCCTTTTAGTAATTTTTTTTTTACATCCCATTTGGTGCACAGAATTCACTTTAAATGTATTTACAAGTTCTAGTTTTCTCCACTTTTTCAAAATCCTGATACACGAATTTAGATATGAGTACACAGAGATATTCAGAACATTTCAATCCATTCCCCCTAATGAAGTGAAAAGTCACACTACATGTGGTTGTATTTCAGCAATCAATATCTCAAACCTAAACCAAACACTGTCAGAAATACTGAAAATTTAAACATGTATAAAGTTAAAGTGTACGGTTCTGGTGATATGAAAGTTTTCAGTATAGGCTGAGAAAGACTGGAAAATAACTATCAGACTAATCTATGAATTTGAAAAAAAATGCAGAGCCAGTTGGTAAACTGTGTCTAAAATGTGTAAGCAGGGATCACAAGAGCCTAAGAATTTCAGTGAGTGAATCTGTGGCTGTTATCATCGTTTATGGAATGTTAACGGGTTAACAGGACAAAACAGTTCATACAACCTTGAGCAACACACTGAAGTTCTCCTACCAGACAAATCACACTCAGTTGTTCAGTCACTATAGGCAGCAGTAGGCAAATAGCTAAATGGAACCTACATGACCATCACTCATTCACTCATTGCCGTTTTCTACATGTGATGATGCTAACGCAGTGGCTTGACAGACAACACCACTGCTTTCAGCGGGTGTCATTCTTAGTTTTTCTTGAGTCAGATCTGTAGCTGGGTATATGATGGTAGTGAATTTTTCCTGGATGATGTATTTGTGCAACTTAATGCACCTGAATGTGAATCAAGTAACGCTTGCGACTGGTGGTGAGTCATCATCGCCATGGTGTTAAGCCTCCCATTCCTGGGGGAACAGGGTTACCGGCTCTACACCACTGGGGATTTTTATTTTTACATCTGAAAAGCAAAGCAGGGCCTGTCTCACAACAATCCCGCACTCCCTCTCTCTCTCTCTCTCCCTCTCTCTCTCTCTCTCTCTCCTCTCTTCCTCCTCAATGACTGAGCTGAATCAGACACACACATATACACAATAAGACACACAAAAACCAGCAGATGCTACACACATCTGCTCATTTCAGAGCACCACGTCCTTATCTATGTCTGTGTGATATTCAATATGTTTCAGATATCAAAACATGAACCTATGCAGATGAGATGAAGGGGACAATATCACAAACTCAATAACAGCCTCACTGCTCTGTCATTTGCTGCTGAAGACCACATACTGTAGCTGCAGTCTTGGTGTAGCTAACTTGAGTTCTTGGTACATAGACTCAAGCGTTGAGAACATTTCCTGAAATTCTTCCTACCTGGAAATTTGACCAAAGGCAATATGTTAACAGCAACTATTTGTCTTATTTCTGAGAGTTAGGCAGTATGATCGATACCACTCGTGTCTCTGTGTTAAGAAGCTAGAGTTAGGATGCTCAGACTTTTAAGAGAAATTATTGGCTGTTCTTCTGTTCAGTGTTACTACTGATTGCCTAACTGATAACTGACCGCCTGGCTGCATCTTAGACTTCATACTAAAATGCAAATGAGTACTCTCAAACGAAATGTAAGATTTTTTTAAACGTCTGAAACCTTAGAATGAAACCAATATGATGTGAGATGAATACTATCTCTGGATATGATATTACAGTATGTAAGTTGAAGATACTACAAGTTTGTGTTCCCGCCATAGGTTTTAATTATTTAAATATTGTTTTTAAGAAAGCATGTTTCATCTGTTTGGTTTGTTTGGTAGTAACTGGATCTAAATACTACAGTACCAATGAGCCTCAGTCCCTGTTGCTATGGAGAGGAAGTCAGGTAGAGGTGCAAATCCGAGCTATAGAAAACCCTTTGTTGTTGCACTTGAGAACATTCGCCAAATTCATCCAAAATGACCCAAAATATGAAAATGAACAGATTACCTGCAAATGTTTTATCACATTATTATGAAATGCAAATCTTGATCTTCAGCTGACTATCAGTGCCGCAATGACAAAAGCTATTTGACTTAACTCTAAAACCCTAAAACCTCTCAATGGTATGTACAGTGTTTAGATTTAGTTTGTAGATTTGACATTTTTACCAAAGAGACGGATATACTGTAACACACCCACTCTTCCTAATGAGCCTAATAATTCAACAATTAGGGATTCATGTTTGTACAATCTTTGAAGTGCTCATCCTGCAGAAAATAAACAATATTTTTACATTTGGAACCCTGGAAGCCCAACTCCAACTTCTCAACACTATTGGAAATAAAATATTTACAGCATGATATCAGTTGGTCCTCTGCAGACTTTCAGATAAAAAGTGACAAGATAACAACACGCTGTCATGAAGTACTTCCATTATGAAACTGTACAAAAGGAAATGTTTTGTTAAGTGTCTTACTACACATATACCCAGTAATTTGCCTATTTTCAAGACTGTGGTTTACATTTGCATTTTTATTTAAAAAGCACAGACCACAATAGAGACTTGTGATGAAATTTTCATAGAGAGGTTACCAGAAGTTACATGTGGTGTTGCTGCAATGTTCAGCAATCACACACAGAGAGAAAACTATTGTTAGAAGATGGAGAGATACCAATTTTCTCAGTGACAGAGACTCAGTAGAGCACAATGCAGAAATGTTTGACTCAGTGTAGAGATCTTTTCTTTTCTTTTCAGGTTAGCTCTTCTTTCTTTCTTAGAGGCATTTTGAGAAATGTAGGAAATCAATAACTTAACTGGAAGTAAACAAAGTGAGTTGAAGTAAAGCGGAAATACATTATTTTTTTTTTTTACACCTATTTCTTCAAAAAATCAGTTTGAATGGACTGATTGAGCACCACAAACTGAGCTATGTGAGTATGAGTGATTTTTTTTCTTGATGGTTGCTCTGTAATACTCCATTCAAAGGTGAAGCAAGTGAGAAAGATAGCTGCTGAGTCTCAATGTCAGATCGTCAAATATTGAAGCTTTGAGCTGGCAAGCCATCAACCAAAAGCTGCAGTATTTAGTGACGTGTGAATGAAATACAACCAATGTTTCTCCGCATTCCCTATAGGTTTAAACTGAACTGATGGACTTTTCTTTCCAAAGAATAAAATTTTTTAGAATACATTCAGAATACATATGATTGTTGTAATATTACTAGTGGCTTCCTGAAATACAATAGGTAGGACTCTTACTGCAACAATACAATAGGACTCTTACTGTATCTCTTTGGTCCATCTTCGAGGCAGAAAGAGAGTGTGAGAGTGGCGTCCTCCTCAAAAAATTCTGTAGCGAAGGCGTCCCACCACAAACTGTCACTTTCCTGTTGAAAGGTAAAAAGAATACAACACTTAGACAGACGCAGGGTTCCCTCGGCATCAATCAACACTATGTTTTTCTTAAGAATCATTCTCTTTAGCTCACCTAAATCTTTAAAACACAGAATATGTAAAAGCATGTCTCTTTGCTACCCCTCTGTTCTTTAAAACAACCGCGGCTTGTTTCAGTATGAAACTCTTCATTTTGTTCTTTTCATTTAATAACCAACAAGTGAATTTCCCTTATCCAGGTTGTTGCTCTTGTGCTATTGCTTTTTTGTTGTTGTTTTTACATAAATTCAATATATTCATTCTGATAAGACAAAGATATTGTCACTATGCAGACTTTTCCATGAGACCAGATTAAAAAAAAAGAACATTGCTTTTTGACATACAAAGTCAGCAGTGTGGAGCAAGTTTTCCCCTTCACTGTCAATTGGCTTGTTGAGCTTTATTTGAATCACCAAGTTCACAAAGGGCGATCGAGTATGAAAGATAAAACAGTCAAATACATTATGTGCATAAAACAAATTACGACAAGGACATCACAGTGTGAAAGGATAGGAACAAATAGCTGATAGTTACAAAAAGAAACTGAAAGCATATAAAAATGAGTCTACGACTCATGTTTAAAGAAGTGATCTCAAAGAGGATGCTGGCTGCTGGCTGCTGGCATAAGCCTCCCCTGCAGGTCGATGTAAACCCAAAGCCTGGTAATATCCTTTACTTTTCTTAAGCCAGGACTATGGGAGAGCCCTGCCTGTGGCACCTACTAGTCTGAAATACTGACCAACAGCTTTATACCACCAGTAGATGTGGTTGTAATAACTGTAGATGTAGTGGAAGTTGTAGTAGTAGCAGAATTCTAATAGTTGCATTGGAAGAAGTGATAGTCAATAGTAAGATAGCAGTAGTAGTATGAACTGTGGTAAAAATACTTTTCTAATTTTCAGTAGTAGGTAACAGAAGTACTGAGGAGACTGTCAGTAGTTTTAGTAACAGTAACAGTAACACTAGTTGTAGTAGTAATTTTAGAGGTGGAAGGTGTAAGAAGTGGTATTATTTTAGTAGTAGTAGTAGTAGTGCTTGTAGTTGTAGTACAAAAGAAGTCATGTTCTCGCGGTAGGGTTAGCGACTTTGTGAGGAAACACTTTCCCGTAAATCTCTTTACCCTGAAATTACTCCCTTACAGCCTTTCACCCTCCCCCCCCCTCCTCATGAAAACCTCAGATAATGTTGGCGGTACAGCCCCCACTCCCCCCGCTCTCGCCCTTCCACCCACTGATGTTTGACTGATGCTAATTTCCTCTGACACATTATGACAGATCACTGCGTTTCATTCTGCACAGCGCTGAGGGATGGCAAGCACTTCCCAGATGTTGACAATTAGCATTGTCACCATCGAGCAGTGTCAAGCCCAATAAGCAGCGCCCGGAGCACCGGCAGGTCAACGTGTCTCACAATGAGTCTCATGCAAAGAGGAAGTGAGTGATGTGGCTAGGAAGACCTAGAACTGGACCTTCACCCAGCCTGTTCAATCAATAGGTCATCATGAGTTAGTGGGGAGGCCTGGCAGACCAATCGGATGAAGTGTGGACTGAAGAACAGTCCACAGTGGAGTTTTAACAAATACACTTTGGAAGGGTTAGATTTGTCCTTTGTGGCAAGATCAAGTACAGATAAATTAAACAAGTTTTCAAATCTAGTGGTGTGCAATTTGACAATTTTATATTCTAATGGATCTTGGAGGCGACCAGAATTGACTTTTCAGGCAAATCATAGAGATTGTGGTATTAATGTCCTTTTTGCCAGATTGCCCAATCACATCCAAATCTTATACTTCTAAAAACTCTAACAGGAAGAATTCTAACAGGAATCAGATTTTATGCTAGAAAATGCTGCAGTGCGTGCTCAGTTGGGAAAAAAAAAATCCATTTTGTTTAAATAAACATCATCTTCCCAAGACAAGGTTGGAAACTAAAAAGACCTCAGTATCATTTTAACATGGTTAAAAATGTCAGTTACAGTTTCCAAAAAATGCTTGTTTTCTGTATTACTGTCAATTAACAATGATGTGCTCAGAAAAACAGCAAATCCTCACATTTGACAAGCTGATGTTGGCTCTTTCGCTTCAGGTTTCAAAACAAGTTTCATCAAAACTGGACCAGCTGTGTCTAAAATATAAAATGTAATGTATGGCAAAATACAAATACTTACAGTGCTCCCATTAGGCAATTCAGTGTAACTGTTTAAATCAGCCACCTTCACAGTTCAACAAATGGATATGTGGATGCATGCCAGGATAGTCTGTGTGCATGTGGATGCACTACTGACTGGCTGTCCACTGGGAACCAAATGCATGAGCTGCCGTGTGTGTTTGTCTGAGTGTGTGTTTGACTGACTGTGTCATACTGCTAGACTCAGCAGGTGTGAACAACAAGCATGTGTGTGGTGTCTGTTTCATGCGCATACATCTATTTTAAAGAGACGGCTGGAGAAGAGTGACAGGACAGGACAAAACAGGCCGAACATGAGACAGACTGGTGTTACTCTGCATTCAGATTGAGTTCAGGCCATAATCCAGTACCATGAGGGTGGGAGCTCCTGGGATTGACCGTCAAAGCAAAGGGTCAACAAGACACACATACACACACACACACACCCTAAGTGTATGTGAATTAAGATGATCCTTCTCAGTGCAGTGAATTTCTACCCTTCTACTTGAACTAGTTTTAATGACACAAGAGGTTTAACATAACAGAAATCAATATCACTCCTGTGCCAAATACTGTCTGTACACAGGACAAGGCTGGCATTGTCCTATATTTTTCAGCAAATCTCATCAAAAGGCCTTTAAAATTTTAAAAACATCTAAACATGAACAGCTGCATATTTGGTATGCTAGTGACAGCAACAGGAGGGAGTATGTGGGATCGGCTCATAACAACCCATAGTGACCATGTTCATTTTAATGAAGTAACACACCACCCAGTGTAATGGTGTGGTTGATTTATGCTACAGCACCCCTAGCTGAATGATGCTCTAACTCTAACTGAAGGTTTTCAAAAGCATTAATGTGGAAAAAGTGCGGAAGCCAAATTCTGTCATTTCACGAGACACCACTAAGTGGCGCTACAGTGAGCATGTGCAGTGGCTTTGAATTTAGGCTTAGTCGCTATAGTATGTATTAAAATTACACAAAATTTGCTATGAAATGTAAAGTCTTCCTCGTCAAACGCTGGTTTATAGAAAAACAACAGCATCTATCACTAATGCTAACAACACCAGTTAACTGCTGCATCTATGCTGTTCAAATGGTTCAAATATACACAATGTTTTATGTCATCCTTATTGTTTACGTTATGTTCAATTTTGACTGTTATCTAAGTTTTTTCTTTGACTAGTCGGCTAGTGCGCGTTTAAACTTCAGCTCAAACGTATGGGAAATCAGTAGTTAGGAACGTCCCTGGTCTCTACGTCACACTGTCACCTCTCATTTGTCATTTGTCAATTGCTCGTCATTGAAAATACGCATCACAAAATTGTTAATGATAAGTTTATGGTTGGCTATGCTAGCTGAATGCTAACACAATGTCGGCTAAACCCACAAGATTAATGATGAGTGTTTTTATAGAGTGGTATTAGATTTACTAAAGGTAAAGGTTGTTCTTCCACCACTAAGCTGTATCATGCTTTGTTCCACAGGAAATACTTGTTAATGGGATACATTCATTGTGGGGAAAAAAAAATAAAAAATTTCTCTTTAACGTTCATCAGTCAATCACATTGCTGGTACCAAGCACAAAACAGTGTTTCACCTGATTGACTCTGTTGAACTTCCCCTGCTGCTAAAACAGGTTAGATTTCATAGAAAAGTATGACCCCCATTTTGACATAAACTGCCTGGATTTAGTGTTGGAGATAAATTTTTGAAGTGCTGTCATCCCGAGGGCTCCCATCTCTCTGTTTTATAGACTCTGGTATTCATTAAGCTTCCTCTTAGAGTTTTAATGAAAAGTGTTTTACTTCCCACTTCTCTGTTTTACAGAATATTGTCTTCCTTAAAATGCCTCTTATTCAGTTTTACAGAAGAGGTTTTGTCACCTTCCCCCTCATTCTGATTTAAAGTGAGTTTCAATCACAGTCCTCTGCTTTGCAATATATCTTAATTAGGCTCATTTTTACTATCATTTTCAATTTTTTTCCTCTCAGTGCCCTTCCCGCCCTGTTTTTGGGCATTTCCTGGAACTGAGCCTTTTTGCAGCATAATATTTTCTGTAGTTCATTTTGGCAGTCTACTGATATTTGCTCAGACCTACAACCACCTAAAAAGACCATGTATTTCACGGAGAGCAGAGTTGACAGCAGTGTCAGCAGGGTCCAAGCATAGATGTTATGGTTTAGTTTGAAAAAGCCTCCCACCCAGACAACAGAGAAATCTGAAAATAACAAGCACATTTCATGTGACACGAACAGCATTTATTTTCAACATTCGTGACAATAAAACAAACAGCAGTTTCAATGCTCTTCTCCAAATCACTCATTTCATAAGTTAAAAATGCACTGCTAACAAAGCTAAATGTTTTGTTCAAAAACCTGCCATTATATGCAGGAAACAGTATTTAGAATCAGTAACCATTAATCCTGCAAACTGGAGCTTTTGGGCAGCATCTCACCAAGTTGTACAACGTGGCTGGCTGAGCTATGGACTGGCCAGATATGAAGAAGGAGAAGCTGGACCTGGGCCAGATGGGTCTGGAGAACAGCTAAAGCCTGGCCAGTGGACAGAAGCCATATGAATTCTCTGGCTGAAGCCAAACAAGCCCCACCGGAGGCTCATGGTGCTGTAGATGTTGTCTTCAATTTCAGTCTCTGCAGAAAATGTTAGGAACTTTCCTTTTATTCTGTCTGTGGTAGAAGGTTATAAACTTGTAAGTGACATGAAAAAACTATGAAAATCTAAGGGTGCACTGTTCCATCCACCATCCATCCACCTTCCTCTCTGTGTCTGGGTAACCTCCTCTCTGCAATTGTTCGCTGACAGACAACGTCCTGCCTTCATTTACGCCTGCGGACTCTCTGACGAACCACGTGGCGTGACGATGTTTGTTGTCAGACGCTACAAATCAGGCCGACTCCAAGGGACCCGAGGTGAACCGACATGGTCGCAGCCGTGACGGCCGTCATCCGATAAGGCTCTATTGATTCAAACGGATCGCACCTCATCTGGGGGGGATTTATCAATGTGTCAATTGCCCACTAGCGACCCACAAATCACCAGCGCTGGCCAGGCCCTGGGAATTTACAGGAAATCCAGTGGATTGGAGGGACAACATAGGGAGGATCCTCAGTAAATAGCACCAGAGCTGAGGGTTAAGTCTATGTATACAGATGTCCATACAGGATGGACAGGCAGATGACACTATGTGGTACCAGAAAACACAAAGTTTTGCTGAACATAAAAGCACAAAAAGTATCCCTTTGTGCTGGAAATATGTATCTATCCTCAAATACACCCAAACATTTGGAATCATGCTCTGTGCACAAAATATATGTCTTTATTTACTGCATAGATATTCTGTGCATCCAAACAACCACATAAAAGAAAACCACAACTTTCTTCCCACACAATATCTTTCTAACAGTCCATAAACCACTAATGTCTCTATGTTTAACACAAACCATTTTGTTAGTCTGTGTTTTATTTTTTCATTTATTTATTTATTTTTTTTTTTTTTTCAGTTTTTCCAGCCTCTTGTGGCAGAAAAGCCTCCAAGAGTGTAGGCGTGTCTGGAGCCTGACCTTGGAGAAATACCAATGTCTGAAACCCCATTCAGCTCTTGAATAGCACGTAGCCTGGCTGGCTGGTGAACTAAAAAAAGTTTTACTGTTGTCAAAGATTCAAACAGCCTCAGGTTATTAGGGAGCATAACAACCTAACAGAAGGAAAGAGTCTCTACATGCTTTTGAAATCATCTTTAGCGAGGTAGATTTTCTTTGATCATATGGTAAGGGCCCATGACAGAGGAAACATCTTAAACAGAAAACCATATTTCTGTATTTCTGCCTGCACAAATGTGATCATATTGATTTTTGTGGCAGCAGGAGGACACATTCACCTACAGCAGATTTTTTTTAATGTCCGTGATGTAGGTGTTCGCATTTTTAAAGTAAATCTAAGCTAATTCAAATTTTAATACCAGTTAAAGACAAAAAGTGCATTGGTACTCATTTAAATTGTTGAAACAATTCAAATGAGTACCAATAATAAAAGTCATAATGACTAAATAAAGAACAATAAGGTAAAATGAAAATAGCTGTTAAAGCCCCACACCTAAATTTGGTCTGATAAAAGAACAGTCTGGGAAATTTCATGGTTTTCTTGCAGTGCAAATTCTGTGCATAACAAATCCCTGGAACAAAACATAACCACACAGGTACTGTTTCTGTTAAGGGGTCCTCGGGATGACAAAGTACACAAATCACCCCTTTGGACTACACAGACAACACCCCCTTCGTCTCATTTCTGAGAGCACACTAATGTTTGATATCAGCACTGTTTATCCTCTCGAGTCTTAGGTGTTTTATATGATGCAAATTTAACATGTTGCTGCGTTTGGCCACCTTACAGTCACCAGCAAACATTATGCAGATGAAGAGCAAATGAATACAGCAGAGGGGGGAAAAAAGTCATTGCCCTTGAACAGCCACTGCAAGTTCACCAGGAAGGAACTTTATCTTAATAAATGAAGTCCGTGAAGAAGTTTGCGTGTTTAATTGCATATCTGCCAGTTTACTTCGGTATCGTTCCCACTCTGTCTTTCATTATGCTGTCAGAAGTTACGAGTCACAGTCAAGGACCACTGATTGTTTCAACAGTATAGATTTAGGGTTGAGGTTAATACACAGAAGCTGTTTTAATCCAGAAACACTTCACTATACATCCAGAACTGGCTCTCACCCAGGAGGTTGCAGGACTGGTCAACATCACTAATAACATTGTCCAGTTACTGGACTAGTGACTGACTAACATGTGGGACATCAGCTAAATTCCTTAAAAAAGAAAAATTTGGCACAAAGCTTAATATTCAAAAGAGCAAATAATTAGAGCTGAAATGATTAATCATTGGTCAACAGAAAATATAATTTTTATAATTCGATTATTTATAATTAATATTTCAAAATGGCAAACGTTTACTCAGAAAGTGGTTCCAAACATGTTTGGTTGGTGACTATATCTTTGAGGTGTGAGCACTTGAAGCAATGAAGCAAAACTATGCAACGTTTTCCAAGCAAGAAGAAAAAAATACTCAATTCTATGGATCAAAAAAAATAAATAAATAAATAAAAAAATGCTGTGTTCTTCTTTCTTAGCTTCGTAATCATTTGGCGACCCCTCAGATTTATCTCATGACCCTGACCTCCAGCTTGGGTAACACTGGATTAGAGGATTTGCGGATTTTCTCTGTTTATACAATTGTAAATTCAATATCTTTGAGCTTTGGACTGTTGAACAGACAAAACTTTCTCCATTGAAGAGAAACCAAAATAAGCCAGTGTCAGCAGCAGAAACACCTGATTAGGGCATCAGGTTAAGTGACAACAAACACCATTAAAGATGAAAACAACAAAACAACAACAAAATGCATTAATGACAAAGCAAGGAAGTTAAATTATTTACTCACTACATGAGAGATTACGATCAAAAGGAAGAATCAGGTTCTAACTCGAACATGCTAACACTATGCCACCCGTCCAGCCTGTACTCACCACTGTTGCACTAATTAGACCAATAAACAATCAGCACATAACACACTTCCACCCACAGCCTAACAAGAAACTTGATCAATGCTGGATTTCATCACATCCTCAGATGTTGCTCACTGGAGGATGCAGTCATGACAGTAAAGTGCAGCAGCCAACACACCCTCACCTGTTGCTCATTAGGCTGATCTGCTGTCAGCTACCAGAAGCCAGGCAATCTGCAAATGCTACACATTTATAGGGGTATGTTTTTTTAAACGTTAACTAATTCATTTTAATCTTTTCAAATGAGCAAGATTAAGATAAATACAAGTTTAAATTGATTTTATCACCAGATTGCAGCATGGAGTCTTATATCCCCCATGGAAAGAAAATAATAAATATGAACATATATATTTTTTATCTATGCCACATATATTTTCCAACATATGTGCACATATTCGAAATCGGCTCCCTACATATGTCTTTCAACTATATGTACATATATATCCATATATGCACACATATATTGTAACGTATGTGTGCATATATGGATATATATGTAGTTACGAAGGCTACAGTATAAACTGTACATTCCACCACTGCTTAGGAAGCTGAAACTTTTAGCACAAATGTCGCAAATCTCACCTAATTTGAGGCTTTATTAGCCTCGCATCGCCATCTTCACCATAAAGAGGAGCATCTTGTGAATCCTGAAATCATAAAATACATGAGCAGTTTAACGCTAATTCCGAGGTCCTTGGCTTTGCTTCCACGTTGGAAATGAGAAAAAGCCCATCGTTTGCTTTTACCGAAGCGATCATGTGAACGACTGTGGCAGTTAACGACACAGCACGTTTGCATCATGTTTTAACTTGTTTAAACAAAACAACAGAACACAAGAGCAGCGTCACGCATGCTGCCGGCTTAAACACACTTTTCAGCTGCCCGCAAAGCCCACAATGCATTGCGGTTTTCCCACTCCACTACGTCACACTTTCGAGCCCTATAGCCTTCTCAGCCAGTCGGTAGTTCGCCCGTCGCCGTGATATGGATCGAGTTGATGATAGATGATAGAGAGTGAGGTCACTTTAAAAACTGCTGCATGCAATAAAGCAATCAAAAGCTATTGTCTTATACATTGACTTCTGCAAAGCTCAATCTGCATTGAATTAAAGTGAAAAAGTGAGATATAGGGATTATGTATGGCATATATGCAAAAAGTCTATCTGTGTGTGGATATATACAGGTCATATATGACACACATATCTCCTATATATCCACATACATGCACATATATGACCCTAAATATGGCATACATGCAACATGTATTCTGCATATATTCTGGGATATATTGAGATATATGTTCATATATTTCCTTTCCGTATGGGATTTCTTTTAACACTCAATGTTATTTTCTCAGCCAGCTGTATTAAGTTTATTTTTGGCTCATCTGACAAACTTTTGACAGAATTCTGTAGGCCCCATTATTTTTAATTATTACAATAAAAGCAACTTGATTAATAAAGTGTCATTTTAACTCTGGCAAAAAAACAAACAAACAAAAGAAAAACATTTAATTGTGTTAGCAGCTGTGGTTCCTTAAGCATAGGCACTGCAAAGCTACGAACTATCTACTGACTGAAGAACAAGATGTATGTATCAGGCTGAGCATGTTATATATAACCGTGAATGTGAAGCCACTGTAATAAAGATTTGTCTGCTGTTCTATGAATGGCAGCATTGCCTGTGATGTTCTATATACATGCTGTAACTTTTTTATTTTATTTGGAAGCAAGGATAAAAATTGTGATGAAGAATTTTTTTTATATGAAAATCTGGTTCTGTCTTGGGAGATCATAGGTCAAGGTCATTGAAATCCTCTCAGAGTTGTTGGACATTCAGCATATTGCTTGATGCCACTTCAGTAGAGCAGAAACTTGGCTAAGTGCAGGATGTTTTGGCAAAGGGCTTGCAACTGCCTGAAGGACTGTTAGTTCATATTCACGCCTGGAAGATATGGTTGCTTGTCCAGGCCAGTCATATTTATAGTCAGTTCATTATTTATTCAGAATAGTTCAGTTCATCTCACAGAAAAAACAGTAAACTACACCAAGAAGTCAAACAGCTGATCAGCAAAATGATGAAACACCCAGAAAGCAGCACAGAGCAGAGGCTGGCTCCTGGTGTAACTAATCTGAAGTACAGTGTGTCTCCCCTGTGTTCACTGTATCTCTCTCTGCTCAATGATGAAATATTCCAAGCTTTAACATAGTATACAGCACTAGTTACATGACTCTCTACAAGCTGTGTGTGTGTGGCATCAAAGTAAATCAATTTTAAAGGACTAAAATAAATGTCCTTCGGCCAGTAAAGCCTGTGAAGAAATGAAGTCCACCTCCTTCCGGTTTAAAGGGAGCAGAAGAGGGCAAAGGAAAAGTATGGGATGATGGACAATTAGGACAATGAATGAAAAGCATGAAACTCACCTAAAAATTATTGTTGAGATGAGAATGACAGGCATACAATCTTTCAACAATTATTTTAAATGCAACAGTAAAAAACAGTTAAGTGCTTTAAAATGAGGCTGTACTCCCAAAATCCATGACTCAAAATCAGCATGCATACACTTTCAAGTGATGTGGAACATGGATGGCTCATCATCATGCCCGGGAGTCAGAGGATTGGCAACAGCATTTACTGATGTCAGACCTCTGTCAGTCTTGGGGGCTGTGTTCAGTCCCAATCCGGACACGATCACGGGGAGGCTGATGAGTCCACTTCCACTGCCTGCTCACCTGTGCTAGCAGTGTAACCTAAACACTCTCCCATTGCTCTGAGCTCCTGCTCTAGACAGAGCCTGTTAATTTAGCTGCACGGCTAGCTGGGCTAACGAGCTAATGGCAGCAACAGCTAGCAGCAGTTAACAGTTACTCTGATGAAGGTCTTGGACAAAGCAGCAATATAACCCAAACCCCAGTGTTTCCCTAACATAGTTTTTGTGCGCAGCCTAACCAAACCACAACTTTGTCAGATCATAAAACAACTTTATTTTAACAAAGGAACATTGTATTAGTTTGTAGAGGGCAAGATAACTTGTCCTTTGTTCTAGGGCATGAACAAATGATTCATTCTGTCGTTTAATTTTCTCTGTGCCACAAGGAGCTTCAGTAAAATGTGAGAGTCTGTTTTAACCTGCAGTTTCTTGCATTGTGTATTACACCCGAGGATACATAGTTTTAAAAGCAATCATCAAGGCGGGTTTCAACATCTCACTCGAACACCCTTCAGCTGCAGGAGAGGATAGAACCTGTGACCTCTTCACTTTGGGACAAACTATCTAACCACATCGAAGAAAGAGAACAACAGGACATAGATGGACCCGCAGGCCTGGCTGTCTCCTCTGTTATCTGAGCGACAGTACAGCCTGGAAGGAACCATGGGAAAGGGCCAGGAAAAAGGTGGGTCTATTGTCCGAGCATCCTGCTGGATGTCACTGACGCTCATTGTTTGACTGGAAGCTTGTTTTTCTTGTTGTTTTTTGTTTTTTTTTTGATTTTCTGGGAACATCCTTCCAGAGCATCCCATTTACAGTGTGATTTTACTGGACCGGCACAACAGGTTCAACAGCTATGAAATCTCTGAATGACATGTAATATATGCTTGTTCCCTTAAATATGAGTTGTGTTTTTGACATAGTTTGCAAGGGTTACTTCACAAGTTCTTTCCACATTTAATGCCCGTTTATTGGGCCAGTATTGAGGTCTATCCCTAATGGTTGATTATTCACTTTTTTTTCTTTTTTGTATCACCTGGTGATGATATTGTATCATATCACCTGGTGAACAGTTGCTTATTTACACATTCAGCAGGTACAGGTCAGTATTATTTATTCATTTAGAGTTTTTGGTCTCCACCATCTACTGAGAGAAATATCTGACTCTTAAGATTCAGATGCTAATGCTCTGCAGGGTCATCACAATGAGTCACCATTTTCATGTTGTCACACTGTGCATGTGATTTGTTAAGCTACCAATTAATTCATTTATTTATCAATTTATCAAATATAGCCACTTTATAGATATTGTTTTTTTAATCTAGTGGCTAGACAGGCTCTGGAGCTACACCGTTACTCCGGAGCTATGTCCTCTCTGAATATGTGTTAGTGTCAGTGTTACTATTACTGTGACAGCATGTCATCCACATGTTGTGACATATCAGACTTGTGTTTCTTTCACTGTTTGCCATGAGTGGCAGGACTTGCTTCCCCTTTGGCGATTAATAAAGTTATCTAAATGTCTACCACTGTAATGACATTAGACATTACTTACTGTCACCCATGACTTGGAATGAGACTGGGTAGTGTTGAACTGTGCAGAATGTGCAGTTTTCTTAGACTGAATTTACCTCATAACTGCATTTAATGCATAATTTCGTCTTTTCTATTCTCTATTCAATGATTATACAGCAAAGAGTAACTTCATAAGCAATGAAATGGTAAACAGACAAAAGGTTTTCAGCTAAATTAACAGTAGCAACTGCAGTTTTTTAGGGATAAGGTTCCCTTTTCCCTTCTTTTCAAAACTATCAGCCTGTCTGCTTACCTTTTAGCAGTATTTTTATTCTAGTAATAATTCTAATTTGGCGAGGGGTTGCAGCTAATGCGGCTCAGTCCTTTCAGTGACTGGCAGCATTAGGAAAATATAAAATGTTTTTGTTTTTAAATGTAAAGGGTAACATTTTACGGTTCCACAAAAGCAGATGTCTGCTCATTTTCAGTAAGTCTGTGAATAATAATAACACATATTTGAGAAAGAGAAAGAAATAATCATTCTGTTTAGTCAGTTCTGGCCAAGAAAATAACAAATGCTATAGACTTATTCAGGCCCCATTTTTCAGTGTTTTATTTGTTTTCTTGTTTAGTGAGTGGGAGGGAGCAGAACTGATAATCATTCATTTAAATGTATTTAATAGTTTAATGGACTTTTTAAGGTCAACACGGTCCATTCAATGCTTGTATCTTGTTAACTAATTAATAATCAGCTGTAAAGATTTCCTGTGTCACTGAGGCTGGTTTTAAACATCTACTGTACAATACACGAAGAACCCTTTGACCACACCTACAATATACTTTACATTTATTTTTTTAATAGCAGAAAAGATTAAAACTCAGTTGCAACACATACGAAGCCTTTTCAGTGACACTGGCAGTGGCTTGTTTTCCCTGATGGTAGATAAATCCAACAGTAATGGTTCAGATAAGGCCACTGTGATGCTCAACACCTTTCTGGTAATTACTTTCAGCCAGTTTCACACACATGCACTGCAAAAAAATATCTGTGTGGCCAGGTATTGTCACATCTTAGTAAGTCCAATTGTTCTTGAAAAATGTGGAAATGTTTCTTATTTGGGTGGATGCTTTGTTTTATGCATGAAAGTTTTGAACAAATCACACAATGCTATAATGAGATAAATAAACTGCAGGCAGCACATTCCCATTCACTGTCCCAGCTGGACTTTGATGCTTTATACTGAAGATACGAGAAATTAAAAATATAGCCACATTTACTTAGTTTTGATTATTCGTTTGGTCTGTAAAATGTCAGAAAATACTAGAAAGTTATCTGAAGCCAAAGATGATGCCACTGAACTGGTTTTTGTCTGGACTCTTAAACCCAAAGATATTCAATTCACTATCACATAAAGCAAAGAAACTCATCTAATAACGTATAGTAATGTTGTCCTAATGATAACAATCTGTAATGAAATATCAAAATAGCTGCTTTTTATTTTTTAGTAATCGACTAACCGATTAAGTTTAAGTTTGAATAGTTTTCATAAACTTTATGGAAGGTTGTGTTTTTCACGATGGCATTAATGTTTTATTTAGACACCTTTTAATGTAGGGACTGTTTATGAAAGATTAGAAACTGCTGCGGCAGAAACAAGTATTAAAACATGCATTCAACACAATAGTCTTCTTTGTATCTGTTTGAGACTTGAGCTGAACAAATAAAATCTTTGTGTGTGTGTGTGTGCATTTTAAACATTGAATATGACTTGGGAATACTTATTAAGATGACTGACATGATAAATTAAAACAGTTATTGATTAATGGATTACTGAATCATCAATTAATCAGCAAAAATTTTGAACATTCATTCTTTAAATCACTTTTTTTCGCCCCAAAATGTGCTAGTTCCAGGATTCCAGATTGCTTGCCTTTTTTGGGATATCTGTTGACTATTGGTCACACAAAACAAACAACTGATAAACTGTGATTTTTTGTTTTGTTTTATTGGGAAAAGAATCTTCAGACTAATTGAATCAGTTATTATTTGAAGATCTAATGTCTGGTAAAGTGAAAACTTTTGAATGTAGACTGTCACAGAAATACATTTTATGCTGTGTTCTTGGTGTCTTGGTGGCTCATCTTTAATCCCTCTCTGTGAACCTTACAGCTCAGTGCAAACTTGACCTCTACATCATAAGCCTATTCATGTCAATATGACACGTAGTGCTGATGGGAACAGATCCACTTTGCCATTGACAGGAACAAGGGATTTTGCCATAATGAACACTCCAGTCCTTCCAGCTCTGCAGTCAAGCCAATGAGTCAGGTCTGTGGGCCCATTTGAATAATGAGAATGAGACTAACTATGTGCAATAGACACAAGAATCCAATGAATGGCCTGCCAATCACTGTTACTGATTGCATGTCTGTCCACAGAGGAAGAGTGTGACCATTAGACCCACCATCGGCAGCAGCAGTGGCAGAGAGGGTTTCTGAACGCAGCCCCTTGCCTATTATTATGGACCTCCATTAAAATGCTTTTGTTTTCCTTCTGTTTCACCCTCTGTGTTGTAGTTTTACTTACAGTGTTATTCTGTGTCCCCGCTCTCTTCTGCTGAATATTAATGTCCTCTATGCTAATGGCCTTACACCGGCTGAGGTCGACCAAGCTCCTCCTCTGAATGTTAATCCACTGCCCCATTTGCATACGCTTAAGTGTCAAATTCCCCCACAAATCATCGCAGCTGCCTCCGTACGCCGAGGCCAGTGCCCCCCGAGCGACAGCAGAGAAACAATGTGGTCACACCGTATGCATAGCATCAAATCCACATCAAAGCCTGTTTAGATTGCCAGGTCACAGCGGGTTCACATTGTGTAAAATGAAGGTAATGGGATAGCAGTCAGTCTGGTGCGGAAATACAGCCAGGTAGGTAATAAGTATGAATGGAGCAGGTAATAAGGTTGGGATAGAAACAGAACCAGTGTCATCAGAGGAGCAGGACGGTTAAAGCCGCAGCACAGTTATCAGTTCAAAGGTGAGCGCTGATCCCAGACAAACTCACAGGACTTATTGTGTCATTAGGTTTTATTCTTCCCTATTTCCATGTGCGCTTTGAGTGCAAGGCAGGTGAAAAGTAGTTACTGAGAAAGAACAAGACATAGTCCTTCAGCACGTTTGGAAGGAACAGTTTCACCTGTTTGTTCACCTGTATGAAATCCTATTACATATTTCTATCTACTATGGACTTTGAAAGCAGAAACCATATAAACTGAATATCTTGAGCTTATTAAAAACTGACCTTTCACACCAAAATATTTCATGGAAAAAATAATCTGCAGGTTAATTATTATTAACATTATTAAAATAAAAATTAGTTGCAGCGGTAATTTCATCATCACTATAGTAAAACTGATTTTCTGATGATTCAATCTTCAGAAAACTATACTACTACTACTAATCAACTAATCAAACATACTATTTTTCTTTTTAAGCAAAGCTTTTTTCTGTTTTATATGCTTTGAAATTATATTTGAGTTGGGCAAGAACATCGTGAATACAAAGAAACTGTGATGATTTTTAATTACTTTCTGAGATTTTACTGACCAACTGATTAATTGAAAAAGTAAGCAAAAGATTAATAGATAATGAAAACGATCATTAGTTGCAACCAAATACTTCACTGTAGCTTATTCCACGTGCAACTGTCCCTTATCCCTCGCCAAATGTAAAACCACGTAACACCTTAAACCACTCTCTCTGACACACCGAACATCACTAAACGTGTGAGAACGGAATAACGTGTCTCTGTCTAATTCTAACAACGAGTTATTTCACTCATGGCGGATTAACTGCATAAAGCTTTTGCTATAGATGTCACTTCCACTCATACAGAGTCAGACTTCCTCTGGGGGTAAGTCTCCTCTAAGTGTCAAGTCGTTGAGTCCTGTGCCTGCCAGCGTGAGCGGCAGTTGCACCACCAGCCAAGCAAATTCAAAGCACACATGAATAAGACAAATGGGAGACTTGCGAAGAGAGGAGCGACTTCATTCGACTCCTTCAACACTTTTGTAAAAGGTGGTGTCGTACTGGGGCTCAGTCGCTTCCCGTGTTAAGAAACTACTCAGAACAATCAGAATGCAAACCGTAGTGAGTCATTTTGCCATGATGGCCTGCCAGCAAGTGTGATGTTAAGTAAGCTCGGAGCTATTCCTGCCCTCAACAATGGCTGTCCTTTCACGATGTTAAGCATCTTTATTTGGGTGATAGTTCTGACAGCACTGCTATTTGCAAGCTTGAAATCGTTTTGACTTGATCAACAAAATACAGCAACAGATCCAGTCAGAGACTCGCTTTAATATGTCTCTTCACACTCAACTCCAACAAAAGAACGCCATCTTATTATGTTCTTTAGATCAGTTTGATATACTTATTGTCTTCTACAACAACAGTTGTGCTGTTTAACAGCACAAAAAACTCACTTAAGATTGTTTTATCATCTTTCAGATTTTTCCTGATGTCATGGGATTGACTTATTAGCATGAGTTTTGTTTTTGAAGGTGTCTAACAAGAAGTCGAACTGGCCAAAAACTTAATAAAACATAATGTCTCTGTGTAGGAAAACATGCAGCATATTTTTTGTATGAAAGGGTTTTAGGCAAACAAACTAATATATTTCTTCATACATAGCCCATATAAAATGGAAAACTTGAAATATGTTCTTATTTGTTGTAATAACATTTCATGCTCTTTTATGCTCAAATGTACAAACCAGGACATGCAGCAGTAGATTCTGATCCCAATCAAAGAGGAAGCAACGCCAATGTCAACAACTAAGGGTCAGCATTGTGCTATATATTCAAACCTGAGTTAGTCAAACTGATATTTCAAGCATCAGTTCAGTTTCAGCACTTTCCGTCAAACACAGATATGGATCTGCAACCGCTGCTAGCAGCAAAACCTTGATGAAATATTCAAGAAAATATCCAGCAGGACAATTCAGCTTTTTTCCTCTAATGGAATCCAGATTTGTTTTTTTTTTTCTTTTTCTATCCAAGAAACATCTCCAACTTCCTGTTTTGTAACAACATCATCCTGACCCTGCACTCGTACTGACATGGCCTCATTTCTAAATTATAAATTCATCTAACAGGAGATAGGCTTAGCAGCAGCTCGGTGATAAAAGAAGCAGCAGAATGACCCTTTAGGCACGCATGCTCATTAAGGGACTAGAAGCTAACCTCGCTTTCCAGGAAGTAAACTCCCTCAGTAAGACTGTTTCATGAAGCCTACACATTATTTTGTACACTTAGGACAATGGACTGGTTGCACAGCAGACATTTTGACATGTCATAGCAGGAAACCCACAGGTGTTTTAATGATTGCTGTATAACATTTAAAAAAAAGGCTGCTATTGTGTAAGCTGGTTCACTGTCACTCTTACTGGGGCGTTTAATGGAAGTGAGCCGCTGTTACTGTTATTAAGTCCACCTGTGTTTTTCCTGTTGTGACAAGCCTAACTGTCTGCAGCGCAACAAGTCCGCTGGACATTATAGACGAAGCTTGGTAAAGAGAGATTTGTATCACAATCTTTTTTCACTGCTTAACATATTTTCCCCACGCAATAGGTTTGTGTAAACTGATGGCTACACTTTGCATTCATGAAGATAATTGCTATATAATTTTGTTAAAAGGCTGAAATGAGCTGTATGGCACATCTGGATGCAAACAAATTGCAAAACTCGAGGCATTTATTTCCCGCTCTAAGACACTACTTCTCATTATATTCACCACCTGCATTTTAATCAAACAATAACTGCATTGGTAAAGAGAAGACATAATATACAGTCCAGCCAGTGAGGAGAGAAAGAAAAAGATGGAGGAGAAAAAGATGTTATGAACACCAAAGAGAACAAAAACCTAATTATATTATTATGCAATTATATAATTTAGTCTGAGGAGATGAAAGTAATGGATTAAACTGGTGTGTGTCTGCACACATCACGAGACTTGAGTATGTATATTACCAACTGCATTTTGTTTGTGCTGTGGACACTCCTGGTGGCACATTAACACACACGCAGGATGTGTTAGGTCTATGTGTGTGTATGTGCACGTGTGAGTGTGCACTGTGATTGCACTTGCTGTCTGGGTATGTGTGGTACGGGAGTTGAGGTCTACTGGGGCTTGGGCCACTCCATATGAATAATGCATCAGACTGGGCCGTTGCATCTCAGCAACATTGCCTTGGTCTGCTTAAAGTTGCAAGTTCCTCTTTGGGAAAGTCAGCATCATTCTGCAAGCTGCTGCAGTGACTCGGCTGGACTCTGGCTTCAACACATGATTTCCAAAATGACTAAGAAATTTCACATCAAATCATTTAATTATGACATATTTATGCAAAACACCTCAGTTTTTAACATCTCGCTGCAAATTCCAGCCTTAAATCCTCCAGCAGCAGTCACATCACTCAAAACAATTTGACATTGGAACACTTAGTTGATTAACTGATTGTTTGATAGGATTAGGGTAACAATCATCACCTATTTTGAAAAAAAAAACAACAAATTTAAATTAAATCAAAATTGCAAATTTCACTGTTTCCAACTGTTTTCCAGTTTTGAGCGTTTTCTGACTTTCTTCTTCATCTTCTATGATAGCAAATTCATTATCTTTTGGTCACACTGGACAAAACAAAACCATTTTTAGAGGTCACCATGGCCACTGGAAACTTATAATGAGCATTTTTTTGCTATTTGCTGGCATTCATGGTGAATTAATCAACTGAGAAACAATTGGTGGATGAATAGTTAATAATCCTAAATTGAAGCCTTAACAATTGTAAGTCAAAAAGTGAACAGTTAGATTTCCAAAAGATGCTTTTTACTGCATTTTGTTACTATCCATTCCCCCAAAGAAGCCTTGCACGGAGAAGCTGACATGTTCGATGAACTTTTTATCTGCAGATTTACACACTGGTGCTCGCATAGCAGATGCTGAAGACAGATGCTTGCTATATAATTCACAGTGGGATCATCAAAGGTTTAGTCTGAATGACACTGTATGCAACACTCGCTGCGCATCCAACTAGTTGAAGCATCAGGAAACTGACGTGGAATTAATTCACCCTGAAGCAGTTATATTACGATCATCTTTTTTGCAATTGGGGTCACTTTCATTGAGAATCTTCATTGACACAGCGATGAATTGTGAATCAAGGGACACATTATTTTACAGTTTTAATTCTACTCTGCTCTGCACTTTTGTTTAGCTTTGGCTTTTGCAGTTTGGAAACAACCAGGTATGCAAATATGCAAAATAACAGGCAGTTGGTAAATGTGTGCTAATTAATTAAATGCACGAGAAAAGGCAAAGGCTACTTTGCCTCAGTCCATGCAGCCTGGTTGGACCTGAGTGGTCTTTCAGACCACCCCCTGAGGCATGCTTTTCAGTTTCTTATTGAGTTTTGTTGATACTATATGTAACTTTCTGTACAGATATATCACAGTGCGAAAAAGTGCTAATTGAAATCTTTAATTTCATATGTGTTGCAGTGCAGTTTAACCTGATTTTGAAATTTTATCAAGACTGTAACAAGTAACGCCTACTTTATGTGGATCGTGAATCACTCAGCTCCTATCAAACTATGTGACAATTAAGCCTTGAATTTTAAACATACTAATTGGCCACGTGAAAGCATCACCTCCACCTATCGTCTTTCTTTCCCACTTACATTTAGCATTTTTAGACTCGTCACTAAAACAGATCACTTCAGGGGATGATAATTCTTGCAGCGTAGTCTACACACCGGAGCCTGCTTACTTTCACCTCAGGAATGTTTGGTACTTTGGCATCACATCCACACCTCCTTATTGACAGAGCTTTATGCCGTACCGAGCCCCTCTCTTGCGCTCTCTTTACGTCCCCTCCATCCTGCCCGCGCCGGACTTCCACAGCGCGCTACCCTCCCACCGGTACCGCAACCTAAACGGGACGTGGCTGTCTCCGCTCGGCTCACCTCTGTGCGCGCCTGCAGCCGCTTGTTCATCTCGTAGATCCGATACTCAGGCTGGACCATGTACGGCGAGTGTCTCCTGTAGAAGGGTCCGAACGGAGACGAGTAGAACGGGTCGTGGGCTGGGTTGGACATGGTGGCTCCTGGCGAGGCGCACTGCGCGATTTCAACATCCAACGAGCACGGCAGCGCACATGGGGAGTGCGATGCTCTCCGAAGACCCCCAGTGGGAAGCAGCCGCTGTCGAGGCTGAGCTGCACTCTGCAAGTTGGCCTGCCTAGTTCGCTGCTATAGCGTGGAGCTGGAAGAGGAGGCGGAGGAGGGAGGAGGAGGAGGAGAGCGGAGGAGGGGGGCAGAATTGAAAGGGGGGGGGGTCGTTTCCTGTTCCCTCGAGACCTACACTCGGTTTTGCTCTCGTGCAAAGTTCAAGTAAGAACAGTGTGTGTGTGCGCGCGCGCGAGTGTGTGTTTCTTTGCGCCTTTCATCATATTTTCAGCACATCAGACATTTTAATGATATGAAACACTAACTTGCCAATACTGGTTGAGCCCTATAATAAAGTGCAGGGTTCAGATGCATCAAACAGTTCATCAGTTACAATGCCTGATCTGAACATATCGGCTTAATATACACGCTGGAACAACAACACTTTTGTGCCAAATCAGCTGTGTTTTATATTCATCTAAACTAAACACTGAATATTCTTGCTTTTGGTCATGTTTCGACTCTTATTCCAAAGACAGTTAAATCCTGATTTAAAGGCTGAGAGCCTATTGCAGCTCGGGGTCAAAAATCTTCAGTGTTAATAACAAGACATCTCTTACAGCAAGCTGACTCTTGTACTGGAAACAAGAGGAAGTCACCAGGTCAGCAATTGCAAAAGAAATAACTTTATAGTCGTTTTCATGGTTTTGAATACTAAAAAATACATAAAACTTTAAAAAATAAACATTTCAGGAAATTTGTCTGGCAAAGGACAGAGGTTAAATCTGTGTATATTTAATGTCTGAAATTAAGAATAAAATGTCGCCTGACCTTGGCTGAATTTGAATGAAGACATGGTCTTAAAATAAGTTCAGTATTTTCCCTAGTGAGTGATGCTGCATTTAAAGGTGTAAATATTCACATTAAGAGATGATAGCACGCCGTCCAGCACACCTGATGAGGCTTCACTCGTAAACAGTTTATGTGTAGCATGACTTAATGATACTGTATCGATTGCGTTACCTGTGGTCAGTGCTGCTAATGACAGGATCTTAGTACCTGACTAGTTATGCACCAAGCGGCTTCATTTGGGATTAAGGGAACGCATAGGGTGAGTACTCATTGCCTTGTCTGCTACACACATCAGTTGTTTTTTTTCATCTGACCAATAATAAATGCACAGTCACTGATAGATCCACTAAACCTATTTCATAGACGCTATTTGTAACATTTGCAAAAACTGGCTCCAGAAAAGACTGGCACAGCAACAGTCTGTCAACTAAAATATGAGTATTTAAAAACAACTTTTGCATACGAACATACAGCAATTTAAAAAGTTAATTGTCGATTGTTTCAATAATCTATCTGTTACAGGACCAGGTCAACCTGTTAAGGGGCACAGGGGCAAAAGCTTGGTGCTGGGCCCCTATAACTCCCCTGTATAACCACCACCACCAAGTTCCAAATAAATCCAGTGTTCATATGTACCAGATGAGTGCAGTTTATACTGAAACATAAAATTAGCTTCTGACATAGGTATGATGCAGGACCAGCCTTAATTGGTATTTGACCCACAACCTACCTAACAAATTTGCAGTTAATTAAATTACCAAAAGCAGACACACAGCAGATCAGGGACCTGAGGCAGATGCCCACTTTGCCAATCCAGACCTACTCATCACCCACTCTTTAAAAGCTCTTTCTAGAATAAAAAGTGCTTTTTTCACAGTCAGTGAAGCATGTTCCACCAGCAGGGCAGTTTCAGAATACAGACTGGGCGGTTAGCAAGATCAGTTAGCCGCTATGGCTGATCACACAAAGTAAAGAGCGCCACCTACTGAAACTTCAACAGACAACCAAAGATGTCCCAGTTCTTTCCACACAGTTTGATTGACAGGTGATCTATGGGACGTGAAGAGAAATACACATTTCCAGAGAGATATAATCCCTTGCTATCATTGGACCAATCATCAAACGTTTCCCCCGACACCAGGTCTACTTTCTTCAGTTTGCATACATCATTGCCTGTAACTCACATCCCACAGTTCGCATATTATGACACATGAACATGCCTTCATGGTCATAACACTGTATGCGAGCCGCATGGCACAGACTGGTTCTAATTTATTTCGGCAATTTTACACCACATACCATGCAACACATGTCAATAACATCATTTACTGTGACAGCATGTGTCACTAACATGTTGAATTTCCAAACCAGACACACCAGAGTGAACTGAAAATCTTTTTTTTGGCACACCGATTAAGATTTCCTCCGTGTGCTCCTCCGTGACAGATTAGGCTTGGACTGCAAAGTAGCCACAAGAATCTAAAAATAAACAGACACTCAGACCAGCCGTAACATTACAACCGAGTCTCACATTAACTGCCTGCACTGGGAATTAATGAACAGCATTTATGAAGTCTGACTTTTAATCCAAAATGGCTGAATGGGGAGAGGCAGTCTGAATCGAGTGAGATAAAAGTTGTAATCCAAATGCCTCAGGCATCCGGTCGGGTAATTAAAAAAAAAAGTTTGAAAAATCTATTAATAAACCTTTAATTAAAAACTACATTTTTAATATCTCAAGACCTTTTCAATTGACATTTCTAACAGGATTTGGTTGCTCGCCTAAAGCGCTTACCACTCAAGTGTGGCTGCAACACAGTACATTGAAGTGAACAGCTCATTTAACAGATTTCAATATAAATTTGGTTGTATTGTACAGAAGACCGTAAACAGGACTTGTATGTGAGCTTAGGTTCCCCGCTCATTTGTGTGATGAACAGCAGAGCATCTCTCGGCGAACACGCTGGCAAAAATATTATCACTCATAGCCTGCAGTGGCTCTTCTCTTCATCAACCATGTTTAGAACTTGTATTTACAATCATACAAATTTAGATGAACTGCTTCACCAGGAAGGTCACAGGTCAAAATCATTGTCATGCGGCATATCATGCTGCATGTCATGCTGGTGATATTGAATGAATAAACCCCCAAAGCCCCCAAATAAATTGATCCTACTCACAGCTATTGTCTGTGTAGCCAAAGCCTAAACTTGGAGCATCCAAAAACTAGTAAAAGCATACGAGTGAGTCTCATTGTTGTACTGGCAAATATGTTCCCTTATTAACACGTACACTGTAGTTTATTTTGACTTAATCCTACATACACCGTCCTGCAGCCTTAAGCGCTCACTAGAGAACCCAATCCACAGCTAAAAATAGCCCTCAACAAATGCACCATTCTCTCTCATTTGAATAACATATTTTGAAACCTACAGAGCCTGTGAAATTATTAAATTACTCTTTAAAAATGAAAATACACATTTATATATAATATAGCATAACAGTAACCTTACATGCATGTTTGAAACTTGTGACAATATCATTTATTAATCAAAACTGTTTTGATTTTTTTTTCCTTTTTAGACAATTGTTTTTGGTTAGCAGAGGCAGACAGGAAATGAGGACGAGAGAGGGGTATGACATGCCACAAAGCAGTGTCGTTACCACGTGGCATCCACCCTAACCATTCGACTACAAAGGCAGTCTCGATGCTTCAAACTTTTAAAGCCCAGCATTCTTATTCCATTCAAGGCATTCTAGGAGAGATGAGGACATTCATCTTTTAGATCATGATAGATTGTGTTATTTAAATAGCGTCAATTACAATTTTATTTACAACAGACATGCATCAGGATGTGTTAATTTAATGTCTTGTGATAGGTAGCGTGCATGTTTTTACACTGTTGCCATGTAACTTAAGTGGACCCCAGGAAGAATAGCTGCTGCTGTGCAAAAGCTGATGGAGATCTGAATAAACAGACCAACTTCTCTGACTTAAGAATGCTGCTAAGCCAATTAAAGCTGTTTTATATGTTATCCACTGATCTTATACTGATCTGACCAGAATGATCACTTTGACTCTGGAGTGGGAGTGTCTCCTGTTCTGACCTTCATTGCCACATTTTTTTTTCTTTCTGCAGGAGGTTTAGTCCACTAAATAGCAAAATTTGTGTGGGAAACCAACCAGAAATTAATTATCTTTATTATGCGCTCTCTTTTTGGAGTAGGGCCTGTTTCAACGCAATTCAATGGATGAAAATGTCCCTGATTTATTTGTTCAGTATTTTCTACTTTGTTTTCCATACTTTGTGTGTTTATGTTTAATTCCCGTTCATGCCGGGCTATTTTGTCCTCAGGGACGACAAAGTTAATTGGATTGAATTTAAGTGAAAAGGAAACCAGATGTACCTTGACAGAATGCAGTGTTGTATCCTGCACGTGTTCTCTGAATGTTTCAAGCCTCGACCATTTGTTAAACGCAGAAAATGCATCAAGGATGAAGGAGAGGTGCTTTCAGCTGTTAACCAGCAAGGTGAGGGAGACAAAACACTTGTGGATGAGAATGGAAATGGGTCAGGACACATATAGACACTCTGCTTCTGCTGGGTTCCCTCTCGGTGTTACTATGGTAACATACCCTATCTCCCTACCTACCTACCTGCCTGCCTGCCTTTAGAGCACAAACTACACACCCTAGCAGCCGTGCTACAGGTTTTGCACCTGAACGCACCGGTGCGGCTCCTGTTCAGAAGAACCCAGAACATGTCTTATCCTGTTTCACAGAAGAGCATGAAAATACAAAGTTGTAGCTATGTTTGATGTTGCTGCTGCTGATGTAAACAATCACACTCATTTTTTTTTCTCTTTTTTTAAAACATGTGCCAACATGCAGATTGTTTGTGATATTTCATAAGCCAGAAGGAAGAGTTTGATTGTGATATTAACAAAAGGATTTTTGTTGTTGATTGACAAGCAGTGATGAAAGACACGAAGCGCTAAAAATAGCAGAATATCACAGTGCAACACCATGGTAAGACTGCAAATAAACCACTGTAGTCTGCTGTTTCACTGGCAGCTCAGTAAAACTAAGGAAAGCCTCCTCCTGTCTAACTCTGACCAGATTCCAGCTTATTGTGGACCCTGATAAAAGTAAAATCTAACTCGACTGTGAACACTGGGAAGTGTGTCCCCTTATTTTGAGCCCACAATTGTTTTCCAAATATGGATGAAATATACCCGGGATGCCGGAGCAGCAACTTCTATGGTGGAATCTCATTAGCATCGTAATAGCTTCCAGGCTCATTTGCATTTTGCCGTGAGTGATTTTTTTTTCTCTCTTTTTCCTCTTCACTGCTGGATGGAATAATAATAATAAAAAAAGAAGTAAAACTTTGAAGCACCATATTTTATTTCATTATTTAAGTTAAACAAATTGTAATTGAAAAGCACTTTTCAATTATACTATTTCCTCATACTAGTGACAAATGAGGCTCACAGTTGTGTCAATCAATTATACAAAGACACAAACTAATATTTGAACACGGGAATGACGAATTAGAGTAAATAGATTAATGCAGGAACTCGAGGCTTTTAGTTCTATTTCAGAAATAGTCTTTGTCTGCAAAGGTAGAGTTTTTAAAATCATATTTGCACATTCATGTGTGCATATCCTGAACTTTGGTGGTGAAGTGATGTGACATGAAGTCATTATGGTGCATATGGCCACCAAATACAGACAAAGAGGATGAGGAAAATGTTGTGGATAGCATATATAACTGTATTTTCAAGTTCAGTAAAAGGAAATCTACACATTTAATATGATAAAACAGGCTTTTGTGAAACCTGCAGTCCTTTTAAAAAGGGGATAACTTGCCCTTATGTTGAAAACAAGAATCAAAACAATGAAGAACACACATTGCAGCCTGTTAGACATCCACACTATTCTTTCCTTATGCTGAATTTTGCAGCTAAGCAGCACAGCGAGCAAAGAGTTAATATTTTCAACCAGTTCTGCCTGCAACACACACACAGGCACGCAAGCGCACGCGCGCACACACACACACACACACACACACACACACATGCTTATATCCCCACAACCCATCACCCCTGATCACACTCAGACTCGCGCACACTCCCACGCACATACACATGCACACACAAACCCATAATTCCCAACACCACCACCCCCCTCTCCCTCCTCACCCACCGCCTCCTCCTGCCTCCTTGGGCTCACCCTACCCCCCCTCCTCCTCCTCCTTTCTCTATCTCTGCCCCCCTCCCCTGCCTCCTTCCTCCTCCACCACCACCACCCCCCCTCAGGTCAGTTAATAAGCGAGCCTGAGCCTGTGCCTCAGCTTGGCTGTCTGGAGGACATGCAGAGCAGTGTCTCCTGGGAATTGGCTCATGCAGAATGCCGCTCCGCCGAGAGAATGGAATTTTACCCTCGCTAGGGCTCCCAGCCGCACCACGCAGCAGGAAACCTGACAGACACACACACACAACGCACACAAGTGCACAAGCATGCACGCCAACACGTGCTGCAAATCAGCTCCCAAACATCCTCTCGCACACACATATAAACACAGTGGTCCCAAGAGTGTGTTTGCTGAGACGTCTCCCCATCCCTTTAAGTAGAGTGACCACTACCTAAGAAAAACACTTATTTTCCCCCTGAATCATCAAGAAGCCATCATTAACTTAATGGTGACAGAGTCTTCGGGGACACATGGTGATAGTCTGTGCAACACAAAAGCTTCCATTTCACTCTGGCAAATGTAAACACACACGGTTGCGAACACAGGGACATCAGCGGGTACAGTGCTGCTAATGAGTTGCCTCGTAGATTTAGAGACAGTGGCTTTTCCACACTTCTGTCTCAACTTCAAGTGTTGAGAAAGTCACCCCCCACTTTCCCTACCTCCTCCTCCTCTTTTATTCCTCCTCAAACCCACAGCTCCATCTATCGGTGTCCCTGTGCCACAAGTCTTTAGGCGATGGAGAATAAACACCGAACCACTGGAAAGGATTCAGTTGGCTGCTGTAATCACCATTCCAGCGAGCAGGAAACTATTACATGTTTTATGTAAATTCAAGAGAGTGGCTGCAAACAAGTTCCGCTGCAAATGAAGAGAGTGGGTGAAAACATGTTCGTAATATTAGAAGAATAAACAGATATAATGGCAAGGAGTGAAAAGAAATAAATGTCTTCTTACGACCTTTAACCCTTAATTTGGTTTTGTAAATGTTCTTTTTGCTGTTCAAAATGTGAGCTATTTGGTTTTATAGACTGCAGTTTCAGGACAAAATGACAAAGGTCTGATGAATCACGTTGCCGAGCGATGCTGAGCATGATTCATGCCTCCAACAAGGTTGTATTTACCCAGGAAAAACAATACTCACTGCACTGAGTCTGCACATGTACACAGCATGAGAGGAAGCAGGGAAATATGTTTTTGCTGATGTGTTTTACAGATATTATCACAGTTGTGGAAGATCAATGGTAGTGATTATGGCATGCTTTTTCATGCTGTTTTTAGCTGACTAAAGAAAGGGATAGATTCCAATCCCATTTTTCTATGGTCTTGGCATGTGCACATGTGCATGAGTTCGGATGGAACTCCAGTCAGAGAGATCCCACCACCCACATATGTAGATTACCACCACTGTTCCAAAGGGATTAGCAGTCACACAGATTGTAAACCAGTGTCGCTTGGAGATTGAATTGTTCACAGACAAAACCTCGTCCTGTTTCCACAAAATGTAGGAGAGTTTGCAGCACCTTTCAGTAACAGTTAATTATAGGCTGTGTTCAGTGTAGTTTGGACCTAATCATAAACATGACAGCTCTTAATTTTTCTATCCCCCCATCTTGCCTCAACAGGAACTGTAATGCATAAAAATAATAATCATAAAGGAGGTGATATGGGTTGCAGTGTAAAAAGACACACCCTAATTGTAAATTAGATTGTTTTCAAACTAAATGTTATTCTCTACTCCCAAATACACCATGACAGTGGAAAAAATTGTGGAAATGGTGGAGGAAAAAAAAACAAAAAAAACCCACAGATACACACACAAACACACCCACACGCATGCACGCACACACACACACACACACACATACTTACACAAACACTCACGCACTGCAACCTTCAATGAGCCCTCTCCATGAAATGCTGAAGCCAAGGCAGCATTTACACCATGAAAACATCCCAAATAATAACACTGACGCTTTACATATGAAATATTCCTGCACTTTTTTTTTATTGTAAATATTTTCCATCTGCTACATTTGTCAGGTGTAACATACAGAGGTTATCATTGTAATTATTTGTTCTTGTCTCTCGTGGAGCACCTCCAGTGAAAAAGACCTGCCTGTCTCAGCTCTGGCTGTTTGTAGTGTAGCAAGCCGAGGCAGCAGCTCTCTCTTTGGGATTTAGCCTTTCAAAAGTCCTCGTCAGATTTGCAGCGCAGACGTACTTCTGCTGGCTGCCGCCCCCACATCTCTGCCCCCCCTACCCTCACCACATCTCCCCATCCCTCTAACCAGTCCCCTCTTCCTCCCCCATCCACCTCCCTCCCCTCTCCTCTCTCTGCTCACTCTGCTGCAGATGTTTTGGATATGTTTTCTTAGTGAAGAAGCTGCGCCAAGTGCCGACAAAATGCCCCTCGGTCGTCTCCAGCAGTCGCTGGTGCTGTGGCGGTGGTGCTGGCCAACGGTTGTTGAGCGAGATGTTAGCGTGAATGGCGGCCAACATTCCACAGACAGAGAGAGGTCGTGCAGAGGTTAGCCCCAGTGGCTGCCAATGTGCACATAGCAGGAGCCTAATTACCCAACATGCAAGAATTAGTGCACTAAAGTCAGGAGAATCTTTATTTATATATTTTTTTAATAAAGTGATTAGAAAGAGAAGCACACTAAATATAAATGAGCCTATCTCTGTGTCGATTTGCTGTGTTTGGACACACAGGACTCCAGTGTTTGTAGGATTTGCACCGTAATGTGGCAAACATTTGCCGAAGGGATTTCAGGTTCAGTCTGGGTTTTGGATGGACCAGCCAGCTCATTAGCTTGCCTGCTCTGTGGCATGGCATTGCAACAATTCAGGTGCAAAACTTTCCCCAGAAAAAAAAAACAGCAACATTGTGAGAAAGAAAACTGTTGTGCACAAATAAGGGATACACTTTCCGGTGTTCTGCTTACACACAACAAATTTCAAATCTCCCAGTTGTCAGAAGTGTTGATTGTGAGGTGACAATTATTCTGAGTGTTGATTATGCACTCAAAGTGCAGACATGGCTTGGGGACTGCTTAACATTAGTGTTAAATTAACTCTGATGGGCATGGAATAGCACAAAAGGTTGCTAATACTCACAATTCTGCTGTTTTCATTTAATTCAGTAATTCATGTCACAATAGAAGTTATTTACTTTCTTTTGCTTGGCATCATAATAGTGTCATAATAGGTTTGCTGCACTATTTTATCCATGCTCATTTATCCAAAACAAAGTTCTGATGTCGAAACCAATCACCATCTTGCATCAGTTTAACTGTCAATAAAGAAGAAGAAGAAGAAGAAGAAGAAGAAGAAGAAGAAGAAGAAGACGAAAATTAAAAATCAAACCTGAAAAGTTGAACCTAAGAGGTGCGTTCACCAGTTTAGCTTTATGTTACAAGCAGGTAGTTGAAGAAACTCACTGTGTAGCATTCCAGCAGACTAAGAACACACAAGAACTGCAAGAAGAACCAGAACGGTTTACAATGGGAAAGGGGCGAACAGGCAATTAGTGTCAGTCATTTCGTCCAATAAAAACCTGAAAGTCCAATAATTTACTTCGTCATGAAGCATCTGCATTTTTCTTTTTAAGAATTTCAACATTTGTTTTTTTCATATATGAACATATCAGCATATTCAGCAATTAAAAAGCAAGCATATTTTAGTCAAGACACCCTTCATCTGCAACTGGCATATCTTAGTCAGCTACATTCACATTAGTTGATAAGTAAACATCGGTATCTACCTCGTTGTAAGTAACAAATCGTTTTATCCACTACATTTCTTTTAATCGACGTGTGTTACGTTTTCATGGATCATTACACATCTGTACCATACTGAGTTAATCAGTAATCATCTTTCTAATATATTGATTTCTCAATAGATGTTCACACCACATCTTTAAGCAACAACCATTTTCTGTAGAGGACAAGGCTGATGGGAGACCAAACTTGATGTTCAGGAGAGAAAGAAAGAAAAATAGCTGGCTGTGCTGCTACCATCCCCCATCTCGTAGGCATGGCAGCAGCATCGCACACATGCGCCTGCACGCACGCACACACACACACACACACACACACACACACACACACACACACAAGCGGTTGGTCATGGACACACATACACACAAATACACGTGCATACAAAGCACACATACATCAACACACTCACAAACACACACGAACAGCCCATCTCTCTCTCTCTCTCTCTCTCTCTCTGCTACCTGATGTGAGGCAGACAGAATATTCCAGAAAACTAACACAATGAATATTCCTCTACTATTCATACAAAACAGAAAAACACCCAGAGATGATTCTAATTCAAATTAAATCTACACATGTATTCAAAGCTGTTCTATTTAGTCACACGTTAGTCTCAAGATGTCAATTTTAAACCACTGGAGACAAAAAGAGAGTGGGTTGGGAGAAAAAGTTTATGGCGTAGCTTCAGTGCTGAATAAATAAAGTGTTTTAAGAGCCAGACTTGAGTGTTTGAAGGTGGAGAGCAGCTGTGGTGGCCTGTGGTGATCTTGCTGCCCTCCCTTAATCTTAATAATACTCACAAAGCAGCTCAGATCTGATTCATTTTGGTTGATTCATTTTGGTTGCATACAGTTAGATCTTGATAATTTGAGAATTTTACACATATTTTAAGAATTTCAGTGTTCATTCATATGGATGTGGTTCTTTTCAGTGGCATAGTAGTGCTGTGAGGCAGATTCAGTCAATGCTTTGTTGTGCCAGTGTGTTTAGATGGGGCAAGGTCTGGTTCTGGAGTACTGAACTGCCTTTCAAGGGAAAATTATGCTGCATTCTTTGAACTTTTAATTTAAATTTGATTATGTTTTGCATTTAAATACTGATGTACCTTGTTGCCCATAAGTTTTGTTTGGGTGGTTTACCTCAAACAAGACAGTAGGCATTCAGGATGTTAAATGTTAATGAAAGGACGGTACCTTAATATTGCCATTACATGCTAATTAACATTATCTTTCAAGGGAAATATTGTAGTTTCTACTCCAGTGTATTTATTTGGCAGATATAGAGTCTTAGGAGAGTAAGGTTTTCTTTCATGTTTCCAGGTAGCAAAATATGATTCACTGGAAACCACCCAATGCTAAAATTGGTGTCACATTTACTGAATGTTATTAAAATGCTGTTTGGGTCACCAAACTGGGTTTACAAAGTGATGTAGGAGGTCTATGAAAAAAAACATCCATTTTTAAAGTCAAACAGTCTAATTACATTTTCAAACCAACCATAGATGCACAATCTTAAATCATAGAGTTAAAGAGTTAAAAAGCCATTTACAGAGAAATCAACTGCTACCACCAGCAGAAGGCCAACTAAAGAGGACACATCTGCTGGGGACAGTTACCCAGTTTGCTCTTCCAAGTTTACAGCAAATCAGGATGCTAGCAGCAGCACAGGCGTTGCCAACCAAGGTAACAGCATGGCCACTGAACATCATGAGTCAGATCTTAGGCCCCTTGATATGGGAATGCATGCTCCAAAGACAAAACTCCACCATCAAAACATCATCAAAAAGAAACAGATATGATGAGTACTACATTGCTTTGGGATTCACTTGTATTGGTACTGGTGCATTTCCTTGGCCACAGTGTGCTATGTGTGCAAAAATACTATCTCAAAAGTCAGTGAAAACCAAAGCTGTGGTAAAGGTTTGAAAGTCTGGTTAGATGACAACAGAAAGGTCTTCCTGTTCTTTCATAATTGTGTGCAAATCAGCTTGCTTTGACAGACACTGTCAAATGCGACATGACAATGAATTTTAGTGATCTGGCTGAACAACTGCATAGGTAGCTTTCTCTTCCAGTTACATGCATTCTCACAACTACACCCATTTCATTAACGTGTTTATAACATACAACACAACAGGAAGGCCTATTTCTACTTTGGATACTTTGGAGAAAATTCTTTATTACCTTTTAAATACAAGATTTTACTCAGAATTTCACAGATCACTGCTCAATTTACTCGTGACGTTCACCTTGCCATATTCAGCTACTGTCATATCATCTGCAATCCCTCACAATGTTTTTTTTTGCTTGTTTCTGTTTTGTTTTTTGTTTTTCATGTGTTTAGGCTTTGTGTGTTCGACATGCCAAAGACAATCAATAGTGCTGCAAAATTGCAGAGCTGGACCAGATGCTATCCCCAGACCTGATGATTATTGGACTTTGCATAGTGTTGAGTCGGTTTGCTGGGCTCTGGTCTTACCAGCAGCCAGGTGTAGCATGGGAATAGATACAGTATCTGTCTGAATAGAAGCCCAGTGCTTCTGGCAACTTCAATCCAAATCAATGCTCAGGCCAGGGTACCAAATAAATAGTTTCCCTCCAAATAAAGAGACAGTCTTTCTTATTTTTAAGTTTTACTGACTTCGATCACCTCAGTTTTTCTTCCCAAAAACAAAAGTCACAAAATGTGGAAACCTTGGAATTTCGTCTTTTCTGAAAGAGTGCATGAGGCTTTACCTCCCTCTTTACCACACTCTTTGTAGCTTTGTGGGGAAGGGGTGAGGAGGGTGAAGAGGAATGTTCCCTAATGAGCTTTATAGAACGGGTACAGCCACGTTAAAGTGAGAGGAAACAGACCTCCCTCCAAATATGAATATCAGAAAGATGCAAATGTACTCAACAGTGAATTTATTATTCTGAATATGTTCAGAAACAAAAGGCTCTGGAAGGCAGAGGGAGTGAAAGTGAACTGCTCCCCTCCAAATCTTACCACCTTAAAAAAAAAAAAAAAAAAAAAAAAAGACAGGGAGAAGAAGATCGGAGCAAGAGAGGAGGGAGAGAAAGGGATATGAAAAAAAATGTCAGAGATGGAGAGAGAGAGAGGAAAAATCCTGGGCCCTGTTTCTTCTATTTTTTTTAAAGCAATGGCATCCTGTGTTCTTGGATGTGTCGTTGCCATGGCAACTGTAACTTGGTGACCTCGTTATTTCTGCCTAATCCCGCACTGAAATTATGGTTGCTCCACCCTTTTGCCTGGCTGCCCTGATAACACAATCATTGCAAATGAGGCAAGGGAATGGAGAAGAAGAAGAAGAAGGAGTAGAAGAAGAAGAAGAAGGAGAAGAAGAAGAAGAAGAAGAAGGAGAAAAAGAAGAAGAAGAAGAAGAAGCAGAAGAAGCATTTGGCACACCTTTTTACCAGATCACCACAGGCAATAATTTATCATGCACAGTATATTCACCAATATCCATTTACTGCTTCTACTATCTGCTTTTAGTGTTTTGCCGTATTCTTTCAACAGCTGATTATGGGACTGAGTAATTAAAATAAGCACTTAGCAATAATCAGCCATTAGTGGTTGAGAAACTGTATTGATTTCAGATCAGTCATGAGTTTATTACAGTACAGTCTGTGCCAAGTCAACATATAGGCAGGCCTTGCACAAAGTTTGGAGACTGTATCTTGTAGAAAATCCACTGTACTTACACACAGACACAGATGCAGGCACACAGCAACACACAAACACTTGAATTATTGATTTCAGTGTGTGATTAGATTTACCTGTTGGATGGGGCACGAGAAGCACTCTGAAAAATTGATGGATCTTTTGAGATAAACATGCAAACTAATAAGAAAGGTTCATTCATGCCTTTTCAATAATTCACCAAATTTACATATTATTATTGGCATATCTCATTACTCCAGACCAAGACACACTTATATATTCAAAAATTTTATTAGCCGGGTATTCTGTTGCATAAATTAACATGAATAATGAAAGATAAGAGATCCTTTAATGTTATTCAAAGAAATCCTTCATTTGGGGACATAAGAGAAAAATGGTCAGTTGAGTTCTCAACAACTGAACTGTTAACACATAGTTACTGTAGTGGAAGTATACTCATTATATACAAAGCAGGCTAACATGTTTTATGTCTAGATAGGTAATGTGCTTATGCTCTCAAACTTTTTCCAGTGATTGTTGCTTTTGATTGTGGTTTATTATGTCTAATTTGAACATACAGAGAAATTAAGTCCAGTTGTAATATTTTCTTATATAAATTTACTCAGAATTAGAATTATTATTATAGTATTACTTTACACCTGTCCTTTGTTGTATATATTTGTAGAAATACAGTGTTGTGTTATGTGGTGTTGGAAAACAAACCTTCGAGCAGTAGGCTATAATGTAGACATGTAACGCAAGCTTAAAATTTTTCATGTTATGAGCAAAAATACATTTTTTAAGACAGATATTACCAACCAGGAACAAATCACAGATTGATCTTGATTTATGGATAAGTCTTGTACAATTTGTAAGATATGGCTAGAATTGATTAACTTGTATTATCGACAGAATGTGAAGAGCCAACCGTGTTTCCAGCAAGGTCAAAGACATCTATGTATTGTGTTGCAGAGATATCTATCAAAGTTAGCATGTTGAGCAGCTAGCCCTGGCCTGTACTGTCAAGTAATGCAACTGTGTACCTCTGGATACGACAGTCCAATAGTCCACCAGGGTTTCACCTGGGAGGCATATATGTCGGCATATTTTTCACAAGCTCTCAAGCTATTCCAGAGGCTGACTCAGCCTCAGTAGGCTATAGCTGAGCTAATGGTAGCTACAGCCACAATGAAAAATAACTACAGCATGAAACTAGTGAGTAGCAGTTGGTGGTTATTCTGGTGACATGCTGCCCTTGATATTTCTGGAGCTACCTTTGAATTCTGGACATATTTTATCAATTCATTATTTTTATCATGCTCCTTTAAGAGTAAGTCTGGTGATATTCTGTTTTTATTCTGAAAAATATTCTCCAAAATATGCAAATATGTAAATATGCTATTTACTCATGTTTAAGCACTGTTTGCTAAAAACTACAGTTCTTTGTTTTGTGATTACTGAGTTGTTGTTGTTGTTATGATTGCTTTTGAGTTACCTTTACAATGTAAAAAAAAAAAAAATGAGTAAATATAAATGGGACTGTCAAAGAGACTTGTCTGTCTTGATCATGTCAGGGATTGTCTCCTACTGTCTTCCTCTATTACAGATGGACTGTATTTGCGCTGTAACATTAGAATTGTGACTAACCAAAGTGCATTTGAAGATATCAGCCACATGTACCTAATAATGACATTACACAGAGACTTGCAGCTGTTCCCACCCTTTTCAGACCAGCCTGAACCTGACATGGTGGTCCTTATTATAGTTAACAAAGGCAGTAAAACTCATGCAGTCTGTGGCCGACAGCGACAGCAACGTCAGTTCAACCTGAACCTGAAAAGTTCTGCATCTGGAGATAATAAATGTCTTGAATGATTATTTATGATGTGGAGCTCTCATTCACCAAAAATATCAATGATTATGAATCACATTTCCCCAATGTTAGCTTTGCAGTCATTACCATATTTCCACTCAGAACCAACAACAAATGAAATCAAAGTCAAATGAAAAAAATCTAACATCCATGTAAATAGAGATCAAGAGCGTTTTTAAGACTCCTTCACCAATGGAATTTTTAATATGCCAACCAACAAGTCAACCTGCCATATTAAAAATGAAACCTTGGCATATTGTCGAGCTAATGTTAGCTTCGTCTGGTGGTACATGGTACCTAGCAACAGCTTACAATTTCGCCAGTATAGTGAACAGTTGCATGTTGAGATCAAACAACCATAGTTTAAAAAAATAGATATATTCAAAATACTAAGAATTTTGTGTGATGCATCATTATTATAGTAAAATAAACAAGGATAGCACACAGGGTTGGATTAAGTGAATGGTGAACTGAATTCTGCCAACTAAAATCTTAAAAAATATTTGTGTATCTTTGATTGAAATCATGAGCATTTACAGTGGAGGTACAAAGTGTAGGTATCTTAAATCTGCGTTATCAAATGATAATAACCAAAACTGTCAAGGTTCCAGCTTTGTCAACAAAGGTCTCACATTAGCTTTCACCTTTTAAAAGCCACACTCATTTGTTGTAAATCTATACTTTTCGTCATTTATAGCAGACGTCCATGTTTTTAAAATGTTGGACCTCACATATTGGAAACAAAATCTTTATTTATAGTGAAAGAAAAACATGTGGAAGACGTAAGATGTTTCTGACACCCCCCAACTTCCCCCTCTGTCTACTGAACTTAGACCCAGGATGTAAATGAGAAACAGATGTGCAGGAGGGTGGGGGGCACTAAGTAGACTATGTTTCCACAAAGACCTTAGGCTTAGAAGAAACAGAAAATCCCCAAACTTAGATCTTTTGGAGCTCTTTCTCTGTAAGAGGCGCCATCCTGGGAAGTCAACATAGGGAAAGAGAGGCAGAAACAGAGGCAGAGAGACCAACAGAGGGGCATATGGACAGATGTGTGTACAGTAGACAGATAAAGAAGTGTGTGTGTCTGCTTAATCCGCCCTGCAGAGAGGACTGCATGACTCCCAAGAGGCTTATCTTGGTCAGATCCTGTTGCTTGTATAGAAACTCTCAATTCGGTCACATCGTTTGTCCAGCGTATAGTCGAGCAGTGCCCCCCCCCCCCCCCCCCCCCAACACACACACGCACACACGCACACACAGACACACACACACACACTCCTACCCCCACCATCACCACTGACCTGGATTTGACTGACTGCTGCCTGTAGTATCCACCCACATAAACTTCAACAGGCCTACTGGCTGCTGGATGTTTTAGCTTAGAGGGAAATAACAATTTTTATAATATACTTTAAGAAACTCTGAATGAATGTCATCCATATCAAATGGAGGACAAGCCACTAAAAATATAAGGAGTGAAAAGTAGTGTGTGAAAGGAGTGTGAAAATAGCAGTCAAAATAGTCTGAACAGTAATGTGATGGTGGCATGAGAAATTACATAAGAAGTAACAGCAGTGACAGTGGAAGTTGTTATAGTACTAGTAGCAGTGCTAATACTAACAGTGATGATAACAGCTGCAGTAGTATCACTCACAGGAAAAGTGAGGCCCAGTAAAAACTGATTTGGTGAGTTGCAAAAAAGACATCATCTTGGTTAAATTTTGACAAAGCAATCTCATTTCAAGGTCCATTTAGTAGCTGTTTTGGAGCTTTCAATTGTATCACAAAATCCTCATCAGTAGACCAAGTACACCTAATCGACCAAGGAACTGTAGATGTTCAAAGCTTTTCATGTTACTGGGCACCAAAAGGACCTTTCATCTATGTCGAGTTAAGAAAATAACAACAAACAAGAAAATAAATTATATTTGGTTAAAGTTTTGTTATGCAATGTTGCAATTAAATGTTGTTGCACATCAGGATGGACCTAATTTTAACTACTTCATATATTGTTAGGTAGTTTAATCTGGGCAGACATACAATGCATTCTACAGCATTTTCAAATAAGATTATTTTCCAGTTGCTATGTATGTTTCTTTTTTTTCGATTAATTTGCACAACATGATAAAAAGTAAATACTCTCTCATGGTACATAAATGTTGTTCAAAGGTCCACCAAAAACAACTACAACCAAGTGTTTTTTCACTGTGTAGTAACAATATGTGCATGTGCATGTTTATTTCAGGATGTGTGTGTGTGTGTGTGCATGTGTTTGCTGACATCAACATTTTAGAGGAAATGGTGTAGACATCAAAAAAACTTTTTTCCTCTCTGACATACATTGAGGATGTCATGAAAGCTTACCATACGACACATATCATGTGCCACCATATTATCTACTGTAGGATTTTTTAGTTTCTTTCTTCTAGTGATTGCCTCTGGTCATCACATCACTGGTTCAAAAAAAAAAAAAAAAATCACATGGATCACACCCTCCACACCCTCACCCCCCGCTCCCACCGCAGGCCTAATAATGAGGCTGTTACCTTTAATGGCAGCCTGCTTTCATCCCGTCTGATGTTGCAGGTTGTCATCACCGAGTGCCCAGAGGCATTTATAGTGTATTTACATCTTGGGTGTATATCCACAGACATTCAAACTAAGAGCGACAGTACAAGAATTTTTCATTTCTATATCACCAGTGTTAGGAGCAGCCAACAACAGAACATGGGGGATCAGAGCAGTTGCATCAAACACACCACAGTTGTTAAAGCATGTGACAGAGAAGTACTCATTTGGAAAAATGAGCTGGTGAAAAAATATCCAGACAAGCAGAGTCAGTGTTGGCTCCTAAACCCTGAGGCCTTGGGTCCCAGACTCCAGGTCTGCTCCTCCTCCGTCTCCACCTCCCCTGATGACACAGTGGGGTGAGGGTGAGGAAGGAGAGACGAGGACAACAGATTTCTCTGATGACCATCTAGAGTTGCAAGTTGTTCTTTGTCTGTCCAGGTTTTTCCCCCATAATTGATTTGGTCAATTTGGCCAATGATTCCAAACTGTATATATTTGTACTCCTGCCAGTGTTTACACATGTGATAGAGGCTATATGTGGAAAAACTGAATAGATTTTTTTTTTCAAATTTCGAATGAAAATATAATTTCTGTTTTAAAAGAAACTATGAATAACATTATGAATATGATAACATTACTGTAATGTATCCATTCTTAAATCATCTACAGTATTAAATAACAGGTTATACAGGTTTTACAAATAACTGAATATGAACACATTTGGAATACGATGGGTGGTGTTGATGATGGAGAACGAACAGGATTTGTTCAGACAGTAAAGGTCAGAAAGTACATGTAAAAATGAGACGAGAAAAATCAAGACACGAAATCAACAACATCCAAGAAAAATGCGGGCTTTGCTTTTATATTTATTGTATATATATGTATGTATATATATATATATATATATATATATATGTATATACACACACATACACTAAACCTTTGACAACTTGTGCACATGACAGTACTAAATTCAGTCTGCACACAGCAGCAGGTTTTGGTTCTCGTGATCTCTCTTTTCTTCATCACATCACAGTCTTGATCACACAAGATCCATTAGAATGGACAATAAATTAGGTAAAAAATGTGCCAATGTGACTCACTGAGTACCTTCCTGTATATACCATGGAGCAGCACAGATGGAAAACAGTAATATATATAGTTTGGCAGAAACTACAGGCAAACTGAGCCATTGCTGCTTGTCGTTAGTGTCACGGTGATGTTCCTGTTATGTCACCCTGATGCCTTTTCCTACCACTAATTACAGAATAAATCAGCTGTGTTTGGACTGCACTCACAGGGGCACTGGTCATCCCTTTGGAGTTGGGAAAGATGGGAGTCATTTTATGCTATGCTCTGGTTTTCCCTAGGCCAGACATGACAGTTTCCCCATAACGTCAGAGTAATCACAAATCAAAACACTCTTAAGGCACTGAAGCTTCTGTTGTTCTTGCCCATGTGAGAGAGAGTGATTCAATTTCATGTGATGAGCAACAGACTCCTTTTCTTGCAGTTTTTTCATAAAGTTGAGAAATTTCAGAGATTTCATTATTGTGCACATTGAAAGAATATGTGGAGCAGGTCTTCATCAGCCCATCATTTATTCATTGACATGGATTTTTCAAACAGTGGCTCACCTCTCACTGAGCAGATGTTGAGTACCATCTCGAGCTGCCTTGATCTTATGAGACGCTGGGCCTAATGTTGCCTGTTTTTAAAAGAATTTCTCAATCCATGTCGACCTTGTGCTGTGAGTTACTGGCTTCAGGGGTATTTAATTAAATCAAAAACGTATCACTCTAATTTTAATTATGCTCCAATATACCTCACTTAGGTTCACTTATGACTTAGTGCCATCTAGAGACCAAGGTGGGTACAACCAAAAAGAAAACCACATAGGTCTTCATTACCACTATGTAGAGCATAACTTATTGTGGCTTGTGGTTTGAATGATCCTAATTTTCTTGACGCCTTAAGAGAAAGAGACTGATGCTTTGAAGGGCAAATGCAGTTTAGTAATGAAAATGTTAACTTAAATTTTTACTTGATTGATACAATTGTTGCCCTCTGTGGTATTCACTGAAGGAACAGTTCAGTATGTGTTTTGGCATCTTAACATATAATGAAAAATTTTACAATTGCAGCTACTGTAGGAATCAGCAATTCTTTTAATTGCATGTAAAATGTACATGTATCTAATGTTAGTATATAAGTTCAGTATAAAGGTCACAAATCGGCTGAAGGAGAGAAAGTTAGAATTTTGGGTTCAACGTGTGACCGTACAAGTATGATTTTGTGACATCAGATCTGGTTTCAAAGCCAATAATGGTCCAGTTTGAAACGTAAAACCCCCAGTTCTCGTACACTGAGAACGGCCAGCAGTTAAACTCCTATAATATTTAGATATTCATCATTTTAATTTTTCCATGAATTAGAAGGAGTGAATTTTTTGTTTTTTACACAGTTTCCCAACTTTATTTGGAATCAGGGCTGTATATCATTATTACAAGCAATATATTTTTATACATCCTCCATGTCTAGCAGGGCTCTTTAAGTAAAACTATTATTAGACAAATTATGCATTTATTTAAAAACAAAAATAATAACATATAAAAATATTACAATAATACAACTATATTTTTTTAATATTTTTATTTTGTTCAACTTCTTGAAACTTTTGATGCTACCACAGAGCCCTTGGAGCATCACTCACTGTAAATGAAGCTGAACACTAATTTTTCCTCAGACATCTGAAAGTAACAGCAATGAAGACTTAAGAGCACCAATCCAAGCAAAGCAGAGGTCAGTCAGTGTCCTTGTCTGGAGGAACACCAGATCTAAAATCAAATATTAACAATAGAAAATGTTATATAATTTAAACTGCTGCTCTCCTCTGCTCTCACCTGAAATGAAACACTCATTTGTCCTCGCACATCTCCAGTTGACCGACCGAGCTGGTTGCCTCTGCTTGCACAAACTTGTGAAAAGCTAACCCATGTCTGTCTGGAGAGAGAAATATATAGTATAAGAATGGTCCACTGATTCCATCAGCAAACATTTTGTACACATTTCATGAAACATTAACGCTAACAGATGTGGTTTTAAAGGCTATTTGAATGGTAACTTATGTTTACATTTGCGTCAACTAGCTCAATTTGCCTATTGGCAGATTGCCTGGATAACAGATTATAATCCACTCATAATTTTTCAGTACAAATTATGATCACTCTCTAGTTTCCAGCTTTTCACATTTGAAGATTTTGTGTTTATTTTATAACAACGTAAACTGTTTTTTTTTTACTGTATATTGTTGGCACGATTGGTCCACATTTTAAGCATAATAAATTGTGAAATCATGAATATAATTGCTGTCACAAGTGACCCATTTTCAGATAAGTTTTTAAAAAAATTAAAGTACACTACCATCGCGGCTTCTGAAGAGTCAAAAGATTTGTTCTATGTGGTTCCTATTCCTGGTGATGTTTGAGAGTTGTAAATTAGAGAATAAATTGGACTCACCGTGGAGTGAGTCCTGTGCCCCTCTTCCTAAACATTGTCAAAAGTTGTATAATTTGAACTGCTGCTCTTCTCTGCTGTCACCTGTAATGAAACACTCATTTGACCTCACACGTCTCCAACGGAAATGTGACTGACTGAGTTGGTTGCCTCTACTTGTAAAAACGTGTCACACAGAAGAAACAAAGCTACCCCATGTACTTTTGGAGAGAGAAATTGAATGCAAGGCTGATCCATGACCTCCAACATCATGAAACATTAATGCTAACAGATATGGTTTTAAATGCTATTTGATGGTTAATGCTGCCATGCCAGGCATGAACCTCAGCTAGCTCAAGTATCTCACAAACAAATAATTTGGTAAGAAAAATAGTTAAGAAACCACCCCTAACTTCACCTGATTTGATAAGTTTTAATTACTTTCACTGTGTAGAGAGCTCTGGGGGGGTCGGGGTCCATGACAAATCCTCTGACTTGGGAGACAAAATGATGCAGTTTTTAACAGTCCTCGGCTGTCGTGTCCCCAGGAGGCAGAACTTTCCATTTTAAACAACCAAGAACTCTTTTGAGTCATCTCAACATGACCAAGATTAGGGGACTTTACATCCCTAAAGATAAAAAAAAAAAAAAAAAAAAAAAATTCTGTGGGATTGAAACATACCTGTATATTTGTAAACTGAACAATCAGCCATCTCCCTTTGGGACTGTTTAGGAGAAATTTGTGTGTTTTAGTGTCCTCGCTCTGGCAGGATTTCACTTTTAATTCACTTGTATGCTAATACACAGGGTCTGTATAAATACATGTGAATGTGATCATGTACATATCATGTATTTTTTGTCAAAAATGTATTTGATTGACAAACAGATAAAAAAAAGTATCAAAAGTAAAATTAGGCACATAAACAGTCTCTGCTCTGACTGCAATGTTGCATTATATGGTATTATAGTTAGTGCTGCATTAATATGGAAGTAACATTTGACATTCATTAGTTGATCCACCTGGAGACAGAACTGCTCAGTAGTTTAATCTCTTACAATTTATATTGTTTTGTATAATGTTATATGTAAGTATTCTTTCAATTGTGTATATGGTCAATAAGAAATCATTTGAATTATTGTCCAAGCTGAACATATGCTTTGGATACAACATCTTAAACTGTAAAATAACTATAGATGTCAGATAAATGTAGTGGAGTGGAGTGGAGTAAAAGCACAGAAATGTAGAAGCATAAAGCAGCATAAAATGGAAATACTGAAGAGAAGTACAAGGATCTCAAAGTTATTCTGTATAAGAAGCTAATTCAGGATAACCACATGAATCTGACATTTAATAACACTTTTATCCGACCTGAGGATCCTCCATGATTCTGTCTCTGAACTGTTTCTGTCTGATCTCATTTCTGCTTTGTTGTTGTAGATCCTCGGTTAGAAAAACAGCCTCAGCTATGAGAACAGGCCGCCAGGAAGCCGGGAGGCGGTTCCTGGGTTTTGGGTGGCTTACTCTCACGCAACACATGTGGTGGCTGGTCCTCGGGAGGCAGAGGGGTTCTCCCCTGCAGGTCAGGTTACCCAGAGCAGCCAAGGGCTAACCACTACCATCTGGCCTCACCTTCCATGTTCACTGCTGCTCCAGGTCTCAATGGCTTCCACATGGCGCCCCGCTATCTCAGACATGACCTCTACAACACACAAACACACAGAAATACACTTCCATAATACTGATGCACACACACACACAAGTACATACACACATACACCCAATGATTCAGGCATGTACATGTGCATATATCTATATGCCCATATGGCAAAGTTTATTTAACACTTTTTAAGACTAAAAGTGTGTAAAACATACACTCATTTGTTTCTTTGAGTACATAAGATGCATGTGTAAATGCATATTGCACACATGCGAGCATGCACCCACAATCTGTCCACACATACATCGACCCAATGCCTATATACACTCCCATACACATAAACATAGCTGTTAATTCACAAATGCACACACAACCCATGTGCTCATACAAAGACACATGCATACCAGTTTATGCACACACACACACACACACACACACACACACACACACACACACACACACCCGCTCACACAACTGTAGGAGTTTCTGCCAGGTGGGGTGGAATGGGGGACTTTAATCAGGAAATTCACCTCCAGGGGTTTCATGTAAGCAGGACTGGACGCTGCTCCTCTCCCTGCTTCGCACAATGAATCACTGAGACAGCCTGTGCTCGAAAGCCTCAATCCACTGTCAATAAAACTAATGCCATCACAGGTTCTCTGTGTGCAATGTAATCTGTTCTATGGCTTTATATGCAGCATTTGGAAAAGCCATCAATATTTGAGATGAAAACTACCATCAGTAATTAGACAGAATCAACATAAAGAGCACAAATAGTGACTTGGAGTTAGCAGAAACCTTTTAATGTATTTATTTGGAAATAGCTTTAATTCAGTATATGGAAAAAAAACATATTCAGCACAGAGCAATGAAAAGCGCTGAGGAGAGGATGATGTGCAAGAGGTCATGAACTGATATGATCTCAAATCAAATTAGCACCAGTTTCACCTTGAATTTGCTGGTTTATTGATGTCAAAACCCTGTTTAGGCAATCAGTAAAGAGTTGGACACCACTGTGGGCCATGCTGCCTTCAGGTTTTACAGTTTTGATTTTGGAGACAAACTACAAAGCCAATTGCTTACTTTTGTTTTTGGATTTTCTGTCGATAAGTTAGGACCTATGAGGTCTAGAAGTTTTAGTCAGAGAAACTGCAAAGCCATTGTGACATTAGAGTCAAATTCACAACTCCCTCTGTTTTCAAGCGGTTGACCAGAAACACTCCTTCTTTAATGCTAATTATGGGTCGAAGAGAGAAATTCAAAGATTAGAGACATTTGTGACATCCTTAATTAAAGAAGGAGAAAAGGGCAGATTAGTCTACCTCATTATAGTACAATATATAGTGCAGTGTGGTGTGACAGTAAATATCAGCACTAAAGGGAGGGTTGAAATCAAACATGCCTGCTTTGGTTCATGAATTTATTCTTTTCATTTTTCATTGATCTGGCCTTTATTTAACCAGGATGATTAAATAAACAGATTGATTCCTTTTCAAGAGAGTCACAGTCACAGATAACTTAAATGTACTATAAGTTATATGTAAAGACAGTCATGGCTGCTGCCTGAAACGCTGCAGCCACCAGTGAAGGCTTTCTTTAATCCATTTGTTTGTTGTTTCGATGCAGCCAATGTGGAAGGAAAAGACAGCAAAACGGAAACATCTTTATAAGAAAACATTATAGATTGTTATCCTAATGTATTGGAAACTTGTGTAGAAACAAATTTATACACAATATCAGTGTGTGTTTATGTTTTTGTGTCTGTATTTCCAATACTTAGCAGCATTGTGCTAAATATCGACACTAAATGGCTTAGCTGACCTTATGTGACTTATGTTCTTTGCTCACCAGTGTGAATGAGACAACAGATTTGTAAATCACATCAGTCATCCTGCATTTACATACTCACTCAAAAAACATACTGCTGCAGCTGGAAAACAGAACATTCACTTTAGCGCACAGCTGCACCTGTGACATACAAATAATTTGCTACTCACAGATTTACACTGCAAAAAAAACCAAAAGCATCTGCGGCGTTGGGTGACAACTTATCGGCCCCAGCTGAAGCAGGAACAACATGCTCTGTCTCAGCGGTAATCTTTGATCAGCTGAAACGCTTTGTGTGATAAACATTGACTCGATCCTCACGGGCAATCACTGTATAGTGCTGGCATCGTGGGAGGTAATGTATGCATAGACGTGTTGAATTTGCCTCAGGGCCTCACACACACACACACGCACATTCACACACAGTGAGATGAATGGCTACGCCACCTAGAATAAATACATATCAGCTACAGTGAGCTGGGGCGCTTTGCTCTTTCCTATTAATCCTCAGCATGGTGATTTATTGCAGTGTGCTTGTCAACAGCCATATAGTCCCCAGGAACTGTGGCCAGCCGAGAGAAATAGTGGAGTTTAAGACTATAAGGCCCAGCAGCTGCCCTGCAGTCTATTTATGTGCATTTTGGTTCGCACTGAAGGTGAATATATGGGTTCACTGAACAACAACAACATTTTGTGCAGAGAGGAACAGGCCTGTAAAATAATCTATTCATCATAATCGAACTTTTAAATTGATGTCTTCCCGGATGGTGCCGCTGTAGAGATTTGCATTTGCCAAGGTGAGAGGCCTGGATGCTCAGCAGTCAGTTCAGTGCAGGAGAGGGGATGCTGAAGGGCCCCTCTATAAGTTGTTTCTATAAAGTGCTTGCACAGCAGTGCACATTCAGGTGAATATGCTGAAAGGTGGCTGAAAAACACTGGCAGCAGAGCAGTGGGACTCTTGTTAGAGAGCACCATCTAGTGTTTGTATACTGATAATGTTCATTTATTGTTTTTATTTTCAACATTGCATTTGTTGACTGTATATATCCAAAATTCAATATCCATGCACTTTATTTTTGTTTTTTACCTTACTTCTCAATCCCTTTACATTTTCTTGAACGTCAGTCACTGGCTGAATGGCCTTAAGCACAATCTGCATTTGTATTTTGTATTTTCATCTTCAATAAAAAATCGTTTTTTATTATTTTTCCTGTTTATGTTCTTTTTTTTGTAGGAATAAACTGTATGTATTTTATGTGAATTCTCCAGAATAGCTACTACATGAACTGAAAGGGAGGTCATTTTGTCAACTGCTGCTGTTTCCAAGGTCAAGAACAAACTTCGATTCTTTGGTTTGACTCATTTTATTGTGAATATGACACAGTTGCAGTACAGGACTTACAAAACCCACAACAGGAATGAAGCACCTTTTTCATAGCGCAGACACCAAGGACACTTTGACGTGATAGCTACAAACATAAAATAAGGCCACTCCACTTTAAAATCTATTGTCCGTTTGAAAGAAGACAGCGGCTTTCTTCGACTTTGAGGTCCTTCAGTGGCAGAGGACCTTCAGGGAAACTGAAAGGTCTGTAGCTCTCACATGTAACACTGGACCGACACAGTCGTGCGTTGAATTTCACAGATGTTTAATACGTATGTGCTGACATATATTTTGGACATCCTTCTAAGAGAGAAATAAAACTAAGACAGCTCAATCATTTTCAGCATATTTCTACAATATGATTATTGTAATAACACTTCTATGACACAGAATTACAGTGGTATGGTATGACATATATGCATCTTTTGTCCCCACAGTTCAGACTAAAAGTGAACCACACGCACACTTTAAAGTGAAACATTTCTCATCTGACATACTTCACCGATCTTTTTCGTCAGAAGTCCTTAAAAATTGTTGTGCAGGACTGGAGTGTGCACTTCTGAGTGTGTCACTAGTGTTTTACTGTTACTGGAGATTTAACTCAACCCGATTGACTCTTACAGTGGGATGATTGTATGAATTTACAGCTAGATGGCGCTGTGAGGCTGCATTTGCAATGAAAGCTCCCCTCCTCCCTCTGCTCCTTTTCCTCACCACCCCCAAAACAAACCCATCCACCCTTCTCCTCACCACCCCCCTCTGTCACCATCTCTCTTCTTCACCTCTACAGCCTCCATCTCTCCTCCTCCTCCTCTCTACCGGTCTGCATCTCTGTCCTTCTCCATCTCTTCATCTCTCCCTTCCTCTGTTTCTCCTGCTTTCCTCCCAACCCCCACCGCCGTCTCCACACAGCTCTACTCAGTCCTCTACTGCACAGTCACAGCCTGGGTTTCGCCTGCCGAGGTCAGGAGCTGTACCAGGCTTCCCGAAGCCGGCCGGTTCACCCCTGTGGCCCAGCTGAAGAACATTCTGGAGGAAAACAAAGAAATGAAAGCAATATTTATACATGTGTCTATTCTAGTCTGCACTGTCATATCTTATAGCCCTAAGCTGCCATTAGCTAGCAGCTTCTCACCACAAATGACACATTCTGGCCAGCATCTGTCCTGTCCTTCAATAAAACCAAAATTAAGATAACGCTCGACTTTGTTTCTTTGATACTGATGAAGCACCAGCAGTTCAGTGTGCTGTTTCTGGTGTTTCACGTTTCATTCATAAAATACTGACAAAGGAGGATCACAGAAGCTGAGAGGTCAGATTGTGGCTAAGAACACCAGACCAGACAGCCTTGCTTTGCCCTGTCGTCTTCGTCCCAGGTTGATAACTGATCTAATAATTTCAATGCGCACTGTACAGCACAGTACACAGACAGATCATATTTTCATGGATTTTATTTGTTTAGGTAAAGGTGTTGTACAGCTGCTCCTTCAACACTGGGTTAGGCTTCCTTTGGAAAAAAAACAAAGGGTAGGGGGTTGTGTGTCTGTCTTTTCAAAATAATGATGTGTATGAAGAGCTTCACTTAACAATCATGCACAGGTTTTATGAATGAAGTTTGTCATTCGAAGCCAAATGGTAAGTACAGACAAGAGTATGCAAAGGCAGCACAACGAAGCACTGCGTGCCATCTATCTTCATTTCCAGCCACGCAGATTATTTCTATTTCTGTCCTCAGACCCTCATCTGTTTCCCCAGGGATTATCAATCTGGATCAAATCCCATCTAATCTCCTCAGGCCTACAGAGAGGGCACACACACACACACACACAGAGTTTAGGACTCTGAAAACACACTGTTTCCAGTGTACTTCAAGAAATAAATTAATTACGTTGAATTAATTGAAATTTTACTTAAATCAAGTAATGTAGTCTAGCTACTGATGACTTCTTTACTTTTGCTGGAAAGCGTTTATAATGTGAATAAGGCATGAAATGAAAATTTTGTGGATTTTTATCAAATTTGCAATGACACTGTTAAAAAAATTCTTGAAACTTGTATAAATGCGAAATATTAATAATTTGTTCCGCCCTTTTTGTAAGCTGTATTAGATCTGTAAAAGATAATGGCATCGCTAAGCTAATCACTGCAGCGCAAACAATTGCTTCAAAAACAGACAAATGAATGAGCTACAGTGATGGGCAAATAAGAGAAACTCACACACACCTGTGCCAGATCAATGAAAATCTATTTTGCCAACTTGTGGCAAAATGTCACATGTACATTCTATGATACCATTTCCAAAAAAAAAAAGTTGAGTTAAAAAGTTGTTGAGGGCTGAAATTCCAGGGCTTTTTGGAATAACAAATTCAAAAAACAGGGTGAAATGTATCTGGCCACAGTAGCCTGAACAGGACAGCATGTACGTCAGATGCGTGAGGACATGTTTACCTGTCAGCAGGGGGCCTGACCTGATTAGAGGCACTTAGAAGACTAAGCCCTAGACCACCTCAACAATGCCTGTACTTGTATGGCACTAGCATAGAGAACAGACACATGCTATTAGTCATCAGACTCACTTCAGTGTAACTCAATTGATCTTAATTAACAGTTTCTGGGAAGACACAACAGAGTCGTGTTGCATCATAAAATTGCTGCAACATTTCAAATATCTTTTAAACCTAATTTGTGTATTTTATGTTTATGACTCTCTTCAACTATTGCATTTTCAAACCATGTACTGTACATTTCTTCATACTCACAGAGTTCACTGTTCTGAACTCTGTGTTATGCAATTACATTGGAAGGTGGAATTTTCCATAATGTAAAACTTTTAATGGTAACATCTTAATGTAGAGCCACAGCTCTCACATAGAGAGAGAATGATGCTAATATAAACAGCAAATGCAGCAGTATAAAATATGACTTGAGAGCCGAAGAAATACTGTAAGTCAGTCATTTGGGATAGTCATTTTGATGCAAACAGAGATGAGCATCCCATTCTAAAACAGTGCTTTTTTCAGAGCTCTCTACAGACTGTATATAAGAAAGAAAAATCACAATGACTCATTATTGGCCTCAGAACTCACTCAGCGATGTACTCCAGCGGCGTCCAGGAACTGAAATCTGCTTTAGGCATGAACTTCCTGTTCATTGGCGTATCCAAGGTAACCCTGTCAAATTAAGCCAGATGACAATCAGGATGAGCAGCAGTGTCTGCGTGGCAGAGAGAGAAAAGAGATGGCAGGCTGCAGCACCTCCACACATACAGACAGACAGACAGACAGATCACAAACAGAGCACAGGGTGAGCAAGTCATGTTGCTGCTTCATTATCATATCAATGAGTTCAAACCGCTGTGTTCAACAGGAAGGATCCTAAAGACTGGTTTCCCTGATGTTTAAACCTAGACTAGATGACTAGTAAAATAAGAAAACACTTCAAAATTGAGCACAATTTAATCTTTAAAGTTAAGTGTTGTCCAAAAAATATATAATGTCAAATATTTCCCCTGAGGGACCGCACAGACAGGCTAATAAAATGCTCACCCACTGCTTGTCTTTGATGAAATATTTATTGCTCACTGTGAATGTTCTTCAACATGCTGCATGCAAGAATCTATAACCAATGTCATTAGCTCTAGAAATGACTCCTACATGGACATTAATAGAACAATAATAATTAGTTTAATAATCAACTAGCATTCCTAGTGCCAGCCAGCTAACAAATGTAGCACTGTTTAAATACTAATCAACATTGCGCATCCTTGAATATTACCTTTAGTACAATCGTGCTAATATGCACACAAGCACAAGATGATATTTTTTGCTAAGTGCTGTTGAGCATTTCTATAATGACTTATTGTTCATGCTTTTAAAAAAAGTGTTATGTAGTGTTGGTATATGATCACAGAGCAGCACAAGCAGGCTGGGGGATGCAGGCTGGAACAGAAATCCAAGCCATTGGGCTAATGCTAAACACATGTGACAGCATGGTTAGAGAGGCAGACTCAGCCCGGCCTCATGCTGGTGGAACACACAATCAAAGAGAGAGTGGAAGCAAGATACACCGCCCACCCCTCCCCACCCCACCCCCTCACAACCTCCCACAAACCCCCCAACCCACCCCCCACCGCCAGAAGCCCCGTCTCGCTTCTCATGATGACAGTGCAAAAAGACCGGTTTTAAATTCAATAAGGGAACAGAGAAGGGGCTCACGCGCTGACTACAGTGTGCGTCATTCATCTAAAACAGATCATGTGCACAAACAGATCTGCCGGGTGAAATTGGCAGCCTTCTCCATCTTTTTTTTTTTTTTTTTTTTTCCATGCAGCTTACCTTCACCTAGCACTTATCCATCAAACATCACAAATGAGTACGAGGCCCGGCTAATTTTACAGCACAATGGCTTTCATCTTCTCTCATTTTACTGCCGTCTCGCATTATCGGTGTATTTAAAGCTGCACTGTGCAAGATAGCGGTGTTGAATATATATGTCTTCTTTCAACCGAGGTTGTTACAGGAAGGAGAGTCCCATCCATGCTAGCTGAGACCTGCATATTAGTCCTGTTTCCTTAATAAAAATGTGTCACCAACAATAACTAATAAAATGTAAGAGAAAAATAATAATAATAACATCCAAAGAGCAGTGAGTGAGCACTCCAACCAGGGGGAGAACATCTCTAGTCCCTTTGTCATAAAGCATCAAAATCCATCCATCCATTGGTAAATATGAAAGTGCTCTGTGCCGTTTACTAGCATCAGGTTACAACATCTCAGGATATTGAAGTTCAAGGAACTTTAATAGCATCGCTTTGTTGCTTTTACCAACAGCATAGAAGGTTGTCTGGTGGCTGGCTGGCTGGCTGGCTGGCATTACACTCTCCTCCTTACATTTTTTCCACATTTTACTGTCACCCTCGAGGCCTAAAACTTTTAACTGCACTTGCACTAAACACTAGGGCAGCAACTATTTAATCCGCCCATTATTTTCTCAATAAATCAAAGGCTTGTTTTGTTTATAAAAGGTCAGAAAAATGTGAAAATTCGGTCTTGTTTTATTCTTTTTTAGGCCATGCAAGCATGTGAATGCAAACGACAACACCTGACCTGGCTGAAACGAACCCGCATCCCCGGTGGACAGCAAACTCAATGTGAGCACCAGTGAATGTAAAAAACGTCACTTCTCAAGTGGACAAACGCAGTCCGAATCAGAGCGTTTCTGACCACAGTAGTAAACAAATATAGCGTTTGTGGAGAAATGTGTACTGCTGTACCTACAGCATAGAGGAAAGAAACTGAAGAAAAAAAGAAAGAGGTGAAGAGAGGAGAGCAGACATGACGATGTTTCATAAATCTTCCGACGAAGGCAGAGTTGGACACGTTTAAGTGGTCTCTTCATCTTGTATAAGATTTGTCCACTGAAAACGCCTTTTGAGTTTCAAATCCCCGGACCACCAGCAAGCATTGTGTATATTTATATTTATATTTATTATTGTTAGGCAATTGGGCTTATACTGGGACCGGGGAAACTAATTTCGTTCCACTCATGTTCTACGTGTGTGAAATGACAATAAAGCTCCTTGAATCCTTGAATCCTTGAAGCAAGTAAATTACGGCGCATTTTTATCAATGTTTCGAGACACTTTGGCATAATTTTTCCAGCGTCGTCAGTGAGCCACAGACTTTAGAGTGACCTCTCAGGCCTGCACGCAGAGTGTATTCACAGCAGAGCAATGGGTTTAAGGAAGAATGAACGTGCATTGTGACACTTCTCAGCAGTACTTACGGTAGTATAGCCAAAGCAGCAGCTTCTGAAGGCATCCCGCTGTTTTTTGCTGCAAGACTCTGACACAGCTGGTGGACGGCAGCTTTGGCCATGCCATAGCCTACCATTCCTGGGGAAATCACAGAAAGAACAGGTTGTTTAGTGTCCTGGAGGAAATGCAATATGCAAAATTCCAAGAAACACTAGTGGAGGACATTGATTTAGTAAAAAGAGAGGTCAAATGAAAAAAAAAAAAAAAAATTCTATCCAAAATCTACAGCAGCAACATTTTGGGTCTTTTAGAACAAAATCAGTAATGAGGTAAAATGCCACACAGTTCTTCACTGTGATGTACGTTTGTATTGTATTAAGGCTTAAACTGGAGGATGCAGACACACTCAGTGTGACTGACTACATATAAAACATTTCCAACTGCTTGTTCATTCTCTGTTTTTTGTTTTTTTTACACCCTGTTTCTACATGAACACAGCCTCCAATATTGTGAAGCTTCAGCATCTGGAAACATTATGTGTGGCCCCCATTACCACAGAAATTGTGTAGTAAAGAATGCAAAGCATCTGCACACCCCACTAAACCATCTCATGACAGGCTTACAAAAATCTGACCAATAGGAACAAGGGGTGGTGACATGGCTTTTATCACAAGCTGTTGTTTTACTTTTTTTCCCTCCAAGAATGAAATAAAAAGAAAGCACGAGTTAGGGACGCCAGTGAGGCAATAAACCCGTGAACTCAGCACTGCTTTGATTTGCCACATGACCACTGGGTTAGCCTGCTTCTTTTCACATCCTGTACCAAACACGTTACATGTTCACTCCCTGCTACGGCCATCAATTATATCTGCTCATTATCAAATTTGCCCTTGAAACCCAATCTGTACTCGCTGGGAGAAACAGTGTTTCAAGAGAAACAGCAGCAGCAAGACCAGCAGAAGTTCACACTCAGTAAGGTTATTAATTAATGTTATTCTCACTTGTCTGTGGATGCTGTGAAACAATTCAATGCTAAAAATTTGTTCCGATTTCCAAAGGATCTGCAACAGCCAGCCTGTGTCGGTTTGGTGCGTCTGAGGCTTTAGACTATAAATGAGCCTGATGTTAGCTCGTTATCAGAGGTTTTGTCGTGTGGGTCAGTTAGTGATGTAAAAATTATACCTTAAGTTGAGGGGGAAATATTTAGCAAGAACTGATCTCTGTGTCCCAAACAATTTGTGTGCTGTCATCTGTTTTAATTCAGTAAATCTCTACTCAGTAAATACTTAAGGTGAAAGCTAAGTTTGAATCAACAGCTGGTGCAACGCGTTCTCACTTTGGATCATTAAGAGTCCATTCTGAGAGACTAAATGAAGGATTTGCTTTAGCCAAAATGTTACAAATGATACCGCAGAGCTGCCAGATGCTCTCATCCACTCTGATCATTAAACCCCAGCCTGAGTTACTGGCTGATCTTTATCTACTGGATGTAAGAGTGAAAACTGGACTGGGATTCAGTATAGAGCTTAACAAGGCAACAAGCTGCTTCAATAGAGTGATTGTTTATGGTGCATCCAAACAGTGAAAGCTCTCTTTTACCCATTTGAAGAGGAGAATCAGATTGGGGATTATGGAAAACACAGAAAACACAAATCAAATGAGAACACTTGGACACTAATTCCCTCTGGGTTCATTAAATCCTAAATAGAAGATTCCTACAAGTCCTTCATGTGGTTTGACAACTGTCTCTTGGTCTGTCTCCTTTTTAGTTTGCTTTTTTCGTTGCTTTATTCTGATTGCTACTATTGAACATAATGCTCTTATCTCACATTTATACTACTCAAAGGAGAGCAACAGACCCTGTGGATAAAGTGTCAATGTGGATCCACAACTGCTGAGTCATTCTCTTCCTCAGGCAGCAGCAGCCAATGGGTTTGCAGGCTTTGAGCTGACTGCTGAGACAGGGCTTTATATTGTATTGTATAGCTGGATCTCAGCCCATCACATGGTTGGCTCAGACACAGTGAGGTGGTTGAAGATCACATGGCACCACACCAAAGCCTGTCTGACACGAGGCCAGCCCTTGTCATGTTAACAATGGTTAAATAGTGGAGTGGAAAGTCAATGGCAAAACACCCAAAATATAAGATACTTCACTATGTACTTTTTATATTTCTGCAATGAGGTTTTATGTATATATGGTGAGTAACACCAAACCAAGTCACAGGTGTTGGTCTGTCTGTGTCACTGTTATTCTGTGTCTTTGCTTGAGTATAATTCCTGCTTTATGGTGATGCACAATGCACAAGATTATTGTTTGATAAGGGAGTTAATGCTTATTTTTGTTACTGATTAACCTGCAGTTTATTTCAGCAGTCTGTAGATAAATGGACTGCTGATGGACAAACAGACTGATTTGTTGTTTATGAAACATTCACCCCCACTGCATCCACAGGGCTCATCAGCTATTCTATCTTTTTTTTCGTCTCATTTTGTATCTTGGATCCATTTTATTGACATGTTTTCCCCTTGCACTATTGTGAGCTATGCGAGATCCTGCACGCCTCTGATCGGTGGGTCAATTTCCTCTTCTACGCCCTGCAGCTTTTTCCATTACCTACATTACTTGCATTGGCAGGTTGGACAACAAAGACATCAGCACAATAAAGTCTCCATTATATCACAGTCTGCCTGCAAGCCTGACATGACACACGGCCAAACCAGGTCATCATGATGAGAGTGGTAAACACAAATGTGTGTCTTACCTCCAGTGCCTGACAGGGCTGCTTTGGCGCCGGCCAAAGTCAGCAGCCCGCCCTGCTTTAAATGCAGAGCGGCGAGGTGGCTGGAGATAGTAGAGGTCCATACACTCTGTTTCCACATCAGATCTGCATTCTTGTACAAATCTAAGAGAGATGTGGAAAATTATTAATAAACAAAAACCTTATGTCAATTCTCTGACACCTTACAGTTTATCCAATATCCATCACCTTATTAAATACTGGCCTTTAAAAAAGTAGTTCAATAATTTGCTTTCTGACAGAGAGCAACATGAGAGGAAGTTGTCCTTTGTGTTGAGATTAATTCCTCACATGCACTGTTCTCAACACAAGAATGAATTCACATCATCAAGTTACATTAATGCAAATGTTATTACCACAGTTTATTTAGGACAGTTTTTAAAATTGGACCATGAACTGCAGCGGGTAAATTGATGGCTGATGATTAATGTTACAGCAAACAAAGGTTCAGCTCTGACCTTTGGAACTACAGCTTCCTCCTGCCCATCCACCTGCCACACACAAAATGGCATCCACTTTCTGATCCCCGAGTAACTGCGCGACATCTGTCGTCACCTGCGCAAAAATGGGAGATAATGACTAACACTTTGTCATAAAGCCACAGGGTGGACAGCATTTAAATGGTTCTGCTCACACACCAGCTAGAAATACATGCCCTATGTTGCGTTCAAGATGACAAACAAAATCAGGATATTTGGAGAATCCATTCACAGCGGCCTGTAAGTGAACAGTTCTTTCTTAATAACCTTCACTGCAAAAAGTATAACCAACGACAGCAATATAACAGCACAGACAATTAATGAATCAGACAGACTGCAAAGACAATGCATAAATTTCAAAATGGAGAACCAAAATCCTTTTTGATTCATAAAAGGGCCAAAATATTCCTTTAGCATGTGTGAGTGAGTACTTGTTTCATTTACACAGCAACTTATCAGCACTTTTGATTCTTTCCATTTTTTTTCAAGTAACTTTCCAATGTTACTTGAACGCAGCATTAGCATTCAAATTTTCGAGCAAAGTAATATAGTACAATGCAAAAAAAAGACAATAAACAAATCATATTTATTTGCTACTGTATTCATACCACATATTTAATCGTTAGCTGCTGCTCGTGACATTTCCACTGGTCTGATACTAACGATATAGCAACATCAAACACGTAGCAGCTCATATTGTCAGCTGTTGCTCACCTGTGCTGCCTGCTCGGCGAAAGATTCACTCTGTTTCACGAGAACATTTTCGTTTGCCTCCTCGTTTGCAGCCATGTCGATGCTAGCAACCCACTGTTAATTTCACAAAGAGAGAAATGGAAAGACAGTTAGCTTGTCGTTTAGCAAAGCAGAGCGTTAGCATCCATAGTTTAAGGTTTGACTATCGCTCACCCATCCTTTAGATTTGAAATGCTGGACACACTTTGAGCCCAGGGCGCCTCTTCCTCCATAGACGATCACCCGGTTAGCGGCCATGTTCATGCTCTGGTAAACAGCAAGCAGTGAATGGACTCTGGCCGAGCTTCTGCTAAAATACACAGATAGTGACAGAGAAGGAGGAGGGGGCGTGTCCCTGGTGGTGCAACAAGTTGGCGGAACCAATGCTGCTTTCACAGACTGTCGGAAACACCACTTTATAATGTGAAACGTGCAGCTTTGGTCTGAATTAGTCACTAATACTGTATATTCTTAAATTATTACACTTACTACTATTACTATTTATTTATTAATATTATTACATTATTGTTGTTTCTGTCATTATTATTATTATTAAGGCAATTTTAATTTAATTTATTTTTTTTAATTTAAGTTACTTTATTAATCCCAAGCTGGGAAATTACTTCTCTGCATTTAACCCATCACTGATTGAAACACACGCACATGCAACATGCAACATGCAGTGAAACACACAGGAGCAGTGGGCTGCATCAAGCGCTCAGAGAGCATATATTGCTGTATTGGGGGTTAAGTGCTTTGCTCAAGGGCACATCAGCCGGCTAAGGAGGGTAGGTACATTATCACTCCACCACACTCAAATCTTTCCTGCCCATCTGGTGGGGGAATCGAACCAGCAACCTTCCGATCACAAGCCGCTTCTCCAACCTCTAGGCCACGGCTGCCCCAAAAGCAGGATTTCATTGTTGTAGCTCGTTAAAGTGGAGCTTGAAGACGTCTTCAAGCCAATCCTCACAAGTCCAGACGCCTTGCTTTAACTCTTTGAGTGAATATGACCTGGATGATTGAGAATCTCCACAGATAAGTGGAGCTAATGTTTAACTGCAACTTAGAACTGCAACTACTGATGGTTTGCATTATTGATTAATCTGCTGATCATCCCTCCATGAATCGATTGATCGAGCAAAGTTCAAATGTGTACTACATCAAGGTATATTTATTCTGAACAAATGAGATTATATGGATATGGGTAAAATGCAAATCTCAATTGGTAATCTTTTTATATTAATAGACTATACACTGATCAGCCACATCATTAGCACCACTGACAGGTGAAGTGAGTAACATTAATCATCTGTTTCCACTGCAGTGTTCTGCAGGGAAACCTTGGGTTCCTGCAATCATGTGAATGTTCTTTGACGCAGACCACCAACCTAAAACATTGCTGACTAAATACACCCCCACCTGGATTCACCATCCTCAATGCACAAGACCCAAATACCCCCAGACGTCCTGTGTTCCTTCCCCTGACAGGTCAGAGCTGTTTCAGCAGCACGAAGGGGACAAGCAGGTGGTTTTTTTTTAGCTGTGGCTGATGGGTGTACATTGTGAATTGTCTGATAAATAGATTGGGAAAGTATTTATAGCTAAAATAACCATATAGGAGTGTTTGTTTTTGACTAATCCAGCTAATTAAACCTGCTTATTTGTCCTGTTAGACAACACAGGCACTGAAGCCATACAGACAGAGACATACCCTACAGGCGGAATATGTACGGAGTACAGGGATAGACACTGTAGTTTTACTGGCTCGTGCTTTTTGACAGTGTTAACTAGAAGGTTTAGCTAATTTGTGAATCACTTGCTGGAGAGGTGAAATAAGTAATAAAACCTCAAGTCTATGTGTCAAATTTCTTTTGGTTGCAGAATTCAGAATTGTGGGACTATTGAAATGAAAACAATAATGACCAAGGACACATATTCTTTTTCAGCAATATATATATATATTATTTAAAGTACAGAAAGGGCACTTCTTCAAGTGGAGGACACCATTAATTACAGATTTGTATTTGAGAAGAAGGGCACAGTTCAGAAGAGGGGGAAAAACTAGCATAAACATGTGGTTGTGTTTCAAAATTCACTTGGTTTTCATACAGTGAGCACTAGGTGCTGCTGTAATGCTGTGATGCTGATGACACCACAGCAAGCTACAACATCCCATTATTTTGCTGCTGTGCTATCTGTGTGGTGCCAAAGCAGCGTGCCAACGAGACATCCCCGGCTCACATGAATAATACAAGCAAGATGGCCTTGGCTCCCCCTGTCACTGTAGTGAAGCACCAGGTGTGTCACACTCAGCTGAATATGACATGCACTTCTGCTACGGGGAATAAATGCTTGGTTTGTCTAGTCTGACATCCACACACTCATGCATATCCACACACGCACACACACACACACACACACACAAAAAGAGAGTGTGAGATAGAAAAATACACACCTTACAGTGTTGTAAACAAAAGTATTATGCCATTCCTTCCTGCCTGCTTTTTCTGTTTCCTAGATAAAACGCATGCACATGCACACACGCACACACACACACAAATGTGCACGCGCACGCACACACACATACACAGTGTGTGTGTTTCCTTCACTAGTGGGGACATTTCATAGACTTCCATTCATTTCCTCTAACCACAACAATAAACATTACCTGTCTAATCCTAACTTTATTGTAACCAAACCCTAACCTCAACCTAACCTTAAAGCAAGTCTTCACCCTAATATTTAATGATTTACACTGTGAGGACTTGCATTTTGTCCCCATAAGTAAGGCAGGTCCTCACAATGTGACTGTGTAAACAGATTTTTGATTTACAAGAATATACGTATACACACACACACACACACACACACACACACACAGATTTCTTTTAAAGTGTGAGATGAGTGGGAGCTGTATTGGCTGACGGAAGTCAGTGAAGCTGACTGAGCTCAGTTCTCCTCGAGAACTGGGTGACGTCGCAGGGAACACAATAATTATGTCCTGCTGTCTGGTTCAGACCTGGGAGAGACATCCTGCAGGGTTCTGACAGCTGACAAACACAAAATTATAAGTACTCCGTAGCAATCTGTGCCAGGTTGAGTATCTGTCAGCAGCTCAGCCTCTTCTAGCAGTGAAGTGGACACAATAATGACTTCAGCAGCAGCAGTTGTTGTAGGAGCTGAGAGAGAATGGGATGAGAAAGGTTTCTGATTTGAATGCAAGACCAGTAAGTGGGGAAATGAAATTAGGGAATGGTGCTCATAAATTGTTTACAATAGTAACTTAATAAATTCTTTTCAGTAGCTTAAGAGGCAGATTTCTGCCTTGAATGTTGCATTAAAGCTGTAACTGTTGTCAACTTTTAAAGCAAGTTTGAATGAAAACATAGTAGCTTGTGTTCCTAAGCAAAGTACTTAAGCTTTTTAGCTATGCTTGGCATTGCTCCAGGAACTGGATCACTCTAAATCTGAATTTCTTAAAAACTGTCTCCACCCCTTCAACAGATGCTGCAGAGAAGTTCTTAATCAAGATGAGTGATGCAAAGTTTTGGCTATGTAACTTTTGCAAAGTACCTAGGCAGTGAGGAAGGGAGTATTTTCTTTGTAATGTAAATATCTTTGGTCGCTGGCACCTTTTCCACATCTTCATCACATGCATTTCTGGTGCTTTTGAAGAGGGTAGGATTTAAATGTGGGATTTTCACTTTGACGGTACGTCTGAGTGACACTGGATTCCACATCCATGTTTGAATGATTGAGAAGAGGATATGAAAGTCCAGGTACTGAGAAAGTCAGACGTTTTTCTCTTGTGAGAATGTAAATGCAGTAAGTTTCGCTCCCACCTTCTTTTATCCTCAAGCTTCTCAGCTTGAGTAAGTTGGATTTAGATGTGAGGTGTGATATCTACACTTCTGATAACTGTCGGTATCATCACCCAGATTGACAATACCGCTACCGCTAGGTTACATATGAGTGTTGTTTCATCTTTAATGAGTATGGTGTAATTGCTCAGTGAAATGAAGTCATTGAAATCTTGAAGTTTTTCTCTTGTTAAGTTTGGAACTATATGCAAATGACTTCTCTGAGCTTCCATTTTTTTGACTTTTAGGGCAGCTGAGACATCACATTTTAACTTGATAAGGCAACACTGACATAACAAACAGTCGGCAATACACACAGCTGGCAGACTTAGATCAACAATAACATTAATTTGGAGGTGTGTTTGTTTCCACCTGGCCAATTTAATTCCAACATTCATTCTCCTTTAACTCGGTCTCTTCCAGCTCCTGAGGGAAATGCCTGGCTCTTCCACTGCAAAATGCTCCACTGTGTGAATCTAGCTGGCTGGCGGTCTGCCATTTCATGCTGGACAGATACCATGCAGCTGGTTCATCTGAGCGTTTTCAACAACAGCTGCCTGCTGCAGCCAAAATAACACTATGAGACTGGTAAGTGAACCAAAACAGTTAAATTGAAAGCCTTACAAAAACAATGAGCTAGAGTATTTCATAAGGCTAACAGTTGGGTGATAATTCCCTGTGGCTTCTTCACTATGAACAACACCTTTTGCGAACACGTGATCCATTTGAATGCCACATCTAGAACTGAACTTGCTATGCTGGACAAGGTCATCCTGTTTCTCTAATGTTGATACAAGAAGAAAAATCATTACTGCAGACTGAAACATCTATTTCACATCTACATTCTTAAGTCCATAACTCGTGTTTTCCTGATGTTCCTGAAGGTCATTTCAGATTGTGCTGCCTTGCAAACGTAAGCGTCCAAGTGACATTATTGTCATCTGACCAGGCAAAGAAAAATAGAGTCACCAAGTCCATCAGCACTTAACTGTTCCTAACATTTCTTATCTTTATGTCTGACCCCACAAAAGCATTTCAGTGCAAACCTGGGATCCCACAACAGGAGCCTCGAGTGAGGTAAATCCTCCAGAACCCTGCACTTAAGACCAGAAATTGAGCTTAACCTTTGAAGGCTCATTTTTAAAAAATACTATTCCAGCAGAGTGGAATATTTGTATCTAATTTATTTTAACCTTCTTCACCTCACCCATAGCCATAAATAGCACTCTTTTACCCACAACACTTTAAATGTTCTTGTCATTACTCTGCTGTCCTCTTGTTTTGTTGAATAATGTTGATTATGTGCATTTATCTTAGCTATGCAGCACATTATTTGTGTTCAAAATGACCCAGGAAAATACATAATCACACTCTGGCCCTGTTATCTTTTATAATGGTATTCTCTGCATGTTTGAACACACTGCTGTCTTCAGAGGGGATTTATGCTGTATATAAATTTTGTAGCTTTGTATAAAATCATCACTCATACATTTTAATGCATGCATTGCTGACTCCATCCACTTCAAGTGTTGTGGTGTTTCTAAAAATCAAATTGCTCTCCTTCAAAATGTTTTGTAAGCTCAAAGAAAATGTCAGGATATCATTTGTTTCAGGGATACTATTGCTTTTTTTTCATAAAATAAAAAAAATATTTACTTGATATCAGACTGAATTGTTGACTTGTTATTTCTTTTCCTTTTGCTGTCAGTAAAAGTGTAATCTAACTCAGCTGTAGAATGCGTGTACTTCCTGTTCATGGTGTATGAAGGTTTAGTAGATACAACAGAATACAATAGAATCGTGCAGGCACAAGCTGAATTCTGTGCTGACGACATTCTAGGAGCTTTGTTTCAAAATGTAAAAAAAGAAGGGGTTGCATACCCAAACAACCTACAGGATGCTCTTTTAGTTAAATGTATTACTTCCTATGTTCAGCACAGATGAGTAAAATGTTCCATCAGAATGTGGAGGTTGTTCAGTTTCAAGACTGATTCAACAAGTGTTAATCTGTTCATCACCCATGACTGTCTCAAGTGGCTACCTCTGCGTGGTTAAAAAGCTCTGAAAAAATCTTCTGAAATGTGAATTTCTGTCACAATGCCTCACTGATGCAAACGGCTGAACCCTGAAGCAGAGTCAAAAAACTCAAAATCACACTTAATGTGGCAATGGAATCAAGGAAAAACTGTGGCGACAAAAAACATGGCATGACAAGAAAAAAAAACAAATCCTGGCATGAAGCAAACCAGCACAAGTACAAAAGCAAATGCAACAAACCAACAAATGTGACTGGGAAGACAAGGACTAAATAGACAAGACAATAAGACACAGGTGCAACACATTAGGAGGGAGAAAGCAATCAGGATAAACTAAAGCACATGAAACAAGACATGAGGACTAGAAACCAAAAGACAAAACATAACCAAAACACAAGGCGTGGCACTTTCCAGCTTTGAAACAGGGGTATGCACGCTCATTACAGCTGTGATGGCAGCCAGTTGAAAATGGCCTTGTGGTTTTAAATAAAAATCAGATATATTTTGGTGGACAGAGCTTCAGGAAATAAATTATTCCTGGAAGATTTAGATTACTAATTGATAATAAAATGTCTTAAGTCTGACCACCAGAGCACCCTCAGTGCTCTTTGGTAAGCTGCCTTATACTCCCCTAAACTTTTAATCCTGTTCAGCAGCATCACGTTTTGATTTCTCTTAATTTTATGTGTTGTGGATTTTATCGTTGGACAACAGACTTTTGGCTGACATATTTATGGTGATGCTGTGAGCGCTGTCCTTGAAAATAAAGAAAGAAAGAAACAAAAATAAATACTCATCAGACAGTGAGCCACTGTAAGTAGATGAGTGAGTCAGTAAAACTTGCTGATGCAGCACCTCTTTACAACAAACAATACAAAACAACCACAAGACACAATGTAAAGGTGACAGAGTTTAAACAGGTGGGGTTTTAGTTTCTTTTTATAGGTCTCTGCAGTGTCCACATATTTTAAGTGAAAAACAGGGAAACAGGCACCTTGAGTGAGTGAAGGACCGTCAACAAGCCGTAGCTGTAGCAAAGCTGTATCTTTCTGCTGCCATTCGGAGATCTGAAGGTGATCTGAAAAACCCTACAGCAGATCCTGAAACAGAACACTCCAGTCAGGGTAAATGATTGGACAAAGGTGATCTCTCAATATAACTTTGTATTAATTTGCCACTTATCTTTCAGCTAGTGAACGGACCTAAAGTAGTGCATGTTTTTGGTATTGTGGGAGTACCTGGAGAAAACCCACGCAGGCACAGGGAGAACATGCAAACTCCACATTGAAGGGCCCAGACTGGGATTCGAACCTGGAACCCTCTTGCTATGAGGCCACAGTGCTAACCACTGCGCCACCATGCCGCCCAATTCTTCTTTCTCTTCACAGCATATTCCACATGCTGTATATACTTTCCTTTTGCTGAGAAGCCTTTTCTCATTTGACACACTGAGATCACCATGCCATTGTCTGGTACTGTTATCAGACAATAGCAGTTCCAAAGTGAATACAATTTATTGCATTTTCTTCCTGTCATTCCCTGCAGTTGTGGATAAAACCCTTGGAAATCAGTTAGCTGCAGTCCCCTCCTTTACCACTGACAAATGTTGCTGGTTGTTTTGGTCTCTGGCTGTAGCAGCCAGCATCACCCAGCCAAACTGTTTGGATCGCAATTTTGACAGAGGACATAGCTCCATTCCCTCCCCAGGGCCTCTCTATCATGGACTTTGATGCTTTAAATCCTCTGTAGCTTCTTCCATTCACCCCCCGAGCTGTGTCAAGCACCACTTTGTTGCCATTTGAATTCTCTGTGTCATTGTGGCAGTCTCCAAATGGGCACTTGGAGAGTTTTGGCCCTGTGCAAGTTTGTTGATTGCAATGCTTTATGACTTATAAATGTGCTGGGTAGCTGTGCAGCTTGGAGTGGATTCTTAATGGGAGCTAATCAAGGCAGAAGGGAAGCGGGGAGCTGTACGGGAGGAGGCAGGGAGATAACAGGAGCGAGATAGAGGGGGAGAATGAATGGACCCACTACTGAGATATACATGCATTCAGTTGCTAGTTTATTTGGCACACCTAGGTAAATCTAATGCAGTCTAATACAACAGTCCTGTAAAGAATCCTCCCTTTGTGCTGGATATAATACAATATATCTTTAAACTGTTTTATAGAGGTCTTGATTCAACTGCATGGCCATTTTTGAGGCTCCAGTTTGTGGTGCTGTTGAACTGGCAAGTTTTTCTATTATTTTGTCCATTCACTTTAGATCATTGAGTTAAGACTAAATAGTAGAAAGAAAAGTAGGAATCATAATATGATATACTGATATACCATAGGGCAGCACAGTGGTGCAGTGGTTAGCACTGTCGCCTCATAGCAAGAGGGTCCCAAGTTCGAATCCCGGTCTGGGCCCTTCTATGTGGAGTTTGCATGTTCTCCCTGTGCCTGCGTGGGTTTTCTCCGGGTACTCCGGCTTCCTCCCACAATAAACATGCACATTAGGTTAATGGCTACTTAAAGGCTACTCTAAATTGCCCCAAGGTGTGAGTGTGAGAGTGTGTGGTTGTCTGTCTTTGTGTGTTGGCCCTGCGATTGACTGGCGACCAGTCCAGGGTGAACCCCGCCTCTCGCCCGTAGTCAGCTGGGATAGGCTCCAGCCCCCCGCGACCCTGATGGATAAGCAGTATAGAAAATGGATGGATGGATGGATGGATGATATACCATAAAGGACAGCAGAGAATAAAATCAATTGAGATTTATACCTCATCCATCTTCAACACTGTACACAGCACCTGTATTTCTGTATTTCCCACTTTCAATATATAGAAGCAACAAACCATACTGTCTGTGTCTCTGGTTGCATACTTTTAGGAAAATTATCATTTTTTTCACCTTTTTTAAAATAAACTAAAATTACTGAATTTTGCTGTCCAGACTTTTCACCTCAGCTTGCCCAGAAAAATTTGTGCCCTGTTTCTTCTAGGTGAGGGTGTAGTACATCCACACTGGCATTAACTGGTTTAAAAGGTGAGTGTCGACTCATCAAGCATGGAAAATGATAAAAACATATCTTTTTCCTTTCCTTAGTGAACACTAGATGTCCCCATGAGCCTTTGATAAAACTGAAACATCTCAAGCTCCTGGCGTTTCACTCAGCCTGTGCAAAAGCACAGTTCAGATAATCAGAAACATGCATTTTCATTATGCATGAGGATATACTATAGATGCAAATGAAGAGATTACCCAGAGATTATGCAGAGAAGCATGTGTGCAGACATAACTAATGGGAGGTAAAATGCTAAACCTCCAGCTAAATGCAGGTCTGTAGACAGTGTGAGAGAAGCGTGAGCTCTGAAAACAAAACCTTGCGTATTGTGAGCCAGGTGATCTAAACAGAGAGGATTAGATGGAAAAGCTTGAGGGGTGTAATGTCTCAGATCTCAGAGCAGCTCGCCCTAAAGTGGATTATGAAACCAATATTGATGTCAGATGTTTACTGAGGGGCAGGAGATGGAAGGAAAAGAGAGGTCGGAGTAATCTGTCCGTAGACAGAGGCAGAGACGTCTGTGGCTGATGTAGGATAAAAGTGTAGCTTGCCTTGAGTAAGACTTAAGATCAGCATGGAGAAGGAGTGAAGTGATAGTGGGATACTGTAGCATATGGTGGGAGGGAGAGCTGGAAGAGAAGTTTCCCAGGAGGGTGAAGCTGTGATTAGAGAGAGATTGGAGGTAAAATCTCAGAGAATCACCACTGTGGGTGGAGGTGCTTATTGAAGCCTCACTTTCATGGGCACGAGGAAACAATCAAGATGGAGTATGGAAGAATCAAGAGCGGGACTGATACATCTGTTCCAGGGACTCTGGGCTTAAAGATGGAAAAGAACAGCAGAGAGTGGACTGTAAAAGTGCCAGCAGCTGTTACCTCTTGTCTACACTGTAGTTATGATTAATTGAGCCAAAAACAAAAATAAGAAAAATCACATCACTGCCAATTATTCTGCTCACCTGATTCTTCTGATTAACTTGTTACAGGAAGTAAAGCACAACCTCACAACATTTCAAGCCTTCTTTCCTAATGATGAGGTGATGAAAAAAATCCGCTTTTACTGAAGTTTACTCCTGGATAAACTTGTCTGAAATGTGTTAGTGGGTTGATTTTATACATCGGCAGTTAAGTAGGCACTGGAAAGTAAAACAGATAAATGTTTATTTTCTGTGTTGATATAGAGATATAATTAAAAAAAAGAAAACTATCAAGAAAAGCATAGGTTTCTGAGGCATAGCTCAGTAGACATTTCTTCAATATCACTATTTTTAATACTTCCAAACATCTCTGGAAAGTTAAAGTGCGGCATTCTTTTGTGCCATATTTTCAAAACCAAGGAGGCATTCATGACTGTTTCAAGGACAAAGAAGAAAAGACTTAAATACAGTGAAGACCTTGCTGGAGAAGCCACACACACAGCAACAAGAAAATAAACAGTGGTATGAATTTTACCAAGAAAAAAAAACTTATCTTGGAAAGGTTTACCAACTGATAGAACAAGATTTAATATGTGTTTTAGATGTTCTGTTCAGAGTCAGAAACAGGAAAAAAAGAAAGCTAATACTCTGGATTCTGGCCAAGGTTTGACATTTAGAGCCAAATATCACCAGAAATCAGCTTTGATGATTCAGGTGGGCTGGATACTGCACTTTCAAACTTATTTTAATTTGGATTTATAAAAAAAACAACAAACCAAAGAAAAAAACCTGAACAGATGCTGCGTTGATTAGAAATCCAACAGCAACAAATGCAGAGCAAATTGTGTCATCTTCATGACAGAAAACTAAGCTCTTTGTTTAAAACTGAACTGTTTTGTTTTTGTTTTTTTTTATCTTAACATGGACCAAAAGTACTGGTTAGATTTAGCATGCCTGGATTCATGGTGGACATCTTAATGAAAAGGATCAAAATTTACAGAGATAATATGTAATAGAGACAAAAATTATATAGATACAAATTTAAGTGAATTATATTCGTACAACTTATACAATTTGGTATCCTAATTGTGATGGAAATGCTGCATGCAACAGCACATGTTAAAAGCCACACATATGTAATGTGAATACAGTCTCTCTTAAATAATGAGCCAGTAGCTTTGTGGATCATTTCAGCATCTTTCAGCTCATTGTTTTGGTTTTATGGGCCCAACACTTCCTCACACAAAAATGACTGAACAGGTTGATTGCTGGTGATTCCCAAAACAACCCATAGGTGTACCAGCAGCAGTCATACCAGACCTTTATTGTTAGGCACCAAAATCTAAGCATTTAGCCAAAGATCCAGATATTTCCCTCAAAGGTTGGTGGGGACTGAAAACAGAGCAAAAGAAACAGTGAATATTGGACTTACATTCACCAGGTGGCCAGAAACATGATGCCAAATGAACACGAATGTTTTCCATGACTGCTGATTGTGGATCAGGCAACTGTCTACACTGGAACACATAACAAGACCACAAAAAACTCTTTAATAATGGGTCAATTTTAGCTTCATGGCGTGACTATTTGATTTAATCTTTATTTTAAAGTGATGTTTAATTTATGGGGTAAGGGACAAAGATAATCACTGCAAATTTGATTTAGAAGATGTTTAGTCAGCAGTTTTCTACTTTGTGTAAAAGGAGTGAATTATTCATTAGAGAAACTCCAGCAGGAAAACCATCAATTTATTAATCTCATTAACGCACGATCATACTAATCATCTCTATCAGATATCTCGGTTTACCTGTGAACATCTGTTTCAATCAACCAAATAATATTGATAAAAATTCCAGATGGATGTAACCATAATAAGATTAACGGCTTATTTTAAAAGCAAGCATTAATTAACAATGTTTTGCTGTACTTGTGAAAAGTCATGATGAAACAGATGGGCAGGACCAGTCATTTTTTGAGACAAGTGTACAGTTAGTGATTAGAGATGTTATATTTTGCAATATACTCCTTCAGTGTCAAATAAACTAAGAACAGAAATTATAGCTGCGATTTTAAGCTATTTATTCATAGCTGAAACTCAGCCAGAGCCAAATACCAGAAGCCGTATGTGGCAAATGAGAAAGTGTGCACGTTCTTCCACAGCTCTCACTCCCTTAAAAGACATGTTTGTGGTTCCTCATTACGAGGTTCTTTTCTGTGGATGTACTGAATTTATGTGTCTCCTGTTAATTAACTTAAGACGTTTTTCTTCTCGTGTCACACTTCCCCAGGTCGTGTTTGTCAAATTAATTATATAGTAGTTACTCCAGGTTGCTTAACTGCTCATGCTCGTTATTCAATCAGATTTTTCTGCGTGAAGATGACCCAGCGTGGAGGAATCAAAATTAACCACATATAACAAGACAGGGAGGAAACTGGTGACTTATTTGATGAGCTTTGAGGAGAAGAAAAGTGTTTTTTGAATACATGTTTAGGACTTTTAAACTATATTGTTGCCTGACAGTGTCAACGTGGACCTGAATGTAACACTGTGAGTCTTTGTGAGTTCATTTACTGACTTAATCACTTGTAGAGCACGAAGGCATTTTAATGTGGATATTTTTGTTATCATTTCTCTTTTTACTTTTTGAATTCAACAGTGGAGATTTGGCACAACTTTCCCTCCATGCAATTTATATGGTAATAAGCTTGGATATGTCAATATAGATATATTGGCTCCTGAACAATATTATAATTATATAATAGTGGATATTGTACATGGTAATATTACCAAACCATTATTAAACAACTCTTTAAGAAAGGGAAAGTAGGAAAGGTACAATATTTCCCTCTGAAAGACCCTCGTGTTTGCTTGCATTAGTTTTGATCGCAATACAGACAGAATGCAGACATGTATATTTATCATAGAATTGTGCACGTAGGATTTGATTGTTCATTAGTCACATTGTGAATCCAGACATATTGCACTTTGTGATGATATTCAGGCTTTCAGGTCATGATGCCATGTCAAATATGGTGATAAATTAGCTCCAGAAATTTGGATGAAAAAAATCTAAAAGGCTCAAATGTAGCTCAAAAAATGCTGTTGATAATTTAGCCACTGCCCTTGTTATAAAAAACCTCTTAAACTGTGCTGTACAAAACAAACTATTTTAAACACATCTCAAATGTATCTCTGCTGGCTGATTTTGGCACCAATTCACAATTTCTCACTCTCACTTTATGTGTGTGTTGTGTTGCTGTGTGTGTAGGTCCACTCTGTTACTAGTGCAGTATGATTATGTTATCTCGTGTTGAGGGGGTGTAGATGTTATTGCATTTTACATTGGCACAACTATAAAAGCATTGCAATCAAAGTCTGTTTTCCCATCCATATTATCACATATGTCCATGTGTGGGATTTCTGTCTTTGTGCAGAGGTACTGTGTTTCGGAAAAACCTGACTTGTCTGTTTCATCCTTTCTTCTGTTACCTTGGTTCTGATACAAATCTGCTACATCATTTCTTTAAACCTTTCTCTCTCTCTTTCCAGCTTTACAGTACAGTTATGCTCATGTACAGAAAAAGTTCTGTTAGTAATACTAACACTGAGTGCTTCCATTTGATTCTACCTTGTACTTCTACTTCTGAAGTTTTCAGATTAGTTTGTAGAGTTTAAAGTTTATGAAATACATCACATTGTTAACCACTGTTTTCCCCCTGAGAAGAAACACCATCTTACTGGTGCCTCTAGTTACACTACACAGATACTTGGATAGTGTCATGTAAATAACCCTGCAAATTAACCAATATCATCCAATATTCAAGATGTGAATATAAATTTGCTTAACAGAACTTTTGTTTTTTCTCATTTCCTCGCCCATTAATCACCTCATGACCTCATGACCACTTGACCTCATCATGGTCTGATCCCGAGTTTGGAGTCAGTGGTCTAAATTGAGTGCAGAACATACACTACATAGATTAAAGTATCCAGACACACCTCTTCCTGTTTTTCAAGGGTTTGGCTTGGCTTACCAGTGAAGGGAAATCTTAATGCTTCAGCATACCAAGACATTTTGCACAATGCTATGCTTCCAACTTTGTTGCAACAGTTTGTTGAAGGTCCTTTTCTATTCCAGTACGACTGTGTCCCAGTGCACAAAGCAAAGTCCATAAAGACATGGCTGGATGAGTTTGGTGTGGAAGAACTTGACTGGCCCACACAGAGCCCTGACCTCAACCCCATCCAACACCTTTGGGATGAACTGAAATGGAGATTGTGATCCTTGCCTTTTCATCCAACATCAGTATCTGACCTCACAAATGCTGTACTGCATAAATGGGCAAAACTTCCCACAGAAACACAAAAAATCTCGTAGAAAGCCTTCCCAGAGGAGTGGAAGCTCTTACAGCTGCAAAGCTGTCTAAGTATTTAGAATGCAATGTCATTAAAGTCCCTGTTGGTGTAATGATGAGGCATCCCAATACTTTTGTCTATATACTTTCTTTTACTTTGTTCACACTTTTATTAAAGGTTAGGTAAACTTCCACTATTGCTTTTTGGTATGCCATTATTCAACAACCTTGACAACCTGTCACCTGTTTGTTTTGCATGGTTTTGGATCTATATTTATTTTCATTTTTTTCTGCTGTCTATGTTGATTTTAGAGAATGTCATCGTGGCATTTGGCCACATTAAGAGCAAAGTGCAAATGCAGCATGTCTATAAAATCAACATAGACAGCAGAAAAAAATGAAAATAAGTATGGATGCAAAATGATGCAAAACAAACAGATGACAGGCTGTCAAGATTGTTGCATAATCCAAGGTTGTTTGAATGGCATCTTGTGTGCATCTATTTGTGTATTTCATGGGTTTAGTCTACGCTGTAGCTAAACACTCACTGGGGACACATGATTATGCTAAATCTTAAAAGGATCTACGAGGTTCCATTATGTCCTAAAGGCTGAAAATATCTTTTACAGAGTGTGTGTTTCCTGCAGTTGTATACATATTTATTGAAATCAGTGACTGCGCACTGCATTTATAGACTGTGCCTGTCCAGTTGCAATACAAGTGTTTTATCACTTCCACAAATGATTCTCTGGATCTTATTCCGTGTGATCATGTTGCTGAAACAGCACTGAGATGAAGCTAAGCATAAGTTGAATCAGGAAAGCCGTCTTATATGCTCATTCAGTCGCAATTCTCTCTCTCTCTCTCTTTCTGCTTCTTCTTAATCATCTGACTATTCGCCTTATACTATTTCAGTTAAACTAAGCACATTTTGGCCTGAGCTAACCCTGGTGTTGCTGTCAAACCTCCCGTCCCATTCACCTCCAGTTCATTGTATCCAGTGCCCAGGTTGAGCTCATCAGTCCACTACTCCTCACCACCACCACTCCCACCTGACTCCATCAGGGGTTTCATCTACTACTCACAGCCTCAACTGCCATTTTAAAATATGGCATCACAATGGGACTCCTAATTATGCACGTGATATTAAAAAAAAAACAATAAGTGTACACTGAGAATGCAGTCTCTCCTGATTAAAACATCAAAATTTGTCCACACTTTCTGAAATCCTGAGTTTTAAGTCCTGCCAATGATCTCCTTTTCAATCTGGCCTGTGTCTCTTTATGTCGAAGATGTGTTTCGTGTTTTTCTTCCAGCTGAGTCAGATTTTATTCCACATCCTCTGGGAAACACTGCTTAGCTTAGAAGCACCTCAAAAGGCTACAGCACTCAGTTATGGCAAGTACAAAAAGTTCTGATCAGCAGTGATCCACTTTTTTGGTGTGTCCTCTGGGAGAAATGTTTGGCTTCAGTAGTAGCTGATGTTCAGGAAACACTTTCAAATGTTTCATTGGGATCTCCAAAAATCTTAATTGCACGATGGCATTCAAACTCACAGCTTTTTTCCCATATATAGTACTTGCCTCTTAATTAAAATAAATGCTCAGTTTGTTGAGCACAGATTCATCTTTCCATGTAATTCTTGGCTTAAGCCTTTGGCATGATGCGATAATGTGAGTATAGCAAAAACTGGCTGCCAATAAAAGTCGAGGTGGTCTTGAAGCGGCGTGGTGGCTTCCTGTTATCCCGCTTTAGGGACTGTGGGACTGTTTGGGTTTTTATCTGATGATATTAGAACAATGTTGGACACTGACCTCTGAAAGCTTTCACTCAAGCTGCCGTGACTACTGATTTATGAATGTACTAGCAGAGTATTTCATCAGGACCGACTCGGCAAAGTATTCCACTCATTTTCGATGTATCACTTCAATGACTACAGAGAAACCGCTGTGCGTGAGGCCTGCTGAAAGCATTCTGATGCACTGAAACACATCACATGCCAGACACACAAAGAAGAAAGAAGAATGTATATTTTGAAAACAATCTGTCATTTTTCACAGTTAGCGTGTGAGTCTCCTACGAGGTACTCGTTGCAGTATTTTTATTCATCCAATATAGATAGTAGAATCTATCTGTAGAAATGCATCTAAAGCTCTTTGTAAAAAAAAAAAAAAAATTACATAGATTTAATGTAAGAAATGAAGTAATTTCTGACTCATCAATTAATCATTTATAGGGCATTTTTTTCTTGGTGTTCAGACAGAAAGAACATTTTTGTTTGAGTTGGTGTGAACACGTTGCAATGAGAAGATTAAATGAAGAATGCACAGTGATTTAGCATTTATAAATCTTGAAAGTTACCACAGCACGGTCATTTCATTCTCCTTTTTGACAATGGCAGGGTAAATTGTCGAATCATGACATGAATTTTTTTTCAAGCATTCTACAGGGAATGCGCTCTTGATTGATAATTCATTGATCTATGCAGACGATTAGCCAGATTCAACTTTGTCTGGTCAATCCTGCGTTTTGGGCGAATAACACATCAAGAAGCAAAGTCAGGGTCCTCGTTGGGTTGATGCAATGTCACAGGCAGGAATGAGATTGCTGCTTTAATTTGACAAAGTACTGATGTAGGTCCAAACACGACCTCAGTTATATATCAGAAAGTAGTGAACAACACACACACAATTTGCCAGAGCAAGAAAATTCCACCTTGAACTTTCTTTTTCAGTCTGACCAGACACCCAGCACTTGAAGGTATGTGCTGCAATGACAAAAAATAAGTTGAAATCTAAACCTGAACCTAATCTAAGTTTTGGCATTTTTGCTAGATAAATTATGAAAAAGATTATTAATTGATCAAATTTGCTGTTGATTAATGTTCTGTCTTTGTACCAATCTGTTAATTAATCAACAATTTCTGCATAAATTTAATCAGTATTTCCTTCAGCATCGTCACATACTGCTGCTTTCCAGAAGTGAAATCCTCTCTCCATTACTTGTTATAATTGGATTGGAACAATAGCCATCACTTTTTTTCAAACATCACCATCTCAATTTCAAACAGAGCTCTTGAAATTTCCTTTTCGCTCTCAGAAAGTGCGTGCAGGGGCGATTCTTCAGCTCAACTGCCGCATTAATTCACTGAGGTCAAATGGAAAGCCTCAGCTCGGGATCATAGATCCAAACTAATGTCACTCAGTTTGAGCAGGGAGCACGATGAGGAGAGTGGGAGCCATATGCTCAGCCCTGCACAGCAGTCATGGCGAGTGTACATTGAGGTGACATCGCAATCTGCAGCCGTGCACAACTCTGCGCAGTTTACTGGATAATAGGATGCGAGGCTGGTCACATATCACATCTGTGTGAGAGCGTTCCTGCTGACGCTCCCCATTCAGCGTGTCACAATCTATTACAGTCTCCACCACATACCGACACACACACACGAGCACACACACTGATTGTTCTCACTGTCATTCTTTTTGTGTTAATGCACACACACGCAGAGAACAGTCAACTCACACAATACATACAAACTGAATTCACACATACATGCCCATGTACACTTTCTACTGCCCCACTGTGCATGCACTCAAAACCAGTGCACACAACAAACACCCACAAACTATTGTTCTCTTCAACACAACAGCCTGCAAACACACACACACACACGCACACGCACAGACTTTAAATAACAACAATACAAAGCTGAAACTTGCCACGGAGACAATACCTTCCCCTTCTTCCTTATTTAAAATGCAGGTCATTAATCGTCCTCATGATGAATTACAGCACATCTTGGCAGGACCCATGTGACGTATTCACACGGGTTGTTTAGAAGCACAGATGTGGCAGCTTAATCTCTGGATTCACTGGGAGAATGTCAAGGGAGAGCATCTTCTTGCTTGGCTTAATGAATCATGCTATAACTTCATTTTGCAGGAGCAACAGCACATTTGGCACATGTGCTGAATGAGCGTCAGCACGTACATCATGTTTGATTATGGTGATGTGGCTCTGGCAGTGTATTTGCACATTAAACATGAACCTGACTTGTTTTCAATTTTTTTCATGAAAACATGTTAGATATTTAAGTAGTTTTTATTTCTTTTCAGCAATGTCCTTTGCACTAATTTGTTGATAGTTTCCTGTGCAGGGTAAAAATCCTTACTGTAATGATATAAAGGTCTTATAAAAAGTCAAAGACTGAGGCTGGACAGGGATGGATGGGGTCAGGAAGAAAGCGACCCGGGGGGGATTCACCTCAGGTCAGGGTCAGAGTGTACCACCTCAGACGGCTGTCCTCTGCAGAAAGCAATGTCAGTTGTTTGTTGAAAAGCTTAAAATGTCCTGTGTTTACATTTTCCTGACAAGTGACCTCTTGTGGTAAACAGTCCCCTCCTGCAAGGAAGAGGGGAAGGACAATGACACCACAAAACATCTGAAGAAGGGGGGTATCGGGACCTAAACAGTGAAGATTATGGTTTGCATCCAGTCTGCCGACAGTCAGCACTGTCCCTAACTAAGCATTTTTTTTACCTTGAAAATATCCCACAGGAGTTCAATTTAATCCCTTACTCTTCCGGAGGAGGATAAAAGGATAAAATCCTTAGTCAAAGGTCTCCTGGCAATGTTCCTGTGGTTGAAACACCTTAGTGCTGCTTTCTTTTAACCATTATTTGGTTTTCCAACCTTAACCAAGTAGGTTTAGTTTGTACTGAAAAAAGTAGGCTTTAATACACACAAGAACATAAATGGATATTTAAGTAGTGTAGTGGCAACATTCGGTACAGAAATGAGATATAATAAGAGCAGCCCACAGTACAGAACATAATTTAGTATATCTAGTAAATAATAAGAGTCTCAAAGCTTAAATAGAGAAAAAGGAATTGATATTCGCGAAAAAATAGAATAGAATAAAAAGTAAAATAAATAAATGAATAAATAATGCTAACAAACAGAAATAACTGCATTTGCACATAGGAAAAACAAAACTTTTGCTGTGCTGTAAATATAGCATACACGTATGCATCTTAAATAGAACTGAACTGATGCAAGTTATTTACAGACAGTCTTAAGGGGCTATAAATACATGTCAGAGATCTCTGTGGGCACAGTTACACACGGGGCTGTGAAAGCCCAGGAAGAGTCTGTGCAGTTTTCAAGTACTTGTGCTGTTTTATTCTTCTACTGCATTCCACAATATATTGTAAATAAATACAATAAATATTGTACTCCATTACATTTATTTAATAACTTTGATGACTTTTTCATTTTTTAAATTTATGTTTTATGTACAAAATATAATGTAATATACAAAACACAAGATGCATTTTCACAGATTGTTAGCGGAAATTAGCTCAAATATAACACTGTGATACTCTGATACTTTTACTAGAGTAAACTTTTCATTGTAGGACTTGTGGAGTGGAGTACATTTACACATTCATGTAGGCTATGTGACACAGTAAGCAACGGCTTCTACTGCATTTGTGGAAAAAGTACACAGATCTGAAAATAAAAGCAGTTGCAACACAATTACACTGTAACAAGTAACATTTAGAGATTTAAAATCCTTCATCAGCAAAATCAACTTAGTATCAAATGGATGTATTCACAAAACTTCATATAGTCTTTAAGCATTATTGAAGAATTAATAGTAAGTGCCATTTTAAGTTGAGCTGATTTTAACTGAATATATTGTCTTAGCTTATAACAGTGCATAATATTTTATGAACTGACTATTGCTGTAAGTAAAATACGAAAATGTAAACAGTTTCCTCTGAAATGTAGTGCAGCATAAATATAAAGTAACATAAAGTGGAAATACTCAAGTACAGTGTCTCAGAATTGTACTTAGGTATACTACTAGAGTAGATGTACTTATTTACTTCCACAGACTACTACTAACGTTGAAATTGTGAATTAAAAAAATGACCATAAAAACACATTTTGGAGGTCATTCATCCTTCGTGATGGTCAGCTGGACGTCGTACAGTAACAGTACAGTGCGGTGATGTTGTGTGAAATAAAATGGTGGATGCTGCACGTTTTTATTCGCCACTCCATCACTGGAGCACGCACGCATACGTGTGTGTGAGCGCGTGTGTGAGTGTGAGTGAGTGAGGGAGTGAGTGAGTGGGGCAGCCATAAAGAAACCCAACTCTCCCTCTCCCCTCTCTCCCCCCCCCCCTCCTCTTAGTCAAGGACAGTTTCGCTCGGCGCACAGCTTCACATTCCGCCTGTGCGTCTGTCCCCGTTTTGTTGCCCATACTGCCTACTACGGGATATTTGCGATTGGCTCGTCCCTCCTTCTCCTCCCTCCCTCCCGCGTGATTGTATGTAAATCCGGTCGGGACTGAGCCAGTAGGTGAGGTTGGGGCTGGTGGCTCCCGCCTCGGTGGCGCACAAGAGACCCGAGAGCGGCCGAGGTGAGATCGCTGCTGCCGACGGAGCTGTCCACTCTGCTGTGGTGCTGAACTCCACATCTCTCTCCTCTTTGTCCCTCCTCCTCCTTCTGCTCTTTCGGCTCTTCTGTACGTCCGTGATATTTTGGGAAAGGATTAACAACCTGCCCTTTGGCTGCTTATAGGTGCAAAGAACTTCTCCTGAGGACAACCCTCTCTCCGCACATCGGAAATTGCACTACACCGGCCGTGGATTTGACCGGAGCTCGAGATTATTTTTAATAGCACTTTGTTGAGAAGTGTTTCTTCCCTCCGTTCATCTGTAATCTCGCTTGGATTACCCTCCTGGATGATTCACGTCTGGACACAAAGGTAATAAAAATGCGATTCTGATGTGTGTGTAGTTTGCTGTGGACTAACTGTTAAAGCCTATCCGACCAGAGTGAGAAAAGTCTTCGTGACTCGCTATCAGACAGCGACTTCAACCCTCATCATCGCTGAGGCGCCACAACTCTTGTCCAATGATCCACCGGGTCACCGTTCTTGACTCAGTAAATATCTCCCAATCTACTGCCTTAAGGCTCTGCAGTTTCAATTCACTTGTTACCAGGTGCCCGAGGCTCAAAGCAACTGATAGGATGATATCTGAAGTTGAGATTATAGTTGCTGCTATTGTGCCAGGGCGCTCAGTCAAGCACAACACTTCCCCATTGTAACACAGTCAATGTTTCTGAAACGACTGGAGACACGCCACGTTGCCCGGAGCTTTTAATTCATCCACGTAGTACTTAGCGTGTTATTTTTTTCCCCCCCTTGGCACGCTAATCCATGAGTGACACCGTTAGCATCAGAGGGATTATACTTTTGTTTTTCATCCTCAGATTTGCGCCTGACTCATTTGGCACTGTAGTGCGGGCTCTTGCGTCGGGGGGAGGGGGGTTATGTTTGATGGCTTGAGAATGAATTTTCGGGTGTGTTTTTTTTTTTTTTAATCGCCGCTATGGTGCAGCAGATGGGGTTAACATAAAGCCAGATTAAGTTCTGCCATCGATACGACTCAGAATTACAGCCTGAAATCCTTCCAGGAGGGTTCCGCCTGCTGTAGGATGTAGTGATCTCATCGTTAGTTCTGGAAACTTGTAACTTATACAACACAATAAATGCAACAAAATAAGCGCATCTAAACAATTATGATATTGTAAATACTGCAAAAACCCAACAATACAAACCTGAAGCATCACCTGTTAGCTGTGGTGGAATGTAACTAAACACATTTACCTAAAGCACTGTACTTAACAGCTTTAGTTCATTTTAATTCAAAAAAAAAATCCAGAAGTATGTATAGTAGTTGGAATTAGCTTTACTTGAACAACTTCAACTGCTAACAGAACATTAGCGTTGGAATAATGTAATAATGTATCACTCATGAAGTCCATTATTCTGCACTGAGTACTTTTAATGTTCATTCAAATTACTTACTGTTGTTAAAACTTTTATCACATATTCAATGCAGGACTTTTACTTTGTTGAAAAATGTCGAAAACACATCCTTTATGGCTATATTTGTTGGAAAGGTGTGATGCTAAACCTGAATCCTGATTAGTCTGGTGACATTATGAATTCACAGGCAAAAGATACAAAACTTATGCTTTATTTCCTGCAATCATTTGGCATTCTTTGTGATTCAGGCAGACACAAGTGAACCCGACACATTCATCTAATTACAGCGGTAATTTAAATTCTTGTAGAGGAAATGTGAATGCTACAGAAAGCGTGCAGTTTGAATGTTCAGCCATCTGTATGCATTTATAATCCAACTTCAGTCTCTTTATTCCCACAATGCATTCTCTTTATCTGTGAGGGTTCTTTGAAACCACAAGATGTAGTGTATTTCCAGGGGCACATTAGATGAATGAGTGGATCTGGTTTTCAAGGCAGCACTCACTAACTGATTCTCTCTCTGGATATGAGCCAGCGACCAAGCAATGTATCATTTATACTGTATATTCTATATAATTTGTGTATATTATTATTATTATTATTATATTTAAGATACTTAATAAAAACTATAGAAGAATATGAAAAGAGAGATAATACAGTTCTCATTTTCAGATTGACTCCGGGGGTTTTCTACACCAAAATTATACTGACTAACATTTTGCTCCACTACACCAAAACTAGAAAAAGGCTTTCCACCTGTTTTTTTTCCAAGCTGAAATCCAATTAAGCCATTTAACAACAGGTAGGAGATGCTGCCAGCTGAGCAGGTAGTGGTTTTAATGGAGCTCCTCTGCTTTTCATTACAATGATTTTCTTCAAGCACTGCAGGGAGCCAACGACTTTTGAGTCAATAATGCTTTTCACCAGAAAGAAGGAAAAAAAATGCAAGGAAACTGATCAAAGCATTTCAGATTTGAGAGGAAAAGCACTCACTGTGGAGGTGTGGGCGACCAGTAATGGCAGCTAGTAGTAGGGGGCAGATTTATGATGATATGGCAATAAAGCTGTATGTTGAGGGGGAAAATTGTGCTAACACTGAAAATGGCACAGTCTTAGAGTCTTCACAATGTTCTCAGATGTCCTGGTGTTGCAGCAGGTTCAAAAATGTTTACCAATTACCCTCTGAGATGTCTTTACAAAGCAGATTTTAAGGAGCTTATTTTTTTTCTCAGTGTTTCTTTGGTGGCTTTTTACAGATGTCAGCAGATTACTTTTCAGTGTTAAGTGAGGTCTGAACGCCACATTACAACGCTAATGTTATGATCATAAGCTAGTCCTTTTATGGCTACTTTTATATGTTTTCTATTCTCACTGTGGTTTCTACTGGGACATGAAGGAACTCTACTGTGGTTCCCTTGGGATATATGCAGTCTCTTATGTTAAGACAACATGTATAGATGCCACCATCAAATACTGAACTAAAATATAAGCAAAATATAATGTGACAAGGTTTCAATCTTTGCTAGTACAGTATAGTATATCACAGTATTATTGTATTTATTCAGATACATAATAGCTGAATTGCAGATTGTATGCATATGAGCTCATTAGGAGGACAGGATGGTGAAAGCAAAGAACCTTTGAAACAAGACAATGCCAAAACATGATCTTTTTGTGGATTTCGATTCAATTCAGTTTATTTATACAACGCCAATTCACAACAAATGATGACACTTTCTCTCATGACACTTTCCAATTAGAGCAGGTCTAGACCAAACTCTTTAATTAAATTGTAATACAGAGAACCCACCATTCCCCCTTGAGCAAGCACTTGGCAACAGTGGCAAGGAAAAACTGCCTTTTAGAAGGCAGAAACCTCGGAGCAGACCCCGGCTCAAGATGGGCGGTCATCTGCCTTGACTGGTGGGGCGTGAGAGAAGGAGCACACAAGCAGAGATGCATAGCAGCAGTAATAATACCAGAAGTATTGGAACTGTAGATAATGATAATGACAATGAAGTATACAGAAGGTATTATGGTGATTATGAAAGCAATAGTAGTGACAATAATAATGGTATTAACTGTAGAGTAGTAAGAGAATTCAAATAGATTATGACTAAACAGTAGTAATCGCAGTAAGTTTCGAGCACGGCTGCAGCAGGAGGTCCAACCACGATCCATTGGAACCTGTGAGATGAGAAAGCAAAAGGACTCCAGGGAAAAGTTGAGTTAGTAATATGCATTAATGGGACATAGATGTGTGCAGAAGGAGAGGGAGAGGAAGAAAGAGCTCAGTGCATCATGGGAGGACCCCCGACAGTCTAAGTCTATAGCAGCAGAACTAGGGGGCCTAGGCCAGCCCTAACTATAAGCTTTATCACAAAGAAGTTTTAAGTCTGTTCTTAGACAATATAGAGAGGGCGTCTGCCTCCCGGACTGAAACCTGAAGATGAATACACAGTACAAGAGCTTGATAACTAAAGATTCTGGTTCCCAATCTACTTTGGAAGACTCTAGGAACCACAAGTAACCCTTCATCTTGGCAACGTAAAGCTCTGGTGGGATAATAGGACACTATCAACTCTTTAAGATGTGATGGTGTCTGGGCTTTATATGTGAGGAGAAGAATTTTAAACTGCGCTAACACTGTGCCTAAACCTAATCAGACCTAAACCAAATGAAACAAAAACTATCAACATGGCTGAATATCACTGCATCTGAAGGAAAAAAAGATGTTTTTTTAAAGTTTCCTTTAGAGCAGTGGTTCTTAACCTGAGTTCTGTCGAACCCTAGGGTCAAGACACACCCGACTCATCGTGTCAATTCGTGATGACACGCCCCGCTTGGCCATCACTGGCTGCAGATGATCACGTTACATTGCTTGGCCAATCAGTGCTGCGGGGAATTTAGCGCACTCAGTAGAAAAAATCATATGCCTATGTCTTGAATTTGAAAAAAAATCATTATTTTTCACTGAAGAAGGGTTCGGTGAATGCGCATATGAAACTGGTGGGGTTCGGTACCTCCACAAGGTTAAGAACCACTGCTTTAGTGGAATATTTCAGCCTTTGGGGAAATGTGATGATTTGTCTTTTTTTTTGGTTGATGAGATGAGAAGATCAATGTTAATTTCATGTTTGGGACCAGAGTTGGAAGGTGATTTGCCAAAGTTAGCAAGCAATACTTTGTCCATCCATTCACACTGTTTACTCGGCAAGTTTAAAGTGATGACAAGACTCCAAGAGGTCATAAGCATAGATTTTCATTTTTACATGGAGTGAAGTACTAAATTTTTAAGAACAGACAAATTGGTATCAGTTCTTTCATCTAACTCTCAGAAAGAAAGCGAAACAATGTATTTAGAAACATCTAAAACTATTAATATTCTAATATTTAATAATCCAAACAATCTCTAGTTTGAATCCTGTCTGTATGGACTCTCTGAGCAGATTTTCTAGGTGATGCCTGGTGTCACAATCGCAGTTACACACATTAACACCTGGGAGTTGCCCATTACAGCTACACTGACTCCACTGGAGCAATGTGGAGACTAAAGCACTTTTATAATGGGCCTATCAATACTGCCTGTATGGTATTTACGTCTTGAATCCTCCCCAAGCAATTCGAGCAACTCTGTGTATGGATGGTGATTGTCTTCCTTCACTGACCATCGGGCTACCATCCTTTGCAAAGCAGGGGCCACATTTCACAAGTTAACAGATAAAATAAAAACATAGTTAACATTTGTGAATATACAGTTTAGGCCATCAAAATCAGCTTAATTTCTTTTTCTGAGAATATAAATTTCAAAGAGTTTCAACATGTCTATGTCATGTTTCATCCCTCAGTAGCTCAGCCCCAACCCACCTCAACAATAACACTTCTAACATTGCTTTCCCCTTTTCCATCTCCCCTCTTCCCACTCGCAGCAAAGCTGTAACTGCTGCCAACTCCCATCTGTGTCTCTGTGTCTGCCTTTGTTGTTCCCCACTTCAATACGTGGAATCTTTATTGTGCAGTAGACCCACACACACTGAGATATGTTATCCTGCTGCCATATTTAAGAGGCACTACCTCCTGTCATTCTTATGTCTCCTGGCAAGGAGGGGGTTTATTTGATGATGTGAAAACCTGTTTTTTCTTTATTGTGCACAATGCACTTCTCTTTTATGTGAAACCAATGTTGCTGAAAGTATGCAAACAGCCAAAAAAAACATTTTTCATCACATGTAGCAGTTTCAGATGAGAACAGTTATAGCACTAACATTTCACTATGATAGTACTTTATATATACACATGTGACAAACTGGATTGATTTATGCAATTTAGATTATTAGCATGTGCTTAACTTGCTGCAGTGATGTATGAGAATGTCTTCTCTGCGTGCAGTCATTTCCACAGGATCACTTTTCTGTTTTTTTTTCTTTGCTTCGAGGATCAATCTAAGGCAACAGAATGAGGCTCTGTCTCCTGGCTTTTCAAACAGCTCTAGATTTCTAGAGCATGACCTCCTACACTCCATGTCTTGATTGAACTCCAAGTGGATTGTTAAATTGTTATTGTCATAACCCATTTCGTACAACACAGCAGAACAAGGCTTTTGTGGCTACTTGTAAAACTGAGGCTGGGTGAAACACTGAGACACTTCTTTCCCGTTCTCACTGCTCTTTTCGGCAGATGGTCACACCATAATAGAAGTCACACAAACCTTAAGGGCGAGGGTCAACAGGCTGCAGGTTTATGCGCTAATCCTGTCAGTGTGCTACTAGCAGGCGGATGGCAAGTGTGGCTTGAGGCTTTGTAAAATATGTTTCAGTTGACAGGGGTATTGGTGACCAAAGGCCTGATAAGAGACGCCATAGTCTGACTCTGAGATAATAATTCTGTTGTTTGCTGTTTGGTCGAAGCCCATAACACTTGGTAGGAGAGTGTTAGGGTGGTCTAGCCATGCGTTGCATTTTAATGGAATCGCAGGTCACAATTCACTGCTCGCTGCTGCTACGGCCAAGTGTGACGGCATTGTTCCGGGCACAGTACAGTAGATCAGATCTGTGTGATTATGTAATGATTGTTAACAGTAGGAGAGCCAATGAGCCTCTGCCAGGCTTTTTTGCTGCAGAGTTGTTGTACTTCACAACATTTGAAATGGTCTATAAATTAAATGGCTATAAAAGAAAAGTCAAGGTCTTTCTTGCCACAGCCTCGTATGTGTAGACTCCTGCGACTGTAAATGATTGTAATGTGGACCATATAATGCCAAAGACCCCACTGTCAGACCTTTGTCATACAGAACTTATGGGTGTCTGCAACAAAAGGTTGTGAACCGTCTGCTGTGCATAGTAACTGTGGAATATTTTGTGATGCTCTCTGCATAGTAACTGTGGAATATTTTGTGATGCTCACTCATACTCCATCCATCCATCCATCCATTTTCTATACTGTTTATCCCTCAGGGTCGCAGGTGGGCTGGAGCCTATCCCAGCTAACTACAGGCGAGAGGTGGGGTTCACCCTAGATTGGTCGCCGGTCAGTCGCAGGGCTGACAGACAAAGACCAGGGATTCGAACCTGGAACCCTCTTGCTGTGAGGCGACAGTGCTAACCACTGCACCATGCCACCCCACTCATGCTCAAGTGTTAATTATTATAAGTTCTGGATGAATTCATGGGTACAATCAGATTTGATAGTACACAGTAGGCTGTTTAAAGTTCTCAGATGTCATGCCAAGATAGACAGAAATCCTGTGCTAGATATATTAGAATCACTTCATTTTCTCACTTGGCGGTTATTCTGAGCTGTTATAAATAACGAGCTCATTCTCTGAGGAGGAATTAGTTCACATTTTTATTCACTCCTAACTAGCAGCCAGCTACTGGTCACAGTGTGCTAACTGGCACCTCTTAGAGGACTGCTTGGGAAGATCAAGGGTAAATTATATACCATGAGAAAACACGGACAGTTCATTAAAAGCCAGAAATTCACTTCCATGATTTGCATGCAGGTTTAAGTAGATGCTAATGTTTTGTGAGTTACTTTTTATTTACTTTAATCTGTTCATTTGAAAAATAGGAAAATATATGTACAGTTTGAATAAAATTTGTATTTATTTATTTTTATTTCAGAACATGTGGCTTCAATCATGATCATTCATGCTTGACAGTTGTCGCAATGTGAGCAAAGTTCAAAAACTAGTCAGTTCAGTAGAATTCATCATGTCCAGGGATAGCACAGGGAATCTGTCATACACACATCTGGGTATCCAGCTCACAAAGCACACATTCTCCCGTGTTGTATGCTGATGTCTTCAAATACAAAAATTGAGAAGTTAAAAAAGATAATAATGTGAAACTGACACTGTCCAATCTGCAAGTTCAGAGAATAATGTTGAAGTCCCTCACAATTCCTCAGCCAGTCACAGTCATCACTGAAAGCCAACAGTCCATAACACAAAGTATCTACGGTCCTGCTGAGAACAAAGCAGGCTGCTAAGTTAGAAACACATCAGGGGCTCATTAACGTTCCAATGATCGACCAGCTGAACTCTGGTTACCCTCATGACTTTCTTGGTGTTTTCGCTGCTTTAAATCCCTTCTCCTCTTCTCAATGTATGCAGTCTCATCACTAAGATCGAAGTAGAAGTTCTTTCATATCTCATATACAATATAAGAGTGATGCAAGACTTAAGAGATGCTGTGTTCTCAAGAAGGGAGATACCTGACTGGCTTTGTTTCTGTTACTGTTGTTGAATTCTGGTGAAGCGCCTACTTTTTGAGTGCAAGGATCATTGAAATTCTGCATTTGATTTCTAAAAGTTTCTCTGCCTAGATTTAGACTGCCTTGACAGGATTTATTGCAGATTAACTTTGAAAGTGATTTAGCTTTCGGCTTCTGAGGTTGCTACCAGTACAGAAAAATAACTTTATCTCATCCACGATTGTGATGCTTGCCGGCTCACATATTTCCCACATTCACTAAATATTTCAAACATGCAAAATATAATCTGTTTGTGTGAACCTAATAGTGGCAGTGGAGTATAAAAACTGAAAACTTATCTAGAGGTCAGGGTGTTAAAAGAGATGACTGACACTTATATAGGCATAAATATAGAGAAGATATATCACTAATCATACACATATACGACACGATAAGCACACTTCCAGGAAGCATTTGTGACATTCCTACTTCAGTGGTAAAATGTAAATGTGGTGTGTGGGGGATTTAGTGGGTAGTAGTGGCGGGTATAGTGCTGCCACAATATGCCAGCGTAAGTTCAAAGCTCAGTGTAATCACATTTTATGCGTTTGGATAGATATCTGAATGAAACAGATAACAGCCTCATAAAAAGCACGGGGGGTAATGAATTATGTCATCACAACAATGCAGCAAACAAATTTACACAAGGGCCTATCTCCTTCTTTATCTCTTATCTGGTGGCATTGGAATGCACTGCTGTTATCCTCTTGGCATTTGGAGCTGTACGCCCTGCCTAATGAATCGGTGATATCAGAGTGGTAGTATTATAAAGGCTTCCGGGGTTGTTGCTTCTGTGAAATCTGGTCTAAGTGAGGGTTCGCAAATCCCTAAGAAGTCTGAACTAATATGGTAACATGCCTCATAAATGTGAGGACTGAGATGTGATTGATAGGGTTTTGGATGATGAGAGAGCAGTTTTTTTTCTGAAGTTTGCTTCTGATGTTGTTCAGTGATATTAAAAGATCATTCTAATGTTTATGCATGTTTTAGCCAATTAACTATAAATCACCTACTTTGTATTACTGCTGACCATCTCAGTTCCTGTCGAAAATGTGATGAATAACAAGTTTCAGAGAAATTAGGATGTTAAGTTTTATGCTGTTACATTTTGGCTCTGTGTCAGTTTTAGATTTAATTTAAAAAGTTTGAACGTTATTGTGCACTTGTTTAACATCCATTACCAGTTGTCTTTGACAAGGTGATGACACACTTTGTATTACTGTATCAAATAGGTGGTTAAAACTATAGGTGACTATAGGTGGCTCACTACACAAATACTCTTTGCAGTGGGGTGCCAGGCTAACTCAGAAGGACTGCTGCGGTTCATTTTTACCCCTTGAATGTTTTTGAATTTGATCATTTGCTGACTTGCAAGTTTCTGTCATTATGTAAGCTAGGTTCACTGAGCAGAAGTGCAATTTTCAGCACCGCCATGCATCACAACGCACAGTCACACCAGAGAGCTGCCTTAAACAACCACTGTTTTCATCTGCTAGTCACTGAGCAGCCCCGGTGGAGCAGTTGGGGGTTAAGTGTACCTTACAGTGGCTGAAGAGGTAGTGAAAGTAGCGGAAAGTAGGTCACATTCAGATTTATCAGTTTAATTTTAGTAAAGTCTTGATTTCTTGAATTGAACTGACTTGTTATTGACTCATGCATGTTACAGCCTGAATCCAAACACTTGAACACATCAACTTGTAAGAGCTGTAAAAATATTCCCAGTTTTCAGCTGCATGGATGTGTATTTTCATATCCAACAGTAACATTATCAAGCATTTAAATTTGCGTATCTGACTACCTGGTGAGTCCAATATTCACTCTCTCTTTTTGCTTTGTTTTTGGTCTCTACCAACCCACGACTGAAATGTCCGGATCTTCAATAGCTAAATGCTCCAGGTGGTCACTAACTGAGTTTTACCTAACTAAAGTAAATTACTACAATAGACCAAAAAGTTGTAATGGTAGAAGTTTACCACTGTTCCTCATTGCCCCAAAAGACATTGTAGTTGTTTTATCCTACTTTGATATTTGAGTATTCTTCATGAAGACAGGAAGGATTAAATTATTAATTACATTATAACAGTTGTACTTTCAACGTTAAGTGTACATTTCTGCTAAGGACTTGAATATATTAATGTAGTGTGAAATACAATCCTTATGATAAGAGAATCAAAAATGTTCCTATCAGATTAGTAGTTTTAATCCTCTACTAGTCTCATAAGTGTTAAATCTTCATTGTTGGAGTATCTTAATATATTTGCATATCATTTTCTTAACATTAATTTAAGTCTTCTCAGTATCACAGAGCTGATATTAGTACCTACATGTTACATGATGACAAATACATTGCCAGAATATTCACAAATTAATGTGTATTTATTAAGATAATTCATTAATCAGGTTAATGAATTCACTCTTTAGCATAACTGGTCATATTTAATATTGTGGTGATTATGGAAGGACATTAGGCAGCTCAAGTGACTCTTATTTGGATGTGATCCAGAATATTTCTGAGATGATTAAGGCTGTGCCAGCTTTGGGCCTCAGCTTTCTGAGGCCTGTTCAGAATTGGCTCAACTGTTTGGACCCAATTTAATCTCCACAAAAAAAAAAAAAAAAAAAAAAATCTCCATCTGAAAATTGCTCTTCAGATAAAAAGAAAGGAACCACAGCTATACTTCTTTAAAAGAAGAGTCGCTTTCAACTCTTTTCCCATACCCCAGGAACTATTGCTTATTATCTTGCTGTGAATAGTACAAACCAGGATACAGTTAATGAAGTCTTAACATTTCCGTTGGCATTTTAACCATTTGAACAGTAGGCTGCTGTTGAAAAAGGTGTGTTAAAGGTGAGCTTGAGCTTGTCAGGCTATCAGAAAAACACTGATCTCTCTCTCTCTATTTTTGAAGTTAAAAGTAAAACAAATCCAATTAAGTTATTCCTCAGGCGACATTGACATGTTTCTCTCTTTAAGCTACAATGAATCCAAATCATTTCCTTATATATCAGCAGAGAATCTTTATTGTTGGAGCACAACCTCAAGGTCACATAGTGGTCTGTGAAGAAACATGAACCAAATATGTAAAATGTAAATGCGTTTTTCAAATATGGAGATCACAAGAAAATTAGAGGTTGCACACAAAGCAGAATCCACGCTAGCTGTCAGCAGATACAGCTGCCAGCACAGCTGGGCGTCTGCGGAGGAAGTGCTCTCGCAGCAAAATGACACTGTACATCCTCTCACCAAAACATCTGTCACCATGTCATTTTAGATGAATGGCCGGTGATTACACAATGATGGTTTTGTCAGGAGGTGGCTTCGAACCACCTAATTTTGGGTTGACGACAAGACTATTCATGTTGCCACATTCCTCAGAGAAAAAAGAAGTGCTGATGAGACATCTCATGTCAGAAAGCTCAACATTTAGTTCTGGTTCACTGCAAAAACATGTGTTTATTAAGGCTTTTACCAAAAAGTCCTTGGAGCTAAATTGAGGATCTAACTAAGAGGCTACACGTTATTGTGACACAGTGTTTTTGTGCTTCCTCAGCATTTCAAGAACAGTGAAAATTAAATGTGCAGAGGTAGAAAGAGACTTGGTACTCACCCACCATTAGAAAGGCAAGCATTGATTTCTTATTTTACTTTTCAGCTTTTTATGCAATCTGAAAGTTATTTAGTTAGTTAGTTTTTATAATTCTAAGTTAATTTTATAAAGCAAGACTACTTGGAGCTTTAATTTGCACATCTGTTTTAAGAAAAGAAATTCCCTCATATAAAAGCAGTGTGTGGATAAATCCTATACACACAAGTTGTAGTAGTGTCCAGACTTGAATTTCACCAATCAATGACCTTTGACCCTAAAAACTCAACTTTTTAGCGACTGAACCGTGAAGATATTATCTTGGGAGCAAAAACATTGTGGGATGGGAGGGGGGAGGGTAGGAGCTATGACCCAGCAATGGTTCCTGCAGTTGAAATAAAGGAAAAGATCTTGAGGTTTACATTGGATTGCCAAGTGATATCCCAGAATTGTGAATCAAAGAACATCCCGTTCATGTCAGCCTTCATATTTGAGGTTCTAAACACCTGGTTTGGAGAAGAGTTTTTTTTTTCTTTCTAGGAAATATCCTCTGGCACGCAGGAAATAATGAGAAATTAATGTATTTTATGTCTCCAGCTGCTACAACAGCCTGGAATAAACAGAAGGACTGGGGAGTCATCATCTGCAGTAGCACCATGTCTGAACAGACAAAACAGCACCATTTACAGGAACTCTGGGTTCATCAATAGAACCTTAAAGGAGAAAGGTGTGACAGTATTGGTCAGATTTAATACAGAAGTAATCTCTGGCAGTGCAGGCCTAAAACTCTACAATAAAGATTATGCAGATCCCAGTTGTTGCCAAAAAACAAAGAAGGCAGATCAGCACTGTAGTTATCCTTAACTGCACAGTGATAAAACACAGTGATAAAAGACATGGCTTAAAACTGGAAAGAAGATAAATGACTTTAAACCCGCTACCTTGACACTGCAAAAAGTGACCTGAAGACAAGTCTAATCTTCTGCATCAAAGTTTATTCTAGACATTGGAAAAAAGAATTTCACAGAGCAACTCTAACTCAATAAAGTCCACTTTTAGCTCTTTCAACTAATAGCCTACTAGACTTGATCCTTTCAATCCGCAGCCCTACATGTGAAACTAACTCAGATGAGAATTCTTAAACATGCTAAGGAGAAAATCATAACAGCCAACGAGATCGCATGCAGAGAAGTCCGTCTCTGTGACAGCTTTTCAAATTGCACACCTGAGGTGGGAAAAACTACTCAATGGACCTTGAGCTGGGGGTTTCTGGTTCTTTGGACCAGTTCTTGAGAAAATCTTGGACAGATGAGTGAGGTTTTGTTCCTAAAGAAATAAAAATGAGATGAAAAAGACCATTTCAAGCAAGTGACTGATTCACTGTGATAAAATAGTTAAAACTCACAACAAAAACAATGGAAATTACAGTGCCATCTTACAGTTTTGGTATCCATCTTACATACATGCAACAACACTCCCAAAGACTGGATCTTCAGCATGAAGCAGAGGGAAATAAATGAATGTGACTGTGTACTACATCTTTTGGAAATCACTCAACTGTTTTCTTTAGGGGAAGCGGAGACGCATGGGGAAACGAGATGCATTAGGCAGAAAACACTGAACATGTTGGCAGTTGTTCTGGCAATTAACAATAAAAAATCTTACATTTGTCCTGCCTTGTACGTTATCAGTGTTCTAATTAACAACCCATTTGCATGGTCTGGAAAAGGATCAAAGAGTTTTGGGAACATTGCCGCAAGTGAGCTGAAAAATGTTTTAAGCTTTTAATAATGGCTTCATTCTTAAAAGGCTGATAAAATCAGATCCCTTAAATGCCAATATACACTGCAATTTTGATTTAAAGTTTATGGCCTACACACTGTACCTGCACATTTTATAGTGTAAAATTTATGAGGCCTGTCTTTGGTAAGATGTGTGAAGTAAAAAATGTTATTGTGCCAGTACAAATCTCTACTCTCTATATATAATGAATAGATCAAATATCACATATTCTCTTTTCTGAAAATACAGAGAGAATGCTCATTCTCTTGGTTATGCTGTGAGCAGCTTTTAGTTTTATAAGAGATATTTGGGGTTGAGATTTTTTTGCCCTTGAAGAATCTCAGCAGTATCTTCTGAGGTAAAGGATTTTTACTCCTTTACTACTTGCAGTTTCTCTGAGTTTATATTGGCTATGTAAGCTTACACTCTTACATTCACCATCCAACCTCTAGGCAAGTGCTGCCCCTTTTAATGAACCCACTCTACCATTTATTAACTGACTCACTGACTGCAACTCTTGCAGAAAGAAATGTAGCATGGTCTGTTTGAATTGTTGAGTTTTGTTTTTTTTTTTCTTTTAGTTTTTACTGCTTCAGAACAACCAGGAAACTGCAGTGAAATGCTTTTTCTCACCCAATGCAAAACATTCTCAGCATATCCTTTTCAAACACAAAAGTGTTTCATTTTCATGCATATCATAAATGTGTGGAGTACAAAGGTAGCTGACGTTTACTTGATTCTTCACAGTAACTGCAAACCAGTTGGACGGTATAAAGAATTCAGAAAATGATTTATACAGACACCATGCAGGGACATAACATGACTACTGTACAGAATACTCATTAAGCCATGTATGACATTCAAAGTAATCCCTCTGTTGCTTTGTTGTAAGGAACTGCTCCTTCTGAGGGATAGGCACAGCATTTTCTGAGTTTGTAAGGGAGGAACAAGGACCAAATGGAAGTACTACCCTCAGGGGAAAGCGTGTCGCCTGTGGTTTTGGACGTGCTTTGAACTTGAAGGAGGCCTTTATCAGTGTACAGTGCTGCTGGGGATATATGACTATGAGAAGTGCCATGATAACTCTGCCAAATAAGACATGCTGCAGCAGGGTGCTTGGGTAGCAAACACACAGCAGATGCTTCAGTTTTCTCCAGATATCTCAGAGACAAATGAGTACTCCAAAGAAATTGATCTGTACAAAGAAATACCGCTGAGCGTGCTAAAAGAGATCTGCCCACAGGAGGTCAGGAACGTGTCGGGGGGGGGGGGGGGGGGGGGGGGCATTTATCTGCTGACTTAAAGTTCCCCTCCAGTGACCTTGCTCACAATTTGAATAATTTCAGACAAGCTTCTAGCTTCTGTAGGAAATCATTGGTTTACTGAGCAAACTGGGAGCACCAGTGCATCCCCGTAAGCTAAAACAGGCCCATGGGCCCCTACTGAAATCCAGTTTCTCAGCTGCGCAGGAGGACTTAATTTTGACTGGGAATGGGTCCACTGAAGATAGTATTTTTTTTTCCCTGTAGGGTATAACCAGAGGAGCTTGAAAACATGAATAATGTTTTAGTCTGGAGTTGATGTTGTTTATTCTGCAGTACTCAAATTCAGAACTTCTGAAGTCTCATCATGAACATGTTCCACTAAATCAATACAAAAAAAACCCTTTAGCTGTCTACAAACTTTTTATGTATGCAGACAAACAAACACTTAGTGGTTTATGTGTCAATAATCCTTTGCAGAAGAAATTGGGATGCAAAACACATGAACTTGTTGATGACAATGCAGAAAAAAAAACATTCAATTTTTTAGCAAAAAAGAAACAAACAAAGAAAAAAACCCCACAAAAAACACAAATTCCCTGCTCTAAACTTCACTCTTGTTTTAAATATCATTTCAAGTGCTGTCTTGTTTAACCCCACACCCCTAAAATGACACCAACATTGTAGGGAGTTGTGATTACAGGATGCACAATTTAATAGAAAGAATACAGAATGAAATTTAACAGAATGTGATAAAATTCTCAGATACGCAATACAAATATGAGATTATTGCATAAAAACAAGACAGGCGGGCCAACCAGCCTTGTCATATCACTTTAGCTTTTATATTTATTGACAAATATTCCATTTTCATAGCTACTCTAAAGTCAAGGTATGGTTGGTGTCAGTATTTTGGATATAAACCATATCAAATGTACGGCGACAGATCGTCTACAGCCTGGACGTTCACTCATTCTGTAAACCGAAAGTCACCTAACCTGACACCCCTGATGCTTTCTTACACAGTACCACTCAGCAGGAAGATTATCCTTACAATTTCTACTCCACCGGATCTTCATTAATACAAGAGAGAAAACAATTAAGATCAGATTTTCTAAATGGATAACTCAATTATTTTTCACACTTCAGTACATTATTTTTCCAAGTTTTTAATTTTGATACATTAACAATATTGTGAGGCTTATGATTTTTTGCTTTCATTTAAAGTTAATGTAAAAGAAAATTCAAAGATTTGTTTATTTCCGAATATTACTACTTTAAATTTTACTCAATAGATAGAAGTAAGTTCAAATTGAAACTCATCAGCCATACTTATGTAGAAAAGTTAACAACACCTTACTAAGAAAGGCACTAAAACTTTTTTAAACAGGTCAGCTGTGAAACACCTCTAATTGTCCTGGACTGCACCCTAGTGTAAATCTGCAAGACTGGCTGACCTTAAAGCATTGCAGTATAACTGCATGCATGCTCAGCAAAGTGGAGAAATAATCGCAAATTAATAAAAAAGTTATTTTTCCTCCTCTTACACTTTGCATTTTATGTAACAAACAAAAACAAAACAAACAAAACATGACAGATCTACCTGCTAAAGGACTGCCACAGGAAGATGATGATCATATGTCATTTCAACTCTTGACAGGTTCAAACACAGTTTGCAAAAATGGAATTCAAAGAGACTATTCAGAAAAATGCTGGGGCAAAGAAAACTGTCTATCTGGCAGAACAGGATTTGATTTTTAAATTATCTGCTAGGGAAACTCACAGTATTTTCTGCTGTGTTTCTATTCTAATGGTCATCACTTTCTGTTTTGTGGTAGAATAAGAATAAGATAATCTAAAGTAGCAGGAGTGTGACTTTATGTATTTCAGAAATGTGATATTTTCAATGATGTAACACCCAGAGGGAAAAGGGAAAAAAAATATTAAGTGGCCGACCTGTGTTTGACAGACAGTGAATGAAAACATCAGAAAATATATTGTTGTTTGAAATATAGGCTAACTTTTAACATATTGATTATTCCCAGTTTCGTCATTCAGATTGCCATCCTTGGCAAAACTGTTTCATTTTGTGTTGAAAGGAGGTCTGGTTCACTGTTCATGTAGCTAATGTGAATATTTCAAGTGGTACAGAAAGCTAGAAGAGGTCTCAGCCCTCACTTTGAGAGTATTTTAGTGCATGTACAACCATGGTGAGCTGCACTGTTGTGGTTGTACTGCTCGGGAGCTGAGCAGTACAACACCGTCGCAACACAGTTCTTTACTGCCTCTAAACAATTACTTGGGTACTTAAGGGAGATGAAAGGTGTAAAGCATGGCAGCCTTGCCTGTTTTCAATTTTGAATAGCAGTAAGAAATTCTGACCTGATTCAAGAAAAAGTTGAGTTGATGTGCTATGTGATAACATAAATAAATTAATTTGCAAATCCATTCTATTCGGTTGAATACAGTACAACATGGAAGTGACATCCTCAGAAGGCTCAAACAAGGATGGGGTGAGTTTCAACACTGAAAAACTGGGTGGCCAATTAATCAGACAGTTTAAGAACATTTTTCAGTGCACAGTTGCAAGGAATCAGAGTCCGAATCAGAATCAGCTTTATTTGCTAAGTGCTGCTTGGGATTTGAGAAGGAATTTAACAAATAATAATAATAAAAAATGAAGAATAAAAATCTAGAGATTTCACCATCTACAATCCATACTGCCATTACAAGACTCAGAGAATCCACAGAAATCTCTTCCATTAAGAGACGAGGCTAAAAACCAACACTGAGTGCTCGTGACCTTTGATCCCAGCGTCTGTGATGATGTGAGTTGTTGCAGGGTCACAAGCCAAAAAGGGTGGTAACCACTGGCTGAAGAGAGTTTCAGTTTCAGTGTTAATTCTCAGTTTGTCACATCCTGTGTGTACAAAAGTCAAGACACCCCACAGTCATATATGGGAAAAACGAAGTGAATTTAAACAGCCTTTTTTCTCTGTTGCTGCCTCACACTTTGATTTAGAGCTTTACGTGAAATGATTGAGATGATCTGAGTAGATATTGTCAAGAAAAGAATGAGATTGAAATTAACCTCTATCTTTGCAGAAACACCGTTTCATAATACTCTTAAAACTTATAAAATGACACTTCTGGTTTAGGCCTGTTTTTTCACGTTGTTCAGAAATAAGCAAAAATCTTGTGCTGTGAAACACCTTGCAGGGGGCATGGGAGCTATCACTCCAAAACACATGCTTGAGAGAAGAGTTGGCTGTGTGTTGTTGCTAAAAAACTTTGAACTCTCTGATAGAGGGTTTGGTGTCCTTTTGCAAAAGGGTGAAAGATCTAAACTAAGCTATATGTTGTTGTGATTGTTAAAGCCTTGTGAAGATTACACTGTTGCTCACACTGTACTGCCTGCTGGGAAAACACAGCTAAACCAGTGTTTCCAGTGGACCATCGGCCATATTCAAAGTTCCTTATTTCTCAATGGACTTGTTTAATTATGTCTGAGACAAGCTGACTGTAATTAGAAAGCTGTAAATTGTAGAGTTATCAACAATATGTCGGAATTAGTCTAAGCTGACTGGCATGTGGGAGATGAGTTTTTTCTGAATTGAGGCATTTCGGGAGGAAAATGTCAGGAAAATATATGGCATGTTTAGTGATGTATTCCTATTTTTAAGACTTATGACTGGTTTAAACATGCGTGACAGCTGATGACAATGACAGTGTGTGCAGTACATATACTATATATATATATTGTGTGTACAAAGGGCTGTGTGAATATTCCTTTTCTTATGTTTGCCCAGTATACTGAATGGCAAAAATCTGCTGAATGAGACGGGTGGGAGGGGTTAGAGCAGAGCGGCTGTGAGCTTGTCAAGACATGATGCATTGTGTACATAGTCTTCATTTGAAAGTCAATGCCAAAGCTTGGACGTGCTCCGGGGAATTTAAAACCACAAGCCAAAGTTATGATGGCACTTCCCAAGGGGGTCCAGGGAAAACTTCCAGTCTTTTGTGCTTTCAGGGCTCATAAATAAGACTCAGAGCATTTACACAAACATACTCTCACAAACAAACACATGTATATATAGTTGTATATGACATGCTCACACAAGAGTTGATGTCAAATTAAAGATCACATATATTAAAAAGACCTTACCTCTTCCACTACAAATATGCGTTTTTCTTTTCTTTTTAAGTAAGATTTCAGGTTTTATGTCCACAAGTTCTCTGTATATGAGAGGACATTTGCTAACACTAACACTAATGTAATCTGATAGAACAGCATTGCAATAAGTCCTGTTTTATGAATTTTATACTGCATGTTCACTTTATTTTCAGAAAGCTTCATTGTCATTTTTGAAGGTGTAGTTGGTCGTGATGTTGAACTGTTTTTCTTTATACTGGGAGATAAATTAATATAGAATATTAATCTATCTAATATAAATGGGAAGGAGAAAATATAAGAAACACAATTCAGTTAGACAGCACTAGCAAAAATCGAGTCTTTGCTGTTAATGACATTTGCAAAGAAAGTTTTGCTTTTGTCCAAATTTTCCTTGAGTTTGACTTCCTTCCCATTGATATGTATAGCTTGTTACCATTCTAAAGCTCTATTTACAGTAATGGTGCACAAGATGAAAAGAGAAATAGACTCAATGACAAGAAAATCAACTTGATGGCCAGAATAAAAAATAAATGTTTGTGCAGTCTCATGTGGCACAGGAGTAATTTAAATGTGCATTGTTGAATCCAATTATATTCTTTTAATAAAATGCAGGAAAATACTGAGCTCCCAGTGTGATTGCTAATTATTCATTAGTAAGCAAAGTAATACTTGAAAGTTATTTGTATGTGTTACAGTTTTGATTGATCATAATGAGTAAAACGCCTGTGAGAAACTGTGCTGTATGACGCATTTAAACTTCTAAAAAAACTCTGCATTTTTCTCAGTCTCTGACACGGCATCCTACAAAAGTTAGTCCATTAATATCCCATTTAACACTGGGATGCCGCAAAGAAGTTGATTGATTGTGCTTGCAGATATGGTAATCCACCTAGTGTGGCTGAAAGACTGTGTTAGCAGGGAAGTGGAGCAGCAGCTGCTGCAGGCAGGGTTCCTACCTGAATCTGGAGAGTTTAAAAATGCATGGAGAATGAATATACTTACATTAAACAGGCAATAAGTAAGATTTTTAGTGCCCCATAGCACAAAACGACCATAATATGTCTGCAGGGGGGGTGGTGTGGCTGTTGATCATTACCAGCAGTTTAACAATTACTTTGCCAGGTTCAGAAATCTTTTGAGTTTCAAGAGTCCTACTTTGGAATAAAAGCTCCATGCCCACTGGATTATCAAAGCCCTTTCAATGCCCCGTCATGACTACACTGACAGACAAAGGAGTAAGGGACTGGTGTGATGAGACACTTAATCTACAAAGGCTAAATGCTTTGAAAATGGGACCAAGACCAAGGCATAAAGCTTCAGCATCAAGCTAATATGTTGCATATAGCTTGTGCATTAGCTATCTGCTCTAATTAGCTGGTTTGTGAAAGTTTGTGACTTTAAGGTGTCTGTAAATTCTACAGGATGATCTTGATGTGTCGGTAGGTCTGCTGGTGGGGGGGTGTATTTTCTGTAGTGTCTATCAACATTATTTCAGAGTTTGCAGAAAAACTGATTTTTAAATGCCAGTGTCTCCAAAGGTTGGGGAAAGAGTCTGGAATTTGGGTGTTGAATCGTGCAGACAATTATATTGCCACAATCTGGCTCATGATCCATGACAAAAATGGCAGACACACAGATTTAACAGAAAAGATTGATAAACAACAACTAAAATACATAATTCGTAGAAATAAGGTGTGGAAGTCAGTATCATTAGTGTTGGTTGAGTGTTAGATGGTGAGTGAAAAATGTTAAGTACAAAACCTATAAGACTAACCAACCTGAAGCCAACCAAACAAAACCATGGTGCCAGAAGGTTGAGAGAGGGAGCTCGGCTGAGACAACCAGATCTTATACACCCCTGGGATACTGGCCAGGAGCTAACAGTTGCAGTAATTCCACTCCTCCCACAAAACCCTGCATGATAAAAGACAAACAAGACAGACAGAAAACAAAAGGGGGGAAAACACAGCAAGCTCTGCTAGAGCAGGAAAGCCATCACAGCATGCATACATGAAGAGGAACACATAGTTCCTCTTCAAATTAAAAGTTTCTATTTCCATGGGTATGAAGCAGACTGCACAAAGGTCGTCATATCTGTTCAAGAAAAGAAAGTTAAGTGAAACAGAAGAATGGAGTTTCAAAAAAATGCAGGGTGTCTGTAGGTGTCAAGCTGCTCATGAAGGCAATGAAAGTCACATAAAGTCACCAAAACAAAGTTTTAATGTTCCGTCTTCGTCCTGCACATCTCAGTGACATGCCGCTCTGCTGGCATGACCTTCTGACCTCCAGTGAATAGCGTGTAGGCCCACAGAGCTGCCTCAACACTGCTGTTGTTGTCTGACTCAGTGTCACTCCAGAAGAACAAGGAAGCAGGGTCACCATCCTGCTGTCAGTCATCTCCCTCCTCTGAACAGTGATGAGCAGGCACTGGTGGCTTGAGACGGCTTACAAAGCACAGCTCGGTGTTTGCCTGTGAAAATCAGCAAGTCAAGTCGAGTCAAATTTATTTTTAAAGCATTTCTAATAAAGGGGATTTTTGTGACGTGCTGCACAAAGAACTGAGGGCATAAACACAGATAAAGACAAGGGATAAAAATAAGAAGGAGCAAAGACGTTGCAGATTTTAACATAAAGCCTGTGTGCATGTGTGTGTGTGTGTGTGTTAAACCTTGTGTTAGGCATTGTGAGAGCATGGGCTAACACATATCCTCTTTTTTGTGTATTTGCTGTGATTTTCCTCTATTGAACATTACAGTTTCTGGTACGACTGGTATGTTTTCTCCAGCACAAACACTGTTTTGTTTAATTCATATGAAGCAAAGGTCAAACTTGTTTTTATACAGTGCAATGAATTTTTGAAAATGCCGTTATATTGGAGGTGAAAAGTGAATGTTCTCACTCCGTTAAACAAATACGTTTGGGTTGCATTGCTGCAGGGTTGTGAGGAAACTGTTTAAGATGTAATCTCTCTGCTACATCACAGTTGCTTGATTTAGGCACTCAGCCTAATTAATCCAAAGCCCTCACTTTAATTGCCTTAATATATTGGCTCTTTGTCTTCTTTATCTTGATTTTCTCATGACGTCTATTTCCCCTTAATTGATTCAAAAGGAGATCTAATCTCTTTGCCAAGTGTGAGGCACCTATTGATAGCTTTAGTTTAAACCAGCGACAGTTTTGCGGTTCCCATTGTCTGCACTAATTACGGTGGACTTGATGTATTGTCTTGGGCAACCGGTATCAAACCTCCAGCGTATTGGAGAAGAGCACTCACCATTCTTGTTTGCTTTTTGACAGGAAAAGACCAATGAAGACAACCAGATGGTGGTCGGTGGCAATTCTACTGTTGGGGCTCACTGTGCTCGGCGCCAATGGGAGACCCAACAAGGAGGGATTCAGGTCGCCGCCCTATCGACCAGTCGTGAGATTCCGACACAAGGTATTGATCAATGCCTTTTTCATTTGTTGTCCGTAACAAGAGGGACTATCCGCTTTTGCCAAGTATGAAACTAATTACAGTGGCACTTTCTTCCTGCATCAGATGACTCTCATGTGGTTGTTGTTTGTCTGCCTACCGAGAAAATGCCTGATGAATCATTAACCCTCCCTTTGTGCCAGGGGACTGTCTTTTCAAACACAACATCAGAATAATGCGAGGCACAGCTGAGCAAATATAAAGATGAGCTTTGAATGAAGTCAGGATGTTCACATATCATTTTAGCAGAATGTTTAAGTAAAAGATGTAATTTAATGCTCGGTAACTCAGCAGCACAAGACACTACAAGCAAAATCTGCCACTTTCATCAATGTCTTTCATTGTATCTCAAAGAACTGGTTGTATTTTCATCTCTCTAAACCAGTAGCATACTCTGTTTTTTGTCTGATTCTTTTCCAGAGCGGCAGAAGAGCAAAGATGGATCGATTAGAGCCAGACTGAAAAATAAATTGACTGTTTTGGCAGACTGGGACTTGAGGAAAGTGTTTAGTCAAGAGGCATTAGTCGGCTTGTGGTACTTCAGTACACATCTCCCATAAGCCCTCTCTCCAGTTCTGTTCACCAGTAAACACTTCTTTCCATCCAGTCCAAGAATAAAATTAGCAAAGACAATGAAGGCATAATTGATGTTTCCTTTTACTGCTAAATATTGTATTTAAGTTTTGTCTCAGTCAGTTTTGGTCAAGTTTGCCTGGGAACGAAAGTCAGACACACTGAGGTGGTTAGAAAAAGAAGGAGACAACTAGGGAGACAGAGGGAACAGATGGTCAGAGCGTCATTGGACTGTATCAGAGTTGAGTGAGGAGCTGGGAGCGATGCAAAGCTGTTGAATTCACACAATGGTCAAACACATTTTGACCTTCTGAACAAAATTTATTCAGACAGATGCTTTCTAAACACAAGAGCTTCGGATATCATCTATGCAGGAGTTCTCATTTCTAGCTGCAGCTACCTAGGAAACTGTGTTTGTGTTAAAGAAGTAAAGAGATTTAAACTTCAATACCCCAAAATCCTGTAATATGATCTCAGTAAACTGCAGCGATAGCACTTCTGCCAGGCTGGTATGCTTTATACCTAAAGGGAAGAGAGAGGCAAACGATCCAACGTTCACTCCTGCCTGAGAGGATTGTATTTCAGTCTTAAAGGACTAGATCACTGATTTTTTAAAGCCTTGTTTCTATGTACAGTGTGGCATTGCATCATTGTTTTGTCAATACAACAGCTCCAGAGCCTATACTTCAGTTTGATTCAGAGAATACTTTGAAATCTGGGAGATAAAATGTATCTTGCATTATCTACAGCAGGGGTGTCAAACTCAGTTGCACAGGGGGCCAAAACTCAAAGCACACCTTAGATCGCGGGCCGATCTAAAGTTAACACTTTAAACACATTTTTAAACATACAGAATCAAAAAAAGACAGGAATATCATTCCAAAATAAATAAAATAACTTAAAATCTCCTGTCAAAACAAGTAAAAATACGAACATGCTACAAAAAAAAACTTTCTCACAAGAATGTTTGTAATAAGCTGAAAAGACTTGCAAGACATTATTGCTTGAGTAAATGGCATGATCTCACAGAGGACTTATTATGGCTCAATTAAAGTAGTTGGAATATAGTTTTATATATTGCTAGTGAACTACAATATTTATTATCACCATCAGGCATAGTTTCATTAACTTTCTTTGTAAAGCGCAGGCCTGGTGTTTGTCACCATATGAGCAAGTAGCAGATCAGGAGATTTTGTGCCTGACTTATCAATGACATGTTACGGATAAACAGAAATAAGCAGAGGAAGAAAGCCAGCCATTCATTTTGTTTTCAGAAAAACACCACCAACACCAGTGTAAAAATGCCGTGAACACACCAACATGTGTCGGGTGATTGTACTGAAAGTGATGTTTGGTCGTCTCACGGCTGCTCTCCAGGCCATTCGGTGTCTCCTTGTTAGCTCACAGATCCGACGTCCTTGGGTTTGCGTGAACGTAGGAAATGAGAAAAAAAACTCACCCGATCGTTTATTTTACCGAAGCGATCATGTGAACGACTGTGGCAGTTAACGTCGGCACCATGTTTTAACTTGTTGAAACAAAACAACAGAACACAAGAGCAGTATCATGCAAGCAGCAGGCGTAAACACACTTTTCAGTTGCCTGAAAAGCCCACAATGCACTGCGGTTTTCCCACTCCGATACATCACTCTTTCGAGCCCGGGGCGGCACAGATGAGCGTGTCGTGACCGTTTTCCGACAGGAGGGAGCAGTGCGCTAATTGCGCAAGTAGAGACGTTGTTGTTGTGCTGAAAGTAATCGTAAAAGAGCAAGCTAGGCCAACAAAATCAACAGTCTCGCTTGTATAAGGCAACAGAGCTCGACTTGATTGACGCGGGAATGTTCCCAGGTAGCCAATAGTAAGGTAAGGCGGCAGTTGCGCTGCATTATGGGACCTGTAGTTCGTGTGTTATCAGCGCTTCATATTGGCGGGCCATAGGTCACAATAATAATAGATCTATATGAAATGAGCTCGCCGGGCCGGATGTGGCCTGCGGGCCTTGAGTTTGACACATGTGATCTACAGTGTCTAGGTTAGGAGGGATGCGTGCCCAGATAAAACTGGAGTTCTTTTACTTGTGAGGCTTGTTTAAACGCCAGTGTGAAAATCTTAGAACCACTTTGCAAACTGACCATGCTCAAATGGTTTTTTTTAAATGCCACTTTGCCCAAATTATGAAACAAACAGTACAAAAATAGCAATTTTTACTTAACTTTCTTACAATAGGTAGCAGGACTGGTTCATTGGGAGGTGCGTGGGGATGCGGGAGACACAGCTGCTGATCCTAAATCTGCATCTGTTTAGCCTGACACAAGGCATCAGGGGCAATGACAGTTGAAATAGTGTGAAAGTCGTGTTAATGTTCGCCTACCTTGTTTAAATATTGGCTAAAAGAGAAATGAAATGTAAACAGTTTGAATTTTCTGAGCGAATATTAAGTAAGAAATGATCAAGGAGCAAAAGTAGCCTATGAACTAAACTAACAGGTTAATTTCCTCCACTCACTACACCGCACCCACCTTTCTTAGTGAGAACCGGGTGACATGCTGTCTTTTCTCAAGAAAAGAAAAAGGAATGGTTACTTTTATTTGTACATTTAAATGAAACATTCTATTAATGATGAGAGCTCAATGATTTCCTGTTGAAAAAAAAAATGCTCTATTAATTTTTAAGGCCCCTGTCACTCACAGCGCCCCTTCCCCTGAGTGTATTATCTCTTGCTGAAACTAGCTAGTTTCGCTCTCTCTTTTTACTGCCCTGGTTTGGAACCAGAGTGACGTTAATAATTAAAGTAATGTATGTCCACATGTTGCGAGAATTTGACAAGACGCTACAAAAGTGATGTATGTGCTTTTCCACTGCAATGAAATTAATGTGCCAGGCGCTGTGATTACACTGCAGAGAAATGTCATTACAGCATCTGCATACCGTTACAATTCATCCTGTGAGAGGACAGAGGTAAACTCTGCTCATCTATCCGCCTGTCAAAAGAGGCCATGGAAAAGTACAGCCCTTTGGTGAAAAATGACCACATTGCAAGAACTTTTCCAAAATCTGTCAACAGCTTTTTTGTTGCTTAGAGAATTTTCTCTGCTGCAGCTGAATGAGCAGCATTAAAGAACAGTTGTTTCAAAATGAGATATGCACTGATTGTGGAAAAGCAGTAATAAGTTTCCGGATATCATTGACGCCTCACATGTTTAATTCTGTTTGTACTTTTTAAAGGACAGTAGGAAGTCAAAATCTCTAGCGTTTAAAAATGACAGCAATTGAATGTAAAAAAGAAATCTGGTTTGCATAACATTTTAATTAAATGCCTCCCACATTCATCATTAATAGAACGTGAAAGTACGAAAACAATTATAATTTTCCTGAACGACGTAATTGCATTAATTACCGCATTTGCACATTTTGAGAAATGTTCAGAACATCCTTTGAGCTTTCCGCCACACGCTGCGACACTCCAGTGGCCATGTTAATGCCATGCCTCCTTCTTTGCTTTGAAGGACAGTGTTTGACAAGGGTAACAGGATCGGATACGACCTTTATAAGCTTTCCTCACAAAGACTTCAATCACCAGGAGGCACTCGGCCATAAACAGCTGGTCACATGTTCCATAATTCCCTTGGTATTGTTTCAGAAATTCACTGTGAAATCCTCCACATGGGGTCAGGTATAGGACACAGAGCCTGGCCACCAGAATCTATCCTAATTATAATTGAGTATAATGGTAATAATACTCAAAGTCATTGTTAACTGTTGTCAAACTCATATTACAAAGAGAATATATCTTATGCAATTTTATTTGATTCAAGCACTTCCTTTTCACTGTAAGAGTGATTAAGAAATTCACTGTGCAATTTGTGAAATTTTTGGAATCTTGTTTTATTTGCTCTGACATCAAGCTGTTATGTCAGGACAAACAAAATGGAGGCAAGGACAACAGTGTGCAAAGCCACATTCATCCAGCACTGGCTTGGCCACATGGCAAATCTAGATTAACAGGGGATAAGCAGAGAAAGAGAGGGCGGGAGAGAGTGGGAGGGGGATGTGCAAATGAGACTGAGATAAAGATACAGGAAAAGGGAGAAATAGCAGAAATTAAACAAAATTAACAAGAAACAGCCTGATGTACTGTAGCTTCAGTCAGCAATGTTTGGCTCAGTGTTACAACTGTCAATGCTGTTTCCACCCTCCTCCTCCTCCTCAGCTGGTCAGTTTTAGCCCCAACCCCTGTCACTCATCTTGATGAGCTGCCTACTTTCAAATGGCAGCCAGCCTGAGGCTGAGGTAACCAGCTTGTGTGAAGTCTCCACAGGGGCTGAAAAAGCAGAAGCTGTATGGAGCCAATCTGCTATAACAATAACAAGATGTCAGTGTTCATGCCGGTGTTAACCTGGATTAGTCTATTCTGCTGCATGCTTATGTTTGCTGTGCTTTGGCTTGTTACTTATTTTACTACTTGTTACAGATATGGTGACTTTTTACAGTGTTAAAAAATATGTTGTTAAAAATATGAAAGGATCTGGACTGGTGTTGTCTTGTTGCCACGGGTAAAGAAGGTGGACAGTGTGCAATGTGCAACTACAGAATGAAAAACAGCATAGAAAGAAAAATGACTTTATATGAGCTACCAAAATATTTGTTTAGTTCATGCAGCATCCTGACTTCCATTCTGCCTCACGAAGACTTTGATGGGACATATTGCAAATGAATCCAGTTAGGACAAGATGTTCACGTTGTATGTTTTGCCAAACAGTCGATGTGTGTTTCATGTGAATCATATCAACATTTCTGCTTCATTTTACCATATTATGTTCAAACAAAGCCTTGGCAAGACAGCTGCTGAGCAAGAGACTGTTCAGTGCCACTTCAGCTGAGAAAATAGGTAATAATATTAGGTAATAAAACTGTAAAATAACCATTAGGACATTTGCAGCCCTCTTTGTGATAAAAAAGTGTCTTTTTACTTCAATTTAAAAAAAAATATATATATATATAGAGCCAGGTACAATGTTTTTCCAGAGACTTCTGCATCAGCACCTCTGCTTTCCCAAAGCCGCGGTCACTTTGAAGTGAATGAAGGAGCTGTGTTGTTTATCACCCAGCACTATCTGGCTGAACTAGGCCTGAAAGACAGATCCAGCCTTGCTGATAGGATGGTGTGCTGTGTATTCTACTCACTTGTCATACAGATATGTTGCAAATTGCAGTTATATGTTACAAACTGAAGTGTACTTGAAAGTTGACAATGTGGAGGAGTGAGGGATGAGAGATCTGAAGCAGGAAGGAGAGAGGAAAAGGAGGGTGGGGGCGGGGGGTGTTGAGAGATAAAACCAGAGAGGGAGATGTGGGCGGTCAACCAGCTAGCTGTGACTGGGGCAGATGAACCACAGGTTGTACAGCTGGGTGCTTCCTCGTCCCCAGAGTCTCAGAGCAGCAGAGACAGGCCTTCCAGTGGCCCTGGGGAAATCACTCTCTTCAAACAAATGAAGTGTGAACACTGTCTGCCATATGCAAATAAGGCTCATTTGATATCTTCCCTACCTGTAGTGCAATTCGAAATGTCACCTCCTCCAGAGAGTCGGGGGGATACGAAGAATGTCAGTGAGCCACAGGTGTTTTCAGTGATTTGGGCCTACTGGGTTGCTAGTCAACAATGTTTTTTAAAACATCAAGAGAGATGATGTGCAGGGACACCCTGCTACCAGGTCATATTGTTTAACTTAAATTTATTTTATAGTTTCATATCATCTCAAGTTTTAACTCAACACCATAAGCTGAGTAAGTATAACTAGTGCTTTTACACCTGAGGAGATATCACCAGGCATTAAAGTCATCCACTTATTTCGGAGCATATGCAACGACGACTGACCTTTGTACTCCAAAATGTAAAGTGGAAAAAATTACGAGCTGATAAAATAAAAAAACAATTCATGAATCGCTCAATTCATTTATCAATCAAAACTTCTAAGAATTAGCTTTTCGTCTTCTCATTTCTTTCTCTGTGCTGCATCTTTGTGTTTTGGACTGTCGATCAGAAAAATGTGCTTTAGGAAGACGGCACGTGGAGGTGTTTCACTATTTTCTGACATTTTATTGTCTGATCAATCAATTGATCGAAAAGGTTATTGAGAGTGTAATTAATTAAATAATTGTTAGTTGCAACCCATATTCTAAAAATGCTATTTATGATAAGTGTTTTTTGAGGCAGTTGTGTTTCTATGAGTATGAACTTTTGCTTGTGATGACTTAGTCTGAGTAATTATAACTGACATGGTAGTATTTTATTGTAAACATCAACAGTTGTATTAAACAGCAGCAGGAAGTCTCTAAGCCCAACTTAAGACTTGTTAAAAGTATGTTATTGCTTATGTGGGCACTCTGTCTTCTGGGTCTCATTAGCAGTAGCGGGAGTTATTAATGCAAGTGTGCAGACTCAGTGCAATATTACTGAAAGTATTGCAATGGCAATATAGAGAAAATGTCACAGATAATAGTGCACAATGACACAGAATGTAGTAATAAAAAATATAAGTTGAGCTGAAATATTCTTGCATTCAAATTAATTTTTAACTGGGGAGATCCCTTGGATACAATTATCCGTATAGCCTATATGTAAAATACTGTATTCAATAGTCTGCTAATTTAGTTAGATTCAATTGAACATATTCATCAACATAATGTACAACATTTTCACTGCAAGCTCAGGAGTTGGACAGTCTTCTATTTTCAGTTGGCCGTCAGGGACCACTGTTCATTATTGACTGTAGACCTGTTGCATAATGCATCTCCTTCATAACACCACAGAGCCCGAGCTGGTAGAAAGAGACTCTGGATTTTCTGTACAAGAACGAGAAGGATGAGCTATGCAGATTTCACTGTAGAGAAATCAAATATTTATGCCTTTCCTATTCATGGTTTTGTGGGGAGCAGCTGCACGCCGAGAATAGTAGTCCTGATAACAGCGTTTTCTACTGTGCATCCTCTAAATACAGCAGATTTTATAGTGCACCCTCTCAAGGGGTCACGATTATTTGCTCTTCTTTAAATTTATTTGAGCGACTCTCTTTCTTATTTATTTATTTATTTATTTTTGTCAAATACGGGGAAATATGGGGAAAATTTTGAACTGCTACTTTGCTCAAGTGATAAAGGGTTCAGGATATATTAATGAAACTGACCTGACTTAAAAAAAGTCCTGCAAGATTCCTGAAAGGAAAATACAGACATCTGATCTTAGAAAGAGAAGGATACAATTACTAATTTGAAAAGAAGGAGAAAAGTAAAAAATAATGATTATGACAGCATGCAGCTAAAATAACACAATATGAGCAAGAAGAAAAGAGAAGAAAAACTAGAATATTCTTAGAGGATGTGGCTATGGTAACCAGCTGAAAGGTTTATCGTTCTGCTTGAAGAGAGGCAAATGACCACTTCACTTAATGGCACATTAATGTCGGACTTATCAATGCATCATTAATTGCCACTCAAAAATCGTGTCTGGCAAGTTCTCACAGTCCGAGTGAAATCATACAGCTTCATGCGTGCACTGACTTATGATCTCAATTAAACACTCCATTTTCAAAGTGAGTTGATTACGAATCAGGTGTTCTACAGAATACAGTTTTGACAATACAAGGTTCAAGAACTTAACTTGTCCACCTAAATAAAAACAGGTTTCTGTACATGTCGTTGAAACTTTGATCTGGTGGTTTATTATAACTCTTCTCCTTTTTCTCTTTGTTCCAGCAGGATGGGATCCCTGAGAGTTTGAAGATAAAGGGTGAGTTTTCGTTTCTCATTCCTACCTTTTCCGTCCCCTCTCATGAAATGCAATGTACACAACCTGTCCGATGAAGGCCACAGTACGGCTCACGCACATCTGTTGTGGGATCTTTCGGACTGCTCATGGTGTAAAGGATTTATGTATTGTATTTTTTTAATAGAAAGAAACACCAGATTCAGAAGGAACACAGCACTCTATGGTCTGCTTTTTCAAGCAGTTGGTTTGACTCAACATGAAGATGCCGCGAGATAATTGCAACAGCCACGTTGTGGTGGAGACATTTGCTGTGGTGTTCTGCTCTGTTTTTCACTTGACCTGGTTCTTGTTTGGATAGCGGTGAGTTTCTCACTGTGAAAATCACCAGCCACTGATGCATGTGTCCAAAAGGTAGAAATACATATTGTTTCACACCAGAGTAAAGTGTTGTAGTGCTGTAACATCTATGAGTCATGAGCGAGCTTGAACAGACGTTGGGAAACAATGTTGTGGTTCGAGTCACCTAAAGCCTCATCATCAATATGGTATCTTACAGGAAAACGTTTCATCATTGTGTGTGTAAATAGCGGTAGAAGATGTGTCAGCTTCAGTGTGGGCAGTGGTCCACAGGGGTATGCAGTATGCACAGTATGCCCTCTTTTGCTATGTCATATTTTATATTATTTTATATTGGCTGCAGTTTTGGGCAACATCCCTTAGTGTGAAGTCTGAAATATAGATTTGAGTGTAGCCTTTGTGCTTTGGAGCATCCTTGTGAACGTCTCTGCCCCTGCATCAGTAGGTAGTTATTGTTCCGCTGCAATTTCATTTCCTGCAGCCTGGTTTGATGAAGTTTTGTGTAATGGACAAAATAACTGAAGGTGCTCACAAGGTGCTTAATGCATGAAAAGTGAATGAATTATATTTCCCCATACAAGCTATTTGAAAAGTTTAAGGTGGAATTCTGGATGATGGATTTACCTTTTAATACCAAAAAGAGCAGTTCAGCTCTCAGCCCTAACAAACACGTTTTGTACGCTTGTCAATGTTTTAAACATTTATTTGAGTTATGGTCGTGAGACTTTCTCTGGGCTTACATCCTCCTACCCTCCTCCACAGTGAGATACACAGCTTTTAAATAACCACCTTCTTCTATCAAATACAAACAAATGTGCTGAATTCCTTAAGTCCCAATAAATATGACTGGTGGATATAAGAAACCTAATTTTAAAATGACTAATGAAACTGCTGTTCAGTAAATCAGTGTTATGTTTTTTACAGATTCTATTCCTGTACTACTAATAAATTAATCTGCCAATTTGTTATCTTAATTAATTGGGTAGATATATTTAAGTTTAGTGTTATTATTTTGTTCAACTAACAGTCCAGATTTGAAAAGTTTACAATTATAGATGACCAAGATAACACTATCACATAATTTGAGACGAGGTAATCTGTGAACTCTTGCTTGAAAATGCATTTCCAACTTACATCTTCTGTAAATGTCTCTATCAATGCTGGTTCTTGTGGCTTTTCTCGATTTTATATCCTTGCAGTTGAACTTTCAACTTTGGATTGACAAATAATACAATTTCAAAATGCTGGGAAGTTGTGAGGAGTTTCACTATTTATTCAAATTTTATAATCATCACTTTAAAAATAATAACCTGTAGTTACAGCTGTATTAGGCACCATTATACCCAAGCATTTAGTGTGGCACAGGGCGATGTGGTTGCATTAATGCGCTATGGTCCTCTTGCTGTTTGATAGATGCATCTCCTCCGTCAACCTGTCACCTTTCTAATGTCTTCTCTGTCTCCTTTAAACAATGTCAATGTCAGGCAAAAGGTGGTCCTGCTGCCCAACATGTCTGCCACTAAGTGTTTGAAAGGGCCACTAAATGGACGTCTCCCCATTTTTCTTCACCGGGGAAGGTCGAAGCAGTAATTGTAGAGGGTGCATTACCATAAAGGGCGGCCCCAGCTGTCTGCTGTGATTCACTTTAATGCGCCATGTTCTGTAAGCCGAGAGGGGAGATCTCACTTTGGCTAGTTTTCAGCAAACTCATTTCCAGCCCTGATAACAAGAAGGCAAGTGAACTGTAGAGAAAATCATAAATAATTCAAGCATCACCCCGTACATTGGAGGCTTCTCATTATTACACAACTGAGGTCAATTTAGCCTTAAAACTTCAATTTTACAAGCTACGTCACCAGCTACGTTCTGAACGGACATCGAACAAACCGAAATGAGTGGAGACAGCAGCTGAACAGAGGACAGTGATCCAGTTAATATTCACAAAAAGGTGAAGTACTGGTAGAGAGCAGGCTGATTTAAAACTCCTGCAGCACACTCTCATTATTGTTCAGTTCCTAAAATTCGAAATCACCCGATTGTTTGTTTTATTTTAGATGGATGAATTCCCTCTCACTCTTGCTCTGTAGTCATACATATTGTACATACTTGAATGTGTTCAATTGCCTGAAGCTGTAATACGGCTTGCCCTGTGATAGACTGGGAATCTGTCCAGGGAGTACCCTCCCCAATCTGTGTCGCAACGCTGAACAGGATGAGCAGTTTAGAAAATGGATGTGTGCACATTATATTCTTACATTTAGTGTGGATGAGAAAACAAAAAAAATAAAAATGAATGAAATAAAATAAAATAAAAATAATTACAGATCGAGGGAATGCACTGCCCTATAAACTCTAACTGAATGTCAACACAGAAGAGACAAAGACAGAAAAATGCCAGCCATTTTCCAGGATGCTCTATAATTGGACTCCCAGAATGTGTTAGGGCCACACTACCCCAGCTTGTTATGCAGGCTGCAGCAAGTCCTTGGGCTGTCGGTGAAATGCAATTTTATGGAATAAATAGACTGATTTTGCCATATAAAATACCTGATGGAACTTTTATTTACTTATTTATTTGTCTTACATCTAATTTGTTGTGCAAGGTTTGTGTATATGTGTACAAGTATGACTTTTGTGATGTTGTGATGACATGCCTCATGATTGCACTGCACACCAGTTCCCTCACAGGGACAAATAAGTATCTTATCTATCAGTCTTACCTTCCTCATTACATGTAAAAAGCAGCAGTGGTGGCAGTGCTGTTATGAGTAATGACTTGTGGTAGCACAGTGTGCAAACGAGAGACTTTAACATTAATGCTGGTGCTAACAGACCTTGTCCCAAATTCCTGTTATTTCAACAATTGACACAATTTGTTCATGTACCAAGTTAAAGTAATAATCTCAGAGATTTTCATTCCATTTTCATTTTTTTGCAGAATTACAAATCAGGCAGTGACAGTCCCATAAAAAAAGCTCTATTAATTTACTGCTAATGCAAACCTACTGCTGCAGCTTCACACTAAAAGCTTTTACCTCGCATTGCTTAAGCTGTCTTTTATTATGAAATAGTCACAGGAAATGCTATGTGGGCTTGCCACTATATCAAAAGTGCATCTTCTCAATGAGACATCAGTCATTTTCTGCATTTTTTGACAGTGGATCTGTTTGAAATATGGTGGGGTTAATGGAACAAGAAAGGAGCAGCCACAGTGAGCTGTTGGATGAAGAGCTGCAGGCGACAGACTGCACACCTCCAACTCCTTTCATTGTGTCCTGCTGTTGGCAAGCTCATGCCGTGTGCAGCATAAAATCAGATCACGGCTGCTCACAGAACGATGAGAAAAGGACAATTTTAGTGTGACTTTTTATTAGCTTGACAGTAGTAGCAACTCCAGACAAGCTCAGATTCAAATTTTTGCTGTTGTTTTTTTAATAAATTAATGATTTTTACTGCGATCTTTTCAGGCATAGTGGGGGGAGTGGGGAAACACTAGAAACAGCACGATGTCCATATCATGAGACACTCTCCATCATCTTGGACAGATGGACCACACCTAAATACTACTTCACTTCCATAAATCATGTAATTGTGACAGAAAAGTGTAGCTGGGTGGTCAGTGAGATTTTCAGTGCATGGCAACAACAGTTACAAACAACCACACATGACACGTGTGAGTTATTCCTCTTCTTCCTTCTTCGTTTTCTTTTGCTTCACAACGAGAATAACAACATTGTTATGTTTTTAACATCAGTGGAAACTACTTATATGTTTCGTGAGAAAGGCTTGAATGCTTTAGTGCAATTATTTGTATTAACTTGACTTTAACAGCTTATAACAACTGTAGATTAATGATTTTAATTTATTATTTGACTTTAGTGACTCTGCAGGTGGTTTTTCTCGAGACTACCAGATGCACCAAATGCACAACTTGATGAAGTTTACAAAGCGAGAAAAGCCAAAGATTTGTGGAAGTCGTGGTTCATCGTAAAGTTTCTCTTTGCACAAGTTTGTCAACCAGTTTGTCAACCAGAATGTTCTGCTCTGATTTCTCTTTTTCTCATTTATACTTTCATGTTCCCCTGTCCTTTACATGTACAAATGCCCTGGAGGTATGATGAGAAAGTATTTAGCATTTAAATCAATTTTCTTATGACCGGAGGATGTGTGTTGACGTATGTAGGTGCACTGAGTAACTACGTGAAGAACAGACTTCTTCATGCACATGAATATGGCCACTGAAGAAAGATTTCCCCACAGATACAGTGTAATATCAGCCTATTTCCATTAGTATGGTGCAACCTTTCAGGTTTGAACTCTGCACAAGAGCAAACATCTTGTTTTGTTGCCTGGCACCAGTGTTTATGTTCCTCTAATCTGTTGTCTCCCATTCTTTCATATACTGACATAATATGTTAATTTGTATGCATAGCAGCTGCCTTACCCCCCCCCCCCCCCCCCCCCCAGACGCAAGCACATAGCAGAAGTACATCTGAATAATTCAGAAGCTGCAAACACCAAGCTCTAAATTGTATATTAATTCTAAAATTACACACCACCCCCTGGGCCTGGGTTACAGTTTTAATAACTCTTCACAGGCGTGTAGTGAGAAGCAGCAAATGCTGCCTTGCACTGCACTTTTCTCAGACAGAATTATTGGAAGAATCCCTGTTTTTCCATCTAACCTTTCACTGGTTTGCCTCAATTTAATTTGTAATACCTTTCATACAGTAAGTTTTAATCAAGTTAATGTAGTGTCATGGAATGTGTAGTCTTTTCCTGGGAAGGATGAGAAAAGATGGTTTTAGAGACTGTGGGACTACACTGCACCATCTGCTTATGGGCACCACTGACAGGCTTAGATGAGCCGCCATGTTAAAAACCAGAAGAAGAAGGAAAAAAAAAGATTTTTGTTTTGAATTCCCACAGAACTTTCTGGTTAGCTTTCTGGTTAGGATGTTTTGAACTACATGTTCTCATGTTCAGTTTTAATTTAATAGTTTCATATCTTTTTTTGCGAATCAGCTTAAAAAGGCTCACCCACATCATAAAACAAACAAACAAACACATTCAATAATTCAAAAGAAAACCCTGGTGTTTTGGATACTGGTTCAGTGGTTTGGCTTACTGACATATAGTATCTTAAAATTATTGATGATGTTATTAGATACACAGATGCATTTCTCCTGTGACAAAATACACCTGTCAAACTGTCCTAATTTCATGCCACGTAATGCTTTCTTCTGGGTTTTGAGGAAAGTCTCCTCGGAGTTGTCAGCTTGTATCTTAAATTAGCTTGATTTTTTGAATAGTGTGATGTAGTGCACAGTAGTTTTCCACTGTACCTGCTCATTAACTGCACTCACCTGGTGTCCCGCAGGTGTAAGTCAGTCCCTAATTAAATGACTAGAATCTAAACCAGCAGGACTCTGCATCTTGTGAACCATAATTTGAATGGCTCAAATGCTTCCTGCCTGAGCACAGATTTCTAATGAGCTACAATCTGTGAGAAATTATTGTTCAAATAGTGTTTTTTTAAATGCCGATTAAATTGGATGTTTCTGCTGCTCTCACCCCTGGATACACATTTTTAACAGCAAGTTAGTTGCCTTTGCTCTTTGGCTAAAAAAATAGAATAAAATCTTCTTCAGCAACAGAATGGTGCATCTGCTTGAGTAGTTTGGAGCTGCTCCCCTTAAGATTAATGGAAGACTGATTTTATGAACTCATGCAACATCTAAAACACTGCAGTCCCATTCTGTTGTAGGAAATTCACTGTTATCTCCAGTGCCTGCTTCATGAGGTGCCATCATTTCTTTTCATTCTCCTGGTTTTATTCTAGAGATTCAGAATCCCAATTATTCAAAAGCTTGAGATCACAGCAGTCTGGGTCCTAGCTTTGAGAGTGAGTTATCACTGGCTGGCTGATTGACTATCCTAAGCCTTAACAATAATGTTTGTGAGTCATGCAGTAGTAAACTCTTATGGCATGCAATTTATTTTCAGGCCTTTGAAATGCTTAATGAACTTGCAAAGAATGTTAAACTGCTTTTTTGAAAATAATAACACACACAAGGGTAAAAAAAAAGAGAGTGATAGGTGTCATGGTGACCATCAGTACTGCCAAAGGAAGCATAACGTGCTGCGCACTTAGTAAGATCAACAGTATTACCATCAACACTCATCTTCAGTGTATAATGACTCCCAGGATGTTGATACCCATAATTTTTGGCAAACCATCTCGTGAATATGTAGAATTAAATGGAGTGAGACGAATCTAATTGAGATTCATCAATAATTCTAAGTGATCTGCATGATCCCATGGTACTTACAGTGGATAATGATGAAGGCTTGGCAATAGAAGTGCTTTTTTTTTCCATCTGAAGGTCAACACAGTGATCATAGGAAGGAACATTATCTTGAAGAACAGTTTCTGCTCTCTGCCAGGATTAACTTTAATATACTTTTTATCTGAACGGCAGGGGTGCATCAATGTCCTAACATGAAAGAACTCTACACATGTGAGCGATCCACTCATTCCATTCACGTATAACTATTTCATTATTTCCTGCTGTCCAAAATGAAAGTTAAGTTTCATGGCTACAAGTGCAAGGATGAAAAAGATTTCTCAGAAGTCTTCATCCAACTTCCTCACAGAACTTGACATTAATCGCCTGACAGCAATGACAGTAGCTTTAATATCTAAGGCAGCATTTGGGGTAAATTTTGGAAGCATGAATGAGTGAAAACAACTAAGGTCTTAATGTCTCTACCTGAGACAGATTCCAGATTATCTTTCAAAGCTCCCTTTTTTTCCCATTGTTAGTATCACTGTTTGCATGTAGGGGTTCATCTTATCGCTGTAGTTTGAGGGGTGGCCGGTGGGACGGGGGAGACACAGTTGCAATTTTTCCGTTTTTGAGCTGAAATCTTAGATGATCTTTTGTCTGTTTCATGATGGTAAAATATATATATATATATATATATATATATATATATATATATATATATATTTACTGTTGTTTTTTGTCAACATGAGAAGAATGTGCTTTAACCCCTACTGCATTCAGTTTATCTCCTATTTTTTGTGACAATGGATCCCCTTTTTCCCTCTAAAAAATCCCCCTTTTGAGTTTAAACAGTATAACCCTCAGAAGGCTAACAAAAGCCTTGATCTCCCTCTTTAGCTTTTCAATCGGGGGAAAGCACCAGACAAAACACCATGACAGTTTCATTACAGAATCAAATATCTATCACTCTGAGGGAAAAAATGACTGTTACTCTTATTTGATAGCAGGGCAGAACAAAGTTGTGATTATGAAGTAGCTTTGATCTTATATTGTAAATTATTAGTTGTTTAGGAATGCCACTTGCAAAAAGCAAGCACATCAAGAATTAGATGATAGGTATAAATTTAGGGGCGTGCTAAATCGATTTATTTTCTGTTTACATTTCTGAGAGACTCTCTTCTGAAAATACCTTATCCTTGTGTGGTCCTTAACCATAGAAATATTTGATCCAGGGACGGAAAATCACAGCCATTATGAACAAAGATGTCATTAGAAAACTAAACCTATTCAATACGCACACAAAAGACACTATATAGACTAAAGTATCGGGACATACCTCTTTATTATTGAATTCAGATGTGATATGGGGCTGTTTTTTTCAGGGATTAGGCCCCTTACTTCCAGTGAAGGGAAATCTTAATGCTTCAGCATACCAAGACATTTTGGACAATGCTGTGCTTCCAACTTTGTGGCAACAGTTTGTAGAAGACCTTTATCTAATCCAGCATGACTGTGTTCCAGTGCACAAAGCAAAGCTCCATAAAGACATGGCTGGATGAGTTTGGTGTGGAAGATCTTGACTGGCCCACACAGAACCCTGATCTCAACCCCATCCAACACCTTTGGAATGAACTGGAACAGAGAGTGTGAGTCAGGCCTTTTGGTGCAACATCAGTGTCTGACCTCACAAATGCTTTACTGCATGGAATAGATGAATGGGCAAAAATCCTCAAAATCTTGTGGAAAGCCTTTCCAGAGGAGTGGAAGCTGCTACAGCTGCAAAGCTGTCTAGGTATTTAGAATGCAATGTCACAGAAGTCCTTGTTGGTGTAATAGTCACATGTCCAAATACTTTTGTCTATACAGTGTATGTATACAGAGCAGTTGGCTCCTTCCTGAAATAAATGTTGCCCTAAAGTCTACATCCTTGTTGTTAAATAACCTTAAACTCACACTTAGCTGAATTAGTGGAAAAAGATGAGGCGATTCACACCCAAAAGCATTTCATTGGTCCGCTATTTTTACTTGAATCTAATTCTGGTTTAAATCAAAGACCTACATTTTCTTATTCCTCCAAACCAACCTAAGAAAATCTTTATACCTATTATTGGTTAAAGTGTTCATGCTTTGTGAGTGATTCCTTATCTATGTATCTTAATATTTGATCCTTAAAAATACACACAGTGGTTCACATCCACACAGTCATCTCAAAACCACTGCCACAAAAGAGGAAGCCAACACAAAACATCAGATAAGGAAAGAACCAACCGGACAGCTCACTGTAATGTGAAGTAGTAATGGAGTAGTGTGGTGTGCTTACAATTAGTCTGCGATGTCTGATAGATGGGGTTGTTGGTGGAAGCGCTCTCAGTGCTGCATCCTGATGTGGACGGAATGAGAGAGGAGCAGAGCCCACGTTCAGTCATTAGGCGAGGGAATGAAATGGGACGGAAAGTTGCCAAGTGGATGCCAGGTGCTCTCATATTCACTCTGCAGCACATGCACTCAGCCAGGGACCAGCACATATGCAAACTGTAAAAGGGTGGAAGCAGCACATTTCTTTTAGTCTTTTTACTGCAGTTGAGTACATTTTTGTATTCTTTTTTTTTTTTGATAACGACTCAAGTATCTCACGTGACTGCGTTTCACATCATATCCATTACAGAGTAAGTAGTGTAACCTGTGTGTACCCACTGCAAAAACTGAATATGTGTAGATGTTATAGCATCTGCCGAGGCACATGTAAGTGGTGAGTTCACTTCCTTTATGACACTGTGTTGTAAAACCTGAAAGGAAAAAGTAACAAGTATAGTAACTCAGTAAAAAGCAGATACGGTAGAGCAATAGATATGCAGGGTAGATTTTATCCCATTAGCTGGTGTCTCGCCCACATTGTGTTTTCTACAGCTTAAAGGCAATAGAATATAGCTAAGCAAGTGGTTATACAGAATTAGAGGGTTGAGTGGTAACAGATTACATGTCATCGGACTACATAATCAGATTAGGAAAAATAAGCATCTATCTAAACAGCCCATATTATCCTTGAAAAAATGTGTAACATAGCAAACATTGCCGATAATTACTTGATTACATGTTTGATTAAATCTTTAAAATACGGTCACTTTAAAATTATGAAACTTGTTGTCATAAATATGAGTATGCGAAATATGCTTCACTGCATGTCAAAGTAAATTACTATTCCAAATTGCCAGTTTTGTTAATTGTGACTTTATATTTGTTTTTGTTTTGTAATGACAGCAGTTATATTGCTTTGTATTTACACTGTAGCTTTGTCCCATTTTGTCCCATTTTTCTGTAAGGGCGTAATCTCTGTTTGTTATACTAGGTCTACAGTAAGTTTTTGCATTGGGATAAGGAAAGCGAAAAACAGAGCAAAAATAACACTGCACATGCACACACCTTGCTCAGCACAGCTACAAATTTACATTTTCAGCATATTTCAACCAGACATGCAGTTAGTATAAATAGAAAAATACCATAATACAGCTTAAAAAATCACAGTTGAGAGAGTAATGGGCACATTGATGTTCCAGAAAAAAAGTGCTGACACATATAATAGACCCTTTTTTTATACATCCAAAACTGTGGGGAAAACAAGGATTTGATGTTTTTATTCATCTCCCTTGTGGATCAGTGTCATAGAAGCCTGATCACTCAACTGTGATTCATTGTATTACTACAAGAAAATATATAAAAAAGTCCATAGTGGGTAGGGGGTATTTTTAATAGGCACTGCAGAAGACAGCCAGAGTGTGGCTAATAATACCTTTGTGAACCACTGACAAGCTGGAGAATACCCCGCATGCAGTTTATTTATCTAGTTTTAATTTTTATTTACACTATGTTAATTTTATTAATAAAATGTTACCTTTTTACAACTCAGCTGTGTTTGTAGAAACCTACATGATGGATGTCCATTAGTAAACACCCCTTTGTCCTATCACACCTGCATGGAAAATGTTCTCGTCTTGTATAAACATCACAATTTTCCTCTTGCTGTACCTATCCTTTCTGTTGAGATGATCTGAAGAACACAGGAGAATGTTTTGCTGATACTCCTGTCAGCATGTTTAGACTTTGACCGTCTGATTTTTTTACAGTGGCCGCTTTAACTGAAATTGCATTTCACTGTTCAGTCATCTTGTCCACCAGTTAAACGTCTTAACTGTGAATGCAAATGCTGTCTCTCTACCATGAGTGTTACATTTTTTATAGTTAGAAAGCAAACTGGCAGTGTTTCAGATCGGCAGTTTGCAGAGGTCAGTTTTCGTTAAAAGAAATTGGCCTTTCCCTTTATTAATGATACTAAGACTTTGTCCTCTGTTCACGTGCAGTTAACTTCATGAAGAAAAACAAAAATGGCAGAATCAGCAGTGCTAGTCAACTTAGGAGAAAAACTGTGCAACCACATAATATGAAACCAGCTCTAAAATAGCACATGTTTATTGCATTGTGAGTTAATATTGATTAAAAACACATGAACTTACTAGATATCAAGCACGAAATGAAACTTTTATTTTTAGAACTCGTACTTTGCATTTCGAAGGAAGGACTATGGACTCATTGAGGTGGAAGGGAAGTCATAAATGTTTTAAACATAGTGGGTTCTTCAGCTCCAAGGGGGGTTGAAAAAGCTCTTATGCCTCAAATAGCTTCTCATAAAATGTTCACGAGTTGTTTATGCCACCAGGAGTAAAAGTGTTGCCACAGTGTGGCAATTAGCATACGTCGAAGGTAGGAGAGGGAGTACATTTCAGCAGGTGATAACACAGCACCTCTGTAACGCTGCTGATGGATGCAGGTCTTTCAGCAGGTCTACACCTTGGAGGCTAACAGAAGAGAGTGTTTGACTTGGCAAGGAGTTGAAAATAACTAAGCTAAAACTAACTGCCTCTCTGACACTCATTATCACCAGACAGCAGTTTTTAACCAAATGATCATTGCCAAAAATACTTCTAGTGCAGTTGTTGAATATATCTGCTCATTTCAAAACAGGGGGGGCTTTCTAAATTGACAGCTGAGTGTGAAAAAGTGATAATTATGCATATTTACACATGCATGTGTAATTAAGTGAAGCTGAACTTTCCATTAGACACAGGAACCGTATAGTTTTAAATGTGGGAGCTGAGTAAACTATCAAGTAGTTTCACAAAGTAAAATGTGGAAGTCAGAAAGATTTCTTCAAGCTTAATTTTACTTTCAGTGCGCATCCTTTTGGCGGTGCAGCTTTTTGGGTACGATATTGAATTGACAGCCGAAAGACAAATCATACAGTTAAAACATAACAAAATGTATTGTTGTATTTGGCATGGGCATCAATTACACCTGGTTGTCTCCTTATTCAAAATCCTCTCCTGGTTACAAGTTTACTCTTCAGGCAGTACTTTTTGTATTGTAATCTAAATCTAAAATTGTAATCTACATTTTTGTGCATAACTACCACTGAAGTTGGTTAAAAAAGCAGCCTGCTCCAGGCCATTAGACTGCTTTCTCCATAAATATGTCACAAGCAATTTATTGTCAACAAATTGGTGACATTCAGTAGCTTGCTGTTCCCGGAGTCACTGCTAATGTTTGCAGTTTAATTCAGTCATTGTTTGAGAGGCTTGAATGACGTCATATCTTTAGCTGTGAATACATTAAATTTTCTGTTTGCATGACAACAGGTTGGCTAAAAATACACTTGACTACTGCCGCCACTGTAAATACTTCCATGTTACAGTATGAGCGGCTCACCACACAGCCTTATGTACCTGCTCAGCATCTGCCGAGACTTTTTAAAAACCTTAATTGAGCAAAGTGTCAGCCGGTGTGAGGGAATGTGACATTGTTTATGTGCAATGCAAGGTTTTAGCATTGTTTTAGTCGTAGTTTATTCTGATTTGCATCGCCTTGTTCTCGTTCATGGGCCTTGAGGGCGAGCTTAACTCGGTGCACCGAGTAAGCTTTGAGCCTCTGACTGTTGTTTACCACACTTTGCTCTGTCCCTCAGGACTATGAGCTGCTGTAATGGAAAACATCAGATGGATACCCGACGAACATTCTTAGTTTAGGAAGTTAAGAAAAAGCCATGCCAGAAATAGAAAGGCTCACAGGATGTCTTGTTGCAAAACAGACGGATGTCCGAGAGTGAATGTGCTTCAAAACACTGGGACATTTTGCCTAAATGTTTGCAAACCTTCAGATTCAGCGTGAGATATCAGACGGAAGCTCTACTGGGTTTACAAAGAGAGCAGGTTGTAACAATAGAGGACAGTTTCAATTATACTGCTTTATTTTCCAGGCTTGTCTTTTTCTGTGATAGTGAGGCTTTGATCCATCTGCAATGACAATCTGATCATGTCGACCATGTCCAAGTACGTCTGTTATCCTTTTACACAGTGTTCACCTCATTATGCATGCATCGAAGGATGATGCCCTTCAAAAGATGCAGACTGGAGTCACATACGTCAGGACCCTGGTGTTGCAAACACGCTCTGACTAAAGGTCAACATTTTCTGCCTGCTTTGTTTTTAATGAGACAACTCAGACTAATTTTTTTTCACACATAAATCTCTTCTACATTCTACAAGTTTTTAATGATTTATTGTTATTACAGAACTTGGTCGACTAGGTTATCAGTTTGCAATTTGCTTAATGTAGGATTTTCTGTAGAAATGTAAATGTTAAATTAAAGATGTACAGTAATTATGGAGTTTTTGTCAGCAGTGTTTTTTTTTTTTGATTGCGATGATTATATTTAACTGTAATCGAGTAATGTGTAGTATGTTGCAGTTTTAATATTATGGTATAAAGCTTAATTAAAAAATAACAACCTCATAAACAACATAAATGTTGGATAGTCTGGATAACAAACCTTTCAAACAGTTTGCAGTCAGTGGTGAAAAATAAACTTCGCTCTTATATGCAACAGAAGAACGAAAGTGCCACTACACTCCAGCTCATCATACAGTTTCATCACACTGTGATATAGCATTCTCTTTTGTATGCTGTGCTGAAATATCCTTGAGCAATACACTAAATTACACGGCCTCCACTCGTACCATGATCATCTATGTTCCTAGCAGGTGTTTACAGTCACACACCACTACAGTTCAGAAATCTTCATAACAACCTTCAGGTTCACACTGAACACTGCGCATCATGTATTTTTGTCCATGCTCTGAAAAAGAGTAAGAGGTCGTCAATAAATGAATGGCTGTGCACAATCCCTCATTTGTCTCTGATGTCAGCTGATGACCGGACTGTTGGATGTGCATACTGATAACAAATGGCTGCGCCCTTCGCTGACCCCGCTGGTGGTAGAGGATGCCTGTCTGTGCGACACAAATACACCAAATAATCATTATGCCAGGACACCGCAGGGATTTAATAAACTAGCAAATTGACTGGCTCCAATCAGGTCACAGTGTGCACACTTGTATCTCGTCTAAATCCTCTGTGACAGCAAGAGGATAATGCATGACTGTGTGAGGGGAGATGTTAGGGATGCAACACTTTAAGTCACTTTGTATACCCTACCGTCCAACTGCCAACACTTTGCACAGATAGTCATGAACAAATTTAATTTTCAGGATTTAATATTTGGATTTGATTTCTCAGTGGTCTCTGCTCTCATGGCCTTTAAACATGTGATTATAGGCAGGTGGGTATACTAGCTTCATGTGAAATGTGAAATGCATTAGACATAAGCAGCTCTATGTCACTGCTGTATCCATTTGCTTGGCCGTTTGGTGTGAGTCGATATATCAGGCGAACATTCAGCTCAAAGCCAAATGCATCATAGAATGTAATTAATGCAGCAAAGTGACACTTCCTAGTCAATATTTATTGGTCAGTGGTGAAAAACAAATTGCGTGCAGTGTGGGAGTAAAGTTTGTGGATGCCAGTTTGTATGCTCCTCGGTTATTATTGTTTTTATTCTTTCCACAACAGTTTTAGAGTTGGTCACTCTTATGTTAAGTAAACCTAAACTGCAAAAATTACAATCATGTGTAACTGATTTGCATTGCTAATATTTTTTTGGGGAACCTATATGGCACCATTACATGCTGTTGTGACATTGTTCAGCAGTGAAGGAGGTTGATTTGTGTTGCTGTATATAGAATTAACATGACCTGAACACCAGAGGCTTGGGTTTCCGTCCCATCCAATGATTCATGCCAGGATTGACTTGATCAATGTTTCAGTCAAGTACCACATCATTTCCCAGCTGTACAGTGTTTTGGTTTTCCTAAACGTGACCACAGATGCTAGAATGTTGCCTTGCGCTGGAAATATGACAAAATTTGCTGATAAATGACAGTCTGCTGTTACAATGTTTATTATTCCATCTGGAGTTATCTGTCTGACCGCCTGATGAATGTTAGCACAAGCTCTGATTTTTTTTTCACATTTTAACAAAACTACTGATGAATAAAAATGTGAGGCAATGTATAGAATCCATAAAAAATGAACAAGATATTAATTTGATATAATAGTAAATGTGATCTATCTGCACTTTGGGAGTTCTGGAGTAAGACTTTGTCATGGTTGAATAATATTTTGGAAAAGCAGAAAACATAACCCAGAGTGGGTTTACGTCTTTGCTAGCCACAATAGTTTAGGCCAAATGTAAGACACCCTGATCTCATTTCCATTGTCAAACCAGAGGAGGCATGTCTCCTTTGTGTGATCCTGTCATAATTACAAAACATGAACAGTTTCTTACCGTATGTTTGAATTTCACTGTGTTCATTAAATAATAACAAAAATAATAATAATAAATCAGGATCTGTTTTCTTGAGTGAACGCTTTAAGCTTTGCGATCATTGAATAAAATGCTTTTCTTGGCGTGCTATTACAAAAAGGAAATGTTGAGATATATATTTTATATATAATCATATTACTTTTGTAAAGGACAGCAAGACTTGTGAATACAGTGACCTTTTCACAAATAGAACAAGCAGTAGAAAAAGCCGTCATCATTTTCTCTGTAGATACTGCCAGCAGTCCCTTATGCTCATAACTTTATGTAACAGTACAGCCTTGAGAAACATTTGCTCTGATGGTTACAAGTTTTTTTCTCTCTCTTTTTCTTTTTTCACTGCTCATTATACCCCTCCACCCCTTGAGTACTATTCCAAAGGGCAATCTAAGAGTAAGCCAGCTGCTGTTAGATAGCCGATACATTTGATGTGGTTCATCGGTTACTGTACACACCGATCTGTGGCCTGTCAAGACGTATTAGTGTTCATACAGGTTGAAATGGCAGGCTACAATAGAGTCCTGTCCTCGAGAAAATCATACTGATCATTTCTTAAAGGAAAATCTTGCTTTCATTAAACCTTTTGTTAACAGAGCACCCCTACAACCCTGCAGTCTATCAGAATGTTTAAGAATTCGTATAGTATTTCCCTTCCCAGCTGCTGTTGAAACACAAGACAAGCTGCAATGTTTGGCTCTGCTGTCACCTTTTTGTCCTGCTACTGCACTAATTCCCATTGAGAAATTTTCCTTTTCTTGCCTCCTACACACAGTGATCAGAGTTCAGGGTCTGCTGCAGAACCGCACCCCTGATGCAGGCTTTCACTAAATGTCTTGCTCAAGGACGCATTACCCACATTCCATTTAACCTTAACCTTTCATTTCAAACCCCCAACACTTCAGCCCTGGCATTGCTCTATAATGTGAAGGTCACTTTCAGAAGTTGTCAATAAAATGTTGGGTGAAGCCACTGTGATGTTACTTATTGGTTTGTTGGCTACCATTTAGGCACATGGAGCCAGGAGTGACCAGAAGTGAATGGAATACTACTTTTATGCTCCTCGCTGGAGTCAGTGTTAGGTGGTTGGGGTGAGGTCGACTCCAGACTCTGGTCTTTGATGGCGAGCAACAAAAGCACAAGTTAAGGATCAGGAAAGGTTGTGTTTTTTAGTTACACTTTTGGTTTACACTTTTGGTTAGACAAGATAGACTTAGATAACACAGACACTTTGGTTTAATGTAGGAAACGCTGAAATGTTCTGGAAAACAAATAAAATACATTTTCAGTGAATATTTCAATGATATATTCTGTATGAAGATGTTTAATGATGTCACTTTGTACTCTCTACATCTACTCATTGCTGCGCTTTTCTCTGTTTTCTGTTGAATTATGGACTATGCAATTAATATCTGAATCAACAAAATAATCTGCAAATTAATTAATAATGAAAGTTATTGTTAGATGTAGCACAGTGCAGAAATGATTCTTCCGTTTTTTGGGCATGTGTACATTTCTGTTGCACATTTGTTGTCATAAGTTTACCAAGTGTGCTCTACTCACTCTCAACTGTTTTGGAAAAGCTCTTGGAAGTCAAAGTCTCCATGAATAAACAATCAGAGGTAGAGCAGATATGGTGAGGGTTTCCTGTTCAACATGGGATGTAACCTGAGACAGCCCGAGATCTTCCCATTGACACTACATAACAGGTTACACATGCTCACACATGTTTCTCTCTGCTAGTTAATATAAAGTGATTCGATTAAGATGCACTTCATTCTCCTGGTCTTGCTTCCACATGCGCAAATATCAAACGACAAAATGCGACGTCTTGCTTGCATTGCATATTGAATGATATTAGGGTTGAAGTGAACAGACTTTTTAAAATCATTCCGACAGTGGGTGCTTTGTAGTGACCTTGTGGTGAATTTATGGATTTTACTGTCACTTTGTGAGTTGAGAAGAACACTATCCGGTATTGATGGGGACTCCCTGAGACACTGATGAGACTAAAACATCATGAATGAGATCCAACCTATAATTAAAGCTACAAGCAGCTTTAAATGGACCCCTCACACCTTTGTGCACACTGGGACGTGCAGCAGCTGTGTCTTCATAACTGGACACTGGCTGTTTAACACGATTTGAATCTGAATTGTGTTTATTTGACACTACATAATGGAGTTGAACATTGCTTCCACTACTTGTCCGAATAAGTCAAGTGTAAAACACACCATGAAAATTTAATGTAAATCAATGATTGTAACAGAAGGTTTGCTTTCTGGCTCGATTAGGTGTGACAATGACTATGACTCTTAATTGGCATGTAGATCTCCAACAGGTAAAAATTTCGGGCGGATTAAACAAAATGCACCCAAGGTTGAACAATTTCCTGTTTCAAAGCTTAACATCAATATTTGCCATGACTCCAGGGTAACCTTGTTCAATGAAAATTCTCACAATAGAGCATCACCAAGATCTTAAGGCTTTTCTGACCACATTTCAGGTGGATCTGGTCAACCCACTGGGTGTAGTACATCAAAGTGTAAAACGATGAATACCATGCACATGTCTCCAGGCCAGAACTCTTACAAAACATGTGAGGTTTGGGGCAGTTTTGACCCTGGACAGCTGATTTAAAAAAATCTCCTCTTGTTATTTGACAAAATATTGAATTTCATGCCATGGCCACACTCATCAATAGTTGAAATTTTCATTAACGTATCTTTAGATTTGAGTGATTTTGTTAATTCCGGAGAAAAAAATTGTTTAAAATTTAAAATTTGCTTAAATGCAGTACCTGTAAATTACGAAATCAGCACAAATATTCTATTCTAAATTGAAAATGGCTGAAATACTTTGGGTTTAGATCATAAAGCCAAGAGACTTTTGTTCTGAGTTTTAGGATTTCACTTGTGCATACCAAATTTTGTACATACAGATGACACATACCACCAAGGCTACTTCATGGAGATTTTGCAGAATCAGTCAACCAGCCAGAAGATCCATAAAATATACAATTTTTCACCACTTCTGATGACTTTGCAAACTTTCAAGAGTTTTTGGGCACTTTCAGCCCTTGCATGAATTCCTTGCATTACCATAGCACCTTTGCACTAATTTTTGCTGCAGCTTTAACATGAGCTCTTGATCTGTTCTGGCATCGACAGATCACCTGTTGTAGCCAGACAGAAATATAACATTTTTTTCTGTGTTTTCTGCAGGTTTAATGGCACACAGTGGCTTTCTGGGTCCATGTGAACACAAGTATTGTGGTTTGGGCCGTCACTGTGTGGTCAACCATGAGACTGACCAAGGGGAGTGTAAGTGTTTGGATCACTGTAAACCACACTATAAACCTGTGTGCGGTTCAGATGGGAAGCTGTACCAAAACCATTGTGAGCTGCACCGGGCCTCCTGTCTCAGAGGACACAGGATTACCATCATGCACAGTGAGGAGTGCTTCTACAAAGGTAAGCGCTCATGTGACCTTTCTCTCATGTAGAATGTATGTGGTTCAGAGAACACTGTATGCCTTGCACTGTACCCTTTGCATTGCAGGCGAGGTCCCGTTGGCCCTGTAACCTTTGTTCCCACAATGAAAATGTTTCAATAAAAGCACCATTTGCTGGTGGTATACTTCTTTGGAATGAAGGAAAATGACCCCCCCCACCCATGGAACGCAAATGCTTAGCCCTGGGCTTTGAGAGTGCCATGCCAAACCCACTGAGCCACACAGGACTTTATCTACTTTACTTATGACTTAAAGGAATAGGAAAATGAAAATGAATTAATGCAGAAGATGGGGAATGACTGAAATATCAATGAACATGAAACTTAAGCGGTGTAGGAAATTGCTGTCAACTGATAGCTGAATCATGTATGATGACAAGCTAGTTTGCTTCACCAGCCTCTTTGGAAGTTAATCAACCATCATTTGGAAGTTTTCTTGTATCTTCTGTTATTTGGTTGGTAAAATAATGAAAGCCTCAATTTTGGCTTGTAGAAATAAAACGTTCCCACCCAAGATCTAAATTATCTTACTGAAAAGATTTTGAAAATACAGCATTGCACCAATGAAAACAAATAATGAACTCACACAGAAACAGTGAATAGACTGAACAAAGAAACCCGTCAGTGTGTTTTGTAGGTTTTTTCTCATTTTGCAGAAATGAAACGCAAATTATTGAACTGCTTCTCAGATCTTGTTTAATTTACTCCAGAGACTGTGGACTTTGTAGTTGAGTTTCCCATCTTGAGAAATAAGAATCTCATATCTTTCCATTAAACGTGAAGCAACAGTCAGCAGCTGCTTAGCTTAGTTCAATACAAAGACTAGAAACAGGCAGTCCAAGTCTGAAGATAACAAAATTCACCAACTGGCAGAGACTCCAGGTAGCTACGGTTAGCAGTCAAGAAATAGTCTGCCATATAACCCACCGTCAGTTATTTTTACTCTTATGATTTGTACTTGTTTGTGTAACTTGTTAAATGTTAATTAGTGAGATTTTGAAGGTGCTGAGAGGTGGATTTTGTTCCCTTCTGACTGCAGAAGTGTGTTCGCCCTTCTCATCTCATCATCACACTGTTTGCCAGAATGCAAATAAGTGTATTTTCCAAAATGTCAACAACAAAACAAATAATGCAGCTTTTCTGTCTCCTGACATAAGATTGTGTTTGATTGCACATGGCTGTTGTTGGTGGAACTGGACAGAGTAAAAGGGGATCCACTCCAGCATCTACATTTTCATCTTGTCTTAGAGAAAATAATTATGTAAATCCATGGGGATGTTTCATACAGAGAAAACATTAAAAGCAGCATTGAGATCAGGAGGTGTCTCTGTGTACTGTAAAAATATAAGTACCCACAGTGCTTCAAAAGCTATACAAAAGCAGTCGTGTATAATGTTGCATCATGAATGTAGTGAACATAAGGAACAAAGGACACAGTCAGAATCCAGTCATATAACCCTGTGTGAAATGCACAGCTTGGTGTAGAGGCAGGAGCAGGTGGTAGTGCTGTAGTGTTCATATTTCCCCAGAGAAGAATAGCTGCTCTCAGCCATTGATTGTATAAACACAACAATTATTCTCAGTCCCTGCAAACAACTACTACTATCCTTCTGTAGAAGCAAGACATAAGTGAAGTAAGAGTTCCTGTCACTGCACCTTTGTTCCATTCAGAGTAAAGGGGAATAGTTGCAAACAGCTCGCAGACAACATATTTATAAAATTCATGAGAAACTGAGTCCCGGCATTGATTTGACAGGGTTTCTTAGCTTACCTGTTTACTTTGAAAAGTAACTTTGTACAACCCTGTGAATGTCTTTGGATCATTGTATGTGGTTTTGCTTGCTGAAACTCTCTCCAGTCCTCCTCACAGAGAGCACTGGGGGCAACAGTCTCAGACTGCAAAGCCAAAACACACCAAAACAAATACAAACTGCACATCCTTCTCACCGAGTGTGCATTCTTATACCTCCGAGATGTTCAATTTAGAGATGAACAATGAATCACTGTATGGAGAAAAATACACGAACAAGCTTTAACAATGATTCCCAATGCTGCACTAGAGTCAACATACAAACCACTTTAACACAGCAGCATCACGACTTGGAGTGCAGCCTGTGCAGCAAAGGTGTAGGTAAGCCAGTGTTAAAAGTCTAACTGGCTGTTTCATCACAATCACAGAAAAAGGCATTCACATCAGTCATACATGCCTGGTGGGTGACAGTCCTAATCAGCCTTTCTTATGTGTCCTGAAAGACTAACCCCACCCTAGCAGCCCCTCCACACACAATCAGCATCTATCCGCAATGCAGAGTGGGATATTTGACCAATGTCAGGCAATCAATATCAGATCAACAGGAGCCAAAAGAAAGAATAAAAAACACCAGCTCTTTTTTCTGTCATCTCATCCCCTGCTCAATCCAGATATTTTTCTCTTTACTGTGACTGATATGTAATCAATTTCTCATTGGATGAGAGCCCCAGGGAGAGGACACAGAAACCTGTTGGAGCTATTAGTAACCTCTGCTAAAGTGTTGTTTTCTTTGTGGCACTTTCACACATAAAATCATAAATTATAAAAAGAAAAAAGAAAAAGCTGAGAGTTTCAAATTGCTACATCTTGCTACTAACAGCAGCATTTCCTAAATGCTGCTCAGCTGTTCTTTGTTGCAAACTGCAGAAGGCACCGTGGCAATCAGAGGAAATGGATAATTGAGCAAATGTAATAGAGCTTACAACCAAATCTAGATGTAATTATGATTCTGGGGTTATTAGTGGGTAAAATGGAATGGGCCCTCATGTTAAATGTGTCACTTGATTATTTGTCCTCCAGGTAATAATTTCAATTTACCCAGCCAAATGGAGATATACTCATTATCACAGCGTAATAATGAATTTCTTGTAGTTCAATATTAGTTAGCTCTGTAAAGGAGGTTACATTTTGTATTAGCTGTGTCTCCATCTGTTAGTCTCTGTTATTATCTGGGATTTCTATTTAACAGATTTCAAAGAAAGTCAGCCCAGTAATTACTTTATAGCCATGCTATGACTGGCCCAAGGAATGGTAACGTCAGACAGTCAGTCAGCCAGTCAGTGGGTCAGTCCACAGTCTAGGTCCAGGCTGAAATATCTTCACAGTGATTAGATATCTCATCTGCACTGTGTTTATGCCTCCTTTTCAGAGGAGAGCACTGAAAGTTGCAAACAATATAACCTCACTAAAGTCAGTGTAATAGAAAACATCCTATTATTTGTGCGATCCTCCCTTAAATGGAAGGAGTTACCCCAGCATAGTGCATCTGTTTTGGAAAAATGTTACGGGTGTTTGGCCTAGAATGCTTCACATCTGAATGAACAGGAGCAAAACCCTCTGCTGCTGCCACAGGTACTCCGCGGAAAGCTTGTCATCACAGCAGCACGAGGCCTTCCTTCATTCCCCTCTATATATTAAACTTGTTGTTAAATGACCACAGGCTGTTAACTTCAAAACACAAGGCCATAAATGAACTGTCATAGTCACATGGATGACATCCTGGCTCCACTAATACATAATGACTGATAATTTCCTACTTAGTTTTAAGTACAAGACATGAAAGTCATCTCATTTTAGACTGACGTGTTCAGCAGATCTAAAATCCAGCCACAGTCATGCTGATTAAACACAGAACTTGCTCCGGTGCAAATATGTAGAAAACAATTTGTTCAAGATATGCCAAAGCACATTTCAATTAATATGCTTAAATAAGCATTTGCATTTTCAGATTTCTTTTTGGCACTGTATGATTTTGCTAGAAATTTAGAACTCTGAATATACATTTATGTGCAATGAGTATGCTGCATTCTGATGTTCCAGGACCACTGATTCATTCTGTTGCAGAAGCTATGAGATTGTATCATTATCTACTTTATTCAAATGTCTACATGACGTCTTAATGAGACCATGTATCATCTGCAGGCAAGTCCAGGGCGTCTCATGATCACTGAAAAGATTCTGCTTCATATTAATTTGATAGACAGACAATTTGTCCCTTGGGAAAGCTCAGACTTACTGTAGAGCTGCTGGAAATGAAATGATTGCTTTTGAACTGACACCCATATGCAAAGAAGTTGAGCCATTATTGGTCTTGGTCCCAGCTGGATGGGTCTATGTTGGAAATGGACAGGCCTTGTCAGCCATACCTTCTCTGCGACTCTCATCTGCTGTGGAAGACAGGATAAAAAATGACAGCCATGTGGTGACTGAAGCTTCTCATTAGCACTGGGGAAAGCATATGACCCACCATTTACCCCTCACATTGCATGGCAACTTAGCCTGGATCAGATCTGATTGAAAATTAAGTGGTGCACAAAAGCTTGTCCAATCTGTGGAGGGAAATGTGTGCATGAAGGCGAGCAATCTCTGCAGCAGGCAATTGCCATGAGCGACAATCAGGGCTAAGGTTGCAGCACATCAAGCGAGTAGTTTCTGTGCATTCTGCACATCCAATTATCTGGGAGCTCATATATTTAGGAAACCTTCAGACATTTGGCTCCCAATGAACCTTCTGTGCCAGAGGTTCTCAATTTTTTATTTACTACTTACTGTAAGGTTGTACTGCATTATTTACTTTGTGATTGCATCATGATGTTTGGGAACATGGATCAAAGTTTTACACAAGCTTTGTTTCATTTCAGATGAGATGAGTTGGTGTTGCTAGATTACATCATAACTGTATAAAGTAAAATGGCCTGCTGCAGACTTTATGCAGTCGCATAAAACCTTGTTTGGGAAAAAAGTCCTAATGCTACCAAACCCAAAACAGCATATCTCAGAAATACATTTTTTGCCATTACAAAAAAAAAAAACAAAAAAGAAAAAAAAAAACATGGCACATCCATGCAGTCTGCAGTCAGTTTTGAAAGATCATGTAGTACATTCAGGTAATTTCCAGTAGGGACTTTGGATTTATACACAAATACTGTTTATTGAAATACAATACTGTTTATTGAAATACATGCACAAATACTGTTTATTGAAATATATTAAAATGTGCTTTGGAAAAAATAAATAAATAAAAGTGAGTTTCTAGATTTTTCTTAATTTAGAAGGCCAAATGGCTATAATATGCAAAATTTGAAATATGCTAGCATGCAGCCTTCAACGGGATGTAATGAGATGCTTAATGCGCATGACAAGGGTGGGCTGGTGCAATAATGTGCTATTTTTAATTACAGTTAAGCTTTCAATCAGGAATGGGTTGCTGAATATACATTAGAATTACTGCCAAAATGTGATTAATGACAAATACCTCAGAACCTAGAATAGCACTTTTGCTTTTATAATTACAATGCCATTGCCGCTGCTTGACTACTTGTCCTTTATTAATGATCTCACCTGCATTCTTGCTCTTCGTGTCTTTGTGCCTTCAGTCTGAGCCTCCTCACATCATGTATTAGTCTGTATCAGGGGTGCAATTGACAGTTATTTTTATTATCAATTAATTTGTTATCCGTTTTTCTGCTGATTGAAATTTGAAATGCAACAATTTGTGAGGCTAAAACAAGAGGCTTTTGTCATTGTTGCTTCAAAGATGACTTCAGTGGTGATTCCTGGTATATTAAAAATCAAATTTCACACTGTAGCTCTGATATTAAAGCTATGTTAGGACTATGCTGTCTCATCTGAGAAAATGCTTTTGCACTCAATCTCAACATTTTCAGTAATTAACAACTTCAGTAATGAATGCCTAAAATAACAATTAGTTTCACTGAAGTAAGTCAAGGTTAGTATCCTACCTTTGACTGTGTAGGTTGTGCAGCTAAATCATCAGGGATGTGCTCAGCTAAAAGTGAGAAGGTGTGTAAAGCCTGTCTGTGAGTTCAAATTTGCTTAGATGTATAAATAAATATGATTTGGGCATTGTTTTAATTCGTAGTTTGGGTTTTTTGTTCTCTGCAAAACAAAATCAAATGAGAACAAATTTAGAAGCGACTTATATGAGTTTTTCTGTACTACAGCACAATTACATTTTACACTTTCCACCATGCACGCTTCACAACGATTATAAACATCTGTAATTAGGCTGTGTCTCTAAAAGTAGGGCTTGTTGAACTACAGTGCTTTTGTTGTTAGCTTCCCTGTTGTTAGTTTCCTTGGCATCTCAACAGAACAAACTCTCTGTGGACGACTCCCCTGGGCTTTGCCAAGAAAAACAAGCTCATGAAGCATCATAGCTGCTGGCCTCCAGAGACACTCTACCTTAGTGATGTGTCTGTGTCTTTCCCACGAGACAGGCACTCCAGTGAGACCAGCTTGTGTACAGTAAAGGGCTTCAGAACCTCCTGTGCACTCTTGCTGTCTTTTAACAACTCTGTGGCGCCATTAATGCTGCGACCTCTGTACAAGACCTGACAATGTCATTGACAGCAGCGCCAAAGAACACACTCCTCATTAAAATCTAGACCTGTGGATCATTAAGTTTGCAAGGACGTCCAAACCATTGCCAGCTGCAGGGTCGTGGTGCCAGCCGCCTCCGAAGTCTGCGCACATCATGATCATGATCATCATCATGAGACGGAACACAAAACACAAAAAAAATTAGACATGATTTTTAAAAAGTAGCTGACGTGATTATTCAAGTAAAAGAAGGTGGTGATTTTTAATACACTTTGTTGTTGTGACAATCTCAAGAGTTTGGCGAATAGCAAAATTTTTCCCAGTTGGATTCTGCAGCAGATCAGAAGAGATTAATGTTCCAGTTCAGCCTGACCAGATTATGTGCTCATCTGCTGTGTATCAGATCAGTTGATGCAGGATCAGATTGGATATTTATTAATTTATTTTTTAAGAACAGCCAGGCACATATGAGCACAGCAAACAATGTGTGACAATCTTTGGTGTGTGTATACTGACACCGTAAAAAAACTAGCTCATATGCTCTCACACATTTTTGGGTGTTTGTTTCTCTGAAAATGGATATTCTAGACAGCAGCCTTATCACAGTCAAGAAAAAGACAAAATAAGGGCAAACAAGCCATTACAGGAAAGATAAAGTTGCTAAAAGAGCAGCAGATCCACAGCCTTGAAAATCCCTGGCTTGCATTTGCTCAGTGTCAGTCATCATTCTGCACTTTTCAATGGTCAGTAAAAGAATTGATGTTTGACATAAAGCGGAGAATAGAGAAATACAAGGCCAAGTTCACAGCGTAATACTCAAACAAACACAATGAAATTACTTTTTGGACCACGAATGTATCTTGCCTGCATGGCTCACTTTGACATATTTTAAAGGTAGACCACTAAAATATGGCAAGTTTAATGTCTGGAGCAATCTAAATCAGCGCTGGCACATCACAGTGAAACAAAGATGTTGTCGCTTTTTTTCATTGATTTTTCCATCTTTTTTTTCCCTGACACGGGCATCTGCTAATGATAGTCATATCACTGAGTACATGGCACCGTTAGGCTCCCTTATTATAGCTGAATGAAGACAGATGCAGTAGAAAAACAGTGTAGATGTATGGCATGGCTGCAGGGAGTGGCAGAGGCCCATTTGTTGAAAACTGATATGGTCAGGGAAACTTCAACGCACAATGGTCTCATCACTCTTTGTCTCCTGGCTTGCAGGAACAGATTTTTTCATGCAATAGTCAGGTACTATGCATCACAGAAGAAGAGAAGAGAATAATATAATAACAATATACAAAACATTTGTGATTTAGTACAAAACAGTTGAATGGGAAAAATCAATTAATATTTGACATTGATGTCCCTACCATCCCTCCTTAGGCTTTTGCGTGTAGATCAGGTGTGGAGTGGGTCCCAACCCAGCCAACCATTGCATATTTGTTTAGAAATTAATGAAAGTAGATAAGTCAGCCAGTCACAGGCTCTAATTCATCTTTCATCTTTCCTGCAATCATACAAGCGTGTATTTTGAAAAATAATTATGTTTAAGGCTCATCATTTTGGGTCTCAGTTAGGAACTTATATGATATTACATATCAGTCTTTTTAGGGATGTTGTTCACATACTGAAGAATTTGAATCTTTGTTCTTATTGTTTTCTGAGTAAAGTTATTGTTTCACCTTGTGCTATATGACAAAATATTTCCTGTTTCCTGTCCAAGACTCCACAGTCACCAGTAGCACTCAGATGTATTTGTCTTGCTTGTGTTATTGATCAAAGATGACTGAAACCTGCAATCATGGGCTGCACAAGACATATGGGGACCTACTCTATAGTGGGGTTTCAAAGGGAAAATGAGGGTGAAAAGTCACTGTGGATGGTGAGGACAGTTAATATTTACTGAAGGACATGGCCTGGAGCAGCCATCTCTTGTGCTGTTTGACAAGGATGAGCAGCTACAGTGGTCTAATTTTAAAGGCTGCAGGTTCAGTTTGTTTATTCACAGCCCTGACTCCTGTCAAAGTGACAAAACACTGAACCCCCAGCATGTCACCTAAATTAGCTGGTAAGCCATTGGTTATAGGTTTATACGGCAGCTCCTGTCATAAGTGGGTTTTGTTACAGGCTGATACCGTCAGAAGCACCACTAAATTACAGCTTCCTGCTGCCCCCATCTTTATGCTGGAGGCATTTTTCCCAAGAGCATGTTCAAGCTGCCATGATACAAATGTGAAAGCACAGGCCTAACTCTAGAAAGACATCAGAAAGAAAGGTAAATTAACCACCGCCCTCTCATAAAACATTAAGAGCATAACAGTGCAAGAAAAGTATGGTTTTGTGAAACACAAGAGATGATTTGTAAATCTCCAAACATGAAAAAAACACCTGAAAAGCATTCTTAAAAGCAAACTTCAGTCTAATTAAAGGAAATTAGTGAAATAAAAATGAGGAAAAGATATTCTTCACCAACACCTTGTTATCCTGTCTTGTATTGGGTTGTTTCTAAAGGAGGGGGAAAAGCTGGCCTTTGTAATAATTGTGATTCCTACTTAATGGCTCCAGTAACCGTTTTTTTATTATGTTATGTTTCCCCCGCTATGATCACAGAACAAAAAAGGCAGAGCCGAGGTACCAGACCCGGTTCTACTACAGCATGGTATACCACATGATCATGCTGGAGTCAAGAAGCTTTCATTGCTAGGGACGGGGAACATTCGATGCAGTCAGCCCAGCAGTCAGCAGTCAGTGTGTGGGAGCATTGCAGATTTCACAGTCTCCTGGGGAAGAAGAAACTTGGCATGACTTATGCAATAAGTAAACTAATTACATCGACGAAAGTGAATTTTTTGGGGAACACTCCAAACATGAGAGCTCACGGCTTCCATCTTCCAGAGATGAATGTTAACTAAGCGGAACGCCCAACTCCAGCCGACCAAACGAAATCCAAAAACCAACACTGCATCACTTTATAAAATTTGCACTCGACTGTGTGGCCCACATCTTGTTACATTTCAAAACGTCTGCACACAATCTACACTCTTTCCTTCTTCTCCCCTAAGTGCTTCTTTTCTTCATCTTTGGTTTTCTGTGGTCTCTTTTCTTCAAGGGGTTCATTTTTCCCCTTTGTTGAATTCTGAATTTCTATTTGCACATGGAAATGTACACAGAAGGGTGTTGTTTGTCTGACAGAGAGATCACACCTGTATGAATTGTTCAGGGAGTTTCTTCGCGAGAAACTTAACAACCATCACTTTGAGTCTTGTTAATAATTTGTTTTTAATTGCAACATCTACTTCAAACAACAAGCAGGTTTATTAAGTCACACCATGTTATTCGCTGCTTGCTTTACCCACATAATGCTTTATGCAACAAGCAGCAGCACCATTATACAGTGTGATTATTCAAAGAAATTCATTTGATTCACTATTTGATTTTAAATTCTATTCCTTCTTCGCTGAGCACGTCTGTCTTTGTGTCTGTCAGCCGTAGCACATTATTAATTTTTCTCTGGTTAGTTTTCACAACAGTCACAGCTGTATGTCAAGTACATTGTAATGTCACAACAAACTTACAGAAATTTAAGAAAGCAGACGTTTACATTTGTTTCATTTGTTAGAAAAAAAATATAAAGGCTATGAAATATGCAGGGGATGAATGCACACAGGGCATATGAACATATAATCATCCCCATGATTATACAGGTTTGATTGAATTTGTCACAGTGCCCCTATCTCTCCATGTGCATCTAAAAATAAGAATGTGCAGAGTGTTTTTATAGCAAAGAAATAACCCTTGAGTATTTCCACACAATTTATTCAGTGTGCACTTATGGGTGGTGTTGCCTCCCTATTTTTCATTATCTGTGACAGTACACAGCCTTGACACCTGAGGCTTGATTTACCCTATTTTTAAGAAACAATTAGCGCCAGCTGTATTGTATTAAAAAAAAAAAAAACAGAAGCAATTCTTCGGGTGCGTCTGCTTTGCTATATGGTGTGTGAGATATTGGAAGTTTAACTTAGTCTGTTTACAGACTTTTATTTTAAGCGTGTCTCAGAGGAACTGGCGGAAATAAATGCCTAACGTCAAATGTAAGAAAAACATACTTTAGAAAAGTAGATCATGTAATCCATTCATTTCTAGATTCACAAAGCATGGAATGTCCCAAAAAAGTCCCACATGAGCTGTATAAATAAAGCCAAAGAGTGATGTCCATACAAGCTGGAGCTGTAAACATACCGCAGACAGTAACATTGATAATGGCAGGAAACTGAACATACACAGCAAGAACAAACATTTGAATAAAGATTCATTCTGAATGCAAATCAATCATTGCATTAATCATCAGATTGAAAATATATGCTGTATTTTTCAGCTGTGTTTAACTATATTCAAATGTTAGTTTTTAGTTTATCTTCATTTTTTTTTTATGTGTTTTCCAACATACACACAAAACATCATAAGTCTTACACAAAATGATGGCGCCGCATTGATTTGAAAAACAGCAATCTTGGCTTTGATATTAAAACTTGTTCCTTTTTGAAACAAATGTTTGAATCAAATATTTTTGATCTACAGTACCTCATACTGCCAGAGGAGAATCTGTTATTTCTTTAACTATTTTTATGGTATATTGCACCTCTGCACCTGTGGAAGAAGCACATGGGCAGGTTGAAACTAATTGGTGCTGATTAGTGTAGTCAGTGTTAGTAGTTTTGTGCACTCAAAGACAAGGAGCCGGTGTCTTTGATCGATGGGTTTATTTATAGCTTGCTCAGCTTCAAAGCATCCTATATTCATTTGCATGTTCATTATGTGCATAAAATGGCCAATTATTCCATCAGAGGTGTGTGCAGGGGACTGGGCCACTGATCCCAAACAATCATATGACAAATTAGGCAATTACACATGTTTGAAGTTTTTCCCCCTCGCTCAGTGCTGAATAAGAGGTTGATAGTGTGCAGAATCATTTCACTGATGTCCACAGGAGGAATGTCTGAAAAAGAGTTATGATTTAAATAAAATATATGAAGGTTAACTTGGTAAATACATGTGACACAACTGCACAGTTTTGACATTGGCAGTTTCACTGGAGCAGAGCGCCTGAATGTTTTACTGGAGGGGACCTTAATGGATGTTAACCTTCCTTTTTTTCTGTCTGTAGACTTATTTTTGACAAATATGTGGGTGTAAATGAAGAACTTATTCAGTTCACTGTTTGTTCTATCCTCTAAAAGTGTTCAGTAAGTATGTAAGTTTATAAAAAAAACTCTTTAGACTTGATGAACTGGCCAATTGAATCCTGCAAGATGTGTTTAGTTTGAGTGAATGGGCTCTGAAATCATTTTTGGGGTCTTCACAAGATGGCTTTCCATTAAAGCATTGGTTAAAAGCCCTTTCACTGTGCAAGTCATTATCCTGAATAAAAAAGAAAAAAAAAAGAACAAAATCATTGTGTTGCTCTCTGCCTCCTTTTGTTTCCACCCACTTTCTTCATACTGGAAATCACGCCTTTGAACAATTTGGTGAAAAAAAGGGAATAGCTGCCAACATCGCCTGAAGCAGTGTGTTTGTGAGTAAGTCACTGATACAGAGATGAAGAGAACAGTGTGAGTGTGTGTGTGTGTGTGTGTGTGTGTGTGTGTGTGTTGGGGGGGGACAACAACTGGGTTGCATTGTGGGCGTCTTCTAATATGAGCGTGTTGACTTCATTCTATGTATAACACAATCCATCTGACCCAGTGACGTGACAAATGTGTTGAGTTTTCAGGTGTTGGACAGTGCAATAAAGTAAGCACTTCCTCCTCTTTTGAGGAAGTAAAGGGACAAACTATGGGCAATACAGCTGTAGGTCATGTTTTTGAGAAAACATCCAAACATCTGGCATACACACGAGCAGCATGATATTCCAAAAAGTTGTGCTCCAGGCCTTGTATTATTGGTTGTTTACTTTTTGTAAAATTGTGGCAAAATGCAAAACATTAGTTTTGCATGTAAATATTTACATTGACATCCAACATAGTTAGGAGCATATATCTTATAAAGAGATTTTACATCTGAGAAACTGATCTTGACAGTTCATTCTTGACATAAAAAAACCCCATAAAAATAAAACAGCAGTTTCCGCTCAAGATCACCCAAGATCATCTTTAGTAGATAAGCTTTTCGAGTTGTCATGGAACTATCCTGTTCATTGAAACTTTTGATTTTATTACTTGATCTTATTAAACTTTAGATGTTTAAATCTGCAACAATATTTTTTCGATGGCAACAGAGGGCAGGTCATGAACTGAACATTGACATCACATCACCTTCCAAGTTGATATGGTGAACTCAAACAGCTGCCTGTTAACAAATCCAGCAGTGATGGAGCAACATTAACATTAATATGGAGACATGTTTCTGGCCTTCCAGTGAATCAAACTCCAGTATTCACTCTTTTAGTTCCGTGTTGGGTGTTTACCATCTCATGAGAGAAACTTTGGGCTCTTTAGCTGCTAAATGCTCCGCTATGTTCACCAGCTAGTTGCTAACAGTGTCTGTCTCTCTGCAGCTGTTTGCTGCAGGAGAATATTACACTATGAGACCAATGAGAGTGAAACACAACAGTTAATTTACAGGCTGGACAACTTAAACTCATTAAAAAGCTCTGTAAAGCTGAGAGGAGTTGCAGTTTTGGGTGATATAAGTCTATTATTCATTGTTCAGGTACATTAAAGATATCAATTATAACTTTCTGCTCTTCTGAACATTTTACCTGTGCAGATAAAAATTGCATGATATGGTCCACAGCTCCACGACAGGCAAGTAACTGGACCTCGACAAGGGAAACGCAGCCTAAAATTATTGGCAGTTTTTTGCCAGATAGTACGAGTTCATATCTAAATCACGAAGAAAAAATACGGTAATACATAATCTGAATTATGTTTTATTAAGGCTAATGCAGTCCAAAAGAAGACAGCATTGTTTTAGTGAAATAATATAGCTTTCTGCATCTACATCCAGTGCACATAAAGCCTCCTCTTTGATTTTTAGTTGGGGAACTTTTTTCCTCACAGCTATATCAGTTTGAATGAGAGTCTGTCAGATGCAGTATTGACTGAGCTGGCTGCCAATACAGCGGATTACTCCATACATCAGAAAACTTTGTGATTTCTGACAAACCATCAGCAAGAAAAATGTATTTTCGGACCAAAGAAGAAATGTTTCACAAGCCAGCTGACCTGAACATATTTGCTTCTCCATGCTGATGATCAAGTTGACCACAATGCACTTCAACAAAGACAACATACAAGATGACGTGTGAAAGTAATGTAACATATGTCTCGGACCAGAGGATGGTAGATCCTGCAAGGCTACAAGCCTCAGAAAATCCCAATCCCTGTTTGTGAAGCTGAATGTTTTATGATGCAATCAATAAAGGCTGTAGAGTTTGCGATATCTAGGGCAGCAGATCTATAGGAACTCTTGATGGTTCCCAGCTGTGAGTCGAGCAGCCAGATAGATGATAATGTAGTCCTTTGACCTAGTGTTGACCCCACAGCGGTATGAAAAGCAGGCCTCAGGAGGAATGGCAATAACTAGTGTTACTGCTGGTTACTATAAGGGTTACTTATACACTCTGGGTAGGGGATTTTGTGTTTGTGTTCATAATTTAATTCTTGCCCCAACATAAGACTAAATAAATTCTTGTGCTCCCAAACAGACTCATTGCAGACTGGAATGTTATTCATGCAATGAAAATGTTTCTTAGAGGCTGAGCTTCTCTGGAGACCAAAAGAAACTCATTAGTTTAGGTAAACACTGATATACTGTGTCAAAGAAGCAAACACTGTCTAAGTGCAAAGAAGGTACCTGTGTAAAATATTAATGTAATTAATGTCTTACAGTTAGCAGAACAGCTGAGTAATACTGCATGGACCCATTTCCACACTACAGTACAGCTGTAAGGGAACAGTTAATGCTTTAAACTCCTTGGCTTGGAAGTTGAGCTTGGCTCTTCCTGACTTTGGAAACAGCAGTTGACAAAACACTTTCAACCCAAAGTCCACTTACTGCCTTGTTTTGGGGGCTTTTAAATATCTCACTTGGTCTTCAAAACAGAAGCTGAGTTGTGGTGGGTTGTGGACATTTCAACCTTCATTGTGATTTGTTTGATTTTGCACTTGATTCATTGAAATACAGTATAACCATTAGGAAAATTAAGAGAGCAGTTCTTTACAGCAGCAAATTTCAGAAATGTGTAAAAAGAAACCACATGTGAACATCAGAGTGAAGCAAAATATAAAGTCAGCAATTGGGAGGGTTATTGAGGCAGTTCACATCCACTGATCCACTCAGGCTGGGTAGCTAACCTGCCAATACACCAGTGTCACATCACCTAGCTTTATCCATATGATTTATGATCATAAGATTGCATATTTTTTGTTAACAGCAAGAACAGTATGGCTTTTAATGCTGGACTCTTCTTGTTTTCCTTGCTTGTTCCACCGAGTTTCAGTCTAACATATTAAGTCTTTAAATCAACTTTATGCCACAGCACTACATCTGAAAAAAGCTTCAATTTCTACTGTAAAACCTCAGTCTGTCAACTTATGGCCCAGCTGTGGAAAAACAATGTTCCCCAATGTGTCTGCTATAGTCCGAATATAGACCTGCAGCAGTGTGATGATTTGAAGTCTCTGCCTAGGTGTGTTCAGCCCCTGGGTCACTGTCTTCCATCATGTCATCAACAAGACCTGCCACTGAAGGTGTAAGCACTGTGTAATCAACTCTACTGGGATCAGATATGAGAAGTGAACAAAGCCTCCCTTCTTGCTATCTCCTCCTTTTCTTTGGCTGCCTGACGTTCTTTCTCAGCCTCCCACCATCTCACTCTCTTCTGGGTGTGTGGCAACATAAAACCAGATGGAAAATAAGTTTAAATTCAATCTGAACCCTTGATAAAATCTGGATATTTTCCATGAAAATGACTTAAAAGCAAATAATTTAAACTTTTTAAAAAAAGTTTTTAATTTCATTTTTCTATCTACAGCCTCTTGCATAATGCATGCTTGTAGTAATTTAATATGCACTCCAGCTTCCAAAATTGCTATGCCATGCTGTAAATACAGCATGGGGGCCAAGATGAGTCATCAGTTAGAACAAAGGCCCAGTAAACTTGAAGTGGTCCGGTTTGGGGGTACTGTTCATGGTAGGAGATGGCACAGAGGCTGAGGTTCTTTAACAAAGACATTTGAAGGCTCCAAACTCCTCAGCTGTCTTCTGTCAGAGCCCAGTGGCGGACAGGTGGGAGGGGTGAGTTGAATGCATGTGCAGAGGTTCGAGTAAAGTCTCCTTGATGATAATGATCCCCTTCAAGGTGAGAGAGGAGGGGTGGAGCGTAATACATCAAAGATTAAGATGTGAGGAAGAGCAGTGGTCCTGATGAAAGATCGGAGGGAGAGAATTACACCTGCATCCAGGGGGAGGAAACAGTAGCGACAGAGGCTGAATGAAGGAAGGGAATCTATCTTGAGCTGTTACCAAGTGTCCTCAAACAATGTCAAGTTCCCACAAAAACTTGTGTGGAGACTGTATTCACTAGAAACCTGACAGAATTGTTTGCTTGTTTAAAAGCTGATGACTTTTCTGTATCTGTTCCATACTGATTACCCCTTGTGGCTATGTAAACAAGGATATTCTCTTTTAATTGTAAAGATGATTTGAGTTTAGGCGGCACAATGGTGTGGCAATTAGTTTGATACAAGAAACCATAGTTCACATAAGTTCCTGTCTTAAACCAACTAACAGACTCAAGCAGCCTAATTAATGTCAGCCCAGTTTGCACAGGTGCAACACATTAGCTCTGATTGCCTGCAAAGGTAAAAACGCAAGGAGCACAGACAGAGGCCATCACGGCACACAGTCAGCAGCATGGCAACCTATTGGAAGACATAACAAAAACAGTAAATGTGAAAAATGCAGCTTGGCAAAGTCCATGTACTGATGAAAATTATGCAATATGAGTGGAAGATCCACAACAGCTACTAGACGACATTGTAAGATTTTTTTGCCAAGGTCAGGAAAGAACTTTAAACATCAATTCTGTGTGTCTTTATAGAAGCGCAGCTCCCCAGCAAGACAACCCGAGAAAGTTTATCCTAAGCTCTGGAATATTAATAGAAGTTGGCTCTCTGTGCCTGGGGTCCGCAGTGAGTTTTTTTGCATTCGTATCATTCTGAGCAGAGCGGTTGTGAGGGGTTTGCGGCCTTACTGGCCAGACATCCATTTCAGATTCAGTCAGGTGTTGAGGCAGTGACACCTCTAGTTGCTCTTAAAGATTGCAATCAGTGACCTCTGATTTGGGTAACCCAGTTGTCACGCTGTGCTGTCTTGATGTATTGTGAGCCGTGGCAGTACCCAGGACCCTGGAGACAGAGATGGAAAGGCAGGCTCCACAGGGCAAAGATGGGGCCGTGAAGCTGACTCCAGCCATTCTGCTGAGCCACCTTTTTCCTGTATATAAATAAAACAGTATAGTGCTTTTAAAGGGGCAGGTGCAACAGGCGAGGGTGGTGGGTTCACCCATGGTTGTGGTAACAGTAAACAGCAGACAAGATGGAGTAGGTTTTCGTCTCTCGTCTCTGAGAATGATTAGTGTGTTTTTATGTCTCTACATTTGAACAAAACCAGATGAACTCTGCTATGACACAAACGGGAATGTGCATGTTTCAGACCTGTTCTGGTTAGTTTTCTGACTGGTTCTTAATTCGCAAAGCAACTTGTGATTCTCTTGAGCGCCACCTGGATGTAGAGTGATTGTTCTCTGTCCCTGTGCAGCTCGGCAGAGTGTGCATCAATAGCTGAGCAGTGGTGCTCCTCCTTGAACAAAGAAAAAAAAAAAGCTGTGTAACAACAAATGTTTTAAAGCAAACATTGTTGTTAACCTTTATTCATCTAGCAGGGTATTATAGTACTCAGGAGAAAGCCATTGCATTCTGGTTTGTCTGCTCAGTTTTGTTGTTCCTCTTTTGGAACTTTGTTGGTGCCACATAGTCGAGAGTGATGGATTTTATCTTGTGATGGGATTGTAATTGTAGGTGAAGATAAACATGACAAATGTAAAGACAAACCAGAGACTTATAGTACAAGGTACAGATTATCAGTCAACACGTTGGATTTAAGTTAACCTAAGAATTTTATATATTTATAAATGATACAGTTTTCAAGCTATTATACATGCCATAACTTATACTTAATATTTCTTGTAACACTAAACTATGCAGTACATGACACACAAAACAAATAGCCAGATAAAGCATAAAATAGTATGTGTTCTGTATGAAAGTGGTATAAGATATAAAATACACAAATGTTTCAATTCAATAATTATAAAATGAGTGACAAATTGGCTCAGTGGCTGTGTAGAGAGAGAGAGTAACACATCAGCAGATGTCTGTTTAGAACAGGGGTTCTCAAAGATGTGATGATGACTGAGGGTCGCAAAGGAAAACCCATGAACTTGTGAGTTATCTCTTGATGGAATTAAAAATTAAATCCGCTGAACATTCACCTGTTTGCAGATAAGGCAGAACGCTTTATTATGTCAAAAGTTGATCCATTTTTCCTAAAACCTCCTTTTCTCCTCAACCACAGCAATTTGTGTCTGTGGTTTTTCCATTTTACTGCCAAGTCTCTCCATGGAAATACACCACTAGCATTGGTCATTTAAAATAATCTCTGCAATGGCTGTGAGGTTCCATTAGTTGCCATGCACCAGGAAGCCCTTTACAAGTTGCTATTCCTAACCTGAAAGACATTTGTTATTGGGAGGCCAGTTGGAATCAGTAGCAGAGCCATGTACTGAACGTATAGTAGACTCAAAGTGAAAATATTGAAAAGAAATATATAATGCATGAATTTCCTGTCATGTTCAGGGACACCATTTTAAAAACTTGTGACCTGCAAGTGTGTGTTTGTAAAATTGTCAGATTCATGATGAACAGAACAAAGAATCAAAATTGATGCAACAGAAGCAAAGTTATCTTCTTTTTTAATTCCACTTATTTTTCTTTCTTTGTGAAAACCTGGCTCCTACATTACAATGTGACTCTGCCACTGATGCTGATGGTTTGCTGGAGATTTGGGTATCTTTTGCAAGTAGTGGCTAATGCAGCCTTGAGCCAGTAGCCTCAAGCAGAGGTACAGATTAGGTTACAGAGATTTGGTGAGCTCCATGTCTGACTCCAGTTTTTGTTTTTCATTTCAAACTTGCAGTCTTGAGCCCCAAACTACACCAGCTCGGCTTCTGTCATGCAGCTCTGGGGGCAGCTCCCTCTGGAGCTACCAAAGTCTTCATACAGCTCTATTTTTTCCACATAGGCAGTATTACTCCCAAAAATCCATAAACAGGCATTGATGTGTAAAATCTCTTTTCCTTAAAAAATGCTAGTCTATCAACATGCTATTTTATTTTCTTGCCAAAGCGAGGTCTTCTGTAGCATTCTTCAAACACTATTTATCAGTCACAACTCCCTAAACAGTTCGTTCAACACGCTACACACATTGAATTGCAATTTCCTGTGACTTGAAAAGGTTGAGAAAGAAAGAATAAAGATTGCTTTTTCCGGTGTAGCAGTAATTAAACAAGTATATTAATTAAAGTGAGCATAAGCGACAGTGCTACAGCTAAAAACTCTTTGCTTTGCATTTTAATAACAAAGCTCTTTACCCACAAGAGAGCAGCTTCCTGCTACTGTGTTGCTCTTTTTGACAAATAGTTTTATTAAAATAAAAAATTCGCCCCCGATCGATATAGTGCATATGAGTCCTCTCACTCTGACATGTACTGGGGACTTGACCTCCACATTATATGAACAGCTCAAGGCAATTAATATGAGGCAATGGCTTTACATGGCGGAACCTGGCCGACATATGGAGCCCATGTGACCAGGACGTTTGTCACAAGCAAGGTCACCGCTCAGTCAGACCCAAACAGTAAAGCAACGACTAAGTAACAACTTTGCACCCTCCCTGTGCTGCTGTATTACCAAGTAGTGTTAAAATAAAAAAAATTAGCATCACCTACTATAAAGATACCACCGTGATGTGACTAAAAGCCTCTTTGACAGAATAACAGCCGTTATGAAATGAAACTATACCAGAGATTTTTAAAATCTCACAAAAGTGTAGAAGGGATAGTGAAATATTGAGTGTAAAAGCTCCAGTGAGTGGATGAAACGGCCTGACTCCACTCCACCCAGTTCAGCTAATTTCTACAGAACCTTCTGGCCCTGGGAAATGTTATGTGTTCCGTCTATGAATAATACTGAAAGCAACATTACACTAAAGCCTTCCAGTGAAAGAGTTGATGGTATTATGACAACACTGTTACCCTTGGACAGTGCTTACTGAGCTTGTAATTGGATGCTGCAAAAAAGGGTCATGTTGTCATTAGTTTGTTTTAGAAATTAGCAGACTTCAAATGGAAAATAAAGGAAGAATTTAATATTGTGCTCAAAACACACTAATGGGAGACATTAGGATGCAAGTCCATATCTCATCTTTCTTACCTCAGGGAAAATGACCATCAAACACAATTTCAAATTTTAGCCATCCTTCTTGAGGTTGTATGTCACCGTAGATCTTCTTGCATCTTGCATGAAGGTCATATTGTGTGCAGTGTTGAGAGTGTGAACAAAAACAGATGGGGGGCATGTAAGATTTTTTTTTTTCACTTTTTTCACTGTCACACTTTCTTATCATGTGTGTTAAATGCATGTGCATATATAGCCAGAAGTTATTAAGTGTTGCGACATGCAAACAGTAGGCGATGCCCAGAGGGTAGAGGGGTTATTTTGCTCTGTGTGTTACTCTAGTCAGCCTGACTCATAGATCTTTTATCTGACTGAGGTTTGTGCGACACAGAATCTATGCCCTAACGTTGGCTCTGAAATATCATTAGCCTAACATGCTGTGTATTGACAAGTCCATGGTGCTGTCCATGGTGCTGAAGAAGCAGCTGGGTTCTTGTGCTTTCTGTCAGTTTCATTTTAGATCTATATTATAGTTGAATTATTATTATTATTATTATTATTAATGATAATTTTGATTGCACTTTGATTAAGAGAAAAAAAAAATCATTATTCTCCTTTTTGTTGGGGAGCTCCTGGAATGCATTCAAGGACACCTGGGGACCCCCTGATCTCGACTTTGAGAAGCACTGATTAACATGATTAAAATTGAACAAATCACAGAGCACATGCAAGAGAAATCACACAAAGTAAGGAACTGCCATTTCATGTTCTGCTTTGCTTTTCACAGTTGAAATAACAAACATGCAAAGCATCCATTGCATGAGTTAGATTATTAGAATAAGATGGGGTGTGGTTTTTCCTTGCTTTGCAAATTTCCCAGTCAAAACCCAGCTTATTATATTTTGTTCTTTTGCTATTTTTTATTTTCTACATATATATCCAACTGTTGATGCTGCAGTTTATATTTGTTATCTTAACCCCTAAGCCAAGGTGGAGATTTGAAAAATTTATAGCCTGCCAGCATGTTTGTCTGGTTGCTCTGTGACTTAACCGGGGGGGGGGGGGGGGGGGGGATGTTTTGACTGACAACATGAGGTTTAAAGCTGGGCTTCCTGACTGATGATTTGAGTCATCGACATTGAGGGGGCAGCCCTCATGTGTCAGAAAGCATCATGGATAAAATCACTGATTTGTTTTTTCTAGTTGACTGATTGCGTTCTAATGTGTCCCGCACAGCTTGAAAGCATTTTGGCTGGCTGAGACACCTACTGAACCCAATGCAGGGAAACAGATTACTGTAGCTGTTGTCTAATTAATGCTAACCCCTCCCTGTGCAGACAAGTACTGTCAGGATCCTCAGGGGTAGGGAGACTGTATGCAGGAGCATGTGTGTGCACTGCAGCAGGCATGTTTGTCTATCTACATATTTGTATGTGCCAGTGCACGTGCCGGTGCATGTGCCTTAGACGTCACTGACCTTCATATCCCCTGGTTATGCCAGCAGCCATTTATCTTTTATTCATTCTGCCATTTGTGACTAAGGCGGCTCCTCTGGAACAGACCTTGTCCCGTGATATGCAGCATGCTGCAGCCTGATCATCATGTTCTCCAACAGCTGATTTCCAGAGCAAGAATTAAACCTGCTGGTTCCATTCCCAAGAACTCACCAACCACTCTCACTGCTTTAACAGCCAAAGCAAATTCAGTTGGCTTGTTATCTGCACTGGCCGAAAAGACAAGCTTACCAGCCACCAGCGCTGTTGTTGTTGTGGTTGTTGTTGTGGTTCACACACCATGCTAGCTGAATCTTCAGACTAAGCATACAGCTTCAACATCTGTCAACAACTCTGCATGTCTCTCACTGACAGCTGTACCTGCTAAAACAAACTGAAGCATTGTTCCAGAGCTCCTCTCTCATGTTTAATTCTCTCCACCTGGTTATGTGAGCTTTTAATTATTTAGGTCTCTAAGCACACCTGAACTCTAAAACACCTGAGACCTTGTAAAAACACAACAAATACAGATTAGTGACAAAAGAAAAACCAGCATAAAATTTCTTAGTGAGATGTTGGGTCTCCTAACCAGCTTTGGTACTCTTCTCTGCAGAAGAATAACCACCACACTTCCAAAAGATATTCCCCTATCTTCCATATTGATAAAATAAATGAATGAATAAGAAACAATAAAAGGTACCATATGTGTACAACTGAATTGAAAGTTGCTTTTTGCCAAGGTCATAGCATAAGATTCATATCATTCACTCATCAAACCATTTAGTGACCTTTCTTGCTCTGTGTGGAGGTATTTTCATTTATGGTACCTGGTGGAATGTAAAAAGATCTAACTGTTTCATCGTACATCATCATCTCTTGCCACAATACAAAATATTCCAATGCCAGAAAATAAAGTTTTTACATTGGTGGACTGTGACAAGGTCACACAGAAGTGAGATGAAAATGAAAATGACTCGACAGCCTCTGTGGAAGCCCACTGGTCTCACTGACAGAGTGTTAGGAGAGCTTATCTCAGCCTCTTATACCCACGTGACAGTTAGCGTCAGGATTACACCGAGCGTCTCATTTAAATGTTCCCTGATTGCTCAAGTTGTTTCTCTGAAGGAATGCTGGAAGAGATTTTGAGCCAAAAATGAGATCCAACACATCTGATAATGACATGTCATTGGTCCCTGGGGTTGCTCTGATTCCGCTTAACTAGTCATCAGCTCTCAGCGAGCACCGAGTTCTACTGAGTGGAGATCTCATTACCGCACTCACTAAATCATTCTCGCCTGATCATCCCCAACAAAAGTTCATTTGTCTCACAGAAGGCTCCATGCAGTAGCTATTATTTTATATTTTCCCCGAGCAGGTGATCACACCTTTTGATATGGCAGAGGTGGCACCTTGCTCCCCTGAGATTTTAAAAGCATCTCAGTGAACAACAAAGTTTTGGTTTTTTTTTTGTCTTGTAGGTTTGTTGACATCAGCTAATATAACTGTTATTAGAGGAGAAGCACTTTCAGAGCTAACAATAAGAAGCTGATATGACATATGTCATCCGCTAGTTCTAGTCATTAGTTTCTCTTTGCCTTGAGTCTTACTCTGCTGAACCTTTCATGTCGTTGACTTCTTTGATCTAGAGCGTTTGATGGCAGATTGTAAATACAACACCATCATGTTCTCTGCTGCTGTCAGGGTTAGCTCTTGACACCTGTGTGATGGATTTGCTCCTCAGTATTTTCATGTGTGTGTGTGTGTGTTGACGGGGTTGCTGCTTTGTTAGTTTGAGGCAGTGAATTGCTGCACGACTGTCACTATTTGTGCTCATCTCGGGAAAATAATCCTTAGCATTTGTTACTGTGATGCAGACAATCACAGACATGCTCCGATTTATTGCTGAATGTAAACCGCAGCTTATTGTTTAATAATGTGAGTCTTCAGTGAGGTTTTGGCAGGTGTTAATTGGCTGAGATTTGAAACACTGTATACAATTACAGAATCACAAGTTCTGTTATTTTGATCATTTTCAGCACTTGGGAATCGTTGAAGTATTTATGAAACTGATTTTTAGACATTCTCTTAACATTGTATTGTATTTAGTTTTCAAGACAAAGCAATAACATATTCTTCTCCCAGGCCTTACAGTAGTAATTGGTACAACTTCATGATAAATATTCTGTCCCTCCTCTAACAATTCTGCTTCTCCTTTTTCCTTTCTGTGCCAGATGATAACTGCAGGCTGAGCGACTACCGCCGACTGAAAACCAAGATTATGGATTTGCATGACAAGCGATACACGGGGTCTAACATCCATGGCGCCCACAAGGACAACATGGCTGCCAGGAAGCAACTGGTTGATATGATGTTCAAACGATTTGATGCAGACAACAGTGGTCAGATAGATGCTAGTGAACTGTCACAGGTAAGAATACTGAACAAAATATGATCTTTAATACACATTACATGCTTCACTCAGTCAGTTCAGCACAAAGTTATAATACCATACTTAACCTTGACCAAAACTAACACCAACAAAGTTTTGAAAATGTATTTTGATACATGAGACCTTTTAATTGGCAGTTTTTCTCCCCTAAAAAGAAGCTGCTTAGCATTTTGTAATTACACTTCAAGGCACCCCACAGCACCTCTTAAGTCTGTCAAAACCGCAGAGTCATTTTTATGCAAATATCCATCCAAAAGGAGACTACAAATGAACAAACCATCTGTGTGCTCAGGTGTTTAAACGAGCTGCTTTGATGTCTGCCATAATTGTGTCCATTTTCCTCCTCTTGCCCTTCCCTCTCATAGCTGTGGTGTGTGGCTTCAGGTAAATCTTTTGAAAAGCAATGTGGGTCAAAGGAACCTTTTGCTCATGGGGGGCTGCAGCCTCTGACCGGTGCTGCTGAGAGGGATGGTTGTTATAAAAAAGAGCTTTCTTTAGCTGTCATGAGAAGAGAAGATATTCTTTGAATAACAAATAAAGTTTCTGAGTGACTGGGGATTGATTTAATACAGAAAGCATTTGAATATTTGAAACAGTAAGCAACCTATGGTAGTTTTCAGAACCATAAAATCAGTTGTTATTTTTAGGTCAGTTTCCCGCTGATCCAGTAGGCTAACCCATATCTACAGGGTCACTTTGTTTAGCTTTGTCAGTGCCCTCTTGTCTGATATGGGAGGTCTTATTCGGTTAATTGGAATATATTTTGGTATTCTGAGTTCAAAGCATCTAAACTGCCTCAAAAATAGAGATTTCTTTTGCCATATTTTCATATTATTTACATATTTTTACATGTTTTTACATCTACATGCCAGCATAGAGATAAATGCTCAGTGAGTGAAAGCACTGTCAACAAAACCATGTTTTGCTGTGTTTTATGGAATAATATTGTTAGTGTGCTCTAAATCTGAATTTGAATAAATCATTTAGACCTACTGAATATTACTTTGGACAGATTTTTAAATCTCTTGGGCATGCCATTATTCTATTCCAGGACAAGCAGTACCACCCCACATCTCTGCAGGTGTTTGAATGACACAAACTACTGAGCAATAATTAACAGCCAGATGGAGAAGCTCTTTTCAGGTGTTCATCAAGGGCTTTTTTTAGCCTTATTCCCCTTTTTATCCTTGACACATACAGTATGGGTATTTTATGGCAGAATTTAAACAGTGTCAATTACATTAGATGGAAAATTAGAGTTTTGCTTTTCTGGAATAGTTAGAAATTAAAATTCCAGTGGATTACAGATGGCCCTCATGGATGTATCGACTAAACCCAAAGGAGCTTTCCCATACATGCAGGGATGCATATGTACATTTATAATCCTGTCTAACTTTGAGGTATGCATAGCTGACTATTTATCTTCTCTAGCTTCAAAATCAAGATTATGGATAAGTTTTTTGTATACCGATTTATGCAGATCTACAGCCTAAGAAGTTTCAGAAAACTTTTAAGCATCTGCACACTGTCGCTCCACATCAAAATTAATACATAAGTCATTTCATGGTAAATATCAGAGCAAAATAGCTTCATCAGTCTGATGAATCACTTAATAAACTAAGTTGTGGGTTGACAGTGCCTCAACATAAGGGCGCCTGAATATAATTATGGATTGGGTCTTTAATGAGTTTTTATGTTGCTGTATTAAATGTTGTCTCAGAGAGTAATTTCAGTTTAATTAATGGCTTGGAAAATACAGTTTTATTTTCTCTCCAAAGGATGGGAGATTTGAATATCATACACAATACATAAAGGTTCAGATGCACTTGGTTTGCATTTTCAGGGCAATTTGCATGTTTTTCTCAGTTGCCTGAGCTACTGAGTTTTGCCTTACTGACAAAAGATGTATATGAAGGAAGACAAGAGTTTTATGCAAATCACATTTTGGTGTGAACGAGCCCTCAAAAGGAGCACTGCACAAGCAAATCACACTCTTATCAGTGGTTGAAATTACCCAAACCACAGCTGCCACCCTTGTGCCCTATAGCACTTTTCGTAATTGGAGCATTCTCTGATCTCATTTAAATTTCTAGGGTAGAAGTCCCTCACCCTGACTTACTTGACTTGTTTGAGTGTGCACGTGAAGGAGCACAGGGAGCAAACTGTCTCTGGACCTTTAAATCATGTGTGTCCTTTTAAAAATGTGAAATCAAAACCTCTCTTTTTTCCCTCTATCATCTTTATCTATCTTTTGACCAAAGACAGCATGACTGAGAATATACCTTCAGTAAAAGAGATGAGAGTACCTTGTGCTTTGTTCACCATGGACAAAAAAATGGATGAACAAATTTCAAGGTCATAGCTTTAGGAAAGATTGTTTTTTTTTTAATTGTCAAATAAGTCTGAAAATGTGTGACCCCTGCTCATGATTTCAATATTTTCAGATTCGGACCAGAGCAAATTAAGATTCCATTTGCCAGAAATGATATAATGAATGTGCACATCTTTATTTTACTCTTTTAAAGATCAGCACTATTAAAAATCTGTCTGACAGGACCTACACACAAGTTCTGCAATTAAAAGCCTTCAGCATCCTTTTATCAATAAATAGGATTTCGGTCCTTGCAGCTTAGGTACATAATGTCGGGGCCATCACACCAGTAATGATAACTGTCTGTCTGTAGCTGCTAATTGTGAGATAGGTGTTTTATCTGACTAGCCAGCCAATGTTCCACTGACTGTGTAGATTAAGCTTCGATTTCAAACAGGCAGAGGCTCTATTCTCAATAAACATTACAGCTGGTTATCCTGTCAGTGATGTGTCTCAGTTCATTTAGCTCACAGGGTCCGCTGAAAGGCAGTGAACATGATTGTGGTCCTGTTTTACTGTGGTTGAATGGTGACTCGCTACAGATAAGTGACTGCAAAAATCTGAAGTAACTAGATTACTCAAAGGTTTGTGAGTGGCTCTACTAAAAGTCCAGACACATCTTTTTGTAATTCTGTTTATCAGGGGTTGGGCTTGGCCCCTTACTTCCAGGGAAGGGAAATCTTAATGCTTCAGCATACCAAGACATTTTGGAGAATGCTATGCTTCCAACAGTTTGGGGAAGTCAGTGCCTGACCTCACTAATGCTCTACTGCATGAATGGGCAAAAATTCCCACAGAAACGCTTCAAAATCTTGTGGAAAGCCTTCCGAGAAGAGTGGAAGCTGTTATAGCTGCAAAACTGTTTATACATTTACACTGCATTGTCATTAAAGTCACTGTTGGTGTAATGGTCAGGTAACCCAGTCTATATCGTGTATATTGTGTGATTTAACTTGGAAGTCACAAGAAGCTTTTTTATTTTGAGTATTTTTGAGAAGCACTAAGAGTATGCCATTACAGGTGACTCCTAAATTTTGGTCAAGTCATCTGAAGGGAAATGCACTGATCCGATGGTCAGGGTATGATGTATAAAGCTGTCCATTGTGATCAGCTTTTTGACAGCTGATCTAGTATGATGGATGTTTTACTGCCAGAGCCATGCAGAGGGCATTGAATAAAAACATGCTTTAGCAGGATGATGAGGAGGCCTTTGCTCCATCTACTGTCACAAAACTTCAGTGAGTCTATAAAGCTAATAGTTGAGACTGGACACGTAATGTTGACTCTTTACAGAGATTATATAAAAACTTTTTAAAGTAGACATTAGATCAATTAAGTACACAATGTAAGCAGATTTGCTAAGTGCTGGGCTTGAATACAATTTTGAGATACTTGTGCACTCTGTGTATTTCCATTTAATGCTACTTTATGGCTTTTTAGAGGATAATATTTAAAATTTTAGCACTTACCCGCATAAAAGCAACAGTGCAACGAAGCTGTCTTTGCTAGGGTTCAGACACTACAATGCAATCATTATACATACATAACTGTTGAAGATGATTAAATTAAACTCTGAGTTTTATCCCAATAACAGATAAGATTTATTTGAGTTGAGTTTGACTGAAGTGTGTTTTAAGTTGACCAGTAAGGGAAAATATCTGGAGTCTGTGGGCTTTGAGAGGAACAATCTAACAGTTGTTTCTGTTTATGCTGGAGGTGTGGCTCACTGGTTTTTGTTTTGGTACGAGAGACGGATGCTCTAGTGCAACATAATCCAGGGAGCATTATGATTGTGTCCTTTAAAACATATTTGTTTTTGCAAAGGAGCTGTATATGTGTAAATGTAATTTCTAGGAAACAGGATGGGAAAAATGAAGGCAAACAAAAAGTATTGTCACAGTATTCTAACTGAACATCAATGCATTCTCATTTAAGGTGATCAAGCACGAAGGCCTGTCCAAGGATGTCTCAGAGTGCACATTGTTTGACCTGCTGAAGTACAACGACTTCAATGACGACGAGCACCTGACAAAAGAGGAGTTTTACACAGCTTTTGGTGAGCTCAGTAAAATGTTTTGTGTCAACAGAGAGAGAAGAAAACATTTTTGATTTTCTCTGTCTGAAAAAGGCTTAACATTGTCCCTGAAATTGAAATGAGGATTTAGGCAGCATCTGACATTTTTAGCGCTGACATTTAAATATTCTGAGAAAACATGAATAAGATGTTCCAATGTCAGACAACACTTGATAACAATATTAATATCCTCTGATATGTTTATCGCATGTGAAGCTGATTGCTTGTCATCACATTCTCTCAGCATATAAACATTGTAACAAAGTTGTCTGAATCTTTTACCAGTTAATGCAATAATTAAACTGAAAGGGTAAACAAAGGAAATTAGAATTAATGTCAATGCATTCATTTTAAACATTATTGATAAGTGTGGTTCTTTTGCCTTATATTTATTAGTGTAACATCTAAGTCTGTCTGCCCTAAATTTACAAACTTTTGGGCTTCATAAAAGAACACTAACCAATTAAGATTTAATAGTGTTTTACTTTGAAATCTGACAGTTGTTGTTGTTAACATCTGAACTGTCAGTCTGGTGCATTTTGTTTGACACATGGGTCATTACAAAGTTGCGATGATGTTAAACCTGGAATAGCGTTTGATATCCGGCCGAAGATTTACTTAATGTGAACTCCAGACAGCTGCTGTATTGTCGGGCTTCAAACGTTTGGTCCCCCTGAGTAGCTGAATCAAAAGGAACAACAGAGAGTTGGTGCCAAAGCAAGCAGGTCAAGGCTACTGCAAAACAAGAGTTCAAACTAAATCCCCTCTCATTAGGCAACATTATGATGACAGGTACCCTGCCATATCTGAGTCACACCAACATTTGTGCACTAGATTCCTCCTTCTCCCTTTATTTCCTTCTTGTGCTCTCTTTCACAGTTCCTCCCTGTCTGACATTTTCAGTCAGCTCAATATCCTCTGATGGAATATCCTCTGACATTTGGCTGGCTTGACACATTTAGTGGTGGGAGAGAATTCATAATCAACCTTCATGTCATCAGCCCTTTGTCTTTAAAGTATTTCTTAGAGGCAATAAACTCACGAGAACAAATGGCAAAGACAAGAAGTCTCATCTCTTCTGCTGTTCTCCACATCATATGTGGATGTGGGAGTAAACCCCTTCTGGCAAATCTCGAAAAGAAAGTAACCTCAGCCAATATAGAGTGCTGTGGTTCCTTGAAGACTTGAGTTTCTCTAACTCCAACTATTTCCTCTTCAGTTTTCAGATCATTTTTGCAGCCTTCAAGCTTAACTCCTCACAAGGAAATGAGATATTTAACAGTAGTAAATCTCCCCCTCTGTGGTAGAGTTTCTTTAAATCTGTATTGCTCCTCTCCTTTACTTCTTCTTTTCTATTCTTTATCCTTATGTGCCACTTAATGTTGTTATTTGTCAGTGGATAGTTGGCAAATGTATAAATGACTGACTCCATATCTCATTATATTAAATTAAATATATTAAAGATTCAACCCAGCAGTAATGTGCTCAGGAGTAATTTATTATAATGTCTTTGTCAACAACTCAACTTCAATCAAGAATTTAATGCCCTCTACTGAACCTCGGTTCACACAGTCCTGAATGCATATTTGAGGTCAGCTGGTGTCTTTCTCCCTTCATTGTGAAACCTACATCATTCTGCAAAATGCTTAGGTGCTTCAGAGACAGGCCCTCAGTATGCTTCTAAGGAAGCTGTTAATAAGGTCACAAATCCACCTCCTCTAGATACTAATAACTGCACTGAACATTTCGGTTCTCCTTGTTTCAATAGAGCTCTATTCATCAATTAAAAGGACATATCACAGACTCCATGCAAAGGAGCTGAAGCCTTTAAAAACTCACAAAGACCTGGATTTGTCAGTATATTCACCTATCATGTGGTCCTGAGAATAAAGTGGGTAGATTGTAGATCCTGGCCAGTGAAGCAAACCAAAAAAACGTATCAGAAATTGTATGAAAGCTGTATTGAGTTTCATACTCTGGTGCAGTTCTCAGTGGGCTGAGCAGGACTGCACTTTTGCATTATTGGGGGCACTGCAACTGTTTAGTTAATTATCTGTTTATTTTGTTTAAGTTAATATCTTCATTAGCTTGCATCAAGAAGGTCAGCTGAAGGACTGTTCACCATGCAGGTACACACCATAATGGGGTTCAGCATCTTGCTCACCAAGGTAGATGGTCACCAACAAGGGGTTTAATCTCATCTCCTGCAGTCGAAAAACCACCTGTATCACCACCATCACAGTGCTGCACTGTGCACACTTCTCTGATGCCCGTAATCATCTAACAACATTGATAAGATTCACATTAGGCAATAAATGCTAATGTAGAAAGCATTACTTTTTATTATGTTATTGGACTGACTAAAGAAACGTGAGTCAATCAGATTTACTGAGCATGGCCAATCTATTTTATTACTGTTGATGTTCTTCCACACGCAGATATAAAACAGCTATATCTTGCAACAAGGTTAGAGGTACATATTATATATCTATATATAATGGACCATGTTTGAACCAGCCTTTGATATAATATAGTTGCAGGCATCTTGTAATAATAACTTGAGTTGGAGCCTTGAACATGTAATTCAGTGACATATGATCCAGATGTAACTAGGAGACCCGCAGTGCAGTGGAGTGAAATGGTCAGAAATCTGTGGATTGATTTGACCTCGCAGACCATGGTCACTGTGCCTGAGGCAAAAATGCATTGCAAAGTTATAGTTTTTCAGTTCATTGCCGACATAATCCGTGAGTGGCAGCTGTAAAAATCTATGTAAATACCTTAAGCACTGTCGTAAACTGAGCACCGTCATAAAGTAAATCAGTTGATCCAGTGTGTCCAGAATTATGGTGCCGCTTGGAAAAGAACAGCAGTAAATTCAGAATGGCTCCCCATGAAAACGGCACCTGTCTGACTACTCTGCTAATAAGGACCCTTTGCACACCTTTGTGCAATATTCAAAGCGTGGCAACGTTGTTTGTCAGGACAGAAGATAAGACTTTAATGTCCATGCATTATTCATTCCTCTTTTGCATGGACTAGAAGGGGGTTGAGAATCAATTTGCTACAGCGAGCAGTAAGGAAACTGTCTGGCAGAAGTGATGTCTTTTAATTAGATGATGTTGCAGATATGAATGATGTCTGCCACACTGCTGATAGTCAGCCCCTTGTCATCATTGAATAATTTGGTGAATGATGGCCTCGTGCATCATGGGTAAACAGATAAGGTGTCATCTATCACAAAGTGTCATTAACTTTTGGTAGGAGAGTGTCAATGTATTGATGCATTGGCTGTCACACATTAACATCAGCTATATGCATTAACAAGGCAGAAATTACTCTACATGGAATGTATATGAGGAAAACTTTCTGTAATGCTGTATAAAAGGCACAGCAGTGACCTTGTGAATATGTCGTCATCATCATCAGCTTTATTTAAACAGGGAAGGCAATTAAGAGCATAATCTATTTTGCATGGCACCCTGATAAAAAACACATATTAAAACAATACATATACAGTATAACTGCTATACATATAGAACAATAAAATAAAATCACCATACTTAACACCAGTTCAAATTAAAGACCTTCACCTTCTCTGTCTATTAAAAAGGATTTAAACTGATGAAAAAGGATCATCTCGTCTAGTTTTAAAAGGTTCTCTCCTCCTCTTCTAGTTGTGTGGTGCATGGTATTTTAAAGCCATTTTCCCAGTCTCAGTACTGACATAGTGATTTTCAGTAACCAAACAGTCTTGGGACCCAAATGTGATCTTGCTTTATATTTAAGAAGACATTCGAGATACTCAAGTAGTTTGTCAAGAAGTGCTTTGTAGATAAACAGAATGCAGTGCAATTCTCCTCTGACTGCCAATGACAGTCCAGCTTTCTCAAATTATAAACACTGATGCATTCTAAAGCTATCTCCAGTAATGAAGGGCAGTATGATAGACTGAGATTTGAGAGTGGAGACAGGAGAATGCATATAAATTACATCACAATAGTCCATAACAGATACAAAGGTTGACTGGACAACCTGCGTTCTGCACTTTTGACTAATACATGTATTACTTCGATAATTAAAAGAGCAAATTTTAGTTTTAAGGATTTAGTCAGTTCAGTAATGTTTTTGAAGCATAACTTGTCACCAATCAGAAACTAGAGTATTATTAAGATGATGCTCTTTCAATTCCTACTTAGAGCAGTAATATGGATTTTGTTTTATATCATGAATTTACAATCATTTAAAGTTTGCCATATGGTACAGAAATCAAAATGCAAATTTTGAATCAACTGGACAACAGAGGACCCGGTTGTATATAAAATTTGTAATGTTGTAGTGTGCAGATGGATTGTGTTTTCCAACCTTTATGCCCATATTCATTCATTCATTTTCTATACCGCTTATCTGTCAGGGTCGCGGGGGAGCTGGAGCCTATCCCAGCTGTCTACGGGCGAGAGGCGGGGTTCACCCTGGACTGGTTACCAGTCAATCGCAGGGCTGACACACACAAAGACAGACAACCACACACACTCTCACACACACCTAAGGGCGATGTAGAATAGCCAGTTAACCTAATGTGCATGTTTTTGGGACTGTGGGAGGAAGAAAACCCATGCAGGCACAGAGAGAACATGCAAACTCCACATAGAAGGGCCCAGACCGGGATTCCAACCTGGAACCCTCTTGCTATGAGGCGACACTGCACCACCATGCTGCTCTATGCCCATATGAAAACTGTCAATATGAGCAGTCCTAACACAGAACCCTGAGGCACACCTTTTTAACATTCCTAAAACTGGACTGATAGCCATCAGCCACAACAGCATCTGCCACTAAAGATAATTTGTAAACCAATTTCATGGTTTTTCATCAAACCCTCATCAAAAGCCTTTGATAAATCAATTAAATCATTTTTTTCCCATCAACTAAATCATCAATTTGTGTCAAAAGTGGGGACATCAAACTATGTACAAGTTTTTAAATGTTGTAATATGTCAAGTAAAACCCAAGTTATGATAAACAATATACACAATGCTTTTTCCTGAACATTGTTGTCACATTTGCTCCGTGTTTGGTGCAAGCTATAGAAATAATATAAATAAGTTTTATAAATAATTTGTGGTGCATTTTATTGTGACACCTGATTTTGTTGTAAATAGTTGTAAATAGCTGTACAAAAAACACCTGAGGCATTTACTGCATTTTAAGGTAAATAGTTGTAAATAACTTGTTGTTTGCTAAATTTGTACATAATTTTTTTTTAATTTTTTTTAATTTACAAATTATAGAAATTACAGAAATATTTCTGTTAGATGCAGAAATATAAAATGATAATTTGGCTTTTTGAGTGGCAGTGAGCCACCTACTATGCTGTTGACAAAAATATTGCCTATCAGCAGGTGATTTAGTCATGCTGTTTGCGTCAGGCAGCATCCCTTCCATGTAACATATCAGCAATTTGAAAGCAGAACCTGAATTTCTTGAAACATGCATGTTTTTCTGCAATCTAATTAAATGTTCTCTTGAAGAACTCTTCTCTCTGTTCAGAAAAGTGTCTTAAATTTCTTTTGACAATGATACATGGTTTAGATCTTTGTAAGTCCTTGTCATGAATGTATAGTATTGGGCAGAGGCCACTGAAGTCAAGAGGAATACACCCATAGATTTATAACGCTGTGGTCGGTTGGTAAGATAATATCGAAGAGTAAGTTACACTAAAATAAAATATCAGGGTTAGTTTAACGCAGCCCATTTTGGTCTAATACTGCATACATTCATATGGACAGTGCCAGAGTCTTTGCTATGTGGGAATTTTTGCATGCTGAAATCAGCATTTTGAGGGAGACTGTCACAGGGGTGGACTGGGCACAGAAACAGACTGAAAGAGAAGTGTAGCGTTAATCCAGAAGTGATATAGGTATACTCAAACTACACATTTTGCAAGTTTATGCTGCTTTCCTTGGTTTTCTCTGGAGCTGTGCACTCTGCCAGAACAAGATAGCGGAAACCATTTTTGTGCAGTCAGTACTTAGAGGGGGGCCTATCATCTGCAGCAGACCAGTCAGCATCTGTGATCACTGCGAAATGAACATAGGAAAAGGTCACGCTCACAGTTTGCCATGAGTAATAGCTCAACCTGAATATAAAAAGGGAATCTAAAATGTTGTACTGTAGAGTTACCAGCAAATATATTTGATTTCAGGTACCATATTCAGGCACTGTAAGCAATGAGTAGTGTTTGAAAGTTAGCTTAACATGAACTAGGTTGTGTAACAATCAGACAGAGGGTTTTAAAAGCTGCTACACACGAGCCAGACTGTGACTGCATCCTTGTGCCAGTGTGCTTTTTAAGCCCTTTGAAGTTGGCTGGACAATCACAGGGTGCTTTGACTGTGAACTGCACAGTTTAATGTTATTAGTTTGGGTACACCTACCAAATGCATTCTCTAAGCGTCTAGACATGCTGCTTCACAGACGACAATGAAAATGAATGTGCAAGTGCTTGGAAAGAATCCTCTGCCTGAATGCTCCCTCAGGCCAGTTCGTTGGCTTGAATCTCATCCCCAACAAAACCTCTTCTTCAGGGACATACACTACAGACTTGCAGTGCAACTTGGTTTTTTAACACATGTGAAAAGGCCTCATGCCTTAAAGCAGCTACTTTTAAACACACTGGTTGTAGAATTAGTGTTGTCCTACCTTATGTAGGAGTATCTGTCAATGTATTTTGGATGTGGAGTTTATTTATTCAGGACACATTTAGATGACTGTAACTATATTTTCCATCAAGTAGAGTGGTCACGCTATTTGTTCTGCGCTGTTGGACATTTCTCACTCCTGCTTGTTGTTTCTTGGGTGCCAAGATATTGATCTGAACCCAGACAGAATACACAGCCAGGAGACACAGCTCTTTGATTTCCTCTGAGGGTAGATGTCTTGTTATGTGCCTGTTATTTTTTCTGAGGGACTACTGGGAAACCTAGATGGACTGTAATGTGATCCATCATATTGTAATTCTGATGTAGACCTCACACAGTTTGTGCAATTTGAAGGTGGGTACTTTTTAAGGACAGCATCAGAAACCACTATCTGCTTGCAGCTAAAGAAACATGAGATTTTGGTTTTATTTTGGCAACTTCACAGACAAAGTAAGTTGTTTTTAAGAAAAATGGGCATCTATATAGTATCAAATGTAGGGTTCAGGTTCATCCATTTAGGAGCACTCATGACCCTTTTCATCATATCACCATGGTGCTAATCAGCAGATAACATATGTCCAATTGTTAGGGTTCAATATGTCTACTAAGTGGACCTTTTAGTGAGATTATTTCGACAACTGCTACTTCCAAGGTCAAAGTGGTCAAAGTTGTTAGAAGATCAGTGTCATGGGCCCGTGATAGGTTCTTGGCTTAAGAAAACTGACATTAACATTGTTGAGTGTGTGTAATTTTTTTTTTTGGGGGGGGACATATCAGCACTGGCTATATGGTTTTGTTTCTCTTCCCACTTTTCTGCCGCTTTTTGGCTTTATTTATTTTATTCATGTTTTCCCTTTGTCTGTTTTTCATCTGATTTTACTCTGTTTATCCTTCTTCTCATTGTCTTTTGTATTAATGCGAGACAGCTCTGTTCTTGTGCGTCTCCAAGTTTGGTGTAATCCCTACATTTGCCAAAAGACCACCGAACTCAGAAATTAGTTGACTTACACTCTCTGTGATGAATATAATTAGACATCCAAACTAACAGCCAGGCCTCCTCCAGGGAAGGCTCCTTCCATTAAAACAAGTTTGCTGTTATCCAGGACCCATGGCACAGTGACAATTAATGGATACTCAGGCTTTTACTTGTCAAAAATCCTGCTGAGCTTTCCATTCACAGGCTGTGAGAAGTGGTGTTAAAATGGTTTTATAATTCATGGTTCATTTTCCAACATGTGACTCTCTATCTCCAGAATTTATTAGGGGGATTTAAAAGAAGTTGAATTACCTTTTTTTGTGATCCTCAACTGAAGTACATGGGCTAATTTTCTGAACAACTTTCAAAAAGAGGATTATTCTATCTTCTGTGATGATTTTGTGTATTTCCAACAATAGTATATGTATTAATACATGAAGACAGAGCTGTTTATTTTCTTGGAATAGAATACATTATTTTGCTACTATTGGGTAAATTAATCAAGGTACTAATAGATGAAACTGAATGGACTCAGCTAACTTTAAGCTCCTCATTTATGCTGGAGTAATTAGTTAGATGTTAGAGATTAATTCACAAGTCAGCACAGTATAGCTACGATAAAATAATTAAAATTGTAGTTAGAACTAGAAAGGCAATGTGAGAACGCATACCTCAGCAAAGGCCAATATTCCACCCTTCTGTGTTAGTGGTTTTCAAACTTTTTCATGTCATACACAGACCCCCATTTGATAACAATTTTGCATTTAGATGTTTTATTTGGACGTGTATAAAACCCATGACTAAAATCGTCACACATTCCGTCATTGTGGATGATATTATAGAGAAAATAAATTATTCCCCTTTTGCTGGACACACCCTGGAACCTCCTCAAAGACCCATTGGGGTCCCTGGACCTCACTTTGAGTACCACTGTTCTGTGATATGCAGATCTCCAAACACCTTTGTTACATGTTTGGCTGTATTTCCAAAAAGTCTAAAGTTTAAATTATGTTTGTGCATAGTGTTTGGGCATTGGCCTTGACCCAGGCTTGTCTTTCACCAAGTTTTCATGAAAATCAGTCAGTTGTTTTCTCATAATCCTGTTGACAAACGGACAAAAACACCAGACTGGAAATATGAAAAAGAATGTAAATGATAAGGTTTGGATTGCTTGAAAATATTGACAAGGTTTAAGGTATACCTTTGATGAAACACTAAAAGACAACACAAAGTTTGAACTGAGGATCTGGCTAGACTAGACTAGACATTTAGTATTTAACATGTGGAGTTTTTTGATGTCTCTGACTGGTCACTGATTGGAGGAAATTATGTATATTGTCACTGCCCTGTGGAAAAACAAAACGTATCTCCAAAATTCGTCTCATTTTTATGCCCCACCAAACATGATTGCAGGCTATTCTACATCTCCACTTAACACATTACACGAACAAAAGCTTTTGGTTCACATTTTATCTTGAAATCAAGATAAATCACGGGCAAAAGGTAATCTGATATTGATGTGCACACATCAGTTTGACTGGTGGTCGTATAAATACCCAACACATCAGTTGTTAGGGAGGAATGCGGACATGCTGTACAATGTAAAATGTCAAAAACGTAGAAAGTGGAGATACGTTTTATTTTCGTCGGACAGCGACGATATGGTAAAACCATGAAAACGAGTGGGAGAAACATATCCCATCACTTTAATCATCCTTGTGTGGCTAAAAAAAATTCCTAATCTATATAGTGATGTGCACTTTAGGATCAGCAAAAGAACAAAAATACAACTGCTGGAACTGCAAATGGTGTGACAGAAAAATAAATTCAAATAAAGGGCAATCCACACTAGCAGCCTTTCCAACAATCCACATCCTCTCCCAAGAGAAGTGCATCACAGTGCATCACCCCATGCATTTTTTAAACCAAGTTTGGCCTTTTTTTTGCTGCCATGCTTTGTGATGTGGTGTTTCTGTAGGCAGACAAATCCCTATTCCGTTTTCTACATGGAGTAAACTTGTTAACTAAGCTGATAATGACCAGTTATGACCATTTTCAGCCTGAGCTTTGCAGCTCAACTATGGAGATGCATTGTGTGTGGAGTTTACTTGAAAACTATTTTTGTCCATTCTCGAGCTGTTAAAGACAGTTCGTCCATCCACCGCTCTGCTGTCAGCCGAGCTAGTGCTGAGGACATTGGTGCTGTTACAGGGGCCTGAGTTTTTGTGGATTCAATGAATGAATGCTTCAGTAGTGCTCACACAGCACAGACAGGGTTTAAATTTACAGTCAGAATACCCCCCCCCCCCCCCCCATCTCTCTCTCTTTCTCAGAATATATTTTAATCCCCCCCCCCAACTGAGAGAGGCTCAATGTGCTTTTCTGGCTGTCAGGACTGTTTAGCAGTTCAGTGTAAACTGATTGCTGCATTCATCCTCTTTCTCAACATTTACCAGCTCCTGTCATCCAGCTGAAGGTGTTGGCATGCACCATTTGCAGTTGTGCAACTATTCAAGCGTGCTGCAGTGCTGATGCTGGTGTAAAAGTTGTGAGTGGAAGCATACTGTACCTCTCTCTGAGTTAGTAATGGGCGAAGTTAACAGGCACAAACATGAAAATAGGCTTCTGATATTACAGCAGGCATTGCTCAACTTTAGAACCTCAATAAAATGAAAAACAATACAGTTTGATAGTGTTTAAAGTCACACAATTGTATATGGATAAAATATGATGGAGACATTAAATTATGGCCTCTCTTGTGTGATAGCTTGAGTGCTCTATGATTTACTTATTGCTGTAAGATAGGGGATTTTTCATTAGTTGTTTTTCACAAGGTAGCTATGATAAAATTAATCCAATTAGAGCTCCTTTTAGGCTCTGTTGCATACTAATGCAGCGGTCCCTCAGGATCTCTCCCAACAGCTGCTTTGGAAACAGACTGGCTGATCAGCCAGAGGTAATGCACTCACTAAAGCCGTTTGTTAATTTTTACAGCCATCTTGATGTTTATAATGTTTGTGGGAGGAGAGAGGAAGAGGGTAATAAGTATCCTCATGCCTTTAACACCTGTAATCTTTTGCATTTTTAAATGTGTTATAACAATAATGCTGCAAACACGATTATTTCTTCTGGTTCTCAAGGTGCGAATGGATGAGACAGGAGATGCTAATAAATTCTGAAGAACTGGTCATTGCCAGTCGTGCTTCATTTATTTTTCTTGACTGTTCCGACTGAGCATTATAAAACAATCTCATTTAAGCAGTAAGCAGTAAGCTCAGCGTCCGCATCAAAGGTAGTTACAGCCTCAAAATGATGCCAGAGTTCTTAAGCGCATCCTAAAGATGAGCTGTAGAATACTCCATGTAAGCAACCGTGAATTTATTTGCATTGATCCATTCAGTTGGCAGATGTGGAGTGTGACTGTCTCAGAAGATGTTGACTGAAGTTATTACCTTCAGAGATGCTCAGATGAAGTTAATTCTGTAATGTTGCGATATCAAGCCTCAGACGTTTACATCTGTTTATTTGCCTGTTTTCTTTTCTAGTTTATTTTGCACACTTAATAAAACACATAATACGACACACACAAGAGAAGTGCTGGTTTGATTGAAAAAATGGTGTAAGGCATTTCAAGAGAAAACAAGACAAGGTCAAACTATAAGATGTGATTACAGTTGAAATTAAACTGAATCAGTATTAAAACATAAGGCGTTTGGGATATTTTCTAGTTTCTCTTTCACTTGGTTGTTTACTTTAAAGCACTTGGTTATTGTTATTTGAAATATTACTATATATAAAGTTCATCATTGTGATCAAATCAATTTCAGTGCAGTATTTGGAAAGGAAGCCCTTACTTAATTTTACACATGTTTTGTGACAATATGACATAATTAATGTAGACAAAGCAAGCCGATATAACATGCATTTACAATGGAATGCTTCCAACAAAGGACGTTGATCATGTGTACATCCAACTCCAGGAAACATGAGGTGACCAAACATAAGGTTGTCCACAGCTTGAATATTGCAACTCCAACATGCAAATGACTCACGTGACAATGACAAACATGTATGAAAGGAAAGCAGCTGTCATGTTGCATAAATTATCTCAAAAAATGTTCCTTTATGCATAAAACCACCTAACTGCCAAACAGGCCCTAGCCTATACAAGATATTCATCATAATGTTGTACACGTAGTTATAATTATGGTTCTGTATGGGCTGCTTTTCTTTCTCATGGGAGCTCAGAACATTCAGTATCCAGACAACTTCTCTTTCTTCCTCTGAATACAAAACAGTCATCACAGTCAGGTTAAATGTGCCTCCATTTGGACTTGCCTTCCTATGTTTTCTCACTCAACATCACAGTGAGATTGTTTGTCAGGTTATATTTTTTATTCTTCTGATCTGAGTTGTGTCTCTGTTAGTGGCTGAGAAGAAATGCAGCCTGGAACAGTGCAAAGGTGTGATCTTTCCCAGCTGACACGTATCTTTCTGGGCACTGAAAAACACCAGATTAGTCTTTTGTTGTTGTTGCCTTATTGTGCCGGGATCCACTTTGTTTAGGAGTGCGACTTGAGGCAACAATTCTACATTAAAAAGTATTTTCTTTGGGAAAACAAAAGGAATGTGTGTGTTTCGGGTGTTAAAACTATTTTCTTCCTCTGTCAAACATTCAAGTCCACAGAGTCACTCATCTTTCAGTATCAAAAACACAAACTCAATTCTTCTCACTTTGGGAGAGAGATTGCACAAATCAACTCAACCATCCAAGATCACAGAGTGTTCACCAGAATGTGTATTCTGTTTTTCAGCCCCCTCCCCCCCATGCCCCCCTTTGAGTCTTTGGATATGGGCTATGAATACTTTGCATCAGGGAAAATACTTTTATCTCCACTTCAAAATGTCAAGCTCAAAGCAATTGGGGTACACAACCATTCAGCCCTAGTTATGCTGAACATCACTGAGAGGGAGAAAGAGAGAGGGGGAGTACGTTAGAGGAATGAGAGACTTGGTGAAGAGAGACAGGGCGAGCAAGCATGTGTTTGAGAAAGAGAGTGACAGAACTTGATAGAGGATGGAGTAAGGGGGTTGGCTAAGCAACCTTGATGCAATTTGTCTTCATGCAGCCAGCCCCTTGCAATGTCCTGCAGGCCCAAGCTATTTTCCCTGACAAGCTTGTTGCCTCCAGTGCAATAGGTGATTTACCTCTCGCTGTGGCACTGACCAACATCCCATTCTGGAAGCAGAGCAGAGTAAATCAAAAGTCTGGACTTCACCGTTAATCACTCATTACAGGTTGGACGTTGAAGGTTGATCCTTCCCAGGAGGCTGAGTCCCCTCAGGCCTCAAATCAGACCAAAAAAAGAGGCGCCAAGGCCACTTCCTCCTCTGATAAATCTCTCACAGAGGAGATGCTGGACTCGTGTTTGAGTCGGCTCCAGCAGCCCAGACTCCCATCTCTCTGAGGAGTTTCCCATTCAGGTCGGATACTAGCCTTCGCTTCCTTCCCTTCCTCCCTCCCCTCATTCCTCCATCCACAAGCTAAAGCTCTGATGGAGCCTGCCTGGCCATCTGTTTGCCCACTTTCTTCTTTAAATTCTCGCTATAACCTCACACATTTCTATTCCCCAAGGGATCAGTGGCAAATCGACTTTGTTGCTTGCAGCGTATTTCACAAGCATTAAGATACAAGGGGGCTGTAATTGAATGGTTAGGAAGGACATTATTGAAGGAGATTTCTGTCAGCGTATCCACCCACTGCCATGTCAACACCAAGATGAGCATCAAGTGGCTGCATGGTGTGTTGATATGCTGGCTATAATGTTATTAGTGTCTGGGGAGGAGGAGGATCCGGGATTAGCCATATGTGACTGAAAGATCCACTTTCTGTGATTCTTCCCTTTCTGCATCAGGGCTGATTTAATGTGTTTCAGTTTGTTTTAAGGCTGATTCATATGGCATTTAAATAAGATCTCAATACTTTCAGGCTATGCCACAATATACAATATTGTGATATTTTCAATTCAATTCAATTCAATTTATTCATATAGCGCCAAATCACAACAACAGTTGTCTCATGACACTTTCCAATTAGAGCAGGTCCAAAGTCTTTAATTTGATTTTTAGAGAAACCCAACAAAACCCCCCATGAACAAGCACTTGGCGACAGTGGTGAGGAAAAACTTCCTTATAGAAGGCAGAAACCTCAGAGCAGACCCCAACTCTAGGTGGGCGGCCATCTGCCTTGACCGGTTAGGTTGTGAGACAGAGAGAGAGAGAAAGAGAGCGAGAGAGAGAGAGAGAGCGAGGGAGAGGGAGAGGGAGGGAGAAAGAGAGAGAGAGGGAGGGGAGGGGGGGGAGGGCGAGATGCATAACAACAGTGATAACAACAGAGTATTGGAATGACAATGACAGTATTAATAATAATGATTTTGACAGTAGTGGTAGTAATAGTAGTAATAATAATAATGCAGAAATATAACAGGTGGTAATAACAGTCGTTGGTGTCAAGCAGGACCACAGCAGGAGGTCCAGACACGATACATAGGAACCTGAGAGACAAGAAAGCACAAAGACTCTGGGGAAGAAGTCAAGTTAGTGAAATGCAATGATGGGACATGAAAATGTGTGGAAGGAGAGTGCGAAATAACATACTGTATGTGGCATTATTCTATTTCCATTTAACTTTAAGTCAAATTTGCCATAGAACTTTGCTGTAGAAGAGAAAGATACTGCCACAGAAACCCCCACCAAAAAAATCAACCCTATTTATATGACATTATTTAAGCCATCTTGTACTCTTCACAGCAATTTTGGTTAAGTCTAAATCAAGTCCAGACCCCTGCTATTCAGGCTAACGTCAATATTAGCTGTGACACCAGAAGAAGACAGTTTTCAGCAAGGGGGGCACAGGGTTTACATCGTCTGAAATCTAAGTTGTTTTTTTTGGTTGTTTTTTTTTGTTTTTTCCAGTGTAAAGTACATACTTTTCGGTTTGAAACTGAAAAGTATGTTTTCGGGGAGGAAGTTAACCACAAGAACTATGGAATCACAAATATTTTATCTTATACACCCAGTGTGACAGAAAGGATATACTGACAGCCATTTGAATGTTTCAGTCTGTTACTGGACATCATGAGCTGCTTTTTGCGACTTTGAGTACACCTTATCTGATAGAAGTGATAGCCAAAGCTACAAGATTGAAACCCGAGTTGTAACAAACCATTTTTTATCCCAGCGTGTCTGTGATGTTATACCTCAGAAACAACAGAGTCAAAAGGTCTGATGCTGTTTACTTCAGCTTTCTCTGGAAGGAGCACTTACTCGCCTCAGTTTTGAACAAATTGTGCTTTAGCTCTTAAGTTTCAATTTGTTCCATCCTGCCAAATGAGACAGTCCAGAGAAATGTATTATGTCTAGGATGACTCTACAATGTCTAAGTCAGGGTGACGTGTTGTAATTTTCTGCTGCAGGTCCTCTTTGTCAAGACGTTATTACTGTACAAGCACAGCCAAAGACAAAAGTGTATCTGTAACTCTGACCATTCCATTCAGTTAAAACTACTGTTCTGCTGAACTTGAGACAGTCTTGTTCCACTGTCCTCACTGGATAAAATATGAGTTTAATGAGGCAAAGTTTTTGTTCCTTGACATTTTTCATTTCTACCCAGTCATTTCGTTCCTCTCAGGCCATTTTGGCTCTTGTATTATCCCTGAAGACTGCTGTTGCCGTATCTTCACTACATACAAACAGCTCTTAACTGATGTAATGTGTTTCATCAAATGATTTGCCACATAATGATGTGCACAGGGGAAATGTTTCAGTCACTTTATGAAGATGGTTATTGCTTTTCATGTACCATTTCAACTTTCCTTTTCTAGTGCAATATAAGAAGTTGTGTTCAAGATGAAGCTCCCTCTGTGCAGGCCATCACAAGACATTTTTATCATCAACCAAAGGAAAAGATTGACTAATGAATGAATATTTTCATGTTTGCTTTTTAGAAATGAAAGACTGATTGACTCAGTAATGAATGCTTAAACTGTTTACTCATTTCTTCACTGTGTGTGTGTGTGTGTGTGTGTGTGTGTGTGCGTGTGTGTGTGATTTGGTTTGTAGATAATGAAATACTTTATTTTGAAATTGCCATCTCAGAGTGTCTCACAGTAAAAAACAAAATAAAATGCATCCAAACACAACAAGAATTATTTAAAAGAAGAGTTTAAAATGACTAAAACTCTAAAGATAACATACATGGCAGTGGACAGCACAGTAACACCTGTCATATAATATTACAGTCTGATGCAATGACCTGGCAATATACACTGGCTTCATTGAACTTATAATGTTCAATTTTTTGTCACCCTGTCGACCTGATTTTTGAGTTTTTGAGGTCAACATTAGTGGTGTTTGCATTGATTTACAGTATATTATAGGATATGTCTCTAATTTTGTCCACAAAGCAGTAAGCAAAGTTATGCAGAAACAGTTTTTTTTAACTATATTTGAAAAGCCTCTGGGGAAGAAGTGATTTTTCACCTTGACTTTTGACCCCAAACAGCCAGAGTTTTCCTGCAGAAAGAGCAAATTGGTAACCTGCAGTAATGATTCTATCGATGCAAGGTGAAAACAGAAAATAGGGAAATGCAAAAGGCAAAGAGGCTTCTGGTTAGATGCCCCATTTAAGTGAAAAAAACAAAAAATCAGTAAATGGTTAAAGTACTGTGTGTCCTGCAAATAGCATTTTTAAAACAGAGTTTCACCTTGTTTAAAATCAGTTAATACGACAGAAAAGCAGGAAAAAGCAGGCAGCTCTGTCACTGACTTAGATCCACCGACAGCATAACGGTCTAAACTTAAGAGTTATACTCCACTCAACAAGAAATGGTTGTTATTAATCCGCTAATGTTAAATTAATCCTACTTTCCCAGTCTTAAGCAGGGTTTCATCAGGCCAAATGATAGTTTAACTTGGAGCTTCCCACTGAAAAGAGTTATGAGTTGTCTCATGGCTCCAGATCTAACAGGCTGGCTGAGTTCACAGTTCAAAGACACAACAAGTGGACCAAACACAGCAAATAAGTGAGAAGGTTAAAAAAAGAATTCAGAAGCCGTTGGTACGGGGCCACTGGAGTCATGCTGTAATTGAAGGTGCTCTCATCCTTATTCTCTGAGCTGTGGCAATTGAACATTGTCTGCTGGACCTGCTCTGTCATTAGGTTTTGTATTTCATGCCCTCAGGAGCAGAACAAATTGAGTCTGTTTTCTTTTGCTTCGTTGCTCATTACCCAAGAGAAAGATTAAAAAGCATTCTCTCACAGGCCATGTTACATAATAAGACCAAAGAACGGATGAGTGTACACCATGCTCATTGTCTCATCGAAATACTGGACACACAAAAGGCGTTAACCAACCATAGCCATGCTGACCTCTCCCCACCCTTGCTTTCCTTTGTGGCTGTGCTCTCAGTAATGGGTAAAAACTAAATCAGCCACAGAGAACACAACCACATCATCACCGGAAACGTGGTTTAAAAACTTTTTTCAGGAACACTGAATGAATTTAAGCAACAACTTTGGTAGAGGTCCACTTCTGTGTTATAATGGGAGATGTCTGTGGCAATGCAGGCTTTTTTTTCCCAGCATGTTATTTTCATCAGAAAAACGATTCACTCTATGATTTTAACAACAATGTGTGGAGTCCAGCTTGTTTGAACACTGAGCATGTTTAAAAATGCTTCAAATACAACACAGCACTCCACTCTTGTACTAGCAACGCTAGTGCCTTTTTTGTGTCAATTTTGTGCCACCAGCTAAAAAAAGAGGCACAAAGTGGTTAACCCAGGTTCCTTAGAGAGCCTAAGAGGGAAAGTAGAACTTCCATAAATTATGCAAAGTATTTACAGAACGTTTAACTTAATTCCTTCCCATTATTTTTGCAAATTGCAATGATTGTGCTGCCTCAGTGCATCTTTCACTAAAACAAACATCTGCCTCTGTAGCACAACAGCAGCTAATTGAGACACTCTTGTTTTTTGTATTGTTGTTTTCAGGACTCATTAAGAGACAATGTGGGAAAAACATGAATCTCTGTATTGTGAAGTATCTCAGTGAGTTTATTCATCTGAATTATGAGCTGTCCCAAGACAGAGAGGTCCATCAAATTTGAGCTACATAAAGTATAGATGTATTCTTCCTTCATTGTTTAAGTTTACTCAATTCAAGTTTCACAAATAACTGAAACTGTGGCCAAAATTTAAAGTCTCAAATCTTTCAGTCTCCGCTTCATCTAAAATTGTATGATTTTTTTTCCTTTTTGCCAACAGATGTGTACCTGCTCACCCTCCCAGATGACCAGAAAGTGAGCGTCACCACTGTGACAGTTGGCCAGAGTGCCGTGTTGACTTGTGCCATCACGGGGGAGCGGAGGCCTCCTATATTGTGGAAGAGAAATCACAAATATCTGAACTCCTTGAACCTGGAAGACATCAATGTAAGAGCTCACTGTCATCATGCTCTCTGATTTACTGTTTATAGAGGGGTGGATAAATTATTACATAAGAGTGGTAGATAGATTGGTGGACAGATAGATACATAGCTGACACACTGATACAGTACATTGATAGGTCTATAGATATATAATGGGATTTGCAGTGCACAGACCTGATTACCTCGTTTTCAGGTTGTGAAGCATCATCAATTCTTAACGACTGTTTCAAGGCTGTCACCATGTTCGTAAGAGCTGTAAATTTCAGATAATTTCATCCTATATTTCTTTCTCATCATATATCAACGTTATTTATTTATTTATTTATTTTTTGCCAAGAGCTCAGTTTGTCAGCACATTTTATTTGACTGTTGGCACTGCCTTTGTATTGTACGTCTGACAGTAATCCAGGATGTCAGTTTGTTTTCAGGGTGTCTGTGTTTAGAGACTGCTGGAAGGGACAGGGATTTCAGACAAAGAAAGAAGATGAAGGGAGATACCAAAGGGGTTCAGCCCTAGAGGAAGGACCTACTTTTACAATTCAGTGAAAGACTACATGTGTGCATGTGTCTGTGTGTGTGTGTGTGTTAATCCTCAACTACGGCCCCAGACAGCCCTCTGTGTCACTTTCATCCACATCAAAAGGAGCAGGGACACTTATGTGGGGAGGTACAGAAAAGGCAGACCTCCATCGCCTCCTACCCTTTTCCTCTCTGTGCGTCAGGGCTGACCAAGATCAGTGTGACACTGCTGTGCATAATTAAGTCAACACTGTCGCAGTAGATAAAGGGAGACCCAGCGAAGCCACTAATGTAACATTAAATGTTGATGACCCTTAAAATGAGTAAGAGGCACCCAGCTGTCGCCAGTCATCCTTGGCACCATCAACTGGCTCTAAACTAGAGAGCTGGTTCTGCTTGTTGGTGATGTGTGATTCCCATAAAGAGAGGCGCCAACACCATGTGGTGATTTTTAGGCAGCGCGTATGAGAGTAACAGCTCTTCCACCGTTTGCCTTTTTTAGTCATTTTTCATAATGTATGAATACTTTTAAGCAATGCTGAAAAAGATGGATGCAAGTGTAGGTGTTACAAAAAAAGAAATGTCAAGTCAGATTATTTTTTGGAAAATGCTCTTCATCTTTTTGGAGGATTTATGGGAGAAAATATAAAGGTGTGAGGTCGTGTAAGGTCGGAACAGGCTTTGATCTATCTATCAAATGCTTTTTTTTCTTTTTTTTGGCAGATTCAATAGAAGTAGTATTTTTTCATCTCCTAATATTGCCTCAAGACACATAGCAGAGTTCATTGTCCCAGCTAGGGTTGCTCTTTGTCTGCACTTCACACACAGTCACTGGTTTCCCGGTAACTAATATCAGATCTTGCACAGGTGTATTTCAATTCAAATTTCAGTTCAGGTATGAAAGCTGTCTGCCAAATGCTTTGCAGTGCATCATTATGGCAAAAACAGTTTTGTGTGAATTTCATCAATAGCTGGAATAATGACTTGAACTTGAATAAACTTAATATGACTTATTATCCTTTCAAATTGTTAGGCATTGCAATCATTTTGCATCAATAAATTTTCCTTTTCTCCCTTCACTGAGATGGTGGAAAGGAGAACAAAATGTGTTGGTAATCAATCAAAGCTTGGCCTTTTGTAGTTTGCAACCATCACACTCTGGAGAAAATATCAAAGTTGATTTTAGTACACAGAAATCATAGCCTGTGTGATAAAACAGAGCACAACAAAGTATGCAACCAACACTTTGCATTTTAATGTTCTTGCATAAAATCACACTTGCTCTGTCTCCATGGTGTTGTTGGGTTGATGCCAGTGCAGCTTCATGAAGTGAGACGGAGTTGAACTTTTCCAGGAACTAATCTGTCTCTTCAGACTCAGAGAACTCGTCGTACTTTGACCCTGGAGGTATGCGGATGTCAGATATGATTTTTTGTTGGTGTTTAACAAAGCCTGAGTTTACAACCTCTGCTAGTGCACACATTACCTCCAGAGCAGCTGCACTAACACAGAACACCAGCAGCAAGTGAATCAGCATGAGTGTCTCTTGTGGCTCATCAGAAAACCGTGCAAACCACGCAGCACCGGGAGAAACCACCAATGGAATTCGAGCAGCACACCAACGACGGCTTAATCCAGATTTATTTTTGGCTCTCAGACATCCAGTCAATCATTGTTGTTGCTTCCAGAGGGGAGAATGGATTTCGTCGGCACCTGGCATCCACAGACAAATTCTAAATTGCCTCAGACAATTTCTGTATAATTGCTGGCTGTTAATATTTGTGAGTATCCACTGCCAGCCTTAATTAGAGTCATATTCCTGTACGTACATATGGGAGGTTTATGCATTCTAATCTCGCAGGCCTTCCCAGTTCAGAACGTGGTTATTTTTGAAATTTTGTCGACATTCAGATTTAGTGAATCACACATTAATCCCAGTGGTGCGTTTGTATCCCGGAGTTCAATAGAGCCTCTCTAAATTTTGACAAAGCAGCTTACTGTAATTCCATGAAGTTGACAGTTGCTGGCTATTGCATCATCATCCAAGGCTGTCAGTATTTCAATCCTCCCCGAGTGGCCGAGCCAAAGACACAGTCGTGTTGTGTATTATGTGTGTGTGTGTGTGTGTGTGTATACTGATGTCTGCGTCTGGGGGATGCCGATTACGTGGTCTCGGAAACAGCATGCATTTGAGATTTTATAACTCTTAAAAAGTTTGAAAATCCAACAAAGTTCGGTTTGGAGAAATATTGTGAAGTCTTTATCACAGTCATCTCTGACTTTTTTGGGGTAATATGTCCTAGTTGGTAAGCCAACCTGCGTGGTCACTATAAAAACCTGAGTGAGCACAAAAATTTTTGAATTAATTCACGAGGAAATCTGTTTTGAAGCCTGCAGCTCTAGCAGGAATAGCTGCAATGTAAAAAATTCTTACAATCTGAGCTGATTTTTTTTGTCTTGTCCACTGAATAGGTGGTTTTAGTTTCCATAATGCTCTCATAGCTTTCACATTATCTCTGCATTGAGGAGATGTACCATATATAGCATTAATACATGTGATCATTTATGTCTGAACTCAGTTTTGATAAGAGCATACCGCCTGGGGAGATGCAGTTTCTGTTCTTCCTGTGTTGCATCCAGAGGATGAACAAAGAAGCTGTGCATTACTATACAGCTAGATACACAGTTTTTTTCTATTAAGTTATTCATATGATCTGTGAGGCCCGAATTACACTCGTGGTCATGTGTACTGATACTATATTATCCAAACGCTGTCTCTACTTGGAGGTATATACAGGACTTTGTAACATCATATGATCTATTTCTGTCCACCACATCAGCAGTGCTGTGACCCGTCTGCTTTCAGATCTGTTTCTCATGCCTTAATGCCTTGTTGAACTAAACTTCTGAATGTTTGACCTGTTTTCCCCTCCAACAGATCCCATCTCAGGTAGGCTGGTTTTTTTTCCGTCAACAGATTGACATTCATTCACCTTTTTTTTTGATTCCATTCACAAAAAGCCCACAAAGCTTCTGAGATGAATGTCTGTAACAGATGCGATGGGTATTGTTGTTATTTTCCTGCAAATTAATTCTACAGCAACTGTGTTATGCAAAACACTGTTGCCTGAAAAAGGCTGGTGATATTATCTGTTTTGTTTTGTTTTTTAAATGACAACAAAATATGTGTTTATCCATGATTTGACTTCTAGGTCTGTGTCTTTATGAATTTTTAAAATCTTTTAGACAACGATAGAGGTTTCTGACACAAATAAATAAAATATCAGGCTTTGGGTGCACAGACGCTGGGTCGACTTGTTAGTAAATCACAGAACTTATCCTTTAAGGTTTACAATTGCTAACTGAAAGAGTTCAGAAATGTCTGTGCCAGTCAGACCCATAGTCTCCCCACTATTATAAAGGGTTAGATGGCTTAAATTACAAAAAAAAACCCCAAAAAACATGGATACAAACAAACAAACCAAAAAAAAAAAAACATATTTCATCACCAACTTCTGGTGGTAACAAAACCATGCAGGTTTTTGCTTAGTGTGAAAATATTTAGTGATATCAGTCTCTGAGATTTTCTCCTCAACCTCAATAAAATGGACGTAGACAGAATTTTTCAGCATTTCTCTGCGGCGATAGGTTCCAGCCCCCCTGCAACCCTGATGGATAAGCTGTATAGAAAATGGATGGGTGGATTTCTCTCCAGAAACTTCTTTGGTTAAAAGTAGTCCCAGTGGAGGCTGTTGACAGTGGACTGCAGATGATGCAGTGCAATTGGTAACCCTGTCAGGGGAAAAAAAAGGGCTGCTAAATCATTTTTAAATGCCATTTCTCATTCATTACTGTGAAGACTAAAAATAAGTTTCCCTCATCGTTGGTACACACCGCAGGGCATTTTATCTCAACGTATTGTGTTCCTCCGACAAACATTCTTAAATCCTGCCTGGAAACATCTTCAGAGGCCATTTTCTCAAATGCCCCGTCACTACCCGAGGTTAGGTATCCAATGAGGTGGCTCTTTAGTGTCCTTTCAGAGGTGACCTGGCCCTGACAGCTTTATTAATTATAGTTTCTTGAGGGCTATGGCCTATTTGTAAATCCACCTCTACCTGCCCTTGTCTCCCTTCCATCTCGAGTAGTCGTACACTCGCCTGCTTTGTCTGCTGAGAGCTGGGTGCTGGGTGCTGCTGATAGCTGAGGGTGGTGAGGTGAGGTGGAGGAATCATGTCGACAGCCTCCGCCGTGGCTCGTTCCACCCCTCCGAGTTTCATTTCTCCCCCCATTCATTTTTCATTTAAGAAGGTGACACAATATGCTCTCAGCCCAAGGGGCCAAAACGCACCATCGATTTCCCCTCACACTGTGAAGCTCTGATGCTTCACTCAGCTCGAGCAGTTACCGAGCTCATAGGTTAGATCGGAGCAAACCAGGACAAAGTGATAAACATACTGTATGCCTGGAAACACGAGGGCTGATGCTTCTCGCTTGTCTGTAGATATTTAAGGTGTAGCAGAATGCCAAGATGCAAAACAGCCAGCAGAGATGTGACCGAAATGTTAAAAGCTATTTAATGAGAAAAGGCACTTTTCTTCTGAAAGATGACTGGTAATTAGGACTGAGTCTTTTGTTGAATAAAAGAATGCTGTGTGCAGTTATAAGAAATGAGGAGCACAGGGGGCAGACTCATGAACAGCCTGAAAAGAAAAAGTTCACTCCACCAAAATATATGTGAATGATTTTTTTTAATGCATGGCAGCAATCAGGAATGAACAAGGTTTGGCACAGGGCCTCCAAAAGGAAAAACCCTAATAAAGGCTGAGTGCGCATGGGGAAGTGGTGAATTATGATAATCACAAGTCTTCTGTTTCTAAGTACTCCCTGAAGATTTGCAATATAATGATGATTTAGTTAAAATTTGAATATGACTGCTGTTATACAATGTTGATTTGAAGGGAAATATTAATGTCCAATCAGTGTTCATGGTAAATGTGGTCAATTGAAGCACTGTATACCTTAGTGTGTGCTATACTGAGTTCTCCTGTGCCAGTAGTATGTACCAGGATGGATTGAGTGTGACAGCCACGTTTCCAAGTATCAAAACCTTACCCTATTGCATTATTTTGTTCGCCAAAATACAGTATTGAGTGACAAAAAATACTGACTCAGTGTTCACCTGCCCTTCTGGTCATCTGGGAGGGTGAGCAGGCACACATCTTATGGTGAAAAGGAAAAGAACCACACATCTGCCCTCATCTGCTGATGGCCTTGGTTGGATCTTCCAGCTTATCTGCAGGTTGAACCACTTGGCCATATCCTCCTGCACAGCAACTGCAGACTCTGCCTCTCTTTGCTGCATTTTTCTGTCTACTCTACCTCGAATACAATAAATACATTTGGCTACCCAGAGGCAGAGAGTGGAAATTTAAGCTGAAATAGACCATAGCTCTTCCTTAACACTATTTACGTCACATGACAGTAGTACCAGAAGAACAACAGAGTCTGAAAGATGAGAACTCAGCTTTCAGTGTCAGTATAAACACAGTCAGGAATTCTTCGCTTTACTTGACTGCATTAATCGTCAGTACTGACTGGACACATAAAATGTGGCGAATTTTTTTCTTGTAATTAAAAAATAAAAAGGATAATAGTTTCTATTGTTATTATTATTTTTTTTTTATTCAAAGTGGTATATTGATGTATTGAGCAGGAATAAACCTAGCAAGACCTTATTCTTCAAATTTAAAAAGTAAAAGCAAAGTAAAAGATAAAGATTTTCACTTTTTCAGTTTTAAATCCAAACTGAACTCAGTTTTGAAAAATATGAACCCAGAGCAGGAAGACATTTTGACACTGTTTTGGAAACAATCCAAACTCCCCTCAAACCATGCAGTTCAATCACTGTTTAAGAATATGATACCACCTTGAGACTCTAAAGAAAAAAGAAAGAAACAAACAAAACCAAACTCACTGCTTTGACTTGTCAAGATGAATTTTTACTGCAGCATGATCTTGATGGCAGACATTTGCTTTCTGCCCGGCAGAGTCATCACACTGGCACACCATCAACGAGCTCATTAGCTTTGGGGGCTTCTTTCTGGACTGCAGCTACAGAGTCATCTCTTGTTTGCTCTCTTTCCTTGGCCAGCACCATTTTTTGTGTGTGTTCACTGACTTAACAATCACAACATAGCATGAATAACTTATGTTTAACTCCATAAGCTATCATTGTGGACAGATTTTGGTTTAATTACATCTTTTCTTTTTTCTTTGAATAGGCCACGTGAGAAAGTAAAATGTTTTGTCTACTTGTGGGGCAGAATCAGAGGGTAACAACTGGCACTTTGGTTTGTTCAGGGACCTTGATATTTGAAATGAGCAACAGAAGTTATTTTGATCGACTGTGTGTCTGCACCACTGGAGTTCCTTGTTTTCCTTTTGAAAGAAGCTAACACTGTGTAATTTCTACACTAATCAATTATAGTCTCAGTCCCTTTCCATCAGATCACTTTCCTCTAATTGGAAAAATGACATGTACCAGAAAACAATTTTTCTTAAATGCGATTTTGACAGTTATTTTCCTCAGTTGTTTTCTGTAGCACCAAATGGCTTTAACTTTTGACTTAGATTGATGGACATTGCTCTACAATGTGCCTTTTTAGATTATTGTTATATTTTTCATTTCCTGTGCCGTGAAACACGTTTGTCTTCTCATCTGCACAGTGCAGGCTTGTTGCATTCCCATTAAAATTGTTCATTTTCAGCTTAAAACACCTTCAACCATCACTGCTGCACTGTAGCAACACAATCACCAGCACTTCCTCAAAGTCATTAACAGTTTTTTTTTTTTTCTCCCTCTGGTAGGACTTTGGGGATGACGGCTCGCTGTACATCACCAAGGTGACTACGACACACATGGGAAACTACACCTGTCATGCCGATGGTTATGAGAAACTTTTTCAGACCCACACTCTTCAAGTGAATGGTAAGAAGCTGTCAGGACAGCAGAATACACACAAAGTCTCTTTTACTCCTAAAGTCTGACTGAAATGGACTGCATTTTTGATTTTTTTTGACTGCTCCAACATACATATCCACTGTGTAAACCATGTGCACAGTGTTATCCCTTGTTTTTTGGCCTTATTATGGTGCCCACTGGTTTATACCATTACCGCTGTTGCACAGAGGAATATCTTGAACAATCAAATCTTGCATAAAGCAATAACGTCACCATTCTGTCATTAGCAGAGCAGGCTATCTCGCTGACCCAGACAGCAGCCTGCAACACAAGATAAACTCTTCTTCTTATCTAACTTCCAGACACACACACAGTGTCCTGCACTGTCGAATGAGAGACCAAACAAACATATGCTGAGAAAAAGACCACTACTAATGTCAGCTTGCAGGCTAGACAGCTAATTAACTGCTCAGCTGCAGCAAATTGAAGAGAATGTAAACGTACCTGCAAAATGCCACTTCTTTCCAGTAAGATGCTGATGTGGTCTTTACTCTTCAATACCACTAACAACATGCTGGTTAGCCACGACATGTATGCAACAGTGCAAGTTTGTTTACTTTAAGTATTTATTTCTGGGACAGATAAAGTGCTTTCCAAAAGTGTCCCTCCCCAGCAGCTTCTCACTGTCTCTGGGAATAGCTGTGCATGTGACTATGCTGCTATCGGGAAGCTGTGCACAAAATTGCACACTTTGTTCTGTGTGCTGTTTTGTTTTGTTTTTTATTCACAACTATGCCTACAATGTTTAACAGACAGCTAGACAGAATTCAATTTTTGTGACATCTTAACTGCATATATACTTCTGTTCTGGAGTGGTGAAGTACTGGTTCCAGGGGATTTAATTACCATTGAGCTTTATGGTTGAAAGGCCTTGGCTGTCAATACAAGAAGGGATGCATGCCTAACTTGAAAGTCAGGAGACTTGCTGCCATCACTCCACTCATTCACCAGGACATTGCGCACATTTGACTGTGCGGTTGCCAGCTCCAGCTCCATTCTCATATCAATAGACCTGCACACAACTTGACACTGACTTCACTTCATTTAGGTTAGCAAACAGACAAAAAAGACAATTGAAATAATTTCAGGATCAGGATCATCAATCAGTTATTGTCTTAGTTTCCCAAGAAAGAGCTGAATAAAGTTTTGCTGCAGCACGCCACTCTTTTTTACTCTCACTTCCTTTGGTATGTGCCTTCTGGCAGGCTCATGTTATGCAAGACCAGCCCTCCTGAGACTGACAACCAGTCAAAAAAAAAAATGAACCTGTGGTTATGTTACAAGCAGCAGTGTTTGTTAATTTATTGTTCTCTTTATTTTAAGCCCAAGACCAAGCTCCAATAGATGCATAAACCATTGGAGAACCAACAGATCAGCCTTGATGGCTATTTTCTATGGCAAGTTTTATACTCCACTTCACGCTAATTGGTTTGGGATCATCTTCAGTACGGTGGCCATGCCATTTGAATGCTGAAGCAAAGATTGCATTAGAGGGCAAAGGTGTAGTGGCTAGACTGAAATTGAGTTTGTGTGAATGACCCTGTTTTCTCTCATACTGAATCTAACAAGTTGAATGTGAACATGCTCCACATCTTCATTACATTTGACAGACAGTTGGTTCATTATCATTTTTACTCCAAGGTTAATTGCAATAATATACAGACCTTATTATACCAAGTTTTGTGTTTATGGAAACAGAGTGAATCTAATGAGGCCGATTACTTTTAGTCGTAATTGTTACTGAAACTTCCAGATGACCTTTTTACCGCAGACTATGAATTTCACATTCTTGTTCTCGTTGAATTCTCCTAGGACCAGCTATTGCCAAACCACTACTACTGAGATTTTCTAAAAGTCAATTAATAAGTAGCTGAAAACAGAGAGTAATTCGGAGAAACTGGATTCAGAATGCTCATCACTCCGAGGGCAGGTTATGCAGAGAGGCTGCTGTATTGTGAGCTTGTGTGGGGGATCGTTCAGCAGTTTGGAGCTTTGATCCTGACTTTTCTTACTTTCACACACAAACATCAACAAGCTCAATATCCATCATTGATTTTACACATGCATTTTGTCCTCTATTGTCTGCTCTGTTTTGATGAGGACACTGTAACGCTATCTTCATTTCCCACTTTATTCTTTAAGATGTTCATGTGTTTGTGATTATTTATCTTCAGTGTGTTGTGTCAGCTCTTGTTTTTTTATCTATAGCTCTTTCTTTGTTGCACTGAGGCCACTTTACCCGCACAAATCAATGAAGTTGCATCTAATTTGTACCATGGCTGCAAAGTTTGTCGACTGTCCCAGCCACTTTAGCAGAAAACAAATTGTTGTTTGGGGTAAATTAATGAAAGTCTTGGTTGAATCGTCAAATACACCAACCGCCTGTGCTGCTGGGAAAATAAATTTCTTCTCTAGCCTGGAAAGCAACATTCATTTTGAAAATATAATTTGAAATCTAAGTTTTTCTGATGAGTACGATGTAACAATATGGGCTCTAGTGTTGTGTTCACTTCTGCCTGGCAGCATCATTTTTCAAAAGGTAGCTCTGGCTGTTTGTAGTCATTAATGATACATAAAACAAACATTATTTATACAGTATACATGCATAGTTCTTTGTCAGTGTCATCTCATTATTGCTCTGTCTCTGTTTTTGGAATGATCTAACCATCTTACTGGGCTCTTATGTGCCCCTGTGATCCTGGCAGTGGTGTGGTCCTGTTAGGGTTAATGGCACTTGGGAGGGACTCCCAAGTTATGGGAAGGGACGTACTGAATGTTATTCAAAGGCTTGATGCACCCAGCTCCCGGGCTTACACCCCTGGGGTCTTGTTAGGAAGTAATATAAGACTGCCATCATATAAACCTGCTGGGTTAGCTGCAGATGGCAGCCAAAGGATGTAGTGTGCTGATCCCTGGCTGCAAAACTGGCCCTTGGGACATTGGGATGTCATATTTTTTGGTTGGAAGGGGCCAGGGCTAGAGGTGGAGCCATTACGACTAAGTGGATAAATAGTATTTGAGCTCACCTCGATACACAGCAGCAGCTCTGGAACCAGAATTGAATGGGTCTGGACTGTCTCTTTTTCTGGAGTTACTGGAATTTTCCCTGGAGAGAGGAGGGTTGCCCATAAGAGATTACAACTCTGACTGTTGCTGTGCCTGTAGATGCTAAAAAGGAGTTCTGATTATACTGACTTAGAGTCCGGTTGCATTTCTGCAGAAAGTAGGGTGTGCCCAGGGATTAAAAGTAAAGATGAAATAACATTCAAATATGTCTTCAGCCCCTTATCTATGAAGTGCCACTTCTCATTACATTATTTTTCAATTGTACTTTCACTGTGTCTTTATTTTTTCTTGTTTAAGCTTGATTGAGACATAACAAAAAGAGCTCAATTAACTTGTGTTGTGGTGATGAGAATTTTGTAGAGAAGCAGATATATTCCAGCTGACTTCATTTATTTTATTTCACCAGATTTTTCATTTTGGACCCTGCGTGTGTCCCCCAGGGTCATCACAGTTTTGTTCAAGTGTTGGGTAACAACAACAAAACTGGACAACAGAACAAAGAGTGATCAGGAGGAACTAGAGCTGAAAATGTTATTTGATTAATATATATATTATCTGACCTCAACTTCTCAAATGTAACTACATGCTGTTTGTATTTGTCATATATGACAGTAAATTCAGTACATTAAGATTTAATATTTTACAAAACAAGAAAATTTCAGATATAACCATGGTTTCTGAAATATTGGAAATGACATGATATTTCACAATTTTTAAATAATTCACAGACTAAACGGTAAAATAATAATTGAAAAAAAAATCAATTACGAAATTGATCAACAGTGATAACAGCTGTTTAGTTGCAGCCTTATTAAAGGAAGGGCTAATATAAACCACAGTGTGTTCTTCTTACTCAACATTGGCTGACTTCGCTGACTGACTGTAAGTATGAAGTGGTTCTTAAGTCTACCTAGGGACAGAAGAGCCAGTGTTCAGTGTGGTCATAATTTGGACTCCAGTCACATGATTCAGAATCAATTGAAGAGTTAAAGGCTTTCAAGTGCTCACCACTGGAACGCTGAGGCAGAGCAAAGGGCATACACATATACCTGTGTGTCTGTATATGTACTGTGTATATGCAGTTCCCTAAAGACGTCTGTTTTTATTAAACACATTGCTATATTTAGGATTAAATGGACAATTTTATTTACATTTATTTATTTATTTACTACACATTTGTGGTTAGAAATAATAATTCATCTAAAGATGTATAATATGAAATTGGTTTTTGCTGCTTTGCTGTTTTCACTGCTCTTCTTAATAAAAAAAAAAGAGCTAAAGTAGAATAAATTGGCTTAATTTTCATTTTATTCTTTTGACTCCTTGCACTGAATAATGAAATGTATAATGAGCCCTGAGCCGTACCTGGGCACACACAAAATGACGCTTCTTTCGAGGTAGAAAAGTGAGAGCATGCAAACACGGCAGAGTGGCGTTCCTTGGAGATCTATTATGCCTTTTAATTTCTGTCCCAGAACTTTTTAACAACATTACTGGTATTATTTTTATTTTTATGTTTTTACTTTTGTTTTACCATTGAAAAGTTCTTTTCCACCAACTATGTGATGTACATGTAATGCATTGGATTCAGGCTTTGGACAAAATTGTTGTCTGAGCTGGATTACTCCCACATCTCCCTTGGAGGCATGAAGCTCAGGTGAAAGAGTAATCACAACTGAGAGAGGAGGCTTTCATCATGGTGTCTGTTTATTTGTGATGGTGTGTATGTGTGTGAATGTCAGTGTATATGTACAGTATATGTCAGCGTGTATGTATACATGTGATAGAGAGGACACAGGATCACGTGTGACATTTTGAGCGTTAGTTGCCCAAAGGTACTCAGTCACTTCTCCAAATCCAACGGTTATGACCACCTTGTTTTGTAGCAACAGCCACAAGTTGAATTTGATTGAAGAGTTGTAACAAGTCTGCCAGGCTTACTTGGAAATCTCCCAGTAGTGTGATGGTGAAGTGGTCTCCTGCTGTGGTGTTTGTGTGTTCCTTGCTCTCACATGAATGTGTGTGTGTGTCTGCACGCTTGCTCATCTTCTAGTGCGCCATGGCCGACAGGAGCCTTGCTGAGTGATTGACGACTGGCTGGGGAGCTTTATGATGGAGCTGTCAGCCCTGCTGTGTCGCATTCTCCTGGCAGTGGCTCTCCTGACACTCTGAGAAACACATCTGAATGCAACTTCTCTCTCATCTTGTCTGAATTGAGTTTTGAGTGGAAAAATCCCACTGACCGGCTCTCTCCATTCATTTTCACGAATGTCCAGGCAAAGGAAGTGATGATTTGCTCTCTGGACATGAGTTTGCCCATGCATTTTGGTAGAGTGTGTAAGTGAGGTATTTTTAAGAGGCAGAGAACACACTTTTTCTGTTTAGGAGGAAAAGAAGAATTGCATCACCCTCAGTGGCTGATAAGGCTTTTAGGGCGCTGGCAGAAGATGCTGTTTTAGCAGATCTTTGACAGCAGGAAAAACATTTATTGATGTCTTCAAGAAAAATTCTGGATGCTACCAAAGATATTTAAAATGTTTTCAATAATTTCTTCAATACATTTAATTTTAATGTCAGGAAACAGCCTACAAATAGCAGGTGTACCGGGTGAGTATTCAGTTGCGTCAGCAGGGCTGATGATGTCACAGGCCTGAACTGTAAGACTGAATGCACCTAATGCTCTCAGTGTCAAGTGAACAACTTCAGCTTCACAAATGTAGTCATGTAGTAATTACTGCCACTCGGGGGCTCTCAGTCAAAACAATGAGAACAACATATAGCGAAGTAAACTGGGATCATGGGAATTGTTAGACAACCGCCATCACCAAAGAAAAGCTGATGTGAAAAGCTGATGCAGAAATGTCCATGTGCGAGGTAAAATTCTTTTATTCATCATGGATAATGAGCATAGCAACATAAGTGAGAACAGCTCTGAAGGACACTTCCTGGTCCTGGAGTAATTGACTCTATGTTTATATAAGGCCATTCTGTGCATCTATTTAAATGTAAGCAATGTGTATTGATAAAGTTATACTTACCTAACTGGTTCTCACTCTGTGTACTGCCCCTCTCTTGGGTGTGGGGCAAAGTTGGATGTCTGGTAACCTTGGTTACCTAGGAAACAAGACTGCCTTATCAGTGTAGCTGTATTCATAGATGGTGAATGAATTACTGTTAGACAAACACGCTTTTAGTTCTACACTTTAAGGGATGAACTGTGCCACATTACCCCTACATACAGACATTCCTTCACAGTGGGTTGTTGTAGCATGGCATGAGATCTGTGTGTGTGTGTGTGTGAGAGAGAGAGAGGTGTCAATATTAACTAAACTCTGCCACTGTACATAAGTTAACCCAATGGCCTATTCCATAGCACTCATGGACCTATGTCATTGCTGAAGATGCTCTGACTTCTGTTTCACTGTAACAAATGTAAACATCTGACTGCTGATATCACAAAAACAGATGAAGCCAATGATTGATACAGCTGAGCAATCAACTGACACATCTGGTATTTATTTATTAGCTGTTGTTTTGTAGCTCCCCACACCTGCTACTGATGTTCAAGTAAATATGGATCTCCCAGTTTCAAATATCACTCTGCACTCACATTAGTCACAATGTATTGCACTTTATCTATGATTATATTCATTTTAGTTTAACCGTTCCAGGGAGCTCACAGTAAACACTCGCTGCATCATTGTCAGTGTTTATCCTAAACTAACAACTAACAATTATCCAAATTCGCCTGATAATATCCCCTTTTGTTTTGTTTTCATCTTAACTACATACATTAAGTTTTGCTTTCAGCTAATTCTAATGCAAAATGCACACATTTGCAGTCATCTAAACAGTTTTCTAATTGAACATATTTTTCACTATTGGCTCACTACGTTTTATGCTTTCATTATAGGGGTGGAATAAAAGAATTTACCACACCTTATTAACCTCTATCAGTGACTACCTGGAACTGCAATAGCATTAATAGATGTCTACAGCAGCGCAGGATGTGCTTTCTCTCCCACACAGGCACAGTGGGAAATTCACTGACATGAGCTTTCTCTCAAATAATGGGCCTTTGACTAAGGAATGACCTTTATTTAGCTCTATGGGTAGCCAATGGGGGACTGCAGCAACATGGATAGAACTTGGCTCCTCCTACACAAGGAGCCCCCCCCAAACAGACACACACACACACACATACACACATCCCTGCTTTTCCCATGAGTGACGTGATGGACAGCAGTCACATTTTCACAGCTGAGATGAGAAACTTAGATATTCAGAGCGGATTCCTGACACAAAAATCTATACGAGCTAATACAATGCAAACTGTGGTGTCACAGCTTTTTAAATAACTTCTCGGCTTAAGAATGACGTGAAAATTGATGAGCTCCTTTGTTAAACAGGAGTTGTGGAGGGCAGAAATTCAGCACTTCAGCACTTAGTGAAGATAACATTCATTCGGTGATGTTTATCAATAATGATATTCTCCTCCCACCAGAACTAATTAGCGTTCCCACATCATGCTGTGAGGTCTCTTATTGTGTCTTTAATGAATCGGCCTTTTCAAAGTCAATTTAAACACCACTCTATTTATTCAATGCATTTTATAATTTTTAGACATTGATGGAATAATCAACACAAGGTCAAGGTCAAGAGTAAACTTTAACTCTCAACTTTTAAGCCAATTAGAGGTTCAAAAAAAAGAAAGAACTTTGAAAATCTACAGTTTTGTTCACCTGATCATCTCGATGACTAAATCAGACCAATTAAAAGTCAGTGCCATTTCAGGCAACAGATAATAACCTTTGCAGCTGTGTTCATCTCCTCCACAGTTATCCCTTTTCTGTAAGACTTTTCTTATTAATCTAGTGACATATACAATATGATGCCTTCATTCCTAATCCTGCCAGTTTAGATATAATTTGTGAATAAGCAACAGAACAAATACTGGTCTGGAAGCAGGCTAACTATAGTCCACATCTGTCCAAATCCAAACCAAAACATCATTTAATTTTGTTTGTTTAAGATTAAATATGAATTTATTCAATTCAATTTATTCGATTCTATGATACTAAAAAATATTACTTTTTCATAGAATCTTTTTAAAAAGTCCATTTAGACACTCCTTAGCTTACTCTATATTTTATCGTTCATGCAAATATTTAAACAAAGTTTCTATGTTTCCTCATGTAGATATTTATGTAACTATGCCATGCTGAACTGGGGTGAGTACCTGTGTAGAAACGTGGCTGTTTGAGGAAACTAGGCTGAGTTAATGAAGTTTTGGCAGACACTGGGCCACTCCCATCACAGATGTTGGGTTGAATTAGGTCCATGAAACCTACAGAGGACTGAGCCTCAACTTCTACGTTGCCTCAGCCAACCTTTGTGTACCCATTCATGACACTAATCATACTTGCACTTACACCTCTGCAATTACACCTGTACCCACTGCACTATTTGTGGAACCCATCTGACTCCTGTCGTGGTGTCACCAGCTGGAATTGATTCGTGGGCTGACGTCTTCAACACAAAGTACCTTCCAGTTCCATCTTCTCAAATCACACACACACACACAATTTACCCAAAAGGTTTTGTGAGATGAGAAGCGAGCTTGCCATCGTGCTATCTATTTTCTACCAGTCTCAATAGCATCAGAAGGTATTTCTATTTACTGTATTGGATCTAACAAAAGAGCACTTTGTCTCCCCTTCAAGGTAAAAATAATAAAAAAGAGATGTTTTTGTAGCTATTTTAAATCACAAATATACTATACATTAAAAAACCACTTTTAATAATTATTTAATTCTAGTAATCTGTAGGGACTTCTAATTCCATTTTAATATTTCAAGGAGAATCTATTGACTTTAGGATTAATGTATTAATCCATCAAAGACCCTCTGGGAAACAGCTGGTGAGGCTACGTCCAGATAATTTTTTTTCTGTTCTCACTCACTATTGAAAAACTGTTGAAATAGTAAAGATTTATGTCAAGCCCATGAAGTTTTTATTGTATATATAATAACCTTCTTCAACTGCAGTTTCTGCAAAACCGTCACGTCAGAATTTGATCAGTAGGACGCATACAGCAAGAAAGAAAACATTTTATGTATTTTTATGCCATGCTCAAATAGTGTCTGTTCTTGAAAAAACTAACATGGATTTCGCTATTATGACCATTGCAGCTTTAATGGTGTTTTTGAATTAAAAAAAGGAAAAAAAAATGTGGATCTATTTTGATTTAATTCCAACACAGTAACTAAGACAGCTTTGTGAGATTGCCTGAGAGGTTTAATTAATAAGGTGCTCAAGGGAAACCGGTCGACCCATGCTCACACTATAAGGCTGTTGATGAATAAGCTGTTGTGGTTTTGGGCTACATGAACAAAAGTCTATGCCACGTGTGCCAAGACCACAAAATATCCCCTCAATTGCTGCCAAACACCCACATCCACACTTTTGACCTTTCAGTCTCAGAGAGATGACAAAGTGGATGAATTTGCTAACAAAGCCTAAACTTTACATTTTAGTCCTCAGTATGTAGTATTTATCTCTTTGATGTACCTTGTTTTTTATTACTGATAATGGCTTAAATGCATGCAAACTTGCCATAAATCTACAATACTAGGATCATTTCAATTTATTCAAAACTAGCATAAGTCTGAAGTGTTGGCTGCTTGCCCTACCTTCATAATTAGTGTGTTTACACGCATTCCAGTGTGCTCGTTGTGATTATCATCAGGATATTAAATGTACTTGGAGCATATAGGTGGTTATTTAGCTGCCTTCATACATGATTCTAAATATCCAGGTCTCTGTCTGCGTCAATGCAGTTTGGTCTTTAACTCCTCCACATCCTGCAAGTCTGTCATTTCTATTCTGACCTCAGCAGTTACCTCAGTTTGGTTTCTGATTGCGTGGACTTGACTGCATTTAACACTATGCCTCAGCTCCTCTTAAGGAATAGAACAAAGATACAGACACTTGGGTACACGGATAAATTGATAACTTTTCATTGTTTTTCACAGTGAGAACCACATTTTAGGCCATAACACAACAATCCCTGTGCTTATTATGACAAAGTCTCACACACGTCTAACAGGATGAAATGATGCAGTAGTATTTTATGTTCACAGGATCAAAGGTCACCCTTGCTGTGGCATCATATTCAAGGATACAGGTCAGGAATCCGAAGGGAGATTGTGTAGGTATCGATTCAAACAACCTTCATTTGCTGAGTGGTTTAAACAAACACAGCTGCCACAATAAACACATGGCTAATAAATCTAGAGAAAGAACATGACCCATGCACACACAAAGAAAGGGCACCAGGGCTTTTGTATGCTTGTGCATGTGAGCAAATTAAGTACAAAATAGTTTGTATCCATGGGTTCTATTCAGTCAGGCGTTTGATTGGGCTGAGAGGCATTGACGTACTTGGAGCTTCTCTGTGACTTTAATTGGTGAAGTAACCTGGGTGCCATGAGGACCCTGTGCGGATTGCATATTGGCACTTGGGTCTACGTGAGCTCCAAAGCCCGGGAGTGCCGTGGTGACCAGATGGCCGTGGCAACCATCTTCAGTCCTTTCACTCACCTGGCTGAGTAAAGACTTCCTCTAACCCAGTGCCCACAGGAAATGGTCTCTACAGCACGTCTGCTTTCTATGCTTCTGCCAAGACTCTTGCTTCCATCCTCCGCTCTCTGTGTCTCTGAAGTCTGTTTCAGAAAGAGGACACTGATTTGGGCCACAGAGGCTATGAGGGACTGCTCAAAACAAGATGGCAAGATAGCAAAATTTGATGTCCCTACTTAAACTGCTGCCAGGTTGTCATCCATATATGTGACGGGCTGTTGCGAAATGAGTCATGCTGCTTTTTTATGGTCGCTCTGTAAACAGTTCACTGCCACTGTCCAATTCTCCTCCGTTATACTGCCATCTTCTTGAAATGTTTTATCATTGTTATGCTACTGAGAGAAGACCTCTTCCTTTTAAAGGATTATTTAAATTCATTCTTTTGATATTCTCCATGTTTTGTGGAGCAAAACTCTAACAAGTTAGCCCGCGGGTGTAGGGCAAAATGTGGGGCATATTCTCAGCCAATGCATAAATGCATATTTTTAATGTATTTGTGTGTTCTATTGATTTATGTTGATTTATGGTTCTTGGAAGTGCAGTATGCAGGACAGTTTTTTTCTTTGTTTGTTTTTGCTTCAGGGTAAAGCAGTGAAACTCAAGCATGACACTAGCACAATATGCAGCAAGTCAGCCTGTGGAACATTTTTGCAGATGAAAGCAACATTTAGTTTGTACCTTTTCTTTCTTAACATAATTTGTTTTCTTTGCTTCTATCCCTTTCATCTCCTTCCTGACCAAAGGTTAAATAAAATCAATGGCAACCAAGTGAAATCAATAGCATCTGAGCAGAGATCTTCTCCCTTATTTATCTATCTGATTTGTTTGGCTTCACAGAGCACATTAACCTTATCTAAAGGCATTCAGCAATGCTGAAAATACACTTTATCCTATTGATATTGTATGCTAATGCAAAACCATAAGTTCAGGACTTGGCATCCACTCCAAAACTTCTCGTTCAGTAAGGGTGCCTCACTCCTCAAGTGGTACAAATGTAAAAAGTAGTGTGGGATGTACTGTATTCATTAATTTTCCCATCTCATCTGTCTCCCTGTCCTTTCTTTCACCTTATTCCAGTTCCTCCTGTCATCCGAGTGTACCCAGAGAGCCAAGCCAGGGAGCCGGGTGTTACTGCCAGCCTGCGCTGCCATGCTGAGGGCATTCCCAGCCCCCAGCTGGCCTGGCTGAAGAATGGCATGGACATCACTACCAAGCTGTCCAAACAGCTCACCTTGCAAGGTACAGAGGAGTCAAGAGTAGTTTGGCATGTACACCTGTGCACACGTTCTTACTAATACTAATGCTAATACTAATTCTAATAACTGCCAATAATTACCTTTATATGTGTTATACATCAATGTATGCATTTCCTTTCTCATGCTGTCTGATTTCCAATTATTTTTGTCCTGCGTAATTACTTCATGAACAGTGATAGAAGCCCAATGACTGTTTGAACTCCTGGTTATCCAGTCCCATATCATATGAGGGTTATGAAGTTTTTTTCTCGTTCTTTCAATAAACTTGAAAGCCAAATGCATTTCTTTTGAGGTTGTACACAAAAAACACTAAATCAGAAACCTTTCCCTGTGCTCACACAAACAGATCATGTAGCAGACATGTGCCACATTCTCACTTTGAACTCTACTTTTTCTACTTTCTACTTTTTAATTCTCCTTGAAACAAACCTCTCACCTTCCTTCATATCCAACACAGTAATGTTGGCAGAGGATGGTAGCACAAAAGTCGCCTTATATCTCTTTCTCGCAGGCAAACTGTCCTTTTTTTGTGTCTGTTCTCTCTGTTGTTCCTCAAAGCTAATGGAAGCGAAGTGCACATCAGCAACGTGCACTTTGAAGACACCGGTGCCTACACCTGCATCGCTAAAAATGAGGCTGGAGTGGACGAGGACATCTCTTCACTATTTGTGGAGGACTCAGCACGCAAAACTTGTATGTATAAGTCATGTTGGCCTCTCTTTTTATTCAGCAGATAATGGAGCCATGCAGATTGGAGCTCTCAATAATTTACCCTCTTGGGTCTCAATAGTTTTTTTGCTGTTATGCAATAATAGAGCCGTTGCAAGGAAAGTAATGCTGATACTATCTATACTCTACATGTCTCCTGGTTTGGAAGCAAGAACAGTTAATAATGCACCCCACCATCCACTCAGGAAGTCACTTTTGACTGGTATTTTTTTCTCCATTATAGTTGGTTACACCACAGGGCACAACTTAGTATTATTTTCATTAGTGCTGAAAAGATTAATTACATGATCAACAGTAAATAAATGCAATCTCAAAAGTGCCAAACATTGACCGTTTCTTGCCTCCTAAATGTGAAGGTTTGCTGCTTTTCTTTTCACAGTAAATGTGATGTCTGTTGGTTTTGGCCTATTAGTCAAACAAAAAAAGGCATTTGAAGATGCCACCTTGGGCTCTGGCAATTTGTGATAGGCAGTTTTTACAATTTTCAGAATGCTTGTTTTGTCAGTCCAAAACACTTTTAGCTTTGCTGCTACAGTGAAGATTTTGGCTTTAAAAAGATGTAAATAACATAATTTAAAATCAATTTGGGATCTTGGGGTTTCTACAGATGTGGATTGCACCAGATAAGCAGTATCATTTCTGGGGAGGGGGTTTGCGGTTGGGGTTTCTTCATTGGTTTCGGAGGATGCTGCAATGCTGTTTAGCTGTGAAGCTCCACAAATGTTTTGAAAGAGACTTACCTTTACCTTTCCATTGGCACGTGAGGGGAGTAGATAACTATATTTAATTTTAGGCACAGATTCAAATTGATTAAGGTGGTATTTCACGTTAGTCGTCAACTGTCAGTACGTAACCATGTATAGTTGTGACACGAGTAACCTTATTTGTCAAATTTGGAAGCATTTTTCAGCACAAACAATCCCCTCTTGTTCCCACCCCATGAATAGAGTCTCGCATGGTAATTAACTTTGACCTTCTCGGAAATGTCAGACTCTTTCTTAGGGGTTCAAGAACAGTTGTTAGCTTGTCGTACTTTCCCATGGCTAATTACCTTTCCCAAACAACACACATAGCAACTCTGCAGTCAAGTCACACATCTATATCACCACATCTGCTGGACCTGACACGTTTAGATTCCCGTGGTACAACACGTCGTCCACCCAGCCTGTCACACATCAGAGGATCATGTTCGGCGAGGTCAGAAGTTGCTCATGTTCTCTGAAGCTTTTGATGCCCTACCTGCAGGCCAAAATGGTACTCAGAGTTGGATATTGCAGACCCTTTTAGAGAGAGCAACCCCAGAGGACAGCAGTTCAAAGGGACATCAGCAGGCAGCAAGACGTGGCTTCACTACTGTGTTATGAAAAGCAGACAGGAAAAAAAACAGACTTTACTGCCCTATGTAGTTTGGCATGAATATACTTGACCCATTCTAGTTTTCCTGTGAGAATTATTCTGAAACTTACAAGTGAGAAAATTGAAGTCGATTATATATCTTCCCTGTATTGGCTGTCTCTGTGAGCCTGAGGCTAATGGTCTGCTCCTCTGGTTCTAAAAATATACACCCTGACAAGTCAGCTTCTTAAAATATTACATTACATTATCTTGATATCATAGGAATTTCAACATAGATACTTTAAAAAGTGGATATTATGCCCCAGAAAGCCCTTTAAGGATATTGCTCAAAATATTCTCGTAGCCTCAACAATTTCAATGTAAGTTTGTTTTAATTATTAATTGCTTTACTGATTATTTCCTCAACATATGAATTGTTTTGGCATTTAAAAAAATGCTCTAAAATGTGAGACAGTAGACAATACTTGTAAGAGTACTTCTAAGTGGACTGTTTGGATATCTGTTAGTGGTGCCATTTTGCTTTAACATCTTACATATCAGAGGAAGAATAGACTTATTTTTAAGTTCCTTTCAACAGCTGAAAGATAGTGTTAATTGGCAGTGAGTTTCATACAGCTCACCCCATAGCAGTGTTTGTACCTACGAATCATTTCCAGGAAGTTCCTCATTGCCTATCTCAAGTGATTACGTTAAGTATAGAACACTGGGATGATAAGTTAACAATAACAAAGGATGACCCAGAACATAGTACATTCAGTACAGTCAAAACCAGTCAAGTATTCACAGCACTCTGCCAACTTTGCCTTCACATTGTCATCACAAGAGCTCTTGGAAAATAGAGAAGAGAACACCAGAAGCATCAGATTGTTCAACTTTACAAATGTAATTAGTTTAATAGTCACAAAATGTTGAGTCAAGTCAAATTTATTTCTAAAGTGCTACAGTAATCTAAAGTGCTCTTAACATGGGTCTATCACAAAATACTTTACAGCTAGAGCTAGGATGTGTGTATGTGTGTGTGTAAGTTGATTTTGTATTTTGCTTCCACTCGGTCTGAAGAGTTTTCAGCTTGAAGAAAAATGCTTACAAATGTCCAGTGTTTAAAAATCTTAATTTTGACTTTCGGTACGTGAAACAGCAATAACATTTATGAATCGATAACTGTGAGGTGAGGTGTGAGACATTTGATCGAATTAACTTGAGTTGTATGAAAGTATAAATAATAATAAACTGGATGTTTTTTTCTTCCTTAATGTGGGTGTTCAGTGGAGAAACTGTATAATATATGAGTGCAGCCTTGTTTATGGCTGCACCACTACTCATATAAGAAGGTGAAACAAACAAACACAGAACTCATTAAATCTGTGAGAAGGTTGCAGGTTTGAGTTTTGACCCTCTCTTGTCATTTGCATCATCTTGGCATTTGATTAGCCACTAGACATGGACAGATATTTTTATTGGGCTCTCCAATAAGAGGGGGATGGGTAATATTTTCTTAGAAAGCTGCCAGCTGTCATCTGTACATCAAGGCTTAAGGCCAGAACAGAGCAACAGGGAATGCCTGAGAAGCTGATGTGTGTTGTTATGCTTAAGTGTTAACACAGCGAACTTTATCAGACTTTGAGTGTTATTGTACGCTGCAGCTGTTTTTACCTGAGAGATCCTTTCCTTTTTAGAGGATATTAATAGGTTTAACAAACAGATGTTATCATAAAATTAGCAATTAGACTCAAATTCATCAGTAATAACAAATAAAAACACACTAATCAGAACAGGAGGCAGACATGTTAAAGTTCATTATTACAAATAAATACAGATAAGACGTTGATATAAATGAAAGAAAAGAGACAATAATGAAAAGATGACAGGCTTCTTCCATATTTTTTAAGATCAGTTCCAAATAGCTCTTAAAAAAACATCAAATGAAAGTTTTGCTTATGTAAGTGAATTTTTTGTTAGGTTGACCTGACCAAACATTGAACAAGGAAGAATAATTATGTTTGTGATCACTCATTCAGAATCTCTGCCTTTTTCTTCGAGCACTGTGTAATGCAGTCTATTCAGAATCAACACTCACTTTTGTTTTTTTCTTTGTTTGTTTTGTTTTTTCCCCCAGTAACAACAGTTGTAAGATCACACAGCAACTTTATGTATGCTTTCATTTTGTTCTTCTGAAATTTTTGTCTATTTTTATTCCCATCTCTCTATCACTCAAACACAAACAGTCCACTTCAAATAACATAAGTATCATCTGTTAGTCATGTCATTCACTGACAGATTTAAGCAGCAGTTAGGCAAGCTGGATATCATCCTTTTCTCTCATTATCATATACCCTATAGTTCAGATGGTGTTGTTCCTTCAGATGGATCAAAAAATCAAAACTGCTAAAGTGGGCCACTAAATATACTTTGGCTGTTATTATACCTGGATGGCCCACCCAATTACAGTCAAGGAAACACTATAAAGTTAGAGGAAATTAATACCATAATGCCTGAAAGGAAGACTGAGGGGGCCTTGAAGATCAATCATAATCTAAAATCATCAGACTGTCAGACCCACTTGAGACCCCAAACATTCATACATTTAATTACATCATATGAAAAATGTACACAACCAATAAAATTGTTAAAATCAAAGTACAAGTACGTGTCAAATGAATTACAGCTACGTCAGAATCCTCATTCAAGCCCAGAGGCTGGAGTACAACCAGTGTGAAACCAGATTTGCTCCATATGGCATCGTGGTCTGGCCAGACAGGCTCTCCAAAGTCACTGGCCTAGTTCTCACCCTTGTATAGATCAGCATCTGGCTGATCTATCCTGGCTTCAGGAAAAGACTACAGGGACAAATATGATGGAAGTCATGTAATCTGGGCATATCTGACCTTAAGCACACCAAACCCAACTGTAACTAAACGTAATCATGTTGAACATAACGCCTGTCAGATGATTTTCAACATTTCTGTAACTATTTTGTCCCCTAGTTTGTTTTTAAGCATTCATTCTTTTGGATTTTCAGCTTCTGCAGAAGGCATTTGATGTTTGCAAGAACTGACTTGATTGTCTTGAGGCTCAGGGCAGAGATATGCACATTATTAAAATGGGTGGCATTTGTAGCAGAAATAAGGACTTTTTTCCAACCAAGAGTTCTGCACAGTTGTGGAATTGAGATGCTGGTGGGCATGTTGTGGCACCAGACTACCCTTGATCTAATACAACTGATCTGAAACAGACACAGATTCAAATGACACACTGTGATTATACTTGGAAATGTTTTAGAAATCTGACTTGGGGAAGAGTAATGATCTCATTCTATGAAAGCATTGTGTTTATGACCTGCCTTAGGCTTCTCATTCAGACAATAGAATAAGAGGGAGAGCTGAATAACTAACTAAGCCAGTTGTCAAAGGGCTGAAAAAGGTATTAAGCAGGAGATGAACTGAAAAACATGATTTTATGAGCAAGGCATGAATGATCTTCTTTAGATGAATATACCACAGAGCATCTTGAAGGTCAAAACCTTCTCTTCGGCAGACGCAGCTACAAAGTGAATTGTTTTTCTCTCAAATTTACCCAAGCGCTTCGTTGTTTGGGAAAACCTGAGCAGTCACTATTCTGAGATCTCTTTACCACAGAGTCTGTCACCAGCAGGCAGAGCACCATCCATCTCTGACAGTCTGCTGCTAAACTGGCATAAATATCTGCCCTTCACAATGTGCCAATTATTTCTGCAATGTCAGAGGATCTGTGAGGCTCAGAACGAGCATTTGTTGCTTTAGTCTCTTCACTTTATGTCTCTACATTACGCTGCACTTCATGCTTCATCTCAGGAACTGGCAGAGTACTGTATAGTGGATACACTGGCTCAAGCAGGTGTCCCTTTGCCACGTTTTGCTGAAGTGGATCAAAGTGCCAATTTCAGCTTGTGTGCTTTTCATGTCTATTTTTTTTATTTCTTATTGTCTTTGCACATGAATTATGTTGATATACGTTATTCTAGTGTCATTGTAGAACTGATGCAGTGGACATTTTGGGTCAGTTTGTAGGTTGTCTAAGACTAAAGTTTCACTGTATGGACATTTCACTCTTAATTGGTTTCAATTAGAAAGCTAATTAGCACACAGGACACAACATGGCAGGAGTACCAGCATTTTACTTGTTACAGCTGAACCCTTGCAAATCATTAAGACTTTAATAAGATTTTTAGATGTGTTCATTGTTTATTGCTAATTAATGATTTCATCGCCTGGCATTAGCCATTTCTGGACTCACAGCTGCTGACATTTTAATAAGCTGATAGTTAACTGTTAACTAAAATCAATTTTACTTAAAAATAAAGTTTATCGTTGGATACACATTTCTTACAGTGATGACGCCCTCTGAAAAGAAATAGCAATGGCAATGAGACAAAAAGCTGTGGGGGGAAGTGAAAGGATGAGACTGTACTGCAAACATGGTCTCAGAGAAGCAGCTGGCCGACAGGAAAATAATTATGACTGAAATTTTTAAGCCAAGTTTCCACCCACAGCACCAGGAATTTTCAGTTCCAGGAACTTCTTTCGGGGGGGCACGGTGGTGCAGTGGTTAGTACTGTCGCCTCATAGCAAGAGGGTTCCAGGTTCGAATCCCGGTCTGGGCCCTTCTATGTGGAGTTTGCATGTTCTCCCTGTGCCTGCGTGGGTTTTCTCCGGGTACTCTGGCTTCCTCCCACAATACCAAAAACATGCACATTAGGTTAATTGGCTACTCTACATTGCCCCTAGGTGTGAGTGTGAGAGTGTGGTTGTTTGTCTTTGTGTGTTGGCCCTGCGATTGGCTGGCAACCAGTCTAGGGTGAACCCCGCCTCTCGCCCGTAGTCAGCTGGGATAGGCTCCAGCTCCCCCATGACCCTGACAGATAAGTGGTATAGAAGATGGATAGAACTTCTTTTGTGTGTTCATGCTTTCTTATGGTGTAATTGGCATCAGGTAGAAGGTGGTAGATCAGTACTGGACATCCCTGCCTCATAACCGTGTCTGGTCTCTAGTCACGACTCCAGCATGCACACTTCACTGAACTTCACTCCATATCCTGTTGTCTATACTCACTGCTATGTGACTCACTGTAAAGACCTGTTAAGTAATGTATGACCACATACCTTAGCAGGAACAGAAAGTCTAGTAGGCTGCAAAGTGAGTTTGAATGTTGCACTTAAAAATATCTCCACTCAGTCACGAGTCAGTTGCTAAGTCTTAAAACCTCACTTTTGTGACAAATCAGCAGAAGGCGTGAGATTGTTTCAACTGTTTCCAAAACTACAGAAGCCAAGAATGGTGTATTAGTATTTTAATGCTCAAGATCTCAAGTTAATTTTTGCATAATTTTGAAATAACAAAGCTTATTTTCTCATGATAAAAGGTTAACTCTTTGTTGTGTTATGTTATCTGAAGATTCCGAAAAAATTAACCCATTATCACAAGAAAAGAAAAGCTCGGTTCCTTGTTATACTTAAAATGTTTATCAGAGATCAGCAGTACTGTGCCAGTTTGCATAGAAGGCGTACTGACAAATATAGGAAAATGTCAGCTCAAGAAGTACCCATGACTAATCAACAAATCACGCTATATTTCAGTCTTATTTATTTGTGTACTTTAATATACCATTCAAACACCCACCAGTATAAGTAGTTTATTTGACAATTGTCTCTCACAAATGTCTCACTCTAAAAAGTCCCTGTGGAAACAAATGCTGCATAACAATACTAATATTACATGTATCTCTTACAATAAGTAGCCATATCGTAAATACTCCCATATCAAATCAGGTAAAAGATTCTTAATGCAAGGATCAAATGTTGATAAGAAGTTTATACGATTTGCTTTGAAACTCCCAAACCCACCCCACAGAGCAGTGTGTGTATGCCATGGTCCACTATTATTAATCTTTCAAAGTCATTCAATCCTGATAAATTATTTGTTTTTAAAAATTTAAAGCATTATTTTCTTGATACATCCAGATGTGGTTGTTGTCTCTTGTGTGAAAATACTGAGACTACTTTTTCAACATTTCCTGTAACCAGGAAAATGGCTTGAGGTTATTTCATCCAGTTATTGGATCATTGTCGTTGATGGGTAAACCTTTCACTTCCCCCCAGGACAAATCATGGCATTCATCCTAATACACCTTCGATTTCCAACCTTATATCCTCTCTATCTTTGCTCTATACCATTTCTTTGCTCACAATACTTCAACTAGTGTCATCTTCCATATACTGTACTGTCTATATTCCATACTTTTTCAGAGAGACAAGGAGCTCCAATCAGTGAGATTCACTGGTGAAGTGACTGGTTGAAACAAAGCTCTGCAATCTCCCAGGCCTTGATAGTACATGGATGAGAACCACCAAAGTCTTAACAATTCTGCAGTCTGCATCAACTCATGCCAAAATTGCATCCATGCTTCCATCAGTGGTGCCCCCCCCCATCACAGTGGGCTTTCATACAGTGTTGGACACGCTGTCAGCACCAAGGAGCTCTAGCCACGCGGTGACACTATCCTCAGTGTCAGCAGCCTACAGCCTGTCGACTGTGTTTCATGCTAAAGGCTTTCTGAAATGAATATTGTAAATCCAGTGGAAAGTTAAAGCGCCTTTAAGCCCTGGTTATAGCATGACAGCTCATGAATATTTCTGATGGTGCATTCTGTAAAAGAGTTGATGTAATAAAAATAATAATGAATCAGTACACTGATCTTTTCCCATTGCAGTTTTGTTTGTGATGAGCACAAATGAAGTTTTGAAGTATTAAAGCCTTCACGAGTAACTTTTGGGTTTTTTATTTCAAATCTCTCATGGATTTTTCTCTAAGGATTAAGTGTTTTGAATACTTTTCCTCTTAAAAAAAAGATGATACAGCCTTCAGTCCTCCACAGACTTTTGGCTTTAATTCTAGCGCAGTTGGTTCTGCTATTTTGAAACCTTTTTTCTATACCTGACTTTCAGTTGTACTGCTGAGGACTTGCTGTTGAAGTTAGCCCTTTTCCTTTAGGCGCCCTTTCATTTTGTGCAGCATAGAGTTGCTAAAAGCAATGAAAAAAGTTGTTAAAAATCTGGCTGAAGAATGAAGGAGTAAAATATAGAAGCTGAAAGCTGTCTTGTCAGCTCCAAGTATTCACTTGAAAGACCAAGTCACCATCAGTTTGTGACCACTTTGAATTAGACATGAAGATTCTCAGCATTTAAAATGACCTATCATAACTTTTCCTGACTCGAAGCCTTTTTTTTTTTCACTTTGTAAATCACACAAGAAAAATGTGCCCTGTAATGGAACTTACCTAGATACAGTTTTGACTTATTGTTTGACCTCCTAAAACTTTTCTGCTTTACAGTCGAGACAAAGAAGGCTTTGAGTGGTTTAAGATTCTTAACTCTGAGCAGTGGATGCCAAACTGGCAAAAGACAGTTTTTGTTTTGCTTTTTTTAAATTTTACTTTAACATATCACTATTAAGTAAATGTTGATTGCACAATATAATGGCTACAGAACAATGAGGCCATCAGCATTTAGACTGGTTCCCTATATAACTCGCTTTCAATTTTGTCTCCCACTGGACAGAAATCTCCTGGGAAAATGAAGGCAGACTGGTGATCCAGTCAGGCTGGCAGCCTGGCATCATTTCCAACCGTGTTCATGTGTCCATTATAGGCTAAATGAATGAATAAACTCATGCCTTTGTCCTGTGCTGCTGGCAGTTGCTACTGTGAGGAAAATGGAAAGCGATCTGGTTGTCTCTGTGGCAGGAGAGAGAGAAAAAAACAAAGAAAAAGACCGTTTGCAAACACAAGGAGGGGAGAAGTTTCCTGTTTTCACTTTCAGTTTCCACTTTCTTTTGTAAAGTATTTACAATAAGGCAGTTAGTTTCTCTATATGTTTATTATCCACACATCCAAAAAGACCAAAAGCAACAAGGAGTTGATCCTCATAGGAATGGCCTGTGTAACCTGGCAACCCTTTCAAAGTCTTCTGTGTTTCATTCCTCTGTGGCACACAGCTCCATGCTTGTCCAAAACTCATTAAAACATATCGATGAGACACAACATTGCAATCGGTGATATTTCCCTGAACGTGGGCACTTTTTGACTTGATTCCTCATTCATAAAGTTGGTAAAAATTCAGGAGATGGAAACACAAAAATATTTATATATCTTACATGAAATTACAAGAACTCTTCAAACTACATTGTCAGCCAAATGGTAATATAGTCGCTCATAGTGCAAAGCTAATTACGAAAACTGGTTTTAAATCAGTCAAGTACTCTCTGAATCTGAAGAAAAGAAAAACTAAAATATGCCACTGTTGTACACTGTTCTTTCTGAGAAACAATAGCGAGGATAATAAAAGACAAAGAAGACATTCAAGATAACAAAATTAAAAAAGGAAGATTTGAATTGATAAAAACAAATTGCTGATGGTCTGCTTCTCTGGCTGAGACCAAAATCAAGGGGTCCTGACGGATCTTTATTCAGGCCTGGGTGTACTTTAAGTGAGTGAGTGGCAGGTGTATGCATAATCTGTTTGGCACAGCTGCAGTAATGGATATGTGGTGTACCAGCCCTGCAGATTATGAATCATTGCACTGAAAGGACATTTGTTTTGTGTCAATGTAGATGAAGGGGAAAAAAAATCAAGAAGAGGGTTTGTTTTTGTTTTTTTGTTTTTTTGGTTGCATTCCTTCCTCATTGTCACTGCCTACAGCAGTTGAGTGAGCACTCAGCTTTTCACGACACATGCAGTTTGATAGTAATACAGTATTAGAGCATTGCTTATAATTAAAGCAGAGCTTACTGCAGGGGTCAGTGTTTTGTAAGACACCTCTGGGACAATCTCTGGAAGAGGCAGCAAAACCCTATACACCCAAGGCAGAGTTAAATTTTGCATTTCCATCTACTGTGACCCAATTACTCTACGTATATTATGCATTTGCTGTCTTTTGCCATGCTGCTGTGGTGAACACCACAGGCTGTTTGGCCCACTGTGGCAGCAACGTGCTCTTGAAAACAAATTGAATTTATGTAACCTTGCTGACGGGAAGGAACTGCTGGAGTCCATGCTGGCTGGTGAGCGTGGCATTCCCAATGTTTGGGGCCCTGTGGAAACACAGTTATCACCAGCAGAAAGAGTGAACTCACCGCCTACAGTGGCAGCCAGCTTGTTTTGCTATATGGATGATGAAGTTGATGTATGGGCCCCTTGTATGCGTAGAACAGCCCCAGTCTTTCTGCCAAGTGATGAATAGCATCAATACAGTGGACTATTGGAAAAGACCAGGGCACACAAGATCTCATCTCAACTCCTCTTTTCAATTTTCTCCATTTTCCATTTTTGGCACATCTCAAATAAATTGCATTGTTTTTCTTTTTGTTTCGTCCTTCCTTTTCTTGTGCCTTGATCTATAGACCTCCACTTCCTTTGTGCAACTTTTAATGAGCTAAAAGGTATGCAAGAGTGCACAGGAAACACTTGACAAAGCACTTTTGAAAGATTAAGGCTGACTAACAGCACTGTGGTGTCTACTTGGCTTTGTCTCCCCCCTTTTTCTTTCTCTGTGTCTGTCCACCCAAGCAAGAGGCTGCGGGAATGAGCATTGCAATAGAGGCAAGATTAGAATCGGATGTGAATTGGGTTGGAGATTGGTTTGTAGACTGAAAATGCCTGAAAATGGAAGATGGGCTGAAAGCAGGGGGAACACCAGGGGACAGAAGAACAATGAAAGAGAAGGTCACAAATAAAAAGCCAGTGTGAGAGCACAGTGTTGCTTCTTGTAGGTTGGAAAATAAGAATGATTGCGCAACAGAATTTGCTCTGATATTTGCATGGAAAATAACTTTATAATGGCTCTAGATTTTCTCCACAACACGTCATTCTTTAGTTATGTAATTTCACGTAATTGCATCTTTCCGCTCACCCGGAGGCTGCTCTGAAAGCCAACAGCTGGTCTGTGTTTTAGGTCACCCATTAAAGCACTCAGGGTGTTTCGTGGCTTTTATTCCACATTTCATGTCATTAGTTGCTGCTAAGTGAATTTAATGAGAAATTACCTGTTATAGGAACAGCCCAAACTGTTTTTTGCCACTGAACAAAGAGCACACCAATCCCTCATAATGTCTCATGATTATCATCTGAGCCCAAAACCTGTGGGCTACTCAAGGGTGTCTAAGACTGCTTATCCATAGAACTCATACACATGGATGACGATCTGATTTCTAAGATTTTGTTCTTTAAACTTTTGTAGACAGTATTTTGTTGACTACACTCCATTTTCCAGTGTTTGGTATCAAATTATTTCCAAGCAGAGGGCTCTATCGATTATTTGTTGCACTGGGTGTAAGAGTGATAGTTTCCATAAAACTTTCATGTGGTCTGCTTTCCTGTTTACCTGAATAGGAGTTAGTGTTTGGGTGTTAACTCTCACAAAGGGACACTATTGATTCTAACATTGATTTCCAACCATCCTTTCCTCTTTTTCTCCCTCACAGTGGCAAACATCTTGTGGAGAGAAGAAGGTATGTCTAGACTGCTTCTGCTTCACAATAGCGTTCATTAAACTGAGTTAATTGAATTTTTGTAATAGGGTTACTGAACTGTGATGAGAAGGATTAAATGATTTGATGGTTTGAAAGTAGATAGCAATGCTGTAAGCTTATTTCCACTGCAAATGCTTATGCTGTGCAATCTCACAAGCTATTTTAGGTATGTACTGTAAAAGGGAATTTTTTTTGCTTCTTCAGGTCTCGGTATTGGCAACATGTTCTATGTGTTCTATGAAGATGGTATTAAAGTCATTCAGCCTGTGGCATGTGAGATACAGCGACACATTAAACCCAGTGAGAAGCTGCTGGCACTGCAGGTAAGGGGTCAGAAAAAGAAACATTCAGCTTTTTTTTTTCGTTTTTTTTTTCAGTGACTCGCTTTTACAGTGATTCACTGTGAACTGCATTGCACGGGACCATCCCAGCCATCTGTCTGAGTTTAAACACTTGGGTCTGACTGTTGGAAGAGATCACCTTTGACTACGTATAGTATAGAGCTGAAAGTTACAAAGACTGCCAATTTTCAAGATATTTTCACCAGAGTTAAATAGGTGTTTGACAGTGTTTTTCAGCTCACTGTTTTGGTTTTATGGTCCACAGAACCTCTCATCAACCTTGTTTTCAACTGCAGCGGAGAGCAGAAAAAAAATGCACCGTGCAGCATTCTGTTGCCTGACCCAATAACAGCCACTGAAATCAATCATAAGCAGTGAACAATCCTATAGTTTGTGCTGCGATTTAGATGAGATTTGTAATCCTGTGCAGACAAGCACATAAAGGCTCAGTGTTGTGCTTAAGAAAAGGCTTTGCTGTTGAACCTCCAACCACCATGCCATCTTAGATATGGTTTGCAGGTGCAGGTTCAACAGGAACAGTGCGGCTTTCCCCTGTTCAGTCCTCATCAAATGAATAGACAAACGGCTGTAAATTTGTTATGTTTTTTTTATGGAAATCCCAGAACTGGAGGTTTAGACTAGAATAGATGGTTAGGATGAATAACGGCTCACCAAGACACTAAACAGAAACCATGTAACACATAGAAGGAACATAACATATGGTCACTTTAATGGGAACTACATACCTCTATATTTTGTAAGTTAAATGTTCCTTTGTAGATTAGGGACATACAAATGCTATTTTTCGTCTTTGGTGAGAACATTTTGGATATTAATGGTTTTGACCAAATGACACTGAAGAATATAAATGATGAAGAAAACTAAATTATGGTTAAAAAAAAAGCAAAAAACATAAACACCAACATCAAAAATGGGACATGATAAATTTAGAATGTGTGAAATAAATGAAAAGTTGCTAAAATGTTTAGTGCATTTCAGGTTTAAGAAAAGGAAGGTTGTACTTATTCATCATCTTTAGTTTAGTTTTTTTGTTTGTTTGTTTGTTTTTTTACCACAGACCAGTGCAGCTAAGTACACAGAGTATATGTATCAGATTATAAAGATGTTATGGCATGTATATTAGCAAATACTTGCCTATTTACACGTCCAGCAGACACTGAGCAACATTAGCATTCATTTGGTGTCATGTTTATGTCCTGTAGTCCAATATTCACTGTCCTTTTTTGTTTTAACTCTTTTTTGTCTCCTGAGGGAAATATCTGTTTGCACAGTGGGTTTAACAGACCATTTTTTTTGCTGAAAAACAGCTATTACTGCTGCTGCAAACTGTGCCGATGAGAGGGGTCAGATGGAACCAAAACAGTAAAGCTGTTGTTAAAACTGATCTAAAAGATGTTAAAATACCATGTAGAGCTGAGGTCAGAGTTGGATGACCCTTTCCATTTTACATGTAATAAATCTTGCTATTGTGGACAGATACAACGTATCAGTGCCATAGTGCATGGATTAATGCACCTTGAAAGTGGTTACTAACAGTCAAACATGTTCTTCAAGCCAGTATTGCTTGAAAACAGCAACACACATTGGACATAGGTGCTACCTTAATTTAGTCCAGTGACGGACCACATGCAGTCAGAGCAGGTTTCACCTCTCAGTGGACTTTTTACACCCAGCCACCACTGACTCACTGTTTATCACTAAAGCTTTCAAGGAGAAAAATATTCAAAGCAGGTTGCTGATAGATTCCTGTTAGATTTACATGTGTTCTCGATTGGACGCTATCCTCTGAGCTGCATTTCATCCAGGAAGCCTGCGCTTATTGGATGGCAGTTATACAAAAGCGATGCAATGAATGCACAGCAATCAGCCAAGCATTCCTCTGAGAGGTGTGTTTGTATTAGGATATCAATCCAGTGCTGTCACTGAGGATTGCTGTGTGAACACATGTGAGGCAGCTCTCGGCACTGCACTCACGTTTTCTCCATCACAGAGGAGCACTGATTGATTTGTTTATGGTAATCGCACAGCCTATCCATTCTCTTTAACCACCACATAGAGTGTTTTACTGTGATACAGGGAAAACACTGAGACGTCCAATTGTAGAGGAGTCAGTCCACGAAGTATCTTTATTTTGCCTCCCTTAACTTAGAAGAATCTCCAAAGGTGCATGCAAGTTTTTCTTGCTGTCACAGAATTATGTTGTACACTGTTGTGTTGTCAAATGGGTATATGTTAGCAATAAGCTATGGATACAAGGCTCTTTAATACCACACACCCAATAATTTTTTTAATTTGTTTATTTTCATCATGAAAAAACAAGTAAGCTTGATTATAATATATAATAATTGATTTTCTGAATAATATTTGCAAGGGGAAAATCAGTTTATATCAGAGGTTGTCGATATATGGCCCTCAGACATATTTTGTATGACCCCCAATTCGGCATGCAGGCTTGAATTGAGTTTACCATGTGAGAGACTGCTGTAAATGTATAGCAGTTTGGATTGAAACCTTGAGAGAAACATCTTGAGAGAATACAAGTGAGCTTGCTGCTATACTCTGCTGTGAAATGTCTCTTTTTGACACTCAACTGGATGTTGCCGCTTCACTGTTCTCTGCAGTTTTCCTCCCCACAGACAGCTGATGTTGTGTCACAAATATATTAGCTCCGCAAAACATCTATTGGCTTAACTGGGGAATATCAGAACCCTCATATTTCTCGACATAGCTCTTTAAATGTCATCCTTCACATTCACAAGTGAAAAGAGTAGAAATGGCTTTAAAACATTTTTGCAGTAGTATCTTTTTTACAGTCTCTGGTTAAGAGATACAGTCCAGTATTGTATTGTATTGTTTCTGGAATGGTTCCAATGCTGCAATGTTCTACGCAGTAAGGATTTTAGTGAATCCATGAAAAATATACAGTGTTCTGTATCTAGAGAGTGTATGCATTTACATAATAAAGGGGAAAAAAACATATCTGCAGTTTAAGAAGCTGTCAGCTACTAAATAAATCGGATGCATGCTATGCACCCACACGCATACTGACATATGCAACACACATAAACACAGGGAGGATTACAGCCGCCTCCATTCACACCTTCGGCTGCGCATCAGATGTTCGATTTCTCACCTCTTAAAGGTGCTATAAGTAAGATATTTACAGCCCTGTAGCACAAAATGACCACGGTGTGCGTCTGAGGGGGTTTCACAGGGTTCAATACCAGTGAGTCAACGATTGCAATTCAGCAAATGACTGGCTTTAAAAAAAAAAAGACTTTCCACACCTCTTTCAGACGGAATAGAATGACGGATGAAAGTGGACACTGACAGACATTACAGTTACAAAGAACTGAAAACCTCATTATAAAGCTCAAATATCCAAAGTGCTGTTGCTGTTTTAGTATTCTGCATCATGAAATGACCTCTTTACTACATTTTATTATTACACGTCAGCCCAAATTAACCTGCTTTTCTACAGATAAAATACAAGGGACAGGATGGGTGGAGGGCTCAAGTAGAGATGAGATAAATTTAGCAGTGATGCCACAGCTCCCCCTCATCCCTGATAGAGTTCACTGAAGTTCATGTATTATCTAATGCCCCTCTAATTCAGAGAAGTTGGCCTACGGGAAGGCAGCTGTCACAGACTGCCTCTGCGGTTGTAAATATGGGAGAAGAGTTCATCCCACCATGCCGGAGCCCTTCATTCATCCTTGCTGGCCAGCAGCTCCCTAAATCGTCATGCACTCTGGAACAGATGACTGGGCAGAGCCTGGAGGCTTGGAGGGCTGGGGAGGGGGTGAAGGAGAGGAAGACTCCAGAGACAAAAGGCTAGTTAATGCTCCTATCGGCCAAGAAGGGGAAAGCTGCCAGGACTGGAAGCAGAGCTAAGATCGGCTGCAGGCTTTGTCCGCCGAATTATGTATGGACAAATGAGAGCGATTACAGAGATTTTTCAGGAGCTTGCAAAGCTCGTTTATCTAAGTTGCCAAGATAACGAGACTCACATCAGCATAGGTGATACGACTGCGAGCAGTAAACAACACAGAATAACGACTGGAAGAAGATAATTGGGTTTTAATGAGACATATTTCCCTGTGATATGGAAAAAACCCCCCAAAAACAATTAGTTAACAGTGAATGAGTGTGCTTTTGTTTCCTTCTGCAGGAGGAGGTGTGCCCAACCACACCAGGAGAGGAGGTTCAGAGATGTGTGTGGTCATCAGCAGCCAACATCAAGGACAAGTTTATTTATGTGACACAGCCAACCTTGGATCGAGTGCTCATAGTTGACATCCAGTCTCAGAAGGCTGTCCAGGTAGGTTTCAGGCTAAAACTGGGTTCGTGTCTATTTTGCAGCACGGTAATAGCTTACAGTGTTAGAAGGGTTAACAAGTTTACATAGAGCTGCTGAAAAAAATGAAATCTGCTCGTGCCTTTGTAACAGGAAAGATTTTTTCTAACAGCGGTTTAAAATCTGCTTCCATGTGTGCCAAACAGCCTCAAGGTTGCAAGGGAAAAGAGTTTTTTTCTCCTTTTTGTCCAAGAGTTACCAGAAAAGAAATCCAAATTCAATCACTGATTGAATGCGATATAGGTCACAAGAACCTTAAGTAAATCATTACTTCTTTGAGTGACTTTACTGAGTGAATGACACATGTTTTCTTCAGGTTGTTTGTTTCAAAAACAGGAGTCATCTTCATTCAGAAAGACCAGTATTTGCGTGCCTTGGATTATATGCTCTAACTTTCACCAAAAACGCAAGTGACATTTGTTCACGGCTTGTTCATTAAATATGCCTGGACTTAAAATATTCTGCTTGAGTAATAATTTAATAGTATTTTAATACACAAGAGAGTAAGCTGGTGTGTGGATGCTGGCCCTGATGAGCTTGCGTGTTTGACAGGCAGTTGGCTTTGACTTGTGGTTCATGATCATGTCGATGATGTAAACAGAGATGTTCAGGAAGAAAACACAGTCAGTTCAACACCAGTAAGCTGTTCAACAGTAACACAGAAAGTCCCTTGTTCTGTTTAGGTAAGGAGTGTTAGCCTGTACTAATAAGGCTAGCTTGTTTGGAATTTTTTAAAATGTAGTAAATGGCTAAATAGTACAAATTTTGTACATTGTTGACTATGATACAGCAACAGTAATTTTCAAAGTCATTAAATTACTGTACTCTAAGTTGTGATTTGCATATTGCAAGTGATACTGACAGGAACTATATACAAAGACGTATCAGGACCACCACTGTTTGGCCCAGGTAGATTGTACAAAAATAAGGTGTCAAATTAAGCTGGTTACACCTGTTATTCTGATGTGTCAGATTACTGATTACACATTGAATAAACATTTCATTTTTTTCTGCCGCTTATCTCATTTTCAGGTTGTAGCTACAGGCTGTAAAAAAATCAGGTTGACAAAAGTTTAGCTATTTGCAAATGTAGCTAAATTATTATAACATAACACTGGAATTCATCATCACCTTGGAGCCTCAGCTGTATATCACTGCATCACTAGATCTCTGTTCCAATTGCAAAGACAGTCCAAAGAGCTGCCTTTTCACCTTTAAGATCAGTTTTCCCACTTGACTTCAAATGTTAACCCCCAGTGTGACCCATTTCATACATACTGCAGCAAGTCAAAGCTTGCACTGAACTGATACATTGATGTGGTGACCAAGTTACCCTGAGCCCTACCTCTTCATGGATACTGTAACCTGGCAACCCTTCATAGATGTTATAACATGACAACCCTGCAGTTTTCCTAGCAGACTGAGTAAGAAGCAATCCCTCAAACACTCTGCCACCCTACAGCACTACCTCTTTTCCTCAGAGAATTTTATTTTGGTGAGGCAGGCTAAGGAAGTAGCACAATTCCTTCCTGACAACATTTGTATCGTACCTTTCTCATGCATAGCTTTGAGTTAAATTATCAGTGTCAGTGGGTTTTTGGGTGTGTCAGTTAACCCAGGGTTGCTCAAATCCCTGCAGATGTTTCTGACACCATGATGGCTGTTTACAGCTCAGGAGCCTCTCGGGGTCCTGCCAGCAAGCAGGTTGGTGTCCCAGAGACTGTCACAAGCTCATTATTCAGTCGCCTGGAGGTTTAGCTTCATTGCATTATATTAGCAGTTGTTAATTAACCACCTGAACCCGTCACGAATAGTAAGAGATGATTTTTGGTTTCCCTGTTGTCCATTTTCTTATTGAATCATTAATATGATTTATATAATATTCATTGAAGGCTTTTTAATGAGCACATTGGATTTGCCGTGTTATAGCCAATTAATTGCAAAGTGCACACGGATAAACGTTTGAAGTGGCTGTGATGTTTTCCGTGCTTCATCTCTGACAGATCCGCAGTCAGCGCCGGAGTTACACAAGCATATTGGCTGAGGATCTTGATAATCTTCCTCAGCCAGAAAGAAGTTGTTAGTCAAGAGAAAAAGAACAACATGAACACCTGTTTTCTCCGGTGACTACATGCTCAGAGATTAGTTAGGATTCAACAGATATTCTCATCTTATTTGCAATAACCCTCTCAGGAGCTGTTTGCTCTCTCACTGAAACAATATACATTTTGCCTAGATAAACAATACTATTAAGGCTCCATGGCAAAACAAATATCGTAGAACATAAGCTGCAGTCAAAAGGGATTGTGGGAATACAGGACTGCAATCATTTTCTGGAGATGATTGCTTTTTCTTGTTGCTGTTGATGGTGGCGCTACTGCATGCATTCTTCTCCCCAGTGCATTCTTTGTTCCCTTTGAGCCGGCTGTCTATCCGCACTCAGGTGGACATAACGCATGAGGAGCGCTTTTCCATCACATACGACTCATCTATTGTTCTGACTTGGAATATTGCCGCAGAGCGTCAAGGAACGGATAAAGACTGAAAGCAATTACTTCAGTGTGGTAAAGCAATTGTGTCTGTCACCACTTGATTTGAAATACAGCTCAACACCTAAAACACCTCATACATAAAAAAGCACACCTTCAGTCCGCCTTGTTAAAAGAAGACTTGCTCCTGTCAACCACCGATGCATTAGTCTGCAGGAAAACTTTTTCAAAAGCATTACCACTGCACATCAAAGAGGAATCTGTTCAAAAGCAAAACTGATTGCCTTGAATTGTTATTCTGTGGCCCTGCTCTCTATAAAGGCTCTGTTTGGTTTAGTTGTATGTGTGTGTGCACTTGTGTCCCTGCAGACGGTCAGCACCGACCCTTATCCTGTGAAGCTTCACTATGACAAATCTCATGACCAGGTGTGGCTGCTCAGCTGGGGAGACATGGAGATGAACTTCCCTACTCTCCAAGTAAGTCCACAATTCACTCAAATGTTCATTCCTCTGCAGAGATTTGTCCTTGCAAAATGGTAGAGAAGCACAGAATGAGACACACAAGCAGAGATTAGACCTAAAATGGAAATGGGGTTTAGAACATTTGATGAAGACTGAGGAAACTGTTGGCAGACAGATAAAGAGCTGTTACCTTGTCAGCTCCCACCTCAGATGTATAGAAATTATGCATCCCTGTAGTAATTCAACATTGTCTGAATTTGAGCCAGGGTTAGCAAAGAGCAGTGCATGTGTTTGTGTTGCATATGTAGGTGTGTCTTGCTGATGTTTGTGTGGCTCCTCTTGATTGATGAAGTGCCAAAAAAAAAAAAAGAAAGTTTAATATGCACAGTCAAAAGCAAAGAAAAAAGACATCATATCTAGAATGATTTAAAACAGGTAACGGCAGAACATACTAATGTTTAAGAAGCTTTTTTTTTTTTTGGCATTTTCATTTAAAAGTGATTCAAACCACTAATTGATTTACCAATTGTTTCAGCTTTAGATCTGATTACAATAAATATGAGCCATCTCCCAGTGCTGATTTCAATAAATATCATGTATGAAAAGTTTATCAGATATGATATATAGGTTGTAAAGGCACACAAACACACAAGTATATTGCAGATTTCCTTATAATAATGATCTTGGAAAAAACATTACAGCTAATTAAATGTTCTTACTTTTTTTTCCAGTATGACATTGTGGCATTAATCATTACAGCCTCTCTGGGAATTTTTAAATGCTGATTTGTTTGTCTTGTGTGATGAGGGGAAATTAATAGTCACTTCCAACACAGTGTGTAAACATTTGAACAGCTACACGTTTTCAAATGTTTTGGCTCAGAACTGCAGCACGTTGAATCTGAAATAAAAGCAATCATAATGAGGACAAAGTGCTGATTATCTGAAGACCAGCAAACATCTGAGAGTTCCAAAAACATATCTTAATACATCAACCAATAATAAAAGTTTTGAAGTTTATTATTGAAAGATTTATGGCTATGATAGTCACTCAGGTATTTCTTAAATATCTCACTGTGGCTTTTGTGTATAGCAATTTAGCCAGTATTCAAATAATGGCTATATCTTGAATATATGTCCATTTTATATTGCTAGCTGGCTTTTTAAAACATTTTTGGAACTGATAGTTGGCAAAGATGGTTGTGGTACATAAAAAATAATATTGTATAAACATGTATTTACCCAACAGATAGATGGATAGATAGTACTTCAAGTTGTCTTTTTCTTTGCCATATTTATGATGGATGTAAAGGAATAGTGCAACATTTTAAATGTGAAAAGAAGAGTTGAGTTTCATTCATTAAAATTGATATTGTGCAGGGAAAAAGCCAAACTCCTCATGTGAGTTACTTACAGAAGTAAATAAAGTAGGATTTACAGTATGTGCAATAGCTATCATTGGCAGGGCAGCTGAATTCGTCCAGCTCTAGTCAAGTCCATAACCCTTTCATTGTCACAAGGACACTAAATGGTTAGAACTTATGCAAACATCCTCCAATGTAAAATCAATGCTGTCCAAATTTTTAAAGATGATTTTTAAAGAGAGAAGTTTTGTTTCCACTCAGAGTCCTTCTCATTCAGCTCAAGCATTTTTTCCAGTTTTAATTCATTTGACAGTCCTTCTTGTCATCGCCCGCACAACAATTCATAACGCAGAGTTTTGTTCCGTGGCAATTTGCTTTGTGCATTGCGGCACAATGAAAGCAAACACTGCCTACACACAAGCACACATCTGCACGCTCCCATACATGCACAAATATTATTTAGACACAGTGACAACAGCACACATCACCTCCTGCTGTGAAGCTCCAACATCTCAGCAATAAGGAAAGAAGCTGAAGAAGAGTTGTATGCCAAATCAGTGCAGACAAGCAAAGATAAAAATGGCCGCAAAATATTATGTTATTATTCAAGTGGCTTTTAAGGGATGAAGCCCCATAAAAAATGAAATACAACATGTCTTTTACAAGTATTTTGGTTGCAAGCTACAAATACGTATTAAGAGATTCAAATAAATTGAAGCCAGCAGCACTAAGTGTATTTATCAGGCTCGTGTTTAACACCCACCACCTTCTCCACTGATGCTCACCAGGTGATCAATCAGGCTAGTGGAAGAGTCTCCCACCACACTGTGCACACACAGCCAGTCGGCAGACGCTTCGACAGGGTGGATGATTTCTTCATTCCCGCCTCCAGCCTCATCATTAACCACATCAGGTATGTCCAGTATGATCCAAGAGCACTCCTAATGCAAACTTCTTTGCAATTTAAATTCATCCCATTGGTATTTTATTCACTTTTTTTTTTTCCTGCACTCGATACGGCGATAATGATTTGGATGAGTGCTTTGTGTGCGCGTGTGTGCTCCTCTGTTAATGTGGTAATGGAGGTTTTTGGAGAAAGGCCCAGTTGTTAGCTGTGCTGCAGGGAGCGTGGCAGATCACATGAAATTGTTCTAAAAATAAAGCCTTGTTAGATCAGCTGTGGAATTAACTTTACATATCTGAATTACTAAATTATTAAAAGATCAGTTTTATAATTTTGGGACAGGAACACTAATCCTGATAAGTCAGATCAAACTATGAAACTAGGTGGTGCTGATAAAATTTTAACCATTATCCTGTTTTTGTTGCCTATTTTAACTGTAATGTAAAATCTTTGTTATCAGATGACGCAGCTAGGCTACTTAACGTCTTAAAACACTTAAACAGATTGGTGTTTGTATATTGTTAACTGACAAGCCCTGAAACAACAAAGGCTTTAATTACCTCTATGAAGCATCCTCAACCAATAAGCACAAACAAACTGTGTCAAACACAAACAGTGACGTTATTATCCCTAATCTTCAACAAGGGAATTTGAGCTCTATGGAAGCTCAACAGAAATAGTGACTTAATGTATATTGTGATATGGGCCTACCAAGTAATAAAAAGAAAAAAAAACCTGATAAAATCTTTTGATATATCATGCAGCCTTACCTGGATCAGTTAATCTGAAGCTGCTTAGAAACCTGAAGTGGTGTTAAGCGATGTGCTCAGTAATTAAGCACATTGCTTTCACCAGCTATGTCACTGAAGCAAGGGAAGGCAGCCTAATTATTCTGCAAAGCATTCAGAATGTTAAGTCAATGCTGATGGCTTCACTTCAAATGCCATGCAGGTGGTGTGCGCTCTTTTCCAAAAAACAAAACAAACAAACAAATAAAGATTCTTTAAAGCCACATTCTTAGGAGTCCACATGAACTGAAGAGCAGGATAAGATAAGGTAAGATAAGATTTTTTATTGTTGCTGTACAGAACACACAACGGGATTCAGGTGCACTCATGAATTGTGCGCAGTATAAAAAAAGTCCTATAAAATAAATTAATAAATGCTCTCAATTTATTCACACAAAAACTGCATTTGTCATTCACACAACCCACATTTCTTGCCATATGCTATTTAAGGTTAAGGACCAAATTGTTTGTCAGCAGACTTTGACAATATCAGAGAAAGAAATCAGAAAAACAAAGATTCAATCACAACAGCTGCTTCCTCAGTACTGTCTGTCTGTTCAGGCTCTGGGTCTCTGTAAAGCATCTAGAGACAATTTTGACTGTATAAGGTGCTATATAAATAAATAAATTGAATTGAATTGAATTGATAATCCCTCAAACTCTTTGTGCCAAATGGTCAAAGAGGCTGCTTCTTCTCAAATAATACTAATTATATAAGTCACTTATCGTATTAGTGCACCTGAACTAGGATTACTTATTATTTATGTGTTTTCATCAAGATAAAGTAAAAATCTACATAAACCTACAGAGCCAGTAGCCAGGCAGAGACAGTCCTCACCCACTCTTTGACACTTCCATTAATCAACAGCAAAGCACACATGTGTGGAACGCAGAGGTGGTTTTTATAAGACATGATTGCTGTCGAGCTTAGGCTTAACGTGGACAGAGAAATGCTGGTTCCAAACGCCTGACTAATGCCACAAAGAGGCCAAAAACAAGCAGGAGGTCTGGAGGATTTCAGCACGTTAACGGTCTCCTGGAGAGGAGGAGCGGTCCAGTGTGTGTGTGTGTGTGTGTGTTGTGGGTGGGTTTTGCTGGCACAGCTGTAATTAGATCCACAGAGACCTGCAGGGAAGATTGCAGGGAAAGTGTGGCCGCATTTTCTTTTCCCAATCATGTGTTGGAAAATTGCCATCATTACCAACTGGTTGCTCAACCATTCTGGTGCTCTTTTTTTTTTTTTTTTTTTTTTTAAAAAAAAGCTTACTGTAGGTTATTTCTACTGCCAGGTCCTTTTATTATGAATGCTGTTTACATGGTCAAAATGTGAAGCACAAGACCTGATCAGTTAATGTCACATACATGTTACGCAGGTTAGTACACGAAATGCTTCCTCTTTATAAAGCTGCAATTCTGCAGACAGGATGCTGAACAGAGCGGAGGGCAGTGTGGACAAAATTCCCACAGAGCACAGCACTTTTTGTCACTTTAAGGGTTAGGATTATTTCGACCTTTTCACTTAAGATTATCCATCCCTCCATCCATCCATTTTCTATACCGTTTCATCTGTCATAGGGAGCTGGAGCCTATCCCAGCTGACTATGGGTGCGAGGCAGGGTACACCCTGGACTGGTCGCCAGTCAAACACAGGGTGATGGTGATCACACACGCAATCACACCCAAGGCAGAGTGGCCAATTAACCTAATGTACATGTTTTTGGGATTGTGGTAAGAAGCTAGAATACCCGGAGAAAACGTAAACAAAGTTGTCTTTTAAACAATCTATTTTCAAGACTGTTGCTGGTTATTTTTCTGTCAATCAGTGTTGGGGTAGTTACTCAAGAAAAGTAATGCATTACACATTACTAGTTACTTTAAAAAAGTAATCCCTTACCTTACTTAATTACCCACTGCTGAAAGTAATTAGTTACATTATTAGTTACATTACTTTTGGATTACTCTAAAAAAAAATGACCATAACTAAGATGCACCATAACTCGACCAACAATTAACAACATAGAGTGAAACCGTATATCTCCCCAGATCAGCACAAATCTGTATTCTGATGAAAAGGACATACACATAACACGAGATCTATCTTTTATGAATTTTAAGACAAGAAGCTGTGAAATCACTTTGCCAAAACAAGGCATGCAAAATGTCTCAAAATAAAATTAAGACTAAGCTTTCACTCTTAGCTTAATTCAATCATTAAATGCCTGTTTATCTTTCAGTGAGGTAAGCATTAGCAATGCAATCCTTTGCAATACAACAAACAATACACATAACATTAAATAAGTTTCTGGCTTAGGCACAGTTTACACTTTACTGTCATATTTTCGTTCTTCCGCTCAACAAACTCAAAGTAGTGTGCGTATTTCCACCCATCCGAAGACGTCTTGAGCGGCGTTCCCACTTAATCAAACACTAAATCAACACGCATGAAAGGGGACGCTTGATTAATTTTTCTGTCCTCCCGCTCTGCAGATAAGCACTTAAAGTAACGAATTAACGACATGACTTTTAGCTGAGTAACTGTAATGTAATTACATAAGTCACAACAGTAACGCGTTACACTACTGTGTTACTGATAAAAGTAATGTGCATTACACCCAACACTGCTAATCATTACAGCCCAAACTTTTGTTATCATGTTGGGATGTTTTCATATTTTTCTTTTTGTTCAGCCAACAGTTCAAAAGTGCAAAACATTCAGTTTACAGTCACACAAGACAGAAAAGCAACAAAGAATGTCCACATGCATGGTGAATGTTTTAGTATTCAGACCAAGTACACAAAGAGCTTTAGGTCTATACATGTGCATCAGTGTTTTTTATTCGGACAGATGTTTTTAGCAGAGTTATAAAGAAAGTTTAAATTAACTGCTGCCTTGTGGCTCTGAGTTATTAATTTATTTCCGATTTAGTTCCCATGCAGCCATTTGTCCACTGGCAGGAAAGCAGCATTGATTAGTTGATTTAGCAACATGAGCAGACATACATTCAGCAACTTGTTTTGTTGGATTGTTTAATGACTGGGGATTCCTTCAGAAGCTACCATAAAGTGAGCAGGAACTTCTGGAGGCTGTCATTCATTAAATCCATCGACTTACAGTCAGGCAACTCTGCATGTGAGCAAAGAAAAAAGCAAAAGAGAGCTGTTATTTTTTTATTTTATTCACTTCAGTACCCTGCCAGACTGCTTTTGGCCAAACAAGTCAAGCGAGATGTTGATTCGATGTATTTGCGCTGGAGGATGGGTGAACAAGAATTGCTGTGTTATAGACATCTTTTACTGTGCAGCAGTCATTGGTATGTTGCCCTCAGGATCTTCAGCTGAGCTGCAAAGTGTTGAGGCACAGTCATTTCTAAACTGAAAATATCGACATGAAGAAAAGCTGATATAATGTGTAGAAGTTGAACATAATCCTGTTGTGCGGAACAAGGGAGAATCTTTAATGCATTAATCACTGGTACAAATGACAGCAGCTGTCAGTTTGGCTGAGAGAAATCTGGGTCTGCTGATGAAACAACCCAGCTGTTTTCACATTCGAGCGGGGTCCAATAACGTCCGATTATAAATTTATCATGCATGAAAAAAAAAACTTTGGTGCTGATGTAAATGATATTTTTATTGCAGGATAAATGCACCATTGACCTTTAGCTTCCAAACATGTTACCAGTATATTACAGTATGTGTGTGCTACCCATTGATATGTCACAACACCGTCAATACTGAATACAGTCCAGAGCAAACAGCAGTGTTTGACAGGTAATGTTGGTTTGTAAATCATCAGCTCTGTCTACCAGTGGATGAGGACAGGTTTAAAGTGCTCGGTACGTTTTTTTAAATGCTTTTCTCACAAATCAGTTTTCGAGCTTATTTCTTTAATACAGATGGGGATGCCGTAGAATCAGAATACATTTATACTTAATGTCAGAGCACTTTACTTTTAATCTTACAAATTTAGCTTGGTTGGTGTGGTGTAAGATTGGAGACCTGTAATCTCCCTACTGTTTTATTCCATTATATTAGAAGATGGAAAAAAATCTGCCTTTAGTCATTCACATAGATACACTATGTAAACAAATGTATCCAGACAGACATTATGAGCTGTTTTTCAGGGGATTGACTGGGCTCCTTACTTCCAGTGAAGGGAAATCTTATGCTTTTGCTTCAGCATACCAAGACATTTTGGACAATGCGATGCTTCCAACTTTGTGGCAACAGTTTGGGGAAGGACCTTTTCAATGACTATGCCCCAGTGCACAAAGCAAAGCCCATAAAGACATGGTTGGATGAGTTTGGTGTGGAAGAATTTGAGTGGCCCTAACAGAGTCCTGACCTCCAACACCTTTGGGATGAACTGGAATGGAGATTGTGAGCCTGGCATTTTTGTCCAACATGAGTGCCTGACCTCACCAATGCTCTTCTGTATAAATGGGTAAAAATGCCCACAGAAACACTCCTAATTGTGGGAAGCCTTCAAAGAAGAGTGGAAGCTATTATGGCTGCAAAGCTATGTATTTAGAATGTCATTAAAATCTCTGTTGGTCTAATGGTCAGATGTCTCAATACTTTTGTCTAAATAGTGTATGTACAAGTTGGTGAAAGTGAAAATATGCAGTTACTTGTCTCTAAAGAGGCAACAGATTGGCAAACAACATTAAATGGTTGGCACCATTAAGTGGGATTAACTAAATTATTATACACTCTCTAAAACTGTGGAAACAGAAATACAGTTCGCCCATGACAAAGCAGTAACACACAGACACACAGAAAAAAGGTGCCCATCAAAACCTGCTCATACGTCTCCCCTCACAGCACAATTGTATGACATCTCAGAGCAGCTTGTAATGTGGAATACAAGAACAGCATAGCAAATAAACACAAATTAGCATTCTCAAATACACTGCAAATACTAATGCCGATAGTTAAAGTTCCCTGTTTTTTAAATTAAAACCCAATGATAATATAAGTCTGTCGCTTGGCAAGGGTCTGCACAGTCCCGGGTGCCAGATACATTTCAAGCTTCATGTGGAAGGTCATTATGAGACATTGATTGGCGACAGCCAGGTTATTCAAATTAAAGCTCAATTGTTATTAATTGTTAAAGACTTTTCTTCATAAGGTCCATCGTGTTTTCTCTGCATAACTCCATTTCAAAAAACAAAAAAATCCTGACATGTCTGGACTGTTATGGACCCAGTATCCAAAATGATCTCAGGATCAATGATTCCCTCCACAGGGATGATAATGTGCTCCGTGGCTTTCAAACAGCCATCTTCTGTTCTCAGGTACAGACAGCTTGGTGTTCAAATGGCATAAAAGATGATGAATGATGGCAAGACTGAAGTGCCTGTCAGCATCGATCAGCTGGTATTCACATTTAATTGAGGCCTGTCAGCTCCTTGCATATTCACTCTCTACTATGTTCAGCTGTTAAAATGTAATGTGCCATTAACAGATTCTTTGGGTTTTTATAATGACTAGCATTTTCACTGATCAATGCCCAGCATATAAAACTGCTATAATTCTATTAAGGGGAAATGTGTAGTTGATGTTGTACAGCCAATATGAAGATTGTCAGGCACCAGAATTGGGATGTTGAAGTGGTTAAATGAACCTCCGAGCTGCTTTGATTTTTTTTCCTCCTTAAACATAATGCTGGTTCAACTTTCGTAATTACCCAGCACAAATCATTTTGCATTTCTTCATTCAGTTTGACATCTTCTTGCTATGTGACTCGTGCTGCTTTATTTTAAGAAGTAACCACTATGCGCTAGAAAATTCATAAGGCTTAGGAACACGAGGAATCAACACTCTTTACAGCCACAATCCTTATTTAAAGTCTGACACAATTCATTATAGCATTACCTTTTTAAAATTACTTTTACTCACTAATTAAGGGTTCTTGTTGCCTTAACCATATAGTTGGATTGCCTTTGCAGACCACCCCAAAAACGTATAATAAATACTACTTCTCACTTGTTTAATAATTTTGGTTGTCAGGTTGAGTGTACTACTTATTATGAACACTGTGCCAATCCAAACATGCTGATGTTCAGTGGGTTTAATTTAGTGGGTATAACTCCAAAATGTGACTTGATGATGTCACTAGAAGATTTAAGAGCCACGGGAAATAAAATGGCAGTTCCTCCAACAGCTGTCCAAACATTTCACCAAAAACCGATAGTGATCAAGCCTGCCTATGATAACTATGTACTAGTCTATCTTCTGGATGATATATCTCACAGGATAAGTAAAACCTTTCTCTCTCTGGTGATAAATTAAAGTTGGGTGATCACCATGCTCAGTAGGCATCATATTCATATTTATATCATATTCAGTCATATATATCTACTCAAAATTTTATGGAAATCCATTCAGATATTTCAGTCTGGATCAAAGTGGTGGACCTTCTGTCATAATTTGAGCTTTGCAGAAAGACAAAATGCGTTATTGATTAAATCTTTTTGTTTTCATCTTCAAATCATCTACAGATTCGGACTCATCCTTCATCGAAATGAGCCTGTTCTCTACAAGATCGACCTGGAGACAACATCATATGTGAAAAACATCAGCTTACGAGAATATAACTGCATCCCCAAGTCTGTAGCCTACACCCATCTCGGAGGCTACTACTTTGTCAACTGCAGGCCTGACTCGACTGGTGCCACGCAGCCCCAAATCATCTTGGACAGTGTAACAGACAGTGTGATCGGTCAAAACCGCGACGTCACTGGCACTCCCTATGTGTCTCCGGACGGCCACTACATGGTCACTGTTGACGATGGTGATGGCCTGATGAGGATCCAGATGATCTCAGAGCGGGGAGAGATCCAGGAGCCCTTTGACATTCACACCAACCTTCACCTGTCTGATTTGGCCTTCCAGCGCTCCTTCACAGAAGTCCACCAGTACAATGTGTTCGGCAGCTCCGGTCGTCAAACTGATGCTCTGTTTGTGGAGCTGAGCACTGGAAAAGTAAAGATGATCAAGAGCTTGAAAGAGGCCACCAAGTCATTCGAATGGCCATGGAGCAGTAGGAACAGGGTAATGGTAGGCAGCGGACTGTTTGGACAGTATCTGATGACCCCATCCAGAGAGGCTCTCTTCATCCTGGATGGACGGCTCAACAAGCTCAACTGTGAGATCACTGATGTTCTCAAGGGCAATGTGGTGGTGTGGGTTGGGGAGTCTTAGGTCACAACATTGAGACCCAATGAGCTTTCTTTTCCTCAAAGGTACTGTTGCACTGAATTCTGTTGCAATTCTTTTTATTTTGTGGGAAGCGCGATGAATACCACAGATTCTGAAACCAAATTGAAAATTTGTGAAACTAATGGATGAAGGACTGTCACCCAAAAAAGAAGAAAAAATACAAGTGATGGAGTAATTGATTGATACTGTCTTAATGCCAAGTTAAAATCATTGTTTCTGCTGGGTGGTTCAAGTTAAAGTCAATATAAAGTTGCTTGCTGGTAACATTTTCAGGAAAATTGGTATGAATCAATAAATGTGTACAACTTTGTTATTATTGGTTTTATTCGGTGTGTGGGAATGCTGTAGATATTCTCTGAACAAAAACTAATATCTAAGTGAATTGGCAGAAATTTATATATATATATATATATATATATATATATATATATATATATATATATATAAATACACTGTATATGTCCAGATTAATTCTTGTAATTTAAGTTTATCCATCCTCAACTTTTTTCCTGTGCCTTGAAGGAAAATTCCCCTCCATCAGAGGAATTAGCTTAATTATTCCCAGTGTGACTGCAGACTACACCTCTTCCTTTGACCTCTCCATTCATGGTGAGCGTGGTTCCACACAAATCGGCTCTTGTCTATCTGTTCGTCCGCCGCAACCGACTCAGTCTAATTAAAGTGAGCCCTTGCTGTGATCCTATCCTGTTTGAAGTGCAGACTGAGAGACTGAGTGGTTCATTACGGTATTGCGATCTGTAACCTTTGATCCGAAATTATAACCAGCGTTGGAGGGTGTTGAAAAATATAAATGTATTTTTTTTTTTACCCTTTTTAGTCCAAAGCTGAAAAATGAAAGTCAGTGGCAATGTGAGTTAAATTGTATCAGCTTTATACACTACACTTTGTGAAATTTAAAATGTTCCTTAGCAAAGAATCAATAGTGCACTTGTGCAAAATCCTATCATAGCTTGATCCCAACGATATCCGTGGACCAAAAGAAAAGCATCATAGAGAATGATAGAATGAACTGTGAAAAACATGCTGTGTCTGCTCTATTTGACATCATGTTTCAAGTGGATGTTTTAATGTGAAGTAGTGATGAGCTAGCACAGTACGGAGTGGGGTAGTAGTGGTTGTATTGTGTAGTGGGTCTTTGAGGAAAAGCCTTGAATAGAGGAAACAAATTTTTCTGAATGCTCCTGCAGTAGATACATAGTTGGCAATCAATGAAACCTAGCTGGACACATTTCTATGCATTTTCACCCTGGCACTCTATGACTCTGTGAATCACATCGGGCAACTGTATCAAATCTAGTATGGACTTTTGACGTGTACAGATTATATAAAGTCATCGTATCTTTCCTGTTAAATCTTAGTTGGTCACATTCTGATAATAATTTCATTTGATCCTTTTATTCCCCAGCTACATGTTGTTTTCCAGCTTTTAAACCTGACTGTACTGCTGATAATGACCTCTGACCTTTCTTTCTATTTATGTTCTGTACATAGCAGCTGACTGTGAGTCCTTTAGTTATCCATTGCTGTATAGATTCACACAGGTTCTGTTCACTTTCCGAGCTAATAATCACACTCCTTTTTAATAAATGAAAACAAACATCCTGTACTAAGCACATTGTGATCACAAACACTGCTTTCACCTCCATACAGCCATGACTTGTATGTTCCTTCATGTGATTGTTATTTATATAGCAAGAACACGCTTGTCATTTTACTCAACAATAAAAAATAGACCATGAAAAAGAAGTGTAATATTGTCTTTTTTCCTCATTAAAACAACCAGTTAAGCAGTAGATGCTGCTGCATCAAAATCACGTAAAAGTTTCCTTTAGGAGTTAAAGCAGCCTGTTACCAATTATTATGCTCAAAGAACAAGGCCAAGACTCTGTTGTCCCCTTTGGGTAATTTTATCCTAAAAAAGTATCATTATATTTAGCAAAGAAAGAATATACAATTGTAGGACAAGAGATCTGTGACTGAGAGAAAAGCAGACTGAGTTTGGTTGAGGTAACTTGTCATGTATTTAATGTCAGATACTCTAAGATAATTTCAGAAGGAGCACACAAACAGAGATGCATAGCAACCACAATAATACCAGAAGTATTGGAACTGTAGATAATAATAATGATGTAGTATACAGAAAGTGTATATCACTATGGTGATTATAAAAACAATAGCAGTAACAATAATAATGGTAGTAGCTGCAACAGAGTAGTAATAGAATTAAAATAGATTATGACTAAACAGTAGTAAGCGCAGTAAGTTTCAAGCAGGACCGCAGCAGGAGGTCCAACCACGATCCATTGGAACCTGTGAGATGAGAAAGCAAAAGGACTCCAGGGAAGAAGTTGAGTTGGTAACATGTATTAATGGGACATAAATGTGTGCAGAAGGAGAGGGAGAGGAAGAGAAAGCTGTGCACAGTGGGTGATCCCTAGGGGGATAGCCTAGGCCAGCCCTAACTATAAGCTTTATCAAAAAGGAAAGTTTTAAGTCTACTCTTAAACGTAGAGAAGGTGTCCGCCTCCTGAAAGTGGAAGATGGTTCCACAGTCGAGGAGCTTGATAACTAAAGGCTCTGGTTCCTGATCTACTTTTGAAGACTCTAGGAACCACAAGTAACCCTACGTCCTGGGAACATAAAGGTCTGATGGGATAATAGGGTACTATCAACTCCTTAAGATGTGATGATACCTGACCGTTCAGGACTTTACATGTTTGTATATGTGTGAGGAGAAGAATTTTAAAATCCATCCTGGATTTTACAGGCAGCCAATGTAGAGAAGCCATCACAGGAGAAATATGATCTCTCATGCTGGTTCTTGTGAGTAATCATGCAGGAGCCTTCTGGATTAGCTGGAGAGTCTTTAGAGATTTATTGGGGCAACCTGATAAAAGGGAGGTACAACCAACAATCCAGCCAGGAAGTAATAAATGCATGGACTAATTTTTCTGCATCTTTCTGACTCAGAATGTGCCTAATTTCTTGCAATATCGCAGTGGTGAAAGAATGCAGTCTTTGAAATGTGTGTCATGTATGGGTGAAAGGACATGTCCTGGTCAAAAATAACTCCTAGATTCCTTACAGTGGAGCTTGGCTAAGGCTAAGCCATCTAGAGTTGCTATATCATTGGATAATTTGTTTCTAAGGTGTTCAGGGCCCAGAGAAATAACTTCAGTCTTGTCCAAATTTAGAAGCAGAAAATTGTAGGTCATCCAGGTTTTTATGTTGTATGCCTGAAGTTGGGGTAGCTGATTTGTTTCATCTGGTTTCATTGACAAGAAAAATTGTGTGTCATCTGCTTAACAGTGAAAATGTATGAATGTATGAGTGTTTCCTAATAATATCACTGATGGGGAACATATGGGTGAATAGTATTGGCCTGAATACAGAACCTTGGGGAACCCCGTGACTAACTTTTGTGAGTCTGGACGATGCATCATTAACATGAACAAACTGAGATCGATCTGGTAAAGACTGAAACCAGCTCAGTGCAGTTCCTTTAATGCCAATTAGGTGTTGCAGTCTGTGTAATAAGATAGAATAGTCAGCGATGTCAAACGCGGGATTAAGGTCTAACAGTACAAGGACAGAGATAAGTCCCTTGTCTGATGCAAGTAGAAGGTCAATTGTGACTTTGACCAATGTCGTTTCTGTGCAATGATGAGCTCTAAAGCCAGATTGAAAATCTTTAAATAAACTATTACTTTGCAGAAAGTCATGTAGCTGATTGGCGACCATTCTCTCAAGGTTCTCGGAGAGAAATCGAAGATTAGATATTGGTTGCTTAGTTGCTTAACCCTAGAACACTAACGTTAAAATTAGTAACACCATCACTAACGTTGGGTATATTTTACCCGATATAATATCTCGGATAAAATACAGTTTATCACACCAGCGTTCATCATGCCATATAGGACACACAGTGGCCACCTCTTGGTTTTTCTTTCACAGCTGTACTGAGCACACATTTGGTCGAAAGTATCAACACATCCCTTCATTTGGTTGTAAAATTCAATCACTTCAAAATCGTGTGGGTGAAAATCACCCGACGTTAGTGTTCTAGGGTTAAAACCTCTGGGTCAAGTGTGCTTTTTGAGGAGAGGTTTGACTGCGGCTACTTTAAAGGTAAAGCTACTTTAAAATGTGACTGATATGCCCATGGCTGAAGTGCCTGAAGGCTAAATAAAAAATGTCCACCATAGTGGAAGATAATGACTGACATCACTAATTAAAAATAGGTATTTTCTGGGGACATAACGTATTTCTCCATAATCTTTGTTTCCATAAGCTTTGGTGAGGATTTGTTTTCTTTTGTTTTGTCTGGGGTACTTGGGAACCGCTCAATTTTTCTCTCTTCAAAAAAGAGCTAACTTGTGAGTTTGCTTTTCATTCCTTCAGGGCCATGTGCGAACATGAACTGTTTTGAAATCAATTTATTTATAAAATAAAACAAAATCAGAAATCTCCCTTCCTTTGAAGCCAGTTTTGTTCCCTGAATTTTTATCAAATGCATTTCCCTGAACAACAAAAGTATTCATTGGTCTATTGTTGAGATCTGGTTTACTTCTCAGTGATGTGTAGTCAGACAAGATGGCTTCTCTAAACATAAACTGTATTCAAAATGTATGTATTTCAAAACAGCTAACACTTTCAAGTGGTGTATTATTTTCCCATCTCTGGGCAATTCCTCTTTAAAATGTATGGCTGCAAATTCTGTCTGGTGTTTTGGATAAAAGGATCTTCCAAATTGCATGAAGCTGTTCACATATCTTTGAAATTTTGAAATGCAGAGAGGTACTTCCATCTGAAAAATCCCTAAATCAGATTAGAGCTTTCCACTGATAATGAAAATATACCACATTCAGCCATATCTATGACATGGAGAACAGGTTCTCAGGTTCTCCACTTCTGCACTGTACTGTAGGTGCTTCGCTCGTAGCAATTACACCTGCAACTACAAGTAATCTTTCAGAATAGTTTTCACATTATTTGATCAATCATTAATTAAAACACAAATCACAATTAACCAAAGTCAAAAGACCTCTTCTAGTCAGAACAACAGTGTAAATATTTGATAGCAGAAACATAGTAGAAACATTCAAAATATACAGATCATCACATTTGAAAGCAGGAATTTGTAGAAATTACAGCTATAATCAATAAATAGTCCAGCTTGTAATATTGTTTGCTGTTAATTAATCCCTATCAAAACTGTTTGTTATGAGGTATTGTATTGTTTGTATTGTCATTATCGGTTATTTTTCATATGATTGTTTTGTCATTTGTAGTACAGAAACACGATGCAATGTACAGTTTATAGACACTGTACACACTATGGAGGAAAAAATAGAAAAATGTTAAAGTACTTACGATGCAGATAAGGCACTTTTGTATTATTATTATCATTATTATTATTATTATTACATATTACACCGATATATTATCATGACTGGTTAATGATGGATCAGATTAAATAAATTTTTATATTTTATCTTAACCTGTAAAGTAACTACAGCCATCAGAAAAGTAAATGGAGTAAAAAGTAGTCTATTTTTCTACAACATGTATGGGAGTAAAGAGCCAGAGAAGCATTAAATGGACAGCAGTGTAGCATTATAAAATGCGTGCTCACATTTACACAACAGTATACATGTGTATACACGAAAGTTTTTTCTTGCTTTCGGTTATTCACCACAGATCAACAGAGCAGAAGCTTCAGTGCAAAAGTGTGCAGCCCGTTATAGCGATCACTATGCCCCTGCTCCTGATAAACGCCCCCTAATGCATTTCTCACCCACAGGTCCCAATTTATATTCATCTCTGAGTCACACAGGCTGGTAGTTTATATTAATATTCTTCCTTACAGAATCCCCTCTAATAAAACAGCCATGTGTGTAGAAAAGAGGTCCTGGCAGTTCCTTAATTATCTATCGTCAGTCCTTTATCTTCTCCTGGTCACGTGGGAGGGCCTTGGACTCCCCCGCTGCACACTTGTGTCTTGCCTCCATCAGGAGAATTTAACACCAGGCTCTGACTCTCTCTATTATTCCATTCACAAGATGAGCAGCGTAATCATGCTGCTGGCTCCTTAATCATGATGCCGGGGCCTGCCAACAGCCCAGCCTCTCTGCTCCATCCATACCGAGGAACCTGATGACTGATTGAGGCCACTGGTGGAGCTGCACCTCCTGTTGGTTGTAGGTCCTCATTTTGCATTCTCCTGGCTGCTCTCTCTCTCTCTCTCTCTCTCTCTCACTCTCTCCCAATCTCCCTATCATAAAATCAGTGTAGTTCTGTGTGGCGGTTGACGGCAGCAGTTAGAAAATGGATTTTCTCTCAGGAAAAGAGACATTCCTAAACTGTAAAATTGAATCACCGCATGAACCTAAAAAGATTTTAATTTCACTAAAATAATAAAAAAAAAATTCATCTTAACTTAGTGTGTTAGCATGCTAACATTTGCTAAATAGCACTAAACACAAAGTACATGTCAGTATAATTAAATCAAATACTGGATAAAATAAAATTTTGGTCTGATGAATGCCAGAAAAGTCAATGAGTCATCAAAGTCCTGACTAGGGCCATGAATATCTTCGCAAAATTCAATCAAAGTCGGGAGGATTTACACTCTGGGAACCATAAATATACAAATGAATATACAATGAATCCATTAAGTAGCTACTTCACAGGAATGGTTAAAAAAATGACCTTCTGGCATAACTTCAAGAAAAGTTTAAGGATAAACAAAATCGTTCTGAGCCATTCTCTGGGGACCATGAGTGTCTACCAGATTTCATGGAAATCCATTCAATAAGTGTTTCAGTCAAGGCCAAAGCAGTGTGATATCCAACTCACATTCACATTTAACACCTTTGTTTTCTGTCGAAACTAATCATCAAAGAGAAAATCAAACATTTAGTTCCCTTAAAGATGTCAAGATGAAGCCACTTAATATTGTGGTGGATTTATTTTCTGTCAAATGACTGCACATTTAATTTATTAATTGCATTTTCTGTTAATAAACTAATCACTTAAACAACTTCAATCTTGTACTGTATTCCATTTTTCAAAATTGAGAAATAATATGTTCTTTTTTTAACTGGATTCATTAGTCCTGGGTAGAATTTTGAAAGTCTCTTTTGACCAGATGGGAGTTTCAGGGTTGTCACTTATTAAGCCAGTGTGTGGATGCCAGCAAATGAAAATAACACAACTTTTTAGAAGGTCATCATGTAAATCTTCTCAAATCCCTTGATAACGCTGACTGGAGATGATTCTTGTTTCTATCGTTTCTTTAAACATTTTCATATCAATTTGAAGGTGAGCTTTTCATGCACAAAGTCTTGGACATATGGTGATGGCATTAGCCCAGGATGTGGTTTAAGATGCTGACAGCAGATGTCCCATCCCCTTTAGCTGTCCTATTGTCATGCTGAGCTCTCAGCCATGACACTGGGACCGAAGGACGCCTGTGGACACTCAGCAGTGGCGGAGACGCAAGTCCTGTCATGCAGACACAGCCGACTGATCCCATCCTGATAGCGCCCGGGTTGACCATGACAGGAGCCACCACCTCCACTTAGCATGCACCTTGTCTGTCCTTTTGCTGTTCAGTGTGCTGCGAAAAGGCAGCAGAGGGACAGCTCCTCAAGGTCAACCTGAAAAACAAGTAGGAAAAAAATCTCAAACTGTTGGACATTTTTACACCTTTCCTGACACATTTTGCACGACCAGGGAGTATAACACCAGTGCTGTCAGAACAAAAATTCCAAACACATCAGGCTGTTTGTGTCAAGCTATACATGTTTCAACACATTAGGGATAGCAAGCTATAGTGTTTTGATTCTCAACCATATAATGTAACCTGGGCACTGTGAGAATAACCAACTCACATAAACCAGAAGGGTTTAACTTGAGAATGATCGCAGACATACAGTTATTAATTTGTTTTGCCAAATGTCTGTTCAGACTCCTTTAAACATTGAGCCTTTGAACAGGCCCTGCAGTTCTCAACTTTTACCCAAATTTTAAGTGAAAAGGGTTGTGGTTCTTGAGCAATTACGGGGCATGAAATAACCATCACACCTCTCTAGACAAGCTTATTAAAAATGGATTTGTGGCCATATGACTGCATTGTGCTTCTGTATCTCATCACTGCAGACAGCAGTAGTGAGAGCATTATGTAACACTGTCAGTGATATCCAACTGTGATGTTTGCAGGGTTGATACACTGTATATTAGCTGTACATACAATTGTGTGCTGCTAAGGATCTGTTTGATTTGTCTGCTTGGCTGATTTTAGGCAATGTCTTTGATGTTAGATTTTCTTATGAGGGTAATTACAGTCCAACCGTTTATTCTGTTATTAATCTGTTTTTATGTGGTTGATAGATGGATAGATAGATAGAAAACAAGATGGTACGAGATAGCAAGGATATTGCTGCTCATGTACTTTATCAAACTCTTTAATTTTTATTTTACAAAACAAGAATATGTTGCTGTCGCAGTTAATAAAAAAAAAAATCCTGTGTCCTGTTCCAAAGGATATTTTTAAGAAAAGTATTTCATGATGCACTTTTTTAGAAATAGGAATCTTGTAGTTTAGTTTAGAACTGGTCCCAAATTGGAAATTGAAAACTAGTTATCTTAACTTGGTAACATTAGCACTAATTACTACTAAGTGTTACATTTCATTCATATTATGTCATATTCACACAGATGCTGCACCAGTTAAATTGCACCAGCAGCATCATCAGTGTCGTCCATCCTTCTAGTCGTTATTGGACACTTCATGCACAAATGTCATATCTTCAAAAACAGTATATACCCACATGAACTGGCTGTGAGGGAAATTCTCCTTGCCTTGTATTAATCATAAATGGAATTTGGACATTTAGTGACTGTCATCTATCTGGCTGACTGTCCATCTGGACACAACAGCTTTCACACCACACTGCTGATTGTTTGTTCCAAGGTCACGCAGAGTGGAATATTAGACGATGCAGTGAAACGTGCAGCAAAGTGTTTCGTTTAAAGCCTTACTTATTTCCTTTCAGGCACCAAGCAAAACTGCAACCGTTTCACAAATCATGGGAGGTCCCATCTTTAGATTTCTCTCTCCACTAGAGCAGGAGGCCGGCTTTACACCCAGGCCACCACAGATCGGGCCATCGGCCAGCCAGTCGTCATTAGGAGAATTTCCTTCTCGCTGCCTGCCGCCACTGAGTAGAGGACCAGATGTGATGCTCGTCTCCTGGGTTGCCAAACACAGTGAGACGCATCCTGCAGCAAGGGAAACTGTTCTAGAGAGCAGCTCTGTCACTGCCGTGAGGAAACATCACACAGCTCTCTCCAGTTCGGCGGCTCTTAGCCAAAGAGCCAGCTGTTAAGAGACGAAGTTTGAGTGCACAGAGAAGAAGTCCTGTGGTTTTTAGACCAACTGGGACTTCTCCAATATGTGAAGCTCTCGAGTGAGGAGCAAGACTGCAGAACCAAATGATGACGTTCACTGGAATTTGCCTTCGGTTTATCTGTCTGTCTATCTTCACATCAATCTTTATTTCACTTGGACATTTATCTGAGTTACTTATTTGTGTTCTTGTGAGGTGAATAAAGCTGCATAGATGTGAAAGTTATCAAGCATATGATCAAAAACAAAACATAAAGCCTCCAGTACTAATGTGTTTGTCTCACTAATCTCGCATCCTAATGTGAATGCAAGCCTCCAAGAGACAAAAGCTTTTGTTTTGTAAAGCATTTTAAGCTGTTTCTGTATAAATAAATCATATACATAATATAATATAAAGCTAAGGCAAGTGATGATACAGTATCTTTTGGAAAAAAAAATCTAAATATTTAGATTGTTATAGTATGCTGTAAACTACTAATACAACAATGTAATAGTTCTAAACCTGTGTACAAAATTTACTTAAAGTAAATGTACTGTAATATGAAGAACGTATGCAAGTTATGAACTATACTCAAGAATTGTGTTGGTTAAATTGTTGGTAGATAGATAGATACATTTTACAAAACAAAAAATTAAATTGGCTAAATATATAAAGACACTTTGGTAAGTAAATATATGTATGCCTGCTGTAGCACACTGAAAATACATAGAAAGAAAAAATTTTAATGTGATCCATCCTCGGTCATGTCCCTTTAGTCTCAGTGACTAACTGTCATGTAGATATTTACCACACTGACAGTAAATATTTAGGTGTCTCACATGCCTCAAATTCCAGTATGAAAGCTTTGGTTCTAATCTATTATTTGACATAATTTGAATGACAAAAATCATGTTCTTTCTTTCAATATTAAGGATTAGGGCAAGGGTTAGGGTTAGGCAAGCAAAGTGGTGTGAAAGTGCCTGAACTAAGCACTAGAGTATTACATGTTTTGCTATTTCTTTTTAATTGCAGCTGCTCTGTAAGTGGTAGCACATCATGCTGCTGCCAGTGTCTCTTTGGAACAGTTTTGGTTGACTGCATTTTAGGCCTGGTGTAATTATCATCAGGCCTATTCAGATCAGGTCTCTTTTTATTGAAAATTGATATCCCTTGCGTTTGAGTATATTAAAAAACAATCTCTTTTTGATTAAGTCCAAACATCTGGTTTGTCATGTAGATGCTGACTTTTGAACTTAAATTTTAATTCTCTCAAAGGGGTTTTGTAAAATTAATGATGAGTTAATGATGATTGTGGCCTTTGGTCCTTTTGAGAGAAGCCTGTGGTGAAGCAGTTACTTCCCACTACTTCCACCACACCAGTTGCACATTTTTCAGAAATTTCTGTGAAAGTTGATAGAAAATGATTACGATAACTGATTATGACTGATTATGAATTAGTAGTCAGGCTTAGTAATTTATTCAATTTTGTCCAAGGAGTCTTTGTCTAGGCAGATTGTCTTTTGAAAGCCTTTTGAGAAAAGCCTGTGATGAAAGCTGAACAAATAAATTACATATAATGTGAATGACAGTGAAGATGTCTGACTGCTTTTGTCTTTTGGTTCAGCTCCTCGGTGCTCTGCAGCTAAATACATGAGCATACTTGGGGTTCTGATTGTGAGTGGGGGGGCATTTTCAGTAGGATCAGTCAGACCCATGAGGTAATATATGCAGCTGGCCGCAACACCTGATGCTGAATGATCTCTTTGTCGCAGTAATAAGGTGGGAATTAGATGCACTTCTCATTTGCCTCGGAAAATACCTTTAAGGGATGCTTCATATAATGCTGCCTGGGGCACAGAATATGTCTGGACTGCCACTGACCAAAACACTCTCCAATTGAAAATATTACCTACAGCTACAGACAGAGCTCAAATCTGTAATGAGCAACTGATCAATCCATTCAGGCTCACAAACATTCTGTTCTGATCTTGTTGGGCTGCTTTCTGATCTGTGGAATATCAAATACTGTATGTCTACAGGAAGTGCTTTAATGAAGTCTGAAAAGTCAGACTGAATAAAGGCATTAACAACAATTCCAGTAACCTATTATTTGTATTCTGTTGGTATTTTGCTTGCTTTTAGAAGTGGCACTGTCTAGCAGAGATGTGATTTGAGACCAAGGACTTTGCTCTATTGACTTCACCCCGTAAAGATATTTTAATGTGGAAAGAAGGGCTGGCAGAGAAACTACACTGTTTACAGCACTTAATGAACTCTAGACAACTATTCTCATTCTCTCTCAAGCCTGGAATGTATGGAAAATGTATTTTGCATGACTATAATGGAAAAAGAAAGTGAGGATGAGGGTAAACAAAAGAACAAGAATCACAGAATCAAAGATGACACAAACGCAGAGTAAGATATTGAAATGCAGGCAAACGGAAAGAGAGAGAGAGAGAAGCAGGCAAGGCTGAGGGCCAGGCAGACTGACGGGGCAGCTGGGAGCTTCTGGATCAGGACAGTTCTGACCGGAGTAGAGCAGCATGGGAAGCCAGCTGTTGTTCACCACCTGCCACCTTCCACAAAGGACCCAAAGACTACAATGCATGGCATGTGCCTTTTTGCCTCTCTGTGCCCTAACAAATGTAAGCTAATAATCCAATTACAGCACTAATTTGTGAATGCAGCGATATTAAACTGTGGTAACTCTTAACTGTGTCTGAAAAATATAAAATGACAGAGAGTGAAAGTGGGAATACTTTGTGGGTGTGAGATAAGAAAGACCACCAGGTAAGGATTTTTTCGGTTTTTTGATTTCCCTCAGAAATTTTCTCATGTTTAGTTATCTGCAGATTCTTATTTAAACAGAACTGTTTATTCATTAAGTGGCATGGTGGTGCAGCACTGGTGTTAGCACCGTCGCCTCATAGCAAGAAGGTTCCAGGTTCGAATCTTGGTCTGTGGAGTTTGCATGTTCTCCCTGTGCCTGCATGGTTTTTCTGTGGGTACTCCAGCTTCCTCCCACAATCCCTAAGACATGCATATTAGGTTAATTGGCTACTCTACATTGCCCCAAAGTGTGAATGTGTGCGTGTGGGGTCGTATGTCTTTGTGTGTCAGCCCTGCGATTGACTGGCGACCAGTCCAGGGTGAACCCCGCCTCTTGCCGTAGTCAGCTGTGATAGGCTCCAGCCTCCCTGCAACTCTGACGGATAAGCGGTATAGAAAATGGATGGATGGATGGATGGATGCTCATTTATCATCAGACAAGTTGCAAACAAGACAAACTTTTGGTAAGATTAGTAGAAGTTATTACATGTAGATGTAGACATGTTACATAACAGCAAAGTTAATGGCTGCTTGCAACGTTTTTTATTGCTGTCTTCTGCTATCATAGAAAGGTGTGGGATGAGATTGGATGAGATGTTAAAATGAGAAAAATTACACCCAATTTCCAACTGTCACTCCTCAGTGGTGATGCATTCATTTTTACACATGAAGAGAAACTGCAATATTTATTTGAAGAGTGAAATCCTTCACACACACACACACTGTCTCACTCACACCTGGCTGGTTGTTGCATCATGTAGCCCTGCTTATGGGATTGTCTGATTTGAAAAATTTAAATGTTGGACCATCATTCTAACTTAACCTGTTAATATTTGGTCCATAAAATGCAAAATAAACAGTGAAAAGGTCTGTCACAATTTTGGATAAAAAAGGAGACATCATCTTTTTTTTTTTTTTCTTTTGGGTTTAACCAATAGTCAAAACATTCCCCAAACATTCGACAAGTGAATTTTAGGCATTTTTTAAATCAGTAGTGGTTGCCTGTTGATTTTCTGTTGAATGACTGACCAATGAATAGGCTCATCATTTCTGCAGGATGAGGAATGACAGTTTGAAGCTGTTTGATCTGTTTGTAAGTTGTCGGTTATTCTCATTACCAATTTTAAATAAAATAATTAATTTAATTTAGTTGCTGGATGAAAAGAGAAACTGCAGATTACAGAACATGACACAGTGAGTAATAGCAGTTATGGTACAGCAACCCATTGTCCAAATTGCCCACAGTCTTAATACACTTTTAGAAGTTCAACCTATTGTTTCATATGCATGAACCACAAGAGCACCCTTATCCTTCTGAATAATTTTCCAGGTCCATTGTGAAGCCAGTGCCCAAAAGATTCCAACCTGTCTCAGCAGAATTCCCTGTGTGAGCAAGAATACATTCATTAAGCCATGTAGCCACCATCTGGTCCCTGGTTTACATTCTCCCCAACACCCACACCTCACTTAGCTTACTGTTATCAACTGAATCATTCACTGGGAAAAGTTTCTCTTTAAATGACCCCCTCTACATAATCAGTAAGAGAGGAAACCTGGCATCTTTCAAGTAAACATTGTGACTGGTGGTCAGAGATTTATTGGACACTTTTGGATATTTGGATTTTTTTGAAAAAATTGTCTGGTGTCAGGGCGGCACGGTGGTGCAGTGGTTAGCACTGTGGCCTCATAGCAAGAGGGTTCCAGGTTCGAATCCCGGTCTGGGCCCTTCTGTGTGGAGTTTGCATGTTCTCCCTGTGCCTGTGTGGGTTTTCTCCGGGTACTCCGGCTTCCTCCCACAATCCCAAAAACATGCACATCAGGTTAATTGGCTACTCTAAATTGCCCCTAGGTGTGTGTGTGAGAGTGTGTGGTTGTCTGTCTTTGTGTGTTGGCCCTGTGATTGACTGGCGACCAGTCCAGGGTGAACCCCGCCTCTCGCCCGTAGTCAGCTGGGATAGGCTCCAGCTCCCCCATGACCCTGACGGATAAGCGGTATAGAAAATGGATGGATGGATGGATGTCTGGTGTCACTCCCTTGCTGTGGGTTGATAAAATTCTTTATTGTGATCCTTAAACATGGATACAGTTAAACAATGAACGAAATCAAGTTCAGAACAAAAGCATGCAGCTCTATAAGAAACAGCTAGAGTTTGCAAAAGCTGGAAGGCAACAAAGGAACATTTAGTTTTTCAGTATCAGACTTTTAGAGCTCTGAAGGGCACACAACATTGTCCTACACAGAGAGATTTATTTACATATGGTTAAGTCAGGCAAAACCTGAACAATTTGCATACAGTTATATCCAAGACTTCCTCGTCGTCCTTTTCACATTATTATGTATGTATGTATTTTTTAAAACTTTTCTTAAATGTTGTTGGTGTCACATTAACTTCTCAAACATCTCCAAGGTCGACTGTATGAATGTAATAAAAGTAACGATGATAAATTACAACAGCTTGCATAACAATAGTAGTCATGAGTTCATCCCCTCAAGAGACAGGAATGTAGCTAAATTCACTTCAAACAGCATTATATCGATAGGTAAATCACATCAAATATACATTATAGCAATAGTAACAATAGTTGGGAAGTGCAAAAACAGGTATTGACTGCCAAACTATCAAAATATCAGAATTGTTGCACTGCTCACACTAAAAGTTTGTCAGAACTGAAATAATAAGCTGATAAATTATTATGTATAGATAGAGCTGATTAATTGTTTGTCATTAATTTTTAAACCAGCTTCTTCGACATGAGGGTTGGTCAGTTGCTGGGGCAAAATTAAAACATTATATGTCACCCTTGGGAACCTCTGGGGAACTGATGAAGATTTTTCACTGTTTTCTGACACTTTATAGGCAAAATATTGATTTATCAATAAAACAATCAGCAAATAATTGATGATGAAAACAGCTGGTAGTTGCAGCCCTGTGTTTATTTATGTCTCATGCTGTTGTCATAGGGTGCACACTAAGCTTTCAATGAGGTGCACTGACTGCAGTATAACTTTTTTGTTTTTTAGTGTCTGCGTGTTTCTGCACACCTCCCTCCTTACCGAGCGTTAGTTTTCCTTTTCTTTCTTTGCCCTTACTGAATACTAAATTTTGCTCACAATTCAGCTCACAGTGAGGTCAGATCATGTCTCAGGAACACCCAATTGAGACAACCCATCACAGCGGATACCAGTGATGACTCCATGCTGACTCGCTTGTATTTTTCGCAGACCTTAAAATTTTGTCTGGGACTGCCAGTCCATGGCAGATATATGTAGTCCACACGAGGCTTGAGGCTCAGCTAACACTGAGTTGTCACTGAGCAAACCAGCTGTGATGACGGACTGCTCGTTCCTTGCCACGTCTGACCCACTTAACAATTCACCAGCCACGGTAATCAATCCAGTAATTAATTTTGTTGTGTAAGCCTCAACCAGGTCAGTTTTTCTGCTACTTTAATTCACTCACCCAATAATGCCTACATTTTCAGGACCACGGCAAAGCCCAAACGTCATCTCCGTTCATATATTGTCTATCTGCAGTCATTCGGTCACTAAAACGACATTGTCACAGCAGGGTCTCATTTATTTTCTGCTCTCCTCAGTTTATTTGCTGTGGTGAGGAGCAGTATTGGTACATATTGCTATTGAGAAGAGCTCAACACCCTCCGAGTGTGCTGCACAATTGGACTTTTAATGTGAAGGCAGTGGTAATATTTTACTGTGAAGGCAGAAAAGCGTTAACAAGATGTTACAACATTTTGACAAAACAATAAAAGAGAGAATATGACAAATATGCAAAGACACCTTACACCTTATGAGCTGAAAAAAAATACCATGGTGCTGCATAGCTCACTTTCAGTTTGTGAGCAAAAGTATGAAGTTGTCCAAAGAAAGTGCTAGTTTCTAGCTATTTTCTTACAGTTTATTGTGTTGGCTGATATTATCTTCAGAATGGTAATATAGTAAATTTATTCCAAAATTAACAACATAACATCTTTATTCCTCCTGGAATACATAGATCTTAGTTTATCTTATAGATTTTTTTTTCTCTGAATGTCTGTCAACCCAGTCGTGATAATTGAAAGATGTTAAAACACCTCCTGTCAGACACTTACCTTCTCTGTCTTTTGCAGTTAATCTGTCTACTACACATGACCATACTTAGACTTACATGGCATCTAATGCAGATACTTTTTCAGACTTGGCCTTTTACTTCTGGGATGGGCATTTGCTTTCAAACAAGTTTCCTCATAACCCTTGCTTCTTTGTCCTTTTCAGCTATGTTCCTTGTCTACAGCATTTCCTTCAAATAATGTGTACTTTTAATAGAATCTTTTTAGGACGCTGCACACAGATTAACTTGGCTGCTTGCCTTCTGAGCTTGAACTGGATAAAGAATGTATAAAATAAACAGTGTGTGAACATAATACAGAAAAAAAACAGCGGCACACTGAATTGTAATACCAGTAAAGTGTCTTTGGAATGAACAGCAGTAACACTGTAATGTTTTTTGTTTGTTTGTTTGTTTGCTGAGACAAACTCGAGAAACACTCGAGAATTCAACTTTTAAGGGCAAAGTTTGTAGTGTAATTGCACTGCATTGTGTTGAGATGAAAACCACTAGCAATTTATTATTAAACTTACTTTGTACTTTATGAAGTCTGAACTACTTGTTGCCGTTCACAAATGATAATAAATCATATGACGAGTTTCCCAACAACAAGCCAATTCAGATACGGAGCTCCTATCAATTCTAATATTGTACTAATGCGTATATTTATGTCAGCTGGATGGTTCCTTTCTAAAGTTAAACTTACAATGTTTTATCTCCACTCCTGTAAATCTGCTCGTGTTTGCTCAGCAGCCTGGTGTTCACATGGCTATAGTCAATGACACCAGTAATGAATGTTTGGAGTGCAAACCAAAGCAAAGGAAAAATTCTTATGCAAATATTCTCTGGGCCATCTGCTTAAAGCCGCACCACAGAGAGGACTGAAAAATGAGACAATATTCCCGCCTATAAAGAGATGTCCAGTTTTGTTCCTAGTGAAGAAATGGCAACAAGTTTCAGTGCCAATAACAAAAACAGACTTTTCTTCCTCTGAGAAATATGAACGTGATGTTCTTCAGTCCTTTTGTTTTTAAACAAAGCTCTTGAATTTAAAACACTGCCTTTACACAAGCAACTACAACAACTGATCACCAATTCAGTACACCAGACCGCCACATATTCCATGCCAGCATTTGGTACTTGAAAATTATTGATAGTCATCCTTAACCCTGAAGAGATGAGGCTGGTAGTCTGTGTTCTTCTTATCACCAAAACCTGCAAGAATGCCATATCCCCACAAATGGCCCCTGCAGTTTACTTTGAATCACTGTGCTGCTGATTAACATGCTAACACAATGAATATGTGGCAAATCCGCTGATAGAAATATTCCCCTATAGATAGCTGTTTTATTGCTTGATTAGCATAAGCTTAAAACTGCAGTGGCCAACTGTAGCTTTCTTCCAAAATGTAACTATACCTATGTGATCTATGACCTAAAAGATGCAAGGACGTTATGTCCTTATTGAAGGACAGATTAATGCATTGTTGGTTTTGCCCAATCATTTAATGGGATATGTTAATAAACAGAAAAAACAGAAAAATGTCTGCCTTGTCCTTAACTGCAAAAGTGCTGAGGTTTAATACCCAACTCTGAGAGAGTGACATCAACTCTGAAGTCCAACTTTGAGAGAAATTTACGTTATCAGTTCAGGTTCATTAATGGTTTTCTGGAAAGTCAGAAAGTGAGCTAATTGAACAAACCAATCTGTAGGACTTTAAATTTGAATTGAATATGGACTTGAATTTGGCTTGTATAGGCTGTCATCCTGCAGTATTTGATCAATTTCCAATTAGTTTCGTTTGTCTCATTTAGTTTTCTTACTGGTACCTTGGACTACCTGCAAAGCAGTATCACTACTGAGTCATTCTGGAGAAATAAAACTAAACTAAAGTGAAACATGAATGGTTTCCAAACTATTCAAGCACAAAGTTGGATGCACCAAGCTCAGCACATGTAAATGATTTCTTAGCACTTGTGTGCACCCAGGCACTGCAGTCTGTTTTGCTAATTCCTTAAGAATCCAGTTCACTTGTATGTGGAATGAAGCGTAGTATATGGGTGTGTGGGTCAGAGGGGTACGAAGAGAGAGGAGATCCATATGCAAAATTGCTTTTAGTCATGATGTTGATGGGTTGGGTTGTTTGTTTTTCACATTTTGGTAATTTTAGTGATTCAGAAGGTGCTTCATTGTTTGACTCAACAAATAAACTCCAATTTGATGTTTTGTTTTTGTTTGTTTGTTATGACACACATTTTCTGTTCTGTTTTCCACAAACAATATTACAATATTGAAATTCTAGCCTGTGCAAAATCACATAACTAATGAAACATACAGGGTCCTATTTCATACAGGGGAAAAAAATTACTTTCATAAAACAATAACTTGATGGACCAATTTTGTTGATTTTATATTTTTTTGTATTTCATATTTGTTAATTATAATTTGTAGTGAGACAAACACTTATATACTTTGGGTTATACTTTGAGAGGCAGTACCTGGTAGCTGATGGCGTCACCACACACAAATGGACATGAAGAAAGTTGAATGGTCTCAGCAGAAAATCATTTTACTGGGCCATGGGGTTTTAATCAGTTTCAACTTTGACACATTGTGCAAACCAGTAGGTCAAATCCACCCATCTCTCTTTCACTCACACGTTCTCAGTCAACATAGTAAGTGAAGACATTCATCTCACCAGCCATGTAGTGCCTTTAACAGATTTAGATTCAGGTGCACACTCTGAGTGTTGGTTCTGGCAAAGTAGCAATTAGACCTCAGCCGGCCTTGGATCCTAAATAATTAAAAATACACTCACAAGGTGTTGGGAAATTCAGAGCAATGGGGTCAAGCTGTGTTATATTTGTAGTAGAAAACTACTAACCCACTACTTCTTTAAAAGGCAACATATTTGTGTTCAATGCTTCAAGCTGACCGGAAAAATTAGAGAGCAGGTTGGAACTTTTGTAAAAGCCAGCCAGCATGAAACTAGTCTGTGGACAGATGAGAAGGTTTCTGGCCTGAACAGTGATTTGACACATAAATCCCTCTCAACTGTGGGATAAACATGCTTTTGCACTGTGAGCAGAAAATGTAATCTTTGTGAAAGTAGCAGCAGTGTCAAAATTCTCTTGTTACCATCTTGTTGCTACTGTGGCGACCAGCGATGTTGGATGAATCATTACTCTGCTAAAACACACAGCTGCGGTCAAACTGTCACTATCTGATACTCTAGACTAGAAATAAATTCCAGTACATGCCATGTCTTTACACTGACTTGCTTTGGTACTTCTAGCCTACTTCATTTACTGATCTCCAGAATGTCCCAGAAGATTCTCTGAAAAAAAAAAATGCAGAAAAAAGTGAGAAGCATACTTATCTTGTGAAATACTCCATGCCTTGTACCTGAATTGCACTGCATACATGAAGCAACCTTTGGTGGAAAAGTTCTGTGATGAATTTGTGCCTGCATGGTTATTGCTACTGAAATTACCCATTGCCCTTTGTTTAAGGTGAAATTTAAGGCTGATGCTTTAGAAAACTTTAATCAAAAATAAATTCATTAATAAAACTTTAAAGCAATTAAACTCCACTTGAGCTGTTTCTGGATAAGTTTTGACAAGTCACGTCGTCCACATTTGGCTAATTAACCAGCAAAACTAAGAACATGTCAGCAAAAAAAGAAAAGTGGCCAGAAATAACATTACTGGTTTTCCCAAACAAGCTCCTAAATCTATGAAAAATTATATTATATATGCGGTTATATTTATGTGCAACTGAGGTTGAATTTCATCACTGCATTGAAAGAATAATGTGACACATTCTAAAGTAGTTCTTACTGTCCTTTTACCCTTCACCTTGCAACTGTGATGTCCAGGTGTTCTCGAGGACGCTGCAGCATCACTTCTGGGCGTGGTTACAGTTGCTGCAAAGCAACCTTCTGACGGCACTCAGCACCAGACCGCGAACTGAAAATGATGTGCCAGATTGGTGTTCAATTACTCTGTAAACTAACAAACTCCTGTTGGTAATCCAGATTATTTGAACTACTTTAATATTTACTCAGATTTCACAAATCTTCAACCTGCAGGGCTAAAATGTCAAGTTTTGGATCTGATCAATCAGTAACACTCGTAAATATCTATTTAAATTGATTTTCAGCAGAAAAAAAAGGTTTAAGGTTTAATTACTCTGAAATATATTATGACAACCAGTGCAGCATCATGTCCAAAAAGGCTTTCTTCTGTTTTCTTTCATATACGCTTAAGTGCAGCCTGCAGGCTGGAACTGAGGAGCACAGGACTCAGGTAAAAGGTGACATGATTAGGAGGTTGTGGATTACCTTTTCACCACTGAGAACTTGGGAAATAGCTGGACCATTCATAGTTCATGATGAAAATGGCTCACCTACTTGAGAGGAGACTCCAGAAAAGCCTCTCCACTGTCCAAAAATTACATTTTAGCCTGGGAGGTAAATAATGGCATGACATGAACACGTGAAACCATAGATTTGCTGATACAGATCTGATGTTTGTTCAGTAAATTTTCCACGTCATGAAATGTTATGTGCAAAAACAATGATCCAAATAGTAAACACATCTGCTGCTACTGTAATTAGTTACAAAAAATATGTACAGCATATACTGTACTGCATCACTTAAGAGAAATAAAGCAGTATCTGTAGTTTCCTGTACCCAGTATGTCATAAATTTAACTACTGCTGACACGAAGTCCCTCCCTGCCCCGTGTCACACACTGAAAAACAACGGATATTGAGATTTCATGAATTCAAGAGGCTGCCAGCTGCCAAGTCCTCCTCTTAGGTAATAAGATTCTGGACCCACTGCCCTGCTGTCTAAATAGCCACAGGCTAGACGGTATGTGGGCAAAGTGTGTAGGTGTGTGTATGTGTGAGAGTGTTTGTGTGTGTTGTGGGGTCTGGGAGGTGGATGTCATCAAACAGAGACAATCCAGCTGCAGTTGTGGTGATTTTCGCTGTCGCCTCTGGTCAGTTGAAGCTGTAACTCATTCCACTTCCTAACTGAAGCAATCACTGCCTGGGAACTTTCCAAGGCTCCTGGGTGCCCACTTAACACAGGCCTAATCCTAACAGGACATGTCTGCTGTACACTCCTTCTGTTACTGCTACTGTGCCCTAGCAAAGAAAGTGTCCAAAAGGATTGATATGCATATGAGAATATCACTGTTATCATCTCAGTTGTAAATTATTTGAGTTCCTTCTTCCAACTTGAAGAATTTTGATTTTGCTATTTTTTGCTATTTGCTATTTATTTTTTTGCTATTATTTTTTTTGCTTCTGTTCATAAGAAACAGGGGTGACACTGAGATTCCTGTTCTCAAATATAAATCCTTGTTGTCGTCCGATATGACATTTTTTATGAGTTTTTATTATTATAATTATTATTATTATAATTATTATAAATTTGATTCCATTAGCATGTCTGATTTTATACAGTTTACATTGGTAAAAAATTAGTCAACAACATCAAGTCTACAGTCCATTTTTGTTCTTGATGGGAATTTAAAGAAGTTGAAATTAGCAAGTTTAGATTTTTGCCTAATAAATGGCTCTTAATAATAAATAACATGACAAATTGAATATCTAAGCTGATGGTCGATTTTCTGTCCTTTGATTGATCAATGAATTGTTTCAGCATTATTCTATTTTATTAGAAGAAGTGTCACATTTTTCACTGTCAAAAAAGTGAAAGAGTGTCAGAGTGAGTCAGTCAATGTGCTGAGCAATTACATTATTTCTAAATCCAGGCATTAATACAGAAAAAAAAAAAAAAAAAACTTTTCCCAAATGACTGAGGACGATGTTGGTCCAACTTGTTTGTGATTTATTCAAGGATTCAAGGATTAAAGGAATTTTATTGTCATACCAGCTCACATGTTTATGATGCGAAATTAGGACTCAGGTCCCGGGAGCAATAAGTAGTAATATAAAAATACGGGGTAAAAAGTTGAATAAAATAGAAATATAAGCTAAATAAAAATAGAATATAAAAAGAATATAAAACTAAACATTTAAATAAGCTAAACATTTAAATAAAGAAGCTGTTTTAGCATATAGCAGCATAAATATGCATGTGCAAGTGTGAGGTATGAGGTAAGTATGAGGTAGTCCAGAAAGTAGTCCTTAATATTGCACTTGTGGTATTGCACTTGTAGGATAAAGTGTTTGTTGTGTATGGGGGGGAACTACAGGGCATGATGTTCAGCAGTCTGACAGCTTCGGGGAAGAAGCTGTTTGTGAGCCTGGTGGTCTTGCTCCGGATGCTCCTCAGCCGCCTGCCTGAGGGGAGGGGTTGGAAGAGTCCATGGGCAGGATGGGTGGAGTCCTTCATGATGCGGCGGGCCCTCCCCCTGCATCGTGCTGTGTAGAGGTCTGAGGTGGTGGGGAGGCTGCCCCCCATGGTCCTCTGTGCAGCCTTTACCACCCTCTGCAGAGCCTTCCTCTCAGCAGCGGTGCAGTTGCCGTGCCACACAGTGATGCAGGTACAGAGACGCTCTCCACCGCGCAGTGGTAGAAACTCCTCAGGACTGAGCTCAGCTCACCGCAGCTTCCTGTGACGCTGGTGGGCCTTCCTGACCAGCCGGGAAGTGTTGGTGTTCCAGGTGAGGTCCTCGGTTATATAAACTGTACTCTTTCCAACAGCAGCACTCTTCAACTCCGACTCATATCCAAAGACTGAAAAAAAAAACTGATCCTTAAATAATTAAGAGAAATTTTAGCTTCTGCCTCCTGTGTTTTTTTTTTTAAAGAAAAAGGTTACCTTGACAAAATTTATGATCCCATTTGCTCTTTTGAAAGTCTGACAAATGACAGCCACTGAGCGAATGTGAGCATACACATGTATCCATCATGCACGTCTGTGTGTTTAGCACCTATTGATCCCTATTAATCCACTAAAGATAAACCCATCTGCCTGCTTTATTCAACTGCATCACTCTTATGGCTCAGAGGTGTGTTTCTGATAATGTGTTGGCAGTGTCTGGGCACTGCACCACTGCTGCCAGTTCCCCAGATGTTCCAGTAACGAGACATGTCAAACTAATGCCAGCCAATCAGAGGCCAAACACATACTGACACTGTGTCACCCTCATGAATGTACTGATACCTAAATAGTACTTGGCAAAAATCACTCCTTTGGCAATCTTGCAGTAAAAAAAAGTCCCCTGTCAGATCTGTGGTCCAGGTTGAGGGACAGTTTTACAATTTATACTAGAAAGGTTTAGATTATTGTTCCTGCTTACAAGAATATTGTTTCTTACAAGAAAATCATGTAAAATCATGAAAGAATTACTAGCATTGGCTAAATTTAACAGGCTGTTTCTTGCAAGACTATTTCAATTATATATTGATATTGCAAATTATTGAGAACACAAGCCACAAGTTATTGGTTTTCATGAAGGTCATACTGTTTACAGTTATTGATGAAAATTCGTAGAAAAGACTGGACTTTAGACAACCATCTTATCAAAATCAACTCATTAAGTGCACTTAATGAGTTGTTTGGTTTAATTTTGTCATTGTCCTGTGGCCAATTTGTGCTGAAAATCCCCCAAAGTGCAAACATTTAGTGAGATGAAAGTCAACTAATTTTTACCTATTTCTGCTTTGTAAAAATGAAGGCTTCAGTAGAGTTTTGACAGATTGTTGCTCCTGATACAGAAAATCCACTATAAATGTGACAATGAGCAGTGAATCATGAAGATCTGATTTTACAAGCAAAAACCTAAAAAGCCCCTGAGATGTTAGTTAACTTGCTATCATTAGTAGATGTAGTAGTTATTGACAGCAAGAAGGTATTCCATCAAGACTAAAACTACTGAGCTGTAAAAAGAAAACAGTAACTATGTTGTTGCCAGCTCTGGATGTCAATGAGGCAAAAATAACTTAAACCCCTAATAACCAAAGCCTGACCTCATCAGGAACCACAGAACATGAACTAATGTTTGGATGCACAGAAGCAGAGCAGAGAGGACAGTAACCCACTGGTGGTCATCTATGCTATGGAAGTTACTATCATCGTGATTTCTCACAAGAGCAGTTAAACAAACATCCCTACAGTGTTGTTTTAACATAATCAGTGCATGATGGTTAACCCATAATAGAGTTTTCATGGCCTGTGGAGAACGCTCAGACTCTATTCTGTAGGGTTATTTATTTGCACAGGTTGTCATTTTGTTCCAAGGATTTGCCCTGTAATAGGCCACATGAGGCTACGTGTCTTTTAAACACTCTTATCTGTGGTTGAGCCCGAATAAATCCATTACTGCTCAGCATATAAGTGGATTCCCCCACCTTTTTCATTTTCTCAGTTTAGACCAGAGACTCGGAGCCCTCTAGCAGCAGTACTTCCAACATAAGACAGCAAGTTTGTAGCTTTTAGGGGCAATTTACTGTTTTTGTTGATTATAGAAATGTCAGGTGCATTATAATAGGTGATAGAGTTCCTGGGCTCCTGTTTGCTATTTTTTGTGTCGTTTGGCACAGTTTCTGAGTCACAAACCGTTAGGGCATAAAATAAAGAGCTACCAGCTTTATGATTACTCTCATGAAAACAGAAGATTGACTAAAATGCAACTTCACTGAATAAAACAGAATGCAGAATATAATAACATGGCAACTTTGTTTTTCAACCCAGTGATGGCTTGCAGAGTTCCATACATCACCTCAGTCTGCATCTGAAGAATGACCCTAGACTTGTCTGTCCACAGAGGAGACAATCCATAGCCCGACACTGTCAATATAGATGTGGCAGTACAACATGGGTGCACTGGAGTGGCTGGTAGGGGCATTTAGAGTAAGCAGATAAAAACCAAATGCATTCAGGTCAGTTAAAAATTACACAGAAAACCTTAAATTCTATGTTGAGGACAAAATGAAAGGAAAACTGGCTCTTTGGGCTTTATATGACCATCAGTGTTTGTAACAGCGTTTTAAAAAAATGACAGTTTTTCATTTTCTGATTTTCATCTCAGGAAAGAAAATCAATCAAGACAAAGATACACAGATTCTCAGGTAGTTGTATGTAATATATATTATGTATGTGTTTGAAAGCAACTGGAGAAAATAGCAAAAAGGCTGTTCCTTTGGACTCTGACTATTGTGATTTGGTATTCAGCTCTACTGGTTATTACAGCACCAAATGTTCACAATACACATATTAGTAACATAATTTATATCTAAGTCTATCTGCAAAATTTACTGTTCTATTTAATTCTTATTGCACCACCATATCTGCGATAGATAAGCGCTCGCTAATTGGCTGTTTCTGCTCGCCCGCATAAATGCCACAGATCAGCAGACACTGCTGGCTCCACTGAAAATAATGAGCTAATAAAGATAAGGATCATGGGAAAATTGCAGATTGGGGACCACTCATATTCCCTGTGACTGTGGATGCAAATTTTATACTCCCTTGTGAAGTAATCATAGCCAATCAGCCCTTTCTGTGCAAGATGTCTAAAAATGAAAGCGAAGGCCACATTTAAGAACTTTGAGGTTTATAATATGATATGTGGAGTCCTTGCCTGGTATAAGAAAACACATTGTTGAAAGTTCTTCTTTCTTCTCAGATCATTTCAAGGCTGAAAGGCCTCATAGAGTTTTGAAAGCAAATTCTTCCTCACTGTTGTCTTCTGTATCTTAAACAGACTTTAACATACCCTATAAAATACCACAGAAATATTTTTTTGTCATCCATGAGATGTCTATGCTACAAATTTAAATAGATAATACAGATCCACAACATGTGCCGGATAAAATCATTCCAGTGGCAGCCCTCTGCCAAAGTCATTCTGCTTTTATCAGTTTTTCCAGCATCCATGCTGCTTTTGTTCTGTGTTGTGGGGAATTGCTTTTTATATAGGACAGATAAGTCAATATATTGTGATATCTCAACTGACATGCAGTCAAACATGACCTTAAAACTTGAAATCTGACAAGATCTGATTTTCTTCCAAGGGATCATCTTATTTATTGAAATATACTTTAGGAGGACAGATTCAAATTACAGACGGTGAAATAAACACTGAAATCACATATATGCATCACATTAGAAAATATAAATATGCATCGCGATAAGCATAAATGTCATTAACTCCTAGACCAATCACCAGATCTGAGGTACAGTGAGTTCAAGTTTCAGCAGGACTCAGCCATGCAGATCCAGAATGCTACATGTACATTTTCAAAAAATACTATAGAACAAAACACAGAAAGTATCAATCAGAATCAGAATTCAAATGTTCATGTCAACTAACATTTCTGAATTGCAGACAACATATACTAAAGAAATATGACAAGACAAATTAAATAATCTGACTTTTTATAGGCTTTTGAAATACAGCTGTAATACATCTGAAATACACTTAATGCATCTGAATTCCAAACTTCCATTCAAGTTTTTAAACATGCTGCTTACTGTTAACATGGCATCATCACAAATTTGGTGAAATCCAGAAAAAGCAGTTATATGTTAATCAGTAATATCAGTTATGAGTACAGTATGTATGCAAGCCCAAAGTTTTCAGGAAATGTTGTTCTACCCTTTAGTTTGCACTGTGATCATAATGCTCTCTGTCAAGTCAGTCAATGTCTGTCAATTCAACCTGTGATCAAACAGAGCCCATGGCCTGTCTGAGAGCAAAGTGAGCTGATTGACCTGGCAACAAAACATGCTATTAGGCAAGCAGCTCCAATCGAGAGCAGATGAATAGCCAACACTTGTCTCCCTGCAAGTAAAGAGAAACCCAAGAGTGAAATTGTCTTCATCTGAAGGAGAGCAATGCAGGAAGCAGTGCAGGATAGGAATACGGTATTAGGAAATGTGGGCAAGTACCTGAGGTCTCCACTGAGCTCATCAGCACCAGTACAAGGCCTGACCTGTGTAATCCCAGTCTGCTCCCTCAGTCAGGTTTGGGCTCAGTCGGGATACTTGTTCAAAGTTTTCTTGACACTCACTCAGATTTAGTAATTCATTTTAGTAGTGCCTAAAAGCATGATTTATTAACCTGGCTATTCTTGCTGGTACGGAAACCAGTGGAGATAAACAGTGAGGTTTTGTAAGAACGGAAAACAGTAATATAGCTGAAGCAGATGTGGGATTTTAAAACCCGGGATGAGCAAATGTTTGGAATTTTCACTTGATGAATGAAAATTTCGTCTGTGCATGGCTAATTCGAGAGAAAAGAACCTCAGACTCTGAAAGTCAGCACTTTAAGCTCATTCATTGTTTTTTTTTTTGTTTTGTTTTGTCTTTTTTTTTTAATCCCATGTAGCCAGAAGCAACAGAAAATGTGTCACAAGGCTGCACTGTACATGCTTGGCGAGGTCTAACCCAAATCTTTGTATCTGTAATGAGACTCCTGAAGCACTTAGTTTATTTGCTTTGCAACTGATGCTGATTTCAAGCTCTTCACAGTTTCTACAACAAAAGCTTTTTGAGAGTAGCCTTTTGGTAGATGGGACTTAATGGGACTTAACAATTAATGGTGCACTGGGATGCATACTAACGCCATATTGATAGCCTAAGTGAAAACAATCTACAGAGCAGTCACTAACGCCAGCCAAATGTGCACCTCTTTAATTTTATATTTTCTTTTGTTTTGATAGTGCACACTGGGTAAAACTGAAAACAAGATTGAGAAGCTAAAAGCCAAAATGTCTGTATGCCATTTTTTTCAAGCAAGAATGCCCAAAATCCTCTGATTTTTGAGACATTTGATGATTGATTGGTTTTTTTAGTCATACATACTGTAATTATAAACTCAATATCTTTGGGTTTTGGACAGTGGGAAACACCCATCCATCCATTTTCTATACCGCTTATGAATCAGGGTCATGGGGGGGCTGGAGCCTATCGGGGACTATGGGCGAGAGTTGGGGTACAATCTGGACTGGTCGCCAGTTAATCGCAGGGCTGATACACAAAGACGACAACCACACACACACTCACACCTTAGGGAAATGTAGAGTAATGTGCATGTGCAAACCCACGCAGTCACAGGAAAAACAAGCAAACTCTGCACATCAGGGCCCAGAACCTGGAACCCTCTTGCTGTGAGGTGACAGCGCTCCACTGCACCACCGCCAGTGGGAGTAGTCACACTTTTGCTTTTTGCTTTAAAGGTAAAACAATTCATTGAAAATTGAACGAGCAGATTTAACAATAACAGAAATATGTGAGTTGCAGCCTTAATTTTTTTTTTTCTCAGCACCTCAATGGAGAAATCAAAGCATTATTCCTGTCTTTCCTCTCATATTTATTAACGTTGCTCTTGGGTTTTGGTACCTGCCTGCATGCTTGTTGAATCATTTAGAAAATAAATTGATTTCAGCTAATAACCTTCTTTATCATAAATTTAAGCTTTTCAGAGAACCTTAATCACCGGGAAACAGATCTAAACACAGCTTGAACTCCTGTGTGCTGGTGAATTAACACACTGTAAAAAATTTCTTTCCATACAATCCTGATTCCAAAAATGTTGGGACACTGTGTAAAACATGAATAAAATTTTTATGCATTTAGTGACAATGGTTTTATGAAGTGTTCCCAAGCTCGTGTAGTAATATCCTTTTTACAATCATATCTTTCCCCGAGTGTTGAACCTCATCCCATCCTTGCTTTTAACGGTATGCGGTATGTTATCATCTACACACAATAAATCAGGTGATTAATGTCTCTGCTATTTTCAAAGATATCGGAAAACTTTTTGCAGCTACACTGGCTGTGCACTCTTAGCCTGAGATATAACCAAGACTTAAAAAAAGAAATAGGGCTTTATAAACTTTTGATGGACAGTACATCTGCAAAGTCCATCTTATTTGAAAGGTGATTATTATTCTGTGCTGTACCCTACAGTACACCACCATGCATAATAGACACTCATCTCCAAGGAAAGTCCTTAAGCCACTGAGAATTAGTTTGCTCAACGAATCCTCATATTGAGTGTGTGGAGTAATTTGGTTAAGTCTGATATTGACAGTCAGGTTTTGCTGTAGTAGCCATTTCATCAGGTCACATGGCATCATCCAAAGGTCCAGTTGTATTCTACAGTCATAATTAGCTGGTTAAATGGTAACATTGTCTGGAGAAATTAGGAATCTCCCAACCACTGTGAACTGTTAACAAAAAAGTTAAGCTTCCTGCCCCGTAACGACTCTTAACCTCATTAAGAACCAAAGCCACATTCTGTCTTCCTTGCAATTTTGTCCTTTATAGTTTCCCTTGTCCTTTTTTAAACTTGCCACATTTCAAAGCAGATGGGTTACACCCAAGGACTGGCCTGCTGCTATTCATTCTCATTCTCTTTTTTAGCACTTCTTTCCACTCTGCTTGTTCCCACATTGAGGTAATTACCATCCAGCACTCTCCTGAAGGCTCTAGCTGTAAAATTCAATCAGCAACCAAGTAAGATTTAACTCCCAAACTCCCATATGTTGAAGCTGTAAAATCCTGTACATTGATTTAGCGGTAACATTCTCTTTCTCTTTTGTCTGTGTTCAAACTTCTCTGGCACTGGCTTTTATGTGATTCCAAATAATATTGGAAATAAATGGACTTTGTTAATGGGGGACTGTGGGGAGATCTAAAGTACAAAGCTCTCTAAACAGAGCTTATTGCAGATAATATTTCAGTTGTTGCTGTTAATTTAAATTGTTTTAAGCATGAGATTTAATTGAAATATTTGGACGAAACTTACTAACATTGAAATAATACACTAAGTCTCATTATGCCTGTTTGAATCAGTTGCTTTTAAACCTACCCAACACTGTTAAACATTAAGCCAAGCATTGATATCAGACTGAATTGTCAACTCATTACACTCCGTTTCCAGAATCCACAATAAAAACAGTAAACTCTGTGGGCAGATTTGAACATTTAGACCAAAGCTACCTACATACATCTCTTTAAAGAGATGTGAGTCTAATTTCAAGAGTACCTGCAAAGGCCAGCGGCTCTTCTATTGTCTCCGCATGTCAAGCTTTGCCACATGAATTAAAATGCCAGCTTTACATTTGCTAATGTCACACAAGAGACACTCACTCGCTCGTTGTCCTGTCTCTAGTCGCCCTGGACGCAAAAGGCAATAAAACACTTGCAGAGAGTGCTATGCCCTCTAAAAGATCTTTTATCAATCAGTGTTAATGACCTGCCATGAGCTTATTACTCTGGACCACATGTGACATAGCTAACCTGTTAGAAGTGAGCTGTTTGAATACTAAAAAGCCAACTCACATATGAGTCTCTACTTCAGTGACCACTGAACCTCCAGCTTTAGTTACAATTGATCATAAACAAATTAAGCTGTTCATTCTCTTTCTTTTCACTGTCTTCTCTCCTCTCTCAGATTTTTTCTAGGTAAATACATCTGCAACAAAGACCTAAAATTCAAATGTTCCAAATCTTGGTTTAAAAATTACCATCCAACTTAATTTCAACCGTGATGTTTTCTCTTCTTTTGAATTTAATCTTTGCTGTCAGGAGCTTGATCCACAATGACTGTTGGCTCCAGTTGTTATACAGATGTTTGATGCTTCCAGCCAAATGCTTTTCTCACAGAGGACGTTTTTGAAGTGTCAAGCACAGATGCAACTGGTAACATTAACAGTAGCTGGCCCCCACTTACCGAAGGTGTGCTTGTGCCATGGCTTTGGCATGCCAGCTGGCTGGCATGATTCCTAAATGAAGCAGAGGCACCGTTAATGTGATTGCTTAACACAAAAAGTTCTCCTGCCATGGCATGTCAAAAAGTCTGATGTTAAACAGATGTGTCACAACTAAGTGATGTATAATTTCTCCACATCTGAGGTTCTCAGTTGAAACAATGAAAACAAAAGATGCAGTTTGATGACAGTCTTCATTGTTGATTTTTGTTGAATACACAGCAAGTCAACAAAATCTAGAATAAAACTCTAACCATTTTAGACATTTTAGTGTTGAAATGTTACATAGTCAGCTGTATATCTAAACTGTAATGATGTTAAGCACCATAATTACACTCCTCAAAGGCACCGACTCCTGCTTTGAACTTAATCCTACTCTAACAAACATTCACTTAACCCAGTAGAGAATTTGAGGTCAGCAGAGATTAACAGCTCTATAGAGCATAAACTATAAGTTTTAATTGAGCTATTTTTCTTTGTCAAAATATGCATACAAGGACAAGCACTTCTAGGGTCCATGTACTTGCCATTAGACAAGAGAATCAGTTGAGCACACACCAAAACCAGATACAGTGTTTGAATAAATGTAGAAAGTTTTGGGACAGAAGATTAGAGGGTGGATTTGTTTAACTAGAGATTCAACCAGTATCCAGTAGTATAACCATACGTGCAGAGGGTTCAGACGTTTTTTGGAAGATTAGATCCTCTTGTAGGTGCAAGGAGAAAACACAACCATCCTTTCCCTAAAGTCCCCCACCCCAAAAAAACCTTCCCAACTTTAAAAGCGCTTTGGAAAGAATGTTAGATGATGTAAGTGAAGACCAAGGCAACGAAATTATCCGTTACATTGCTCATTCCAACAGCATCCAAAAACCTGAGAACAGCTCATGATGACATCACTTTGATCTTTAATTAGCAGATCTGATCTGGATCAGTGCCTTGAATCTTAATTCACAACATCTCTACCCCTGTCTTAACACGTACACAGCCACACCTTCACATGTGGAAACTAACACTGTTCCATTCTGTTCCCTTCTATTCTATACCAACGAATTACTTACAGTTCAGTTCAAAGATGTTTTTACTGGCATAAATATCATCAACAGCTGTGCTGCCACATAACAAATGTGTCAAATAACAAGATTACATGAATAAAACAATTATATTTTGCATTCACTCAGTACATCTCCTGGCACATGCCGAACAGCGTCTCCCTCCATGATTCGTTTTAATGAAGAGAAGTCATCTACAGTTACAAGGTAAAATATCACCTCTGCTAATAGCTGTCAAAATATGGGTCTGCATGCATAAAAATCAGTAGAAAGAGTGGCAGCAAGTGAGAGGCAGCAACAGAATTAATTAATATAAAGTCTGAATACTTTCCCTCTTTGACAGGTAAACATTTGAATAAAAGGTTTAAATGCAGCAGCTTATTCTAATTGATATGAATCACTTCAAAGAACTTGGCCTCACAGCTTAGAATCAAATTAACACAGATGGCATGATATTAATTAAGTGGGGTATGAGTTTTATTTTATATCCTGAAACACATTGCTGGTAACAAATTCTGAATAAGCATATGTTATCAAATATTACACAAAAATTAAGAAAGTTAATAAGGTCCGCTATGTGAGTGACTATGTCACTTGGCTGGCCTGGGAACGCCTTGGGGTCTGCCTGGAAGAGCTGGAGAAAGTGTCTGGGGAGAGGGAAGTCTGGGCATCCCTGCTCAAGCTGCTGCCCCCGTGACCCAGTCCCAGATGAAGCAGAAGAAGTTGATAAGGTAAATTATTATATTCCATTTTATTTCTGTTTTACACAGCATCCAAACCTTTTTTTGAATCAGGGTTGAACTTAAATCAGTTACTAAAAGGTCAACACATTTTTTTGTTTTTGTTTGTTTGTTTGTTTGATTGTTTTATTTTGGCTTTTTTGTTTTTAGTGCTTTATAGCAGAAAACAACCATAATATTAAAACCGCAAGAACTGATAAGGACTGTAAATCGATACCAATATCTCAACAATAACTGTACCAGTTTGCTGACACTTCCAAACTCATTTTCTGATCAATTCAAACATTTATGCTGCCAGTTACACTTTCAAACACTTGCTAAAGCCTTTCAAGACAGACCTGCAAATACACAATTGCATTAAACATGAATGTTGTTGATATCAATTAATTAGATGTGAATTATTTTTCTCAACACTCTCAATCTCTTGTGTGACAGCGTCTGACTGTGTGAGTGTATTTTGGCACAAACCACCAGGATTTGAACAGGTGTCCCCCATTGAGGTTTGCAATACACAAACTGCTATCAGTCCAAACAGTAGGCTGAAAACCCCATTTTCCACCACTTGGTTTTGGAAAAAGACTAACAAAAGTGTCTCACTCCAGCCAAGAAAATGTTCCTGAGATACTGTTAGTCCAAAAAGATAGTCCTCATATTTGAAGTCTTTTATATGGTCAAATTGAAAGATGAAGTGAAATGTAAATTCTACATTTGTGCAGGTTGCCCACTCACACACTCTGGTAACAGGTTCTTGAAGAAGTCATATGAATTTTGTCTCTTAGCATTTTTCAGATAATATTTTTGAGCTCATTTCCCTAATATGGAACCCAAACCATTAGAAACTCTTGCAGACTGGCTAACTAAATACTTTCAAGGCTGATTTACCACTACTGGTACTCCTGCTCAGTACTCCTTCTTCAGTTTATTTGGTCTGACTAGACAGGAAAAAATTATACATTTGCATTTTTTTGGTCATTTTTGGTCCAGATCAAAGTTGACTTTTCTACAAATGAACCAAGAGGTGTAAGAACAAAGTTATATAGACTGACAGACTATGACAGACACTGTGCTGTAAGTCACGAGCAATTACAAGGCCCTATCTATTTCACATCTTAATCTGTTATGGTGCATTATAGGAATCTGTGCTTCCTTTCATCACTGTGGCCACTGTGAGGGTGAAAACAAATGTTGCCCCTGTAAATAAGCTTTCATACTCTGTATAGTGTATCCATATTGTGATATTTCATAGCAAGAATGTTTCATTTCAATTTCATATACCTTCATAAAGTGTAATGAGAATACAGCAAATGAACTCAGTAACACAGGAGGCACGTCAACATCTGGTGAACATTAGCACTAAATTTGTGCATATTAAATTAGCATTCTGCTTTTGAAGGTGGAAAATATAAAAAATATATACTCACTAAATGCTGTATTTTAGGACAAAATATGAATTTAATACTAATCACACAGTAAACATACGAACAGTGCATCTCTTCATGCTAGAGAAAAGTATAGCTGTAATTAAGGGCTATAACCCAAAATTACCCAAAATTATATCATATATGCTGCCAGCATAGTAAAACACCATTATAAATCAATACTATACTGTCATTTGCACACATAGCATGCTTTTAGAGACAAGCTGATTGCTGTGTAATTCTCCTCTCCCCAGATCCAAATTAGCCAATGTGCATTAATGGATAATTGTCAGTTCAACAGGATGTTGTCTTTACAGGCTGAAGACCTCATAAAAATCTGGAAGTAGCAGTGCCAGGACCGAGATATTAATACCCCGCCAGCCACAACAGGATACAAATATTCGTACGCAAGAAAAGGGAAAAAAAAACAAAGCTGTGGCTACATCTGCTTTATTGGTAAAGATTTCCCAGGGTAAACCTAACACTCGAGGAAGATCTGTTAATGACCTCCAGTTCCATCCTTATAGGGCACACTAGATTTATGTCTCGCTCAAGGAGTGGAGTGAAACCTCATATCTGTTGTCGGAAGTCAACAAATAAACTATAAGTCTGTCCTCTCCACAAGGCCAATGTTGTTTATTGACACTGCACCCCCCCCCCCCCCCCCCCAAAAAAAAAAAACAACACAGTGGCATTTGACCAAGAACTTCTTCAAGAATATAAACACAAATATATATTTATGGAGTAAAGCTGGATGAGCTTTGTCCTGGATCCTGTCTAAGCTATATGAATATTTACTGGAATTCTCCATATTTGCAGTTTACAGTGCGAATGCAAATCCTAAACACTGTGCCTCAGGTTGCACAATAAGGTTCCTTAGGCTGGGAGCATTGTGTATACATAAAGTTAATGGAGCAAGAAGAGAAGGAAAAACATTGAGTAAATTTGTTTTTCAGTAGCTTAAAAGAAAACTGATGGCATATAGGTTTTGCATTTGAATGTTAAACTTAAATATAGCTGAAGCCAACGGCAACAGTCTGCTCCTGCTGCAGGGGTCCCAGAGGGGTTGTACACATAAAGAGAGCTCTGTGAGGAGTTTTTTCACAGTCACAGAAGGACAGCTACAGTAACTAAAATCACCTGAAGGGTAGCAGAGGATGACAAAAGTGTACCATTTGATCAGAGAGTGGAGAAACACAGAGGTTGTGCTCTCTCTATAAGTCACTTGTGCTGGTATATAATACTGGGTTGTGCACTAAGGTTGAAAAGCATGCTGCGATAGTAATCCTCTTGTGCTCATGCCAGATCTGCATGCACTGAACTGGACTAGTTATCTATTCTCTTTTATTCATGAGTACTTATTCTACTTCTCTAACTTTTTTTGTTTGTTTGTTTTTTTATTCCATGCTTTTATATTGTTGTTTGACATGTGATGTGCAGGGATTGATAACATCTATCTATCTATATATCTATCTATCTATCTATCTATCTATATATCTATCTATCTATCTATCTATCTATCTATCTATCTATCTATCTATCTATCAGCTAAAGTGACTCTTTAATTAAAATAGTCTGTTAACATTTTTCTTATCCAATCCAATTGATCAATTAATTGAGAGACTAATCAATACATTTAAAAACAATAAAAAGCTGTATTAAGAACATTTTTCGAAACATTGCCGTTGAATTTCAACAATAGCCAGCCTGGACTGCAATTGAATACAAACATGGATGAGAAAACATCTGAAAACAGTTTATTGCTGAAGGAGGAAAACATTCAAAATGACAATGACCATGCTACCATGGCTAGCACGGTAGCATGCTGTGAAATTGTTTGGTTATATATATACCTACAGTAATTTCATTTTCCTCATCATGTTACCTACCCCTTTGAATATTCTTCAGGTAAAAATATGAAATGTTGTGCCTAACTAAGGCCTGACATATGTGATTACATGACATCATGTTCATCTTCAAAAAAGAAGTTATTTCCTATGGAAACTATAAATAACAAAATGCATTGTAGAATTTGCAAAAGAAATTTGTTTAGGGTCCGGTGCTGCTACACAAGCTACTGTCTACTGTTTTTTGGTTTTTGTTTTAATTTTCTGTTTTAGAAAATCACAATATAAAGGACAGGGAATAACTACACACTACTAGTGCAAGTATTATATTTTCTCCATGCAGTCACAACCTTGCCATAATGATCAAGTTATTTGTACAGACCCCTGGTTTCACCCCCTGCCACAACCATCTATAACTGTAAGCTACTGTAATCTTCCTGCTATTCATTAAAATATGAGGGCAGGAAACCATGCACGGAAATGGGCATTTGACAGATTTAATGAGACTGGCTGCGAACAATGAGCCGCTGGGGTCTATGGCAGGGCGATTCACGCTTACTCAATTTAATGGGGAATTAAATTCAACTGACAGACAAAGGTATTAGTGAGAGTTTGCCACTCCCACCTCACTTCACACAGCGATGGATTGAGGAGAGAGACTGGAAGTTGAACAAGGAAACCTCTTTCTTATAAGGTTGCGTGGCTTGTTTTCAATGTGCACAACAGTATGAGCTCCATTATGCTGATGTAATTATGATGCAGTCATGAGGTAGTTGGATTTTGTGGTGCAAGAGGAACAGGATGTGAGGATATAATAATTGCATTTCATTATAAAGAAAGGCTTCACAGATGATCCTTTTCATTAAATGTTAATTAGTTGTCGTACATCTGTTCGAGGTCATCGCGAGAATAAAAATATTTAAATTAACAAAAATGATTGATTGGAAACTGAGCCATGCATTAGATGATTTAATTTCCTCAGATGAACTTCAGTTCTTGCATATTTCTTAATAACTGAACAAATTATGCTTTCATTAAAATGTCAGACTGACAGTCTGCAGTGATGATGTCCAGTAGTTCTTCTGCCTCTGTACATATTTTGCATGTACAAGTGTGTGTAGACATCAGCAGTTTGGAAAACTTTCAGAACAGACTCAGAGCAATTTATTCCAACTTTTAAGTGTTTACTCCTTAAGTTTGGTTTAATCAGATTCTCTGTGAATGCCTGAAAAATAGGTAAACATTGAATACAGAGTTTCTATTCATTTTCAAGCACTGTGGCGCAGTTTGTCAGGCCAGTGACAAAGTTGCAAAGCTTTTACAAGAAATGATTACTAAAAAGGAACGATTTTTTGGTTACATGGAGACAGATTTTCATGTGTTTCAGCTGTAGTTACTTGTCTTTGCAAAATGCAAAGAGTTTTCATTTTCACCAGAGCTCCTTCTGTCAATGGAATTACTACTGAAGGTAATAACATTAAACCTGTTGCTTATTTATTCATTCAGCACTTATGGAATAGGAGCAACATTAGTTTTTGTTTGGAGTTGTGCTTTTGACCACCTGATGAACGTGATGAATGTGTAATATTTACTTTCTTTCATCTCTGTTCTGGTCTCTACCATCGCCAGAGGGAAATGTCTGACTCTGCTGCCTGCTTTTCACCTGCTAACCTCCAGCAGACAGTGGCATATGATGAGTTTAGCAGAGCTATTTCAGTGTCTGTTACTCATACGCAGAATGGATACGCAGAATGAAAGCAATGCTGAAAGATGCTGAAATGATAATTCTCTGTCGGTTCATCACTGCAAGCAACCGAAACCTACAATGAGATTAACGCTGTTTTTTTTAATAGGTGCCAGATTTAAAAAAAAAGCTTTGAGCTGTCATGACTGACTGATGTGCTGCATAACAAGGGCTGGGTATCGTTTGAAAAATTACAGTACCAGTATCCTTAAAGTGATACAGACACCATTAGTGTACTTCATTTGATACCCCGGAACTGCCAACTCTGTCAAAAGCACTGCGCTCAAATTGACCACACCGACTATAGTTTGTAGCTGCTGTGGTAACAGGCCAGTCAGACACTGAATTAAATCAAAGAATACTTGCAGTGGCTCACTGTGTGAAGAACATACAAGTAGTCATTAAAATAGAATACAGTAGAAATGCACGATGGAGACAATCACCCGCTTCATCATCATTTTATGTGCTGCTTCTGCTTCTTGATTTGCTTCTTCTTCAATTGTGTGTACATAATGTGCTTGGTAAGTCAATGAAAGCGGTTTGCCTTCATTCATTCGGCTCAATTTGTCAGCCAAGAGCCCATAGTGTAAATTTGGCATGTCACGCATCCCTGCAATGGAGATATCGTTTGGCTGAAGAAGTTTCAGTACTCCTTGGTACTGGGTTACCTTAAAGGTATTAAGTACCAATACCCACTCCTATACATGATTTGAAGCCCTTTACAGTCGCAGGCAGCTTAGTCTACAGTGCTTAGTAGCAATAGACAAGGACAGGACTTTCACTGCTAACAAACACAGGGAGTCCATACAGGTTTTGGAGATGGAGGGTGTAGAGATGGATTTCAGAGGTAATTAGAGATGACATTTTCCGAAGACTGTAGTCAGCATCAAAGATCCTCTCTCCAACGGAGCTGCTAGTTTCCTGGGAAAAGGTTAGAAAAGACCCCTGAAGGCTACAGGCGATCATTTCCTTTTCCCTCTTCTTTAGTGAAGCAAACGGCTGACAACTTGCTGAGACTGTACATTATCACACTGTAACTGTCACTGAGGGGAACTTGAAAGTGTCTGATTGACAGAGGCATGAATGGTAAGAAACTGGTGGGTAGAAGAAAGAGCAGAAGAATCTAAAACTTGACAGACTGTCTCAACTATTTTCCATGTTATATACAATATATCTTCCATGTTCAGAATATGAGAGGGGTGGTCACTGCTTAAAGAGGCTAATTATAGAAAAAGTCACTGATTTTAAGGGGTGTTTTGGAACTGCCACACACAACAGCTGGTATCAAAAATGGTAGAAATTTTTTTATGTATTATTTTATTTTTACAACAGAAAGAAGAATCAGAAATATCTAATGTAATGGTTAAATAAAAACTTTAGCACTTCATAAACTCTGAAATGTCTTTCACTTGTTTGCTTATAACTTGGTCTTGCATCATTAAGAAAATGAAAATGTCATTGAATGTCACTGTGAGTGAAAAAAACTACCTGCATTATTTTTGTCATTATTGTTGCTTTTTGTTTTATTTTTTTTTTCTTTGTTCTTGGAGTATAGAATGAGACTTAAAGCTAGAAATCTCCCAAGAAAACTGAACATGGGACTCGAAAAAGGTTTAATTTCTTTTTAATTTTAGTTATCCTTTCATTCTGCAATTTTTAGTTATAATCCACAACAACCTACATGCAGAGTAAACATCAGGAAGGAAAAGCCCCACAGTGACGGTTTAGTTAGGCATCACCAATCATCTTTTCCCTTTTCATGCAGTCATATCAAAGGTTTATGCTCGCTAAGGAGAAAATGCAAGAAAAAGTGTTTGAATGCGTTGTCCATATTAATAAGAGATAAGACACGGCTGTGGAAGGAATGTGCCCTGAAGGATGTGCTAAAAATAAATAAATAAATAGAATTTCTTTCCTTGGCTCATCCCAATGGTCATAGAAAATTTGTTCCTCTGCAAAGACTATGTTGAAAGTGGCATGCATGGCACACTTCAAGTGTAAATCCACACCTGACACAACAGTTCCCGTGATTAATTCATCCTTCATCATGAATTAATCACGGGAAAAAGTCCTAAAGCTCAGTGGTGTAGTAATTGCATTTCTTTTTGTTTAAAACCCTTATAGTTTATAATCACATAAAACAAAGACATGTAGGACATCATCACAGCTGGTGGTAGGAAGTGTTTGACATTTTATCTTAAAAAAAATGACTGAAACAATTAATCGGTCCCCAAAATAGCTTCATATTCATTTTCTAATCTACTCCAGACAATACTGCAGTTGTCCTTCATTGTATTTGTGGTGTGGTTCTGTAAGGAGTTGTGTTTAGTTGCAGTGTGTTTGTCTGTTTTGTATTGCTTTGTGTATTTGTAAAATGTTTGCTAAATGTCAGATGGTGGAGGCACACAATCATAATGCAGCTCTATGGCACTTTGTAAATAGGGGTATTGTCATAGAACATGCATTATGGAGTATTTAATAATGTAGTTTGAACTGAGTTTTTTAACATTTTTTAAATAAGTCTGAATATTTGCTTTAACGCACTTCTTTAAAAATAGAGTTCAGGATGGTGCTTTTAATTAAAGTTTGTTTTCAGGGGAAATGTTTTCTGCCTAATCAGCCTGTGAATACTCTCATTCATCCAGGTCATGGTTAGTGCTGGGACTAGTCCTAGTCCCAGCCTAGTCAAGCAAGCATGAACTGATGAAGCCTCTTGGATGAGAGGTGAAACGTCTTCAAAGACAAATAACTAAGTCCAATTGCATTCGATTGAATTTCCTTGAGATTTTCTGCCTAATATTTACATTACCAATGAACTGCCTGAGGCACCTTGTTGGCGTTCCTGAGATGTGACTGGCACTAAGCTTCCTGTGTGTGTTTGTGTGTTTTTGTGTGTGTATACACATATTCCTGTAGTTGTGGGGTCAAAAATCTGTTTCCACAGTCACATTGTGAGAACCTGCCTTACTTATGGGGACAAAAGTCAAGTCCCCACAGGGTAAATCATTAAATATTAGGGTGAAGAGTTGCTTTAAGGTTAGTTTGATGTTAGGGTTTGGTTAAGGTCAGGGTTAGGATTAGACAGGTAATGTTTATTGTTATGGTTAGGTGGTGGTTAAGCCTCCAGGAAATGAATGGAAGTCTGTGAAATGTCCCAAATGTGTGTGTGTGTGCGCGTGCGTGCATGTGTGTGTGTGTGTGTGTGTGTATACAGCATGTGAAGTGAGTAAGAACATAAAGATAATAAATATACAGCCATAAGGTAATGCCATTTTGTAGAAACAAATGTCTTATCGCATCTTCTGCTGCAGTGACTGCAGAAACTCACACCATCTGTGCCTTTTGATTTTGTTTCTTATTTTAAGTTTGGTGAATAATCAAACTCTTCTTTATCTTGCTTTTTCACTTTAAAAAAACAAACAACGTGCTTTAGTTGGGACATATGGCACCAGATAACACATTGTATTTCCCCCTAATTTTTGGAAACATAAATGATTAAAAAGGTTAGTTTAGGAGAACGTATAAGCATTCATAACGACTGCGTGCTACCTACACTCGGTTGCCTCCCTAATCTCCTTTTAACGATATTTTCAATGCAGATCATTAAATAATGAAATTAGTGTATTGTGTGCCAGTAAATGATTAATGTCTTATCTCTGAACGATGCACATCTTGGAACCACTGCTTTAAAATTACACGCTCCATTAAAACAGTGAAGAAAAAGTTTAAAAAAAATAAAAGCTCATCCTCTGGCAGAAAGTATACAACTGTGAGCACTCCCAGTGCATCTTGGCAAATATCCACCACGGCACTGGGAGGTCTGAATAATGGTGATTTGATGGTATTAGGAGACCACTGCATCCCCAATTAAATGATACAAAAGCTACAAATAGACTTTAGTTCTCCGGGATTCTATCAATTCTCTGATATTATTTGATTGTTTCATCTCTGCTTTCCCATGGCGAAAACACAGCCCTTTTTCAGGAGTTATATTGTCTCCTATTCACTGAAAATATTGACTCATCAATATATAATGTGATCGATTTTTAGGAACTGCTGGCAGAAAACAAAATATAGACAGGTTGTGCAAGTCTCCCTGATGGCCTCCACCCATTAAATCAATTTGTGACACAGCAGAGAAACATGGATATAAACTGTGCTCCAGTGTGACTCCCTCATTCGTTTTGTTTTCATTGGGGGGGGGGGGGCTGCTTGACGATTCAAGTCGCCCTTCTGGGCACAAGGCTGCCTGCCACACACACACACACATACACACACCTCTCCCTGTAACAAGCTTTTGAAGCTCAGCTCCGAACATCTCTCTGCCAGACAAGACCCTCAAATGCACCACCGGACTTCCAGACAGGACCGGAGGGGCTTTCATTTGCTGATGTTTCACTCCTCCGTTTTCATTTTCCGTACTAGTCTTTCACATTTTTTCGTTCCTCACATCACTCCCTAAGAGCTTTATGGTCCGTTGCTCTGCTCCTTCTCTGCACTGTGGTTGAATTAAGTGGGGACTGCGAGTCAGCCATGAAGTTTCGGAGTGGACCACAGGGTTTTTGGGTTTTTTTATTTATTTCTTTAGAAATACTCCTAAAAAGTGGCTACATCTGTAATGTGTGGGCTGGAGAGCTGCGGGCTATGGCTGAAATCAATATAATGATGAAGTTTTTATTATGCTATTAATGCATAACAATGAAACTTATGTTGCGTGCAGTTAACTACATTCTGGTGTGCACTTAAGTAAACAAACTCATCAGCTCATTTTACTGTCAGTTGTTAGGCAACTAAGCACAACAGTATGCAGTACTGGGGCTGGGGCGATTTTACTAATAATACTGATGAATCTGCTTATTGTTTCCGTGATTATTTAGGTCACAAGATGTCAGAAGATAGTGCGACATGCTCAGTGTAATATCCCATAGTGCGTTCACAGTTCTTGCTTTATTTGACCATTATTCTCATTATCAGGGGAGGTTTACGGATCTGCCTGTCGACCGCGCTAACTTTGCGCTCCCCACCTCTCTGACGATAAATCTTTTCAAACGTTTGACTCTCACTTCAACTGAAGCTAAAAACAAAAGAATCAGCTTTAGAGCAGTAATGAGAATACGCCAGAACACATCATCTGCGTTAACATACTTATACTTACAAGTAATGTTGATTTTCTTAGAGGAAATTTGTATGACGCTAAATTAAAGTTTGGAAATGTGGGCATCATCTCCTGTTGTGAGACTGTCTCACTCACAGCTGTTGAGCTGTTGTGATGCTGTCAAAAGACGAAACTGATGGAAATTCAAGTAAAAAAAAAAAAAAGAAAACAATACTGAGTCCTTCATGTATTTGGGTTCACTTTTTCTGCTAGAACTATGCTCATAAAGGACAATTTGATGTTAGAAATTAGCTTCGAAAATCAACTAATGCATGATTGATATTTAATTCCATTTTTTTAAATCAAGTGTGAGGGAAAAGATTATGTTCACAGTTAAGATATTGAGAATACCATCAGTAATTCAACCTCAGCTGCTATGTCAAGTGTTTTCTCATCCACCAGTTTGACCTTCATTATAAAATTAATTTCGCATGACTTCCTGCATACTATATATTGCATAGGATCATAAATCATAAAATGTTTTTTGTAGGAGACTCGGTTTGGGCTCTGTCACTTTAATGTTGGCAAGTGCTTGATGTATTCATAATTTCTTTAATTTTGCACAAATGTAGACTTTAGAGAAGGAATATTCAATTTGTGGTGTTGTAACATTAAAAACAGAAATGAAAGAGAAAGTCCAAAACATCACAAAAAATGAAAAGGCAAATATAAAAATGAAAGGAGCGACTATGAGTAATATATGAACAGCCCTCACCAGCCAGCACTACACAGCAGAGCAGTTTGTCCTTTGATTCCACATTCAGCATTTTAACCCCTTGCACCCTCTTGTCCTGAATCATTAATGCTGAGCATGCAGGTGACGGTAATTCAAGTCTGTTAAGGTCATGGCCATTGAGATGGAGCCTCTGACTGTCCCCTCCTCTTATGTTACTGTTAGCCTGCGGTTCCACATCTGGCAGGGAGTGTGAGGGCATGTGCCACATGTGCCACAGCGAGAACACAGTCATGCTGACAGCATTGTTCAGCAGAGGTTTGACTATGGTTTAATTGAACACAGGTTCAAGTTCACTCCTGGTGTGTTGCTGCCTTCACACCGAGCTGAGTCCCCTCCTGGTTTCCTTTCATCTCATCTGTGTCCGATTATTCTCTTCTGTGAATGATAGTCAGCTGTCAATACGTATAAAACCTTAAAAACTATGGGGACGTTTTTAATTCAGTGAGTCACGTTCAGTGTTAATATCACTGGCCCATCATGTAACCTTACAGCGACCTATGATGGTTACTTGTGATTTCAACTGTTGTCATCTTGTGTTGCTCTGTTGCATCAAGTCTGCTCTGTAAATGGCTGCAGTGTGCCCTGCAATAGTAAAATATGTAGCAGAAGTGAAATAAAGATTCACTCATACAAGTCACGATGTGATCTCGTTGGTCTCGTTTAGACTTCTACAATGCTCACTTTGAAAAAGGAAGCTAAATGGGAGGATGAAGGTGACAAGTCAACACTCCACCAACCACCTTACATCACTTGCACATCAAAAGAAACATTTACAGACTTACTGTTTTCTGGCTCTGCCTCACCTTCACTGACTCAAATTTATGATTGGTGACACTGATTGGCTGCACAAAGGCAAACGCAAACCAGCTGCAATACAGAAAGAGATGCGATATGGTATGTACCAATATACACTCAGTGTAACTCTGTGCAGCACTCATAATAAAGTCATCACGAAGAGAGACAATATAAATGACACAAAAGTTCCTTCTTGAGTTTGGAAATGTTTTTCTTCTGAAAGGTGGATCTTGAGTTAGCATTGATTTTGAGATACAAAACCTTATTTATACATTCTGATGAAGAAAAGGGTTCTCGTCTGGTCTTAAGTCCCCACTGAGAGCCACAGACAGCACAGATACTTTATACTTCCATTAGACTGTGGAAATCGAGTGAATACAACAGTATCTGTCAATTTCAAAAAGATCTCCGCCAGAAAAACACACCCAAGCAGACAGACCCAAACAACTTCAAGGTCTGGGACTTCATTCAGTCCTTGTGGTGCTGCGTCCATCTGTTGGGCTGTCTAGTGAGACATGCTCAGCAATGTATGCAGGGAACTCTTTGAATACAGTTTCCTGGATCAGATGCCAGTAGGAGACAAGTTACTACAAAGTTTCCGTCCTGTGTTTGCCTCTAAAGAATTCCATACTTGATAGTTGCAATTACAAAGTAATAAAGCCTTTGACGGCAGATGGCTTTGAACTGCTGTTTAAAAACAGGGAACTGTGATCAGATTTGACCACACTGACATTATTTGTTGTTCAAAACGCTGTTAAAATAAGGTTAACTTTCTATTTACATGAGTTAACATTTGTGCTTTTACAATAAGAATGCTGATTGGTGGTAACAACGCAATCATCACTCTCATCTTTCACCTCAACACTCGTTCTTTTGTCAAATACAAACAATAAGAATTTTTTTTTTTGTACTGGCTGTTCATCAACACAAAGATTTACGGGCAAAATAAACAAACAACATGAACTGAACATGTTGTTTTGAGTATAATGAACTTTTTCACAAGAGCTCAGCGGGAGCCAAACCCAATTTTATCAACTTTAACAGGGCTTGACAGTGTAAACATTTCACTCACGCTTGCCATGAACACAGTCGACGAATAAAATTACAATCCACTGCTAATCTCTAACAGTTAGGTCATCTCCTGGGAGTTGCTAACAAGGGAGAGAACGGTAAAAAAAAAAAAAAAAAACATCCTGAAAGGTAGGAAGCTGAAAAGGCCAAAGAGTAGAAAAGTGATGGCGAATGTGAGCATAACAGAGGAAAAGGGCACCAGTAATTTGTCAATATGGCTGTAAATTCACTGTACTGGTTACAGTGTGTCATTTAATAAATGCTGCAGCTTCTCAAGACTGAGAAAAGTCTTTTTTGTTGTTTCTTAAAGTGCTGGAAAAGTGAATGTGGTGATCCCCGAGGTAACAATTAACTTCAGCAGCACAGGTATCTTCCCTGTGCCTTCTAGCTACTGCCTGAAGCTGAACAGGAAAGGCTAACACGTGCAGACATCGGTAAAAATGAAGCCCATTCATTTTTTATTTTGAGCTAAAGAAGAGATGGATGTAAATCAAACCAGCCCATCATCCTCACATACACCCTCCTCAGGTCTGAGTGTTTGTATGCTTAGTGCAGCTATGAGCAGACATTAGACCATGCCTCAACAGTGTGAACTATTAAGATTTTTGTTTGTGTATCTTATTTTGAGTGAACTGACACATACATGTAAGCCTAGTTACAATTAACTGATAAAAGACAGATGAAATCTAAAATCCCAAATATGTAGTATTAATATTATTTAATTGTGCTCTTCAACTTCTTTGTGTTCTCCTAAACTTTTGCATTTAGGAGCAAAAGTACTCTGTGGGAAAAGTGAGAATCAAGCCCTGCTTAATGATATAAAACATTATTTCAAACCTCCATGACTCCATGGCTCTGATGACAAAGAGAAGGAAGCAAGCAACTTTCTGCATCATTAAGCAGAAACTTGTTTGTCTTACTTTTTTAAACCTCAGCCTAACAAAGACAGACTACCAGACACCTTCATGGCCTGGTAGGATGACAGCCATCCATGTCTCCAGTTCCCCACATCAGGCCAGGGACCTTAGTTGCTCATCATTTCCCTTCTCTCTCCCAGTTATTATGTTATCTCTGTACTGTCAGTTTCAAATAAAAGCATACAATTCCCCTGAAAACCAAATACAGTTATACAGAGTTATAATAATGAAGGAAAATTTAAGTTTTGAAGTCAGAATTCAGTGTTCGGGGGTTTAAACTGCTAATCTTGACATCTGTGATCTTGTGAGGAGCATTTTCCTCTTTACGATGACGCTCTTTAGACTAAAGAATCAATTATTCTGAGAAATAATCAACAGCTTAGTTGTTAATGAAGAAGAAGCATTAGATGCAGCCATGTCCTGTTAATCCCTACAACTGAAAAAGAACTATCCATGGAAACAAAGACGTCAGGAGACTTTATGAAGGTGAGAGGCACAAAGCCCAAAGGGAGACACCTGAGTGATGCATATGCCGAACGTATATGTAAGAAAACTACACATATACATTTACTGGTTAGTACAGAGAACATTACTGTGTGTTTAAAGGGATTTGTGAATGAAGGAGTAACTTTGGACAGAGCACATGTAAAGAAGTAAAACTTGTCTTGTGTATAAAAACCCACCACACTGGGAAGATGATGACATGATCAGTGACTAATGTTAAGGCTTCTCTCAGAAATGACTTCAGATTTTTGTACCTCCTCTGCCCTATAAGCAGGTTAGTAACCTTGAACATTACAGCATCATTATGACCAAACTGCACTCTAATATCGTCAAGATGCAAAAATCTCATTTGCATGGCACATCTCAGGCAGCAGAATTCCATACTGCTATATTGCATTGCAGGACTAAATGGATTTCCAAGTACTTTCACACATATTACTGCATCTTTATGTGTTTTGTGTAGATGGCGATTATTACTGCAGTGGAAAGGGTTGTGTAACACTGTGTTATCTATAGACACTTCAATCAGTTTACCGGCAATAAAATCACCAGTGGTTGAGTAATTTATTGGACTGTTCCTCACTACGATAATGGTGTTTTACTCCATTAAGCCTTATAGTGAAGGCAGATCTTTTGTCTTAGGGGTTAGCTGTGCAGGTTTCACTTTGGCTTCAGGTGATAATTTACTCCTTCTTTCCGTAGATTTAACATTTCAGCTTCTGTTGCATATGGTTATGTAGTCAGTAATTTGTTTTATAATTCATGTTTATTTTATCTGCACATCAGGCAATAACTTACCACAACAACATGAAGGCCCATTTTAGTGTCATATCATTATCATTGCAACAGCATTCATATATCATTGATACATACTCCAAACACAAAAAGCGGAGAGAGGTGTAAAAATTCATCAACCTGACAGCCTTTTTCTTCATCTATAAACAGTACCTTAAACCGAGATCTCTGTGAGGAGTGCTGGCCATTAAATCATGAAGCAGCTTGACAAAGGTCATTACTTTTAATAGCTACATTGATGAATGATGGTGGTAGGCCAGGTTGATGAGGTCAGGGAAGCATCTGAGCTTGAAAATACCCCTAAAACCCTCAAGGGGAATAAGTTGTGTTAAACCCTCAATACTGTAATTTTAACTGTTGGGTTTTCGGGGGTGGGGGTACTTGTTTGTTGGTTTTTTTTGGGGGGGGGGGGGGGTTGTTATCAGGAGTAAAACTGGTGTCATCATACACACACTAATGGTGGTAATGGTGTGCACTTTCCACGGAAACATCTGCAGTGGCTGGGAAAACAAACTGCTGCACTGGCTTTAGGCTCTGCACCGTGTATATGCTTGTTGGCCAAATTAATTTAATAATTCAAAGCACCAACACCTAGTTGTGGCCATCTGCAATCATTCTAACACATTACACAGTTTGTTTTGCTGCTTTGGAGATCTTCAGCTTTATAACCAATCAAATGGCTTCTAAATCTTGGCATTCTCTCAGCCTCTGTTGTTGTGTTTTCCCCAAAGCCATTGCTGTTATTGCTGTTCTCGGTTTATATCAACACTGCTGGTGTTGTCCCTTGATTACAATTAACCCTGTAATATGCACACTGAATTAATACATATGGTTTTCAAAAGAAAAGCTCAGTAGTGCATAACTTCTTCTACTGCATTGTGAGAGAGCATTCAAACAGGTTCCTGTTACTTCAGACTATGTGAGGATGGTCTCTGTTTAACATTTCCTGTAATTTAACTCACCAGTGGATGATTGAGTGTATTTTCCTCTGGGAGAAAAAGCATGAGCAATTATTTCTTAACAATTAATGTTCGATAAGACTTTGCCCTATACCACGCAACAATCAAATAAAGAGGAAAAGAAATATGAGAGTGCAAGGCATCGATAAACATATGCCATCTCTAAATTTAATCAAGTAAAACTTGATTGCTCATTTCTTGTATTGACTAAAAGGCACCTTATTATTGCCTTTGTTGACAAAAGCAAAAATAAGATATCTGCAGACAGCATGAAATTGTCATCAGCTGTCTCAGAGTCTCACTCTTGAAAATACAGATTCGTCTAGTCAGCTGTTAGTGGCTGAATGAGGGGAAGGAGGAACATCTTTAATGACATATCGTAACGGAGAACTAACATCGGAGGTGTTGACACAGTAAACCAGCTGAATGCATCTGTGCTGTTTAAGGTGCCCCATGGAGTTGTCTTGTAAACTAACAAACATATACAGTCAGCCTTTCTCACCAAAATGTCTTGCTTATATCCAATGGGGTCTGCCAGACATGTTCAGTGTACTCCTTTTCATCAAACATTTGCCAAGTCGATTTTTAAATGATTTATCTTGCATTGTTCACACCCACACTTACATGCTTGCTCTCCTCTTCTTCTTCCCTGTCTTTGTAGGTGCATCATTGCAGTTTTTGAAGCAATTCCATAGCCAATCGTTGATCAAATCTGGTTTTATTGTTACACATACAATCATTCATTCATATGTAACATGATTAATGAACAATAACATCCTTACTATTAATAGCCATTTGATTAAAATTTTATTACTGGTTATTGTGGGACAACTCTTAGTTAAGGGCCTGGTAGTTTAAGAATGAAGAAGTGCTTTATAATGGCTGTGTGTGTTTCAGGAAAATGAAACAGTATAACCGCTGCATAACAATATATGAAGGTGACAGCAGTGCGACAGGTTTTAGGGTAACTTAGAGTATGTGGAAGGTATACGTGTGTTTGTGTGTAAATCCACTGGAATAGTATCAAAGGTGCAACATGTAAATTGTGTCCGTGTTCTTGTGCGCACATGCATCTTCATGCAAGATACATGAAACAAAATGTAAAGGCATTACTTATACTTTTTTTACACTGACCTACTAGTGAAAACTCAAACACAAAATCAAAGCATACATAATCCAATTGCTGAATGCTTTGGATACCATTCTGTTGTGATTAAAATATTAATATTCATATAGAGTTTTGAAATGTGAGTAGGAGCTGACTTCAGCTAACACTAAACAGGAGTTTAGCTGTGAATTTTTGACAGCTTAGACTTCCTGAGGCATCATTTATGATCCTGTGGGTAGATGAAGGTTACATGATTGCATAACTGAACTCTGCAAAAAAGCTGCATGCACCTTTTTTTTTTAAGTCACTGTGATATTGATATTTTCTGTATATGCACAGGCCTTCCATCCAGTCCTTTTCTCTCCCCTGTTAATTGTTAAATGAGATGTCCACTCTGAATGCTGTTCTGCCTATTAATCAGCTTTATTGAACGAATACATGTCACGGAGGAAAAGCAATCAAACTGCAACGCTAAAAACCGCTGCCGAGCTTTTATTTTTGACATATTGCACTGCTACTCTGGTGTGAAGAATGCAGACCGAGTGAGTTGAGTGACAGCATGTTCTAGCACTGACAGCCAACCATTACATGAATTCATAGCTAGCGGTCAGATAATAGAAATAACACTCTAGAAGAAAATTGTTGTGCACTGGCAAAAGAATGTGCATCATGTGGGCTTGGAAACCCTGGATGAGAGTCATCACCGATGGTGTTTCATGTGGCGAAGGAGGCAAAGACCTTCAGAGCTGCTATAATATAACAGATTTTGAAAAAAATAAAAGTATCACATTTGCTGGTTTCACATGCTCAAATTTCAGTTTGAAAATAAAAACTGAATTATTAATAAGAAAAATAATTAGCCGGCATCCTGGACTCTTAATAAGGCTTTGTGTCTATTTCAAATAGGCACTGTGCCATATGCAGAGAATCACATATCACAGTATTTTTGTCCACATACCTTTACATAGATGCACTGATTGTTCACTTCACTTTCAGGAAGATGTCAGAAAGTAAGCTGACTGTTGAAGAAATTAGCATTCAGTTAGTTAAAATTTTTCAAAATATCCATCAAGTTCAAAACATACAACATTTTTGTGTCAAAAAAAAAAAACTGGTCTGAAGACTTTACGATCTGGTGAACTTCAAACTAATAGCCAAGGTTAGAAAATGGATCAACCACAACAATTAGTGTACACTTTTCATTAAAAAATAAATAAATAAATAAATAAAACTGAAAAATCAAAGATTAGGCACTGTGGCTGTGTGCAGAGCGAGCATAAAAGACAGCCAATTTATGAGCCTCTCTGACACATTTGTTGTTTTGCCTTGATTTAACTGGCTCGTGGTCAGACAGGCAAAGTCCAAAGACTTATAATGCAGTGGCATTAATTGTCTCTCAGAAGCACTGGGCATGGTGGGTGACCCTCACAGATTTATCCCCCAAAGGCACATTTCACAGCATTTGGTAGGCTGTTTGTTTCAGAATCGACATTAACAAGCCTATTTGTCAGGATATTTAGAGACAATTGCACAAATTGTTCTCAGCTTAATTATTTATTTGGTATGGAAAGCTATCTAATTAGTCAAATATAGACAGTGGGGATGACAGGCTCAGGCAATATGGTATTAAGCTATTCTGGGATACTGTGGTGTGATAATTTCTTTTTAAATAGCGTAATACACATTAGACCTTAACCAGAGTGTGGTTGATAGCCAGGGTGCTCTGTGCATGCAAAATGTACCAAATGCAAGAGACAGGAACAGACATTTTAACGGGACAAATGGATGTCGATGAATGTGGTGGCCACTGATGGGATTTAACCCACAACTTTCTAATTACAGCACAGTATCTTTAAACCACAAGGGCACCTCTTCTCTGCTTCACCAGGGAAATCAAACTGTGAGAGATTTTCCCTCTGGTGTTTGGTGTAGGGATGTTTTGTGTGGTTTTTTGTCCTTGGTCTTTACTTTGTCTCCTTACTACCTGCTACATCTCATCCTGCTTACTGGGATGTTTCAGTGCTCCCAGGTTCGGGTATCCCATGTCCTCTGAAGCTCAGTGGGCAGAGCGATACTAATGCTGCCAGGATTAAGGGTTTTATTACATGCGCAGCTCAATACATGGAGCATAGACCCAACATTGCCAAGGTCAGGGGTTTGCTGCCGTTGTGTGATGACCCATTAGTAATCACGATGTTGTATAAATGTTGCGATTAAAGCTTAAAGCAGTATAGGAATGTCTGATCTTAGAGTCACATTTTCCTGTATATTTCCTGTATATAATACAGGTATTCACATAGCTGCCAGATTTATGTGGTGAGCATGTAATCACAGTGCATGCTAGTCAAAGTAGGGAAAAAATATCTTCTTCCTCCCTCAATCCAACCCCAAACCCCAGGTGATTGGCACAATTATCCCATCTAGGGTCTGCAATTAACAATTATTTCCATTATTAATAAATATTTTTGCCAAAAAAAAAACCAAATAACAATTTTAATTGCCTATGGCCCAAGGAAATGTCTTCTCATTGCTTGTTTAATCCGACCAACAGATGAAAACCAAAAGATATGCAGTCAGTTATCTCTGAGATCAATAAAGTATTTATCTATGTATCTATCTATCTATCTTGTATGACGAAGAAAATCTAAAACTATAACTACTGCCTTGTGGTTGTATGTAATTTGTAATTTAAATCCTTCTGTCTGCCCAGACTCATACATGTAGTAACTGAAAGAGAACTTTGTCACGCTTATGTGGAATACAAAGCTTCAAATATGGATGTTGCTGCAAAGAAGCTATGTACTGTAAAACGTGGATGCTTCACACATGTTCAGCCCGGCAGCACAGAAGAACTATACAATCAGCACAGTTTCAAGGTGGACAATTCAGTATCTGAACAGATGTGAAATATGGTCACAATCTGCCCTTTTGTTCCTGAGTTACGATGTTGAATAATAGACAGAAAACATTATGATGTCACAGTGAAGCTGACCTTTGAGCTTTTGGGTGTAAAATGTCATCACGTCAACATTTTATCCTATTAGGCATTTGTCATATTTAGAAAATGAATTCATGAGTCGAGGACTAAAAACATGATGTTGTGATTTGTCCAAGTGGACCTTGCCAGATCTGTTCCCTCAAGGCGTTCCTGAGATAATGGATTGTAGAGCTATGGACGGCCACAGCTATCCCACCATATAAAAAAGACATAAAGACCCTTACTTTTGAGAAGCTGGAACCAGGAAATATTATATTAATAGAACATCAAAGATTATCTGAGAATCAAAATATTTGCTGCTTAATAAAAATGTATGTTGCTTAATTTCCTGAAGTTTGACCCAACTTCAACAACTTCATGAGCCACAAGCCCTGGCAACAACAAACATGTCCGAGCCGTGTTCACAACTTCTTATTGTCCTCTGGAAATACTTCTGATGTTGTGTGTAATTGCAGCAGGTTTGTGCACTTTGTTTGTTTTGACAGAGTGTTTGTATATTTGCACAATGCTCCTAAATGCCATGGATGTTTTCACACTGATGATGTTTTCTTAATTTGCTCATATTTCATCTGTTTGCGTATTAAGCGGCAGTGCACTGAGCTCGCTCAGAAAAAGGACCATGGAAAAAGGCTTGCTTGAGACAAATCTCTCCTGTTCCTTTCACTCTCAGGCACTGCTCGGGGGTTGGCAAATGGCCGTTCTCTCCAGGCTACGAGGGTATTTAATGACCAGTCAATCGCATGTCAAAGGCCACACCCAGGTAGGAGCACTTTTCTATACAGTGAAACCTTGTCACTCTGAGTTGAAATAATTTGTGATGGTTCAACAGAGATAAAGGAAATAAATATTTTTAAAAAGATTTTTGGACAATTTTTCAAGTAACTGCTGACAACAAGAGAAATACGCAATGTCAACCTTTAAATCACCCACCAAATACTGCAGTTCTTCAGGTTTTCTAGTCAATGATGAGCTTAAACGTATTATGCATACTAATCATATAGGGGAGATAAATTTGTACCAGCAGCCGTTTTCCTGACAGCGTGTCATTTTAGTCACACAGGGAACAACATGTTCATATATATACACTTTGCAAACTTCGTGACGTTGAATGTCTCTCAGTCTTCAGCTTGATGTTTTTGCCTGTTCCCACCACATCTCTCACTCAGTGAAGTTATTGATTGAGATTACTCGATCCTCAGTGCTTTGATGTTTCTGCGCACCGCTGCTTCCTGCAGGACATCTTTGTCTCTTACACGAAGACGTCCTCATCGGCTCCATCCTGTTAAGAGATTATCTTTCAGCAGGTTTCACTTTTCATCCTATCGCACAGACACATTGCATCCTTTGTGAGGAACGTGTGGAACGCTGGTTCAAAAATAAAACAAGATGTTCACAGGCTGCTGATGCTCGGCAGTGCTTCACATTATAGTAATTGTGTCATAAGGTGTAGCAGAATTAATTAAAAAACAGTAAATACAAAGGGAATATTGCGAAGAGACTGTTCATTGCACAATTTATTAAGTTAAAAGACAACTTCATTACATTCACTGACATTCTGCAAATTAAAAAACAACCAAGGAAAAGTCTGAAATTAGGATGGACAGATACATCCATCTGCTTGAAGCAGGCACCACAGTGCTGCTGTGTTAAGCTTCTGTTCAGTTTCTCACATCTCTATGGGAGAAGCTTTGCAACAACTCCTGTTCAGTTAAAAGAAGCTATAGTGATATAAACAAAATCTGATTTACAGATAAGTACTTCTCCAGTGGCCATTGAATAAACTACTATATAATCTCAATTTAGATGGCACTGGGAGCTGAACGTTAAAGCTTGGATTTATCATATTGCCTCTTTCAGTGAATCAAAGCTAAGTAAGATCCTAGTTGGGAATCTTCTCAGCGGTCTTGGTTTTGAACGTGCAGCCCTGGTTGTTTTATGACAGGGTCTACATTGAGTTTTGTTGGCGAGCCTTGATTACAACTGCAGCACTGCTCATTTCACAAATGAACAGCTCAGCAGACACCATACCCCATTTGTATCAGGAATGACCAGCTAAAACTGCCCCCAATGCCAAATGGTCCCGCTGTTGTAGAACAGCACCGGCTGGTCTTCAGATCTTCTGTGCATTAGTGTGACAGTAAACTAAAAACATGCTGTCTGTGTGAAGAAATGTGCAGATTGGAAGATGTGGAAATATTTCCTGTTTTGTTTCACTTGATACAACTGTTGTGATGCTCAACATTTCAGCTCAGCAGCAGGTTGATTTTCTGAGGCCATTCTCATCCTCAACATGTTGCCTCAGGAGTCCTGTACTTCAGCGGTACAATAGCTGTTGGACATGTCACCTGCTGCCTCTGTTTATTTCCTTCAGTCTAAATGGTATGAACAGTCTGTTATGAGCTCCCTCATCTAATCCACTGGTGGAGTTATTTATACTGCTGTATTGTCACTGTGGATCCAATCTCACCATGAGTCTGAGCACCAAATGAGTCGTCATTGTAATGTGTCATTGTCAGTCCAGCTCTACATGCTGTGCTTCAGTACATTTCTCACTCTTTCACATGTGGTCGGGGGGTGAAGAGAATAATGCTGCATTTTAAAAGCATCATAAAGACAAATCTGATATGGATTCAACCTTTCAACCCAACCCCAAGGTGGCATGCAATGCAACATAGAAGACAGAGAGAGGCAGTTGGAGCTGGGCAGTGCAGGCGAGTTTAGACTCAGACGGGGTGTCTGGGGAATACAGCTCTCCGTTTGTTCCATTAGTCTCCTCCCTTGGCACATCCCATTCCTTTGGGGAATTAGCCTGTCGATAAGAAAGCATCAAACCCGCAGCAAAGGATGGAATCCATTTAACCAGCCTTTTGTTTCCAGTATTTTTCAGTCGCCATCTGGAAAATGTCATAGCAACCTTATCAGAAAAGTCACATGCTGTAGTGTCAACAGTCGCCATCTGACAGATAGAAGAGCGGCGGAAATAATGTGACATGTCAGTTCATATACAGTTCCAGTCAAGTTCTTGCCATTTTACTGAGTCGGCCCCAACAAGCAGTGAAATCAGCAGCATAGGGATGATTGTTGATCCATTTGGTTTGTAGGTTTTGTGCCACAGTTACTTATATATTGCACAAATACAGTCAAAATATTATGGTAATGGTTATTATTGCTGTTGCAAATGGGGCAGCAGCTGTCAGCATTTACAGAGTACCTGTATACATACACAAGTTACACATGTTAAGTATGAAAGTTAACTTTAAAATTTGGAATAGTTTGACATAAAATAAATAAATCTTAACTTTCATTTATCCTGACCTTGGGAGATGAGGTTGGGGAAAGAAAAAACAAGTGGCTCTTGAGTTGAGATATCTGTGTTCAGATATCTGTGTTTACGTAGTTTTAAATAATAGATGTTTTCAGTATGAATGCGGGGTATTTCAGTGCAATCTGAGATTAGAAAACATTTTTTCTTGCTGGCATGACCTTCATTCAGAAAGTACCAGTTGCTGAAATAGAGAGAAGGAGAGAAAGGACAAACAGGTACAAGTTCATATACAACTAGTCACAAAGCCCTGCTGCATAGCATTTTGAATAGCCATCTGGCACGCCTTTCCTTTACATAAATAAAGACATTTCCACCAAACACTGATGCCAATAGGCAAAGATTGGTGCATTAAAAAGAACTAGAAAGCAGGAAATGAAATCTGCTCAAAATTTCCCTGGGGGAGAGCCTGCAGACCTGCAGTGGTGGAACTGAACCTCTGCCCTTAATATTAGTAATAGCAACAATTTTTGTTATTTTGATACTTAGCTGTAGTGCTATTCATAGCAGTGTTAGTAGTACAAAGTTTAGCAGTTTAGTAGTAGTTGTGGTTACACGGAATGTCATGCTGTTTGGAATGTTTCTGTTGTACAGTATAACGTGCATTTGAGTGGCGTAGTACTGTAATGTATTAACTGTAACGTATTTTGACATTTCTCAGGTATGTTGGGGAAACTCAAGCCCGTGATGTCTCTATTTCTACCTACTGGCTCTTGAAGACAGCACCGCTTTTATTTTTAGAATGAATCCTCCTTTCAGCATTTGCAGTATGGCACGGTGCTGCAGACAAGCAATTAGTCCACAAAGGCCAGACAATTACAGAGACTGCAGCAACACTTCAAAGATACCAGGGCATAAATCCTTAAGGGCACAGTATGCATCTCCTCACACATCCTCGCTGGTTGGCAGTTAGTTATTTTGTCTGCAGCTAGTGCAGAGAACCAGCTGGAATGTGTCAGTCTGAGTCTCCACTGAGCCTTAGGCGAGATAAAGCGGCAGATTCGTCCTACAAACACACAGGGAGAGACCTGTCAGTGATTTTGGAGGAAGGTTGTCTTCTCTGTGCAGTGAGCATTTGCTTTCCTGCTGTGGCTCTGGAGTGAATACTTAGCCTGTGCCAGGTCTGACCACCTCTGCTGTTGCACTCTGAATAGACATTTGCATCTGAATCAACTGACTGTCTCACACAACATTTTGTCTGATAGATAGTCAGCGTTGAAATCCACCCGAGTCTTTATAAAGTTGGCTGGATGGCTTAACGGTAAGATGGGTCTTAGGACAGGAAGGTCACTGATTCAATCATGCAGCTGCTAACATGCTTATTACCAGCCAGTTCTCTCATTGTTGTGTAAATGAACTGCTAGGAGAAGAAACTGCAAGAGAAAAGTTGTTTTCCTGTGATTATTTTGAAAATTCTAATTATTTGTTGATATCTTGCATGCAAAACTGTTGTTTGTTATTTACTTTAAAAAAAAAAGAAATTGTGAACCTGAAGAACTACCGATGATGACAAGCTGCTGTGCTAAGCTTCTTGCCAAGTGCATGATTACATTGTTGTTGATTAGAGGAAAAACACCATAATTAGATCAAATTACAATGGCGTGTTAAAAATTGCAGTCTCTGAAATATTTTCACGCATGTGAGGTGAGTTGTGTGGCACAAAATCTGTCACCCAGCAAAATTTAGAGCTTGGTAGTTTTACTCTCAGTTTAAATATATAAACTGAGAGTAAAACTGAAACCTAAACTGAATGTCGTGGAGAGAAATACATTCTGTAATTACCAAAAAAAGTCACCTCACCAAAAGTTACCTTTTAAGTCACAGAACTGATCAACTTCAGCTTCTTCCTGAATAGTTTACAGTAACACTGTTAACACAAAACACAAATGAATTCTGTAATGTTCTCTGTCTGCCTGGTGTGTGCTGTGAAGGCTACACATCTCCCCTGTGTGTGGAACCTAAAAACTGATTCTTGATTATAATATCTACTGTCCACTTTACTAGCTCAGTTTTTTTTTTTTCTTGGGGTTCTGGTAAATTTTCCACATAAAAGCAACCTCAATATGCAATCAAAACCATTATCTTCCTTTTCGTCACCAACTGCTTGATTATCACAGTGGAGTAGTCATCATGTGAAGGAGCTGCATTCCACAACGCGAGTATTCAGCAAGTGTTGTATAAGAAATTACTACAATTAATGCAGCTCCCAGAGGGCAGATAAATTGCCAGGAAATGAAGCCACTCTAGAATAGAAATCCCATCCTTCACTTTGGGGACACTTAATGTTGACATTTGTGTGGTTCCATTATTTTGACCTTACCTTGTATGTAATTTATCATAAAAAGTGCCTGCTGATCAGATAAGCTGTCGGTTTCGGCGTTGAAACATATATATCAAAGTGCTTTTCTGAAATCACTGGAGTGCAAAATTACAGCTCCAGTTACCTGACAGAGTCCTATCAAGTTTGTGATTAGGTGTCCAACCTGAATGTGAACCAATATCCAGCTGTGATTGTTCTCTCGGGCACTGGGCAGCCCGTGGTTGATCATATGCCCCTTTGAAAAACAAATAAGTCATGTGTGTCACTAATCATCTGCGTTTCCATCGCACTGTGAGTGGATTCAAGGGGCAGGGCACCTGAAAACAAACCAGTGACACGCTCTGAATATTTAAAAGGCCCTTCTTCAATCCAGTGCTACTGCAGGAATATTTTACTGCATGAATTTGTGATATACTGACTTCAGATACTGACACCAGATGTCTGATTTTAGAGATATTTTGTGTACGTGCTTTTCAATCCAGCACAAATCATTTTTCTCTCAGGTTAACATCTGTATCCATTACCCTGATGTTTCTCCTTACTTTGACACCCCTTACAAAATTGATCAGAGAAGCAGAAAAGGACAGACTATTTCCCTGACTTGCTCCTGCTAAAACGAATAGTCTTACATCTGAGCATGGCGTTCTGCTTGACTGGATTTGTCTGCCAGCTTGCCTTTGTCGGAGCCAGGCAGAAATATAGAAGGAGAGACCAGGAAAGCGTAGCTCTGCCAGATGCTCACTTGCCACTGAGAAGAGACAAAAAGAAAAAGCCGGAGGGTTCAGGGCAGCCAGATCATCCATCCTTTCTCTTCACCTCATCTTTCTTCGCTATCCTGTTCACCTTCATGGCACACTTATGCATCGTCACAAGCTTCAAAGCTGGGGAAACGCGAACTTGCTGGAGCTTCCAGATCCCCAGGCTCCCCGGAGAACAGCTAAATGAGCAAAATCCTAAAAAATCCCATTTGCTAAGGAAGCCAAAACCAAGAAAATACCCAGGCAACCAGTCTTTTACTAAAAGGAGGTGTCACACTTTGTGGGTGGTGGTTTTATTTTGTAATTAAGCACTGATTAACACATGGGCAAGCTTTTCACAAAGAAGGCTTTCATTTATTTTGTTAGGGAGCCATGCCTGTTAAATTAAGTGAAAGCCGTGCCATCAACAGTGCATTGTCTGAAGTGGTAAGAGAAGAACTGCATTAATAATTTGTTGTCCTTTTGCTTTCTAATGACTTTTCCCTGAAAGAAAGGGAAAAACAATAAATTAAACCAGCTACAAAAGAATAATTTAAAAAACATAGCAGTAGAGTTGATCTTTAGTTGCAGGATGAACAAACATCCATCATTATTGGACCAACTAAGCTGGAACTTGCCAGCTGAAATGTGAATTTAAGTTTTCTGTTGGCAGTTAGCAGTTAAGAGGAATGAGTTTGGAGGACAAGAAAAGTAATTAGAGCAGAAAAGAGGAGGATAGGGAAATGGGAGGAAAAGTGAAGAAATTGAAAGGAAAACACTAGGAAGGGAAAAGACTGGATTTAAGGAGAAGAGTTGAACACGAGGAAAGTAGGGTTGCATTGATCCAATATGCTGAATTGTTATCAAAGGAAATTAAAACTTACTTTCACTGTTTTCTATAATTAGTGCACAAATTTACTATGAAAAATAATCTCCAAAGGCCTCCCTTTTTTCTGACCAACACACCCAAAGATATTCAGTTTGCAATTAGAAAAAGAGCAAAGTGACAAATCCTTCCATTTGGGAAGGAAAAAATACAAATGCTACTTAAACAATTAAACAACTTCCTTTTCTGTTGACTATTTGATGAACCAACTGATCCTTTCCAGACTAATAAGCTCTGATGATGACTTTTATAAGCTGATCGAATATCGCTCATGCCAATTTTCAGCGCTGCCATTCAGCTAGGTTCATTGAGTCGTGCTGGGCTGCCACAGCAGTCTCCCGCCTCATTACAGAAAAAGAAAAAAAGAGAAACAGATCAGATCAGCGCTCTGTATCGGCAAATACTCAAAGATGAAGTTGCATTGGTGCATCCCCAAAGAAAACACAAGGATAAGGATGAAGTTTAGAGGAGAAGGAAGGAAGTGAAAAGGAGGTGGGAGGAAAAAGGACTGTAGAAGTGAAAGGAGGGAAAGGAGGCGTAACAAGGACGCTTGGAAGAATTTTGGATGTCTGCCCTGCTATTGTAACGCTGCCAAACCCCCTCTTGGTCTGCAGAGCTGCTGGAGCAGCTGAGACAAATGTGGGAGGTTTTGTGATGCTGAGATCCTTCACAACTAAGGGCAAAGAAACATCCACAGCACAGATGAAGAGGCAGGTTATCATTCTCATCTGGGTATTAGATTGTTCTGCGAGCGATGCATTTCGCGCAGCGCTTTTTGCACCGAATGCATAGGAATGAATTTCATGAGTCGAACCTTCGATCTCTCAGTGGCATTGTCAAATCAACATTTCTTTATGACTAATGTCTCATCGTCAACAGAGTGTGTGATAAAAATGTGTGATGAAAGCTTAAACTGACAGCCTGTGATGAACGGCTGTGTGCCCACTGTGAGGGTAGTGTCTCCAAGCAACCAAGTGGTGACCGCAGCTGGCACTACTCTCTGTGTTGTCGGCCCTGTAGGGTGTGGTCACACCTGGAAGTAGCAGCCTACAATAAGTGAGATATCAGGGGAATTACAGCCAGCACCAGAACCTGGATAGCTCACTGTCTACACAAATGCTGCTGAGCTGAGTAGCACACTAACTGAAGACAGAGTGTGTATCGGACCACTGCACTATTTTGCCAGATAAGAAGTTTACCAAAACTTCAAAGATTAAGATCTTTTAAAGGTACCCTGAAGCATTTTTTGACAATTTCAAATCATTTTTGCCACTGTTGTATGAAGAAAATGCATTCAGCATGTTTGTCAGACCTCAGGACACGGTGCAGTTTGACAAGGAATACCTAAACACAGACTTCACTGCTCTGTTCAAATCAATTGGATATGCTTCAGGTTTCACAGACATAAATGCTGTGTTAGTGATCCCAGCATGCTCAGGAGAAAACACAAAGCAAATACTCACCTTGTTATATTTAGGCAAATTTGACCACCAAAGTGTTTGTGTTTTTCAGTAATAGGAAGCAAATAAAAAAAAATTAAAAACTAAATAAAAAGAGATTAACAGCACATTTTCAGTATCACATGTTCGCTTAAACACAGAACAAAAACCATTAATTGCAGTTGTATAGGGACCATACAGTATATAGAAATTCTTTGAAGATTACTGCATAAGTTGATCCATTTCTTGTCAAATCATGGGTTGAAGTACCGTAGTAGTGGTAAATTTATACCTGGGGTTCCTAACCTGGGTGCTGGAAACACTGCAAAGGATTACACAAAAGACAAAAAAATAACGAGAAAAAGGTTAGAAAAATGTATGCTTCGTAAAAATAGGCTCTTTAGCCATTTTCCCAATCTTTGCATTCCTCTCAAAATATTATTGTAGTATTGTAATGTACTCCAATGAAACAGTATAAGAGGAGGAAAATCACTTTTGCACCCTTTAAAATGGCATCCCCAGTAGCCATTCATTTTTTGTATGAACGTGTCACAAGCAACATACCGCAACAAAACCAGTTTTAACAGCACTGTCATCACATTTTATAATTAACCTGCTTTAAAAATAAAAAGAGAAAAAAATGCAGTCATGAGTTATCCTTATTAGAAAAGCTAATATCCCATCCTTATTAGCGTGCCCATTCTGTCCAGAGGACTTTACATCTCTGTGCAGCATATGCCTATGAGCAGTGACATAATGACACCCTCAACAAAACCCTTTTAAATGAGCCTCAGATCTGACTGGGTCTCTCACTGACTGTATGTGACTGTACCATGAACTCACTGGACCAAATGCGATGCTTTCACAAGACAACAGAGTGAAACGTTTGCAGGAAATTACTTATTTAGACAGGGGAAAGATACTGATGTTTCACGAATATCAGAGTATCATTACACATTAATGTAAAGTCCTTGAGAGAAATGAATTTTTTAATTGAATATGCTTGCAGAATAGATGGACTCGGCAGAGGGTTTATCAGTCACAGTCTCCTCTACTCTATATAATGAGTTTCACTGACAGAATGGATTCCAGATTGGCCAGTTGAAAAACAGATGTGCAGCCATCAGATTTGCTTTCTTCAGCCCCATCTTCCCAAAAAAGGTGATCAGATGTCTGACATGCACGGTTTGAAAGACATTATCATTGGCTGCAGACACAAAAAAGTTTCTAAAAAGGACAGAAAACATCTTGAGGAAAAAAGGAAATGAAGTTCTCTTTGTGTCTTTCTGTGATACAAATGTATTTATGACTTTCACTTCTGATTTATTTTGGTGCGATGTTTATGAGAAAACAGAGACACTAACTTTCCTCGGGAGTTACTGCAATAAATCGCCCTGTTTGTTAGCAAATTTCCACAGATATAACTGAATTGTCATATATAGTGCTAGAAAACATGTAAATCAGATTTGTTACAGCTCATTTATGTCTGCCACACGCCATCATTAAATGCATTCATCTGGGCTTATGTTTCTCAATAGGGGCTTTAAATGATAATGAAAGAGGAAAGCTATCAGTTATGAAAAAGCTGATTTTCATGCAGCATTGGCAAAACTGTAAAGTTCTTTTTAATTATAACAAACTTTAGTAAGGGGAAGGTGTTACGCAAACTGTAATTTATCACACTTTGTAGTCCCTGGAAACTAAAGCAACATGACACTGAAAATCAATCATACGTTTTTTCAGCACTCACATTTGAAGTGAAACAACAAGGGAAAAATCACGATAAGTCATTTTCAGGTATGAAGCTTGAATTAGTCAGCCAACACGTTGCATGACAACTAATTTTCTGACTGCATCTTCCACAGAAACTGAAACGGTGACAGCTGATGATGAATATGAGCAGTATATACAATTAGATATCGACAGCACAGACTGCACACACACTTACAGCAATTAGGCTCAACAAGACTATGATGAAAAAACAGTTTGCAAGGAGTGTTGTGCTATCGATACATGTTGCCAAACAGTCAGATGATCAGTACTGACAGGGGAGAAGTCACATGATTCGTGGAGACCGTTAAAAGCGCCTGACGGGCTATGTTCAGCAAAGGAAATCACAAACATTAGACAGATTAATGAGTACACAACCTGATCACTTTGGATAAACTTTACTTGTTCCACTGCTGTGTGTCAGCAACACTTTGTGCTGCAGATGGTGTTACCACACTCATCCTAACATGGGTCTGAGTTGTTTTCTGGCTTCTGTAAGAGACCCTAAATCCTCCAAGCTCAGGAGGTTTGGCTGTAAAACATCCACGGAGATTCAGCTGAACCCAGTAACTACCTGAACCAACAAATCAACAACTAAACTACACAACAAGCTGCTTGCCGATGTCTTCTAAAATGGCTGTCCAAAAACACAACTCATATGAGGCTTTATTAATCTGACATATCTGTTGTTATTGTTACGTGTGGTTCAGATTAGGCCATTAAATCTAAGAAAGCTGGAAGAACATCATATTTAACCTGGTGACCACCACAGCCTCCTCTCTGTGGATTGCAGTGACAAAAGTTTCTATCCTAATACGACTACATTTCTTTGGAAAATTGCCGCTACTCCCATGTGAACGGAAATGGCCACATCAAGATAAACAGCTGGTGGTGCTAATTCTCCAATCAGGTTCCATTAAGCCATTTCAATCAGGAAGGAGAGAAAAAAGAAGGAATTTAAAGTATGATTAAATTTATTGTGAACAGAAGGAATACACTGTGGCACTCAAAGGAAGTAGAAGATCGCCATGGGAACCAGTCCAACAAATCCAACAGCCAAATGACAGCAGAGAGAGAAAAAACTTTAAAAGATTGACAGCTTACAGGTGATTGGCTAAAGGAAAGCTTGACAGGTTGTGACTGGATGAAGAAGAGAATGAATAAGTGTTATCTTAGAGATAGCGGGAAACCGCTTGTGACTTCTTTTTTTTTTCACTCAGGTTTTTTTTTTTACTCCACTTAAAACAAGTGGATGGACATATTTATGTCACTTTACCGTGGGTACTATTTAGAGAGGACATTAATTACTCTTACGACTGCAATAGACAAAAAGAAGTGGGAACATAAGTCATTCTAAGTGTTTAAACATGACTATTGTCTGACATTTTTCTATTTAAAACAATCTCCACGTAGTGTCAAAACTCCTCATGAACACCTTTTCAGTTATCCACGTTGCATATTTAAAATAAACCATGCATGAGTCTGAAATTACACAGCTGATTTCTTGCTTCATTTAGGAGATTTTTTACAGTTTGCAGAGCAGCCCAATGACATTTCAGTAAAATAACACTGGATACACAGATAGCACATTCATCCAGGCAGGTGTAGGAGGCGCTCATGTTGATGACTGGCTGAAGGAAAGTGCAGGACTAATATCTGGTGAGCCTAATGAAACCACATAAAGAAAAGGTTTTCTATTGTCTCTAAATTGGCAAAAGGTGTTTGTTTCTGTACTCTCCCCATTAGCATACAGTCCACTACATCAGCTTGCGTGGTTCTGATTATGTGCAGCAATCTGTTCATCAATTAATGTCTTCCATCCTCCTTTGTCTTTTGGCTTCAGATTCACTCCATTTTATCTGCAGTCACATCCAGTTGCACTTGTACACTGAGACGTGATCAGGCGCTGTACCCAGAAATTAAAGGGAAAAAAAAAACAAAAATGGATTTTACGCCCTAGTCGTCCAGCGAATTGATGATTATAATTTACACGGCTCCTCTTTAATTGATAAACCGCAAATTCAGTGAATTGAGCAAATACCATTCACGAAATGCAATATGTAATGTAATAAATGTTATATTCCACCTAACTGATTAATACAGCTGCAAGTGTTCTTGCGAGGCTACAGAGTTTTTTTTATAATGGTGATACATGCATGATTACCAAAGCACCCTTGTTCTTTGACAGAATTGTTTAAAAAAGGACCCAGCAGCCACAGGCCAAAAGATCTGTCATGGTCGCAACCTTTTTGTAACTCATTTTGTATTCTTAAATTGTTCACAGTTCTCCTACACCTTATTCATCTTTCAGGCATTCCTTTAAGCCAGTCTCACATATGAATAGGTGCTGTATGAAGTACAGCTATTAATGTCCCACCGAGTAAAGAATTCACTTTCCTCTTTCCTTTTTTAAGCGAGCTGAGTGAATTTGCCAGGGAGGTGTGATACAACTACAACAAAAAAAAAAAACCCGCATGTTTTCTGAGACTAAATGATAGCTGAGATTTTTGGGGGTTTTCTGTTTTCTAAGTGAAAAGAAAATAAAGGTGTCTGAACAACTGTGCAGTGACCTTCCTTTTCATGGTTTTTGTGTTAATTTTTAATAGTCTAGAATGTCTCTCTTGAAGACAAAACAATATTTTTGGATTTACTTTGCATGAGTAATTATTATTTTCTCGACAGCTCAGTGTGTGACTCAGTTTTGCTCTGTGCATCTGGTACATCTTAGAGGATCACCTCAATGTCTTTTTTGTTCTTTAGCAAAAGTGATCTGTCATTTATTTTTTTATTTATTCTTTATTTTTTAGCACACTGTTGTGTGTGAACAAAAACACACACACATATTCATTTTTTTTGTAGAAACAAAACATTTTTATGCGCTGAGTGACAGTTACTCGTCATAGGAAAGTAAAATATAAAGAACTAGTTTATCTACTTCAGTTCACAGCCTCAAACCACCAGCTGCAGAGCAAATGCTCTGAAGCTTCTTACTTTTCAGCACTGGTTGACTACAGTAGCCAAAACTATACCAGTTACATGAAGTCAGTAAGATTAGACAGGGGACCGAATCAATCTCTTCATTTTTGGAAAATGTCTGATATCATATGACATAAGCTAATTAAGAGGTTATGCTGTGACTTTTCATCACTTCTTCACTTCTACCTGATAAACACCATCTGTGTTTGAATTGTTATATCGCTCATGTCCTCATGAACATAAAAATAGCACTGCTTCCATGTCTTCTCTCTCTCCATCAGGCTACACCAAAATACAGCACTCTGCGCTAACTTGAAGCATGATGTGCTGTGTGCATAGAGTGTACTGTCAAACGTAGTATAAACGCCACAGCCACACTCACTGCTGTCTTTGAACTGTGTCGGCTCAATTATCTGATGTCCTACTGCCCTCACAACCGGAGCCCATGGCAGTGTGAGCTGTTTACAGACGTCTGTCAATATCAGCAGCTAGTGCTATTTCAGAGCCATAGTTTTGTAGATTCAGCCCTCATGTTATTTTGAACAGAGTTCTGTGGGGGCAAGGCTGCAGTAGTAGAGCACCAGCAGACCTTGGAACCAGCTGACCAACTGCCTCTTAACAGAAAGTGTATGAATGTATAAAATCACAGCCTAAATAAATAAATGTTAAGCATGATGAATGTATCTAAATGCAACAAAGTAAAAGTGATGTTTTTTCTCTAAAACTCCTCTCAAGCAAAAGCATGCTGCATTAAAACTACTGCAGAAAGTGCAATTTACTCAAAAAGAGTGACACAAATAAATGTAATGAAGTAAGTGTAACTCACCAACACCCACCACTACCTTATATTACTGACAATACTGACAAACTGAAGCTAGCTAACATAGCAAACCAATATGATAAGCATGTGTGACATCATGGTGATCAGGGACAGGGCTTCATCATATTAAAAACGGGAAACTAGTGAGGTTATTGCTTATTAACTTTCCAGTAACGTGTTTCACAAACCAGTAGGCAGCCTTGTCTCCACATCACTCCACTCTGCATCATTATGTGCTCAGCTGTGATGTGTGCTCTGCTGCAGACAGCGCTGAGTGTATGGCAGGGCAGCAATGCCCCTGACTTCCTATCAGGCCTAGTCCCTGCTTTATGTGTGAGAACAATGCTGATAATCTCACAATAACCAAATGAAAAGCTACATAAAGTGATATTGTACTGGGGCAGTCAGACCAGAGGGGTCAGATTTTGGGGTTGCTCAGTTTGTTTCACTGGGGTTGATCAGTGTGTTACAAGGGTGTAACGTATATAACTGAGCCACTGGTCTACACAGTATGTACTGTGTCGAAAACAAGACCACACTGCTAACACTGCCTCCATTCTAACTGTAAACTGCATGTGCTGAGCAGGAAAGAAAACCTTAATATGCATAGCAACAGTAACTAAGGGGGGTGGGGCTTAGAGACCAGTCATTTTTCCATCATGCTTCCAAAAAGGGCAGTCCTATGCTGGAAGCTCAAAATGATATTTTCTTTCCTCTCTCGATTTCTGCTGCTTATCAGGCCAAAGGTTTAAGTCTCAGACGAATGTGGCCACACGATACATGTCTGTTGTACCATGTGAGCAGTATAGATATGAATGCAAATTCCCTGACAGCGTGAACGAAATTGGCTGAAGAAAGAATATCACGCCTCAGTACATTGTAAGGTGTCAAGGGAGTCGGTTGGCGAAACCCTGCTTTACATTCACGCTGAGTGGGGCCATTCTAACCAAAGGTTATGCACTTCATATTAGTTCATTGAAGTTAACAAGTTGAGATAAAGGCCAAAGGAAAAAAGAAAAAAGCTGCCAAGGCAAGTTTTTCAAAGTCACTACATAAGGGTTGGGTGATCAAGTCAACCGGCGGGAAATGTCCTTCAGACTAATGGAAAAAAACTCTCAACTACAAACAGCACAAAAATAACAGTTACCAACACAAACCACTAATATCTCAACAGAACTGTTACACACATTGACAAAGAGTGGCATGTGTGATTTGGGACATAAAACAGCAAACTTAAAATTAGTGCAGTATGGCATGATGGGAAAATGCATGATGGGAAATGCAAGCCATCACATAACATACCCAGAACAGTTTAATTAAAATAAACTGTATCAGAAACATCTATTTTAACATTCATAAGGCAGTACAAGAAGCAAGCTATAATACAAACTGCTGTAAACTGCAACTCTTAGAAAACTTAAAATGTTACCTTTACATAAAAAGCTCATGATATCCAAACTTCTCAATTAATAAAACAAATTGAAAAGAGAAACGGACAAATCAATTAACTGATCAAGAAGACCACAACAACCCTTAGACTGGACTTTGAAACAAGCTTTTAATCAGTGAAAATTACAAAGAAAAATGTCTTTCTCCTCCTGCTTTATCCCTTTGTTTGTTCTTGTTACTTGCTCTCACATGCTCTCTCAACATAACAAATGAAACTCATATTTTTGTCTTTCTGTCACAAACTATTAACTGTTCACAATGACGAAAACACAATAAGATGCCTGCAAGAAGGAGCTGTAAAATAAAATCACAGAATGATGCAGCCATTATTAACACAGACATTTTATTACATACTTTCTTTATTTTGGCTCTGTTGTCTCAAATAATTGTTTGCATGAATCAAGTGTTGTTGTCTGTTGTTAAATAGTTGATTGGGAAACAATACAGTTTGGTGGTGCAGTCTTGTAAGCTACATTATCTGCTGTGAGTGATGCTTGAAGATGTTTTCTTTTTTAATTCACAACCTGTGTCTTGAAGCAAGGAGTGATGCAAAGAGGAAATGTTTAGACTTGTAGGGACGATGTGTCATGTCGAGTATATAGATTTCTCCAAACCTCAAATAGCATTCAGCTATTTTTCCCAATGTGCAGACTGCAGTTTCTCCCGTGCTGCTGCTATGGAGAGGTGAATATTGTGCAACCACCTTTTGTGCAATGATATCTGGGGCTTTAGCTGTACTTTTAGGGTGTTTTCTATTGCTTCAAACAAACATGTTTCAAGTAAGAAAGCTTGAATTATAAGTTTAATTAGGATATAGCCCTTTATGTGTCCTCATTAATCCACAGCCCTGCCCAACAGTGACCAATTAAGGCTTCTAGTGCTGAAGTAGAGAGAGATATGCAACTGTGGAATTTTTATCTCTTTAAAAGGAGAACATATGGAGGGAAAACAAATGGGTGCAGTTGTATATAATGTGTTTTAATTTGGAGTTTTGCTTGCTTTTGGTCTCTCTTTCATTATCCCTGTAAATGGGCTCTCTGTGTGATAATTAAATGCAGTTCTGCAGCAGAAAAATGCAAATGGATGTGACAACCAGTGCAACAAGTCTTGGTAGTTCCCCATGGACATGCCAAACCAGAAACAAAGGAAACAGCCCCCGGTGTGATGGCAGGAGAAGAGAATTACTTTTTTTTTTTTTTTACATTCGGCTCTGTTGTTGCAGAACATAAATAAACTACTTCACTTTGTTTTGTACAGTACAGGCCTTGGACATCACTGCACTTGTTAGGGATGAAAGTGAGCAGGATTGGTCTTCTGACAAGGCTGAATGCAATAAAAATGTATGATTTGCTATACAAGAATGCTATACTTACACAGTCTCTCTCATAATCAGCTTAGTGTCTACAGCATAAAGTTTTTAATCAGATCCATTTCATCTAGAGTACTTCACATGCTGGGCACAGTATTGCAAGTACTGCACCAAATTATTTTTCATATTTCCATAATAATCAAGGTCAAAGTAATAAAACAAAAATATGGATGCCGTGATGTGCGTACAAATGATGGCAACTCATCACGGTAAATGTCTCCTGCCCTACACAGACCCCTGAGGTCGCACAGCCAACATTCATTTAGACAGCATGACGTATGAAATATAAGATGGACAGATTTTGACAGATGATGCTCAACAAGTATGTCAGTTAGAATCAACACAAACACAATATGACAAATCTTATCTCGCTCTCAGGTTTACTATCTATCTACTGTGTGTCTAAAAACTATGGGATGTTGGGCAAAGTTTCTGCCGAGACTGAAAAAACTTGAGATTCAAGGGCATTAAAAACAAAACTGGGGAAGAATATGTTCCTACAGATACATATGCCAGAGGCAGAAGGTAGGATCATCACATGCTCGCTGTGAGAACTGCTTACTCAGGTCCCAGTATACAGGACCATAACATGATCATAGTGATGTTCATAGTATGAAGATTTTAGATTGCATAAATTAGCCTAGTGACTAGTGGGCTTTTCCTCGACTCCCAGCATAACAAATCACATGTATTATTTAAACTACTTCTTACTCACCGATGGCTTAAGTCCCTGCATTGACAACTGAATTGAATATTTTTAGAGACACACATAGTAAAAGCAACATGCACCAAATCTACCCACAAAAAGCCTTACTTACATTTGATCATATTCAATTCAATTCAATTCATTTCAGTTTATTTATATAGCGCCAATTCACAACAAAAGTTATCTCATGACACTTTCCAATTAGAGCAGGTCCAGACCATTCACTATTCACTGCATCACATCTTTGCATTTCCAATCATTTGTAAAAAAACTGCAGTGACCTTCAGAAGTGGTCACAAGCTGATTTCTTCAAGTCCATTGCAGGTAGAACTGAAGTGCTTTACAAACATTAAGGCTGAACATGCAGCCTTCTGAAAAGGCTCTGTGCTGAATATATACTCAAGAAAAACTTTAAAATCCCATGAGAGAGGGCTGAGATGGGTCACAGGCAGGCGGGCTGTTGAGAAATGCTGCAAGTACTGGCTGGCTCTATATTATTTTGGGGAATTTAAACTTGCTTGGTCCATTGCACTGGAATTACCTCCAACTCACCTGCATATAACAGTTTACACTCAGGTCAGATGTGGTGTTTTTTCTTCCTTTGGCACAACAAAAGCATATTAATATTGGGCCTCATATGAAGTAGCCCTATTCTGGTTCCATTATTGGAAGTGTTATTTGATCAAGGGATGTGTATGAGAAAGCGTGTGTGTGTGTGTGTGTGTGTGTGTGCACGTGTGTGTCAAAGACGCTCAGGACAAGACATGTGTCCCACACCATATAAGTATTGGATGCATGTCTTGACAAGATTATTGTCAAAACAAAGTTGTTTTGACCACATTATCGGTGTGTGACAGGTAAGTGTTGCAACATAGACAGGTACTGTAGGCAGGAGCAGGTGATGGTCTATACCAGTGGTTCCCAAAGTGGGTACTAGCTTGTTGTTGTTCATTTGTATTTGAGTATTTTTGATTATATTTTACCACATTAAAAAAAAGATTCTGCAAGTTTACATGAACTTTATTTCATGTTATGTGTTCAAACATACGAAAAATTGAAATCTAAATGTCAATGCAGTTCACTACAACAAGGTCTGGTTATTTGGTTATAATGTCAGGTCTCTGTGATGCTTTAAGCTTAGATCTGTGATGACTTTGTTTTTGGTATTTGGTCTGTGATGTTTTAGGTGGGTGGTGTTTTTTAAAGAACATCCACATGATGGCCAGTTTCCCCACAGAACACTGCATTGTAAACAGATGATTTTTCTCACTTCCCCTGTCAGTGGACTTAATGTTGTAGTGTTCGTTTTCTTTTTTTTTTTTTTTTGTTATAGCACTGTACACTGCTGTCAACTCAATAAGCAACCTACAGGTTTAATAAACCTAAAAGACTTATTCACTGTGAGGTGACAAAGGGGAGTGTGGTGGTTGATATATTCATTCATTTCAATAAACTGAAAAAAGGATCCATCTAAAGAGCAAGGAAAAAGAGAAAGGTAGCTGGACAATGCAAAACTATTGTCATTTCAACAGTATTTTCAGTGTTAGCGTGAAAGACAAACCCGTGTATGATTTTTCAAGCAAGTGACATGCATTAAATGGTCAGTGTGTGTGTTGGAGTGGGAGGATGAAATGGATTTAGTTTGAATTCCTGTGACAAACAGCAGCACGTGCAGCTGCAGGCAGAATCCCAGAGGGAAGACAGAGGCAAGCTTTGTCAGTACAAACTGGTGATCCCAGCTTGTACTTCCATGATACAGTGTCAGTCTAGGATTTTTTAATATTGAAGTGACATCAGTAATGTGGATGTTAGTTCATCAGCTGTCACTGGCTGGCACACTGTCAATGGCAGCCTGCACTAGAGAAACATTTGCCACTGGGGCTACAGGTTAGATGCTAGAATAAATTTAATTGTTGGGACTATAATGTATTACTTTTTTAAAGATGCTCCATATTCCTCTCATAGTATGTATGAGTTAGGCCTATGAGGACTGTGTGTACTGAGGTATCGCTGAAACTGACAACATGCTAATTTAAGGTCACCACTTGGGTCAGAATGCCAGGATGCTAACTAGGGATGGGTGAGTACAGCATAATCTGTGTCAGATACTCATTTTGACCAAGTGACTGCTCGGCCCTAATGCTAACTTTAAGACTCTATAGGTAAGACTGGAGAGAATTAGTTTTGCACATATTTGGTCACAAATTACTGGACAAATGGACAAATTTTGACCCAATGATGCCGCTAGATAAAAGATATTAACTGCAAACATCTGTACATAATGACAAATAGCAGTCCGTCCAATAGTTTTGAGATATTTCATGTGTGCATTGTCCCTCAAAGAAGGGACTAGATATTGTGTTGTTGGTGTGTCATTTTGGAGTTAGGGCCCTGTGCACACGTTCAAAAGGTAGCTCAAGACATGTGTTCAGACTTGCCTTGTGTTATTTTTTATTTGCTGTGTTATTTTAATTTATTTCTGTTTTATTGTGTTTATATTTTGCTTTTATGTTAAGTGTGTATTATTGAACATAGTATATTACACACCTTAAACATGTCATCATCATTTTGTCATGTTCTGCTCTTGAAAGGTGCTATATAAACAGCTGCTTGCACAGTTCCCTGTTAAATTTCTTCCTTTACAGATTAGAGTCTGTAATAGTGGTAATTTTCAGAATTTATTGAAACAGTATGTGCTTGAAGACCTTTTATAATTTAAAAAAACACTTGGGTGCCACTAAGAAAATATGAATTCTTTCCTTCATTACATTATTCAAAAGTAATGAAAAAAAAAACTGTTTTTGATCTGGCTGAGGTTCCTGAACACATGGATGACTATTTTTGACAGGAAAAAATTGTGAGATTTGACCTCACCTGCCTGGTCCAGGAAGCTTGTCGTTTTAAGAAGTAACATAACTGCATTTCATTCTAAACTTTCTCTTGATGAATAAAAGGAATGGGCAGGATATAATTTTATATCCATGAGTGATGTTAATAGGAATATAACTATTCTGAGTCTGGACTGCAGAGTGCCTGGTTCACTTGCATATGAACAGATTTTTCCTCAAGTACAAAAACTGTATATCATCTTAAATATGTTAGTATCAAGAACAATAACAATACCTCTTTTTTTTTGCAGAAGCAAAGGTAATGTTGGGGAAAATGTTTGGACACCAAAGCAAAATGTGCAATATAATACAGCTGTTGCACAGATTTCACAACATGTGCTCATGTTCTCAATTTGAAACCACTTCAAAATACCAAGTATCAGAGTATCTTTCGTACATCACACACACACACACACACACACACACACACAGTAATTTTGTAGATAATGTTATTTCTGCAGCACTTGCCTTTTTTAAATCAATTTATAATTTAGCCATTATCTGCTCCTGTCTTCATGGTTACACGATAATTAATGACTGCAGTACTACTACTGAAAAGTCACGTTTAATAATCTGCAGCACACAGACAACATAACATAATGTTACAAGTGTTAAATATTTTACCATGGCTGGCAGGTTTGCGCCAAGATGATTTCAACTTTCACAGTCTAGTTACCTTTGCAAAGCCAGTCAGGCAGCAGGAGTGAGGACAGGGAAGGAGAAGGAGAAGAATAAAATTGATGTCGACATCTGTTAGACTTGAGTGCTGCACATGAACATCTGGACTCACAGGCACAATCAGCTTTTTCACAGTATAGAGAGAAAAACTGTACCACAATACTTTGCTGACAGGATTAATACAGATTGACAGGTCCGAGTTCATAGCGGGGTTAAAAGCCTGCTGTTATAGAGTCGCAATTTTCCTTTAAATGTGGGGATAGTGGCACACTTTAACCCAGTCAAGTTCACACACTAGAAGCTGAATGGACTCCATAGAGCTTACATGGAGCAAAAATTAGAGAATATGCAGGTAATAGATTAAAAGAAACTTAAAGTGCAAAAATAAAATACAAGATTGGTACTCAACATCAGACCTCAGCTAATTTCAGACAAAAGAAAATAGACTGAGACATGTTTGCCCGAGACCCATTTGAAATCATAATACTAAAAAAACATGACTCACTGTCTCTGACCTTGGCAGTCAGCATCCCGAGGTAGATCAGGGGTAAGTCCTTGTGTTGTACTGACATGTTGTTTGGGGGCCGAATTGGTATTCATATTTCACACCACAAAATAGACATGATAATTGCCTGGACCACGGGCCACCTCAGCTTTCTTCATGAAATGAACTTCATTTCCACCTCCTAAAGTAACAAGTTCAAACTAATGTCAGTGTCACCATTCCTGCACTTAAGGGTGCTGTATTTCAGGCATCTAACATAACACTTTGATAAAGATTGAGAATGAAAATCTGAATTGTGTCAGATAGACGATAAATGACACAAGCACAGACCACTTATGTCAGTAATTTAGCTTTTGTGGTCAGGTTAATACAATGGGGCAGTCCTTGTGAAAAAGCAAAAATAAATCAATTTTCATAGTCTAAAATTTTTCAGAGGAGGTAATTTCCGTGACCTCCTAAATGAGGTCACTTTTACCACCCTGTCTATGCTGCTGATTGTCTACACTATATGGACAAAGGTATTGGGACATCTGTTTATTATTGAATTCAGGCGTGATATGGGGCTGTTTTTCAGGGGTTGGGTTTGACCCCTTACTTCTAGTGAAGGGAAATCTTAATGCTACAGTATGATACGGCATTTTGGACAATGCTATGCTTAAAACTTTGTGGCGACAGTTTGGGGAAGGTCCTTTTCTATTCCAGCATGACTGTGCCCCAGTGCACAAAGCAAAGTCCATGAAGACATAGTTGGATGAGTTTGGTGTGGAAGAACTTGACTGGCCTTTTCATCCAACATTAGTGCCTGAGCTCCCAAATGTTCTACTGCATGAATGAACACACTCAAATTCAGTTCAAAACCTTCCCAGAAGCTGTAAAAGGAGGACCAGCTCTTTATTAATGTCTGTGTATTTAGAATGCAATATCATTTATGTCTCAGTTGGTGTAATGGTCATGTGTCCCAATTCTTTTGTCCATATAGTGTATAAATGAATATAATCATTGTCACAATAACATGAATATTGATGCTTGTGTTCACGCAACATTTAACCAGAGATGATACAGTCTATTGGCTACCAAAGATGTCAGACCCAACAAGTGTCTATTCATAAATCCCATCTTTTAGATTCATGAACACATGCATAGAAGACCTCAGAAGATACAAGTAAAAGAAGTTTGAGTAAAACATAGCAGCAGAAACAAGTGCAAATTAATCTCATATTACCACTGCCCATCATTAGTCCATTGTGCATACAACACAATAGTTGCAAGCTGCAGAACAAATGAGACATTGAAAATTTCTTACAAGGAGACCCTCCGAGCTGTCCTCTTCAAACTGTCTCTATCAGAAGCCAGAGTGTGGCCAGCTGGGTCTCTCTGCCTTCAATTGCACCACTCATCGATTATAGAAGGTCGCTTCACTAATGAGGGAAGGTCAGCCCCTTCTTCATCCGTCATTGTCATCCTGGCCATCCTTTCATTCCTGTTAGTTTCTGTTTGTCTCTGCTCCCCTCTCATTGTCTGGCATGCAGCAGGAATGTGGTGCAAGAGGAGGACAAGTCAGTGTTATCAGCATACAACAGACGACAGCATTGACCGAGACCGTGACTTTCGGCTACTGCCCCAGTGGCTAATTACCCACACCCCTCATCGAAACCACCAAGTTATGGGTGACCACTTTGACCGTCGGAGCCTCCTCTGACTTTTTGTGACTGTTTCAGTATTGGACATTACATGTGTTGTTTGCAGAGGATTCCTGCATTTGGACCAACTAGCCAAAGGGCCCACTTTTAATCCTTATCTCTGCCAAGGAGGTTGGATTTACAGTCTGGTTTGTTGGTTTGTCAGCAGAGTTTTGTCCAACATCAGTGCCTGTTCTACTGCATGAATGGGCAAGAATTCTCACAAATACACTCCAAAATCTCGTGGAAAGCCTTCCCAGAAGAGTGGAAGCTGTTATGGCTGCAAAGAGGAAACAAACTACATATTAATGTCTATGTGTTTAGAATGTAATGTCATTAAAGTCTCTGTTGGTGTAATGGGCAATTGCCCAAATACTTTTGTCTTTATAGTGCGGCAAAATTGTGATGAGCATTTTTCATAGTTCTTAGACATTTTATGGGCAAAATGATTAAGCAGCAAATCAACTGATAATGAAAATAATCACCAGTTGCAGCCCTATTCACAAAAACGTTTTACGGCTGAAAAACAAACATGCTATCATTCTTTGGTGGAAAAACTACAGCACTACATATAATGGCAACACAGGATATTCGCAGTGTTCTTGTGAGGGCCCTCTGGCTCTGCCATGGCCTATGGGTTTGTCTTGCCCTGGGCTGCTGCTCGTGTTTCCCTTCAGATTCCGGTCGTGTAGCTATTACAGATTATTGCACTTGGCTGTCCAGAATTATTCCTTTATGTTTGTTGATAAGTAAAAATACAAATTCAGTGTAAAAATTAGAGTATGTAATGGTTATTCCAGTCTTAAGTGTAAAAGTGAATTGAATACATTTGGACTTTGGACTATTGGAAATTCGTATGAGTAGAAAACATTTGATAATTTATCAGTAACAAAAATCTTCAGGATTATGTTGGATCATGGGCCTGTCCAAATCTAAAGAGGTACTGGGAGGTTTTTTACAAGGAAACAGAACTAATGAACTAATGACTCTGTCCTTATTTCTGTCCTTGTACTGTTAGACCTTAGTGCTGGATTTGACACCATCGACCATTCCATCTTATTACACAGATTGGAACTGCATTAAGGTGGTTTCAGTCCTATTTATCAGATCGACCTCAATTTGCTCATGTTAATGATGCATTGTCCATGCTCACAAAAGTTAGTCATGGAGTTCCCCAAGGTTCTGGGCTCAGGCCAATACTATTCACCCATATGCTCCCCATCTGTGATATTATTAGGAAACATTCCATACATTTTCATTGTTATACAGATGACATACAGTTGTACCTGTCAGTGAAACCAAATGAAACAAATCAGCTAGTCAAACCTCAGGCATGTCTTAAAGGCATAAAAACTTGGATGACCTGCAATTTTTTACTTCTAAATTCAGACAAAACTGAAGTTATTGTTCTGGGCCCTGACCACCTTAGAAACAAATTATCCGATGATACAGCAATGCTAGATGGCTTAGCCTTAGCCTCAAGCTCCACTGTAAGGAATCTAGGAGTTATTTTTGACCAGGAAATGTCCTTTCACCCACACATGACACACATTTGAAAGACTGCATTCTTTCACCTCCGCAATACTGCAAAAATTAGGCACATTCTGAGTCGGAAAGATGCAGAAAAATTAGTCCATGCATTTATTACTGGGTGGATTGTTGTACCTCCCTTTTATCAGGTTGCCCCAATAAATCTCTAAAGACTCTCCAGCTAATACAGAAGGCTCCTGCACGATTACTCACAAGAACCAGCATGAGAGATCATATTTCTCCTGTACTGGCTTCTCTACGTTGGTTACCTGTAAAATCCAGGATGGAGTTTAAAATTCTTCTCCTCACATATATACATACATGTAAAGCCCTGAACAGCCAGGCACCATCATATCTTAAGGAGTTGATAGTACCCTATGCCACTAGAGCTTTACATAAGAAGTCTTCATAAGTAGATTGGAAACCAGAGCGTATAAAGCTACTCTACTGTGGATTCATCTTCCGGTTTTGGTCCAGGAGGCGGACACCCTCTCTACATTTAAGAGTAGACTAAAAACTTTCCTTTTTGATAAAGCTTATAGTTAGGGCTGGCCTAGGCCGGCCCCTAGTTATGCTGCTATAGGTTTAGACTGCCGAGGGACCTCTCACGACGCACTGAGCTCTTTCTTCCTCTCCCTCTCCTGCACACATCTATGTCCCATTAATGCATATTACTAACTCAACTTTTCCCTGGAGTCCTTTAGCTTTCTCATCTCACAGGTTCCAATGGATCCTGGTTGGACCTCCTGCTGCAGTCCTGCTTGAAACTTACTGCAATTACTACTGTTTAGTCATAATCTATTTTGATTCTATTACTACTCTGCTGCAGCTGATATCATTATTATTGTTACTACTATTGCTATCATGATCACCATAGTACCTTCTGTATACTTCATTGTCATTATCATTATCTACAGTTCCAATACTTCTGGTATTATTACTGCTGCTATGCATCTCTGCTTGTGTGCTCTTTCTCTCACGCCCCGCACTCCTCTGCCTCTCTCTCCTTGTCTGTCTATTTTTCTCTCTCTCTCTCTTTTTTTCTCCCTCTCTCTCTCCTGCTCTCTCTCCCTCTCTCTCACAACCCAACCGTTCAAGGCAGATGACCGCCCATCTTGAGCCGGGATTTGCTCTGAGGTTTTTGCCTTCTTAAAGACGGTTTTTCCTTGCCACTGTCGCCAGGTGCTTGCTCCAGGGGGAATGTTGGGCTCTCTGTATTACAGTTTAATTAAAGAGTTTGGTCTAGACCTGCTCTAATTGGAAAGTGTCATGAGATAACTTTGGTTGTGAATTGGCGCTATATAAATAAACTGAATTGAATTGAACTGAAAATACATAGTATTTGTGAGAATTCTGTGCAATGTGTTTACAGAGTGTGCACCTCTTAAGCTTAAGATAAGGCAATGGTTTTGGAGATGGTCCAGATGTAGCTATTTCATTAGACTATGAGATATAATAAGAAAAGAATCTGCCAAGGGTGTTTTTTTAATATTCTACTAATGTCTGACTGATCCAGAAGAACAAAGAAACAAACAAGGTAAAAACATGCAGGCTACAGCCACAGGAACTGTCAGCTGGACTGAGGTAAACGCAGAGAAAACACTTAATAAGAACTAATGGGCTCTTTAATACACTTTCAGTTTGTGTGCAATTTACCTTCCTTAGGCCGACAGCAACAGTAAAGATTAGATATGCCCCCACCCCTCCCACACACACACACACACACAATAAAAAAAAACACAGACATATTTGCATTCACACTGGCAGTGAGTGATGTGTTTTTTTTTTTGATTGTGTGTGTGTGTTAGATCAAAATTGTATTGGAAAAGCTCCAAATCACATTTTGGATCATCGTTCCTTCCAAGGGTATTGGCAGGATTACATGCTGGTCTCTACATGTTACTTTCTTTAACAAAAAAACGCAACACTGTTGTTTCTTCACCATGTTAGTTTCCTTTTTACACTGCTTTAAACTAAACTAAACAGCAAGTTTTTACCCTTCCAACACGACTCAACAGTGAATGGAGCTTGTGCAGGTACATTCTGAGCATGAAATTTTAGAGGCGTAGTACTGCTGTGTGTTGCATCACTCACAAGTGGCATTGAGGTGGGGGGTTATAGAAGTGGCAGACAGTGGTACTGGTACTGTAATTTAGATTTTGATTAGGGGCACACAAAAAAAAAATCCATGGTGAGCATTGAATGAAGACCTCTGGCCCACTGCCATTAAGAGTTATAATCCCTTTTCTTAGTGTTCACAAACTGACCTTGAGTTGCAGAAACCAACAGATTCCAAATGATTTCCAATTTTAAGTAATCACTTAGCAAACATTTTTTAAAAAAAGTTTATAGAGTTCAACCAAATTCATCTGGAAACTACACACCACTATGCTGTATTCACTGCCCTGCTTTTCTTCTGTTTGAGCTATTTGGGCTGTTTGAGCTAGTCATCCATACAACATTATTTCACAGGAAACGAAGGAGCTTCAGACATGTTCCATCATGCCATGATTTCATTTCATTATTTGATAAAGGATTTGAATCACATGACTTCTGTCGATACAGCCTGTTTAAACAGCTGCATCCCAATGACTGTTAATGAGTGAGGCAGGAGTAAAAGCATGCTCCTCACTTTAATGGATTTATTGATGCTGTAAAGAGGCATATGAGAACAGTTTAAGTCGAGCTGTCATATCATCATTTTCCTGCATCTGTATATATATACTGTATAAATACTTTATGATGCTGTAAGTGAACAGGCTGTATGGGCTGTTGTTTCACCTAAGGAGGATACTGGTTCCATCCCCAACATGTCAGCTTTGTTTTCAGCTTATGCATTTTTAGCTTATTCATGTGCTGCCAAATTTAAGTTCAGTGCATCTGAAGCAAGCATAGGAGCCGGATCATTGCAGAGGAAGTGAGTGCCTGTTGTAGTCTCTTGTAAGACAACCACAGAAAGGCAGAACATAGAGAAAAGTGGATTACAGTGAAGTTGTTATTTCATTGGCATGGATTTATCATTAAACACATAAGGATTTGAAAGATGAAAGAAAGATGAAAGTGACATATTTTGTCATTGGAGGGAACTCACTCCAACGAAATACGTGCTCTGCATTTAACCCACCCAAGTGACGTGCACACACACACAGCAAACCCGGGGCAGTGGGCGACCGCGTGCAGCGCCCGGGGAGCAGTGGGGGTTAGGTACCTTGCTCAAGGGTACCTCAGCCATGGACACCGGTACGGGAAATCAACCAGCGATCCACCGGTTACGGGTCCGACACCGCTGATCCACGACTGCCCCAATAATTTGATCAAACCTCAGATAAAAGATAAAAAATCTAAGTTGACTAAAGTAGAGGGGCAGCAACTGAGGATAGGATGATTAGGATGAGGATGATTACAAAGTTTGACATTCAGTGATGATGGGTGCCCACACAGCCTACAACATCAGGCCAAATAGTCAGCCCACACATGACAACAAACTACAAGTATGCAGGGCCAGATAGCCAGTATCTATGTTAAGCCAATGTCATCACAAATAATAAAAATAAATAATAAAGTGATGTCTTCATTCAGGAGCTGTCAGTTTGAATCCAGTCTAGCAAAAACGCCATGAAATCCATTGTGTCGTACATGAAATGTTCACGATGTCCAATATCCAAAAATATGTTTGAATTCTAACAGATTTCAGAGTCACGTAGAAACCGTCCTCTGCACCTGCACAGAGCTAAATGCATACTCCTGGTGTCCGAGTCGAGAGAGAGGAGAAGGTCTTGGGAAAAACATGAGGCCAAAAGACTCTTGCTGACCTCTTGCTACTGACACTTTAGCCCACTTTAGTCTTGGACTTTCTTGACTATTTTAGCTAGTGAATAAAATCTATACAACTGTACATACAATATAAATATAGTAAAATAAATTGGCAAATTAATTTATAATTTGAATAATCATTAGACACAGCTCCAAATTACATCCTGGATATGAACAGTGTACAGCATAATATAATCAACATGAGGTTTTGTTTTTATGTTTAGTAACCAAAAGAAGTGGAAATATATATCTATATATATAGATATATGTTCTTTTTTGGCTAAGTTTTCAGTTTTGCAAGTACCAAATGTAGCAGCATAATCAGTCCAAAGCATAACTAATCATTGTGATATTTTCATTGGTTGTTAATTGTGTCCTGTTCTGGTAGGCTGAAAAACACTGCCATGTTTGATAATGATTTCCTCATTATGCCAAGAGCTGCAGGGTGTTCACTGCTGCAACAGCTAATATAATGCCATTTTCACTTCCAAATGTTTTCAGCTTCTTCTCATTTTGAGAGTGTTCAGCAGGGGGACTGCTGAAAGAAAGTTATTGAGGTTTCACCTGTTATTGGTAATAATAGTGGCACAACAATTCAGGGTGCTCCAAAGCCTGCATTTTGCCATGAGGGTGCTCTCAAGAAGAAACAATAAGCAACTCTCTCTTACCTTTATCCTGCTGAGCTGTCCAAAATATTAAACAGGTTGTTACTGTTTTATTCTTTTCTGTACCTGTACAGAACTTAATGAATTCCAGCAGGTCTGCAAAAATCGCTACTGTATGCCGATTCATTTTCCAGATATGAGTGACCACGTTGTTCATGTAAAATGGTCTTTGTTCTGATCCATTTGTCAGACTCGGCGCTACCTCAGGCCTTTCTGATGAAGAGATAAGTGGGAACAGTAGGTATGTAATTATTTTTTGCTCAGGGACATACAGCATTTCATCTTTCAATCTTTCCTCTCTTCCTGTCATTGAAGAGCACATTTGATCCAAGCACATTTCTGTCATAGCAGTAATATTACAGGCCAAGTTAAACTTCTCACTAACTTTTTAAAACCTCTGATCAAAAACAAAAATTCAAACATAACTAATTCTGATGTTCGTGCTGTGAATGTGATATTTTCTGAACATGGCTTAATGTTGTGTGAAAGCGGCCGTCTACATGCTAATGGCTCAAGATAACTCAAGTGGACACCATTTAAATGCACACGTCGACTCAGATATTTGGTGGGCAGCTGGTGAAAATAACACAAGGCAGGATACAGGAATACTAATACCGGGGAGCTGATTGGCTGTTCTCCAGAGAGAGAGCGGAGGGCGGGTCGTCATCTGGATGCTGTCATCAGCATTCCACTTCCCCCTGCTGTAAGAGAGGTCACATGGCATCCAACATGTCCAACATGAGTATCTGCAGCTTCATGTGAGTTTTTGGCATATTTGGAAAGATAACAACTAACCATAGTATCAGTAACCATAAGTATGACTGCCACTTTAACCATGCAATCACAGCCATGTTCCCAGTCTTTGTATGCATGCTGTATATGTACAGTGCTTCTCAAAGACAAAGTCTGAACAGCTGATGTGTGATAATGGCCTGTTCCTTTGGTTCAAACATGCCGATTTCTCCACCAAATCTGTAAACATAAAAGCAAACAGCAGCAAAGTGTAGAATAAAGAAGTAGAGATGTTACGCGCTGAAATACACTCAACTAACAATCTCTGTATTACTTGAGAGCACGAAAATATGTACTGAAAAATGTATGAAAAAGCCCACTACACAAGGCATGCAAAAGCAGCAGTAGTGGGAGAGAAACCCATTGAATAAGTAATTAAAATATATTACAGTCAGTGAGTCAGTCTGCAAATATAACAAATGAGACAGAACTTTATTCATTCACATTAACATATTTCATTTGACTTCATCTGCACCATGCATCAACAGTGCAGCCAAACATGAAACACTGCTTTTGATTTGCTCCAAAATTTGACACCACTTTAATCACGACAATCTTTGTCGCAGTCATTTCATTCAGCCACCTTACACGGATCAGATTAATTATGAGTAGCTACAGCATATGTGCAGTTATAGACTAGCACATGTTATGCAGTCAATCGAGATGGACCAATCGAAATTCAGCAACCCACCTGATTTGCAACACAATGAAACACACAGCAGATATTAACATAAAATGAAAACCCACAAATACTCATGGTTTGATGGTTTGAAAGTGAGGGATAAGCAGATGACAGAACATGACAATCAGAGTAGTTTGACATAGCAGCAACAGGAAATCGACAGCAGCTCATATTTTAGATGCAGTTATGATAAGCGGAATAGTAAAGCAAGATGTTACACTGAGTTGGTTTTTTTTTTCTTTTCTTTTCCTGTAATATTAAGCTGTATATGAACTGTGTGAACCTGTGTTACATGTGACAGATAGCATTTGCGATTTCCTGGAAGCCAATATTACACAGAAATAATTAAATGAAGACAATTATATTTACATCCTAAAAGCCAATATACAGTACGATATCAGTCTGCAGTAAGAGACACAAGCTCGCATTGAACCGACTCGTCAAAGCAATGAGGAGAACTCAGGGGAAATATGCCCAGTCAGTTATGTCAAAAAAGACATACATGAGTATTCATATTTCCACAGTGTAAACGCACAACATGAAGGCATCATAATGCACCAACCGAACAACGACCAATAAACAAAGAGCTCTGCCTCTCATTCATAGTTAATACCAATACGAACATGCACAAACAGCAGTAGTATCCAAAAAGAAATTTAACAAAAAGCAAAAATATGTTGACAAAAAGCAGATCTTCAAAGCACTGTAGCCAGCATAGCAGCACACAAAGTCAAACAGGGCCAGGATGCCAGCACATAAATATTAGCAAAAAGAAAGAAAAAAGTAGCAATCACTTACCTTGTGGAAGCAAAGCTGGGGTCTCTGATGTCTCAGCGGGGAGAGCCAAGGTCCAAATGTGCAGACCACAGGACAGGAAGGTCCGTCTTCCACAATGAATTGAGGAACTTCGACAGTCAAACATCCATAATAAGTGCAATTATTACTGAGCCACTAACCCCCAGTCCAGCTCCGAGTCTCAGTACACCTCAGGAGACAAACACAAAAGCAGATCTGCTGTCAAGCACAGTCACAGATTCCTGTCCTCTAAGATGGCATTGAATCCATCAGCTTATTGGTGGACAACCCCAAAGCACACAAATTCAAAAATATGCATTTCACATATAATATTTTTTAAAGATCGCACACATCGTGGAGATTTAGCTGATTGTTGTTGATTATCTGCTTAAACATGAATGTGGTCCACTTAGTTCATACACTAAACAAAAGAGATTTACATGTTAATGAGTGAGCTTTAGAACGTGGTGGTAGGACTATTTTGTCACCTCTGTACAAGAAAATGAGCAGCGGATTGATTTGATCAGTTAATTTAGCTGCTTTATGTTTATATGTTGATGCTACATGGGGACTTTTGGAAAAGAAAAACTACTGTACAGTTTGCTGTTATTACACAAGAGAAGAACACTTACAGCTCTCTCTCCTGTAGCTCGTGATGCCGAAGCAGATGGTCTGTAGCTCTCAGCCCACTACAGAGGAGGTGGGAGATGTTGCTTAAGATGGAGTTCAGTTAAGTCCTCATCTACCCCCCCTACCGTCCCTGCTGCTGCTGCCTCCAGGCTGTCCAGAGCTTTTTTCCACCAGTTTGTTTATCCTGCCTTCCTCCCCCGCTGCCTCCCCAGCACACCACTGTACACAACAGAGGCTGGTACTTACCTCAGAGAGAGGACTGGGAACGTCAGTCAAATTAAAGAAAGTGGTGTAAAATGGTGTTCTCAACCTAATTATCACTCCACATGTCCGTTGGCAACCAGTTCTGTCTGTTTTGTCAAAATTTGTCTCAGAACAGAAACAGAAATGCAGAAAAGAACATCCAGTTATTGACTGCTTAAATTGCCAGGGGGCGCTGTAAGATGTTCTGTAGACTATATATGTTTCTCTGCAGGCATATTCCTCCAAAATATTCTTCTAACTTTCACCTCTCTGCGCATACGAAACGTGCTGCAGCCCCCTGACCTCTGAAGCAAATATCTGCTCCGCCTATTGCGCAATGAGTCGTCACTTTTGTAAAATTTATGGGCATTATATAAATTCCATAAGTATATAAAATTCAGATGTGCTCTGTCACTGTGCACAGTTAATGATGAATTATTGACCAACTGTACGAGAAGCTTTTCAAGTATAAAATTGGTGCATAATGAGAGTTTGGTTGGGAGGCAGTTTCAGCTCCACCCAGCCCTTGCATGATTACATGTTGAATATTGATCACACAAAGCCTTTTAAATGTCGTTAGAGATTAAATCAGCTTTGCAGAACTCCAGCTTAACCTAGACTTTCTTTTTTTTTCCCCCTGTCATTGACACAATCAGCTGTGTATTATACAGTGCCTGTTTTAAATCAGATGTGCTTGTATGAGGAAAACAGAGGTATACCAACACTTTGACTTGTCAATTTCTTGCTGTAGGTAGCAAAAATAAAAAGGTTACCGCAGCAGCAGCAGCATCTGCAAAGCATTAGGTAGATAAAAGTAGCTCATGTTTCAATTATCAAACCATATATGGGTTACATATACTTTTTGTGAAGGGATTCATAACACTACAGCTGTTATAGTTATTTGTCCCCAGTTCACTCGTTTCCTTCTCAAAGGACCACTTGGATAATAAGCCTGTAATTAAACCTGGCTGTAGTGGGTTTTTCGGTGTCCACGGAGAGGAGCAGAAATAGTAGCAGAACTAATGCAAGCTTTATGTTGTGCTGAAAGAGCCCCCAGATTAATTTGGTCGAGTGTGCTGAGAAACAGAGACAGCTAGGCCTCAGTGACGTCCCTGGACCTGGACCCAACTCTCCATCTGAGCACTGATGGACCTGAAAGCGCCCTCTGATGTTCTGACCTGAAAGTTTAGCTTTTGTTTATCCTGAACCCCGTGCTTATGTGTGCAGCTCCTGATCCTTCAGTTCAGCTCTGAGCTTTCACTAAATCCGACCATGAAAAACTATGTCATGTACCCCCATCATCAACTATCCCGCGTTTGATTTGTTCATATTTTGATCTAAATTTGTAATCTTTGTTCTCTATGAGACGCTGAGAGAAAACCTGTTTGTTTAAAGTGCTTTTGAAATAAATGTGATACGACAACAACAACCATCTACAATATTGTCATAAGTGCTTGTATGATTACACTCTACAACAGACTTACAATTTAACAATAGTAATAATGATTGAACGCTAAAATAAGAACTCTATCGTGAACTAGTTATTGTAATAGGTTGTTGATAATATTCATTACTGATTATTCTGTCAGTTACTTTTTAGATTGATTGATTATGCTTTTAAAGCTCATCACAATTTCCAGGATCCCAAAGCTTCATACGTTGCTGGTTTAGTCTGACCGACCAAAACCCAGAGATACTCTGTTTACACTGATATAAAGCTGAGAAAAGTAGCAAATCCTCCCATCTGAGATGCTGCAGCCAAGCAATTTTTTTTTTCTTGACAAACTTAAATAATAAATTGTTCATTTTCTACCAGAGAAAATAAACACACCAGAGGTTTGACAGGTTTCCCCACTTATCCTCAAATTACCTGCTTTCCAAATAATGACCAGCATGAGTGACTGCCCCTTAGTTGGGCCACTTGCCAGAGCAGCGAGACTGTGTGGAGGTGAGCTGACCTATCAGAGGTCGGACGTGCTGTGAGAGAGAAGCGTCTGTGGCTCTTCAAACCCAGTTAGGCCTAATAGCCAATTAGTGGGTCATAAGGGAAGTGAATGTCAGCTCATTGTTCTGATGACTGTCACAGCAGCTACAGTACAGAGCCTGGAGGAGGGATGCTGACGACTGGATTCCTTATGATGTCTACCTGTGATGCTGCCTTCAGTCAGAGAAAATGATTGGAAAAAGGTTCATAAAATAGGTTTCTGTGTTGACTTAAGATCATAGACTGTCTAAATAGTCTACTGAGCTTCCAGGTCAGTAAAGTGAAACCAGTGCCTTAAAGCTGCATTTTTTTCTGAGGGTCAGCAGGGGGCGTCACTGGTTTCAAAAAGAAGTCAGATTGTACGTATGATAGCTTATGAGAAAATGGCTGTACTTCTTACTTGATTTATGATTTCAGTGATCAGTTTTTGAATGAGTTTATGGTCTCAGTCACTAGTTTCAAGTCTTCCTCCCATTTAGAAAAAAAAACACAGAGAAACAGCTAATCTGGATTGTCTAAATGTAACTACTATCCATCTATCAGCACCTCCAAATCTCACTACTTTAATTTAATCTGTACACAGTGTAAAGTATTGTGGTTTCAAAGGGCTGGACCTTCTTGTACATATACATATAATACATATTCAGAGTGTCTTATGAGGGAGATTCTGTGCAAATGTTGAACAGGCACCAAGGAATGATTGATAATGGATTGGCCAATTCAGTTTAACTTAACTAATCAGACTCTTTGATGTCTACCAAGTAATTAAGCTTCTAGTGCTTCACATCCACCACTACTGAATCAGGGCTGCTCAGGGGTGATTAACCCAATACTGATGCCATCACTGATGATTCTTAGCTCGGATTGCTGGGTCCACCGCCTCCCTTGACCATGTGACCAGTCTGATACCACACTATAGTTAAACTCTGAATAGCTCTTTTGTCACAAGCAGCATCATGTGTTCAGAATGCTTCAGCAAAACCCAGCAGAAACCCCAGCTGCTTTTGCGTTCAGCGTCCCTCCTTTCATAACGTGTGGTTGATGTAAATGTCACTATGGATTATCATGGAAGTTATTAATAAATTACACATCTGTGCTTACACTCTGCAGCAAAATTCTCAGAGAAATTTAATGGAACTTTAATGATCCCCGTGGTGAAATCGGATGTTATTAAGAGTTTTACGTTTGACATTTTCAGCAGTGATCCCCGGGTACCATTGTGATACTCATTTTAAACAATGTTAAAGCGTACAAAAAAATTCACATGGGTCAGACTGTCCCCAAGTAGTAAATCATGGCTCATTACTTTCTAATAGACTCCTTAAACCATCTTTTTGCATTTTAAATATATCACCTTTCAGTAAGTTCAGACCTTTAAATCACATGCTAATATGCTCAGCCAATGCAGGCTTTTGAAATGGAGGGCGAGTCTCTTCCCTCTGCCTGCCAACCAGCTTATTGTGAGGGTTGTAAGTGAATCCATGGGTGGTGGTTCCCTTAAAAGAACCATTTGAATTCAAAGCATCTCAAAGCATGGCTCACAGCTATATTTACAGCTTGGATAGCGATCAAATGGGAGCCCTCAGGGTCGGTGAAAAGGAGCAGAACACAGCATGTACAAAAGCAAAAGAGAATCAGTCACTTATTGAGTTTCATGCTTCCTACACATTTTCAATTACAAAATTTAAATTTCGAGTGAATGCAAAGCTTTTGGAATATGTTAGTGACTGTACAGTGCACAAATACATGACTGAATACTGTTGAGAAAAAAATGCTTGGATCTATATATTGTATATATGTGGCTCGACACCAGTCAAACTTTAACAGAGAATTCATCTCAAAAGATATTGTCTATACAGTAATAGTTCCACATCTTTATTCTACGCCACACCAGATGCTGAGAGGATGTTTTCCCGCTCTGTGATTCTTCTGCGAGCACCATGAATAACAAGAGAGTCATTACTGCATGAGGCGGGGCAAGTCACTTCTCAGAGGCAACAGGGAGCAGGAAGGCACAGATTTATTTATGTTAAGGTTATCTACAGAGCACATTTAAAAAAAAAAACCCACACAGGCTCACCAAAGGGCTGCACTGTCGTAAAAGAGAAAGAATAAATAAAAATGTTGGAAAATTAATAAAACATATTAGGCATTAGAAATGTTTGAGATAGATAGATAGATAGATAGATAGATAGATAGATAGATAGATAGATAGATAGATAGATAGATAGATAGATAGATAGATGCAGAAAAAGAGAGACAGAAGACCTGAAAAAGACTGAGAGTCCTGAGGGTGGTGCAGATGGCTAGTTGGCTGGTTTTGCTCCCTGCTTGTAGGGTGGCTCCCTCTTCTTATCTCTGCACATTTGCAGGTGCTCTGTGAGAGGCAGACCTCACTATCTGCAAATCTACCACAGCGAGGACTCGAGAGCCGGAGCAGCAGAGTCAAGGGAACCGCAGAACAGAAGAAAACGCTTCCTCCCTCACAAATAACCAAACGGTCGATGCGAGATAATAACATATCCATACGCTTTGGAGCCGCTTATCTAAAAAATACTGCAGGTGTTTTGCTGATTTGTAGTATTGATTTTTTTTTATAGTGTCATAAGATATCAAAATGCATTGATCATGTAGCTCAGAATGTTGGGTTTTTATCGCGTACTACAGAAATCTGCAGGGTTGGAGTCCAGTCTGAAAAGCTGAGAGGACAGAGGAATGAATCTTTATTCTACAAAGAAACAGACTTTTGCCCAATGATAAAAACAAACCAAAAAACATTTCATGGTAAACCTTGTTTTGACTCGAGACATATTTCACAGATAGTCATGTTGTAATGGAGATGGTTCCAATCATTGTCTTGCACTGTATTTATTTATTTAAATCTTAGTCTACCTACACTGTCATTGCACTACTCCACAGATTCACTGCTATTGTACTGTATATAGTATTTTTTTCTATTTTTCTATTTTTTATCCTTATCTTATCGTATATAGTACCTTCTGTGTTCTTACTGCTAGGTGTCTGTTTTGTACTTGAGAGCAAAGTCTAACCGGAGTCAAATTCCTTGTTTGTACACACAAACTTGGCCAATAAAGCTGATTCTGATCAGATATGAAATCTCTGAAAGAATCACAAAATAATGATAATCCAAGGTAAGCACCTACAGTAATTAAAGCTTCACATGCTGATATTGTATTACAGTCTATCTAAAAAATGACTGTTCAGGAGTACAACAGCATCAATCCTTTTATGAACCATATTGAATGTGAAACATTTCTCTCAATCAAAACGGAAAGCAGTGAAATCTATTCTAAACTGCTTTCAGCCCCTAACCTTCACTCGATTTTACCACAGCGAAGCACCTGAGCAGAGGAGCTATATGGCTTTTATTAATCTTTCTTTTTCTCAATTCTTTGACTCTGACAGCTTTTAACTGAATTGTCTGCTCGGGCCTGTGTCGCCCCTTGGAGTCCAGACACAGGCCAGTGAACGCTATGACATCTCCACTCCCCTCAGCTCTAGTGCTGCCGCCTTCATCCAATTTACCATGAAAGGAATCCAGACAGTCCCATAATATGACCCACGGCTGCCTCGATTGAGCACGGTCGACAACTCTGGGCTTGGCTTCACACACATAACCACCCGGCTATCTACAGAGGACCATTGGCTGCCTGCTACCCCTTGATAAGGCCCATTGCCCAGGGAAAGACTGGACAGGTCCATCTGGCAGCATTTCATGGTGAAGGGTGCCCCCTGGTGCCTCTGAGGGCACAGCACAGTCAAAGGGCCAAGTGAGCTGTAAACACATCGCCTCTAACTGCAGTCAGGGGGGTGGTTTTACTGTCGGACACAGATTACAGCAGTGTTTCCTCTTTAATTTCACGCAGCAGCGGTGCTTGGGGTAAATTTTTGTTGTTTTTGGTTCCACATTCATCCTCGCGTCAGTCACAGTTATCTTTTTAATGCAGGCGACTGCAGTGAGAATGTTTTTCTTCTTCAGATACTTAATCACAATGAAAACATGATTTGTCAGCGTTAGGGCTGTGCCTCCATTTGTTTTGAGGGGAAATTTGAATATATATATATATATATATATATATATATATAGAGAGAGAGAGAGAGAGAGAGAGAGAGGTATTTTAATGTCATAATTTTCTTTCTGTGGTTGTCATTTGTTTTTCTTGAATGATGAGAAATCAACACCCTGCAGCCTGTTATAATTAAGTCCTAAGTTTTCGACTGAATGGAAGAAGCTAAAAATAAGTGAATGGTTTCCTGGTAGATGGAACTACATTGCTTGCAAGGAATATCTCTTCATTTTCTCCTGGTGGGTCTACAACACAAGATATAACACATAAATCAGCAAACATCAAATCAAATCAAATTTTCATTCAGTTCAAGTTTCGCAGCCTCTGGAGCTAAATGTTGCACCAGGGATTTTCCTCTTCATTCTTAAAGCTGTTCAAGCTGTTATGAAACACATAAAACCCTAGCTGTTTTGACAAATTTACAAAAATGCCGAATATTGGCACAAATTTTCAGCATTATCACTCCAAAAAACACTCCTGTATTGAAAATCCCGCTTCCTCCTCTCTGAGTATGTGACAGACTGAGGATGGAAACAGAAATGGAGCCGATGAAACAGATATTTTTACCTTTTATTTACTAGGTTGAAAGTTTGTGTGCGTGTGTGTGTGTGTGTGTGTGTGTGTGTGTATGTTGTGAAGGCAGCTCCTCATCTCTCATAGCCGCACTGTGTATCATTTTTTAGCGAGTGTGACAAATTGGGGCCCTCGGCTCTGTGATAGAGGGGAACCAGGTCCATCTAACATGCATTATTCATGAAGGGTGTCGAGCTGTGAGATGGTGTCTGCTATCACAACAAAGCTACAGTCAGAATGCCAAACTGTACGAGGTTGGACATCGACGCCTCTGACGCCGCTCGCTGACAAACGGGAAGCTGACACACTAATGACTGACTAACGAGGGTGTTAACACTTTGGATTAAAAAGTCATTCTTTAATATGAGATTGGGCTCACAATGAACTTTTTTTTTAATGAAAGAACACAATTAGTCACCATTTTAAGCAATGTATTAGAACCAATTCAACATGATCTGTATACATTATAATAAATGTATTTTTCAGAAACTTGCACACTGCATGCAGTAGTTCAGATGCTGTAGGAAAACAGCACACTCTTGTGGTAAACTATACTGCATGTCCCTTTTGAAAAACGACCCATTATCCATGTAGAACACAGATTTATGATCAAAAAGTCATTTTCCAAGAAAAAACATCAAGTCATTTAATCATTTCATTACCTCAGTGTGCCTGTTATATAGCCAGCAGACTCTTTGGTCATTTTGAATTACATTTTTTTTTGTTTAATGTGATAAATGGAAATGTTTCTCTTTTGTTTTATTCATAGTATATTAATCTTCCAGTAAGTTATGAAAAATATAAGTCAATCCCAGCAATTATGGAGAAAAATGAGGCAAAAAAATTAAATGTTTTAACTGCAGGAGAAATAACTATAACAGCACGTATCCCAGTGTAATCATTTTTTCTTATTATGGGTCTGAGGTGGAAAGTGAGTGGGAGATGCAGCACTCTGTAATAAAATCAAACTGCTGCTACAAGAAACAAATCAAAAAATGACTAAATTAGAGTTGGAGCTTGTTCTATTCTCACAGCTCTGGATAACAAGACAATACAAAACAAGTAAATAAAAGCAAGAGGAGACTTTAATATCTCTCTTTTTTTATTAATTCTGACACACTGCGGTCAGATAGAAAAGTATGAGAGTTACACTTTTCAAGTTGCTTCCATGACTTGTGCAAACACTAGACGGTATTCTGGGGGGGCAAAAATCCTCTGAAGGAATAACGAAATTGTAAAATAAAGACATCGAAATGCAGCAGAAATGAATAAGTGCATTTAAACCTAGATGTTGATTCTTTATGCAGTATTTATTGATTCCCAGCTTCATATAAACTGGATGTTGAGGCATAAACAGTACATTTGAACAAAAATATAACCAATATTTACAATTATTGTATTAAAAATACAAAAACAACTGATACTCCACCAATTGTCTTTTTAAAAGACATACAGGTCAAAGTAGTACAAGAAAGAATGAAGAAAAGAAGGTCATCACCAGCTAAATGTACATTTCTCACTGACATCACACATCAAACTGAGTAGCAGTTCTACCTACTACACTTATCTTTACGCTTGTACATTTTTTGTGCAACTTTTTGTTTTTCGAAATAGGACTCGGCCCGCTAATATGCACATTATCTTCAGAGTTGGATGAAAGTGAATGATGCATGTCACCACTGTATTACAAACAAATTATTAACAATCTATCTGCAGACATTACAAAAAAAAAGTACAATAACAAAAGAAACCCAGGAAATTATTAGTGTGTCGTCACAGTGGAAAACACTGCACTCATTCATCTTTTTCTCAGTCTGTAGTTTCCAAGACTGATCAATGTGATCAGTGCGACTCAGTGATAGAAGAAAACAAAAAGGTACTTTTCACAATTCTAATCGTTCTGATTGGCAGCCTTGAAAAACAAAAAACAAAAACAAAACAATTTCTTCATATGTCAACTTCCCCACCGGAGACAAGGAAAAAAAAATATTGGAAATCTTCATTTGCTTCCATTGATGGCAAGATAAGGTGGAAAACTGGACGCAGGAGTAAGCAATATACATACAGCATCCACTGAGCTGATGTCTGTAACAGGGAAGAAGAGTTTCTGAGGATGAACCTATTAGCACAACAGCAGAGGGAGAGGGGCAGGGTCGCTCCGTGTGGAGACAATAACATCTACCACACTGTAACATGGTAACAGCCACAGCAAGTCTGATGTCGCCGCCTGAAGCCATGGGACAACAAAACAGAAAGAAAATGTTCGGCCTTATCTTGTACTGAGTCTTAAGGTATTAAAAAAAGCACGGGGAAGTATCCTGAATAAGGCATTTCACTCCACTATTGCTTGAGTCAAGACTGCTCTTGAAACAAGGTGATTTGTGATCCGAACAACCATGTTGAGAAATGTATGCGATCATGGTATCGTAAGGCGCTTTGGACATTCACAAAATGTGGCATATGTTCAGGTTGGGGGAAAAAAAGCCAAATCTGGATACTTTTACTTTGAAGGAAGATATGGGTATTACAAGACTCCGTACAAGATCATTTGTGAAGGGCAGCCAGTTCGGAGCGCACTCACATTTTACACATTGGCAGCTTCTTAAATGCGCTGATGATTACCATCCTCGGTCAGTAAGTGTTGGCTTACTGCTCACAGTTTGACTCATGAATTCCCATCTGATTATAACAGTTCCAGCGTCCATACCAGCTGACATCAGCTTTTAATTTGGACAAAAAAAGGGTGAATCTCCAGGATTTCGTCTTCACTGCCGCAGCTGCGCTTAGTAATTTAGATTCCTTGCGTTCCTTGGATGCAACAACGTGATGGAGTCCGATGTGTTCGCTCAGTTTTCAGTGGGCGGTCAATCAGCTCTGTGCTTTTGATATCACCTACAGGTCGGTTACACAACATCGTACTGTCTATGTAACAGCAAGCAACAGGATGATGAAAAGATTTTGATATAACCAGACGAGCTTCGAGGTGGCATGACAGAAGATATGGTTTACTCATACCCTGGTGTCCAGGCCAAATGTCTGGTAACATCTAGGATTGTGCTGAAAGTGCTATTCGTAGAAATAAATTCTGTTTTTGTGTATGTACTGGTACATAAAATGTACACTATGTGTGTGTGTGTGTGTGTGTGTGTGTGTGTGTCAGTACACTGTGCATGTAGGTTCTCCCTACTGGGCTCTCCTCCTAGCTTTGATTTAAACACTTGATAAGTTTTCACATGTGAAACATGAGATAATACTGGATTTAAGTTCAAACACTCAACAACAGATGGGTTGTTTCAGTCCAGGCAGAAAAACGGGCTGACTTCTCTTTTCGGCCCCCAGAGTGCAATCAGTCAAAGAATATTTATATATATATATATATAAAAAAAAGAAATCTAGTGGGAAGATTAAGAGTCAAGTCAACCGTTGTTTCTCTCTGTCTTCAAACAATAGTCTCTTTTCTTGTTTTTCTTTGTTCTGTGTTTTTTTTTAGAAAGTAGAAAATGACAAAGTGCAGATGAAGCTCAACACGTCATGATGCTGTTGCGTTAACAGGTGGGTTTGGGGGTTTTGTCAATGGGTGGGGGCCGGTCTTGAAGGAGCCGCTCCCGCTTATAACAGCAACATATATGTGGGTTTGTGTGTGTATGTGTGTGCGTGTGTGTGTGAGACCAGGTCAAAACCCCTCTCGGCACCGGTTACCATCCTGTAGTCTTTTTTTCTTTTTTTCCCCCCAAAGTGCCGGGTATTTTGTCATCGTCTTTGACCTTCTCTCCGTCTCTTCTTCACAGTATTGTTTTTGCATGCAGGGTCATTGCACCCCTGATGATGCTTTAAGGCAGGGGAGGGAGACGAGCAGAGGAATCCACCTTTCAGGAGGGAGAGCCAAGTGGAGGAGGCAGGCACGTACGTAACTGATGATGAGTCCATTGGTCTGTCTGTCTGTCAGTGTCTTTAATCCTGCCCACCCCAAACCAGGGGGACTTCAAGTTACTGCAAAAAGGATGTCCACTGTTGTCTCTCAGACCGCTGACACCTGTTCATCCTCTGTGAAAAGACCAGAGACAGTGAAAGATTACAACGCATGTGGACACCCCATATAAAAAGCTTTTTCTTTTCCAAGTGTTTTATTTGAGTGACAGCTGAAAACTATAGAGCAGCTGCAGTGTTGTTTGGTTAGAATGAAAACCTGCCTTCCAACAGGGTTACAAACCAGCAATCACATATACATGGCAAACATGTTCCCACAGTAGGAAATCATTTCTCTGACTGAATTCCTGCCTTCCATTCATGACACCATGACATGGAAATGAACTGTCAGCAACCTGAGAATCCACATGCTGATGTGTTGTGTTCCTGTCCATTTGATTTAGACTGGAACATCTATTCTTAAGCAGCCAAATTAGCAATGGAGTTTGAGTTGATCTGCAGACATTTTTTTTTGTTTTTGCCAAACATATTGAGCACATGTCTGCAGGTCGTTACACTCAGGGCTTTGCAGCTGTAAATTTACTCTGTTAAAGTTCAGGACATGTACTAGTATCTGTCTTGTCTTATTTGCAAACAATATGACAAAATGTTCCCAGTGGTGTTTTTAACTCTCTCAAGCAAATTATAAGTCTGTTTTGATTTGATTTTCATCTTGTACTGAAATGCACAGAAATCAAAGGCTGCCTGGTGGATACAGTATGTTCTAAAACCTCCTAGCTTGTAAACTAAATAAACAGCAATGTTTATTAATGTGGAAACCAATGGCTTGAACAGAATTTGAAAAACCTTTGAAAGTTTAAAAAAAGCACAGCTACAATGACACAGAATTCGTCCCTGTAGGTGAGTCAGGTGCGTGCCGGCGCAAGAGGATGGAGGTGCATGTTTTCAGGCACTGAGTTTGATTGCATGGGTGAGAGGATCCTAACAGCACTGTGCCCACTGATGGATGCTATTCAGCACAGTGTGTGAGACGGTGAAAGAGAAGAGCAGTGTGGTGGTGAGTGTCTGGTCCAGCCAGTATGACTCATGCATGATGACATATTGTGGGTTAAAAGGTGAGTGTCCCACTCCAAATGAACAATTCCCAAATCATTAATACTAAACGAAAGAATAATACTTTTTTTTTTTTTTTTGGAGAACTGTAATTTGGTGTGGGACCAATCCTACTGGTGCTGTGGAAAGGAATGGGCTCAGTCCAAGTGTGTGTGTTCCCGTTCGCATGCAGGTTCATTGGAGTGGAGAGAAGGGGAGGGGGCAACCTGATAAATTAGTTTTTACCTGCCTTGGGGAGAGGGGCCCTGCCTGTTAACCCCCGTACACACACTCTCATGGTCTGGGAGTCTCTGGTGTGTGCTGTACCACTGGCTTTGGCTTCCTCAGAGCGATTAGTTTGGAAGACAAGGACTCACCCTCCTCTTCCTCCTCAGCCTCTTGCTCCTCTGCCGGAGAGCGTGTGCGGTGAAGGCCGCCCGCCCGCTGTTTGCCCCCCTGGTGGGCCTGGTGGGAGTCAGGCGACTGGGTGACCATACGCGAGCGCTGCAGAGCCGTTGTGTAGTCCGGTGGCCGACGGCCCGTGTGGGTTGGTGCAGACGTGGGAACAGGCGGGGCCGGGTGCTGCCCTTCAGCAAGGTCGGAGATGGTCAGGGCAGTGTAGCCAGGGGGAGTTGGGGGAGGCTCACGATAACGGCTCTCTTTGCGTGCTGATGGGACACAAAACAAATGACGATGCTGATGAAGATGATGAAGGCGCATGGAAAAACTTGCAGGATAAAATTTAGCTGCTGTGTTTTTAGAGGCAGCGTTTTCCTTTTTTGGGTATTAATTGTTCATTAATTAATTGGTAATAATGCTTCAGTTACACAGCCAGCATCTTTAACCCCCAGGCCACCATGACACACCAGAGGTATAATTTTCACCACTTACAATTAAAGAATAGCTCAACATTTTGGATAATACTTTGCTTTGTCACTATGTTCAATATGAGGCTGAAACCAGCAGCTGGTTAGCTTAGTGTAGCAGAAAGAAATCCATATAAAAATTTAAGTGTAAAAATGACTAGCTGTGATTTGAAGGGAAATTAAGTTGGCCAAGTGCAGCAACTGTTTTTCCTTTTCTTGATGAAAATGTTCTGTCTACAACAAGTACAACTAAATACATTTCCTAAAAAACTTGACCCAACAGTAATTAAAACAGTTCTGTGAAGTGCAGTCACTCACAAATGAGGCCTTTACCCCCAGCGGTGATAGGCGATGGAGAGGGCCGGCTGAGCTGCTTGGCCTCCTCTGACCCCGTGGATGTGATGCTACTGGTTTCTGGGTCGGCGTTGACGTCCTTCCCTCCTCTCCTCTTAATGGTGCCAGTATCTCCCTCAGAGTCCTCTCCCCAGTACGCAGCTGAGGACGAGGAAGAGCTGGCGGACGCCCAGCTGCCCCTGGCTTGGGCTGCCCACAGTGCAGCAGGCCCTCCTAATAAGGCCTCGGGTCCACCAGGAGGAAGCCCTCCGATGCCACCTCCACCTCCACCGAAGGCCAGAGTCTCCCAGCTACGCCCTTGCTGCATGGTTTGGATGTTGTCGTGTGAACCAGAGGAGCAAGAGGTCCAGGAGCCCCGGCCGCTGTCTGCAGCATCGAGGGAAACGCGATCACCCTGATCCTGAGTCAGCTCCTCTGAACTGGGTGAGGAGAGAACAGTAGGGCAGCCCGTGTAAATGCCGCGACAGTCCTGCATCGACGAATATGACCTGTGATATGATAAAATCTGATAGTTAGATAGCTTCACAAGAAATCACAAGAAACTAAACGACCAAAAAAGTCCTGAGTGTTCCTACCCGAGGCTGTACTGGTCAGGGTCAGTGGTGGCTCTTCGTTCCAGCCGCGGCCCGCCGATGTGCGATTCCCCGACTCCTCCAGAGTGACGAAGTCTCCTCTCCTCCTGGGCCATGTCGAAAGAGGAGTTACTGACGAGGCTGGAGCGAGAGGAGATCTCACTGTGACCCGAGTCTGAGTAGGCATCACCCATTCGATTGTAACCTGGAGGACACATGAAGAGAAAAAGATTGTAAAAGATGTTCACGTTAGCATGAGCAACTCAATTAATCCTTCAAGTCTTGTGAAGCTTGTCCCTTTAAATAGCAAAAAATAAAAATAAAAACAAACAAACTCTGAAGTGACCCCCTGCTGAGTGGGTCTCAGCCATGTAGCAACAAGCTTCAAACATAAAAATAACTTATGGTGGGTCAACTTCTTTTTAACCAACATCATAAATCTTTAATTCACACATCTTATCTCCGGTCTGTCTTTTTAAACAGGTCATCACACACAGATTGTGTGGGATAATTTAAAAGCGCCATTTCCGAGCAGCTCTTTAGGAACGAAGCATTAGATTCTTACTGAAATGGCAGTTACTACAAGATTCATGGTTTCAACACAATGCTGAAGAGCGCGGAAAAGTTCATGTTGTAATTGTGGAGGGACTGGGGATTGCGCAACTAAGCCAGAGAAAGTATAGAGAAATCACTGGTGCTGACTGCTGACACATGTAAGTACACATTTTTTATTTAGACATGCCTGTCATTGTGGCATTTGCTGTGGCTCAGCTATAGTTTAATAGCCTGGCGGTCATATTTCCCAGCCACTATCAGCATCAACCACCTCAGTGACTGCTTCAATCCTGTCCATATGCATGCTTAAATGATTCTTTAAGGAAGCTTCAACTATAAAGATGTGGCGCAAACGTGAGTAACGTAAGCAAGTGCAGAGCGATAAGGACTTCCTACTGACAGGTGACCTGATAAAGCTCATGCCGGTGGGGAGGCACATGGGACTCACGGGAAGTTCCAAGTTAATTTGAACAGCAGCTCCAGAGTGGTAATGACAACAGACGCCTCTCTGTAAAGAGTCGTGCAGTCTACAGTCAAGCCAGTTTTTTCTGATACTAACTTTACTAAATAATAACAAATAAGGCCATTAATCACTGTTTTTGCAGAAGCAATGTGGACAAAATGTTGAAATCATTGTTGACTATTTATAGTATAATGTGTATTTTAATAACTGAGGGTTATATGACTTTTTACCTGCAGGCCTGTTAAGTGTATTTAGCATTTATTCTGCACTACAATAAACACTAAGATTTTATCCGCACCTTATCTGCTGCTATTCCGCATATTATTTTTTACTCTGTTATTTTTTTATATTACTCTGTTATTTTTATATTATGTTTGATTACTTGTTACTTTTGCATGCCTCTTTGTATAGCAACCCTGGCAAAACAATTTCCTGCGGGATCAGTAAAGTTCTTATCCTATCTTATCTTAACAGCAGTGTGGAGGAGGGCTGTTTCATTACGACCACTGACAGACATCGTGGCTGAACAACAAACAAAAATGACCACTGAAGCTAAATTTTTCTGTAAAAAATTAAAATAACAAAAACAGCTGTGGTTTGCAGAATATGCAACGTAAAATTATGAATTATGATGACTGCTGCTCAGCAACATAACTGTTACACAAATCCTAAATCCTTAAAACACAGATCTTAATGATTTTGAGATTGTGTTGGTGCCTATTAGTGCATGTCGTCCTCCCTAAAGTATGAATTCAGAATTTTCTTTCAGATTCATATTCTGCTGTCTTTCACCTGCAACACTTTATAGATAATCTTTCACTTTTTAATCTACAAGAATCTTCAAGTTACAGAATTAGGTGTGAATAAGGTGAGCCTTACTTTGCAGGAAATAAACTTTTACACAACACCGTATCTGAAACCTAAAGCAAAGCATGCTGGCTGCCACCAGATGGCATATGTGATGCATCATGACAAAAGGAAGGAACCTGGAGAATGGTGTGAGAGGGAGCGTGGATTATTGGCTTACCCTTCTTGGGTGAGCTCTGGGGGGAGGTGGGAGGGGAGGAGAGCTGGGAGGAGGCATTGGACACTGTGTCCTCTGGTTGCCTCCGGTGTCTTTCGTTCCCCTCCTCTGACAGAGACAGGATCTTCTTCAGAGACTGAGGGGAACTGGTGCCTGTGGACATTTGTGAAAGGATGAGCAGAATTAGCTTTGGGAGTGTCATTCCCCTGATGGTGCTGGGATATTAAAATGCTTTGTCTTTGTCTTGGATATTTTTTGTTTTGTTTTGTTTTTTTATTGTATTTTGCTTATTTATTATTTAGCCTCTAGGTGGCAGCACTGTCTGGGAAGCTAGGAAATGCTTACTCTATTGTCTGCAAATAAGGGTAGTGAGGAAGAAAAACGAGGAAATGGTTGCCTACAAAGGGACAAGTGAAACCTCACTCTGTAACTACAGAATTATCAGCACATTATCTACAGTCGATAGTCGATAACTAAAAGTATATATATGTACAAATTTAAGAAGTTTCATCTTCATCTTACCAAAAGGCGGCAGATCCTTGACTGGCACTTTCTTTCGGGATGGGTAAAGGGCCACAGCAGGGACCTGGAGAGCCTGGTTTCCCTTGGCCAACTGGCCCCTCTGTTGGCTGGCAGCTCTGGACACGACTGGTGAGGTGTCTGGTCGTTTCCCACTGGCATTCTTGGGCACTGAGGGGGGTGAGAAAAGTCTGCTTAGACTTTAAACTGAGATGTGTATGTAAAAGTACTTACGAGAAGGCATGAATTTGCTGTCTAGTCTAAGAAAATGACTGATGATGGATAGTCAAAGCTGTTACAGACATCAAAACTGTGCGTTTGCTGACCTAAAGAGTCTTTCTGACCATTTGTCCTTTGGTCTATCAGTGGATTAGCAGCAAGTGGCGTTGGCATTAACAAAGAAAAATCAGTAATTTTTATTCCCTGCCCTTAAGCAAGAGTGCTGTGCCTTCTCACACCAGTGGTCCAGTGTTTATAAAAAAGGAGTGTGACTAAAGAGAAACATGCACTGAAACAAAAAGAAGAACTCAACCTTTAATTATAAATACATTCTTTATGGAATTGCTCTTCTGCCAGTATGGGTTTATCTTATACACTGTATACATATTCCCTATTAGAATACAAAAATGCCTAAATCCTTTATGTCTATGTGTGTCACAAACTCACATGTACTTATGGAGGGTTCGCACTGAAGTGAGAGCGTCTGTAGACTCTCCTCATTTGTTTCCAAGCTGAGTTTGGACAAGTATTGTTTGACCTTCCTGGCCATCTGGGCGTCCTCGTAAAGCTTTTTGGCATTCAGGAAGGAGCTGCGTCGCACCCGCTTCTTGTGCCCGCCCGTCTGTGTGACGTCGAGCACTGCCGCATTGGCACTACCCTGGCTTAAGGACCTGATCACACACACGGGCGCCCACACAGCAACATGCACATAAACACATAGAGGAGCACAGATTTGCAGAGACGCACAAATAGAAAGAATAGAGAAATACTTGTTAACATATCGCTTTCGTGTATAAATTAGCATATATTTAAGTATAACAATGCAGGTAATATTACAGGTCTACATGGGGAGAACAGCATGTAAACTTTGACATGCAGAGAGCAGCTTTAGGCATTTCTCTTAATTCCAAAACATTCCAGACATTCCAGGCAGCAGAGGGGGAGTGAGGGATGATGGCTGTTGTAAAACAACAAGGGAGCAGAAAGGAGGAATTCTACTAGTGTAGCACGGTCATAGTTTACATTTCTGTGGCTTAAGTCAGAGCTGGAAGGAGGAGTAGTAAAAGCTTTACTTGCACATGGTCTCAGTCAAAACATACACAAATAGCAGGCGTAAGAGTTACTCAATGAGGAGTCACGTTTTGGAAAGATATTTATCAGTTTTAATTTCCACAAAATGGATAGCTTAAAAGTTGCTTCTTAAATACTCTTGACTATCAAAATATAGACTTTCTGCTATGTACATATGGATGCATATTTTATTTAAAGAAAAAAAAATAATCTTGGAATTATAATTTAGCACCCCATATTGTTGTTGCTGAGATCGCATAATTAAAAGAAAACTTTCATCATTCCAAGCTTCCAAGTTTTCTCATAATTACAAAGAGCTAAGTCATAATTACAAGGTACAGAGGTCATGATAACCAGAAAAAATTCCTAATTTTCTTTGGTGAATCCAATGTGCTCCCATGTGTGTCCTATTCAGTTCCTCAGTAAACGTTGTACGCACAATGATGTCCCATTTTACCACAAGAATGCAAAGTATGATTTAAAAAAAAACAAAAAACAACAACTTCACTTCCAGAATCTCTGGCTATTTAGAGGTTTGATACAGATAAAACCTGAAATACAGGAACATTCCGAAACTGAAGCAGCATGCATATTGTTAGGTAAACAACATAAAAGGTCACATTTGCTAATGTGAGACTGGAATCCAGCATCAATACTATTAATCTGCTGTTTGTTTAGTAAATGCGTGTTAGATTTTTAAATTTAAAAATTTGCTCAGCACAACAGCTATGTTTTCATGTTAAGTTTACAGAATATGAAATATGTTAGCATAAGTGACCTTTGTGTCTTTCAGTGCCCTTCAGTTAGGGTCAGGCAGTGTTAGTGGGCGGATTCAACTCAACCTGGTTAATGGAAACAAGGTTTCAGAAAAGAAGCACACCAAGTGGCAGAAAACTGGCCATGGTCTGGGGAGGGCAAAGGCTTGCAGGGTCACCAAACTTACCCTAAACTTCTCCATTTCTTCTTCCTAGAGGGTGGGTGCCATGAACAGAGAAGCGTGGAGGGAAAAGGGTGGATGAGTAGAGAAAGAGAGAAGGAGACAAAGCTTAGGACAGGAAAGACCACCAAGATCACCAAAGAGAAGTAATTTCACCAAAGACTTTCGTTGTGAAAGTCAGAGGAGAGGAAATCAAATGGTAACACCACTAAGAAGTGACATCATTAGACAAAGACACACTTTCACAGGAGCACTGTGCACATCTTATGCCAACAATGTGTAAAGGGAACCAGTTGCCAGAAGGAACAGCTGCTTGACAGAAAAGCGTGATGCAAAAATCTTAACTGAACCTATGTGAACTGGCTAACCCCACAGAGCTTGGTTAGTCATTGGAGTGCTGACTGGTCCTACAGAGAGGGTGAAGGATCATTATTAATATGTCCGGCTTTGTTTTTGCAAAGGTGCTGTACCTGGTCCGGAACATGAGGGCCGGGTCCATGTTGACCGAGGCCATGCGACCAACATGGCGGATTTCTTTGGCAATCATCCTCAGCTTCTCAAAATTCACCAAGCCATCCACTTTAGAATCATTTCCTGAAAAACAGGGGAAGAAAGAAAGTGAATGTAATCTGATATTTGTATGTTATAACATAGAAAATTACTATGGCAAATAAATGACTTCCATCAAAACCAAACTGCAGCAACTACAAAAGCCGGTCAGCTATACCGCTAACAAAATTATGGTCTACTCCACTAATCGTTGGGTTAAAAGGGGGACATAAATGTTATTAAGTGTATTCCAACTTATCTTTCTGTTACACAGTTTGGCTAACTAGAGTCAAAATGCCAAAGCAGTATAAGTGATAGTGACAGAAACGGTAAATAAAACCACTGGCATCACTTCTAAAATGTGACATAATGGAATTTATCATATAGCTATGAGAATCATAAAATATGAAACTGATTTTCTTGTAAACTCACTGTAACCTTTACAAAATACAACCATATCAGAGGAGGGATCAGCTGTACGCAGTTTTATTTAGACACATTCATTTCACGTCATCTACCTTCATGTAGGAAGGTGAGGTCCTTCTTGATGACGGGGAACAAGGGGATGATTGGTGGCTGAAGGTTCTGATTGTTCAGGACATTCCTGTACTTGGCCATATTTCTTGAAGGGTCGAAGAGGTCCTGAAGGTCCCCAAACAGCTTCTCGTATTTGCTAGGTAGTTTCTCCCATGTTCCCCTCAGTCTGGAGACTGGAGCCAGGTTCAGACCACTGTGGGTGGCACCATATTAAGCATGGGCAAAGGAAAACAGTCCCAGTTCATGGCAGATCTGACTTCATTTATTAGTTAGCTTAACAACAGCTAAAAACTAAATTAAAACCTAAAACAACAAATGAGTTATTATAAAGCCAAAGTGACACAATTTACTACACATACAGAGTCAGGCAAAATAATATATACACACATCAGGAAAAAGGGTAATGTCATCTGTTGAAAAAATATCGTACAACAGTACACAGTGTTATCATAATTTGATCAAACTTCGAAAGAGTTATCTATATGTATAGAAGTACTTTAAATATTTATGCATGTTTTTCTTTTCCTGATGTGTGTATACATTATTTTGGCTGACACTGTATACTCATTATTCCCTGTCCCACCTGATGATGGCGAACATGGAGTTGAAGTTCTTGCACTCGCGGCAGTGCAGGGCGATCTTGATGAAGTGTTTGATGGTCTTCATGCGTTTGAGCTGGTTGGGCTCCCGAGTCACCTCTGTGGCTACCCAGAAGGTCTCGTGGTTGATGGCCTCCTCAAAGCGCTTGAGGCTGGCCGAGCCCGTTTTGGAGCGCAGCTTAAACAGGTCATCGATGTATTCAGTGGGTTCGATGGCACAGAAAAGTTCAAAAGCCCGCATGGAGAGCTGAGTGGCAACCTCCACTGTGCTGAGCTGCAACAAAGAGATCTGACCTTCGCGCAGGAGGTCCTGAGCATCTTCATCTGAACACAACGTCTCTGTCTCCATGTTGCTCTTTAGGTAGTATCTAATGATAGAGGAGAATGTGTGAGGGTTTTTCTAGTGTTGAAAGATGAATCAATCAAGCAACAGAGTCAGTTAAGTGTAAATTAGCTCTTGCTAACAAATAACAAATTACAACAACAGCATCAACTAATTACAGCTACCCTTATGTGAGGATTTACTTTTTTCTCTATCTGATATAATTTTAAACCGAAAAGCAGTTTCAATGTCTTCAATGATGAAAAGAACTGTTGACTGAAAAAACAAACAAACAAACAAAAAAAACCAAACATCCAATGAGACATGTCTTTACCTGCCACTCAGTTGAATCCTGTCGGCTAGTTTAGACAGCTGGTCTGGTAGCCGCCTCTGTTTGATGACGCCCTCCGGTGTGACAGATACTTCACATAGTGAATAAGCATCCGCTGCTGCAGTAAGGGCAAACTCCCTGACAGCCTGGGCCACCACTTCCTTAGCCGTTGTGTCCTTCCCAATCATGATGTATCGAGACTGTTGGTCTGCCTTGAAGACTCGTAATACCTGGTCCGACATGTCTGGGGATGCAAAACACATAATGAGGATAAAAACTTCCTTACCAGAATGGTTTTCATTGTGAGGTATGACCTCCTTGAATCTCATTATGCAAGCAACAGCAATTGCATTTTTTGCAGTTTGCTTTCAAAAGTTTATCAAGGGCCATTCCACCTTCCCAGCATTCCCTCGGAGCAAAAAGACACCAGCATCTTTGGGATGTGATGTGATTGTCAATGTGATTATCAATTACTTTGATCAGAAACACAACCCCACAGATCATATGACCCACAATCTCCATTACAAAATCAACACCCATGTGCCCACTGAAAACGTAAAGGTCAGCAGTCAGTGTAATGCTGTTAGCTTTACTCAATTAGTGCTCACAAGCACGAATGCAGATTAACTGAGTTTATGTTATGTTTGGCCTGACAGCACTGACAAAGACCTGACTGTTCGAGGACAAGCAGAATCACAGGGAGATAAGATACTCACTCAGTATGACTGGGACTGAAAGAGCACAAACAACATGTGACATGCAGGAGTTAATATAAAGAAATATAAATCATATTTCTACAACAAAAATTTATAGCGGACCATACAGTATATATTGTGAGATGAGAAATTTGTCACTGTTTAGGCAGCTAATATCTCTGATTGTATGCTCTTCATCTGCTGATGAAGTTCATGTGATATGACTGAAAGCTACTAATCAGACCTTGAGATTGCTTTGTCAACTGGTTTCGCAGTTGAATTTATTTTGTATTGGTTTAGTTTTAGGAATTAGTTGATACTGAAATGTCAATTTCTAAAAACAAGTGAAAAGTTATTAATGGTATGTGAGCTTTAACTATAATTAAATACACACCAGGCTGGTTGTTGAAGTCGAGGATGCGGTGGTGAGACTGCAGAAGGTCTGGGTTTGACGACGACAGGTTTCCACTAACGGGCAAAGGTGGTGGGATCTGTTTGGACTGCTTCATTCCCACAATGCTGTCGTCCTGCGATTGGCCCACGCAAACGTCACTATGGAGACAAGAGGGAGAATAGGGGAAGGGTGTGATAGCAGTTCTGTCCACAAAAAGCAGGGGGCGATATTAGTGTTGGTAAGGCGGCAGAATGGCTGTGCCGTTCATCACCCATATTCTGCAAAAAAAGACCCACACTTTACACTTAATAATGGATGACTGAAGCTGTGACAGGTTCACATTTGGGTCAGTGAGCCGACATATCAATTTGAGATCTGTACCTGGTGATAGATGACTAGAATACTACTGTCCTCAGGAGCTAGTTAGAAAAAGTCAGCTTTGGCACAACTGAAATGTTTGACAAACTTGCTGTGAATTTGTAATTTATCCGTGTTCTCTGACTATGATCACAGTTATTGTTTTGCATTCATTATCAGCAATGAGCTGCAAGGGCATCAGTAATATCTGTCTAAATCAGTCCAGCATGTGTTTGTTTAATCAATCACATTATGCATTCGGTTCATGTTAATCAGCAGTTGCATGATACAATGTAAAAGAAACAAAACCTGAGTGTTTGAGTTTTGAAAGCATAGAGAGAAGCAGCCCAATCAGTCACATTTTCTGTCTTGTCTTTACCATTCTTTTGATATTAAACAATCACAGGTCTGCTAGTCTGGTGAATAAATCTACAATATTTAACTCTCAATGCCATTTAGACCTGTAAACACGGAAAGGTATGTTATCCAGCCTTTATATCCACATACAATTATTTTCTTGATAATTAAGTTAGGATACAGATATTATTAAGTCTTATTACTTGTATGGTTTAGGAGGCAGGATGCTGGTGAGTGTCTTGTCGAAGATCTTCTTCAGCTTGTTGCGTCCTCCCACCGAGTTGGTCTTTGCTTTCTTGCTGACCTTCTCCAGGCCCATCACCTGCTCCACATCCACTGCCAGGTCAGGGATGGAGTAGCGGCTGGCCTTCTTGATGTCTCCAATCTTTGGAAGGTGTGGTGCACCGTTCTTTCTGTCATGTTCCTCCTCGGCATCCAAATCATGGTCGTGTTCTGGTCGGGTTAGCAGCTCTTTAAACACTGGACAAAGGAAAAAAGAGACAGAAATTTGGTGAGGAGGAGAGCAATATACTTCACACTGATAACGACGCTATAAACACCACTCAAAGTGACAGCTACCATGGGAGTTTTCCCTGATTCCTTGGTCTTTTAGTTAAGTACATTTTTCTCTTTTATTAGATAACAAGAGCCAGGGCCTCTCGGTTTGAATAACTGAGTTTGGTTATAGTTCATTTAAAACACCAGTTCACAATCCTTTTGGTCTGTGACCTCTTAAAACCAAGGAATGTCTACTTGTGACCCCTCCTAACAGACTGACTTTCTTCACTATGTCTATATTTGAATTTTCTGAGTTCAGAAAAAGTGCAATCATCCATGAATTATTATAAATATAATTATATAAATCCCCCCCCCCCCCTTTAATTATCCGGTCCCATACCCTGGGTTGGGAACCACTTCATCTCTATAAACAGGTTCAGCATCATCAGGGGACGAATCACCAGTTTAACGCTCACATCACAAGAACACGTGGCAAAGGACAAAAAATAATCTCACAAAATCCTATCAAAGTTTGACAGACAATACACTGTAACTTTACCTAAAAGATTTGTTTTCACAGTTATGGATAAGTGGGTGTTGTTCTTCAGAATCTCGTTGGCTTTGCTGAGCTGGACATTCTCGAAGTTCTGCCCATTGACCTCCAGGATCTGTGGAAGGAGGTAAGAAATGTATCAGGTGGTTTTTACAAAACTGTCCATAATATAGAACTCACACGTTACCAACAGCAGAATCAAACAATATGGTTGAATCTCACCAGGACTTTGCCCTCTGTGCTTTCCCAAGAATGTAACACGCTTTTGTATCTCCTTGCTTCACAAATACTGAGCTGAGTAGGTACTCTCTAATAAAAATAAATGAAATCTAAAGTCTGAGCCAAAGAAGAAAAAGGAAAACCCTGCCAATAAACTACACAAGGTCTTTTCTGCCTCAGTTGTCACTGTGACATGTCAAACTGAATGCAATGTTGGATCTGTGAACGAAGTGTTGATCCTCAAACTAAGGAAAATGTTCAAGTAGCTGAGCATATGTGATCCAATGAACAAAGAGGCTAAACCTCCAGTCCTCTAGTTTGTTATATTTCATAGCCAGCACATGGTTTTGACATTAACATGGGTCATGTCACCTTCACACCGTCATCGTCTTAACGGCTCGCCCTGTCTATGGGCCGGATATTTGCATTTCAGCACAATGTGATAACCAGTCTTTGACACTTCCTCTCTAGTGGAAGAGGAAATCACCTTTGACAGTAAAATAAGTCCATGCCATCCTCTGCTGTTGTGAGATTGATTAACACTGAGTTACAAGACCAAATGTCTGTTTTGGGATCAAAAGCGATTAGTGAGACGTGGTCTGGAGTTTAGTACTAAATGATGACTGAACAAATGGCACTAATACTAAATCTCTGAAATGATAGGTGCTGAGCAATGAAGTTGGTAAATTAAAGTCATTAAAAAGTGGAAGATGTGCGAATGTATGCAAGAGTGAATGCCTCCAGGGATGTCAGCTTCTTCGCTTCCTTTTGGGGAAACAGCTGCAGAGGATGTTTGGAGTCAAGAGGGTTTAACTCGCATCCAGACACTCTCATGATGGTTTCAAGGATTAAGCTACTTTGCTTAAAGCTCAGAGGACTGCTGGGTGTGAAAATGGTTGAGGAGTCAAGTTGGGAGAAGAAAGTCAACACGAGCTACCCAAAGCTACTTGCAAATTCAGTTTAAGACTTTTTTCCCCCCTTTCAATGCTCGTTACAGCAAAAAAACAATTTTTACAACAGAAATAAACTTCAGTATGAGAAAAAAAGCAATTCAAGTGCTGGTCTGTGCGACATGGGTGATTTCTTCTGTCAATGTGATGTGATTCAATGTGATTCAATGAACATAATCTTACCTGATCTCCACGCTTAAGGCCTACTTCTGCTGCCTTGCTCCCCGGCTCCACAGCATCAATGAAAATGCGGAAACCTTTCTCCTGACCTCCGAGAAGGCTGAAGGCCAGTGGAGAGTCCCGAGAGGGCTTGGTGAGTGTCACCAGCCGTGGCTTGGCTTTGGCAGCACACGCTATATTTAACAGTCTGAGGTGCCCACACATTTTCTGGGGAAAAAAAAAAAAAAACACAAACACCCAGATGTGAGGGAAGAGCAATAACTGTAAAACATAAAATACTTTTTTTGGGGTAATCTCTGTGTAGTTAGTGTGTAGTAAATGTTATTATACTTACTTCTTTCTCCAGATTATTTTCAAACTCTTCCAGAAAGTGAGTCATGGCAGGGTCACCCTCAAAGTCATTGAAGTGATTGTTTACCCACAGCAAGACTACCCGTGTAACCTGGAGCAATCACATGATCAGCACAGGTCAACATACAGTTTACTGGTTGACTGCAAGTGTATACAATATGAAGTTTGCGTCCAAACCTAAAATGTCTTTGTCTACTGCTCCCTTACCTTGTCCCTGAGACTGGGGTCGTGGAACCACTCCAGGAGCTTCTTGCCCACGACCATGGGGCTTAAGAGGAAGGTCCTGTAGGTCAACAGGAAGTCCTCTATGTAGGTGGGGTCCACAACCGAGTGTTCCTCCACCAGATGCATGGTGAGGCGCTCTGGTGTGCCCTGAGGTTTAAGAAGCAGGTGGTCAAAAACTTGAATGACTTGCAAACACGAAATATCCACAGGTATGATGTTCTTGTTGATTTGTCACCTTGATGACAATGTGTCCTTTCCGGGTGCCGGTGCGGTCCAGTTCGCGGTGTTCCTTGACCATAACAATCTCCCCTTCCTCCTCGACCTTCTGCATGTTCTTCTCTACCTGGTTGAGGATGCAGCAGTAGTCCTGCTGGGCTATACATACAAACTGGAAAACACGGGGTAAAAGAAGAGACACAGGCTTGACAAATTTGACAAAAACTTGGAAAATACATTTATTTTACATGCTCAACCATACTGCATTAATTTATATTTTAATTTAAATTTTAATGTCATTGGATCCACATAATTCCGGATCTGTTAGTGCCCTCACACAGATTATACAGTTAAATTAATTCCAACTTGTAACAGCTGACCACAAAGAAAGTCTGCAATGCAACTGAACTACTATTCTTATTAATAAATTATGAAAAAGAAGCTTTGGAAGCGAATATTTTCTCTTCCCAGCCACTGAGCCTGACGACCAAAAACAGTGTTGCAGTGTCTTCACTTTCACTGCTGAGTACTGAATTCCAATTAAACACATGATGCAATTAATGCAATTTTTCTCTTACACGACATTTATGTGGATGCTGTTGCCCATAACAACTTTCATGAAGTGTGTCAAAGAGCGACTGATCATCATAAGATATCGGTACGCTTTTCACACTGAGATGCAGGTGGAAATGGACCTACTAACTGTAAACTACGCAGGAACAATTACACTGCCATGTTCTTACCTGGCAGTCGTCCACTTTGGTCTTCATGATACCCTTCATGTATTCCTTCTCCATAGTTGGTGACACCCCAAAACTGTTCCCCATGCATAGGATCTCTGTCCGGCCTTCAGGGTACGTCACCTCCACCGAACCGTTGAGGATCACCGACCACGAGTCCAGCTGGAGCCCAAGCACATGATTACAGTCGTTAGATGATGATGGAGGAAAAGGGACCATGACAAAAAAAACAAGCAAAATAAAAGACAAAGACAAGAGAAATTCTACAACAAAAACAATTTTGCAGATCATGTTGAGGTCAGGCAAGTAATATTCGCAACAGCTGGTGTCCCTTAATGAGTTAAAATTATTTATCAAAAAGAGCCATATGCAGAAACTACAAACGGACTGCTGCACTAACAGATGCTTTTCACTTTTCTCAGACGGACATAACAGTAGCACTGGATCTTAATAGCTAACTAGGATATGAAGCTGAAACAAACTCAATGTATTGTTGAAAGCAATACATGCTTGAAAAGAAAAAAATTTGGGTCTTTTATCCTGTTGAGGGATTAAGTAGAAATAAGGATGTTTTCAAGAATTCCTGAAAAGCAGACATTTTTGAGATTCACATCTTTTTCCCTGATGGCAACAATATGCTCAGTCAACCTTGAATTGCCTATGATATGTTTTCACGAGAAAGAGAGAGAGTGAGAGAGAGAGAGAGAAAGAATAAGTGATGCCTGCTTTAGTTGCCTAAGGGATCCTAGAAAGGTCTGGCGATAAGGGTTGTGAGCCATTTAGATTTAATAGAGCAGAAAAAAAACATTAAATGAAAGAAGAAAGATTCATTGGTGTGAAGGGGTGAAACTAAGGTTTGGTCCCTGAGAGACACACACACATATATAGATAGAATTAAAGGCAAGACAAAGTCACAAGACAGGACTCAGGTGTGCATATGCACTATCACACACCTCCTCTCCATCATTGAGAACAATGGTGCCGGCGCGTTCAACCACAGCAAAAACCATGACGGCACAGAGCTCCCTCCTCACCGACATGGTCATGTTGGCAAATGCTGGCAGCTGATGCATGAACTCCAGTAATTGTTCTGTGAGAGAGACAGAGGAGAAGACAGTGGAGGAGGTTGAAAAAAACAGCAAAGAGAGGATTTGCACCCAGAGGAGCCGCTCTTGGCAAGCCCACATTGCCCTCACTTCCAGCCATGAAGGAAGAGCATCAGAACGGATCATCACCACAGCCAACAGCCAACAGAGGAATCATCTTGAGAAGATAAAGCCAGAGATAAATTCCCATTGATGTGGCCGTACAAGGCCAGCCGTGAATAATCGCTAGCACTTCACTCAATGACTCTAGTGTGTGTTAAAGAAATAATATATTTCTGACTTGTGGCATGGAGTTTCTTTGTGTCACTAAAAACATTCAACAGTGATATGTAACTGACAATTATATGATATATAAATTCATTTGACCAGCATTTTAAAATTCAAAGATAATCAGTTTACCATCATATATGGCAAAGGTACATTTTCGCATCCGACTAAAGTGATTATTAAAATGGGGGTCATTCGAGTAGTTAGAAATTAATTTTCTGTCAACTGGCTTATCGATTAATCACCTATTTGCTGCAGATACATGACCTCTGAAAACCTCAAGAGAACCTGTCTTTTCAGAATTAATTTTCATGTCAATAATCCACAAACCTCACTGCGAGCAGTTTTTATAGGAACAATGTCTTTAGTCATTCCAGTGAAAACTGTGGCTGTGGATCATACAGGGCAACCAGGGCACTGTTTGCACAAAGACAAGCTGCTGTTCTTTTTTTCAAACATTATTTTTCATTATTTTCAGCAGCACATACAATAATCATTTCACCTTCTCTGCACTGGGCTGATGGCAGATATTTCGGACCTGGATATTTTAAAACCTGGCCACATCAAAGAAAAACTACTGCATGTGCATGGCTACAGAAAATGTTTAGTTATTTGGGCAAATGGCTTTAATACTGGAGTTATTTGACTTGGTGTGTCGCCAAGGGAAATGCTGTGTATAATCCAAGGCCTGAAACATTCTGCAGCACCCTCATCTGAAGTCCTCCCTGCAGAAATACCAGCCAGCTCTCCCCTCCCCGGCTGGCCAGCAGCAGTCTGGCGTTCTGGCTGACCTGTGTCTGGCAAGGCAACAGCGTTGTGTGTGAAGCTGCGGAAGCACTGAAAGTTTAATGTGCTGGGAGAGGTGAGGCGAGAGGATGTGCCGGAGTGACCTAGAAAAGCCTGGCGGCAGAGGGAGGGGTATGCAGAGGGAGGGGTATGCAGAGGGAGGAATCAGTCGGGGGGTGGGGGGTTTAGAATGCCCGGCATTCATCCTTTGCATCATCCTCTCCCAGTCCACATCTGTAGCTACGCTCTTAAAGTGTGTACTTATTTATTTATTTTTTCAAACATGCCTATCAAAATCATTGCACTTGTGTCATAGCTTCATGGGAAATGATGCTGCAAGCCTGATGTGGCTTTGAGAATTACTCGAAAGCCTATATTGTGTGAGAAGAGCAAGAAAGTGAAAAAAGGCTTCAGAGAAATGTAAATTTACTGTGACCGATTTTAATGAGAAAGCATTATATCATTCTAAATTTGGGACAGGAAGTATTTTTCTAGCAACAGCACTGCTTGTGTTCCACAATGATTTCTTTGAAAACACACCCCTCTTTAAAGGCATGCATAAAAATAGGCAAGACATTAGAAGTTAACACTGCATGGAAAAATAATTTAACTTAAAAATATTTACAAAAGTGTTATTTGTAAGGTGCACTGAACCCCAAACACTGTTCCATTTTCACAGTTCGTTACAGTATGAAAAAAAAAAGAAAAAAAAAAAAGAAGTGAAATCCCTGCCTGGGTGCTCACCTATGTCATCATCAGTTCTGTCCATGGGGTCCTTCTCCAGACAGTCCCGCACGATGTCACGGCTCATGAGGGGGTCCGACGCTCGCTCGATGTCCTCCTCATCGTCGTCCTCCTCCGAATCCACAGCGGTCTCTGGCAAGCCACTCAGGTCCATGTCACCTGGTTCGTTTTCTGTGGCCTACAAAGAGTAAACAGGTGAGAAATGAGTCAGTTATCTGCACTCAAAGTTAAACGAAATGAGCGATTGGGATCTCCATCCAGCATCAGCACTTCAGGAAGGCTCTGAGAGAGACACTGACCCACCAACCAACATGCTCACTACAAACAATACTGTAGATTATCAGCTAAATGCCTGAAAAGCGAATAAAATGCTGGTAGCTGCAGACCAAGTGACCAAACTTGTGTTTGTCAGATAGCATAAACTCATTTGTAAACAGCTAGCGTAAAAATTCATTCAGATGCAGGCTGCATAGCACAGACACACCGCTTAAATCATTTTACAGTACAACATCAGCTGTGGCATAGTGCATTTCCAACCAGAAGCAAAATTAAAAAAAAAAGAGCTTCTGTAAAACTGTTATGCAGATTTGACCCATTTTAGGAAATAGATTAGAAGCTTTCAAGTACAGTATGAGAAAGACAGCCGTCAACACTGCATACCAAACAGTCTGCCGTGCATAGTAACAAGCTAATTAACTCCAAACTACCCCCCCCCCCCAAACGCCACCGCCTGCCTCACAGCCAGATCCTGTCCTTTGAAAGCACAAGAGGAAATATGTGTGGAGCTGTGAAAAATGAAATAAGATGGAGAGCGAAAGTAATGCAATTACTGGTGCAGGAGTGATACTAATGGAGTTCCACTGCTATCATCAAAGAAATATATTTCTATAAATGACAGAGGGGTCATATTGCCAAGTTCACACTCACACAACATGAAACCTCACGAAACAAACCAAAGCAGTTGGGAAAAACTACTACAAAGCAACAGTCCTCCAAAAACCTTCCTACCTCAATATGGTGTCCAACCTCAAGCTTCTTAATAGAAAGAAAAGAAAAGGTTGCCTTTGCGAACTGTCTGCAAAATCCCAGAGCCAGACGCATCTTCACCTCCCAGACTGTCAGTCTGCTTTTAATTTTTCAGGGCTCAGAGTCCCCCTGCCCAGTCTCTCACAGACACCCGATGTCATTTCTCCTCAAACGCCATGTGCAAAAGGCTCATTAATGATTTATTCCAGTGTCTGAGTGGCCATTTGGGCGTCACCGGTGCACACACCCTGGTGGGCGGAGTAGATGTTCTGAGTAGTGTGAGGTCTTGTGACAATCACAGACAAAGAGCGGAATACAAAATAAGCATATGGTATCATCTCAAAATTAAATGAATCAATAGCAAGTTTAGGAAAGAACAGCAGAATCAAAAATGCAAGGTCTTTTCCCATAAAATCTGCATAGCATTCCCTGGGTATTGAATATGGTAAAGAACAAACAGAAAACAGCGGAAGAGAAGTGAGAATGCAAGTTCCTTCACAGATGCCAAAGTGATTTCATTTGATTCCAACACCAAACACCAAATGGACATAGGTAGCTCATATCTGAGAGCCATCATGCTGTATTTAAATACAGGCTCCCTGTGTGCCTTTGTTTTGTACGCAGGCTCCTTGTTGTGTCATCTGCATCAAAAATCCATAAATGTGCAGTAAGCATTAAGAGTCAGTGGGCAAGTCAGGTGTTGTTAATATTTCATCACTGCTATTCTTGGATCAATGCTTTCAAAGCCCTTCTGAAGGACCAATTTCATGATTTATTCAGACACAAAACAGTGCGGCATGTTGCCTGTGACGTGAGAGTGATGTGGGACTTTTCGTTGGGTGCTTCAACTGTCCAGGTCAAAGAAGGCTGTGGAGAAGTATTCACTGCCTTCCATCAAAAAATTGTACCCCATATCTGCTCAGCAACTCTTCTTCGCAACAGCATCTGTTAAAGGTTGAAATGGAATGTACACTCTGTATCATCAGTTTCCTGTGGTCTCATGTTTAAAGAATCAGGTTTCCTCTGATCTGTTTATTTAATAAAGAGCATCTCAAACCTGCAGACTGGCTGCTAAATGCTAACTGAACTAGAGCTGCAACTACTGTATTTATTTTATTTATTTTCATTATCAGCTAACCTGCCAATTATTTGCTACCACAATTTCCCAGAGACAAACATGACATCTTTAAATTGCTTGGTCCAGGCAATTCACAGTCAGAAACATCAAAATATCCAGTTTAATATCACAAAAGACAAAGAAAAACAGCAATTTGGACCACTCAGGCAAATGTTGATGTTTGACAATGACATCTTTGCTTTGAAAAGGACTCAAATGATTGCAGATCATCAAAACAATCTCAGTTTAATTTTCTATCCATTAACTCATTGTTTCAGCACTAATTTGGAAATAGTTCATGTAGGACTATGAAAAAAAGTACACTGAAAATACAGCTTGCAAACTTGACAAAAACTTCTAGAAGGTCTAAGCAAATAACCAGAGAGCTGAGCAGGCAAGCCGGTCACGTTTGACATTGAGATTGAGACAAAGCAAGTTAAGGGAAGGTGTCTGAGAAGATATCGCTCTCTGCTGCTGCTGCCACCACAGGTAGATTAAAAGGTGTAGGGATCCAGCACAGGAGGAATGAAGAGACAACAAGACAGTGTGTTTCAGAGCAAAATCAAGATGCAGATACACAAAGCTGCTAGCAGATGGCTCTAAGACCTGGATCACAGATTGGGGACAGCAGAGTCTGTTCAACCTGCCCCAGCCAGCCACAGCATGGCCAGACATACACAAACACACATCTCTATGATAACACACACACTCAAACAGGCCTAACACGCGATTAAAAATCTGTACTCAAACAATTTGATCTGATGTTCCAGCACCCGCAGATACAAGCCAACAAGAGGTCCACATAACACATAGCGATTCTGACTGATGCCCCAGTCACACACACAAGTACAAACAAACATGCACACACAAATAGGCACTCAGCAGGTGACAGTATTCGGCGCCAATAGGGTGGGTGCTCTGTGTTAAGAGGATTAGTTGCAGGGTTTGGGGCACGTCCAGAGTCACGAGATTTTGTGTGTGTGTGTATGTGTTGTTTTGAGCTGAATGCTGTTTTATTTACATCTGGGGGGTAAAGTTAGAAAGAAATAGTGATTTTTTTTTCCTTTTATTCTGTCTTGAGTGTAAATTATTATATTTTGTAAAGTCTACGTAATATTTAAGCATAAAAATTACTCCTGAAGCTTCTTATCACAGGAGATTGTACGTCATAACTTGGGTAGGAGTTCTGTGCTTCCGCTTTGAGGTGATGGGAAGCAGAGGTGGAGTCAGGATGTAGGCTGGACTACCTGCTCGCAACCACCAGCTCATCATCTGCTGATCTCCCACTGAGTGGTGACGGCGTACTATTAGTGTCTTATGGTCTGTTTGTCTGCCAACCTTTTATATTCTTTCCCAAAATCACTTGTGCTACTTAATGAGACCAGCCTGTGGACCAAGAGGTACATCTGTCATTTCACCAGGCAGAGCTGAACTGAAACTCGTTATTACTGTGTTTAGTGTTCATCTAGTTAACAAACTGTCACACTTACTGAACTATCCGGGGGGAGTCCAGAAAGGGGGCCCAGCACCAACGAGGGGGGACATCCTTACCTGGTAAATGTCTGACAGGCTGCTGCTTCCAGAGTCGCTGGTGATACTACATCCTGAGTGGCTGGAGGAGACGTGGGTCACCTGTGGGTGCAAGCCGTCGGCCAGGTGAAGTCTGCTGAAGTCTGCAGGGAGCTGCACACACACACACATACACACACAACATACACACAGATGGTCAGTATCAGCCAGCTCAGCCGCCACCACTACTCACTCACGCTAACACTCATGCTGACCGCCGGCCATGTGGAAACACACTCAGCGGCACGTTGTCCTTCAGTTTGTCTGAAAATAAACTGCAAAGATAACATCTTCTCTGCTTGATTACCATTCTACTTCTTCCCTTTCCTATTTTAAAGTGGACACACAGTAATCCTTCCCCTTGTTGCTATTGGTTAATGACAATATTTGATGCAACAGTTGTTGGAAATATTTGGTTCTTTGCATGTGGTACTACTATTCTAACCACAAAAAATATTGCCCCATTAATTTTATTTGGAGAACAGCCTAAAACACTCATAAAAATTCAGTTCTATTCATGAATACTACCAGGGATTATCTTTATTCCACTGCTGTGGTAATACAATGTTAACAGAACAAAAGATTTTAATTAGTTCCACTGCAAGAGCTAAATTATACACACAATTTCTTCTCAAAAGCAAGGGAAAAGCAGCAAAAAGGAGATATTAATTAAGTCATCTGACTGAATCAGTCAGATAGATTTATCAAGTTTAACACAACATGAATAGAATAAACAAGAATAAAAGAGTCTCCTTCCTCTGCGTGTTAGTTACAGATCACAGTAAGCCTGCTGTCCATTGATCAGAAAGTCTGATGAGTCTAACAGGTCTCAACCACCTTTGAGTCTTATAGTCCAACTGACAACATAAGAGGTCAACTGGCATAGTGAAAACAGATAATCTTTGTGACTTTTTTTTTAATTAACAGCTCCTAGTATCAGCTGTTGGCTGTTTACTGCTCTGGAGCGTCTGAGGAAATCAACACGGAGCCCTGCATACATCAAGGAAATACCCTAATTAATACACACAACTCGCAGAACCTCAATGAACACCAACAGGAATGGGGAAAACCCCTCTGAGTAATTCACATTGTATAAAGTACTAGAAAGCTCCACTGTAATTAGCTATAGTGTAACTGAAGCAACCCACTTTTCTCTATGGAGATGACCCTGAAATGTAAAATACATCAGAGACCCCCTACTGACATTCTGAAAGGCAACGAATAAAACATAAACAAGTCGAACAGTCAGTACAGCAACAGCTTTTATGGTTTACTTGCTGTACTGTATCTAGTGTAAAAGCTGAAAAGATCAGTCGATTGACACGTAATTAAACTGCTACTTTAACACTTGAAAGTCGATTATCGATTTTAGTCACTTCTCAAACAAAAACGAATAACTGTTGCCAGCATCTTTAATGTCAGTATTTTCGGGTTCTCTTGTTTACACAGCAGGACTTTCTTCATTGTTTTATAGACAAAATTAAGACTGATTACCTGAGAAAACTGCACAATAATCCATAATTAAACTGATCATTTTGTAAAGCCATGTGCATGCATTCTGCATCAACACTCTGGTTTCTGGGGCATAGTTAGAATGTGAGTCTGGTGCCTAAAATGTGGACACATGGTTTAACCAAATGTCAAGCAAATATTACTGTTTGCATTTTATTTCAACAGGCGTTTAACATATTATTTTAAATATATATATGTATATATATATATATATATATATGTAATACATAGTCTTTTCGATTGAAACCCATCATATCTGACTTGAGTGCCAGAGGAGTGAATTATGAATTTAATCACACAGCGCAAACTGGTTCACAGAGTCTATAGATGTGAATATTTTATGGCAAAATGTTTTATTTACAGATACATATTTGACACTCAGCAGGGAGACCACTCTGAGTTGCTTCCAACTCCTCTTCTGGCTGTGGAAGATCATCAATATTACATTTTTACACCTAAAAGTCAAACGTGGCTGATTTAACTGGGCTGCTTCATTCATCATATGATATCAGAGGTAATTCTCAACATCTAGAGTCAGTTTACAGTTTTTTAATATACTGTATGATTTTAGAAATGGATAAGGGACAAAAATTTGAACTTTATTTATGTATGGTCATTTTAAATGTTTCTTCTGGACAGTAAAAACTTTTAATCCAGCTTTGATAAGATCCAGTGAATAAAGGCCATCCCAAAAAGAGAAACTTTGCTCCAATAAATGCTGATGTGTTTTCTTTTCACCTTTATTTATTCCTTCTATCCATTCAGTGGACTTTGACAGAGAGCAATGCTCGCTTCTTCAGGAACACCCTCATCACATTCACATGTGGAAGCTGCTCAGTGCAACCACTCTGATCTGTCAACCACTGAGCAGCTACACTGGAGATGTTGGGGTTGCCTTGCTTAAGGGCACCTCAGTGGTGGTAATGAGAGAGGGTCAAGTGCTTTTTACCCTCCCGGTCTGACAGAGGGTTAGCGACATCAAACAGACTGTGCAGTCAGGATTTCAGCTCCACTCCTGTCAGCTGTTAAAGGTAAAATGGTGTCTAAAGCAGGGTAACCTGGGTGTCAATCTGCCTCAAAATGCACTTTGGGCTATAAATAACTACACTGCCTCAAATAATTTTTGGAAATCTATTTCAACAGTGGTAAAACTATGAAGTCACACTCTGGTGACAAATGGAATAGATTGGACAGAAATACATCTTGGGAAGTTAATTTGTAAGTAAATGGTTTTGAGCTGTCATCTGCTCTTAAACGTACTCTAAGAAAACACCCGCCGTCACAGCCTCTGAAGCACTCATCTGCATTACAGCTTAATTAAAGAGGGCTGCACTGCTGCCAGAGTTATCACTCTGGAATACTGGAAACTAATTTTTCACTAAAATACTTCTCAATATTGATGATCTGCCCTTTGAGACAGAGCCACAATAACACCGAAGTTTGAAGATGCTGTGATACTGGACTGATTTGGCAGAAGGTGTGGAAAGATATATGAAGATCTTTCTGGGCTGTTTGTGTGGGTCAGACAATAAGACATATCTTATCACAAAGAGACTTTATGTATCAGCGACATGAGACTGAGAGCCAGACAGTATAACTGTTGTGGCACTGAGGTGTGATGTGACTATACTGTGTCAAAGATTGCCATCATGTTTAATTATCTGGCTGGCTGCACTAACTAAAATGGTGGACTGGAGGGCCCAGTCAGTCACTAACCCCCGCTTGGCCTGCTATTTCCCTCCCCCTTGTCTGGTTGACTTCATTCTGCATGCCTCCAGCTGATTTCCACATTGTTATTATTACAGGGTGGACATTATTGTGTTAGCGTGACGAATCTCTTTGTCTGTTTGTCACTGTAGTGATAAAAGCCTCATCCGATTTCCTTCTGATGACTTTTGGGACCAAGAGAGATTATGGTGTGCTATATCACTCTCATGTAATATAAACCTAAGGACCTTTAACTATGACCATTTATATTTATCACTGAACATCTGTCATCAGACTGTTTTTAGGCTTCAATCCAACTTCAACTTTATTGTGACCCTAAAGGTTTCCTCATACTAGAGAACAGATCACAGTAAGGTATCCATGGCAATGATCAACAACAATCTATAGTTAAAATATGAATGTAATTTTAAATATAAAATATTCTATAACAATATTCTATAATAATAACAAGACCTTCAATTATGGACTGGACTGATGATTCATGTCAATAATAATAATAATAATAATATCTAAACTGGTTTCCACAAACACCTCAAAAGGTCCAAGCTCCTCCCAACAAAACCCCTGCAACTACAAGAACCCTCCCCCCTCCCGGAAACAGTGAGAGATAAAGGGAGGGGAGGGAAGAGGGATAAAGGGAGAAGATAATAAACACTTAATCCTTTCTCTCCACTCATTTAGGTCATCCGCCTGTTGGTCAATAACCTGGTGTCCATTCAGTCTATAAGCATGTGGTCCATTGACCTCTTCGGTCCGATGGCATGCAAGAGACTGGGCCAAGATGGATGCCAGCACAACAGTATTAACGTGCCCTCATTAAGTTTTTCCAATCTCCAATGACACGAGAACACGACAATACATGTACAGAACACCGTTAACCCTAATCGATCTGCAGAGCCTGTAACAGCACAATAGTTTAAAATCTATTAGTGATATGCTCACCATCACCCATGGCATGAAACTGTTGTTGTCCTACCGTATATAGGTCTCTCTGCCCTCCTTTGCTCCGAATTCAGCGCTCTCTCGCAAACAAATGAAGTGAGCTCTGCAGAACTGCAAGCCTAAAATACGTACAATCAGCTGTCACAGGAGGATTAAGCATCGCTCTAATGCTCGAGCCACAACACCCAGTTCTGCCTACATGTGAGCAGATGTGGCGCTCCTTAAATTACACTGTAGACCTAATGACCTAGATTACTGAGTGGAAGCCCAGGGTAGAAGCGCTGGCTGGCTCTCAATCTCTTTACCACCTTTATATGCTGGGGATGAATTTGTGCTACTGCACTAGATGTCCAATACTGAGGGTGGACAAGCTCAAATAGATGCTTCCCTGCATGGTGTACAAAGTATTAGAGTCTCAGCAGGCACATGCTTCATCAGATAGGAGTCAAATTTAAATTCAAATTGTTGGTTTAAATTACCGAGCAAAGCACAACAACAACAACAAGAACAAGAATTCAAGCTACTAAATGTGTCAGAAGCTATGCTGCTACTTTACACAAGTGGTTTTAACTTTGTCTACTTGTCAAAAAAATGGAACACTGCCAGTGCGGGAAGCCTAAGAGACAGCAGGCGCATCCCAGAGTTTCCCCTGACCATGGAGGCGGCTTCTCGCTTTCTTGAGCCTGACGGATCAAGAGATTAAAACCCTTTCGGCAGGGTGTCCGATTAAATGGGCCTGATATGCTCTCTGGGCTTCCCCCTTCCTGGTTACAACTTCGCCAGTCAGTAGCACACAAACTATCAGGCAGACAAGGGGAGATGATTACCTTCAATGAGGAATTACAGTCCACTATATCCACTATGACAATTACTGTTGTTCCAGATGTCAAAAAATACAGCCTTCTACTGCCTTAAGTGTGATGGTGGCTGTGCAACACATCAGTAAATCTTCAAACATTATGTTTGTTGACATGGTTATCATATTACTGCCAGTTGCTGTCAAGATTATAAGGGGTATGAGTGAGAGAATGTCAAACAAAAAAAGAAAAACATGTTATATTAATGGTACAGAGGAGGGCATCAGCATCTATCCCACAGTTACAATCCGATTTATTATCAAAGCCCAGAAAGGCTTCCATAAAATTCCATAAAATTATCAAAGATAAGGAGGCTGCATCCACGGCCAAGGTATTACTATAAGATAAAACCATAAACGTTTACCACAACCCAACAAATCACCATGAACTAGACAGTGATGGTGTAAGCCAGCATGTGTCTTGTTGCAGTGAATATAAAACGCAGCTTTAAGAATGGAAATTACAGGTCTCAAGAGGAAAAATAAGCAATTAGAGAATTACACATATAGCAGCCAATGGTCATGAGTTTACTATGGTGATGTCATTACTGTAATAAGATCTGGCGGCTGTTATTGACTTTACCCTTGGTGAGTTTCCTGCTGGGCTAAATGAATATTTACACAAGCTTTCATTTGTATGCTAAAAACACAATAAACAAAAATCAAATGATGGGACAGGGAGGGAAGATAAGACAGAAAAGGTCAACACGCAAACCTAGAGAATGTACTCCCCATCAAAAAAGAATGAATGTAAAAATCAGTGCCAGAATAAGAAACGTTAAAGATGAAGCTGCCCTCCATCCTCTCCTGACGGAAGATTACGGAGCTAACTTCAACATCCTGAATGACAGCCAACTGTAAAATTCTCTGTGTTTTCCATAATTGCCACTTGTGTAATCTTTCTGGCTTGTCTACTTGTTTTGTCTAACTTGAGGTGCATGTGTGCAGGGCTTTCATCATGTTTCGGCTGTGCAAACTATTCTTTCCTGCCAATAACAATTCTTGAATTAGAATGATGTGCTACTTGACAGCAAGTGCTGCTTTGCCTCTCCATGTATAAAATAAGTAGTAACCCTATGATAAAGGACATTATCGTAACTGTGTACTCACTTGACCAACTGCTTTTTGTTTTCAGACTGCTGGAAAATCAGTCAAATCAATGCTTATTTATCTAAATGAGGGTCTTCGTCAAATGACACAGCACACCTTGAATACTACAGATTACACAGTCACACCTTATAAGCAAGTAATGTTAATAGTGGAGATATTAAGGTATATGCAGCATCAACAGTTACACACCAGTACAGTACACCACACTGTGTGTACTGTGGTGTGATAACCTCTAAAATGAATCCACAGGGTGGAGTTGCTTACGTCAACATATGGCAAATTAAAAAAACAAAACAAAACACACTGCATTTACAAGTATGACGATTACAAAATAAAATTTAATCCAAATCTGCTTACAAAAGATGAGTAAATAAGCAATTATATAGCATGTTTTAGAAATTCATTTAACCTCCCCAAAAAAAGCCTCAAAAAAGAAATGGATTTTTAAGGCTCTCCGTACCCTACAAGGCCTCCCTGAGGGCAGCTGCGCAACCTATGAGGAAAGCGGATGGAAGGCCATCAATAATGACACATCTACGGAAATATTACGGCGATTCTTCGTTCAGCATCTGTGCTCTGCGATCCCGGAATCCGGATCCCGTCCATCAGTGTGATTTACAGACCTGCCTCTGTATATGCATGCGTGTGGTCCCAGTGAGCGAGTGATGCCAGCGACGGTGACAGCCGATCAATCCCTTTACCGTTCAAGTGCAGATCAGCTCAGGCCTCGCGGTGTCTGCTGGAGCTGCCGGCTGCTTCCAGCACCAAGGACAGCTCCACCAGCGGCAACTGCACTAAACAAACCGGAGGATCACACTGGAACTTCAGCTGGGGATCATCGGGAGGCAAAAAGAAGAAGGAAAAAAAAAACTCGTGGAAGCACCCTAAAATAGAATCTGTAATCATGTAAAGGGCTGATCCTGTCAATTTCTGCTTTAACGCAACATTTTCTAACGTTATCAACAGCTCCTGGAGGTTATTAGGGCAGCTGCACACATGACATCACCTCCCATCTAAACATCCTGATCTCTTGCTTGTACTCCTTTTTTTCGAATGCGAATGGCACCTCGCGTTGTTAATTTCATGGGCCCTCTTATGGACCTACAAGCAGATACTGTCACCTCAGTGCGTCGTATAACGAGGGCTGAGACGTCGGACATTAGACACACACACATTTGCACCGATGGATGTGTGTGCGCCTTAAACCAAAACTAGCCCTGCGCGTATCGGGCTTCGAAAATCATAGCGTGTCTCTGAATTACATTTGTGATAAAACGGTTTTCTCTTTTAATATTAATTCCGATATTCGTAGAATGTCTCGCACAAGGCCTGTAACACCAATAGTGTCCTTAAAATCCACGTGAACGTGCGCGTGTCTACGCGCGTGAGTGACAGCAAGCACATGGCGGCCGTTTCTAGTACAACACACTGACACATCGGGAGGCTCGACTGGGCGATAATCAGCCTCTGGTCGGCCTGTTCGAGTTTCTGACGCGTCCTTCGCTTGCCCTGCGTTCATTCATCTTGAGGAGGCTCGATAGAAATCCGATGCACATCCATTATAGGGACGGTAATCATATCTAGAGGGTCATAAATGAGGGAGCGAAAGAGAGAGAGAAAAGAAAGATGGAGAGAAAACGCTGCACGTCGATAGGCTACTTACCGGGGTTTTATCTTGCTGGCTCGGGACTCCATTGCTGTCTGATGCTGCTAATGGTTTCATAATGAATTAATGTTCGCCGGGCTAAAATCTACCATCCCGGACCTTCCCTATGCTACTGCATAGACCCCCATCTTCACCCTAGCCTCCTGCCCTCTCCCCTCCCTCGGCTGCGCCGTCTCTCTGGAAGGAGGCGGTGGCTTGACAGTTTTGGGAGTATCCGCTCTTCCTTCGCCTGATGAGACTCTCCAAACCAACACCAGCTTCTGCGTTTATTCCAGCCTCCCGCTGTTTCCCACAGAAATATCTTAAAACCACAGAGGAGGTGGAAAAAAAAAGAGAGAGACAAAAAAATATCTCCTTTAATCCAAGCCGGCTTCTGCTCTCCACGCACTTGACAATCACATCTCCAGCCGAAGAACAGCGGCGCGCCGATAATAAAGCAGAAAACAGGAAAAAAAAGGATGAGAAAAAATGGCTGACAACACTTTCACTCACGTTTGCTCACTCCGCCTTCCCTCTCTATCTCCCTTACTGCCCTCCCTCTCCCGAAAGTAAAGCTACACACACGAAAACACACGCACGCACTAACGCCTTTATGCACCATTACATTATTTGAAGACCGAGACGCCTGCAGCCTCCACCGAGGTACTGTACGTTTAAAGCAGCGGTTTGTTTGCAACGGGAACTGGGGGATGTGTGTATGTGTGTCAGGGGTGGAGGAGGGGAGGGGGAGTTGGTGGAGGAGGCGGAGGAGGTGGCGGTGGGGGGTGTTAGGACCTCCTCCCTGCCAGACAGTGATGCTGTAAGAGCAGCCACTATGGCTTTGCTCCTCTGGAGGGGTTTACAACACCCCCAGTGTTGATAGAGAGATGGAAAGAGGAGAAGGGCAGACGAGAAAATGAAAGTGAAGAAGAGAGAGGAGACTGAGAGATCAAAAGGTAAAGAGCTGATACAGTCAAACCAAAAGGTAGACAGATAGCTGGATGGATGACAGAACCGACTGGAGGGAGGAGAGGAGCACAGTGGGAGTAATGCCATTATCACACTCACTTCAGCACAAGATCCCGGCTGGTGCCGGTTGGTATAGTAACGGAATGAAGGAAAGCCATTTCCTGGGCGGGGAGAAAGAAATGGAGAGAGCAGCACTTCCTCTGGAGAGAGTAATTAAAAGAGGTAGAAATACAGAAAAAGAGTAGCACAGCTTCTTGAGTAGAGGAATAAAGCAGGGAGATGGAGCTGGAAGACTGAGGAGAAAAACAATGTGTTCAATATGGGCAACAAGAGCAACAAAATGCAGACACTGGCAGCAATGATGTCACTGTGTCACTGTCACTCAGCTGGAATAGCCATGGCAACTGGGTGAGCGCACGAAGCTCATCCACCCAGCCATCCAACCCCCTACACACCCTCCAGGGCTTTCAGTTGCTGTGGTGATGGAAGCAGCGAGACGAAATGGAGGAGGGAGGGGAGACGAGAGCGTGTGTAGAAGAGGACAGACAGAAAAAGTGGCAGCAGACAGCCACTTCACCTTCACTCAGCTGTACTACAATGAGCAGCAGCGTCACCAACAAATAAACAGCACACATCTCTGCTTTGTGAGAGCAAGACAGGAAACGTGTTTATTTTGAGTGTGTGTTCATAGACAATGTGGATGGATACATAAAAGGTCCCATATATGAAGGTTTGCTGACAGAGATGTGAGGACGGCCCTCAAAATGACAAAAACACTGGGAACAATGGGGCTTTAAAGGGCAACCAAGACAACAAAAAACCAGACCAGCTCCAGTCCGTACCCACATCACAATATCATCAGGAATTCAGTTAACACCCCAAGACCCAAAGGACTTAATATCACCACAGCTGTCAGAATTAACACTTTATCTACAACGATGAAGCGGCACATCACCAAAAAGTGTCACACCTCTAAAGCTAGATATGATTTTCTTTTTGTTTACTTGTCATTTTGTTGTCACACAGTGCGTTCTGAAATTTTCAGTGACAATCATTTGCTGCTATCTTGTCTCATTAATGTTATTTTCAGGTTTTGGAAAAAAAAAAAAAAAAGAAAGACAAAGTAAGTCAGTTCTTAGAACGACACTGTGCATATGAGGAGATATGAACAACTGAACCGCCCTCTTAGCAGTGGTATCTACCCAGTCAGTCCATCAGTCACTGTACTGACAGGAAATTTAACCATTGCTTTGATTAAAATGGCATGAGTTGTTGAGCAAATGCCAAAATATTTACTTTGCCTGCAGCTTCACAAATTTGGGGGTTTGCTGTTTTTCTGAATTTTATTTAAGTGTATGCTATGTATTTTTGGATTTAGGGCTGTTGGTTGGACTCAACAAGAGATGTGATGTCACCTGGGATTCAGAGATTTTTTTAACCATTTCAAAACAGCTTTTTTTTTTAACCATTTAACAGCTCAAAAATCAGCTTAATAATTAGCTGCAGCTCCACATAGTCTAGACTACTACAAAAGAATTATGATGCTAAAGCAGAGCTTCATACTTGAACACAGACTGAGCACAAAATGTGTCACCATATGCAGATCTACAAATATAAAAATAGTTTCTAATGAAACCAGTGAAACATCTGACAGACAGACCTTTTTTTTTCTTCCCTGTTTTGTTATGGTCTATAAAGAGCCTGGTTGCTCTACGTCAGACAAATCCTGGAAAGCAGGGTACTGTACTATTAGCTGGTCTACCAGCTGCTCCAGTCTAAGTAATGCGGGGGTGTGGGTGGGGGGACGGGAGACCTGGTATGACATCACCTCTCTTGCCCCTAGCCATGATGTAATGTATCACAACAACAAAAAAAAAAGCTCAGGTGGTTTGCTGTGAAGCCTGATCATTAATGTCTCTAACAATCGCCAGGGGGGTGGGGGATGGAGAGGACCAGGGCATCATTACATCACCGCGGCAACGGGGTCGCGTCTAGGGAATATCAGACCTTCTTGCCCAACCCCCTTCATTTAAAGCTTTCTAGGAACAAACAAGCCAATTAATCTTTTTTAGTGACTAATCACAAGCTAAATGCAAAGGGAGAGAGGCAGGGGAGTATCGATCTCGGAGGATTGCGACAGTGACGTGAGGAAAAGCCCTCGAGAATAACAATAATGCACTCGTGCTCAATTGCAGCATGTGCTAAATGCATGGGGTGGGGGGCTCATGTGCCGTTTGTAAACAGTGAGTGAACTCCGCATGGCTGCAACTGTTCCATGCATTTGTAGGATAGGCCATGTGATGGTGTTTGCTGATGCATAGCATGAGGGCCATAAAAACCTCATTACAGTGCTGGAAGACATACCAGTACACAAACACATGACAGACACACGCACACACACATAAAGGCAAGTATTTCAAGAGTGAGAACAGAAACAACATGGTGACGTCCAAACTTTCACTCCTGCAGCAGTATTACATTTCAAGCATTTTGCTGATGATTTTTCCAAATTTGACTTACAAAGCTTACAACCAGCAGAGCCAGATGACGTTTTACTGCATTATAACCATACACACAGCTGACATAAAATCAGTCTTTCAGCACGGTAAAAGCATGAGAATGATCATTTCCTTAATTACATTTACAGCCGAGCACATAGACAGAACCTCCAAAAAACATAAACAAACCAACAAACTTGGTCACATACAGAGTGCATGTTTAAGACTCAGTTCCGCCATTCAGTATTTCACCTCCTTGCACAAAATTCTGTGATAACTTCAAAGATGTTGAGTCTTTAAAAAACTGGACACAAATATAAAGTTGCATTTTATTGATAAGCTAAAGACTTTCAAAAACAGCTGGGGACTGTAATTCTCCATGGATGTAGCAGGCACAAGTTTACAAGAGTCAACTGTGCATTTGCTGAGGACTATTTTCAGCTGTGGATTAACTCATTTGGTGCACCAGTGGATGTTTACAACAGCAGCATGGCATGTTTTGAAGTGCTGATCAAGTAGCCAGGATCTTGACAAGCAAAATAAATCATCACCAGACAAAGAAGCTTCAGTTCTCACTTTGCAGTTTTTCAGTATTCTGCTCAGAAAGACTTCAACAGGATATGTGACTTCTCATGGACACACACTGGATCAAACTCAACATACTCTGATTTATTGATCTGCGTCTATCCTTGTTCACAGAATTTGCTTGTAAGCCAACACAGCGTCTCATGTAGAGAAAACAGAGCCCTCCTGACTGCCAGCCTTCTGCATTCATCCTTGACATTGGTCCCATCACGATGGCTCTAAATAGCATTGTTAGAACGAGAAAGATGATCTAATAAAGAGACTACATTTTCATAGCTGCTACGGCCCAAGGGATTATTTCATTTATCAAAATGTTGTCACCTGCGTGGTGCTTTGAAAATAATTTGGCACAAAGCAGGCAGTCAGGCATGTTTAAAAGATTACACTGGGTGGTTCACAGGGGCAAAACATCTGTCGTGCCCCTGCATTTGCTACAAGCCGCATAAATCAAAAAAAGCGAATGAAAAGAGCTGCTCTTGGAGAATAAGTGGCAAAGTAAGATTGTTGGGAAGTGAGTGTAAAGTTGATAAGTAGCTAGAGGTTTCCGGATCAGGTTACAGACTAACTCTACAAGGTCATGAACTGGAAGTCTTTAACTTTTCAATGGCAGCAAGTGAGGGGGTGGAATGAAGTGGTGCAGGTGAGTCAGTAACCTACAGGAAGCATGCTTCACCTCTTTTGCTTCTTTCTCAATGCTCCAGTTTTTCTCCAGGAGCCTTTAACCGTAAAAGGTCAAATGCATGTGTTAAGCTAAACATCCAAAGACATGAACACAAGTCCACAGTGATGCTATCTGTGAGCACTCTGAGCTAAAAGTTGACATGTTGATGTTTAGTGGGTAGAGTGTGTATTACCACAATTAAGAAAAAGAAAAAAAAATGTAAAGAAATATCCATCCATTGATAGAGAAAGACTCACACAAGGAATTCAACATTGCTGTTGAGATATTTCAGTCTGAACCATGAAGGATGACATCCATCACACAAAAGCAGTTTCCCTCAAATAGCAGCCCTGATAAACCAAGCAAAGAAGACAAAGAGTTCTTCTATACAAAACAGCTTCAGCGATGATCACAGAAAATGTGTAAAAGGGAGTGAAATATTGCCTTGACGAGATGGAAAGTCATTATGTCAGGATTTAAAACTCCTTTTATAGTGTGATTTGTTGGAAGGCGTATCAAGTCAGATGCAAATGGATCTCTGGGCGAACAATAATTGCTCATACAGAAGCTGATGTGTTAATTGATATCACCCTTTAGATTTTAATAGTTTATCACACTGTAGAACTTCACGGAGGAGGGTATTACACCTAGCCAGTTTTTTCTTTCCATTTCACTGCTTGATATGCTCATTGCCAATATCAATTACTAACTGATACAGATGTGAAGATTTACTCAAATCTCCTTTAAAAACACCAAACCACTATGATCCCAGTCTGTCATCATGCTGTTATCGTCTGTCTTTCTCAATATTAAGATACGCTCAGGGGACTGTGCACTCAAAATGCAACACAACGTTTCTACAAATTTTATTTTTAGACTCGCACAAAACAAATTTTAACTCTTATTTAACCAGACAAGCAGAATCAGCATAGTTATTAATATCTCAAGTATCTGCTGCACCGAGCATTGTCTAACACCGGCTCAACACTGAACAGATCAAACAGTTCTGCTATGAATTGTTTAGAGAGGTTTTGATCAAATTCAAGTGACACAAAAAACAACAAAAACAGCATTACTTTGTTATCCTTGCCATGCAGGCTCATTACCAATAAAATAAATGTCATCTGTCAAGCCTTTTGAAAATATTCAGCTTTCAAAAAGGTCTTTGAATGTCAAGACTGACATGAAAAGCACATCAAATGTCAGTAAGCGTGTTCTGCAACACTGGTTGAGAAATGAAGCACAGCCGGGTTGTAAATGAGTTACTCATTTTTCTCGGTTGCAGAAGGCACAGTTTCAGCTGTATTATGGAGTATGAGTACTGACAAAAATATCTGTTCTATTTCCATCAAAACCTAATGTCTGATTTTTGGCTATTAATGACTGTAAACAAGGACTCTGCGCTGGGTCAAAGAATTTTTGTCCTCTTTTCACCAGTAATCATAACCAATAACCATGACCATTTGTGACATTTTGTGTCTTTACTGATTTCAGAATTAAGTAAAAGCTATGCAGCTGAAGTAATTAGTTGATTAATTGTTCAGTCAAAGGACACAAAATTTATCAGGAAGGATTTTTTTTTTTTATTTAATTGTTCAAGTCACCTCTTGACCAAAAATGCCAATTATTCACTGATGCAAAGCTTCTTAAACCACAGTAAATTGGATACCTTTGGGATTTGGACAGTTGGTCAAATAAAACAAGCAATTTGAATATGTCAGCCGTTTTTTTGTTGTTTTTTTTTTTAAATTGTGATGGGCCTTTCTATTTTACGGACGAAATGACTGATCGATTATTTTGACAGAATAATCGATAATGAAACAATTGTTAGCTGCAGGCTTAAAAAGCTCCTCTAAATACTTCTGAATACCCAAAAAGAAGGCAATGCAGGAGGCAGGAATGTGGAAAAACAAAGTGTACAATGAACTGTTTCTTCTTTCACCACTGCAGCTCCTACACAATGTGTATTCAAAACTGAGGCTTTTGTAACTCTGCACAGCTGAAGCAGAGCAGGTTGTCACAAAGGACGGCTCTAAAAATAGGAGCTCGGCTTTTTCTGCAGCCGAGAGTGGCAGGTTTGTTCTCCTTGCTCTCGCATTTCTCACCAGGCCTGACTGCTCAACACCTTGAGCTCTGATCTTTTCAACCTCTTTCTTGCAATCCAATTTTGCGTGGACTCTACAGGACTCCCTGATGAAATACTAAGATGTGATACTGGTTTCAGATGTATCTTGGAATGGTGACACGCTTAGATGTTTTATAGTTTAAGTTCCCGTTGCACATGTGGTAGTTTCATTTCTAAAGACCTGTGTTATGCACAGATGTATGTCTTTCAGCACCATCATAATCAACATTCACAGCACCATGAATGGATCATCTCAACAGCGAGGCAAGACCCAACAGAACCACACCCACACAGCAGGGATAATAATAATCCACAGAGCCTAAAGACAGTCAATGCCATTATCAAGCACATCAGCAGAGAGGCACAGTGTTTGAGATCAACCAGCTAAATTGTTGCCATTATCTCACTTTACAGGCCCATAAGCTCTACCAAAGTGTTTATCATTTCTGTCATCGCCCGGCAACGTGATGTAGTCTATTCTCAACCAAGCATGCTTATTTTTCAGATCAAATATAGGATAATAAGCATGGAAGCAGAAGACGGAGCATTTTTTTTGTTATCAGGGCTGTTTTATAAGAATTCAAATCATGTTGCTGTTGATGTATGTTGTAGCAGTACAACTGGAGTGTCATGCAGGTTTCCCTCTTCGTTTTTTTATCAGTCTCCATGTCAGCAAATGGAAGGTGTTTATTAAGGAAGTCTACCAAGGGCTACAGATACGTCAAATGGGGAAAGGATGCAGATAAAACCCTGCAGCAGAAACACAAACACAGAAAATGTAGAAAAGCAGAACACGCAGAAACACACACACACACACATAATGAACACAACAAACAACATCGTTAATAGATACAGTACCTGAGGTTTATTGCATTCCTGGCAGCCAGGTTAAAGGAGAGAGCCATGAAAAGAAGCAGAGGAGATGAAAGTTATCAAACATGCCACTTGCCAGTTAAGGATGTGAGAAATAGTGGGTTAAAGCTGCAGTGACATGTTAAAATGCAGCATTTGGCACCAGGCTGAGAAAAAATTTCCATGTTAGACAGAGACTGAATCCAGCTGCATGTGACTGCATCCCAAAACCGTATTTAAAGTTCCTTGTATGGGTCTCTTTCACCAAGTGAGAGAGAAAGCTTTAAAGGTTGATACTTGCTGCCTTTCCCGTGGTATTAAATTCTATGGAAGCAAGTGATTTTCTATACTTAGGCAGACAACTCCACTACATTCAGTGTCAAAGGTGTGTTTAAGTAATGGAAACAAATATCAATTTGCTGGCCAAATCTTTTTCATTGTTCTGAGAGTCTGCAGGTTAATCAAATTTCAAGGTGAAAATTCAACTTTCTCAGTGCTCTTAGCCAAGGTACGTAGGTAGGGTACACACACATTATTACTCTAGCATGCACACACACTTTTCCATTCAGCATGCCTGCAAATTACTGAACAGAGGACTTCTGACCCTCCTTATCACCACTGAGGAACATTTTTGAACTCTAAACAGACAATAAGACTCCAATTATAAGCTGTTCTATGTGTAGTGATCTTAAAAATCACTTTATCTTTTTCCAAATTAACTTTGAAACCTTTTGTACAATTACTTCAAACATAGGACCACAGTGGAGAGGGCTTTCAGCCATGATCTCTTGTTAGCAGTTCTCAAATTTGAGAGCCTTTTTTTTTGCAGAGGATACTACTTGCATTCTGTCTCTGATTATAATTCCAGCAACATATTACTTGCAATTTAGTTGAATTATTTAGTAGGCATGGAACAATTAAAAGATGAATAGATTAGTTGTTAGTCAGAAAATGAACTGCCAACTACTGCAATTAATTAAACACAACACAACAAAGGATTTGCCTCTTTTATCTGTTATATATAACTGTAAATAAAATATCTCTGGGCTATGAGCAATTTGCAGAAATCACTTTGGAGATTTTTCACAATTATCTTAAACAATATAGGGCAAATTGAGAAACTGAAAAAATAATAGACTGATCAGTTATTAATGAAAACATTCATTGCAGTCGAAACTGTAATTACTGTTGGTGGTCTATGGTGTATCAAACTAATAATAGACAAAAACATGTTACAACATGAAAACAATCACATGAACTCATGTTTGTTTGCTTTGCTTCAAATCAATCAGTGAGAGCAAAAATGAGTTCAAAGTCAAGAAAATACATGAGTCAATCAATCAAAGACACTACTCTTTGCACTTCAACTGCTTATGCTAATGCTAGCCTCACAGGCAAGAAGAGTTATCTCAGCAAAACATTTTCTTATTGGAAAAATAGCTAGACGTTTTGGGAAATAAAGTCAATGAAATAAACTGAGACTGCTTTCTCACTCAAAGTTTACTGAGAAGATCAATACCACTCCCAAGTCTGTATGGTAAATATTAAGCTGAAACAAGTAATTGGTTGGCTAGTGCAGCAAAAAGACTGGAAACGGAGGCAACAGCTAGACTGGATTTGTAAAACCACTAATTTTTGCCTTTACACTGATTTTATTAGTGATTAAACAAAAAAAGATATATCATAATTAGTGAGTTTTAGAGATACTGGTTATTGCTGTATTGAACCATGTTAGGCTGCACGGTGGTGCAGTGGTTAGCACTGTAGCCTCATAGCAAGAGGGTTCCAGGTTCGAATCCCAGTCTGTGCCTGTGTGGGTTTTCTCCGGGTGCTCCGGCTTCCTCCCACAACACCAAAAACATGCACATTAGGTTAATTGGCTACTCTAAATTGCCCCTGTTTGTCTTTGTGTGTTGGCCCTGCGATTGACTGGCGACCAGTCCAGGGTGAACCCCGCCTCTCGCCCGTAGTAAGCTGGGATAGGCTCCAGCTCCCCCACGACCCTGACGGATAAGCGGTATAGAAAATGGATGAAGAGAAAATGTAGGGAGAAATGCACATTTCAGCTCTTGTGCACTGAAAGTACATTCTCTTAATGTTAATCTTTATATTATAGTTTTACTCTGTCGTCTCAAAGAAATCTAATACAAATGTAGCCACTAAACACAAGAGCTCTCAAACATAAATAACTGTCACAGAAAATGATGAGAGAATCATTCTTATCTGCAGCAACTCCATACATATCTTAAAGCAATTAAAAAGTATTTCAGGAGATGAGTGAGCAATGTCACTGTCAAGGACACCCCAACCGAGCACACAATTGCTGATGGACACTTTGGCAGTTGCAGGGATTAAACCTGTGACCTTCTGATTACAGGGCGGCCTCACTAACCACTAGGCCGCCTGGGTTGAGGAAAAGAGTAAAAGGAGTATTGATTGTCTGACTCCTGCTGCTTGCATAATTATAGAACAGCTGTTTGGGGCCTTGGATGCCCATGGAAGCCACTGAGTAAACCCAGAGGAGGACTATTACTCATCTGCTCAGAGTTTGAGGTGTCTGAGGAGGTGAGCAAGAAAAGAGTTTAAAAGAAAGCAGAGTAGAGGAGAGGGGGGAAAGAGGACAAAGGGGAAAGAAGATAATAGAAATTCTAATCTGTTTTGAATAAAATCACAGGTGTAGCATTTAGTAAACATGAGGCCTTGATAGCAGCCACACATTTCATTTCAAACTGAGTGACAGACAGAATCTGCACAAAGACATTAAGTGAGTGGCTGAGTGAGAGATCAGGGAGAAAATCTGTGTGTGCATAAGTGTGTATATCCATGGCAGGTCGACAGCACAAATGGCTGTTGATATTAGAGGAAGAGATAGAGTGTGTGAGATAAAGTGCAAAATGGAGAGCAAGTGAGAAATGGAGATTATGAGCCTTTGCAAAGGAGAGTATAGAAAAGATTAAATGTGAGTGCGAGTGTGTGTGTGTGTGTGTATGTGTACAACAGAGAATGAGTGATGCTAGAAATAAATGATGTCCACTCTGAACACAGCACCTGAGAGTTAAGCAACTGCTCTGAACACACGATACATGTGACAAATCTCAAATACTCATTCACTGCCCTAATTTATCCTATAAAAACACATTTTCATATGTCTCTCTCAATCCTTATGGTGCTTAAAATCCGTAATCTTTGATTGAATGGTGGAAAACCACAAATTATTTTAAGGCAATTTAAATGGGAGCAAAAGGTACACACCGCAAGTAAAATGTGATAATATTATTTCACATGATGACAAACTAAAATAAATAAGAGCACAATGTCCTTGGATCATGGTAATCAGAGCGATATGGTTAAAAAATTCTTCCATCATACCTTAAATCAAAAGCTTTTAACGTTTCTGACAAGCATAGTTGAAGCGAAGCCAAAACTGCCATCTTTCACCTTGGAAATATTGCAAAGGTCAGTCCTCTGAGCAAGAAAGAAGCCTGCATCACTGTAATGAACGAGAATCTGAGCCAAATCAAGCCAACAGGCAAAAAGCTCAGGTACAACTTATTCACAGTTCTACGCACTAACCCAAGTTTCATCGCTGCAAAAATCCAACACAAGTTGGGTGTTGTGCTCATTGAATTTCTCAGTTGCAAAAGCAATCGAGTAAATGACAGGGCATCAGGCAGAATTGAGATTGGGGATATCTTCTGTAACAACACTGAATGAGATCAACAGTGTTATACAAGTTTTGAGTCAAATTCTTCAATTGCTAATTCTTAAATCCACACCCTTAAGATTTTCTGGTGACTTGCTGTTAACCATCTCAAGGCCTACAACAAAAGTAGTGTTGAGGCAAGCTTCTGCAGGCTCGGTATCAGCCTGGCAAGAGTCCAGTGACTTAAGGCCATATGAGGCTATTAGCAGAGCCAAAAGGCCAAAAAAACCCAATATAATTTCCACTGCTCTCCTTAATGTCTCTCTGAGTCTCTTATTATTTTCTTTAATTGTGAAGCACACTGCATTGAATTCAATGAAAAACTGTAACATAAATCAAAACAAATAGACTAACTGATTGTAAACTTAATCAGTCTAATGTATCGAAAATGATCTCTCTCACCTACGTTCTCTATGCCATAGTAACTTTTCAACCTCATCCAAATGAAGCCATTAAGGCCAGACTCTGTAGTTACGTGTTCAAGAAAGAACTTGCGTTATGTTTATGCCTTAGAGCCCAATAATCCTCACTTCACACAGATAATGGCTCTGATTCAGATCATTGTGGCGTGTGTGTGTATGTGTGTGTCAGCACTCCCAGTGGGAGTTCCACTTCTGGGTTAGCATTATATTTTTATTTCAGATATGAAGCTACGATGACTGAGCGTGTTCGCATTGCTCAGGGCCAACAGCTGTTCACAGACACTACACTCACTGGGGGGGTCGAACTTGTGACCCCAGATTTAGAGAACAATCTCTTGCTAACAACGAACGCCATTCTGCTACTGGCACAGCATTGGCTATTTCACGATACAATACTGAGGATGGTGGCTGGCACTGGTGTGTCACGCTGTCATGCTCAGCAAAGCAGAGCTTAGACCTGACGTTCTTAACCAAGTTTTGATCTGAAATAACTGAGTCTTCAAATAACCAATCACTTAAACTGTTTCGTTATTGATGTTAGTGTTTGAGAGGAGAAATCAAATTTTCTAAATAACGAATTGCATTTTTGAAATCAAAGACTTCAAATGCGGCATTTGTGGGAAGCACATTTGCTCAAGTATAATTTTGAAATAATTTTAGAAAAAGTGTTGTATCATTAGAGAATAAACTACCAACTGTATGGTCAAAATTAACTACCAGCAAAAACATTAAAATGCTGCTTACACATGAATGCATCAGTAGGTTTTACTTTGGATACTTTAAAGTATATTCTGCTGATAATGCTTTGTTACTAAAGTCCACTTGTAATGGAGTATTTTTTAGATTGTGGTAATACTAGTTATACCTTTTACACTACTTTTATTCTTCAGACAAGGAAAGGTGCTGTCATCTGCTAGCACTATCTTGTCTGTAGCATGTATTAAGGCAAGGCAGTGTTTGAAGCATGGCTAAAATAAAATATGAGCTCAAGCAACTGGTTTATTGATGAATCAACAGAAATTAAACAGGTTTTATAATTGATTAATATGTCAAGTCACTTATATCGAGCAAATGCCAAAAATTTGTCTACAGTATTCCTCATACTGGAGGAGCTTTGAAAGCTTCAGATCCTCTCTGATGTTTCTGTACCTGGCCTCACATTTGCCTTCATAGGGAAGACTAAACTGAGTAAAAACCCTGCCTGAGGGAGAGATTTCTCGTCTTCAATCCTAAGTTTCTCCTCTGTGCATTTTCACCCCCCAAATACATGTCAGGATAGGAGGGAGGGAAAATCTAAACGGTGCATTGCATTCTAAATGCTGGAGATTAGCTTGCTATGTCAGCTTAGCATCCGGCGAGATTCAGCTTCTCTGTCACTCGGCTCCCCCTCTAGCCTTGTTGTCATCAGCATCAGCAGCAGCAGTGGCGGCAGCAGCATCAGAGGCAGCAGCAGCGTACTCTACTCGAGCAAAGTTAGCTCCCTTCTCTACTGTACTTCTAAGTGCACTTGAGCAGAGTCCATTTGGGACTGCTGGTTGCCATGGCACCGGCTCTATCCTTCCCACAGGAACAGTATTAGAGCGAGGAGAGTGGAGTGTGTGACGGAAGATGTCGGGCCATGAGAAAGTTCAGTGCAGTCTTTTGAAAGTAAAACATAATGAGTCTAAATTTAGGAAAGAGGGTGGGGATGGAGGCAGGAGGAAGGAGGATGAAGTTTGCTGCATTTTCCCATTTTTAGCGTGACTGTTTCATAGTGTTTCATAGAAGAACTGGGTACACTGACAGAACCCCCAAGGGAGAGTCAGGAATGAAGGGAATGCAGTGAAATTGCGCAGAACAGGAAAAAGTGTATGTAACTACTGCATGCCGGGTTATTTGCATCCTCACTGTGAACATGCTTTGCTTTCTATTCCCAGGGAAAGACGGCACAGAGGGGAGAAAGCCCGGTGCAACGGGCAACAAACTCGTTCTTCGCTGAGGTCGAATCCCTTCACATGGTTGGGGTCAATACAAATACGGCACCGTGATTGGATTAGGTTTTACATTGTCAAAACACGTCTGCTTTCATTTCTCATGGTCAACATCATCAAAACCATCTTCCAAAACAAAATAATAATAAAAAGCTATTAAATCACAATATACTGTCTCATTGTCAACTGCCACCCTCTTCTTAATCTTATGTTAAAAACTGCTAATATCTAATTTTTTCAAGTTTCATTTAAATGCTTTCCTGTCAATTTGTCAGGGGCATTTTGAGGGCTTGCTGACTTGTGACCCCTCATCACAGACCAGTACCTAAGACTGACTGAAATTGATTTTCCTTTCACAGCCCATTTCATTTTAATTACATAAGAGGCCAGAGAATGTAAAGCCGGACACTTCTGTAAAAGACACAGGAAATACTCGAAAAATGTCCTGACACTGACAGGGTTTTATGTAGCAGAGTTCTGCTTTTCATTATTCTATACAAGAAAAACCCAGCTCCAAAAACAAAACAAAAGTAAAAACTTCCTTTTTCTCAGCCTTCTCTTCATTGATTATCAAACATTTGAGAAAAGTTTCATTCTTCGGGGTAAACTTCACCTGTTACAACCAGGGAACAATAGGACTACATGCAGCTTTAATGTGCTTTGGAAGATGCTGGCATTTTGATCATCCTCATAAACAAACAGGCTTTCAGGGAAACAGGTATAGCACAGAGAAACTCCAGGAATAACGACGGTCAACAAACTACAAGACATTTATTAAACACAGGGTAGACTGACACACAAAAGCCAGCAGCAGCTACAAACACATGTAGCAACTCGAGCAAGGAGGGGCAAAACAACAGTTAAACACTACAGGGAGGAAAAGCCGGTGCACAGATTAGCAAAACAAGCTCGAAGCACACCCTATGAGGACAAGTCTGCTTTTCCCAGGACACAAGACATCATACCACAACAATCAACAACCAAGGGTCAGATTAAGGCGACCAAACACAAAGTTAGTTGAACAGGGAATACAAATTCTCAGCTACAACCCAAAGCAAGACTGCACGACAGGTTCTGAAGAAGGAGCACAACACAAAAACAAAGCACAATACGGCAACAGAGCAACACTGAGCCGCCTCAGAGATCCACCGCAGCGAAGGTAAGCACAAAACTGTATCTAAGGCCGCAACTCACCGTGTGGTATCCTCGGGCTATGGGTGGCTTTCCCTGAGGGTAGGGATCCACAGTGTCGATGATAGTCTGCCTCTCCCCTTTCTGGTTGATCTTCCGAAAGCGCCGACGGGACTGTCTGTGTGAGGCTTGTCGCTGAAAGTACTCCTCATTTTCATCCATATAGTCCACCTGGAAATGACAGAGAGGGAGGAAGACAGAGAGAGGGGGGAGTGACTGTCTTCATCTTCATTCACTCCCTTCCAAAACGCACACAAGCTCATCCCAAAAACCCCACCCTCCTAGACTTCAACTCTCATTCCTCCACCTCCTCCCTACCTCCAGCCCCTCTCGCTGTGTAAAAATAGAAGTGTGGGTGGGCTGCACGGTGCACACCTACGTCAATGGGTTCTCACAACACAAAAAGAGAGACAGAGATATAAAGAAAAACAGGGACGAGTGAGAAAACTGGAGGGAGGGAGGAAGACAGAGAGCGATGGAGAGTAGACTGACTGACAGACTATAATAAACAAAGATGGAGTCTGATGGAGTGAAAGACAAGCAGATGAAATAGACGCCCTCTCAATTCTGTCTCTGTTAAACATATTAACCACAATGAAATTACATGCTACAGTGAGATAAAATCCATGTTTCCATTTTTAATGAACTGAAAGGACTGGGAAAAAAAAAACATTTTCCAAGTGGAAACTGGCAGAGGATCCCGCTTCAACATAGCAGGCAGCGAAGTCATATCATACAGTTTTCTCAAGTATTTCTGGTTAAATGCTACTTAAATGGGACCACTCTGTTGCGGCTTTGGGTCACGGTGGAATGACATATTTAGATTCCTTTTTTTCTTCTTTCTTTGGGTCCATTTCTCCTCAACTCTCACTTGCTTCTTTCACTGCAGCCTCACATTTCACAGTGTTCAGCCTTTGGGATTACACCACTAAAATCTCCCTCTGCCGTACCAACTGCTGCCATGACAACGGCAGGGGAGCTGTGTGCGAGGGAGACGTTAAGTGTGATTGTGTGTCTAATTGCAAATCTCAGAGCAATGTGCACATGCAAGTGAGTGTACAGTAAGGGCACGTGAGCGGCTTATTTTTCCTTCTTTTGACGTGTTAATTCTCTTGGCTCATGTTTGTAAGTGCAGGTCCGCATGTGAGCATCTTACCTCAAACTAGAAGTAGGTGGGGTGGGTTAGCCATGTGCATCTATATTCCAGCAGCACAAAACCCTGCTCAGTAATTACAGGGCGCACACGTTTGCACCTATTATAGCAAAAGGGGTAAGGCCAGAAAGTGTCTGCTGCGAGTAGAGCAGGGGGTGTTATTAGTGAGGGGTGTGTGTGTTCAGCTGATACGAGCTCAGAGGGCAGAAGTCCCCACACATACGACACACACTCGTGGAGACATGTCATTTAGACATGTGAAAGGGGACTGCAGCAGGAAAAAAACAGTAGTTATTACACGCTGACAAGACATGGATTATGTTTGATGTCTTCCTTTGAAAGAAGCCAGCAAAAGGGCGAATTTGTCCATGCTAGAAATGGCGGAGAGTGTGTATGCATGTGTGCTTTTAAGGAAGTATGATAGAAACCCATCTTATCAGTGCACAAATGGAAAGGTAGTAAAATCAAAAAAATGTGACGTATTGGCTTCGTTTGCCACAGTGTGCACACTGTTTCTGGCCCAAGTGAGTAAAATATTTGCACAGCTTTGTTCACTGCCCCTCAGCATGCTGTTGCCTGAAACTGGTTAATAAAATATTAACTATGTTAATTATGTTCTTCATGAGTGCCCTGTATGTGTGTTCCTAGTTTAATTCTTTATTTTTCATAGAAATACCTTTCTCTGTCAATATGAATTTCAAGATAAAAGTCTGCAAGAACAGATTTGCTAACATTATGATTACAGGAAATGTATAAACACACCAAGGTACAAAAACCATTCGCCTTTAGTCCATGTCACTGGTCTCAATGTTGGATACAAGATGGTACACGCACAGACACAGATTTCAGGGAAAACAGAGGGGACAGGACCCCCTAAACACTGAGAACTGGCATTTCCTTTTAGAACTCCCTCAATTTAAAACAATTACCAAAATACATAAAATTTCATGTTTGACACTCAAAACGTTTTCTGGGCAAGGACCATAACTTTATATGTGCCCCCTCCCAATGCTGAAATAAAACCTCATCCTTAGAGTGTAAGATTTCATCCAACAGCTGGTGGACATGATCACCTCGAAGGGATAAATATCAGGACTATTCCCAATCACAAGTTAAAACTAAGGAAGGCTTTCAGAAAAATTACCAAACACATTAGAAGAAAAGTCTAATTCAGATTGAACTCTCCTGACCTCCTATCCTGTGGAGTGTCAGCATGTATAATACATTTCCTTGCAGCACTAGGAACGACAGCTGTTTTGTAATTTGCACAACGTGGATTTTGTCTCCAGTATCCTGCCTCCATTTTAGCCCAAAATCATCAGCAAAACTGCATCTGTTCTCATCTGCAGGCCTCAGAGGGCTTCTGTTCAACAGATGATTGTGTTGTGCTGCTAACTCCTGTGCCCCATGGAGACAGGAATGATTTGTTCTCAGCAACTTCTGTGAGCCAACATTTGATTTGCCATAAAACTATGCCAGAGTTTCTACCAGGCTTGGACTAGATACATTCTGGACTTCACGGTTAATACAGCTGTTCTTTTAGGCTGTGATGAAATGCCGCACAGAGTAGTCCAAAACATCACAGGGTCAACTCTCAACCACGGTATTCCAAATTACAGCTACACTGTGTAATGTAGATTTGGTGATCCTCCTGTGTGCAGCTCACTCTTAAATGAAGAAATAACGAAATTGATAATTGCTGTAAATTTCCATGCTAACATCACAGTCAAGTGATAGATACATTATGAGTGTGTGTGAGTGTGTGAGCATGAGTGTGTTCTCTGCTACTGCATCTTGTTTTTCTTCCATTTTGCTGTGGTTTTGGAAGAGGAAAAGCTTTGTCCAAAAGCTATATATGTAGGTATGTATGTATAAAAATCACTACACTCTATTTTGTTTATGTGTTATATGGTTTGAAGGTGTGTGTGAGGTCACGTCTTTGACAAAATTCTGAAAAAACGGGACTCACCACAATCATCTCTGAGGGTTCTAGGACGATGCACTCACATCCGCGTCGCAGGCTGCCTGCCGATCGCTTCCCAAAACTGGACAGAAACAAAGACAAATAAAATGATGAGAATTATTATTTATTTTTTTTATAACCATTTACATTGCTCCCCTATACGCTCTGTGCACTATTTTTGAGTTTTGACTTTCACACTCACAGCCCAGAAGCCAGACAGATCACTTAAAGGTCTGTGTAATTCTGTAGGTTACTCTCTGCTGAACATTTTAAATATGCAGTATGGAATTTCTGTATAAAATGTTGAACAGAGCAGCACTGAATGGACAGTTCCTCCTTTCAGCTGTGACCACTCCCAACCGAAGGGAAACACCCATTGCTGGAAAAGTCCACTTTCTTGACGTCACAATTCATACAGTATTCCTCACTTCTAATGGGGTGTGGGTGGGGGGGGGGCACCAGGGAATATTAAAAGCAGCAGAGACCAAAATGTCTCAAAGACGAGCAGCAGCCATGGAAATTCTGAGCATGAGGAGATCCAACTTGTGGGTTTGATGAAGAATCCAGCCTTTGTCCCCCACACAACCTCAATACACAGACACAAGGTCTTCCTTGTTTGTTATTTTTAACATCTTTCTATTCAGAATGTGACCCACATGCTGCTGGTTTGCTGATTGTCTTTAAGATAAACTCAACTGACTCCAAAAGAAGAGACTGCTGCCAAGTTTGTGTGCCTGCCTCGTGTTATTCATCGTTCTTTTGCATTATTTAGATTCTCTAGCTGGGATGTCATCCTAGCAAGTGGGACGTTTCTTTTTAAACTTCGATTGAAACAAGAACTGGAAGCTGAAATGTTAACACACAAAACAGAACCAACAATTATTACAACACATTATTGTAACTGAAACAATTATAATTATTTGGTTATATATATGGTTATATATGTTTTGATATTTGGTTTTTAATTAAATATTTTATATTTTAATATTTTCATTAATACATTTTCTAATTTAATTTTTAGATTCTACTGCAACTATTTGTCTAATGATTATGGAGTCTTAAGAAAATTAACTGGAAATTCAGTATTATAATCTTGATCAAGATTTGCTGGTTAAAGCTTCTCAAATATAAGCATTTGCTGTTTGTTTTCTTTCTCAATACATAACAACAGGGCCTGCTGAGATATTAAACCTTTTCCTCTCAAACATCACTGTGAGGCTGATGCAAAGTGAGTATCTCTGGGGTTAGAAAGTTCCGCTCGGTGCTCACAGCAAAGTGAGCAGTGGTGTGTGTGTGTGTGTGTGTGTGTGTGTGTGGGGTGTGCGGCTACCTGCACGCAGGCTTTGGAGGTGGCAGCTTTCATCAATCATACTGACAGCTTCGGACCTCAGGCACAGCATGGCCTAAATGCTTTGGAGCCCTTAGCTACATGTTGTGGGTGCATCTTGGTCAGGCTGGAAAATAAATACCAGCCAGCTGCAAAACGCTGGTGAGACTCCACTTGCCACTATGGCAGAGAGCAAATAATGATTTCTGTGGTGCCTTTTATTTTCTAAAAGTCGATCTAGCTTGGTTTGCGTTTCTCTTTCTGCTGCCTTTCACAGACCAGCTTTTGTTGGGTTTTGTGTCTTTCCCTGTTTAGTCAGCCATTCTCTTGTTGCTCTGCTATCGATGCAATTTTACTTGACCAATTTGTCAACTTTCTGATGCCTCTTGAACAACAGTTTGTCAAAAAATTCCCCACAATTGACAGTTAACTACTGCTGAAGATGACAAACTGAAAGCAAAGACAGCAAAAGTGACTGGCCGGCCCACACTGAGCTGAGTGATTGAAGGCAGTTAGGGGGTTAATGCTGATAGCTGCTGTTTGCTTTGCCTGAGCTTCAGTTTAATGCGGTTTAACTCCGCCTGTACCCCCAGCATACACTAGCCTGGATTCCACCACAGGGCCAAACTGAGCTACAGTATTTAGAGTTGACTCAGTATTTTTGCTCACATTCTCTCAAGAAGACAAATGCTGTAATTCTTTAGCTTATTCCCAGCAAAGATGATTGATTTGTCAGCTGGGCAACAGCTTCAGAGAAACGAACGAGTGCTTTTGATCTGGTTTTACAGACGTTTGGAGTCGGTACCAGCTCTGATTCTGCTGAGCCTCCCTTGGCTGGCTCTTCTGTGCAAAAGGGAGTAGTGAGTCCACCCAAATGCGAGCACCAAAGTGACATGTTCAATCACGTTCCTCCATTACATTCCTAACGTTAGTAATCCAATCCACCATTTTGCAGGAGGCAAATGCCACTGGCAATGTGAGATATTAAAGAAGGGATTATGGAAATGGAGAGTGAGGGGGTGGAGGGTTTTTTCTAACACAAGAGTGTCTTGTTTGGAGATTAAAGCCTCCACTGCTGCATGACTAGTACAGAGCAAATATAAAGTCCAACCTGCCATGTGGGTGAATGTATATTAGACAACAGATATGTAATAAATGTGCAAAACAAACCAAACAAACATTTGAATCTCCCAGTGAACGTTTGTTTGAGCTGGAGCACGGACATCTCTGCAGCAATCAACACTATCACACTGCAAAGTCTGACACATGCACCCACGGCTATTGATGCCTAAGTATGTGCACCTGTTTGCTAAGAATAATTCAACACTGATGAACCCACTTGTGGATGAAAGTTGACGTTAAGGTTAGTATTTTCTCTCCTGAGAACTAGAGTGTATGTTGGCTGACAAACTTACAAAACCAGATCAGAAAAAGATAAGAGAAGTGCCAAATATAACAGAGCACAACACTGAGCAAACATTACGAGTGTCACATTTTCACACCAAAATGCTGCCATATGTGCTGCATAAAACTGCAAAATTTAGTACTGACGTTGGAAAATCTTCACTTCACTTCATTGTCCCATCAAGGGGAATTCACCTTCCAGAAGCTGTTAAATACACATCAAACAGACAGTACATAAATGCATAAAGATGTAACAAATATAGACATTCGTAACCCCCAAAAAACCACTAACTGAGAAAGGAAAAAGAAATTTTAAATTAGTGTCGAAGCAACTAATAAACACTACAAGGTGAACAACATTTGTGCAAAAGCTTTCTGAAAACACACATTCCAATGGTAGTTCTATTATGCAAGTTGTATTTTAAATTAAAATAACATAAAGCTATATTGCAAATGTAAAAGCTAAAAGATTTCATTTAGGGTGTTTTCACCATAACGCATACATTCAGGTGAAGCATGTGTTGCTTACACATGACATGCAGATGATAATGCTGATTGGTAGCTTGCTTGCTTGTTTCTTAACATATTACAACTTCTACCTGTTCCACATTTCTAAAACTCCAAACCAAGAAATGAAAATGAAAAAAAAGAAAAAGAAAAAAAACACAAGTGCAGAAAGGATTAGGAAATGTGGACATAATGTTTTGTTTTTGATTAAAAACTTTTTATTTTAGCAGGGAAGTCTCTTTTTCAGTGCTTGGCTTGGTGTTGCAATAAGTATTTAGTTTAACCTATTATCGACTGAACTACCTTTCATACAGGTATGCAATAACCTGTATTCAGGTGTGACTGTGTATGCTCAACAAGTAACTGCCGACGAAACAAGATAGCATAAACAGAAAGAGTAAAACAACAGGAAACACACAAAAAAAGCTTCTTCAATGATCCTCTACTACCATCCCAGCCAGTATCTCCTTTTCAAATTGAATCCTGAAGCGTTCACTCATTGACTGACTGACATCTCCCCCGTCCCCCGCTGCCTCGTCGTTATACAACAAGCACGGATGTCTGGAATGTCAGTCCACATGCATCATCAGCCTTTCACTCTGTGAGCCCGGCAGCCCACCGCCAAAGCCTCGGATCCATTCTGCTGTCTGGCTGAACCAGTGCAATCCCTAATCTGCACCCCTGGTCTGAGCTGAACAATGAGGGTGGATGGAGGTGGTAGTCGGGGGGGGCCTCTTCACTGTGTTAAGCCGTTTTACTGAGTAAGTGGTGAGAGGCCACATCAGCTTTTTTAACCCACCAGACCCTTAAGAAGGCCAAAGATTAAACTCCCTGGTTATGTAAAACTTAAGACTGAGCACAGAAGGGAAGTGGAGGTCAAAGGAAGGAGAAGTCAGGAGTCTCATTAGTGACTATCCACGGATGTGATTTTTTTTTTTCTTTAAATGAAAACAACATCCAGATTTGGGTTTAGCAAGATCCTCCCCTCAGAGCTGCAGCTGATCATCCAACTATCTCTCACCTTGCAAACATAAAATGAATTCCTCGGAGCAACAGCATGGCCGCACCACACACATACCCTGGAACTTTGCCCCAGCTACTTCTGAAATAGAGGTTGACACTGATGCCGAGAATGTGCGATCGACTTGTGACTTTTGCTTCCCAAAATACAACTTCACTCACATTATAATGGCAAAGAGAAAAAGGGCACTGAAACACAGAGGGTTGAAAGAGAAAGAGAGCGGCTAGGTTAGCCGCACAAAACTTTTCCAAGACGTATCAATCAATCATCACTGCGTCTGTCATCCACTTTAACACATTCACCCCACAGCAGGTGTGCCAGCTTTGTTTTGGTTTCAAAGTTGCCAAAAGTCTTGTCTAACCCACATACATGTAGAAAGCACACCCCTTCTCCTGGCTGCACACACTGCACACTGACAAATCCAAAATAACATCAAAGTCATGTTTCACATTCCAGACTTGAAGGTTTTACTGCAACCAGCTCTCAGCTCGGAGACGAGGCAGACTTTTAAATTACAACCAAAAACAGAGGAGGTTTCGAGGCAGAGCTGTGGTGAGTCATATACAGGAGTCAAGCTCTGCAGGAGTCCGGACACTCACCACCAACACTCCAAACTGCTCCCAGAGTGACACCGCCACCTGATAAGAAGATCCCTCCTTTTAAAATATCCCCCCGTGCCGTTTGTCCGCAGTCAGTCCGACATGTTTAAAGTTCCAACACTTTGGTGTGACTGCGGCATATCGTCCTGAGCACAACGCAGTGCTGCTCTCCGAGATCTGTGTGTGAGAATGGGAGTGTGTGGCTTGAAAAGTGTGTGTGGATCAGTCTCTACCCAACGGCTCTGCCCCCTTTCTCTCTTCCTCTCTCCCTCTCTGTGTAACGTGGTGCGCTGACTGCAGGCAGCATTCCAGCGTACAACTCACTTCCCGCTACAGAGTTACAAGTGGGGTGTGTCTGTGTGTGTGTGTGTGTGTAGTTGTATGCGTCTGTTAATCAGGAACATTTATCATGAATTCTGTAGACCTAAACAGATTTCGTCAGTTTTGAGTCAAGACAACTTTAGTTATAGTTATGAGCTTATTCTCGTAACTTAAATGAATAGAATAAGTTGATTGTTCACTGAACTCATTACATTCAAGGAACACTATTGACCTATTAGTATACCTGCGAGCATGCACAGCATTTGAGTTGAAAGTGCTCCATTAGCTTTTCACCTCTACTTTCATAAAAGCTACACGATAGTAATATATAATGGGAGTTCACATTCAAAACATCTTTTCTCCGATCAAAACTAAAACTACAATTTAAGATAAAAACCCAAACTCACTATTAGCTGTTTCTGGTGACATCTAGCTTTGCTTTGTTCTGTGTTTGACAGTACTTATTGTAAGCTGCATAGAACATGGCTCGAGTGGCAGATGAAGGGTTTAACTTGGGCTTAACTAAGTGCTGCTAAGTGCATAAAATATGATACAGAGCAGATACTCATCTCGTCTTGTCTCTCTAATATGAGTCAAGTTCTAAGTTGTCCTACTAAATAAAGGCTAAAAAGTCCAAAAAATATCTTAAAATAACTTCACGTGCATTCAGTAGTGATCCAACGATTAGTTGGTTAATTAATTAGTTGATCAAAAGAAAATTACACTCCAATTATTTTGATAATTGATGAATAATTTCAATCATCTTGTAAGCAAAAATGTCAAACATTTGCTCGTTCCAGCACCTTAAATGTAAGGATGTGCTGCTTTTCTCTGTCATTTATGATAGTAAATGATAAGTCTCTGGGCTTTAGACTGAAGCAATGGGAAGACATCACTTTGTTTTTCCCAATTTTTGTTATTTATTCGCTTAATGATTTATCACTCAATCAGGTAAAAAAAATGGCAGATCAGATAATGAAAATATTTTAAAATAATAATGCGACCCTAGTGGGACCCGTGGATGGATTTATCGCTGTGCCACCATTCATCTGACCCACTGCTGCCCACCATTAGAAAGCTTATCTCTGCATGTTTTGCCCTAAAAACGAGGAAATAAAATTCTCATTGCTTGCTAAATCTGTTTTTAAAAAATATAAGACTGTGAACATATTTGAGCACCCTGAGCGTCATGAAACTCATGACTTACCACAAAAACTTTCAATACAGCTAAAACATGAAATTTATAATTATAGAAAGTGTTTTAATCCATGTGAAGAGTAAAAATCACAATTTGGACCTGTTACAGTTGAGAAGTGGTGTTTTAAACTGATTATAATCAACTCAAAAATTCAAGCCAAGAGAGGCCATGGGTCCTATTAAAGAGACACAAGTACTTAAAAACTAAAAGACGAGACAGAGACGGAGACACTCCTAAGGGAGCCATCACTTTGAATGCTTTTTATATTTGATGAATACAAATGTAAGATGAGATTTATTTTTGTGAGGACATACTCAGTACATTGTCTTATTTTTCATTGTTTAGTATTTTGAGTCTACATAATTAACTGTTATTACATTTAAATCTATGGTATTTTGCTGTTCAAGTTTCAATGGGAACTATGTAATATTGCGCACTTTACATGCAGGTATGGTTAAAATTGGCGGAGTGATATGAGGGGGATTCTCTTCGGTGGGCAGTGTTGAGTGTTGGTACGCTTGGTACGGGCATGAAAAGAAATAATAAAAAAAGGACTGAATGCTACAGAAGAGGTCGTCTCCGTGCTCTGACTTCACCCACAGCCCTTCGATAGCTTAACGACCTGACAAGTAAGGCAAGAGTTACAAACCTCCAAAAACCCTGTCTTACACAAAGCATATTGCTCTCCCAAATTTTAGTCTTCTCCCTCCTTTGGTTCAGTGTTTAAAGAGCTCCTAATGAGGCTGTGCACAGTGTATGTATATGAGTAACACTGAACAGAGATAAAGGAGAGCTGTATTTGCGCAATTAGAGAATAAATTATCACTGGATCAGCCTTTTACTTACAGTTACAGATGAGTCTGTCTGGCCTGCTGCTGACTGTCACAAAATGATTTGAACGCTACTAACCTTTTCTCCCAGCAGTTCGCGTGAGCAAAAATGATGACATTCCTCCATTAACTAGCTGCTCATAGGAGCTGATTCAGTTATGAGCTGTAGTTTTGGTTAGCTGAGGATCAGAAAACTGTTGAGTGAAAGACCGGAGGTAAAGTCATGTCAGCAGTCAACTGACAGCGACAGCAGCATGTAAGAAGGGAAGTAAAAGCAGCACAGGGACAATAAATTGTATATCAAGGAGGAAGTTTAACATTCTATACAGTGGTATGTTATATACATATTATATTGTCTATTGTAACTAAATTAAGCTGCAGCTAAACGTATTTTATGTTCAACATTGTGTGAAATTTTAAAAGCCCAGATCCACTCATGGAACTCATTGCTTCTTAAATCTAGTGGTTGTGGGTCACACACGAAACACAACGTCGCCTCAGCGCACACACATATGAACAAAGGCTACACTCACACTCACTGAAGAATGATTCCAGTTTTGGTTTCAGTCATGGCATAAGAAGGTCCAATTTACTGATTAAAATGAAATGTTTTGTGAAGCACATGTTTCTACATGTTTTAGATCTGTGGCACCTATTAATCAAGACTTTTTTGGGTTCGCACTAGTCTCTGGATTAAACACTGCACAGAGCTCCGGCTTCTTTCACTTAATGACTGAGTCATTCCTCTTCCCCTGGATCACATGTCACAACAGCAACCGGCGAGAGGAGGAAAGCAGAGAAAGAGAAGCACTGAGAGAATGATGGAGGCATATCAGGTTTTCAACCTTGCTGCCAGTGTAGATACGAGCAGCCATTTCTGGGCAAGGCCTGTCTGAAACCCAATTCCACCTCATCTTTAAAAGCTTCAGGAAGACCCATTGGACTTCACTCAGTTCTTTGTGTCACAACCAATTTCCCCTCCAAGCTATTATACCCTCACTGTTACCTCCTCTTTTTTTTCCTTTTCTCACTGCAGTCATTAAAAAAAATTTTAGATGATGGTAAAAAAAATTCCAACTATGAAGGAAGAAAATGCAGAAAATTACCAGGAACAGAAAGTGATACATGATTGTTCTGAAATGACACGGCAATGTTTTTTTGGCTTTAATGAGAAAATACCTCACCACTACTACATTGTAACAGACTACAAAGAATTGGCACCATTACAGGAAATACTGTCATACAACTGCTGTCACTAAAAACAAACCATTACTTGTTGAACTGAACATTTCATTTGGTGATGAGTGAGTGGAACGAGAAGTCCTTGAAAACTTGACTCAGAATGTATCGTTGTGAATGAGTCATTTCTAAGGACACAGGACCTACCCAATATTAGGCAGGTGGTTTTAATGTCACTGGCTGATCAGTGTAGCAAGCTTTATGTTGCTGAAACACTCCTCTATAGTTAGGGTTTAATTAAGATTGGGACCATTAAACTACTTGGTTTTGTTTAAGGAAAGATCACAGTCGTGAAAAGGAAAGAAAAAAAAAGACGTGCACCCCCAACCACCCAAACAAAATACTCCTTCAGAGGTTTTGTGGTGCTATAATAACATCACATTAATAAATTCACACTATATCACAAGACGTCGCTTCAACACACAGCTAAAGCTGTCATATTATTCTCTCATTTATATTGTGATTTAAGCGATTCTGGTTCAAAGTGCTCAACTGGCAGTTTGTTTGTCATAAATAATTTAGTGCAGTTGACTGAAACAAGTCTTGTGCAGTGCTGCTGGCTAAAACAAAGTGAGCTAAACTCTTAACCTACAGTCTCATGCAGCAGCAGACCCCTACACAAGCTTCTTTGCAACATATGCTTAGTAAACATTTTCAGAGCCCTCTCTTTCCTACTGACTACAGTCAAGCATTAACTTTAATCTGCCAATACCTGCAAATCCCCCATACACACTCTTTCACCTTGTCAAACTGAAAAGGTTAAATTTAAAAGGGGAGCAGCTTTGTGGCACATTTCCGATCAAATCTTCCATTTTAAATGCTTCCCACGTTCTTGTGAATCCAGAAAATGACCGCTGCCGACCCCCGCAGTACTGCTGGGACAGCTCTGCTCCACGGCCTAAAGTGGTGGCCCAAAGCTCTGAGTGGTCGTAGGTGTGTGTTACGCAAGCTTAACGGCTGAAAAGATCATTGTTTTCAAGACGCCCACAGAGATGGTTCATGTAACAGATCCACTTGTGAAATCACAGCTTTTTAACATTTGGGTCTTGGCTTCAGAGGTGGTGATCACTGCTGTGAGCTGAGGGCTGAAGGCTGGAGAGGGGAGCATGAATATTAAGTCCTCTGACTGCATCGTTGATAATTATTACCCATCATGAATGTGGGCTCTGGTGACAAACTCGCTTTCTGCCTCTCTTCTTTATTCAGATACTTTAAATATTTGTCTCTTGATACAAACTAAAGGGGATGGATTTACATGTTATTTATAAGATGTTCAGAGCAAGTTCAAACACTTTTTGAAAACATGCTAGAGGGGTGACAACAAAATATGATTATTACATGTCTCCTTCAATGTGACACCATAATCAGAGCAGCTGGTTGTTGAAACCTGAGGCAATAACTCTGCAAACAATCTTTAAAAAGGCAATTTTGGTAAAGGAAATCACTCCTCTTTATTCCTCTGGATAAGAGTAAGTTGATAAGTGAGCAAACAAACATTTCTGAGACTGTATAAATAAAAGTTCGCTCTTCTGCCATCCCACAATTAGATTTTTATCTCCCTTTGTGAATGTTCTAAATAGCCTTGCATGTTAGCGCCAAGAGCAAGCCTTCAAAGAGAAGCCCGAACTAAAAACTGCAAACGAACGTACCTGCTTCTGGGCAGGAACATGGATTCCTTGATGAAGACAGAGCCGGACAACAGGATGTACCAGCAGCTTCCAATGTCGTCAGGACTGCAAGGGAGAAAGACAGAGGCTGTAAGCACAGATTACCACAGAACACAATGCAGACAGCCAAAATATGATGACTCCAAATTGTGAGTGGAGAATTCTTCTTTAAATTGGCAAGATGGATGCCTATATCAGATGGTCACCTCCAAAAATCACATAATCCTGTCGCTGTGTCTTTATGTTCTTGTTTGTTGGTCAAACAAAGCAAGAAGAAAAAAAGAGTATCAGGGAATTGCGACTGACTGTCTTCTGACTTTGTTTTGGAGCACCCAATTGATCTGCTGATGCGAAAAATCAGCAGATTTAACAATAATGAAAGCTATAATTTGCTGGAGCCCTCCTCTCTAAACTGTTGATGTTCGCTTGTCATTTTCTCGATCGACATGCCGCTGAGATCTATAATACATCAGCAATGTAAGATTGCTCAGTGTGCCAAACGCAGATCACTGCTTTTATAAGAGTCAGGGAAAAGAAGAAAACATGAGAGAAGAGAGGAGAGTGTGGAAGAGAGAGAGAGAGAGAAAGAACTATGAATGAACTGAGAAATCACATCTCGTCCACCCACACCCATGGCCCTGCTGAAACACACAGACGAGGAAATTGGGCGCTGCAGACGAAGTAAACTCAGTCTGACCTCTGGATGACGCGGCTGGCTGTCAAGTTCTTACACACACGACTGTAAGCAAACTCACACACGCTCTTCCACCACATTGTGCAACACTTTGGTCCATTTAATTTAAATTTCAGATACTTTTTCAGGTTTTATGCATTAGGCGTGAACCAGAAGACTTATTAAGAGACATCAAAGATTCTACTGCGGAGGGTTTGCACTCTGATAAACAACTTAGTAAATATGAAATTCAGAAATTAAGTCAGGCTGTGATCTAAAGAATGTTGGCATTAATGCTGGTATGGATCGCACAGTTTTATTTAAACGCATCAGTTTTGTTTACTTGCTCATCTGGCCTATTTCAGGACTGCCATGGCCACCAAGAGGGATTGAAGAGATAATCTCACAATGCTGAGATGCAGCGAATTTTCTACACTCAGTACATGCAGGATTATCAAAGAGGCCGTGTGTGCTAACCTATCGAGAAAGCAAACAAACGCTATGGAGACGGATAAGAAAGCTAATGCTTGCTTTCATCCATATGCAACCAGCCAAAGGGCTCAAAGGACAAACACTGAATATTCCGTCTCTGTGCAGGTCGGTTTAAATAGCAAGGAGAAACCAACAGCTCTACTGCTGCGTCTCATTTTTACCTGGATTTCAGCAATCACAGAATTCTTTGTGAACCTAAATCAATTTCGCCAGAGCTGAACAAAGCAGATTTGTAAGTTTTTACTTTGATTTGATTTTTACTCAGTTCCTTGTTTGACAGAGTTACTTCAAATATGTCCTCTGACAGTAAAGAGGAAGTAGAATTTCACAGAAGGAAGTATTCTCAAGTATTCTTACCTAGCACTTGCTGAGAATCTGACATGACCACTGAAGATTCAGCAGTTGTGAACAAACTTGTGAACGTCAGCACTATGACTGACTGGAAAAGTTGGATTATTTTGAAAATGGAGGAACATTCATAATATTATTTTCAAAGGTATGAAACAAAGAATTGCTTTATTGCTTAAACATTGCTTTATTATCAGTCTGCATCAACTCAGCTGTTATTGTTAAGCTTCACCTGAGGGTGTAAAAACCTACAATTATCTTTGCTACAAATGTACTCCATCGCCTGAAAATTTAACGTTTCTCTGCATGAAGCCTCCATCTGTCTGTTTACCGGTTGGTGCTTTGAAACGCCACCTCATTGCAGAAAAAGAATGTTTGTTCATTGAGCTGAGATCAAACCTTATGCATGAAGGCGCTTTTGGTGCTAATAAGACAGACAGCAGCTTGCGGATAGCAGGCTACCGCTACACATTTTCACCTGATCTGACTGATACTTTTAATCACTAACTGAAACCAGAGGGGGAAAAAAAACTAAATCAGTGATAAGTTGAGCATCAGCAAGCTGGGACTGGTTTTCGCTTACAGAAAGGTAAAGGATGCATGCACTCATTATACACCCGCCCTCACACTCACACTTATATTCACACCCAGCTTCGCTGTGCTGACCAAGTTTTTTTTCTTAACACTGAAAACAAGGTCTCACCACCCCCTCCTCCTCTCCACACTTTCCTTGCAGAGCTAATGAGGCTGTAGACAGCACACCCTACTGACACAGTGCAAAACCTCCCTCGCATCTTCCAACAACATTCATCCTCCTTTTCCTTCTCCCCTTACTGATCTCCACCCGCTTCCCTTCGGGCTCATTCCCTCCTTTCATGGTTCTTCCTAGCGTTTGGAGATGACACAAATGAAATGCTCAATTATTAATTGCTGGCACACAGATGCGCCAAACTGGAGGAGAACCTCACATGGCTGAGGAAGAGGAGGAGGAAGAGAAGATACAACTACAAAAAAAGAACTATATAGGAGACTCTTATGTGCTACGACAGCTTGACTGAACTGGGTCATGCGTACTGGAACCATTCGTCAAACACTAAACATCATTCTTCCCCCCTGGGAAAGCTTTGAACAGCAGGGAATATGTGTTAGATGAGTCCCAATGTGGTGCTGAAAGAGGTTAAAAAGATGCAAGTGGGGTGACTGTAACAGAGACTTTAGTGTGAATTGAGGAGCGAGGTTTAGGAGTTAGAGAACGAAATACCCCTTTCGAAATGTGAAACTGAGCCACATTTGACTGTCAAAAAATGGTTAGGTAGGCTCAGACATTTATAACAAGATAAAATTGTTTCAACAATTCAACAAGGAGTTTCAACACAAAAGTGGTGTGTGTGTGTGACAGCCAGGCACATTCACATTACAAACAAGCAACTAAAAATATGATCATTTTAAGTTGTTATTGTTGTGATGTTTTTACAATCAAAATCTCAAGAGACACACAAAACCACTATGTTGACATTATGAGATAAAGCATTTAGACCACTTTTGCAATCACCCAACAGTCTAAAAGCAACACTGAAAGGGATGAGGAGAGGACTGAGGGTTCATACATGTTTTACATTCAGGGTTTAATTACAATGAAAGACAGCACGGCAACACCTGAATTAATTTTAAACTGGATGTGAGCCGACACATCTGATTACATAAAAATGGTCTAATTGTCATAGAAAACATAATGATACTGTCTCTTTCTGTCTCCGTAGGTTTGGCCAAGTTTGCATTTGCACTACAACCACTTCAGTCATTCATCAATTACTTAGACACAAATTTCTCTGCTCGTTTGCAAACTGGTTTTAATTTGGGTTGGTGGGAAACATTAGTTTATTTATTCACAGTATGACAGTGAATACACTAAAGACCAGTCGTTTTTGTTTTGTTTTAATGAACAAACTTAATATGCCGCCATTCCAGATACTTGACAAATGACTAATGTCTCCATCCCAGAACAGTCCATACTGCGTGCACTGGAATGTATAATTACATAAGCCAACTGGTCATTGGGATGTTATGAGTTTTTCAGTTCAATCCTCCACTGAGTTTCCTCATCTACATTCTTGTGATGTTGTTTGTGAAGGCCAGCAGTTTCACAGTGACACAGGGAACAGGAGCTGCACGAGGGGGACAACTTTCCGACAGCTGCACGGGAACGTCACTCACTCTGGACCTCAGCCAGAGTCAAAGAGCAATTGGTTTATTTAAACAAGATGGATGTCACACAGATTTGTTGCAATTATGGTTGTAAGATCTGTATTTTTGTTTTACTCTCCTGGTAGCAGTTTGACTCTTTGGTCACGCAGTCGGCCGTTTGACTTGGACTCATGCATACGACTGTCAGACAAATTCTTCTTCCTCTTTCATCTGATCGGGAGAGGGGGGGGTTCTGAAAAGGATTTCAGTGTGACGGACCGACGGGGCGGCAAGTCAGATGTGTTTAGATGTTGAATTTCAGCACTACAACCAACAAATGGCCAAATGAAAGAGGCAATAACCTTGAGTTGTTGTTTTTACAACAGCAGAAGATGAAAAGAAATTATGCACTCGGTTGATCAAGCTGCTTACTTTAACTGGAAATACGTTGCAAACACTTCCACATCAGCTAACGTGGTTGACTTTCTGACTTTCACTTTCAAAAATACAGCTGCAACTAACTAATTATCTTAATTTTTATTTTTTTTTCCCAACTCAATTGATTTTTTAATAACCATGAAATGCTTTATCTTTAATCTTGGAAATCTTTAAACCAACTACGGTGAAAAGCGCCTGGTCAGCCTCCATCTCAGAAGGGCTTTTGCACCATAATCTCTGGATAGTAAATCCTGAGAGGTTCAAGCTCTCACAGTAAGGGATGTTTTCATGAGATATTGAGCGTGACTGTGTGTGTGTGTGTGTGTGTGTGTGTGTGTGTGTGTGTGTGTGTGTGTGTGTGTGTGTGTGTGTGTGTGTATGCCCTTGCACTCTTGCAATCTAGAGCCCCAGGCAGGAAAAATGGGTTCTTTTATAACTATTACCCTCATCCTCCTATCACTGCTCCAGGACTGGCATCTGTTAAGGAGTGAGGCTGTGAGTTTGCGGGTCACTAACTAGGCCATTTGCATGACTCTGAGTGGTTTAATCCAACATTAAAGGTGTTTAATGGAAAATAACATTGCTATATGTAGCCAGGAATGGATTCTGTTCTTCTGAATGACGACTTCCCTTAAATCAAGAGAGAAATGTTGAGATGAAAGATGGCTGAAAGATGGTGAAATTTGTTTACTAAGAAAAAGATGTCTCAAAAAAACCTTCAAATCTACAATAAAATAATTTACACCTGAAAAAATTGGCCAGTTATGTGATTAGTTGATTGACAAAACACTGGACTAACCTAAATCAAAACCAATCATTCTAGTTTGGTCTCAGTTCTAAGGATTTGATCTTCTGTGCTGTGATGATGTCACACTGAATATATATGGGTTTTCTGACATAGTTTCTGAGTATTTTCTGACATTTTACAGGCTAAAATAGACGTTGATTATTTAAAAAAATAATAATCTGCAAATAATGCAATGAGAAAAATAATGTTGAAAACTTATTACCCACAGCACGTCAAACACTGTAATTTTCCAATGACAAATACTGCCTACAAACGCAAATGTACACTGAAATGTTGAAGTGCAGTTTGTGTAGTTGTGATGTGAAGTTCATTCTAACAAAGGTCACTGAATCTTTGCTAAAAGCTTCTTTCATTTTAAGGTGGTCTTTAAGCGAATGAACTACCTTTATGGTAGTCTGAAATATATATATTTATAGTAGTCTCAATGCACAGTGCCATACGATTTTTACAACTTAACAGAGATACTATTACAATTAAACTCCCCCCACTGCGTTTTAGAGAGCTCACTCGCTTACAGATTATTGCTGTTGTTAGCAGAGCAGGAAATGACGACGTGCTGTTAGAAGTTTGCTTTTTCACAAGAGAAGGTTGATTAGGATTTGCACAAGACGAGTCTGCTGCTGTCACACTCAGCTCTTATCAGGGAGAGCCTGAACAGACTTTTATAGACTCATAGTTCATACATGCTTGCATGTAAATACCTGCATGCATATATCCAAAAAAAAGCATGTTAAAAACAGTGTACATAAACACAACTACAAAGCATGAATAGACAATACAGCAAATGAAATGAACCAAAAAGACAATAGCCTGCTAAGTTCTGATGCTATGATCTGAAGGTAAATTTGGCAAAGTACGAACAGCAACTTTATACAGGATCCTTGCATATGGTGCAGATCTACTGAGTGTATTCTCAAGTCTCGCTGGACTCGTTCATGTTAGACAGCTGTCACAGGTTGATCTGTGGTTGTCAGTGTTTGCAGAGACTCCAGTGTGCATTGCAAATCAATACACTTCACTCACAAACAAGAGAATTACACAGAATCTAACTGCATCATTACCAATCACAGAATAAAATTAATGTTTAAGTCTCACTCACCTCCTCCTGTTTGTGCATGTACTCTCTCTCTCATGTCACATGCTTTCTACCCCTATTGCTCAGACTCTTGTTCAGGAAAGCAGATTAAATGATGTTTGATGTCAATGTCATCAAATTAATTTCCATCCCAGACAGGGTTCCCTGTGCAAACTGTGCACAGTGTTTTCTACAAAAGCCCCATTTTCACACATGAAAAACACTGGCTTATTGTGAACAAAGGCCAAAGCTGAGAGAAAATGGTGCCTTATTTAAGATTCAACCAGCTTAGTGTTGACATATTACTCCTTGTTCTGCAGATTTTTGGCAGGAATTTGATTTTGAATTTGAAGAAATCCAAGAATGCTTTTTATTGACAAAACTACTTTAAGAATTTCCCTTCAGGGATAAATAAAGGAATTCTGATTCTGAAAATGCAAAAGGAGTTCCTTATCTATAGGCTAGAGAAGACTGTGTGTGTGTGAGTGTGTGTGTGTGTGTGTGTGTGTGTGTGTGTATATGCATGTGACTGGTGCAGGGGACCTGAGGGAATCTTACTGAAACTGGAGTCTATTATATGACCACCGCTTAATCTGCATTCCTATTGTTTAATCAGTTCCCACAGCACCAAGTGGGCTTCTAATGAGGTGTTGACACTTCCCCATCATCCCCCAACACACACACAGACACAGACACACAAAGCTCCATGGGGGACAGGGGGTAGGCAGAGAGGGGACAATGCGTCCTCTGTAGGACCTCAAGAGGCTGATAGAGTTAATTAACTGTCTTAATTCTCACCATGGGTGTTCGGAAAACATCAACATGTGACAGCAGTCAAACTCTGGGTTTGCTCTCTGCTTCCTACAGTCATGGCAGCCTTTCAAAATGGGTCCATAAGCTGTCAGAAAGCTGTCAATAGTGCTTTATGATCATATAAACCCTCAACAGCACCCAGCTGAAAAAGAGGAACCGTGTAAGCATTACCACAAGTGATGAGCAAGGTTTTTACTGCCGAAGGAAACGCTTCTAGGAGTTATTACAAGTACAGTTTTTCTTTTCTTTGTTTCTTTGTTCTTTGTCAGTACACAAACTTGTTAGTGAATTAAAGTAAAGTTGGACTTGAAATCGTTTCATGGGTCTTTTGTCCTGAGTGGTAATAACTCTAAACAATAGCCTGGTGTGTGTCACACACAGGACTGAAATACTGTTACATCAGCAAGCCCTTGTTGTTTTTCATGTGAGGGATGAGAGATATAAGTATTTGGCGAAATGTCACCAATATCCATCCACACCCATGCAGTTCCAGGCATTGTAGTACTTACTAGTACAGCACTTCATTGGCCTCATGTCTCTCATAGCGCACCGTCTCACACATTATCCTGCAGGAACAGAGAAGAGAATGAGGGGGGGTGGCACTCAGAAAACAATAGGAGGAAATATCAACTTTGGTTGGTTAGCAATGTTATAAAACAGCAAGAAGTCACATAAGAGCCAATTTCAAGCCTTGATTAAATAAAGCAAACCAAAAAAACCAACACAGACATAGAATTAGATATAAACTACTTACGTTTTGTGAGGTTTTTAAAGATTTAATGTATATGATTCATTTTGTGGCAAACCCACAACTTGGGACTTTATACTTTTCCCAGAATTACTTTAAAGTGTAATCAGTGACAGGAAGGACATGTTGCTGAAAAGAATCAAAAAACTGGACTGTTGAAAGGGGACATCAATGGTTTAATAGCGTGACCATCCTCATGCATAACATATGATGGATAGGAGTTGTGGCTGCAATGCATTGTGGTCTACTGAAGCTACTGTTAAAGGGAAAGTCAGCTGTTACATCTCTCCCTGAAGTTATTTCACCTGGTGATTATATGTTTGTTAGAAGAAAGCCTTTGAACTTTGACAGCGAAAGGCCAACATCTAAATCTGACATTTGCTGTTAAAGTTTCAGATACAGTACATGTTTCTAATATCCATTCATTTGGATTTAATGTCCCTTTCATTGCTTGCTGATGACAGCATCCCTGACTGAAGGGTAGGAGACTAAGCACCATAATATATTTTTCTGTTTAGAATTTGAACAATTAATAAGACTGTTTATGCCTGTGCTCCCAAAAAAGTGTCATTTCTCCAGATTATATGCTTATTTAAAGAGCAAGGGTTTAGACAACTGACTGAGGTGCAGTAGTTGAGCTGCAGTAGCTTCTCTTCCTAAATTAAGCACACAGTTACTTTGTGTTCCCACTGCTCCAAGTAATGAAATGCTGTTCTTTTCTTTAGTTTAACAGTTTTAAACATAAAGCATTCAAAAAAATAACTTGAAAGTATATTCACAATTCAAAGATTTAACTCTGTATTTGGCATATCTTTGTTTTACCCACTAAGTTCTTTTGTAAGGGTAAGCAATGGGTCACATTTTTCAAATCACACGTCTCTGATTTTGGAATCAAATCCATTTTTCCTCAACCATAAAGTGTGAAAAAAGTCATCCAAATCAGGCTTTTCCCAAGACACCTCCAGAGAAGACAAGTGCACACCAACATCACACCAGTCAACTATAGTAAACAGCAGCTGATAAAAACACAACAGGCTTGAAAAACAACTGGGGGCGGCCGTCGTGTTGAAGCCCCCATTGCACAACAACCGAAAAACAATTCCAGCTCCAAAGACAAGTCGCTGTGAAACAACAGAAGACAAACAACACATTCCTCCCTGATGAAATGAAAAGAACTATAACATAATCCCATAGTTAGTGGGATGTCTGGCTGGCTGGGAGTTTCTTTTTAAAGTTAGGAAAACCAAAGTTGGCAGGAGTGGTGGTTTGGCGTGTGGGACCACGGGGACATTCCTCAGGATCCAAAACGGGGGGTGAGAGAGAGGGGTTACTGCAGGATGGGAGGCCTCTGAGGGGTCACACAGCGGAATGTTCCAGCTCACAGGTCATGTACTGCTACATTGTTCCGTCGCCAGCATAATCCACATGTATGCACACAAGGCGTGCCGGGAACGGACTTCTGACACGCAGTGTTTGGAAAGTCTATGCCAGACTGAAAAGACTAGAAGGCTAACGTGATGACAGGAAAGCAAAAGGCAAAAATCACATATGGAGAATAGGACAGTATGTTCACATCTGTTTAGTGTGGTGAACGTGTGATGTGGGAACTTTTACATGAAGACACATTTGCTTTTTTGGTCTCAAAAGAATTATAATGGATAGTTTAACAAATAGTCTTAAAATTATTGCACCAGTCTGTTTTTTTCCCTTCCATGCATTCATTGCCAACACCTGGTGCCTACATTACCCACAGTGCAACACAACACAACCGGCCACAGTTTGGTCAGACAGGGGGCAGCTAACATCGTCAGAAAATTTAATCAGTTTGTGCAGCTCCATCTGAAGCTTTGTACAACTTTCTTAATGCTGCCCCAGACAAGTAAACAGACTTTGAAGTGTAAAATCAGAGTTCGGTTGTTCGATTCAACCGGACCAGCAGGAAAAAACTTTGGTGGAGGGGTGGAGTGATTAATCGACGCTCTACCCCTCCATTAGTAATAGCTGACGTGCCCTTGAGCAAGGCGCCTAGCCGCCCCAACTGCTCCCCGGGCACCTGACATGGCAGCCCACTGCCCCTGTGTGTGTTCACAGCATGAAGTGTGTTGTGTTGCACTTGTGTTCGACCAGTGATGGGTTAAATGCAGAGAAGAATTTCAGTGTATGTAAAAACATCCTGAGAATAAAGTTTTAAGTTTAATGTGTACGCCCACCTACACCTATGACTTAAACACCGATTATATGGAGCGGACAATAAGGAGGAGTCACAGTGTTTTCACGAGCATTTCAAACTGATGTGATTGAAATATCAAGCTCTAAGTCATGTTAATTAAGTACCAGCAAACACACTGACCTCAGCTGATGTTCTCGCAGGTTGGACAAGGCCTCCATCCCGTGGAGATAAGAGTAGACAATCTCCAGGTCCTGAGGAACAGATGAAAAGTGTAGTTAGACACAGGAGCTTAGAGCTAGAGCTTTTAAGATGCCACAATCAAGGAAACATAGAGAATTATACACATACTTTCAAGTTTCCCTCAGGTCTACAGAGCTTTACCGAAACCTGCAGCTCAGTCTGGTTTAATGGTCCACCATTGTTACTGTAACTTTCTAACTCCGACTACTCTCATCAAACTCTTTCCAGGCAGCTGTTTTCAGTCACAGATAACTGATAAAACAGCCGTTGCTGCTGCTCAACACCAAATGGCAGAGTGACAAAGTTGGTGATAGGCCGTTTTGCAGCTAAAGAGAGATATGTTAGAAACAATTTCACCATATCAACTTTATTTAAAAAAGAAAAAATCTGCTTGATTGTTTCCATACTCATACTCAATCCCAATGAGAACGGAGTGTCAACAAAAACACACTCAGACAAAACTGACTACTGATTATGTAGTTGCATAAAGTACTGATCATTCTGCAGTGGCCAGTCTGGCTACTCATACAGCAAAAAACCTTTTACCAGGACAGCGACATTGATGTGTGGGACTGAGCATGAGAACAGAAAGCAATAAAGCACCTTGTAGAGAAAAAAAATGAAGTACACTGCACAACTATAAACTCCCCATTCAATTACTTCATCAAGTGACCCAGTGAGCGACTCTCAGATTGTTTGGCGTGAATCCAAGCCAGAGGTGAAACAAAGTGGCCCTCTCTGAGAGCTGGCAGCTAGCACAGCTAGTCCACTGTCTATTGGTACACACTGGGGCACTGAGCTTGTGTGTGTGTGTGTGTGTGTGTGTGTGTGTGTGTGTGTGTGTGTGTGTGTGTGTGTGTGTGTGTGTGTGTGTGTGTGTGTGTGTGTGTTGCAGTGTTGGTTGCAACTACTGGGATGCCTTTGTCAATGGCAACTGGAGGTAGATGTGGCGACAGCAGAGCAGAGGGACAACAGAGACTGTGTTAAGACCCCGCCGGATAGACATACACACAGATGCACAAAACCATACACAATGACCCTCCTGTCTCTAGGTTATGTTTCTGAGAGCAGCAATCATAAGCCTATTGAAAATTTTATGAAATGTTGACCGCATAAGCTAAATAACACTTTGTGGGGGTTTGATGTCCCAATATCTCTGTCAGTAGAAGTGCCAGAATCAAACCAGTGTTTGAAATCTCTACGGGAAATTTAAGCTCATTCACAAATAGAAAATAATCCTTAAGAAAAGCAAACAAAGCCAAAGTCTATGATACAAACAAAATCTTTTTTTAAGTCCAACCACCATCCAAAGTACTTGCATCTGATGCAATATTCAAGATGTCCCTCTCATCAAACAAAGGGACATGATAAAGTTCAACAAATTAGTAGCCCATTTTTTATACAAATCAAAGCATATTAAGGATGCTTGAAACTCAGCTGACCTTAGATTAACAAATAAACCACATTGTAACTAACCTGCCGTCAAATAAGCGACTCATAAAGGAAACAAACCCAAAGCGCCCTGTCTGTTTGCTCACTATTGAAACTGAATTGGGTGTTGGTCCCATGAAGTCTTGTGTTTTTATTTTTTTAAATCTGGGTTTGGCCTTTATGAAATGGACACACAAAGAAAGTCGTAGTGTCCTCAGGGCTGCCTGGCCCTGTTACATCACAAAGTGATATCCTCACTAACCAAGTCCTTATGTTCAAAGTGTTTGTGGTCAGTGGAACAGCATGCACAGGAGCTCGGGTACATACTGCCACCTACTGGGCAACTGTGGAACAACAGTCTCAATGAACAAGGTAAAAGTTGGATATTGAGCTGAAGTAAATGTCATGGCACACTGCAAATGCAATTTAAAATGTCCAGTTCATTTATGGAAGGTTAACAAATGAATGCAAACTGTAAGTCAGTGATCAATTACCTGAATATGAAGAGGACTATTCAGGTTAATTGTACAAGTACAGTATGTATGAGTATTTAACTTTGTGCAGGAGTAGAGCTGAAATGGTTAGTAGACTTACTGATTAATTGATAAACAGAAAATTAACTGGCAACTATTGACGTTGACCAATCGTGATAAAGGTGAAAAAGGTGATTTTTCTTCCCGTTGTGGTCAGAATAGTCTTTCATGTGCTACAAACAAAAGTGATAATATTCTTTCCTTCATAGAGTCCTAAAATACAACTTCAGTGCTAACTTTGAAGACTGTACTGTAGAATTTTGAATGCACTCCTGGCCTTAGTAAATGTAAGGCAGAGACTTTAAACTTGATGTTTGACTGTCACTACCAGGTCTCATCTGTTGAAAGGATTTTCTAACGAAGCTGCCGCATTTTTGCGTTCATGACCAACGACACAAACTTAACCACAAAGACCCTAAGACATCTCTAAAAAAAAAAAAATCAAATCATCAAAACAGGCAGTGCCATTAAAACACATTTGAGTGACACATACGTCAATCACAGTGCTGACTGTGGAAGGAAGGAGTTGCTTTCTTGACCACAGAACATGCAATAATCCAGACAGAAGTTCACCACGAGGTGGCAGCGTTGCTGGTTTCTTTTCCACCTTTCACAGTGACATCACCGTGAATAAAACAGCGCCACTCAGAAGCAGCCTCACAGGAAGAAATATACAAAACCATCAATTGTGGTTTCAGTTTCAAATATTTCAGATTGACTGTAAGGAAAGAATGCAAGGGACCCCATCTTTTCTACTCCATGGGCCCTACATTTTCCGGTCTGATTTTCGTTCTGTCTAGTCTTCTTTTAGACGGAGCTGAACACTATGGCCAAAAAGTGCACAGAGGGAGGATACAGGACAGTTTTAAGAAATGAACAGAATCATCACAATTTAAATTAGAATTTCAGTGGGTGGGGGTGGGGGGTGGGGTGTTCCCCACATGATTCATTTCTTTTAATTCACACAATTTACCATTCAAATAATAAAAACCTCCCAAGGACTTTTCCTCTGAGAACAGAGATCAAAAGAAAAGAGTGTTTGATCTCGCTTTCAGCATCACTTAAGTGATGCCTGCTTCATGTTCATTCACATCTTTGGCTGAAAGCATCAACAGTCTGTTATAGAACAGAAACAGGAAGAAAATCAGACCCTGAGCAGCATATAGCCGAAACTAGGGCATACTGATGAAGGCTTCATCCAGCCAAAATTCTGCCCATTGTGTGTGCTGAATAAATACAAAGCTTGTTCATTTTTTAAAAACTGCTGGCTTTTGGGGGTAGCTCAAACTCCCAGACCACACCATCAAACACAATCCTAATCCCTCTTACTTCCTTCTCCAAACTAATCCTTCCAGGAACACAGGTGGCCCCTACTGGAGGAAAAACATACCGAGATGCTGTTCTTGATAAAACCTTGTGGATACAAAGCTGTTTTCCGCAAAAGTACCTGTGACGTTCCTTGCATACCACTTACATACTGTCAATTGAGCCTCTTTGTAAATTTCCCCAGTTATTTCCTTGATGTGTGTCATTGCTTCTTCATTTGTCAGACACATGGTAGCAGTGAAATGCAGCCAAACTAGTGGAGGCATTTCCTCTCCTGGATACAAATTAAACAATAGCAGGCCTTGTCTTCCCTGTTTACAGCCTGAAAACGCACGCACGCACACACACACCAACCAAGAAATCCTATATTTTTCCAGCCATTATATCAGGGCCTCCTAGGGGGAGAAGGTGCAGTGTCGGACCTGATGACAGCCTGCTTGAAGTTGTGATGTTTTTCCTGCACTTCTTCATTGAGACTTCACAAAAAGGAGCTTCAGGTTGCAGTGAAAACAAATACAGTTTCACTCGTAAACGGTGACACAAAGAAATCTACAAGCCAAAAAAATGTCAAATGTCAAAACCCAAAGAAAAGGTTTACCACAAAACATGTAAAAAAACATTGTAATTTCAGTATTTGTTTAGATCAATTCAACAGTCCTGCGTCACCCTAAACTATAGTTAGAATATGTGCCTGCTTTTCTTATCTCTTAACACCACAGCGTCTGCTTGCCCGATAGGGAGCTTTCTTCTAATCGAGCCCTTTGACTGCAGCACAAATGGTCAATCCATTTATTCACTTGGCTCTGGCTGAGAGCAGATAGCACAGCTCTGCATGCATCTATTACCCACTGTAGACAAACATCAAAGGAAGGGGCTGCAGCCCCCCAAAAAAACAATGGAACACTGTGGGAGAGCTTAAACAAAAGAGTCTCAGAGTCAAGAGGCGAAGAACAACTCTGATTACTTCTACAGCCTCAGTTTCGGATGGATGAGCAGATATATCAATATTTCAACACACCCATAGGTCTCGTTTGAAGCACCAATCACCCAGTTTTTAATATCTTGTTTCAAAATGAATATGCTGCCCCGAACCACTGTGAAAAACAGTGGATCGAAATGAGCATCTTTCGCACAGTGACTCATACAGCAGAAAGACTGATCTGATCATGTGCGTCGAGGGACTGATGTGGCCAACTGCAGGTGCTGAGCTTACATTTTTATATTGTCTAGGAATGACATATTAAGCGTTATAAAGCCATAAAAACATAAACATGACGGCTGATTCAGTGATGCACTGCCCTCATCGAGTCAGCAAGCAGAGTAAATCAATGAACGTGTCTCCTTTGTTGACAACATTAGCATCCCAGCCGACTGCATGTGTGCATGCAAGCCTCGTGCTTGTGTGACTGACCAAGAAATCCTTCCATCAAGTGATCCAAATGAAATATTTAGTACATTTTGGAAAAGCTGCAAAATGCATTCTACTTTGTTGGGTTTTGTTCTGTAGATGCATTCTCAAATGCACAGTGCTGGATAAAAAGAAAATCTGCATAGATTTTGCCTTGCTGTCTTGAGGACTTTTTGATGGTGATGTATTGTATGTTTTTGCATGGAGAGAGCCCTTATATTACATCTTATGGTGATACTAGTGGTGTTTCCTCGCTATGCAAAAGACTGCCTGTAAAGTGCGTGTTTCTGACTGTCATCACCCTTGAATCCAAAACAGATACACATAGCTAATGTGACCATTTGGAATGAAAACATTTTGAAACGATTCTGATTTGGGACTTTTGTTGTTCCTCCAAGGTTTTTTTCTTTCATGCTGTTACTCTTCTGTTTCTCTCTCATAAACATTTGATTCAGTTTTGTTTCTGGCCAGTCTCCTTGTGCGCAGTTCATCAGATTGTGCTATGCTAATGGAAACAGGACAGAATACTCAGTAGATCTTCAGCTAAAGATAGTTTATAGTGTCAGTTGATGAGTAGACAAATTTTTGATAAATTAACTGCTTAGCCTAAGAAATGCTAGAGTTCTGATGTCACGGTTCTGTCCACGATGACATCTACATGGCAGCATAAATTCAAGATAATTTATCTTGAGCTACAATGTTTAACTATTAGCATCCTTTCTTTTGATTCATCTTGTCTTTTTATTAATTCAGTATATAAAATGCCAAAATTGGGAAAAATGCCCATAATTTTCACCATATATACTACAACCAGAGAGTCTACTTGAAAGTTCTACTTATATTCTTATCAAGTCATCAGGGAGATGGACAAAAAGGCAGAAAAGAGAGAAACCAGGGTGGCCCCCTACTGTGAGGCATATGTACTTCTGTCAGCACTGCCAAGCAACTTGTAAAGAACTTCTCTGAAAGAGCTTTCACACTGAGTAACATCTCACTGGCAAACTGAGCAATTTGGCAAATTGTGATCTTTCCTTCTGTCCACGGTGGCAGTCAGAGGAGCAGGCTTGTGCTCTGATGTTTGTTGCTTCAAATATGACAAACTGTGGTCATGACACATTTTCCCTCATCAGTTCCGTTTTGGATCTTTCTGTGCCAAAAAAAACTTTCCATGGTCAGTATCTAAATGAAAACAGGACAACAGAACATGAAAGTGCTGATAAAGTGCGCAAAATTTCAGAAAAATCTTGTTCAAAGTTCGAAAATGATGCAATGAAACATCGAGTTAAAACTGCAGTGTTGAGTACCGCAGTTTGCAAAAGGCTGCATTGAAGAGACAAGCTGCATCCTTCTAGCAGTCAGCTCGTCACACCATCCCTGTCTAAGATGCTTACGACCTTGATCCCTGGCAGTCAAAAAAGGAACGGCCATTCTAATCGTGGCACTTTGCGCGAGTAGGATTTGTTGTCGTTCTGTTTCAGAAAATAGCTGTGAAAAGCACAAATTAATCCCCTGGCACTTCGGAGTGAGGACGACCTAGTTTTATAACAATTGTTCACTTGTCGCCGTTAACTCCATATCTTCACCCTCTGAACTTGACTCCAGCCACTTCAAGGCTGGAATCAAACAACAAGGATTCAGTGTACAAATTGCTCATTAGGGTGAAAAAAAAAACATTATTAAAAATGTTCAAAAAAGGAGATACAAACTCCAAGAATTGTAACCCATTTCTAATTAAACAAATGCAGTCTCCTGTAATTGCTCAAAAATTGCTCATTTATTCAGTCATTAAAATCATTTTTGCTCCACAGAAAGTCTTGCTCTAGAATATTCCCTTTCGTTCAAGTTCTGACCTTTTTCAGGTTTGCCTTTCCACACCAACGACCCCTCATTCAGCACTGCGACGGTATTCCTGGATCCTGTTACCGTGACAGCAGAGGGGCCGTCTTGTGTATCAGGCTAGGCTGAGGCTTGCATTCCTCAGATGACGCTGGTTGGATAATGTCTCAGCGTCCACACCAACAGACATATGCGTGTGGCCTAAAGAGGCCATCTTAGCTGTGCCTCTGAGCTCCTGCTGCTCGCTAACCTATGGAAGGTACTTTACAGCATACCAAGTGGAGGAGTCATCTGGGCTAACTATTAACACCAAGCTTTGAGTCTTATGAGATACTAGGGCTGCAACTAGGGATGCCCCAGACATGGCAAAAATGAAAGTTTTACTCACGTTATGTTTAGTTTTGTTCATTGACTTCTTTCCTATCTGATGCTTTCCCATGAGTTATAGAGACAAGAAACCAATTCAGATGCACCATTTCCATGATTAAATTATGGATTTCTCTGGGTCTGAACATTGCTGGAAACATTTAGAATAATGCAAGTACCGCAACTCTACAAAAAATATAACAAAGCCCTAATTGCTTTTAGACACTTTAACGACAAAATGTTACACATATCTTCTAATCTTCTACTAATGACAGATGAATCACTTCAACTTTCAAAAATACAAACAAAATTGAGCTGCTTTCACTAAATATTTCCTTACATAACATCCATTGTCTCAAAGTACCATTTATTAAATTCCTTTGAATAAAAATGATCCCTTTTGAGATGTAATAAATGGTTTACCTGCAGTCATTTATTATAGTTTTGACTGTTTGATTTAGTCACAGAAAAATAATAGGCAGCCATTTTGATAATTGATCAATTTCGAAGTCATTTTTCAAACAAAAAACCCAAGTTCCTCTATTACTACCTCAATACTATTGTCTGTCTAATGTCAAAGCTTTAATATTTTTTGGTTGGGGTTGTTGGTTAGACAAAAGAAGACGTGAAGATGACATCTTGGGATTTTAAAAAAAATGCAAAGGCCATTACTCTCTCTTTTATGAAATTTCATAGATCAAAAGATTGAACCATGTGGAAAATAACTGTTAGTCATAGTCATAATTTACATGACACCAAAACACACAGTCCCTCAAGTCTAACCAGAGTTCATGAGTTAAACTGCTAAATGTCACCTCCGCAAAGAACAGCCACAAAGGCAGCAAAACCCTTCTGTGCATTTTCCAGATTCTCCATGCTGGACTTTAATGCACCCTTGCATAAAATTAAATGCCAGACAAATCAATGTCTGGCTGTCTAATAAAGAGCATATGGCCGAATCAAAGACTGAACAAGAATGTAAAAGTGAGTGTTGGCGCTTAATGTATTGGACGGAGCCCCCGTATGAGGAGGTAAACATGCCTGTATCCATGTAATGAGGTAAACAGACCACTGGGAGTCAGACAGCCAGTGTTGAAGGTTGGAAGGTCATGTTGCCTACAGTGCAGAATCTGCTAATGGAAATATATTGCATTATATTGTCTTCTCAGCACAAACGCCGCAGCATGTCTGTGTCAGTGTGCCAAGTGGGACTGACGAAGACAGCCCCCCTGAAGCAGACAAAACAGCAGCGACGGCAGTTTATTCCAAATGTGCACAGCGTTCATCGCACACCTCAGGGGCAGCAGTATGATGTTCCACTGGGTGCCACTGTGTGCAAGCCTGTCTCTGTTTGTGTTAATGTGTGTGTGTGTGTGTATTCCTTTGCCTTTGTTTGTACATTCCCTCTGTTAACAGGGTGACCAGCAGCTGTCCTTGAATCTCTATTGACAGAGAGTGTGGGATCTGCTGGGTATTTATATCTATTAGCCTGTGTGAGAGAGCAGGTGGAGGCTTTGTGGGCTACAACAAGGTCACATGGTGACAAGCGCTGCTACGCCGCTATCTCTGGCTGTTCTGGCCAAACGTCGAGGTCTGAGAGTCCGTTTTACAAAGACACAGCATGTGAAGATAGCAAAGGGCGTCACTGACAGAATGGAAGAGCTCATTTCCAAAACACTTTCCTTGAGGGGAAAAAAAAACATGAACTGAAGTTAACCCTTCAAAAGAGCTCAAAAATAAAAGAGGATCCAGACAGAACTGAAGTGTTTCTCACTTCAAATTAACAAATACTTCTTTACATTTTGCAATTATGAAAAATTAGAGCATCAAGTAAGACTTTGCAGATTGTTAATGAAAAACAATACCGTTAAAATGTCCTTTGTGCCTTGCTACTAGGACTGCATTAAAACCATGTGCCACCTGAATGAAGTTGGCATATACTACACAAAGCTAATTAGCTGTCTTATTAACATTAAGCACTTGGTGTTAACTCCACAGGTTAAGCTAGCAGATCACATGGTCCTCTCTGCCTTGAACACTAAATTAAATGATGGACAAACAATCACAATTCCACCTCTTCAGACACATTCAAGAAAGGAAAAAAAAGGAAATTGTCTCTGTGGGAAGAAAGGCGTCTAACATGTCCAGCAATCCACCATGTTCACTTCTACTTCTACTTCTACATCAGTCTGATGGAATTTGTTAACCAGAATTACACCTCTGAATTATGGTGGGTGGCTGAAGTGGCCGATGGAGCACAATAACTTCGCAGTCACAGACAAAATTGAAAAGCACTTGGGAACTGCTGTTTATTTCCCACCATGGTCAGGCAGCTGGTGGACACGGTGACTGGCTGGAACAGGAATCAAGGGAGGCATGTGAATGAGCTTAGCAGCACCTACTTGAGCTGCCTGCCAGTATAAACCCCTCAAGAACCAAAATGCACCCTGTCTTTTGGGCCATGCAAATTAGATGCACTCTAGACTGAACAAGTAGCAGGAGATAGGGAGGTTTTGTTGTAAGAGAGGATATTTTTTTAAGAAATAAAAAGTGCCTGTTTTACAGAAGACAACACAACAACATTTTTCTAAGCACATGGATGCTAAGGGATAACTGACCTTTCCAACCCATCTGTATGATCAGTGATGAAGGTAGCTGAAAAAGATGTTGGTTTGCAAATGTCTGTGCAATCAAGCCTCCAGCATCCTGTACTATAGATAAAGATCATGTTATATAAAGAGTCAGCTTGAGTATCAGTGTGGCATGTCAAAATATATCTTACAGTGGGAAGAATGCAGCTTACTATCTCACTCTGAGGGTTACATGATAGCAAATTAGCACAAGTGATAAAAAAACAACTCTGTCAGGAGAGGAAACAAAGTAGCTTTCATTATCTTCTTGTTCAAACAGCATTTAGCATCCAGAGGCAACTGCTGAAATTTTACAACAAACACCAACCATTGCTGATCTGTACATGTACATATTTCAGTGAACATGAGTCTGAGTCTGAGATGGCAGACATTTATGTATAAAATGATAACAGGAGGAAAAATGTAAAGGCGCTCTATTTTCACAGAAAAACAAATAAAATACTGGAACTAACATGCTGTACGTGAGGAAGAGAGTAGCTTAAAGTGGTAACAGAAGAAATAATTTATGAGAACAATGAGGAAGGAGTTTGTGGTCAGCATAAAGGATAACGTCTTGCTTTAAGCAGCAAGATGATGATTACTAATTAAGAATCTGCAGTAAACAGTAAGGATACAATTCTGCAATGCTGCTCTTGAAGGTAAAAACAAGCCAAAGTTGTCTGAGAAGTAAGAATGAACTCTTTTGCATCAGTCTGGTGCCATTTTAACATTACTCACACAGCATTAGTCAAGTAACACTGGTACAGGATCTCACGGTGCTCTAATTAACACTGAATGATTTTTGCCAACTCAGTCGCACCTCATAATACCACAGCGCTGTGACACAAGGCAAAAAGTCAAAGATATCAACAGTATCACAAGAATAATAAGATCTGGGATTAGACTACCAGCCAAAAACTGAAAGTGTGTGATGGGGAAGTTAAACACCTGCAAACATACAGCTGGTCTTGAACACGCCATTGTTCCTGTTTTTACCAACTGCAGAAAGTTACACTGGAGATTCAGATTACTAATACAAAACATAGATCTACTTTCATTTTAAAATTAACATCAAATTTTATAAAAAGAAAAGAAAAACACATACCGACTATAGGAAAAATGCTGAATACCATCCATCTCTCTCTCACCAAACAGCAATGCATCACACAACAACCTGTTTTCCCAAGCTGTTGTATTCCAGCTAATGCTGCCAATATTCCCTCAAAAGCTTTTACATTGTCTGTTCTTGGACTAAAACAAACAGTGAACCAACAGTTTTATCTTTTATCCATCTGGCCTGAGCACAAGTTGTGATTTTACAACCAAAATCAGGACCGTATTTGTCACTAATGCAGGCTCAATATAAGAAAACATCTCCAGTGTGCAGCCTCTTCACATAGTTTTTGACCACAATGTTGCACCGTGACAACCGCTTCTGACCACAGGCTCATTCAGAGTCAACCACTGTACTCAGCATCCAGCATCTACGGCAGATCTGCACAATTAATAACAATCAGAGTAAGTCCTGTACTCCAATCTTAGTTTAGAAAGTGACAGTGTTTCAAAAAATAGTGAAGGACGTGCTTCTCTATAATACGCAGAGCTGCCACAATTCTTGATAGAAAGTTATGATAGGAAATCTTCACTGTTTTCTTTTGATTTATAGACCATTTTTAGTTTGATTAGTTTAATTGTTCAGTTGACTTTTATCACAAACTCAAAAAATATTATTAGAAGACGATGTGAAAAGCACAGTAAACCTTCATATTTTTGTTTCAGTGAAGATAATTATCATGATATCTTAAACACCACACCTATTTCAGCCATTAGTATGCAGCCTCAAACACAACAATGAGTCAATGTAGACTCAACTGTGGACTCTAACAAATACTGGACACAAAGAGATCTCTCAGCTCTGTCACTGAACCTCATCGTAGCAGGTCCGCGCCCGGGAACAAAGCCAACTGTCCGGCCAAATGAAACCCGCTCCATCTCGCTCAAACAAAGGCCTCAAAGAGGTGCAGCGCAATCATCACAAAGTTACGCAACATCATATAAAGATCAATTCATGGCAGCTCAAAGGAAAAAGAAGGAAAAAAGGCCAGGGTGGATGAAATGGGATGGGGATGTGCTTTAATCTTTCCGGGGCAAATGGCTTGCTTGGTGGCCTAAATGATCCAAAAATGCTTGGTTGCAGCTTTCCCCACTCCCCTCTGTCCAATTAACTTGACACAAATAAGAAGCCAAAGGCTGGAGAATCCCCCAGTGCTCCACAATGGGAGCAAAATAACACTGATTCTCAAATCTGTCTGGATCCAATACTTTGCTGTGTCTGCATCTAATTGGTCTGTTTCCTAGACTGTGAAACCCATTAAATTATTTATGAAATTCAATAATCAATCCTTTAAATCTCCACTGCTTTCTCATATGGCCTTCTGCATAAAGTAATTCCAGCATTACAGAGCTACTCTGGCCGCTGGTTGCTAGGGAACAACCAGAGAAACTCTCTTCATTATGAGAACCGCTTTCACACAAACCACATCTCTTTTGGGGCCCCAGCGCCATAAACACTACCTGGTTAGCAGAGGAACATTTGAGATTGTTAGTTTGGAAGAAATCTCATTTAATATCTCTTACATACTGTTGTTTAGGAGCATGTCCTGTTGATGATGATGTGGCAGAATTAAAGGATCCTTGCAAGAATTTAGTTGGAGTTTTTTTGTTTTAACTTGCATGGATTACTCTGATTTTGTTGAATGTGATGCTGAATTACACATGTAATAAGCAATTGCAATTAACAGGACTGCCCCAGGGTACAAAAATGAAATACTGTCTACTTTATGAGAGAAGGGCTTAAAAAAATCATATATGATTACATTAACTTAAATAAATATGACTTATTGTTTTCAATTTGGCAATCTGACACACTGAATCCCTAAATTAGCTTTAAATGCAACCTTGGCAGTGCCAGTGGTCTCATGTTTGGAGTGTTTCCAGAGGGTCTATGGGCTACGGGACTATCAGCAAATGAACAGCATGTTCCGCCTGAGCTGGGAGCAAGCCAGCAATGCTGCCTTTGTTAGCAACTAGATGACATTGTCATCTAAGTTCTTTCATGGTCTGCAATCACAATAGAACGGGGTCTATTTCCTGCCTGTGTTAGGTGTAACTCTTCACCTTTTCATGGCAAAAGGTGTCACAGTGATTGTCACAGTGTAAACTTTCCATCCAGAGGAGACAGTGTTATTTTCAAAAGCCAGTGAAAGAAAACACTTTGGTTAATGTGAGCGGCCAGTTGAGGCCACAAAGGCTACGAAGAGATGGAGGTGCTGAGAGAGCTGCTTAACCATAAAAAGTCACAGAAATGCCTCCTCTGTGAAAATTACAAAAAGTACAATTCTGAACCCTAAATTAAAGTCTCTTGAGAGGGATTTGTGGCATTTAAAGTATCAATTCTTGAGGGTTTGAGAGATACATTAGTTGGTAACTCATGGTAGCTGTCTTGTGTTCAGCATCTGCACCACATTGGTGTGCACCACTCATCTAGTCTTGAATGGAAGTTTCCTGTTTACAAAGTGGCCTTATGAAGCCGCCCAAGGCCTTTCACTTCACTCAGACTAAAATAGGCCTTAGCTCCAGAGGACGGGAATTTCAGGCTATATCCTGAGGATGTTTTACAAAAGAAACATGGTGAACCATTGTGATCTTGTAGGACTTCAGTCACAAGTTAAGGTTTTCCCTTTCCTTAACATCAGTTAAGCTTTTCAAAGTCAATAGTCTGCAGATGTTTTTTTTTTAATGATACCATTTCACTTGTGTGTTGTGTTGTTGCATATTCTGAGCTTGATTCTTTACACATAAAAAAACATTTAAATTCATTTTATTTTCCTTAAAATATATTATCACAAAGCTGAAAAGTGCTACTTTGCTGAGTCCATGAAAGATAATGTTTTTGCAATTTGTGTTTTTTTACAGGTATGTTATGCCTTTTATATGCATTCTTCATTGTCCTGTTCATGTATTTTTCAAAAAGTCCCATATGTTGAAAAACACCTTAGTCTTTAAATGTTCTAATGTATGGCAATAATCTACTGAGTGAACATTCTTTCTGCCCTTACGGAAAATGGTGATTCACTTATTATAGTCATCAAAATTTTTCATAGTCTTCCATAAAATTAAGCTAGCTGTTAGAGTGTAACTCATGGTCTACTGGGCTATAATACAAGTTTTTGTTAAAGTCTGCTTGGCATGTGCACAATTGCAGTAGGTACACTTTAACTAAAACAGCTATTCCTGATGCAGCGACAAAATAATTGATGTGATTTTAACTGTTTTTGACAAGCAGAAGCTGGTTCTAACAGGGACTCATTGTGTTGGGTCCGCACCACATTTGACTGGTGGATTCAAAGAGCCTAAAGAAAAGCATGCATGAATGGCCTGCATATTTCCCTCCAATTATAATCATATACAGTCTTCATTTAGCCCAATAACAACACAGCCACAGGCAGTCAGACCTGAACAACATGACAAAACCATCACATCAGGACGCCATCCGAATGTGAAAAAAAAAACAACATAACGGCAACTACAGTGCACAGTTAAATATACTCTAGATGGCACAATGAACATGCTGCCATTGTAGTCACAAAGTCAGCTTTTCAAACCATGTTTATCATAGCAATTGGTCAAACTGCTCAAGAACCTTTGAAATTTGCTCAAACACCCACATTTGTCTTTTTTACTTTTTTAGCTCTCTTAAGTTCAATTGTTACATTCAATAAATGAACTATCATTTTTCCAAACAAATACATAACAGGAACAAAACTTCTGAACAGCCAGACTCTTGTTTAAAAATGTGTAAGTGGTATTTTCCTTCTTGATATCCATGAGTACACACTGAAATTAAACATTGGATTCAATTTGAGTAATTCCAATCATCAAATGTAACTTTTACAACCTGATAACGAGGGAACTATGCATATTAATATGACATCTCATATTCAATTCATTGTCTGTTTAATTAAAAAAGTAAGTAAGTTTCCCATCGCTTAAAGTTTAAAAAGCTTATGAAATGCTTATATGGAATGTAGGAACTACTTCACTTTTTTCAAGTGGGAGAAAAATCTATCCAGCTAAAGCAGCAGCCACTACTCTTGGGGAGTTGAATTATTTCTGATCATCTTTTCACTTAAAACACATGCAGCAGTGTCTGACTGCTCTGCAGTGGTGAGCAACACTGTACAACCACTCACTCTTCACACAGAATCACATTAAGTATAACTCAAATGTGAAAATGCACTCAAGGGACTGAGGGCTCACATTAAATAAAGTTGCACCAATCAGGATCCAGCAATTGAATGACATTGCAAGGCTCTTTTGTTACTGTCAACCATTGACCATTGTGTTGTGTTGTGTTGTACAGTTCAGACTGAGGTCTTTCTTCTGCAATAACAGAGTGGAGTGTGCAGCCTATCCCTGTGAATGTTTGCTCAAAAACAGAACAGAGGAGCTAACTGCATTACTCAATCACAAATAAGCAAATATAAGAAGATTGCACAGGCATTAGCCTTACTGAAGAACTGCTAATGTGGCATTATGTAACCCTATTTGATACTTGGTCTTTTCTCCATCAAGGGTACATAACACATAAGGAGATCTGCATACTAATCGTGGCAAGAATGATTAATGAAAAGGGCGAGCTCTCAGCAGGAATAGTTTAAGTGTGAAGGAAATATAGGGCCATATGGGAAAACGTCTGTTTGGGGTCAACTGAGGCAAGTGCCAGTTAGCCTGGTCAAGGTCTGAGGCGTAGATGTAACTGGTGCTGCTTAATTCATAGTGCTCAGCTGTAACTGACATCACAGTATTCACTAAAAAATTACCAAAAAAAGAGTGAAATCAGTGTCGTCTACACAAAAAGGGAATGTTGCATCACAGCAATAAATGTGATTCCACAAACCCATCCCAGAGGTAAGATCCTAAAAAAGAAATCACACACACACACAAGCTCTGTGGTTTAAGAGTCGGAAAGAGCATCCTGATAATTTCAGACTGGCACCAAAACGATTTGTATGTTAGAAAAAGAATGTAATCAGTGGTTCAGTTCAGGCAGGCTAAGATAATTATCCCCTTCTTCCCAAATGCAGGAAGCAGGGAGAAACTGTCAAACATTCCAGTAAGAATCAGATTACGATGAGGCCATGGTAATGAACGGACATTTTCCCTGATGGGCTACGGAGGGACACGGGGCTGCAGAGTTGGAAACGTGACCAACCACAGGTTAGACAAACCCTCAGGGACCAATTACAAAGATAAGATTTCAACAAGACAGATATTGTACACCAATCCGCTCTACTGCACACAGGAAGTGGAACAACCTAATCACTGATTTATAAATGGGTAAAACAATGTTGTGTGGAGCCACCCCTCCTTTCTTCACTGCATTGTTTTTGGGCTGTGTTCGACTATTTTTCCCCTCTTCTGCCTTCTTTTTAAGCTGTCCACTATGCATCACGTTACCAGGACTGCTGCAGCAGCAGTTTTCACTTTTGACAAAAGCATCCATTAGCAAAGACAGCTGTTTTGCTCATACTACCACTGTAATGAATCACCTCTTTTAGCTCACATGGCAAGTAATTACCTGCCTACCACAGCTGTTAATAAAGCACAGTTTGCATGAAGCATGACAGGCCACATTAGGATCAAAGGAACATCCAGCAAGCAGTGCCATGGGTCAACATTACAGCTTGACCCTGACTAGATGGTGTTCACAAAAGCATGCAAAATTATCCATTAGGTTAAAGGTGATGATGATGTGACTGAAAATTCTCTGCACTCCTCTTATCTGATCAGGTCACTTTTTCAATTTACTTTACTCCTCTGCTCTGTAGTGTGGATTTGTTTACTCAACTCTCATACAAGCCACTAACTCTCCTCATATTTTATCTATCATGTGCAATAACATCCAACATGTGCAAATTGTTCTTGTTTTTTTTATCCTAAATGCACCTTCAGCTGCTTGCTCTTTTCAGTTTCACTGTATAGGTAACAGTACAATGATAATAAATACTATCTTATCTTTACACAAAAGTGTGGATTTCCTTTGCATATGTTATCCTTTTCATGACACACAATTGGCTGGTGGAATAAGTTTAATTTTATTACCTAAATCCGATTGGCATAAAGGACACTTACCCAAAAATTAGTTTGGGAGATGTCCAAGAAGGTCAAGTGATGGATAAAGGAAACCGAGATGTTTCACATCCTAGTTACGACTACGATCTCCTATGCAATTTTAAATGTTTTTAAAGGCTAGATTTGGAGCATTTGTATTTGTAATTTATAATTTATTGTGCTGTTTGTCTGGTATTATGGTTTCACCTAGTCACTTGGACTCCCGCTTCTCTGCAATCATAAGGGAGGACAAGTTTATTGTGCCATCATTAACATTTGTGTGATTTGATGTCTTCCATATATAACTCTGCCTGAACATTCTGTCAGAATATTATCAAGGGAAACACTAAGAGTATGAAACACATGCACCAGGATTGAAGCTAAAGGTCTTGTAACTTCAAAGTGTAACATAGTAAAAACAACAGAGAACAGATGGTAGAATTTACTATAAATTGATACATGTGCAGCAATACTCTCAGTGCAGTGAGGAAGGTTATCAGTGCTCACTGATGAATATTTGAAAGCTTTAAGCAGGGGAGTATTCCACTGGAGGCATAGTGTTAATGAAACTGGCTCTAGTTGCTGCAAGTGGACAGGTACATATAGCCATGCTGCTAATGAACCTGGCCACGGCTCCACAGCTGAGTAGTAGGATGGAAACCTAAGGTGCCAATGACATTTCCTGCTCATGAAACACTTGTGACAGTAAACAGGTCTGCACAGCAAGCCTAACTGCAATGATACAAAGACAACAGCATTTTAATTTTGTTTATATGCAGCCCCAACAAAAAAACACCTCCCTGATCATGACCTCATTTGTGGAACAGCAACCGTAGTCATGTGCCATTGTTACAAATACTGTAAACAAGTATTAGCCACATGGTGAACTTGTATACTGGGATTTGAAGATCTCCAATCACACAAATTAATCAGCTCTCCATCTGATCCACTTCATGTCTGAGCAGTTAACCAAGAGGAGGATTATACGGCAGATTATACACCAGAGAGAGCCCATCCTGTGTGGGACTGAGGCTAACATGCAAGCTCACTCAAAGAAGCCCAGTAGTTGTTTACATCTGTGACATTGCAGATATAAAAAAACAATTGATTTAGAGTGAAATGGACAAAACTTTGTTTCAGTTGTGCTATGAATCTTTTCTGTAATGTAGCTGTGACTTTTTCCAACTGCTAGAATTTCCAAATTTAGAAAAGAAGCTCTTAATGACAGCCACAGCAAGTAGTGTAATTCAATAGCAGTCATGTAAAATGTTGCACGTCAGGAATGGTTTATTCTTTAAGCTCTCCAAGCAGCCAAGTGGGTCTCGAGCTAAGTTATGTAAAGATTGCGGTCGCTCAGTGCCATGAGGCCTATTGCCTTCTGCTATGAAGGCCAATGGAATGTGTGGAGCCTCGACTCCTTTCTTTGTTTTAAAAATATCTCAAGGAACGCGAACATAAGGAACTCAAACATGCCTTTGACATTATAATCTGTGTTATTCGGGTGAAACAAATGCTCAGTGTGACCCTCAGGGCAACATCCTGGTCAGTCTGACACAATGACAGGCTGGTGGCAATGAAAACCCAGGACTGTACACAATCATTTTTCAAAGACAGCACTGAAAGAAGATGCTGAAGTATTCACTGAGATCTGCAGCTTGCATGATTTCTTTGAAATGTTCAACCCAATAGATCAACCAGCGTATGAATGATATAACCAGGGGTGATGCCCCAATATGCCAACATTCAAGATCAGAATATGAAAGCAGCAGCAGCAGGAAGAAGACTGCAGAGTAAGCAGCTCAGAAGTCAGCATGGGGTCTCTCACTAAACATTTTCAGAAATGTGTTGCATTAACTTCCACACACCCTCTATTGTTTGCAAAGGAACTGTGATACGACTGCACTGAACGATATCAGGGATACTTTTGCAAACTTGGCAAAACTGACATTTTTTTCACAAGCAACTCCTGAGGAAAGATCCACCTTGAATACTGTCAAAAATCTTTTACTGTTTAGTACTGCTTTTTTTTACATTTTGTATCCCGCAGGACATATTATCTTGAGTTACTTTAATCACAAACACAGCTTAATATGAAAAATAAAGTGAAAACTACCTCCAACATCGGCCAGTACCTCAAAATCTTTCTATGCTCTGAAATGATTAGTCGATAACATGTTTCGTCAAACAAGAAGCAAATCTGCAACAATTTCAATGGTTTGTTCTTTTTCTTAAAGAAAAAAATGGCAGGAAAATCTCTCTAGTGGCAGCTTCTGAAATGTGAATATATGTCGGTTCCTTTGGTCTTCTACGATATTTAACTCATTGACTTTGGGCAACATGCTTGGACAACACAGGCGATTTGAGTAAATCAGCATGGGCTTCCACATTTTCTGATATTTCACGGACCAAACAGATTAACAGATGAAATGCCCGGAAGATTCATCAATACAGAAAATAGTCATGAGCTACACCACCGTGCAATGCAGCCACATATTGCATCTTTGCAGATTCACCATTTCATCCAAAAAAATATGGACAATAACCTCTGGACTTCTGAACTTGTGCAAAATACAAGAGAACAAAAAAATCCTGGATTCCTATCAAACACTGACAAAGAGGATCTGAGGATGAAGTATTACTTGAGTGTTTAGTCTACATTTACACTTCAATACATGAATTCAAATATCTACCTACCTTAGTCATCAGTAAAGATATTTCGTCCCAAGTAGAAATGCACAAACTGCTTTAGCTTGAGTTTTTGCTCCACTAGTTTTAAATCATGCTTCATGAGATGAAGCACACTGTGTGATTAACTTACTTCAGTCTCAGTGGTGCATTCAAACACAAACTACACCGGATTGGTCTTTTTATTATTAGGTTTTAGGGAGTGACAAGAGCACAGAACTACACAAACATCCCGGTGTATTACTGTAAGGAACAGCTTCTGGAAAACATGTCTGTTCCCGCTTGTAGTCGACCATAACATCAGATATAATCAAACTGTAAAACAGCCATAAATGCCATCATCCTCCAGTAAGGAGGTGATATATATGATTTAAGATTCAACCTTTTTGTCACAGGCTCCCTGTACAGTCATAACACTATAGAAGAATCGATACTTTTTATACAATAATCAATGCCTTTTATGGGTCCACCGATCACTCAGCAGTGCTATGCTTTATTGCCGTCGCAATATCAAGAAAAAAATGTCTGATGTGGAATTAAAAGCATGAATCAACTGAGCCAACCAGAAGCTCTAAGTCTTCTGTGTGGGTATCGTACGTTGGTGCAGTTGTTTCTTTCTTCCCTTCCTGAAATCTTCCCCTGTATTTAAACTGGGAGAAATACGTCACTGCGACCGCGGTGTGTGTAACCACTTCTGCCTACACTCGGCCTCCACTTTCAACACAAGAATAACATGTGACATCACTTTACTTCTCCAGGGTTAGCGCTGCAGAGCACGAGCAAAACGCCAAGGCAGGCCGTGCCATTCCTGCGGAATGGACAGGAGTTTTCGGAGAATTAGAAAACCCTGTGTCCCCTGGGAAAATTACACCATGACAACGCTGGTAGAAAAACTTGCAACACAAGTCCATCCTACTTTTTGAGCCAACAATCCAGAGTGTTTTAAATAGATGTTCACATGTTTCTGGCGCCCTGACAAAAATAGGAAAGCAGTCACAAAACAACACCCAGTTTCAGAAAATAAAAACAGCTTAAGGGGGGGAGTTCTGCTGTCAAACCATTTTTCCGGCTGAGGTTCAAAAAGCATCCTTGACGCTTTTCCTCTTCCTGCTGCTCACTCTGGGCAGGATGCTGACAGACAGGACAGCTTCACACTTATCAGTCATTTTACAACCTGTAGGAGCTACTTAGTTTCAAGTATATTTTCACTCGTTTCGGGTGTTAAGCTTTGACTAAAAATGACATGAGATCAAGCTTGACAATTTAGAGGAAGTAAAAGTCATAAGGTTTTTTCTCTGCAAGTCAATACTGTTTGTTAGAACTAAAGCCTACACTTAAAAAGGGGGATTGTCAAAAGGTCAGCACATATTCTCTGATATTTAAAATACACTAGTTTTAAAGAATGCAATAATAAAAATATTGTGATGACTATACTTATTTATTTCACGTATAAGTTGGGGATTTACTTCTAAAATCTGAGGCTCAAAGCATTAAGTGTCAGTGCCACTTGTGCTCCAGTTTATTTGCTGTAGGATAAACAGGAGCTCTGTGCAAACAAATAGTCCAGTTTTGCATTCAAATTGTGTATAAAATTATCCTTCTAGGTCTGTTATTCTTTACACCTTCATGTATGTACTTTTTGATCATGCCATAGTTCCTCAACAGATGAAGAGTCATTAGTTATTTTAGCCTGACCATTAAACTGCTCCCTGTTTGTATCCAAGTTTGGCCCAGAAATTTATTTTGCTCGTTACTAGTCACTGAAGTCAAGAATATCCACGAAATGTACAAAATGTGTTTTCTTCCTGGTCTGTTCTACAGTCACCGCAGGCCTGCACTGATCTCCTTTGCTGATCCAGAGTATGTGGAAACAATGTAAAGTGGGCAGCTTGTCCCTCCAGCTACGAGGCTGTGAAGCAGGGTCACCGCAAGCAGAGGACTGATGTATGTGGCCTTTAGCTTTGCCCACCTGGCTAAACAAGAGGAGAGATGCCAGTCCTGAGTCCAGCTACTTGCTGCAGATTAACAGAGCAGCTAAAGCACAAGTATTCATCTGCACACCTAAAAACTGAGTGTGTGTGCAAGTTTTTTGTTCCTATAAGAGATTGAGTCCACTCATTAACTCCTGTTTGGGTGGTACCATCTTGGTTTCTATCTTCTTGACATGCAGTTGCATCCTTCATCATTCAAATGAATTAAGTCAGATGCCTTTATGGTGAAAAGGAATGAGATTAAATTTGCAGCCACGAGTAAAATATGAAACACCGCAGCCATCTCACCAAGTTGAAAACTACTTGCAGATTGAACAGATCACCGTTAAGGTGGCTCTAGGTATGAAATACTGGAGCTTCTCCATCTACTAAAACTTTTGTTTTTCATTAAAAACAGAGAAAATTTATGTCAAAACTCAATGCATAGGTTGGATGCAAAAGAAAGAGATAGTGAGCATGTGTTCAAGGGAAACAACTAATATTCACTTTAGATACTGAATGTGTACTGGGTACAAACGGATTGGTTGAGAATGAATTTTAAAAAACTGTCTATCATAAGTTATCAGATCCCAAAGACATGCCTTCAAACAACTTATCTGACTGCTGACTGATTGAAAAGAGAACCGGAGGCAACCAGTCAGCACTGACGTTGTATTGACAGAATGTTTGGTATTTCTACTCCATAATTCCATGACAGTGTACTGCAAAATCAACTACCATATCTGATTAATGTAATGTTAAATTTCATTAAGTCTGTCTGCTAATCATGACCGTATAGTCCTCAAATATGGGACCATACTAGACCAGCTGCTGAGGCAGGCTCACTTTCACGTCCGCAAATCTGATAATGTGCCTGCTCTGGCATCGTGTCGTGCAGGCATCTTGAGGAGAAGCTGTTTTAAGATAAAATGATGGTTGAATCTACAGTTTGAAATCCATCAGATGCACAACCCAATTAAGATTAATAAAAACTGTGGCTGATTGGATGAAAATAGTGTAATAGGCAGCCTAATAGTTGGTGAAGTCATCATATTACTAGAAGGTCGCCCCAATCCTAACCCTGAAAAAAAAAATAAATAAATAAATAAATATCACAGTGTTACTGTGACCAAATTGTGTGTTTAATAAATGTGTTTTTATTCAAAGGGATTTCATTTATGCAGCCAATACATTATTCAATTTGGACATGAAAAAAGCAACCGGAGATCAAAGAGCCATGCTGTATTATCTTAATTCAGATCACAACTGCAAAGCTGTGCAGTAGTGCTTTACAGTTAAAAAAAAAAAAAATGCACCTTCCTCCCTTTGCTTCCCCGAATAGCAGAGAGCCTCATTTGTACTCTGCACACTGGAAATTTGACAGAGGTGCATACTCATTTACAGTCATTTACAATTTACATTTACAATTTACAAAATTAAGCAAAGCAAAGTGACAAATCCAGTTATTTAACCTGCCATGTGACAATGGAGCGAGGCAGAGGGTCAAATCCCACTACGGTCAGTCTTGAGCCCTAGAGTCAGATCTCTCTAACCGTTAGCTAATCCTCACAGAGAGACGCCGCCAACACCATTAGGATAAAGTGCGTCAGTCAGCCACCACATTTGCTGGACACTTAGAAAGAACACCAGGAAAGGTGCCTTTGCTGGAAAAACACAGAACACCAAAAGGACAACACAGTCACATGATGTTCAACACCATGAAGCTTAATGTCGAAAAGACTTTGTAGTTATTATCAACAAGGAAAAACACAGGCTTTTTAGAGGCTCTGTGACACAACTGAAAAATGATACTGATACAGTGTTTCAGACTGTCAGGACATCGCGCCTCACCACTGACTGAATCATTTCTCAAACACTGTTATTTAGTCATTGTTCAAACGGCCCTAGTTCAGCCCTCTGTTCATTTATCATCATTTGAAAGACTGTCTGATTGACATATTTGCATACTCACAAAGCATGAGTTCATACCATGGCTTCAAAGTACTGAAGGACCACAGATATGCCGGTTTTTCTTTTTACTGACTCTTCTAGTAGGACATATTTTGTCCAAGCCTCAGTAACTTTTAGTAACTTAAGACCATTTTCCAGCTCAGAAATTCCAAGTGCAAGAGGAAAGTTTCAGAAACAGCATTCAGACTTTGATATGACCCTGAAAGTCATGTTGATGTAAATTCTTTCAGGTGAGTTAGTAGGATGAGACAGCTTTAAATAGCATTCTCACTTCTATATCAACAGCAGGGAACACTAAAAATCAATTATTAATTTAAGAATTATATCATCAAAGTAGCAGCAACTATTTCCTATAGAGGAAATATCTGTGTGTGTGGGGGGGGGACCACAGCTTAATAAAACAATTTGAGATTGTGTTTGACATTTCATTCTAAATACTGCTGACACAATTTGTCAATCACCCAATTAACCACTCAAAAGAAAATTAATAGCAACTGTTGTGATAAAATATTCATGTCTGAAAACACCCTCTGATTCAAAGGTACACTATTAATGGTATGTCCCAAATTTACATCCTTCCCATGGCTGAGATACAGCTGAGATACAGCTGAGATACAGCTCCCACCACTCTCAACATCAAGGCAAACCTCATGTCACTACCATCTATCGGCACAAAGAACAGTTTACCATCACATCCTGTGTTTTGTGAAGCTATAATTTCAATCACCTCTTACAAGTAAAAATAACAAATATCTATCCATCTATCTATCTATAACATAATATGGTCCCTGCATTACAAATGTGTGAATTTGCTTCTGAAAACATCATATCTCAATGAATATGTTTGAGTTTTAGACTGTTGGATGAACAAAACAAGCAATCTGGAGACACCAAATGCATCTTGATAGACATTTCTGAGAATATTGTTCATTTCATGGACAAAACAAGTAAACCAGAAAACAGATGAATCAATAGTCACTGAGCCTGAATATAAACTACTAATGTTACGTGGAGCCTTAGGTAAACATTGCTGCTGATGATGCCTACTAAATTCTGCGTCTGTGTCTTTGTTTCCATAACCATAATGGCACCTGTCACTGCTACAAATTATAGCCTGCATAAAGCTGTAAAGACCACGGGCCTCATACAGCTAACAAGCCGACAATGACACCATAATTGTTTCCTCAATGTCAGAGAGACAGGCAGACGGCTGTGTCACTAACTGTAGTCCACTGATTTAAGTGGTGGCTTATTGATTGTCCACTGTGTGTTAGGCCTTTGCTGAAGCAGCACCCGTTTGCAGTGAAAGCACCGCTCAAATGAAATGATACCATCTTGGCAGCCAAACAGGATCTGCAAAACTGCTAATACGTGGACACACGCTAGCTTGGGTGTGTGTGTGTGTGTGTGTGTGTGTGTGTGTGTGTGTGCGTATGTGCCCACAGAATTTGCATGTTCAAAACTACACAACTGATACTCCACACTTCCCAGGAAAAAAACTAGTGCTATGGATCAGATGATATCAGAGGCGATTAATTTGCAACGACAGCACTGATCTTAAAAAATGAATTCTAATAAATCATATCTAAGCATTATTTATTTACTTTTTCCCCCCTCTCTTGATCTGTGTAACTGCAGCACAAGAAATGTCACGTTTGTCCGTCCCAGAGCAGAAACCATCCAATAAAAACTTGATCACTGAGAAAGTAATAGCAAAACATTATTATGCAACTTCTAATACCCAATGAAGCCTTAAATCCCAATAAACTAGCCTCATTTAGAAGCGATAAGCTGCATCTTATTTTACTAAGAAAAGATGATGAGAGGTAAAGTCTGTTTTGCAGACGGCCAGGTCAGGATTAGCCACATTTTGTACCTCTTACATATCCATCTTTGATGCCTTCTTTTCTTGTTGTTATGGCCTGAGAAGACCTTTCTTTGCAAAATGCGCAAGTCTGAAGTTGAAAAACAAGAGGCACAAACTGACTACTTCAGGTTAGGTTCCCACCAAGGCTACAGCCCCTGTTATGCTAAGTAGCCTTGATTATCTGTGCTGATAGAGGGCTTAGCGAGATGTAGCCATACGTAAAGCTGGAGCACGCTGAATGGCAACAGTTGAACGCAGAAGGCACAGCTACTCTGTTGCAGTTATTACACTGCAGCTAATGTTGCAATATTATAGCAGCAACTGAGTGGCAAATACAGCGGAAATCAAGACTTTTGCACCCAGATTACATTAGTAGCCACACAGAATAAATTACTTCTTACCTGTTGCGTCCTTTCAGCCGGATTCATCATCACAGCCTGCCGAAAGCTGTTATCCACATAAGACGCCATTGTTTTGGAAGACGCCTTCTGCAGGATACTGAATTTCTTGTGCTAATAGAGCTGTTATAAATATCCAGCGACACCGACAGAAACAAAAGAAGTCCCCTCGCTGCCCTGCTTTATTCTTGTCGCCTGTGCTCCGATGCTAGCGGATAAGCTGGGAGTGCCCGGAGCCAGGCCACGACTGGAGCCAGACAGCCGAGCAGTCTCCTCAGGGTGTCTGTCCTTCTGTTGCCCGAGCCGAAACCGGCTGCCAACACCAGTCCCACCGAGAGGAAACGTATTCAAAAAGCGCGGTTTAAACTGTCTCTAGAAGTTATTTTCTTAATGTAAAAACGGTCCCTTTATTCAAGCCTACGTTCATCAAAGCCATTCCTTGTCTCTTCAGCATTCTGCTAGCGACGAAAAGAAATTCCATGTAGGATCCGCCAAACAAAAAAGTAAGCTAACGGCTAATAATTATCCCTTCAACAATAACTTGGCGTCCATTATGAGAGGTAGACCCGAGTATACTCACTAAGAAAAATCATTATATTAACATTTTAGTAGGTCTAAAAGTGAAGCTAGGTCTGCCGCCGCTGCGCTCTGTTGTATGCCACCATGGTGACTGACATAGCAGGGATAAAGTCAGCCAGCGTTAGCAGTTGGACTTCCTGGAAAGGTTTTCAAAATCAATGTCGATAGAATGTAACGTGTTCGGCGTTAATACAAAGAGACAATGAAGGAAAGGGTATTTTAGGGAGGAGTCTGTGGTAAATGAAATATACATGTTGGTTTTTTTTTTCTTAAATTGTCGCGTTCTCTACACGTTGTCAGCAAAGGCGTATGTCAAAAATTAGAGCTGCGTTTTATCTATTGTCTGTACATAATGTTGTCTATTTTCAAATAATATACCAGACATCTATATTTAGCTGTCTATTACCTCTAAAAGGTCCAATTAAATTCAAGGAGGAATAGACCCATAATAGACAGTATTTATAACATGGATTGAACTGGAGTAACACCACAGTCTACTACGCACCATGACGTAACTTGAGTTATTTTTTTTAGAAGTTGTTCTCAGTTTGGTATTCCAGTATTTGCGTCTTTGATTCTGTGATTGCAGTGTTTAAATGCTATTATTTTTGCTTGCAATTATGGTTGCTTAGTATTAGCAACCTTATGTTGAAGGTCAAAACATTGCATTTCCTGTCTAACTGTTGTTTCCTGTGTTTGACTTGACGGAGATTTAGTCACAAGGGGTAGCTCATGGGCGAGTCCATTTAACAAAAAGAAGTAGGCACAGGGAGAGGGAGAGCAATGTTGGAAAGTGATGTTTTGGGACCACCTAGTGACCATATAGAGTAATACGCATTTCGGTGGACTAAAAATGCAAAAAGCGAGCACAGAAAGGCTTTTAAAGAAACCTACTGTAGTTATCCTCAGTTTTGGAAGAAGTACTCCTATCTTTAAGTAGTTAAGTAGTAGTTAAGAAAGTACAACAGTCTAAAAATACTAAATAATAAAATCCATACATTTAAAATTGAATTAAATAAAAATACTAATGTTGGCATCAAGATAAACATAAAGTTTCAAATGTAAAAGTACTCAGGATGTAGATTAGAATAGTTAATTTCAAAATACAATGTCTATTAGTTGATTGTATTTTGTGTTAACCAGTAACTAATGTTGTCAAAAAATGTAAAGATACAATACAAGGTCTCAAAATTTCCTCAGAATGGGAAGATCAAAATGAGAAAATGAGGAAGAAAAAAACAAAATAAATATCCTGTAACAAAGAATAAAAAGAGGAATAAAAAAGAAATTATTATTTGTTACAGACAAACAAAGTTCCCAACAGAAACACTACATTGTGAGCCTCAGGATCAAAGTTCAGATTTAAGAATTTTCCTTTTTCAGTGTTCCTTGTGGATTTTTTTTTTAATTTGATTTATTTTTTTAGACCCTCCAAGTTCTCTCTATTAAAATCTTAAACTCTATTAAACTCTACAAGATCCTACAGGGACTGGCTTATACATACAGAGGCTGTTAAAATGTACGATATGATAAGAAGACCTTATTGATTCCAAAGGGTAAATTCACATTATAGCAGCACAGAAAATAAACAAACAAACAAAGCTATATACAACATACAAATTGTAAACTACAAAACTTTAAACTATATAACTGAATTACGCAAAAACCAGAGCTAAATGGGTCTATCAGTGCGACTTCAGCAGCCATGATATGTGAACTATGTATGTAGATAGATAGATAGATAGATAGATAGATAGATAGATAGATAGATAGATACTTTATTGATCCCGAGGGAAATTCAAGCATCCAGTCGCCCATTACAGCAGTGTAGGTTAGTCAAAAATAAGCAAACAAACAACCAAACAAGGTCTAACTGTTAGTGGGGAAAATAGACTAAACATACTAAATAAACTAACATGCTACATAAAGTACAATAGACTGCAGAGAAAACAGGTGCACCAGATTGACTGTGTGTATAAAACAACAGACTAAAGAGCCACAGTGTAAACATATGTAAACGGATCGCTACTCAGAAATGAGTTATAAAGTGCAGGTCAATTGTGCCAAACAATATAAGGTGCATAGTGGAATAAATGTCTAATAAATAAATGTGATTTTTACGCCTGATGTGACTCAGGCACAGACTGACGCTGGGATCGTGACCCCTGAGTACCCAGAGACGTGTTGTAGAGTCTAATGGCCAGGGGAACAAATGAGTTCCTGTAGGATGATACGTAAGTATAAATGTGAATAATCAGTGCAATATCCAAAATGATATAACAATATAAATGTTACCGTTACAGCCAGCCTGATACAGACTGAATACATAATGAAAGTGAAATGTAGTGGTCATGCTTCAATCGAGGAACATCCCTTGTTTCTTTTTTTTTTTTTTTGACAATACAACTAGGACACCGACCACTGACACCATGACAACCGGTGGTTGCATTACAAACAACCCTGACCCCATGGACAGAGCAGACCGCAGGGCTCAAGTTATCACCCAGGGGCACCCATTAAAAAGTGTATTTAGCCTGCAACTAAACCAAACTTAACTGTGGAAAAAATGATGCAAAAAAGTGAAGCAGTTGCAGGAGAGCTTCAGCAGGGACAAAGGATGATTTTTACAGGTAGGAAGAGCATGGAGACCATGTACTCATGTGGTATCTGTGTGTGACTGAGTGCACTTAGGAAGCAGAAATTGTGGTAAAAACTTTAGTATTTCTATTGAAGCTCTCTATTGTTATATCTACAATATGCTACCAAAACAGCTAACTGGTCTGAACGTATGTATTGTCAGTGTTATCCTGATAAACCAAAGACCCCAAGCATTGTTTAACAGGCAGTTCTGTGTCCAAACAAATGTAGCTGTAATTGGACACATGATGGCACTGTAACCAGGGCCAAAAGTCCGCTGACATGCTGTATGTGCATGAGACACACGGCGGTGTGCAAACACATTGTTTGGTTTTGTGTTCTTGTCTGTTTCTTTTTTCAGTTATTATATCATACATTATTTTCTAAGGATTAATAATTTATGTTGCCTTTGTGTAACTGTTATTATTCTAAATAAACACTTTAATAAAATAAGGAACATCATTGAGAATGTATGTTCTGAAAGCACCGAAGTCTTGCTGTAATTCCTCTTGACAGACAATTAGTTGGAACAAATTGCACTCAGCTGAATGCTTGCATGTAATCATTCATTTTCCATAAATTCACATCACTAAATAACCGCTACGGGCACCGCATAAAGACTACACTGACAATATTTGCCATTTTCTTTTATGCATGCTACACAATGTTCCTGTCTTTTTATTTATTAACTTTTCTACGCATTTGTAAAATCCAAGTTGTGACTCAAGGATCCAGGTTTTCTGGAAATTCTTTTACATTCTTTTCTCACGTGTCCACTAATTCTAACAAGGCCCAGATGGAATTGGAGACTACAGGCCAAGATCAAATTACTTCCCCTGGTACATCGGTGTGGGCGCCTCGTCGCCTGAGACCACAAGTGACGTCAGTTACTTGTATCGAGCCGCACCTCATGCACCCCCTCCCACACCCAGGCGAGGCTACGTGGGGGAGGTTGGCTGGGGCTGGCAGTATAACCAGCTGTTGAACAGTGGGACGCTGCTCAGCAATATGCAAATTAAGGTACAGGTAAATTCACCCAAGTGCATCTAAAGCCAGCAAGTACACAGAAGTATCATCCTTCAGCTACACTGAGTGTGACCTTGAGAAATACATGCGATATGATGCATCATGCAGGAATTTCAAAGCACAGCAGAAAAAAATGGACAATTCATCAGATCTGCATCAGATTTATTGGGTTTTTTTTCTTCCCATCTTGGATTCTTAATATTTTATGCAGCATATTTCATTTTGTTATGGTGAGTAATATGTTGGGTATGAGTTTGGTTAGCCAAACAGTGCTGCCTTGTGACATCTTAAATATTCATTTTCCAAGCTGTGGATAAGAAAAATGGCACACATTCTAAATGAGGAACATTTTTGCTTTCTTTTTCGGGACAGCTAGTGTCAGGATGTTGTATCAGACTAAAGTACATGCATTTCCAAGCTAAATTTAAACTCTCTCCTCCTTTTCTGACAGAAAACTGAGTTACGGACAGCGTTGGAGGACAGAGTGGCACACAGGTTCCAGAACAAGCAGTAGGAAGCATTTGTAAACCTCAGGTTGGACATGCTCAGCATATTTGGTTTCCATCCCTGAGAATCCTTTTACATGTGTGTGCACGTATGAGTGTGTGTGCTTTGCCAGATGGCTACGTTAGAACATCTCAGGTTTGCACAGTGTTGAGAGACTGCATTGCAGGTTATTGGCGTCCCCATTCATAATGTAACACTTCCTCTTTTGCAGGAACACACACCGCTTCAAGCTGTAGACAAGAAATCAGCCAGGCACACATGGGCACAGTCACGGCGCCTACCTAAACAAACACTATGGGACGTTTTATCTTTTTTCTTACGTAACACAATGTCTGCAACCAAAAACATTTACTCTCTGAATAAAATATGACAGTAAATATGAGATCCCTGAATGGGAGATTGCGGCTTTGTTCAGCTTTGTCTGTTTACTTTTTGATACATAAAAACTGAAAATGTACAGTTTACCTGACCAGCTCAGTTTGAGAAGTCCTAAAACAGTGATTGTACAAAGAATAAAGCCTTTTGATATCTGTAACAATGCTAGCATTTAGGAATAACAAATACAGATGGGTGAAAACTTAGAGCAAAATCTCAACATTCAGTTCAGTCTAAACATTCAGCATTCAGTCTCAACTCTCTTGAACACAGATGGGAGATCCTGGAACAGAGTGTTAGAATGCACTCTTCACAGCCTCTGTCAAAGCACCAAGAAACAGAATATCCTTTGGAAGAAAGACTGCAGCCAGAATTGGACAAATACCAGGTCCAAAGTTCCCCGGCAGAATACTAAATTCTGATTAGCCACCCAACCAAACCATCTTCTTATTTTATTTATTTATTTTTTGTCTAATTTTAAAATCTACTTATAACATATAAGATATGAACTCCTCTTCATATATACCATGTCTGTCCTGTTCCATCTGTCCAGTAGGGCATACCAGAGACATGAAGAATCTATGCTGAGGTGCACAGAAGCCTGACAACTTATTTTTTCCTTTAACTTGTCAACCGTGTGTGTGTTTCCTCATTTTTCATATTTTTAGTAATCTTGCTCTCTGTAACACAGCCTCATGGGATCTCTATAGAGAGTGTGATGATTAATTTTTATTACAGGGACAGGGTACATTAATCTATGCCACTGTCTCAGTGTTAGCCAAAGAGTCTGTTGTTTCTGAAAGAGCCAATATGACAAAAGCCAGAAAATCTTTAAAAGCCATACAGTACAGGATAGAAAGTAAACCAACTTGTAATGTAAAGGAAATAAGCGGGCGGGTGACGCCAGCAGTGAAACAAAAGGACGGTTTAAAAATCAAACTGCGGAGATGCAAAAGTCCCCTGACAGGCCATTACCGAGCAAATAAAAGACAGACAAATGTGAAGAAGCTAATGCAGGTTTTAAGATCAATAAGATCTGTCGATGTACCCAAGACATAATTAAGGAATGAAAAAAGCGACTCTTTAACATGTGGCAACCCTGAACCAATTAAAACTAACACGTCCCGCAGGTGTACAGCTAGATCGATGATGTCACTTGGATCGTGGTGCCTGATTTGTTTGTTTAACCACCTCTGACGGCTTCCTATTTGTTTCCTCCCAGAAGAACATGACGGATGACTCGCCCCAAGTCAACAGCAAGTTTCACAGAGACAGTCAGAGCTACACAACAGATGGCATCCTGCTACCCACGGGCGGCCGGAGGACCTGACTCTTAATGAAATGTGTCGCGTTTTATTAAGCATCTTTTAATCCTCGTCACATGTTGACTTTTCAGCCTGAATGATTCAGTGAGAAATTCACACATTTATAGACTCTGACTGCTTTCCTACTAAATACGGCATACCTGTCAAAGTTCATGGCAGGTTTGTGACTCAACTTTATTGGAATTTTGAGCTTGATTGTCTCTTTGTTAAAGTTTTCACAATCCGCTCGAAGCAATATAACAAGCCAGGTACGACCGTGATCCCTCAAACTTAAAATTGTCCCCAAAAATAGCCAAGTTGATAATGTTTATAAGAGGTTTGTCTCACCTCAAACAATATCACAGATACAGACTTTTGATTCCTCTATGAAAAGCGCCTGGTAATCCATCCCCCACAGCCACCTCAATCACATCCACTTATGTCTGGTGTAGATAACTGTACAGATCGTTTAGCACAAGAGAAACCACCAATTTTCAAATAATGAGTCACACAGACACCTATTTCTTAAGGTCAGCTGCAATTTGCTGCTAATACCATCACTACAATAGATTGTCCTCAATCCAACACCCACCCGAGGGCATTCTGTGGTTGAAAATTTTGGAGACAGAACACTGTGTATTTACAGGACAGTCTGAGTGCACGCCATGTTGTACAGTCAGAGCAGCAGAGATGTCTTATTTATCTGAAGCCTGAAGGAGTATCCAGTGTTCACAAGTAAAAAGGCAGAGATTAGAAGAATGCTTTACGAGAGAACTGTTGTGCAGCACTTTCCTATCCTGTCCATCATCAACCCTTCAAATGTAACTTGTCTAAATGCTTATCCTCAACCTACAAAAGTGAAGCATTATGAGTCCAGTCTACTGCATTTTTCATTCAACTCCCAATGATTTTACACTTCTGTTTGTCAAGTATATGCTGGATTAGCCAAAACAGCCCTGTTGCATCAGTTTATTCAATACACAGTTTCTCAGTTGATTTTCCAGAAAATGTTGAGTAGTGATGCATATCTACTACATATTGACACACACACACACACACACACACACACACACACACACAAATCAAATCAAATAATTAAATAAATCCATAGTGTAGGCCTATCATAAAGAACAGCATCCATTCTGTCCACTGTTGCTTACACCGGTGAGTGTGTCTTAGACTGACTTTTATTTTGCATGAGCGGAAGTTTTACCGAAGCACAAAATCACGAGCGTGAAATCACGTAAATAAGATATGATGCCATTTCCATGGATTCTCATACACACACACACACATGCATAGGCCTATATGTATCAGTAATTTCTTGAGCACAAACCGCACAGTATATATAGAATATTGATTACCATCAGATCTTAACCAAAGCTACGGCTACTGTAACACGTGCGTAAAATTGCACAACGCCAGATCAATTTCAAGACGGACTGTCAGTTTGGCTGCTCTGTGATGCTAAGAATGTTCAATAAACACTGAAACATGCTTTAACTGGATCGGACACGACTTGGGGGAAATCATAATATACTCGTAAAATCTACAACAACACAGTAGTTTTATTTTGAAATTTGGCAATCGGAAGTTGAGCTAATTCGTCTGTGATTGTCTGCTCGAGCGCACCGGCCGGGTTTAGCGAGGTTAGCTGAAATAAGTGTCTTAAATCGCCCTGTCCTTAAAATGTCTCACCCAACACCGAGTGACAAGCCTTCCAACCCTGAAAACCCTCGTGTCTTCTTTGACGTAGACATTGATGGCGAAAGAGGTCAGGACATTTTGATTTTAATGTCAGTGAACAGCTTTTAAAGGACCAGTGTAACCGTTAGCCTTGTTAGCATAGCGCAATCTTGGCTCTTTCTAGTAACTTCTAGAAACTGATTCATTGAGCACAGTTGCTGCCAGACCGGTTAGGTAAAATAAACAAATAAGCCACTTTGTAAAACATTGGCATTAGTAGCGCACTAATGTTAAACGGGAGCTAGCTTTGAGTCTGATAAATGTATATTTAGAGAACTGGACACTCATCCCAGTGCATGAATCACGTGTGGTTGTCCTGTATAGAAAGACTTCACTTCCAGTCCTAACGTTGCTGTTATACTGTTGTAAAGTGATTCATACTCGAGCAGGTGGTAATCGTTTATTACGTGTGTGGCTCACTTAATATTAGTATAAGTAATTTACTGTTTAACTGTGCAGCTAACTAAATAAATTTAAAAAAATCACAAAGAGGATATGATATTTTATTGTAACCTGACAGAGCTTATTTTGTTGACTGGAAATCCTTAATATTCTAAATATCCTGCTGCACCTTATCTTTGTCTTTACACTGTAGGTAGTTTGGCCAAGTCAGAATGTGTGACTAAACCTGTGCAGTAACATTACACTGAATTGTCTTTGATCCATAGCTGGCCGAATAGTTTTGGAGCTGTTTGCTGATATCACCCCCAAGACTGCTGAAAACTTCCGGGCGCTCTGCACTGGAGAGAAAGGCATTGGCAGATCGACTGGGAAGCCGCTGCACTTCAAAGGATGCCCGTTTCACAGAAGTAAATAGCCTCCACATCTGCATAAAATGTGACGGTCCAGTTTGGATGGACACCTTGAAGTTTTAGCACACACACACACACACATATACATATACGTATACATATACACACTTGCAAAAGCAGCTGAAAGAGCATCCAATGCAGCAAAACATTTGGATACTGTAGTAGTTGCTTGGACACTTTTTTTTTTAATCTGAGACAAACAGAACTGCATTATTACTATAAAGGGTGAGTATCAAAATGTTGATCTGGCAGGCCCTTTATTTAAAGGTCAGGATTTTCCACTTCATTACATAACTTTGACTTGGGGCCCCAGAGAGCAGACAATGCAGATTGTGGTGCACCTGAACATACACATGGGAGAGAGTTTCCTACAGCTAAATTAGATTATATTAGATAGGATTGGAATTGCTTTCACATGTTAATAGGCTTGTTAGTAAAATACACAATACAAACAACAACCAGATTTGAATAGGCTAATCGAGCTTTTTGGGTAGCATGATGTACTGACTGATCTGCAAAGTAATGTGGCTGTAAATTTGCTTTTGGAAGTCATCAAGAAGTTCATGATCCAGGGAGGTGACTTCTCCAACCATAACGGCACTGGGGGTGAGAGCATCTATGGGGAGAAATTTGAGGATGAAAACTTCCACTACATGGTAAATACTAGTATTGTCTGTCCTACCTGTGTATTTTTTATCCTGTTACTGTGTACTAGTAGTGCCATTTATTTCCTTCCCCATGTAGCATGACAGAGTGGGTCTGCTAAGCATGGCCAACGCCGGGGAGAACACCAATGGATCGCAGTTTTTCATCACGACTGTCCCCACACCACACCTAGATGGCAAGCATGTTATCTTCGGACAAGTGTTAAAAGGGATGGGGGTCATAAAAATGCTGGAGTCCATTGAAACTAAGGATGATGCTCCTGTAAAGGTAAATGCTTGTCTGTGTAAGACCCAAACGTCTTTGAATGATAAAAGCAAAACCTGCAGTCTAATAGGAATCATCATCATCATGTTTTACAGAGTATTGAAATGGCACTTTATTTATATGAGGCCTCTGAGAAATGGCTGTTTTTATGTAATAATCTTTTAATTGATGCAATTAGAAAGGGACCTAATTATTAGTTATTTTTGCTTTTCACAGCTAGTGTTAAATAGGTTAGGTTGAGCTGTGAGAATTTTGTTAGCCATAAATAAGGTTCTTACATCTAAAGGTTCTGCTAATGTCTTTCTCGGCAGCCATGCATCATAGCAGACTGCGGTGAGCATAAGGACGGGGACAGCTGGGGCACTGCACCAAACGACGGGTCAGGGGACACCCACCCAGACTTCCCCGAGGACTCCGACATCGACTTTAAAGATGTAAGTATCTGTGATGTCTTTGATCTTCAAGGACACGCGGTGAACTTTGGCAGATAGTTTGAGACTGCTCTGTGGGCCCTCTCTAAAGGAACACTCTGGCTTTTTGGGAAACACGCCCGCTTGTCGTCTCATCCGAAGTCAGATGAGATCCATATCAGTTTCAATATCAGGATCCAGGACGTGTTTAGCATGGCAAACATAAGAAGCAGGGTAAAACTGCTACTAAACAAATTCAAGGGCTTGTCCCCAACACGAGGGATGATGGATTATTCAAATATTTTGACTGTGCTCACTTTCAAATATACCTTGAAATTAAGAGGTTCAGATAGGCTGACTAAACTTCTTGTTTACATCCTGTCTGATGGTCTGAACGATTAGGCGTCATGCCAAGTAGACTTTGTTTTAGCAGTATCTCAGCTGGTACTCTGAGCACAGTGTTCTCACAGCTACGACAAATAATGGCCAAAACTAGAAAATAAGATCATCCCTAGGTTGTCAAGTACAGACACACTGAATCTCTTACACTAAACAGTTCACTTTTGAATTGCTTTTGAGTCTTTTGAATGTCATTTTTGCCTGTATTTGCTTTCAGGTTGACCAAGTTCTGTCTGTTGCTGAGGACGTGAAAAACATTGGAAACACTCTTTTTAAGAATCAAGATTGGAAAGGGGCAGTCACCAAATACAGCAAAGCAATTAGGTAACATCCAGTATCACCATGTGTGGTCTACTTTCAGTCTTCTTCATCTAATATCAGTGAGAATTTGAGAGGCACATTTTCAAAGCAGCCATCCAAATTAAATAAAGGGTCTCACACAATCTCCATTAATATTAACTTTGTGGCTTAACTGGTCAGTAGAGGCAGAGAAGGTGGTAATTCCTAGTTTCACATAACAATGGAGGACTATCTCTGTATGCTTTTGTTTCACAGACAGTACTTGTCAGTAGGATTAATTCAGTGTTGGTTTTTGGTATTTCAAGGGATTTGTTAAAAAAAATTACATCTCATCACTAGCCTTATCATTTAGAACAGAAATAGCTAACCACGCACACATGTGCAGGACCGATAATAGTCAAGCAACACTTCTGAATAGGCATTGATGACAAACTGCTAGTTATGTAAACAGTGAGTGTTGCAAATGACCATTTTGCAGACACCGTTCTGTTAACAACCTTATAACACTCTCAGATAGATGGGATGGTTTATGACTTAAGGCGCAATAGCATCCTTCCGCTTTGATGAGGAAAAAGCTGCTCAGCTTATGTGTAATTCACTTCAGGCTTGATGGCGCCTGGCCACGCTTTTTCAGTGACGTCAGTCATCGCTCACAACGAGCCTTTTATTTCTCCAGGTACTTGGAGGAGAGTGGAGATCAGCTAGAGGAGGAGGTGCAGCAGAAGCTGGAGCCCACAGCCCTCAGCTGCTACCTCAACACCGCTGCGTGTAAGCTGAAGATGCAGCTGTGGCAGGACGCTCTGGACAGCTGCAATGAGGTAAATTTGGCAAAATCATAGAGCTAAACTGCACGTGCATGGAACGAGCACCGTATAAAGGCGTCTGTTTCCACCTCAGGTCATGTGCTTATCTATCACCCCTTGTATGCGTCATTGCTGAGAATTACGCATCTGTCCAGTAAATATGCAATACCAGTTAGCTTAGCAAGGCTGGAATCAGAGAGGAACTGCTAGTTTTTCGTAAGCCACAACTTTAATAAAATTGATGTGCGTTTCTGTTGTGTCCTGCAGGCTCTGGAGCTGAATGAAACAAACACTAAGGCACTTTTCCGGAGGGCCCAGGCCTGGCAGGGGCTGAGGGAATACAGCAAAGCCATGGTAACATCTACACCAGCTCCTGTACATTTCCTATAGCTAATTAAAACACTTAGAAGCTTTTGTTTGAGATAATGAACAACATGTATGTATTTATTATCGGATGTATTTTTGAATTATCTTCTGGTTTTATGCAGCATTCGCAGCACAGCACTCTCCTGTTGGGCTTTCTCTGTAGGACTGAGTGGCTTACATGCAGTAGAAACAAATGATGTAATTAGGCATTTGGCAAATAGAAGTAAATGTGCTTGTTAATTTCATGCTCACACATCTTAATTTATACAAAATAAAATCCAGGTGCATTAGTTTGGGATGCTGAGCATTCAGATGTCAGTTTGAGTCACCGAGTTGTTTCTGTGCCTTGTCATTTTTCAGGCTGATCTGAAGAAAGCTCAGGAAATAGCTCCAGAAGACAAAGGTGGGGAATTTGCCTTCCCGTATTCTGTTTGCTTAGCCCTTAGCAGCAGCTGCAGATATTTTCCCTCATCTCCCACATTTGCACAATTCATGCATATTCACACGCACTATTCAATCTTGGCATGCAAGTTCATGAAGAAAAAAAAAAGCCTCAACTGTAGGAAAAAAGTGGAGAAAAGCAAATTGAGAAATCTGTTATTGGTGAAAAGTCAGTTGCAGGCTAATGATCCGATCAGTGTGAGTCATCAAACCCTTGGTTCCTTGGGTTTTCAGACAGTGAGCCAAGTGTAGTCACAGACAGTTCATGTTCTGTAATCTGACCTTCTGGGTTACAGACCACTCAATAACACTGATTGGGATGTTATTTATTAATAAAATCAATAAATTATTTAAAGCTAGGTCTTAACAGGTTGGTGGAAAAGGAGTGGTGATGAACAGCAGCCACTGTAGATTGTAAATTAATTAAGAATTAAATTTTAAAGAACACAGGATATTACAGTTAATAAATAAATATATATTAAAAAAGTTACCTCAAGTTATCTCACTACTTTAAGTGTGACCAATGAGGAAAGGAATCTCAGCCACATCTATCTTGCTTCTAGTGTATTCAAGCATTTTGGCACACACATACTTTTATAATTCATACTTTCATGCTAGGATATCCTTGTTTAAGAAACATTTGCCATTAGCACGTATGAACTCTGCCTTAACAGCAGTTTAAAAGCTGGAGCTGAAGTTAACTGCATGACCCTGTTGTCACTGCATCTCCATCGCATGTTTAGGGGATCAATTTGGATGTGACACACCCAGCTTGAGTGTGATGCATTTATTAATTGTTTCACTTGTTAAGCTAATCCAGAGTGTTTTCTTTTGGACAGCTATCAGCAACGAGATGAAGAGAGTCCAGCTTAAAATCCAGGAGGAGAAAGACAAAGAAAAGAAAATCTATGCTAAAATGTTTGCATGAACATTTCACTCGATGATGCAATGTGTTCCTGTAAATAACAATGAGAAATGATTGGAAGTTATCTCTACGTGGGAAGCTGCGCTCTCAGATAAGGACTCTGTTACTGGGTGAAAATGTTTTCCAACTGGCACATTTCTTGCTGTTCTGTGTTGTTACAAGGGAATAACTTACAAGTGTCTGTAATGAATAGTTTTGAACATTAATCCGATGCATGGCCAACCGCATCACTTCAGAAAACTGGTTGAAAAACTGACCTTTGTTCTTGAGTTTTCAAGCGATTAAGCAAAGAAAAGTTGTGTGTGTCGTGTTGTTTCATGGTTTGATACAACACCCGTGGCCACATACATTAAATCCATCTGTTGTGGTTTGTTTTTTGTTTTTAAATGGAGTTAAATAAAAAGGAAAAAGGATAAGTCAAGTGTTCTTTATTCATTACTCTAATACCACCACCTCATGCTATGTACAATGCTGTGCACATCAAATGCTGTCAGTAAACCTGCAATAATGCTGAAATAAACCTAACTTAAGAAGCTTGTTTGCTTGTTCAATTACAGAGGGTGTGAGAGAAATATATTAATTATTACAGCTGGTAAAGTTCTTTCAAAACACACAATAACCACAGTTTTAAATACATATACTATGGGTTTTATGGCAGTGTGGTCCTGTATTTTGCTTGGGTTTCATAACTCCTGTGCTATAATTTAAACTGTATAAATTAAAAATGCATTTCTCAGATAGCAGTTTCATTTCTAATGTCCTTGTTTGTTTCAGATTTTTCATACTCTCAAAAGCAGTTATGTAGTTATTTTCAGATCCATACTTAGGCACATTTGCTGGCAAGTACAGTACTGTGACCCTGAATGTTTCATACTTTACAGTTTTTTTTCTTTTCCAAGACAATGTAAAAAACAAAAAACAAAGGAAGAACAAGACATTTACATTCCATTGTAGGCTGGTCCTCCACCGCCCTCAGGCACAACCCAGTTGATATTTTGGCTCGGGTCCTTGATATCACAGGTCTTGCAGTGGACACAGTTTTGAGCGTTTATCTGCAATCTCATCCCCTCTCCTGTTTCCATGGGAACATACTCGTACACACCTGGGAGGGTTGGTGGAGACAAGAAGTTAGCTAATTAGAAAACAGACACGCGGAAACAATTCATTTTGTGCTCAACTTTACGTTCTGATCAGGACTCATTTTTATAAATAAAAGGAAACATTACGGTGCTAATCATTAGGGACAGACCAAACAATGCAGCCATACATCAGAGGCTCTTTGTGGAAAAACTGTGATTTCTACCTAGTTGGAGCTGCCATGATTCATCAGGTATTTTTGCACTGTACTACCTATTGCAAAATTGCCTTTGTTATACCATCTTAATCAACATTGATAGCATTGTGTGATATTTGATAATGAGTGCTATGCAGTAAAATGATCTTTTGAAATACAGAGGCTGAACAGGAAAGGATCACACACCAAGGTCCCTGCAACATGTGACTCATTCCATTTTGTAAAGCTTTCCATTTCTTTAATCAGTGCAACCAATGAGAAATACCAGCAATAGAACCTGACAGAAAACATGGTTTGAAAAGTCTGTGAAGCAGCAGGGCAAAGGGGAGACATATAAGCTGCCTGGTTTAAAACACTTTTATCATGGTTTAGATGATTACTCAGTGCCAGCTGCAGCAGGAAATGTTTACATGAAAGACAGCAACCTAGATGACAGTATGTGAACTATGGTGATGTGGGTCATATTTGGTCTGAAAACACTGCTCTAAAATTCCCTGTAACACTGGCTTTGGATCAAAGTTGAAACCTGTTGTTGGAGCCTGAAAACTTGACATGATTTGCAGGTTAAAAAAAAAAAATATATATATATATATATATATATATGTGTGTGTGCATGCAACACCTGGCAAATTACATGCAGTGAAACACACAGGAGCAGTGGGCAGCATCAAGCGCCTGGGGAGCACATTGGGGGGTTAAGTGCCTTGCTCAAGGGCACATCAGCCAGCTAATGGAGAGAGGGGGGGGGATTTTTTTTCCCATTAATCACTCCACCACACCCAAATTTTTCCTGCCCGTCCGGTGGGGGAATCGAACCGGTGACCCTCCAATCAAAAGCCGTTTCTCCAACCTCTAGGCCACGGCTGCCCCCACAAGATAGATACAGGCTAACAATTAGGAACAAGCCTATTCATTAAGAACAGCGAGCAGATATTTTCACTGGAACTGCTTAGTGGGAATTCTTTGGCAGATGCTACGTTATGACTGGCCAGTCTGCAATCTGTATGGTGTAGCTTAGCTAACGGTCAAATGTCTGCTGGTTTTGCCAACATTTACAATTTTGTGGAGAAAAACTGTTTTCAGAATTTGTGCAAGCCAACCGTGCACATTCCTCAAGCAATTATAAGAATCATTAACCTTGCTAACCCAAAGCTGCAGTGTGCTCCCACAATTATTGCTGTATTGCTTGATTCCATCCCCTCTGCTCTTTATCGTGGCTCACAAAAAGAGCAACTGCCACTCTGCATTTGGGTTCTCAGTGTCCGTGTTATTATGTCCATTATGTTGCTAAGTTTCCAAAGAATTCAAAGACAGGTCATTTTCTAAGAATTAGTTTCAGCTTTTTAATCACAACTGCGACAGAGGACATACAGTATATTACACAACCAATAATCAAGAGACTGGCAGTGAAAAATGAAAACCAAAAAAAAAGCTTTTAACAAAAGTTGTTGCAACAATCTAGCTGTTTATGCAACCTTGTGTAAACAGAGTACTCATTTCAAAAGCCTGTTTTTTTCTTTGCAGTTTTTAAGACCTTGGTTTTTAGAATCCGCAGTTGTTCCAGTTCAGTAATTTCAGAAAACTGGCGAGGTTTGCAATGTTTCCTGTTCCTTATTAATTGAATGTGTTAAAAATAATGTAATACTTCCCCAGTTAGACTGCGCTCAAAATCAATGTCAATCAATTTCAATGTCTTTCACAGAGCAATCTATAAGACCGTGAAGCATCATTTCCAGCACCGGGGTGCTTAAAGTTTGAATGTTTACACCAGAAAGTGCTTGAAACTCTGGTCTCTGAGAACCTGGACCATATCAAAGCAAAAGGTTTGATGAGTTCAACAGAGACATCAATATCTGACAACCATCATAACTGAAAAGAACAAATTGACCCAAGAGCCAAAAACAGTTTATTTTCTTTCTTCTTCTTCTTTTTTTTTTTTTGTTTATTCGCTGTTGTTTTTTGTTTTGTTTTGTTTTGTTTTGTTTATAAGTTATCAGAAAATAGATATAATGTCTTGTTTGGTCAGTCCAAAAATCAAAGATGGACTGTCACACTCAATGTTGGAGAATGATGAGCTTTTTTGCATGACTTTGAAGATAGACTTTGACTTGAAAAGATTCTTGAAGGATCCATTTATTATAAAAAAAAAAAAATGTTGCAGATCATGTTTGTATGAACTGAATAATTATTTCAGATCCATTTACATTTAATTTGAGTTTAAACACAATTTCACATTAACTCTTTGCCTCCTAAATATACTTTTAAAGAGTATATATGACTGACTTGTAACTTAGATACTGGTACGGGCTACAAAAATAGAAAATGAACTTTCTCACTATGGCATATGAGGAAGATTAACTGTTATCTGCACCCTGACAGACTGTGCAGGAGATGCTCGTCAGAGGCCATGACGGTATTACCTGCAGGGCAGAAGCGTTGTTCAGGCCCATCGTATATGGCCAAGTTCCTGGCGACTGGGGTGCTGTCATCCTTGAGGGTCAGGTGGGGGGGCTGGTCCCCCTCGTGGTTGGTGCCGCTCAGGGCCACAGATGAGAGCAGGTCAAAGCTTATCTTGCCGTCAGGCTTGGGATATTCAATCGGTGTGCAATCTTTAGCTGGTTTCAGCTGGTTTGCATCAAGGCCTGAGACAGATCGGGCACAGCCAGTTATGAAATGTTGATTTTCTCTGCTAAGATAAGGTGATAATATCTGGCACATTAAAAACAATGTTGTTCCAGTGTACATGTAATATTCTGTATGCATTCATGGATACTTTCCCCTGATGCTCCATATAATGAATTCATACAAGGTCTACAACCACGTAGCCATTTTATTCTTTAATCTTTTTATTTATGAACAGTGAAGAGCTGTAGAACATAGAAAATCACATATTTTAAGCTAAAATCCTATCTTTATCTGTTTATCTATCGTTCAATTTCACTGCCCCTTATTTCTCTTTATTACAGTAATGCCACCAAAAATGACACTTGACCACTGGTCATCCTTTCTTCAGCACTTTGTTTCTCAGAGATCAACTAAATGCAGAGAAATTAGAGAAGTTTTCACCAAGCTGTACAATTATTTCGCTCCAAGTTACTCACCACAATGTTTCAGAGTCCATGGCTCTTTTCCTCTAAGGATCCAGTAGAAAATCCCAGTGTAGACCATTCCACCGTAGAGGCCAAAGTAATTGTGGAAGGACGGCCTGATGTTTCTTACTGCATACAACTCTTTCCATACCCAGGAACTCTTCAAGCTCTCAGCATACTCAGGTACATGGAGTCCTGAGAGGATTAAAAAAAATTAAAGCACACTTGTAGCACAAAGCCTTGAATAATACTGACTTTGCTGAACAAAGACTTGTAAAAGAATGGCTGTATTTGTAACACATTTTCGGAAACCTGGAGATTAACATTTTCGAATGGAAAAAAGTTTTACAGTCATGTCTTTACTGATCAACTAAGACCATTTCTGCTGTTAAAGTTTTCAACTTTAGCAAACCACTTTAAACCCTGGCACATTTAACCCAAAACTATATGCATAGCAGAATACCACTATGAGAAGTAATTTGGGCCGAAAAAAGGGGCCGAAACACATCTTGAAAGATTATTTAAACTATTTAGTAACTGCGTCACCACAGTGCTTCAAAGATGATCATATTCTTTTGCCATATTAAGTATGTCCCAATATTATCCAATATGGTAGCTATATAATGTTCCTATGGGTGACTGCTCTTTCTCACAGAAACCTGTCCATTCTGAAACGTTTCTCATGACTCTTAAGCCCGTTCCAACTGCCATTTCTTCTAGATGCGCAATTTGACTCCTTTGGGCCCCTGCTGAGCTCTCTCTGGCTGCTTTGAAAACTCATTTTAAAAGTTTATTGCCTGACCCTTTCTAGCTGACAAGTGTTCCTAGCTGACATTCAACCGACCAAGTAATTCCAGAGTTCAAGTCAACTTTTCAATGAGGTGTAAAGGTTATTTTGTCCACACTCCACAGTTTAACCGAGGTAACCTTAACGAGCCGTGACCCGTGACGGAAATGGAAAAATATACAAACAGCCACCAGCGCAACCATCGTGATTATTAATGGGTCTTAGATTCTTCACCTGTAGTTTCTGAATCCAAACTCTCTGCTGTGACTTTGGGGAAAATGGCCTCAGCTGCCAGCATGCCACTCTTCATAGCTGTGTGGGTGCCTTTGATCTTTGGGACGTTCATGAAACCAGGGCTGCAGCCAATTAGCAGCCCTCCAGGGAAAGTCAGCTTTGGGACAGACTGGAAAGGAAGAGAGAGAGAGAGAGAGAGAGAGTTCATGCTAATTTTTCACTTTCTTGCATTCTGTGGCACTGCATGGGGTGTGTGTATATATGTGGTAAAAAGTGGCTAAAGGCACATGGTTACTGTTTATCAGTAAACAGTTTGTGTTTTCTTGTTGGTGATGTCCTCCATGTCCTCCAGCTCATCCTGAGGTGTCCCCCAGTTGCAAAAGCAAACCTGCTTTGGTTACAGGGTCTCCCCCAGCTGGATGTGTCTGGAAAGGCTCCACAGGGAGGAATGCAGCAGATGCCCCACAAACCCTAACTGACCTTTCACTGTGAGTGAGCAGCGGCTGTGCTTACTGGTAATATTTATGTTATTTACAAACATGCAACATATTATTCATATTGAAGCAAATAAACATGTTACTATTTAAAATAATAAAACTACTCAAAAGCAGCAGTGTCATATGCTATAACAACATCTTACTGCAATAACTTTATCATGCATGTAATCTCACTCTATTCTATAGACAACATCTGGCAGATAAAGGAAATTATTGTATTATTTATCCATACACTAGAATTTTCAATATTTAAATACACAAATAATTCAATGAGGCTGACTGAGTAACCACGGAAAACAAAGACAGATCAGCGAAAACAATTTCAGATTCAGATTCAGTTAGCAGCCTGTTTTTGTTGTCAATCAGCTCCACCAACACTGACATGTTTGCTGAGCAAATTAGATTGTAAATGTAGAATTCTGTGGAGAGCCGTTTGCTTCAAAGTAAAATAAATACGGCTATGAAATAAACACAATAAATAAAGAATATATTCATTTATTTCAAAATGATGTTTTTTTACAAGACGACATTTATTTATTTCACAAGACGTTTACTTCATAAAGCCACATTTATTTATTTCATGGCACTTTTATTTCACAATGCCACATTTATTTCATGACTCTATTTATTTCCTTTTCTCGTGTTTGTTTTGGAAAATGAAAGTAGCAATACATTTTTAAAAAATCCCTGTAGGGTAACTGGATAGTCACCACAGCCATGCGCAGCAGTCTTTCTTGTATTACACAAATATATAAATATAACAAAATACACCTTGTGATTTCTAGAATAACTGAGCTTCACTCTTCACTTTTGACATTTAGATTAAGTCAGTTGTAAGGTTTGATTTGTTTAACACGCAATGCCTGCCATGGTTCGCTGCTTTTATCTTGTTAAACTGCAAGTTTGATTAAAAAATAATGTAATTTGTGTCACAGACCTGTAATCCTCCTTCATTCAGTGCCCTGGCCCCATATGCAATCCTGTGGCCTCCCTCCAGCGTGGGAGCTACGAAGGGATGATGTTTCCAACGCTGGAACTCCCTGAAGGGGCTCAGGTAAGGGTTGGTGTAGTCGAGACCAACCTGGAGTGGCAAAAAAAACCCCAGTGAACCCAGTAAACTAAGTAGGGGTTCTTAGACATATCTTATTTTTTCCTAGAAACACCCAACTGTTAATCAAACCTCATGGCAAGCCAACTTTGGTCTGCGGACCAAGAATTCAAATCCAGATTGTGTGAATGAATTTTTTGCCATCCATCCAGAGAATCTCAAAATATGAAATCAAATACAAGAATGCCTAATATAAAGTAGGTCTTAAGACGCTTGGTACTGATACTACAAACCATCATTCCTGACGACTTTAGAACTTGCTTGAGGGTCACTGATAGCAAGTTAAAATTACAGGACATAATTTAGAGAGGCATTAACCTGTCCTCGTATAGCAACCAAAGTTCAGAGAGAGAGAGAGAGAGAGAGAGAGAGAGAGAGAGAGAACTGCAACATATCTGACTACAGAGATGGGCCTAACTGGGATTCTTGTTTTAGCATAACTAGGACCAAGATGGAGTAGCATCGAGTCAAAAAGCTGAGTGTCCTTCAGAAACCGCAGATGTGAACTCAATTAATGATCAGAGGGAAAAGAATTTCACGATGTTCCCTCCTCTGGCCTGACAGAGCTCGAGGACTTCTGTAACCGTCTCAGTCCATATGTGCAGAATGGCTGAGGCTTATGTGAGAAGATGTAAAGCTGTATTCATTGTCTGTTACATTTGCCTTACAGTTACATTTAGTCTTCTCAGTCTTGCAGTACCTTCAAATTATTATTATTTTTTTTTTCCAGGCCAAGTCATATTCCCCGTTCTCCTGCAGAGGAGGTCCCTGGATTAGTCCTCAACAACTGCTAAACAAATATCATGTAAAATGAAATTACATTTTTACAATTAAAATTGTAAAAACAAGATCCACTTTGTTTATATAACATTTAGCATACAGAGCCACTCACCACAAAGCCCAAAGCCACTAAAGGCTCCCCTTCATTCAGGTGATAAAGGAACGATCCTCCATATGTGTTCCTGTTCAGGGGCCAGCCCACAGAATGCTCCACTCTGCCAGGTCTCCACTTCTTCTCATCAATCATCCACAGCTTTAAAAAGATAAAGAGAAGAGGAGTCCTATATATATATATATATATAGATATATATATATGCATATACATATACACACACACACACATATATATATGTAGTATTTCTACTGTGACTGAAATAAAATCATGAATTTACACCAGACTGTGTGCACAGTGTTTAAATCTCAGTGTAGAAACAGCATGACAATAACTGATGACATTTTTATTCATGTTTTCAGGCTGGACTCATAGGAATGATCAGTCAAATCAGATTAAAGGTAAAGAAAATTCAGGCCACAAGCAGAGTAACCAATACAGCAGCATTAGCTTGATGTGGGTGGTACTGGTTATTTACCTCCTTCAGGCCAATGGCATAAGTCTGTGGTTCACAGTTCTCACGCAGGTTGAAGTGCTTGTAAAGCTGCTTGGCCAAGTGGCCATGACAGCCCTCTCCAAACAGTGTGACTTTAGCATGGAGCTCCATTCCTCTCTCAAAAATGTCCTGAAACAAAAGAGGAACGGGTATAACTACATGAACATATGAACGAGAGCCAACTGTGTCTAATACAGAGGGTAGTTATCGACCTTGTAACAGTCAATGAATTACTTTTCCTGTAGAGGCAGCCTTTGGCAGAAGAATTAGGCAGAAAAGAAGAAAAAACCTCAGAAATAATATCAAATCCTTCCTAATTTGACCATAGAAGACGGAAGAAAATTCTAAATGGCAGTAATAATATACTAATTGATGTATTAAAATGCTGCCACCATAATAATGTCTATACAATACTTTCCAGATATACAGCAGCTGTCATATTACAAGTTACCAGTGATGCTGATATGTTTGCAAAGTAATGAGAAATTGAGTGGGTACTCAAATGGTTTTTTTTTATGCTTGTTTTTATATTTGATGATGATTAGTAAAAATGCATTTGAAATGCACATGGAAAACACTTCAATGAGGAATTATAACAAAGGGGAACCATAAATAAAGTTATTTTTAGCTCTCTCAATGTACACAGAGCAATGCAGGACCAACAGCATGAAATAGATTAATCTGATCTATTGTGGCTGGCCAATAATGGCCCTCGTGCCTTTTCAAAGGGCCTTAACGAACCCAAGCTACTCATGCATCTCCTGTAGAGAATAGCTTGTGTATGTAATTATAAGCAATGTTGTTACATGATTTTTTTTCTTTACTACACAATACCTTCGGTGAGCCATCCTTAGCGATGCCTACATCATTGGTAGCGATGCCCTTTACACTTCCATCTTCATGAAACAAAACCTTAAAAGCAATGCAAACAAAAGGTTACCATTTAGAATAACATGTTTGATTACAATAGCTGAACAAGCACAAACTGAGGCACTGTACTTCTGATTACTGGCTTATATCATACTTGGCTTCATCGGCCAATAAAAATGCATTCAATAAATTAATTAAAAGCATCAGATAGGAATATGAATTTAAATACAAATCACACAGAAACAATCTCTCTTATTCATCACTCATGAGCCAGCAGTGTGTGGTGGGGTCTGTGTCTGTACAGACTTTGCATTTTGCCGTGTTCAATATCTCTCTGGTTGAAAACGATTGTGAAATACGACACATACAAAAAAAGGAAAAAGAAAACAGGTGTTAAAAAATGTGGCCCACCTCAGCTGCAGCATAACCAGGATATAGCTCCACTCCAAGCTCCTCAGCCTGCTCCCCCAACCAGCGCACAAGGTTCCCCAGCCTCACAATGTAGTTGCCATGATTCCTCATGGGCAGACCTACAGAAAGCGACAAAAACCACGCACACATAAAATCAGCACTGCTGAGGTTTAAATGTTTTATCAGGCTGTAACATGCTGACATATGGGGTTTGAGAGGTCATCCATCAACTGATTTACTTCAGTACAAACATGTTTATCGAATGTCATGCCAGGATGTCTTGCTCACTCTACACACCACTTAACTTTTAATCGTTTTACTCTTGTGAAGCACTTCGTGAACTCTGCTATTTTAAATCTCCATTAAATATATTACTGAAATGCATTCACCTTTTGTTTTAAATCCTCAAAATATTATTTGTTTGAAACCTCTTTTCTCCCATTACACATTACACCTTTTATTATTATTAGAATAAAAGGAGCCTTACCTGGCAACATGGGGACAGGAATTCTGTGTTTCTCTGTTAAAATGTTGAACACATCTTCAGTCACCGGAGTATTCAGGGGTGCCTGAGGAAAAACATCACAATGTGTGCCGATGGGAATCTGACTTCATAGGGATTTGTGTACTGTACTGTCATTTTATTTACTTTGTTACTGTCCTATTTTGTACAAATCTGCTGCTTTGGTAATTTGTTTTGTAATTCAATCTGTAAATAGTGCTCCTTTAAGTAACCTCTGGCACAAGAATGGCATTTGGCATTAATAAAGATCTATGCTATCCAGATCTACATTTTCTAGTACCAAGACAATTTCCTATTCATAAATATATCTGATGAAGTTATGTACAAATGTTTGTGTCTACTGCGTATCAGCACATGTGGTATGTAACTGGAACACTTTATGTAACTATCCTCTATGATACAAAGAGACACCAAATTCACACCACAGAAATGATGTTGAATAAAACACTCACCCCTCGTTCCTTCCAATCAGGAAAGAGCTCAGTGAGGGCACTCGGCTCCAGACAGGCTCCTGACAGGGTGTGTGCTCCAATCTGAGAGGCCTTCTCCACAACACACACTCGCAGCTCCTTCTCATGTTCGTTGGCTAGCTGCTTAAGGCGGATGGCTGCTGAAAGACCGGCAGGCCCCCCACCAACTATCACTACATCTGCCTCATCAGCAAATCTCTCCATTTCCATCCCTGAGTGACCATAAGAAAGAAATGAGAATGAGAGGCACTGCATTCTGATTCAGTTTGTAGTATTATTTATATTACATAAGTATAGCTGCAGCCTTATCCAACAAACTTCAGAGCCACCCAAATTAGTGACAAACTGTGTTTTTTTCTCCACTCAAACTGAATTTTACCTGAAAAAGTTAAATTCAACAAACAAAGATACCAGTATTTTGGAGTTATTCACAGTGATTCCTCACAGTATAAATTTTGCATCTTCCCAGTAACTTCTGAATTTTGAATAATGCAGAAGACAAAAAGACTTTAACTCATGATCACAGACTGAGGAGCTTGGATCAATGCTAATCAACCGCAGAAAATCCTCACTGGCAATTCTGGATTTTAAACAACAATTTAATGAAAAACTGGGACGATTAATCATGGCTTACTTGTGTTTAGTGCAAAAATCAGATTCTCACATGGATGCTAGTTGGCGTTTAGCCTACATCGTCAAAATGGTGAGAAGTCTTGAGTGTGACTACTTATGCTGATGATGAGGATGAACTTCAGATAATGCAGTATCTTACCTTCCCATCTTGGATCTTTATCTCGAGGATGGATGGTGTAATGTGTTGTGATGCGGGGTGCTGGGACTGAAGAGCATGTCCGCCTGTTTAGTGTTGTATACAGCTGAGGGGCATGCTCTGTCTGTACTGTCCTCAGTGCCCTGATACACCTGTGGGCTGCAAGAGAGATAACAGCTCCCAATCAAGACTCGCTCAAACCGGTGGGCAGGTAGCTGTAGCCTACTTAAACACTGTTCTTGCTGCTTTAGTTCAGCCCGATCTGATTCTCAAATGGTAAAACATTTATCAAATACAATATAAGGACAAGAAATAAAACTACACCAATTTAGACAGGTGGCACAATATGGCTTCTGAAAACATAACACCTCAACAAACATAGGAAAGAAACAGTAGCACCTTGTGTAGCTAAAATGACAAGCAGCTGTCACACAGCTAAGCTGCAGCAGTAGCACCACGCTAGCCAGTGGAGTTGACTGCTTAACTACAGCTAAACAAAGTCATACTGTAAACATCCTTTTTTAATGGCAAAAGACTTTCGTAACTTTCACAACAATGGCAAGTTACTAGCCACACGCTGTACGTCTGAAAATGCGTCAACTGGATATACAAGCCAGCACAAGGACACTGTTTAGGTGACCTATATATTATTTCACCTTTAACCTACATATTAGGCTGATGCTAACTTGAATGAGCTTGCAGTACTGTTGTGGCTAAAGCTAACGCTAGCATCTGTAAAAAGATTAGAAACAAAACTAGGCACACAGAAATATATTCAACAGTGTCTACAAAAGACTGTGTTGTGCATATAAATCGGGTAGGGACATTTGAGAAAACCGTCGGTAAAATGAAATGAACTACAGTGGCTGTGATCAAGTCCAGCACAGTAAGATCGCAATATGGTAGCTAACTAGCCATCAGTTAACGTACCTTTACTTGAATATCTGCTAGCTGGAAACATCTTGTGTCAGCTAGCTTAAGCTCACTAGCGGGCAGCGCTTTTTCTTTTTGAAATCAGCCGAACTGAAGTTGTGGTGTTCTCACTTCACTGACAGGTACAAAGGTTATGTAGCCAGCCCGATCAGCCCAGCAAACAGCAATGCTGAGCCGAGATACCGTACAAAATACGTCTCATAACACAGACATTTGAGAGTGTCAAAAGCTGCGCTGCTGCGTCGGCGTTCATGTAACTGAACATGGTAGTAACTGCGCAAACGTGGATCTATGGTCCTCCATAGGGAAAATCTGATGCTAATGCAGTTTTTCACAATTGTTTAAACACGTTTTTTGAATCCCCCTGTCCTTTTCTCAGAATTCTAAACACAAAACTTTTTTCTCAAACTACATTCACAAAACCTCTGATTCTTTTTGCAAAATCATACCATCACCTCAAAATAGTTTTACATGTGCTCAAAACCGAACAATGTTGTCAGATTTTGCACAAATCGGACAAAATAGAAAAACTGCTGAGCAGTCATTAAACACTACACCAAAACAATGAAAACACAGTGGTCAAGGCGTGTTGCTTATGGAGAAATGTTTATTACTCACAATAAAGTATAGCATATGCCTTTTGTATCTCCAAAAGTAAAGACAAAAAAGATTTCACAACTCAGTGGATTTAGCATTTACTCTGCATTCAAACATAAACTATAGTATAATAGGTACTGTGGGGAAAAATTAGGCTGAAATTGACAAATACAAATGAAAGTGTCCAGCCTACGTTCAAAGGGCACTCTGTAGACTTGTTTCATTCGTATCCTGTTGCGATGGAGGATACGGTCAGTGGTGGAAAGGCCCACACTATTGATTCCCTCGAAGTCTGTATGGTTCTCAATAATTTGTTGCTGTATTACCTGTAGTGTAATGACATTGTTTTGACGGACAATGTCAGCTACAATGGCCTCCTGCTGGGGTGTGAACATGGTTGTCCTCCCACCCTCGTATGGTAGTCTTGCAATTCTGCAAAACTAGAATGTGCAACATATATGTAATGTAATGTTCTGAAATATATATAAACTATACAGTAGTACTTTAAACTTTCAATGATAAAACAGTACAGTAAAGTAGATTGTATCTGTTCTCATGTCTGAATCTCCGGATTATGGTGGACACAGAGAATCGGCTGATGTTTGGCTGGACTCCTTTGGCCTGCCTCCCTCATGGTCATGCCATGCACCAGTACGTGGTCTATGACTGTAGCCCGAATTTCATCAGAAATTGGAACTCTTCCTCTTCCTCCTCCTTCTCTTCCTCTCCCTCCTGTTCCTGTTCCTCTTCCTCTGCGTCCTTCTTGTCCTCTGTGTCTCCATCCATTGTTGTCATGAGCTTGCAGGACCAACCTGCTTGCACTCCAAACTGGCTTATATTGTTTGTCATGTTGTCACGACATGATGAGAAACAAGTGTGATCAATTTTGAATCGTTGTGTTCAATGAATGACACGTGTTTTATTTGTGTTCATATTTTACAACTTTTTGTTACCGTTATGCATCACAAGTGCATCACAGTGACAACTGTGTTTTACTGCATGAGAATGTGTTTAGAGTTTTGCAAAAGGAAGGACTGAGATCTGCAAATAATGTTTTACTAGGAGAAGATAGTTTATGGTTTTGTCAAAATGATGCTCAGTTCAGCGAACGAGTTTAGACAACTGAGCATTTGATTCACACAACAGAAATTAGTGTTTTAGCAATTCAGAAAAAGTTATCATTAATAATAATAAATTCTACTTTTTACACCACCACATTTATCTGACAATAGTTACTTGTTATTTTGAAAATGACTATTTTATATATACACCTATGATCATTTTATACAAACACTTTAATGCAGACTACCAATGCACTTAACACATCACTTTAATGTGACTGAGAATACAGCAAGCCAGTGAAGTTAATCTGTACCTTTGGGAATTAAGTTTTTATTATTATTGTGATTCATTTGTGCAATGCCTTTGCTCAAACTCTTGCTCATGGTATATACAACCCTAAACCAAACAATAAATAAATCAACAAGCAGGTAAGAGACATACATATATTTATTGTACACATCTCACACACAAAAAATAAAAAATACAAAAGTAAATTATTGTGAGATCCAAGTCAATACAACAAATCAAATGAGAACACATTTAAAACATTTTTTTTCATAAACATTAAATATAAGCCTGCAGATATTGTGAATTTATCTCAAGCTAACTGCTGGCTTCTCTTTCTTTCCAGCATGTAAGAATGTAATGTAAACACAAATGGCACATATAATGTCTCCACCAATCACTGTTTTAATCTTTTCTTCTCCTGTGTGATTGCTGTATATTCATACATTTACAATGACTGAAAAAGTTATTTTCCACAGGAATCAGTAGTTCATTGAACAACATATGCACAGAAGAGTCTATGATCATTGTACAAATGTCCTTCACTCTTTAGGTCACTGTAAAAAATGTGTTGTGTGGTGTAGTTGTTGGTAACATGAGGCTGAGTCCAAGCTCAAACCCCCCAGACCGGCTGGGGAATTGTTAGACAGAATGTATAAAAGACAGTTTAAAATTGCTACCTGTGTAGCTGTAACTCTCTTGCCAAATTTTTGATTATTATCACCCCAAATTAAGTACATTCTTTGTTAAATATATTGGACATATCTCATATATTACATTCTGTATTCCCCGAAAATAATTTTTGGTGGCAGAGGCAACACAAGAACTGATAGATGCAAGAACGAAAACAGATCTGCATTATACAGTATACAGCATAAAGTGTATTCTTATGTGCTCATTCCATAAAATGGGATTGATTCACCTTATAATTAAGTACAATTGACTGACAAAAAAGAAACTTGAATGCAGTGATTAACTGGATTCTGACGTGGATTCAAAGCGTTTAGCTACACACTGAACATTTTGAACATTTTTTCTTGTTCCCTTAGATATTATTAAGCAGACATCAAAAACTATAAATAAACTGGAAAAAAACATCAAAAAGAAGTCATGGTTCCTCTCAGTGTGCTGTTAAAAGGTTTGTCTATAATTTTATTTAGATAACTTGCGAGCTACACACTCTGCATTTGTTACTTCCTCATGTGCTGCATAACCCTGTTTTTGACATTTGCAGTGAAAAGACTGCAAGATATGCTTGAGAGGTCTGGAAAAGGCTGGTATGCGAATCTTGAGTGAAATTACTGTTTCCAAAGTCAAGAATGACCTTCTACACTCAACAGTCATGTTGTTTATTGCCACAGACGTGCAGTCAAATGGTTGATGTTAGCCATGGTTACTGGATTCAAATAAAATTCAGTCTTTTATCACTGTTAGAAATGCTAGGGTTTTACTCAAAAGTATAGTGTAGCCTAATATTCAGCTCAGAATATGGGCAGAATATCATGTTTCAGTTTTCAGAAAGAGTTATGAAAGGAGCCCTCTCTGGGAAATTACACTGAGCTATTACACCTAGTGGAACAAAAGCTAAACCATCAGAGGGGCTCTACACTGACAGATATCTTTTTGGAGTTGTCTGAATTAAAGGAGCTGTGCTGCTGCATAAGGAATTTCCACATTGACTTCACCCTCTGCCATGATGACTGCTGCTTGGACAAGACATGCACACAGCTGGATTTCCAAAAACACTAATGATTACGAATGATGTTTAATCACAAAGGAGAAATCGGGACATAAATGAAGGACTATCCCTTTAAAAATACTATTCTTTTTTAACAGGTTAAACACTCTTAATTGCTGAGATGAATGAACCTGAATTACATTTAATCTGTTGAGGTGACTGATGACATTATGGACAGATCCGTGCAGATCCTTGGTTTGACATCTAGATGAGTTCATTTGTTGATGCGTAAATGCGAGTGTGTGTGAGTGTTTGCGGCATTGCTTGTTTCTGTGAGCATACTGACAGCACTGTATGGTGCCTCTGTTGTTTCTGTGTGCACAAGGTCATGTCGTTGTACCCATCATTGGTGTTTTCCACAGGGGTGAGCTTGGTTACAGTGCCTGTTGTTTGCACTGGGTGGCCTGCGGTGACGCCATGGCTGTTGTCCTGCAGAGGCCACATTTCCTGCCAGGTGAGTGATGGATGATGAGCTTGGTGACCACTGAGTAGAGGCCTCTTCTGCCGGTAGTTAGCCCATACCTGCAGAATGGTCTCTTTGAAAGGCCGTGTAGTCAGTGTGTAAAGGATAGGGTTAAGGGCACTGTTGATGGGGAGAATAAATATGACCACCCAGGAGCTGATGGTACCTGCCGAGAGAGAAAAAGACACAGACAGAAAGAAGTGAAATAGTGGAGCTCGTACATAGTCTGTGTTTAATGATTTGAGAGAATATTAATACATAAAATCCTTTTCTCATTTATGTAATTAATGAAAATCCCTTTATCCCTACAGAGGACCTAATTATGGCTACGGGATATGTTTGTAATGGATTCTGCACAGCACAAAACAGTCATCTGGGGATACAGTGCAAACTAAAAACACTACAGTGGCTTCGGTTAACTGCTCTTTATACAGTGATGAATACCTTTTGAAAAACCTTTTAAACTTTAAAAGTTCCACCACTTGGAATTTTAATAACACATGAAAAATGCAATACCCCACCAGACCTTTCTCTTTTGAGCACTAATCTCCAGGTAGGCATGAAATTTAGCTCTGACAATGTATTTCCTTTGTGTCATAGAAAGTTTCGATCCCAGATGATCTACTGGCAAAGCCACGATTAACACAAGCTGGGCACAGGAATCAACAGCAGTGCAAGTGCAGAATGCTGCAGTAGTTGTTTGAGAAATTCTGTGGCCATTTTGATGGTTATTTTTAGCCACTGAATTCAGAGGTGACCAAGACTTATGTCAGTGGCTGTGAATGCAAACATGGTGCAACTTTTCAGAGCCACACTGCAAGCCCGCTGAGGAGGATGCAGTTGACACTCAAAAGGTATACGTTCAGTGGAGTATTCCTTTATATGCTTTAGCACTTCTACTGTACCGGGAATCTCCACCTGCAGCAGTGACAGGATCTTGAGGATGAAAATGGGGATCCAGCAAAGCGAGTCAGTAATGACGATAGAGAAGAACCTTTTGGCGATGGTCACCTCATTCTTGATGTGGTTGCTGTATTTTGTGGTCTGAGTCCCTGTTCTCTGGATGTTATAGAACATGCTTGCATAGGATAAGACAATAATGAGGAATGCCACCAAGTTCAGACCTGCAGAGAGATATATGGTTAGTTTCTGGATTTTCAGACAATATCAGTGGCTCACATTTGCACATTGGACGTGCAATTATAATAAAGCAAATAAATACAACCATTCACTAAACAATGAAACTGTGCTTTCGCAAATAGGTTTAGAGAGTAAGTGAACAAAGAAAACAACAGTTAGAGCAATTAGAACAATTAAGCACAAGAAAAAGCTCCAAGGATTATTGCAAGAACAAATCCCCACCCAAGAAAATGACGATGGAGTAAACATGTGCCCAAAGCGTCTCTGGCTGCTCAGAGTGCAGCGGGAAGCAAACTCCATTAGTCCCATAGAAGTTGCGAAATAGCCCCTTGCAGGCAAGTGGAAGGAAGGCAACAATAAAACCGAACACCCATATCCCGATAAGGATGGTGACAGTTCGTCGCCAGCCAGGCGTCAAGTACTGGAAAGGGTAGACGATGCAGATGTATTTCTCCAGAGTGAGGTAAGTGAGGAGAAGAACTGATACCTCAGTGGACAGCATGGCCAAAGATCCAATGACCTGACACTGAATGCTGTCCATCCAGGCTTGTGCATGCCGGTTGTACTCGCCACGGAACTTCAGATCATATGCACCAATCATGAAAAGGTAGATTCCCATCAGCCCGTCTGCACCTGCATGGAAGAAAAGCTGTAATTTACAACATATTCAGAAGATATTTTTGATTGTAAAAACGGGCTAAACAACTTAACAATTCAGATCCAGCATATGAGCAATTTAACAATCCTTGGCATCTTTACCTCTTGAACTTGGTTCATTCAGTCATGAGCACAATGTCTGCTGAATGCTTTGAACACCAAAGAAAGACACCAACTTTGGCTGTTAAAGCAGTTCTCTTCCAAGGGCACCACAAAGCAGTTTCTTGGAAGTGAGAACAGAATCAAACCAAGACCACTCATGGCTCTACATGAAAGCCTTCCTGTCTACGATGTGGAAACGGATAACAACTAGCAGAGAGACAGCAGCCACTCACCCTTGGAAAGCCACACACACGAAAAGAAACAAAGGACAAATCACTGGATCACTGGAGGAGGTTATTTATGAAGAGCGCAGAGCCTTGTGCTCTGTTGTAAAAAAAGACAGAAATAAACAAACTCATTTTAAAGTTCTAAAAACAATTCTGTACAAGGCTGCCTATTTTGCAAGCTGAATATAAAAAACATAAATACATAAAACTTGTGCAGCATGCATTCAGAAATCTGAAGAAATCAGAAATACCCCCTTTGTCATGCTGCTGGCAATTGAGCTCAACACTACAGAACAGCTCAACCATAATAATCAAACCACTGGTGGCAGCATTCCCTGCCCTGATTATACAAATATAATCATGGCAGGGAGTATTGGCAGTCAGGATCAGATGTATAAAAGATGGGCATACACAAAGATTGCATCTGCAGCTTTACACATAAATATGGTATGTGTTTACAGAAATAAATAGTCTTATGCACATACTGCATTTACCCCAAGCATACATAGAATTAAACAGGGCTACAATTTATTTGAATCGTTCATCATTTTAGCTCAGCAAATAAATCTCAATAGTCTCTCTTCTACATTTGTATAAAAGGGCATTAAATGACTAGTTTGTCATTTAGGAAAATTAGCTCATTCACCTTTCAGATTGTTTCCATGAATCCATGTATATATCACCTATACCGCTTATCTGTCAGGGTCGCGGGGGAGCTGGAGCCTATCCCAGCTGACTACGGGCGAGAGGCGGGGTACACCCTGGACTGGTCGCCAGTCAATCGCAGGGCCAACACACAAAGACAGACAACCACACACTCTCACACTCACACCTAGGGGCAATGTAGAGTAGCCAATTAACCTAATGTGCATGTTTTTGGTATTGTGGGAGGAAGCCGGAGTACCCGGAGAAAACCCACACAGGCACAGGGAGAACATGCAAACTCCACATAGAAGGGCCCAGACCGGGATTCGAACCTGGAACCCTCTTGCTATGAGGCGACAGTGCTAACCACTGCACCACCATGTATACAAAGAGTGATATGGATATTTATGGATAACTGTTACACAACTGTTCACACTGTTAACATCTACAGTGTGAACAGATTTGTATCCGACCCCAAGCCAAGACCCCGATTCGCTCCCTGGGCGCCTGACCTGGCAGCCCAATGCTCCCGTGTGTTTCACTGCATGTTGTGTGTTGCATGTGCGTGTGTTTCAATCAGTGATGGGTTAAATGCAGAGGAAGAATTTCGTTATATATAAAAAATATACTCAGTTTGAAGTTTTGTTTTGTTTTTTTACAACCTGTTTTGTCTGCCTTCTTCATATTCATCACAATGTTTTGTTGACACTTTGTCAAAGCATATATTTAATTTGCAACTGTAAATCCACAGAGGACTCGCCACTTCTTCATCATCAGTCACTGCTCAATATTTAGTTCAAATTTCCCCTCTGGGGATCAATAATGAATTATCTTATCTTATCTTATCTTATCTTCTTTGATAATATATCAAATTAATTATTCAAACTCTCCTGATAGTAATTCCTTTGATATGGGGGGAAATAATGCTTCTCAAAAAGAATTTTTAAATGTCATGCACTGTATGATCATTAAAGACTCCTTTCATGTTTTTTATCTTGAAATTTGTCATGTGAAAACTGATCAGAGCAGCTGAGGTTCTGAATGATTCTCAGGCAACTTTTAGACATGACACATTCCTTAAATGTCATTCAAAGTTATTATTATTATAATTATTTTATTTATTTATGTTTTTTGCCAGTCCAGCTTGCATCATATATGCAGTGATCCAGTTTATTTGAAAGTCCTATGAGTACATCAAAGAGTTAGATTAAAGTTGACCTCTGGCAGACTCAATTGGGCTCAGAGCACTCTCTAACACGGTGCAGGGAGGCTACACGAGACCAGTGCCCAGCAGCATGGAAAGAGAAAAAATGTTTAGAGAAAAAACAAATAAAGAAGATGTTAGAGAAAAGCTCAGGAAGCATAGCTCTTTCTTAACGTCCCAGTTAACTCTTTTTCCACATCTAAACTACAATATTCATAACTCAAACTCAATATACAAGTCTTAACTTTGTTTCTTTTCATAACAGTTCAGACTCAACTATGTCCCACTTTAAAAACTGAATTAAGGCAACATTTGGACATGTCTTGCTTTGCACAAAGACACATAATCCCCTGTTGCTGGAAAAGAAGCAAAGAATGAATATTATCTAGACTATTTCGCTTGTGTTAATTACCTTAAGCTCTGTTTTTGTCTGGTTTCAGCCACCGGAAATTAGTGTGCTGCTGCAAATGGTCCCCACTGACATTGTAGTAATAAACTTTTAAAGGTCAACATATTAAGCGAGCCACAAAGTGAGATAATGAATAACGACTGTCATCCTCCGCATGGCTTTCATTGTGGATGTAGCAGAAAAGAGAGCAGATATGCGCTCTAACATAGAAATTCTGCTCTGCATATGCTCAGCTGCTCTGAGACCTCCATATCCATATAGAAATCCATATAGGAGCCATGAGCTGTGTAATGCCAGAAGAGGCACACAGTAATGTAAACAGTAATGATAGGTAACTCTGCGGTTACCACGGAATTTCCTTCCTGGGAATAATGAACAGATAGATTCATTCAGTGATATCCAATATCAGGGAACTCCTTTGAACGTAGCTTTACTTACTTTATATTCACTTCAGGATGAATTCATTTTCCTTCCATCTATTATAATGTCACAGCGAGACCAACACTGAACATCAATCAGAAGCTACTGTGCCAAACTGTTTTAGGTTGACTGACTGCTGCTAATAAAAAAAAAAAAAAAAATCTTTTGCCTTTAATTCTGCTTTGTTTCAGAAAGAACTTTCTTCCTGCAAAACAAAGTCCTGCAGAAGAAGAAGCTCTTCAACAAACTGCCACTGCAGTTACCTGAATGCAATCACATACAGACATCCAAATATGAATATGAATCCAAACACCACAGTTACATTTATAGAATAAGTCAGTGCTTTCTTGTGAAGAAGTTTTAAAATTGAGTTATATTCCAAATCTATGGATAATATTGTGGAAAATACTGTGAGCTATAAAGATGAATATGTATCTTTATCTTAAGTATAACTTTTGTTATCTTGGTAGATGAGTCAGTTGAAGTGCTGCTATTTAATGAAAAACTGCATTCATTGGACTGTTATATTTGCGATTGTTCCATACTACTATGGCCAGTTTTGTCCTATGAATAATTTCTTGTAAGTCAGATGGAAGATATTGCATTTTGGAATACGATTTTATTATTTCTACATTTAGTATTATTCATGAGGATGTCTAATAGTGTGTGTAAGATGAAATCAGCATTGATGAAACACACTGATAAACACATTGGGAACTACCTTCAAATTTCCTACTGAGTTCGGAAATCTGTTTAATTCACAAACAGAAAACTTAAATATGTTGCAGAATTTGTCTACACACTTTTCCACTCCTGTGGTTGTATTTGGCACGCATCCAGAGACTAAAGTCAAATCTGTAAGTGAGATGAAGCGGTAATTAGGTTGTAAATTCTTCAGGCCAATATGTGTTATTGGGCAGTAAATACCACAGCCTTTATTCCTGTATGTCCTGTAGAAACTGGAACTCTGGTTTCCACCACATCCCTCCATTGAATGAAGTGTGACTTACAGCAGAGTGAGATGATGCACATGGCATGGAGTTTGTTCTCTGATCGGATGTACGACCGCATGCAGATGACGAAGATGTTGCCGAAGCACGTGGTGGCAGAGACCACCCAGACGAAGACCCTCAGCACGATGTTGGCCAGCAGGTCTTCGAAGGACGAGATGCCATCAGTGTTGGGTTTGCAGCTGCGCACATGAGGAGCATAGCCACAGTACTGGAATTTTTTAAAGTAGCTGTAATGACAGATTAAAGGAGATTTAAGCAAAAAGATCAGGAAGCCTATTTAGTTACAGAAAAGCAGAAGCAGTGACAGTGACAGTGGGAAAAAAAAGTGTGGCGATTTTGCAGAGGGATTTGATTTTGATTTGAACCTTGGGGTTGAACTATTGGAGTGCTGCGCTTTAGAGGTGGTGAACCTAATCAAAAAATTCATTTGGATCCAAACTGAAGCTTTTCCTTTTTCACTATATCTTCATGAGTTGTCTGAAGAATTCATTCAGGCAAGATTTAACTGTGATCATTGGAAGCTTCAGCTCAACCAAATAATAAACAGCAAAGAGGTACAGATAATAGTAAAAAAGCCCAATAACATCAGTAAAAGGCGATGAAAACATCCAAGGCAATATCAAAACAACGTGCACAAGTGCAAAACAAAGCTTGGAGGAACAATTTGACAAAAATCAAAGATTACAAATACTAAAACAACTAAGAGCAACCAAAAGCCATTGAGAACATCCACATCTTGAGGCCTCTCTTCATCGTTTGTGAACAATGAATTGAAAGCAGAAAACTATTTTAAGGTTTGGTGCCTCCACACCGAAGGCACACTCTCCCTTACAAGCTAGCCTTGATTGTGTAACAGTTAACAGCAGTTCTTCTGAGGATCAAAGAGGCCTTAGAACTGGAGTAGGGGCAGAGACATGTTGAAATATAGGCCTTTACAAAAAATAAACAACAAACTCTTCACATCAGTCCTGGATTTGACAGTGCTGCTGCAGCTGCAGGACAGACAAACAGGATCGGCCAACACTCAGGTTAATCTAGCCGAGAGCAGATGAATGCAGCGTTGCCAGTCTTCATATTGTTAAGAACAGGAGAGAGACCTTTCCTTGCAGATAATCACACGAGGTGATGCTTCTCGCAACACCCCACTTCCCATAACACAAAAATGGATATATGTTAATACCATGAGATTAGAGGGGAAGATCAGCTCCATGTGTGATTAGAAAAGAGCAGAGGAGCAGGAGAGCAGTGTGGAGAAAGGCACTTTAAATGCGAACCAGTGCTGTACGGCTGCATTCACATGATAAGAAATTTGCTCTTTGCTCACGGCGAGGCAGGGCGCCGAGCAGAGTGCAACAGGTATGCACTTCATCACTTCTTACTTTCCTTTTCTTCTGTAAAAACAAATGAGAATCACTACGTAACATAATCTTGGGATTTACTGCCGCTGTGCTGATATTTTCTGGTCAACATCCATTTGTATAGCTGTGCATGTGATGTGATACAATCATAGCTCCAGTCACTGTGTCTGAAAACCGTTGAGATTTTTTTTATTCTCCGCCTCTACCTCCCCTGCTTGCACGTGTCGCTTCAGGCTAAGTCACGAAAAGTTGTTATCTCATTGGTCGTACTTCCAAAGGTCAAGGATCAAAGTTGAAATAATTTCAACTTTGGGCACAGGGCTCTGGTGAGTTGTGTTCCACATGACGGTTAGGACTTTACCAATTTGGATGTCAACGCTCTCCCTTTATAAAAACAAAGACACAGACAGCACATAGTGATATTACTGCTTATCAAGTGTGGACAGCTTACTGCTTGCACAGAAAACTGACAATCGTGCAGCCCTTCTGCCTCCTGTGTGTCCCTGGCATAGCAAAATGTCTTTCCAAGAATAATGTCCATTCAGCTCACAGTTAAGAGTTTTTACAAAACTATCAGAGAAATACACTCAATGAAAAGAGGATTATCCAGAGCAACAGGGGAACTCGTTCCACACAGAGATATCACTTCTGAAAGATTTCACAATATCATTTCCGATGCTGAAAGCAGGACAAAAAACATCAAAATCTGGACAAATAAAGCACACAAACAAGCAAACAAAAGCTGCATAGCTAGATAACTTTAAGCTAGAGGTTTAGTGAGAAGCCGTATCTTTTGCATCTGTTGCAATTTGGGTGAACTGGCCATAACTATCTGTATCTACTGTATCTTCCCAGAACTTGAATGACACATACAGAATGAAGTGCACTGAAGAGTTTCTGTGAATGTACGCTGAGCTGAAAGAGCATTCATTTTCCCTCTGTCGCACGCTTTTCAAGACCTGCACAGCTGTGGCTTGAGCTGTTTTACCCACAGAAAAGATGGATTAAACTAAGCCTCGCTCCAACATCTCCCAGGTGGAGCAGAGCCTGACAGTCCAGATAAGGCCAGCTCGTGCCTCACCGCTAGAAACCTGTGTGATATACAGTCTACATGACAGCCCACAAATGACAGAAAAACACAGCGCATGACAATGGAGTACTTACATATGAGTCAAGTATTTGAGAGGTTCAAACATCCTCCGTTGTATGTTTTCAATCTCTATTCCTTCTATGCTCCTGGAGAATATAGAAACATTGAGTCACATGCCACACACACAATAGTCACAATACAGTAGCCCCAGCACTGATTTATACTGACTCCTCAGCAAAGAGCCTTTGAAGGACTAAATAAGAAAGATTACATTAGGCCAAATACATTTTGTTTCATTTGTCAATATAGACTTTGACTTTTGTATGATCTCATGTTTGCCTCTCAAATGAAAGAGCACATTAATCACATAAAAGCCAGACATCACTGGCAGACCCTCACGCAGCGAATGTTGTGAACCTCGCAAAATGGAACCTTGAGAGAATAATAACCTCCTCCTTTGCCAGGATCTTTCTTCTTTTTTTTCTTATTTTTCATTTTTCTCGTTTTTATAGCAGCTTATTTCATACTTACAATGACTTCAACTTAGCCAGCTTGTCAAAGTGGTCAACTTGGAGCTTCACAAGGGGATTGTATGATATATTCCTGGAAAATTAAAATATTAAAAAATATATATTAAATAAAATGTATTAAAATATGTAAATATATTAAAATATAAATAAATATATTAAATTAAACTTGGTAATGAAAATCAGTTACAGAACATTCATCCAGTTTTTTAAAGACAGTACATAATGCATTGTGGTTAGCAGAACAAGTTCACCAGGCAGAATATGTGATATTCATCCACAACAACGTTTGCTTTCTGTACAAGATTCAGTACACAGTCTGCCAAACTGGGTCTACTCAAAGTTGTAATTTTTAGGATTTTCTAAAAATCAGACCCCATCTTTCATACGATTTATGTTCAGTATTTTATTCTGTAATAGTCATTCAACATACACTATTTATAATTAGTAATTATCTCTTTTGTAGCAGTTTTCATTGATGACTGAAGAACCTGGGAATTACAGGGAATTCATGGAGGCTGATTTTTATTTATCACATTTCAATTTCATTTATCACAGCCACACTGTTTGCTGTTCACTCTCTTTATACTGTGACATATTAATTTACTGCTAATGCAAGCAGAGGAGTCTACTGCGGCTTCAAGGCACAGAGGCTTTTATCGTGCAGCAGCCACAGGAAATACAATCTGTTCTATCACTATGGTTAGCCAGACTTGGTTATTAGAATTCCATTTACATAACAAGACAACGGTCATTTTCAGCATTGTTTGACAGGGGATTTTTGCAAAGGAGTAATGAATCAAGAATGAACAGCCGCAGTGCGCTGCTGGATGAACAGAGGTTAGGCTGCACAGCTTCCAACCCCTCAGCAAGGTAACGAACTTTACTGTGTTCCGTTACGTGACTAAAATCTTAAGGATTACAACTTTAATTAACGTTAATTCACACAAAACGCACCTGGCTTGATATATGAGTTAATCTGACTGATACATAATCAAAGGGAATGTGTTTTGTATTCACTTAATGCATTGAGATGAAATCTGCAATAAATGACTCTGTTGTCAATTCCTATCACAATCAAAAAATAAACATTGCTAAATATTCACAGACTAGGTATACATGCACAAACACACACACACACACAGTGTACATCCCAGTGTATTTGTGTAAACAGAACTCACAGTTGGAGCAAATCCCCCAGTAAGACAAAGAGATTGGGAGGGATCGCCACCAGTCTGTTGTTAGACAGATCCCTGTGCACCAAGACAAATCCACATTGGTTCCCCAAAGACAACAAAACAACAAACTAATGTTGATGTACTGCGCTGGTGGGCTGACATATTTATACAGAAATAAAAAATAACCAACCTCTGTGACTCCTGCAATGTACAGACTGCCTAACATGCACACTGAAAACAGCAGCCCAGCAATACTGTCTCTGTGTGTTTATGTCATTTAATCGTTTTGATGCACCCACAGTTTTCTTTAGTCCCAACAGCCTGTGTTCTTGAATTTCCCTCGGGATCAATAAAGTATCTACCTATCTATCTATCTATCCATCTATCTATCGATCTATCTACAGCCATCAGTGCAGAAAAGTGTGAGTGTTACAGTCTGTTTCGATAAGTGCCTTCCCACGTTACTGCTCCCCTTTATGTTTGTGAAAATCTGAATCTCACTGATACACAGCAAAAAAAGTATTGAAGTGATGCCGTCTGCTGTAATGTCTGTTTGCTGCATCATAAAACTCAGTGGTCGTCTATTGGACATCTGTGATAGAGCTACCTCCTCTGACTGTAGCCTTATTCTGTGGTGCAGTTTACAAACTAATCAAGTACTGCATGAAAGTACAAATTTGATGAACTTTTACGTTCCATTTTATACAACTTTATACTTATACTATACTACTCATTGATTTACTGCACTGTATGACACGTTTCAGATTACAATTTTTCCATACCTTTCCTGTCCAGTGAAAGCCACGTATCACCATATTTGTTGATTTTGAATGTTTCTGATGAACTATGGAATTAAATGCTCCTTTATAGCTTGAGAAAATTATCCTTCCTCTCTTAGTGCTCTTAATACACTATTAAAAACCGTCTTGGGTTAGCTGCAGCATGTATTATAACAAAACTGCAACTCATTTGTTCCTATTAAAGTAAACCTTTAAAATGTATCATACATTTATCGCTTCATTTTCATCATCAAAGGCTTTGAAATTTACTAAAACAGCTGTTCACTTTAGTTTTTAGCCGATGTTTCTGGAACAGAAGCAAGCAGTGCATTTATTGGGGACTTTTTTCAGCTGCAGATAAATAGACCTTCTATGCAGTTGTACATGTTTACCACAGAACAGTACAGGAAGCATTTACTCAAATTAAAGTGTGCACGTTCACAGTAATGAAGGAACATGTCAGCCAGAGTAGAGCTCTATGGCACAGAGAATAAGATACATCAGGCTTTACTACACCTGTTAAAATAAAAGGATCTATTCATCGTTGGCTTTGCTCATTTCATGTGACTTGTCGGCAGTAACAAATTATAGAACTTGTTACCCTTTAAAAATACATTTAGATTGATAAGAAAAAAGCCTTTTAGTTACAGTACTTGTCATTAGTTGGGTTTAATACTCACCTCAGTCAAATGGCAGAAAATGTTACCTATGGACAGTTAAGCATACAAAGTCTTGCCTTTTTTTAAGTATGTGAGTCTCTAAGACTGACTGATGTAAAAAAAGGTTTTAGTTATGGTGATTTTATGGTGATTTTATTGTACATTTATTAGACAGGACATGTTGTCTGGTCATAAAATCTCCACAAACCATTTGTCGCCCACAAATCCACAGAGGCAAAAAAGTGTAAATCAATAGATTTCAGAAGACTGTAAGAAAAGAAGTGCTTGGACTCAAGAGGCTTTTAAGGCTGTTTGCAAAGACTTTTACAGAATGCTGTCAGCAAATGTTATGTCACATAAAAAGAAAGAAACACAGGATGGGCACTTTGCAAAGATCACAGCAAGACGCTCTGTGCAACACTCAAGTAGTAAAAAGTACAGATGTGCAGATATCTTAAGGTATCTTATTTATGAGTCAGTAATAGGAAAGGTACTGAAGAGAGTGGTGTCCATTGATATACAGCACAAAGAAAAGCACTGATCTTGACTGACTGATGCTCAAGTTTACATCACTTAGATGTTTCACGATGCGACATGGACATGAGGTGAACATTTGTATATCCTAGAAAAACCAATAAGGGGAAACTGTGTTGAAACTGTTAAAAAAATAGCTTACTGATTATTTTTTCATTTTTGTGGTCAATGAACTATGTTATAGTTTGTTTTTCGTTTTTATTCATATTTTAGAAGTGCGTGGAAGTCAGAAATCATAAATGCAACAAACTCAATAGGTTCCCTGACTATTCACACAGACACTGTCATGGCTTATTGGCTCCATGTGAAATAAATTATGGTCTACATTTCCAATTTTTCTTTACTTCTGCTGGTGTTTCATAAATTTTCACTCGTGACACTCGTGGATGTCCAGAATGACTCACATTTGAAATGCGCCATTTCAATTTCTTTTTGCCACAATCTTAAAGGTTGTGAAATTCTTCCCATACAGTTTTGTTCACATAATCAAACAAAAATAACTTACAATTCTCCAAGCTTTTGGAGGACTGAGAAAGCTTGCTCATGTATATGGCTGATCCTGTTCCTCTGTAAAACCCTGGCAATAGATACAAAAAAAACAAACAAAAAAAACAAATTATATTACTCCTTTTTTGACCTTCATAATCCTATTTAATGTATTAATGTCAGCATTTACAGCTAGGAGGCCTAGCTGTAACTCAGACTTTGAGAAAACGAAGCTGATTTGCAAGCCTCTCAAGGAAATTTAAGTAAAAGTCAAATTAATTAAAAGCAAAGAAAAAAACTGCCTTTGCGGTTCAATGAATTATGTAAATGTATACTTACAGAACTGTCAGCATACTGCATGAGCGTAATGAGCCATTTCCAATGCTTTCGATGAGATTTCCCTCCAAATCCCTGCAAGAACATAACACACAGACAAACATGCACCCACACAATAATTTCATCAAGAGACATGGCACTTTAACGACAAGACAGCTTTTGATTTATTGACGTCCTACTTACAGCCAGTTCAGTCTTGGCATTTCTCGACAGATGTCATCCAGCGTTGTCAAAGAGTTGTTCAACAAAACCCTGTCAATCAGCCAGACACAATGTAACGAGGTGCATCGCATTGTCAAACAACGGCTCTTAAACAAAGAACTTCTGATGATTTGAGAGGACATCACAGCAACCAAAAAAATCTCTGACTGCTGTAGCATAAACTCACAGTAAAACAAGGGAGTTCAGCCCCGAAAAGGTCATGGTAGACATTTGATGGATGTTGTTATTTTCCAGGATCCTGCAACAAAAAACAAGTCATGTTTGTTTCACTGCTGCAAATCGACATTTACATGAAGTAAAATATCCATATACTGTGCATGGAGCATTTTGTATTCCTTTGGTGTGGAGTGTTCTTTCAGAAGAGAATAAACATACAACCACTCCAGCTTGTGCAGGTCCTGGAACACCCCTGGCATCAGGACAGATATCTTGTTGTAGCTCAGATATCTAAGAGGGGAAAGATGAGTGTCAAAAGTCACCTGAAGGGGATGCTCCCTGAATGAATGAATGGGAAAACTTGCTCCCTGTTGCTTTTATTGCATATACCATATATGTACTACTAGCAGTTTCAGCAAGGTATTCTGACTGTAGTCAATAGTTCAAACTCATTATACAGATTTTTCTTTACTGGTTACTACATGCAATCACTTTCTTAGGATCCATTTAAGAAGAAGAATCCCTTTTATTGGCAGTATATATATTTTTACATACACACACTGAATTTGTCTTCTGCATTTGACCCATCCTTAGTTGAACACACATGCAACACCCAGCAAATTCCATGCAGTGAAACACACACAGGAGCAGTGGGCATTTTTCCATTTCGCATGTGACCAAGCTTTGATGTCGAGAAACAAGTTTCGGAAGGAATGTGAACACCAAAATCCATCCATCCATTTTCTATACCACTTATGCGTCAGGGTTGGGGGGGGGGGGCTGGAGTCTATCCCAGCTGACTACGGGCGAGACCTAGGGGCAATGTAGACTAGCCAATTAACCTAATGTGCATGAGGAAGCCGGAGAACCCAGAGAAAACCCACGCAGGCACAGGAAGAACATGCAAACTCTACGTGCTAACCACAGCACCACCGTGTCGCCCGTGAACACCAAAATATTACACCAATACAGAATTGACGTCATTTTAAAACTACATGGATTAATCTGCTGCTGTAACAGCCTCTGCGTTTCTGGGAAAGCTTTCCACAATATAACGGCATCTTGCTGGAGAGATTTGCTCCAATTCAGCCAGAACAGCATTAGTAGTCAGACAATGATGCTGGGTGATAAGAGCTGCTTCACTTTCCAAGATGCATGCTCAGTGGGATAGAGGGACACTGACCACTTTTTCATATCGAGATAGTAATTTCAAAGAGTGCAAATTTCAAATAGGAAGAGCTGGAATTTCAATCAAAGCTCACATAATTAACAGTGCCTTAACAGGATAATGCAAGTGAAAGTTAAGGCGGCAACTTCATTTCCCCAGTTGTAATGAGAACTTGAATTTCTGCTCAACTAAAAAAGATATACCACTAATATCATATTTCAACAAATGTGGGCAAATAGATCAAAATTAATAGGAAGGAAAGGGAGGGAAAACTAGGAAGGTTTCTCTATCTATCTATCAATGCTTTTTTTTCTTGGTTCATTATAAAAAACCTCAACAACAAGCAACTTTATCATCTTATCCGATTTTTCTTATGTACAAACCAAAATGCTCTAGTTTATAAAAAGAACTGCATGTTATAAAAATGTCATCTAAGCAGGATGAACAAAACAGCCTGCCTGAACTAACACTCTGCTTCTTGTACATACAAAGATGAACAGTCTTTGTTCTGTTTGCTTGATTACTGAATGATATGCGTTATGATATGCATTATAAACTAACAAACGGACTTACAGTCTTGTTAAATTATAAAGCCCTCTGAATGCATCGGGACTCACATCTTGAATTCTGTTGTGTTGCAGATATCTGCATAAAAAGCACAAAACACTTTAATATAGTGTATCATTTGAATCATGAATGAACAATGTGAGAAAAATAAATAACCCTTGAGCTTGTTCGTTGAATAATAAAACACACACACACATGGACACATTTGTTGAGTCAGAAATAAATCTTTGTCTACACTAAGAAAGAGTCTTAATTAGGGAAATAAGCCCAGAAAAATTAGTATATGATGTCAAACAATCAGTCTGTTGAATAGCAGACATTTTTTATAGCACATACTGAGAACTTAACAAATCTCTACTAGATAGATAGATACTTTCTTGATCCCGAGGGAAATTCAAGACAGCTGTGCTTCACCTCTAGGTGTATTGTACACATCTGGCTGCTCATTCTGAGGTTTATGCAGAGCTCAGGGAAGCTTTCAATCCAGTCAAACCTTCAGAACATTGACTAAAGGCTGACAGGCTGACACAACCAGATGATTCCTGGCAGGGGATCAGGCCTCCAGTCAGTGGCACTGTGTGAGGCTGATAAACAACACACATGCGCATTAAATGAATCTGAGCGCAGAACAGAACAATAACGTCTGTCAGTAGTTGTCTTAGTCTTACATAGATCAGCTTTGTAGTCCTGACAACCGTTTGTCGCATTTGTCACTGAAAGGCTCATCATTTTCTTGGCTCTACGTTATCATCTATGCAAGTAATACTCTTCTATTATAGAGGAGACTTATCAGAACAAAAGTGAATAAAGGTAAGGCAGTAAATGGCAAATTAATTAAAATTAAAATTTAAAAAAGTAATAAAAATGTCAAAAAAAACCATTAAATAAAAAAATAGAATACACACACAAACTCAGTCTACAATTCATGGGAAACTCACAGTTTCTGTAGGCTCTGGTACTTAAAGAATGCGTTTGCTCGCAGTTTCTGAAGCTGGTTCCTTTGTAGGGACCTGAAGGATGGGAAGAGACTCAAATCAGAACACATAATGAGGTTTACATTAACAACACGCATTGTCACTCCTGCAGGTTCTAACTGTAACATGTAGGTTTAAATGATTAAGTGTTAAAATGTCCAATGAATGTGTCTTTGAGCCTCAAAATGAAAACAGCTACATAATGTTAGTCACCCGTCTGTCACCTTTGTACATTGAGGCAATTACCAGAAAATCTAATCTGTAAACACAGTAAACTGTAGTTGTTTTAATTGTGTGTTATCAAAGAGATTTATCTCAGAGAGACCCAGAGTATCCAGCTGATTCCAAAGCTTTTAGCGGATTAAAGGATGATAAAAGGCTCATCGACTCACAGACTGACATGTCAAGCACTTGGAAGTCAGTTTTGGGACCACAAAATGTTTCCTCACTGTTAACGCTATCTGTTTGGGCTTGCTGCTCTCTAAAGTCCTGGTCAGATCAAAGTTTCAATAACAGTAACAAGGTGACATAATTTGATGTGCCTTAACATATAAACAAGCACAGTGATAGTGAGTGTGTGGCTGAGGAAGAGAAAGAAGGCAGAAGAAAGTGATGGTGAATGCGAGGAAGAGGAAAAGGTTAGCAGTGGAACTGTCAGCTAGCAGTAAACTGAAAAGCTTGTGTGATACAGACATGATGAGATGACACATGCAATACTTTGTTTCTATGGCAACAGTGAAGAGTATTCCACTAAACATACATTTATACTTTTTTTACTGTAAACACACTGGGCCTCATCCAAGAACATTTTTGCATTTTTCTCCTAAATCTCAATTACTTTTTTTTGTTTTTTTGTCAGCTTTGTGAGTAAATCCCACCTGTTTGTGAGTAGATGTGCATTTGAGAAATGATCATTGGCATAATCAGTGCCCCTAAAACTGACATAAAGCTACCTGTTCCACCTCAACGTGGCCAAGTTTTATTAACAAACTTATTACCAAAGAGTAAAAAACAACACCTGGAGTCCTGCTTTTGGAAATAGGCTGTTGCAAAAAACTGAGGGATGTCATACTTCACAGCTGTTAGGGTCCATTTCCTTTCCGGACATGGTCAGTCTAAGAGTCACTTTGACTCTAGCAGACAGTATATGGACAAATGTGTAGTAAATCAAACAAGCCTTCAGGCGAGTACTGTTGTGTGTAAACAAAGTAGTGCATTATGGAGCAGATAAACAGCCGTCTGGGAACAGAGTGTCAAAACTCAGTACCCACTAAATATGATTTCATTTGTCTTTTCATTTTTTAGAGTTCATATAATACAGTAACGTGACTAATTCGTTTCAGTTTATCTCTTCAAAGCACCCGCTCTCTCTAAATCTTTCTCAAAGAAAATGAATGAAAAGAATGAAAAATTCGCATGAAAAAAGAAGTTATGTGTTTACAATTTCAGTGCTCACTTATGAATCAGGTGGCTAGTTGCCCCTCCTGCAGTAAGTAAATGTAATTAAAGACGCTCACCTGGATGAGAAAGCACATCTGTGTCTTAGCCAGTGTTCAGTATTTGGTGAGCTGCTTTGTCTCTCAATATTCCAAAAGAGATTGTCACGTTGAAACATTGGCAGTTCATCACAACTCCTTCAAACCACCATTTTATCTACCCGATCTTTTATCTTAGAATCATGGTGCCCATAAATGTAAGAAATAACTTCAAAGATTGCCAACATTTGATGAAAGTCAGAATTATTTTGCTAGTTGGTTCCAAATTTTATTTTCAATGAGAAAAATCTTTTGCTTTAGTCAGCTGTATTTTAAACGCACTAAAGAGAGGCGGGCTAATCCAGGCAATGTGGGACGACTGTAAAAGATCATACAACCTAAATATGCCATAAAGAAAATGCAGAACAAAATGATGCTGTGCCAGTGTCAAAGCAGATATTATGTGAGAGATAATGAGGACAGGCCTTCATCATAATTGTGTTAATGTTCCAGGTCACATAAAAACAGCCTAAAACGATGGGTAAAGACTGAAAAGGGGACGCACTTTCTTTGACAAAGTTTGTAATGAAGTTCACATGTCCTTGGAGAAAATGTGTTAAGAAGGCAAAAAAAAAAAGTATTTCATACAACTTTCTCAAAAGAATTTCAATTTGAATTACATACTTTTTTACAAAGAACTTCAGAGATGTAAGAAACCACCTGTGTGATGCTGGCTCTGTCAAGACTTTCAAGGTCATACACGACTCTTCAGCTGAACGTGAAGGGGTCGCATTCATCACTTTCACTCCCAACACACGTTCATCTTAAATTCAGGCTTCAAGTAACTTACTCACTCATGTGGGGCAATGAAAGGTACTAACAGTGGCAGGCTGCGTCTGCTACAGCACTTCTCACATGCTGTGACAGTCAGGATGAAGGGTTCCTGCTTGAAATCTGGGATATGGAATAAATAAGGGGATAGTTTTTACTCACATCATAGTGACATTTATCGCTACCACTGGAATATCTCGAAGCTGTGTGCTGTCACAGTCCAGCTCCAGGTCTCGACACTGGCAAAGCTCAGGAACAACACCCAGCACTGAGAGATGGATGGGAGAGGCAAGGTACATCAGAAGGTCCGTCAGTCAACGCATCATATTGGGAGTACAAGTGTCAAGAATGGAGCTATCTGGAGGAATGGCAACATAGAGCTGCTGGAGGAGAAAGGAAAGAATGAAAACCAGAATATATTAAAAGTGCCTTGGAGTCGGCAGTTAGTAACAGAACCTGGTCTCACAAGATTGCTTTTTGAATATCCCTGGGTTAAACCTGCTTTGATTATCTTTCATTAAATCTTAGCTCAGATATGCAATGACCAAATAAGATTGTTTAATCAGTCCTTTGACTCAAATGAAAGTCAGATTGAGGACACATCATTATTAGCCACAAAGGATAGTTTATGAAAGGCTCCCCTTTGACAAGCAAACACATTTTCATTTTCAGAGATACTGTAATTACAGGTGAGAGAAATACATTTTAGAAAACTTAATGTTTAATGTTTGACACATCTGATAATCAGAGATGTTATGAGCAAATCCAGATGATTTGATAAGAGATTTTGACATGGTTTATCTGCTGATGCAAGCACTGCATTACCATACTAAATCTGAAGAATAGTAGTCAACTGGGAGAAAATTATTTTTAAAATGTTTTTATAATATGTACAACCCCAGTGGAGATAAATGCTCTGCTTTGCAGTTTTAATGAAATGCAGGACCACACAGAAACTCCATTGAGCAGCCACATTCTATTGAGCCTGGAAATAGTAACACCCAGGTGGATCTCCACATGACTTAATGATGTCAGTCTGAGGTCATTTAAAATATTGCAAATTATACGGCCAGAAAAGCTGCAGTCAACCAGAGAAAATCTTGTGTGACTGAAATTCTACCTACCCTTCAAACAATCAGTGGGTCAGTCGGAAAGAAAAAACATGCCCATTTCATTTTCTGTAAATTAACTAAATCAGCCACACTGCACTCAGTGCACTTATAGCCTAAATGGATTATAAATAAACCTAAAAAGATATTTGCATATCAAATTACATGATTTATTTAATCTATTAAATATATTTACATGATTTCCACAATGTAACTACACTAACTAATGTAGAACAAGAGCTACTGACAGAGATAATATTTTGTTTTATAATAATAACAATAATGATGATAATGACCAGCGGTTTTCATTTCTGCATCTTTGGCAGGGCTCTCCTTCCTCTGGTGTTTGCTGCAGTTTCACATCTCTCACACCCTGGTGCTCTGTTTTTATTTTCTGGCCTGACGCGTGAGCTGTATTTTTGGTCTTCTGTGCCTCTCTGGGCATCTCTTACTGCCTCTTATTTAAGGCACCATGTAGTATTGGCTGCTACTTCTTAATTTCCTCACCGTGACACACTCTAGCTATAATAAATCTAATGTGAGTTAAGGATCTAACTACAATGACTACTGCTACAATGAGTTTTGCACCTCTCAGGCCTACAATAGTCCCATCTCTGATCAGTTCTCCTCTTAGATCTCCAAACACTTCCAAACCTTTTGCTCACACAGAGTTTATCAAAAGCTTGTTTCACATCTCCATGAGATTTTTTCTGATCATCATTAAAGGGCAGGACATTTAATACGTCTTCAGGTCCATCCCCTACGAGTGTACATCCATGTATTTAATTGAAATTTTTGTGTCTGTTTGTCGTGACTTCATGCTATTTTGAAGCACTCCAATTTTTTTTTTCCTCTTCGGCCATTCACTTGCATTATTAAAATCAAACTTTTCTGGTGAATTCAGTTCGCTGCTATATGGAGCTGCTGCGGCTCATTTTTTCTGCCTTCCGGTCAGTTTTCTGTTAATATGCACGTTTACAGGTATACCGTACTTGTCTGACTTATCCAGCACCTCACATCTGTTTCCACCATCCCTTGTTTTATCAAAGATCAAGGTAACTTCTTTGTCCTTCTACGACACTGGGTCTTTGTTTGCAGTCCCTTTCATGCTGCAAAAAATGAACATGTACACAGGTAAAAAAAATAAATAAAATACGGCCATATATATATTGGGGAACACTGTCTGTTGACTTTGACTGCTTGAGAACTAGGAATCACAAAAACAGAGTCGAGAGAGTGCAACAGCTTGATCCAGGATGTTGTGGTGGAGACTCATCATAGCAGTCTGATTTTCCGTTGCTTGATGGCCACTTTGTCCATTTCATATTACTGTAAGTGGACATTAGCTATGAGAGAGACAAGCATGCATCTTGGCTCCATTTCCACTCCCCCCAGGTGCAGTCTGGATGAACAGTTGAAATGTTTTGTGGGCAGTGATCATCTTAAAAATATCTGCTGCTCTTAATCCAAACCTTAAGTGTATTTTTCTTTTTTTTCTTTTCTTCAGCAATCAAGTAAAATAAAAGAAAAAAGCAAAACAAAAAACAACAGATTAAAATAAAAATGTAGCAAATTTGAAGGAACTACTACCGCATAGTTACAGCCATAGTTAACATTTTTTTTAGTGGTTCTGTTCTTTACACAGGACTTGCAGACCTTTTTTTGTCTCATGAAGGAGAAAAACTTTTCCTCTCCTTTATTCTGATTGCTCATTATGTTATTATCTATAATAACAACTCAGTTTGAGGTTGCTCTTCACATATTTCAGCCAAAAGATACACCAGCACAACGTCCATACATTGGGTTGAACATGCATTCTGATAGGTTTTTAGAAAAGAGCATTATGTAGAATCTTACAAATCACACTGCCTTAACAATATGACCCCGCAGTGTATATTTGACATCTTTATACACCTTCAAAAAGACTGGTAAACAGAGACAAAGAAAAATAATTAGTACAGCAGTAAGAGACACAGCTTTGACTCCCACACTGACCAGTTTAAAGAAGCCTACAGGGTGCAGACAACACTATTTTGAAATTGATTTTTTAACTCATTTGGGTTGATGATTGATCATTTTTAATGAGGTCTACATGCATAAAATCTATTTCAGTTAAAGGGCTGAACCAATAAAATAAAAACACTGCATTCGACATTGCATTAAATACGATAAGATAGGCCTTTATTAGTCCCACATTGGGGATACTCACAAATCCCTTCCATGATTAGCTACATCACTGTGGAGAGGTTTATGTTGTGAGAAAACTCCTCATAAGGTCTTCCAAATACATCTATATGAGTGGCATTGAACAGACCCCATACAAATACAACTTGATGATGGTTTCCTGAAGAATGGAAACCTGGATTCCGTCCAGAAACCAGGCCTGCATCTACAGTTGAATCAGGGTTTCAGACAGGGCTAGATGAGCTGCAGTAAAATCTTGCTTGTAAACATGGATCTAAATGGATACAGCATGGATGTCAGCTTTCAAACTACTGTCACATTAGTGGGAGAGTAAATAAGCACAAGCTAAGGAAAGCCCTTATTCAGAATAAAATATTATAATTCACTGTGAGCAAAAAATTCACAAAATGTCACAGCAAAGTTGAAACCTGACAATGTGATTTCCTTTGACATGTGGGTTTTCATCGTCAGGACTTTCTAATTTAGTGCAGGTGGCAAATTAAAAGTATAATTACGTCAATGATTAGGCCATGCATGCATAATTCATTTTTACATTGATCAAGTCTGACAAATCAACAACTGACTAAATATATGGCCATCAAAATATTTACTTCAAAGTACCTGACAAAAATCATGATGAACTTGAAGTAAACTGATAGTACTTCACACTCGGTTTCATTTGCATGATACGTTTAACTTTCGAAACAAGAAAGCCCTTACTAGCCTTGGTTGACATAATGTGAGAGCTGGATAAAATTGGTTTGTTTGCAATAAATATAATAGGGGTTTTCACAGATGACAGATGACTCACACTCTGAGTATAACAAATAAATTTGACTATGCTAAAGAGGCAATTGTTCTTTGGAAACAACTACTATGTTTGTATGTTATTTTTATTTATATCCATATATCCATTTATACATTTTATTTTATTTATTCCGCTACTTAATACTATATTTTCTGCCATTTGTGAAGCTTCTGAAGCAGATAAATAGATATGGTAGATGCTGTTAAGCTGCCAGTATGCTTCATCACAACTGCCCGCGAGATGTTCTTTTTTGCTGTAACCTGTTGGTTTGGATTCACTTGGTTATTATTGCAAACACTTGGCAACAGTGGCAAGGAAAAACTTCCTTTTAAAAGGCAGAAACCTCTGAGCAGACCCCCACTCTAGGTGGGCGGCCATCTGCCTTGACTGGTTGAGTTGTGAGAGAGAGAGAGAGAGAGTGAGAGAGAGAGTGGAAGAGCAAGAGAGTGGGGGTTACATAGACAGAGATACATAACAACAGTGATAACAACAGAGTATTGGAATGACAATGACAATATTAACAATAATGATTTTGACAGTAGTGGTAGTAATAGTAGTAATAATAATAATAATGCAGAAATATAACAGGTGGTAATAACAGTCGTTGGTGTCAAGCAGGACCACAGCAGGAGGTCCAGACACGATCCATAGGAACCTGAGAGACAAGAAAGCACAAAGACTCTGGGGAAGAAGTCAAGTTAGTGAAATGCAAAGATGGGACATGAAAATGTGTGAAAAGAGAATTAGAGGAGGAAAGGAGGACTACTGGTCGGCCTTGAGAAAATTCTGGCAAACCGTCCAGCGCCTCAGGGGGGGAAGCAGTGCCTTGCTAATACTGTTTACAGTGGAAATGGGGAGCTGCTGACTTCAACTGGGGATATTGATGGACAGTGGAAGGAATACTTCGAGGATCTCCTCAATCCTGCTGACAGGTCTTCTGTCATGGAAGCAGAGACTGGGGACTTAGAGGCGGATCCACTCATTACCCAAGCTGAAGTCACTGAGATAGTTGGGAATGGGATGAGATCCGTCCTGGGTACCTTAAGGCTCTGGATGTTGTGGGGCTGTCTTGGTTGACACGACTCTGTAGCATCACGTGGCAGTCGGCGACAGTGCCCTTGGACTGGCAGACCGGGGTGGTGGTCCCTCTATTTAAGAAGGGGGACTGGAGGGTGTGCTCCAACTACAGAGGAATCACACTCGTCAGCCCCCCCGGGAAAGTCTTTTCCAGTGTACTGGAGAGAAGAATTCGACTGATAGTCAAACCTCGGATCCGGGAGGAACAATGCGGCTTTCGCTCTGGTTGTGGAACACTGGACCAGCTCTATACCTTCCGCAGGGTGCTTGAGGGTTCATGGGAGTTTGCCCAACTGGTCCACATGTGTTTTGTGGACTTGGAGAAGGCATTCGACCATGTTCCCTGTGGCATCCTGTGGGAGGTGCTCTGGGAGTATGGGGTCCGGGGCCCTTTGCTAAGGGCTGTGTGGTCTCTGTACTCCCAGAACAGGAGTCTGGTCCGCATTGCCGGCAGTAAGTCAGACCTGTTCCCAGTGCATGTTGGCCTAGGGCAGGGCCGCCCTTTGTCACCGGTCCTGTCCATTATTTTTATAGGCAGAATTTCTAGGTGTAGCCAGGGACCGGAAGGTGTCTGGTTTGGAAACCACAAGATTTCATTTCTGCTTTTTGTTTTTTGATGTTTTCCTGTTGGCTTCTTCAAGCCAGGACCTTCAGCATGCGCTGGGGAGGTTTGCAGCCGAGTGTGGAGTGGCTGGGATGAGAATCAGCACCTCCAAATCCAAAGCCATGGTTCGACCGGAAAAAGGTGGTCTGCCCCCTCCAGGTTGGAGGAGAGTTTCTGCCTCAAGTGGAAGAGTTTAAGTATCTTGGGATCCTGTTCAAGAGTGAGGGAAGATGGGAGCGCGAGATTGACAGGTGGATCGGTGCAGCGACAGCAGTAATGCAGTCGTTGTATCGGCCCGTCGTGGTAAAGAGGGACCTCAGCCGTAAGGTGAAGGTCTCAATTTACCAGTCAATCTACGTTCCTACCCTCACCTATGGTCATGAACTTTGGGTCATGACCGAAAGAACGAGATCTTGGATACAAGCGGTTGAAATGAGCTGGGGTGATGGGGTGTTCCCTTAGGGATAGGGTGAGGAGCTCTGTCACCCGGGAGGAGCTCAGAGTGGAGCCGCTGCTCCTCCATATTGAGAGTCAGTTGAGGTGACTCGGGTGTCTGTTTCGGATGCCCCCTGCACGCCTTCCTGGGGAGGTGTTCAGGGCATGCCCCACTGGGAGGAGGTCCCGAGAAAGACCCAGGACACGCTAGAGGGACTATGTCACTTGGCTGGCCTGGGAATGCCTTGGGGTCCACCCAGAAGAGCTAGAGGAAGTGTGTGGGGAGAGGGAAGTCTGGGCATCCCTGCTCAAGCTGCTGCCCCTGCAACCCGGTTTCGGATAAAGCGGAAGAAGATGGATGGATGGATGGAAGGATACATGACGGCTGTAAGTTATTTTCAAGAAACCTAAAAAGTTACGTATAAGTACAAATCAACCAAAACATGTCTTTAAATATGCAGTTTAGAAAAAAAAATATTAGTACTCACAGCATATATTGGACTTTGTTTCAGCATTTGAGCTGGGCATTCCGAAATACTTGTCGAAAAGATGGGGCCATCCATTATTATCTCCTTGAAAATAAAATGAGACAGACAAGGGCAGAGATTAAAACCCTTTGTTTGTCCATCGGAACATTTTCAATAATTATGCGTCATGAGTTCAAATGTTCCATTCTGTCAGACCACAAGCCAGACAATACACAGTTTATTTCTCTTTCTCTTCACTCTTGTTACACAAAGATGGCTCTGCTTCAATGTAGAGAAATAGGAAGGTCTTTCCTGTTGCTTTATGATGGCGAGGGAATGTAAAAGAGATTGGACATAAAGATGTTACTAGATTAGACTAGACTCTGATATTTTTGATAGCTTTCAATTGGACATTGAGAGTTGTTGAAAAATTACTTGAAATATTGCTGAAATCACAATATGGCCAGGTGCAATATCGAAATTGCAGGAGCTACAATTTTTTTTCCTAAAGGTAAAAAGCACCACAACATACAGTTATAAATGAAGCACTTCAACAAAGATGCCTTGGTCTACAAGTCATATTCAGTAGACATAAGGGAACATACTTGTTTGGTACAGACCCTAGCAAAATTCATATCATCATTTCTCAGTGAAAATAACATGCCAACATTACCATTCCCACTTTAATCATGTCTCATATTAAAATTGTGATACTTGCCAAGGTCAAGGATTAAATTTCACATTCAGCTTTAATTGATTTGCTCAAACCACGGTCTAAAACCCAAGTACACTTGAAAATATACAATGCTTCAATTCCTGTGAGACTGATGCAGAGCTAGGAAATACTAGGACCAAACTACTGTAAAAACCCTCTATCCTGCCTTAGCAGACTCACTCACCACACATCCATTCAGATTCCAGAAAAGACTCTTCACTTTTTCCAATTATTCATCAAAGTACTTAAACCCTCATGTTTTCATGTAACTTGCAACTTTAATCAAGATTTAATTGTTAAACCACTGGTAATTGCATCCCCTTTTGAGGTTTTTGCTTGGAAACCATTTTAAGTGTTTTTTTTTTTTTTTTTTTTTCTGACTTCTTTTAGTTTTTATTCAGTATATGTTTAAAAGAGGAAGAGTTTGGCCCTACTTCAGCAATAATGTACTATCTCTCTCTACAGCCACACTAACAGTTCTGAGAGACTGTAATTTTATTGAGTTGTTAACATCAGCACATCAACATCCTCATAATGACAATGGAAACACACTCATGTGTAGCACCATTATGTCTTGACCAAAGTGATGGAGCAACTTACTGACCAACACTGCAATCCCATGATTGTTTTAGGGAATAGAATAAATATGAAGCATAGCTAGCCTAGAGAAAGAAAAGAAAATGCAAAGTGAAAAGTCCAATTCAACCTGTCCTCATGGACTGTATTGATTCTGAATTAAACAGAGCCACTCTAAAGTCTGTGGCCGGTTTGATTCCCCTCGGACTGGCAGGAAAAACAGGAAACCCTCTCCCCCTACATTAGCAATGGCTGACATGCCCTTGAGCAAGGCACCTGCCTGACATGGCAGCCCAGTGCTCCTGTGTGTTTCACTGCATGTTGCATGTTTGTGTTCAACCAGTGGTGGGTTAAATGCACAGAAGAATTTCAGTGTGTATGTAAAAAATATACTAAAACTAAGTTAGAAGTTTGAAATTGAAGTACACATAACATATAGACAGATGACAGATTAGATGACTGAGAGATTAGATGACAAAACAAACATACTGTCTTGGTAAGGTGTTGGTGTCAGGATTTGTCAGTGTCCTTCCTGTATTTCCTGTGTTCTCCTCTGTTTTCCTCTCCTAATGTTTGTGTTTTGTCTCTGTTTGTCTGTTTCATCTGTTCCCGTGTGTCTGTGAGTATGCAGAGCTGGGCATGGTGACCTAGTTGTCTCTTCCTCTTCCCTTGGTATTTTCTTCATGCTCCTGATGAGCCCTTGGATAACTTTTGTCTCCCTGTGCTTCAGGTTCATTCCTGCTCTTTTTTTGCCCTCCACGTCCAGCTCTGTGCAGATGTTCTCTCTGGATCTCCTGTCTGTCTGAAAACTCTTCCATCTTCCTCACCTGCCACACCTACTCTAGCCTCCTACAGATCTCAGACCATCTCCCCTTTGGACAGTTATTGGACTCTCTATACTCAACAAAGAACTCTCATCAATGTACAATAAAGACTGTTGTTCCTTTTCTCCTGCCTCCATGTCTCAAGTGTGTTTTGCATTGTGGGTCTACTGAGCTATTCAGTACAAATTGTAACAGCTGGGCCAGCCACCAGAACAGCCTCAGCACACCTTGGCACGGATTCTACAGTGCTTTGGAACTCTTTCTTCCAGATGATATTCCCTCATTTAGTGCTTTATTGATGATGGTGGTGAGTGCTGTGGATTTAAAATCTCCCATATATTCAAATCCCATATATTCATATATTCACTGTCATCCGGGAAAAGACTCCTTTCATGATATAAATGTTGTATAAATCATATATAGGATAAAGGTAATCACTTAGAACAACTTCATATTTCTTTGCAGTGACTCTTCCTTCTGGGGAAAAATGGACCCAAACTGTGTCAGCAAAATGCCCTCCGCTGCATAGCGAGCCACCGGTTCCCCCAAACTGCAGGTCAAGCTCTCACACAGAGAGCATGAGAAAATGGTGAAAGATCCCTCATCTGACCATATCTCTGTAGATCAGTGCACCACTGAACTCTTAAGTGTACACCTTAGGTTTTACATGAAGCCCTACCATAATATCCCTCATCTGCACTGATACTCTCAGCCACCTGAGACCTGAAGAGGTGCTCTTCCATTACATATCACTCTGAGGCATGAGCATTATGGTCATCAATGGTAATCAGTTTCCTATTTACTGATGTTTCCCATTTAAATGCACATACCACTTTAGTCACTGTTGCTTTGGAAACACTGGTCATTTGACCAGTCTTTGTGACTGAAGTTCCTGCCACCCATGTCTCAACAATGAACCCAATGTTTTTCAGAGGAAATCAGAATCATCTAGGCCTACTCAGCATATATTGCACAGATCACAAGTGGATTTTAACTTTGCTTTATTATTATTCATTATGTATATACAGTTAATTATGTTTTTCCATGCATTTGTTCCATTTTTTACATAACATCTGTATATCACATTAAAATCATGTTGCAGTTTTCTGTCTATTCTAACAAACACAAATATTATTATTACTTACTGTCAGACATTTCATCTTTTCAACATGAGTAAATGAGTAGTAAAATGGTGACTCTTTTGAACAGCACATCTTTAAAACATTTACGCAGCTTCTGGCTGTACTGTCTTACAACATAATTAGCCATATATCTGTGTCTATAGCTGCATAGTCATCTGTATTTGTATTCATATAGCAATGGTGTTGTATATAAATCCATTTTTGCACTGAATTATAGTTACTTGTAGTTCTCAAATATTTCCCAAATCTCCGCCAAATGTTGCATTTGTAAGAAATAAGTCCATTTAAGTGAAATTTCCTTAGTACTGACATACTAATTGGAACCTGGTCCAACGCCAAATGTGTCTCCATGTTGAGTTGCTGGAGGAGTCGCTTGAACTTGCAGCCAAAATGTTATTGACGAATCCCACATTTTCTGATCTAAATTGCTCACACAAAAGTCACTGGGCTGTCATATTTCACATTTTATGAGTGGGTAGGCACTCCAAACACACAAATATACGTGTACATGCACTGAAAAGGTGAATTTTGCCCCCCCCCCCCCCCTTTAATCATTTGCACTGTGTCCAAACAAAAAAACAAAGAAGACCCCAATTAAGTGAAATGCTGATTCACACTAGAACAATTTTCGGATGCTTTATTTGTGTTTGAATTATTTATTGTGGATTCCTGGATGTCTGGACAAGGCAAATTTGCACAGGATTAACAACACAGAAGACATCTGTGTTAATTACAAAACAAAGGAGGACCCAAGATAATACTGGTCATACTTATCTAGAGATTAGGGCTTGTGTAGATTGTGTTCCACAGTTAGAGCAATTTTTTGATGTATGGTCTCAGTGTATTTAGTTTCTTCTATGAACACACACAAGGATGCACATGTGTGCCACAGGCTGGAGTCAGAAAGCGTGGTTGTAGTGGGCAACAGCAAAAAGCAGCAATTAGCCAATAAAAGGGGGTTGGAATCAAAGTAGATTTCAAGATATACAAACAACCTTTTCAAACATTTAAAGGGGTTTAGCAGTATGGAGAATTCTTAATTCCAGGACAACTGCTCATAATTCTAGAATATCTGAAATGTTTCCAGATGTCTGGTCACCCTAGCCACATATTTTTCTTTTTATTAAAATCTCTCCAACTGTTAGGTGCATTCCCATTGAATTAGGTTGACAGACAGGTTTTGCTTTTTATTTTACTTATCTTATTTTATTTTATTTTATTCTATTACTATATGCTACTCGTTCTTACATTCTATGTATGCACCAATCACCAGGACAAATTCCTAGTAATGTGAAACCTCTTCACTTACATGGCAATAAAGATGATTCTCATTCTGATTCTGAAAACATCACTGTGCCTATTGATAGCATCAGAGAGCTGCTAGCATGACTGTTGTTCTTTTATAAAGTATTAATTAAAAAAATGCTGAAACATTGGATTAGCGCCTCTTTGCTTTGTAAAGTCCCCTTTAATGATTTTTTTCCCCCCCGTGGGCTTGTATAATTCTATCCAGCCCATGTATACTTAGATAGATATCACAAACCAGTCTGCAAACCCATTAAAGGAACCAACGATATGTAGTAGTACAAAACAATTTGCTGAGATTTGTGATCAAAGCAACAGCTGTAGTGTTGGGGCTATCAAACCGTGTCCTCGCTCTGTCATTTACTGTCAATTTATGCTTTCTTATTTTCTACGGTTCTGTGGGTAAAAGCACTTCTGAAGCGGTGGGTTGTCTCTCGTTCATTTGCTGCTGTTTGGATAGAAAATGCAAATCTCCCAAAGTGTGGATGCTATGACTCAATAAGCTGTCATAGAAGCAGCTATGATAGTAAGAGCGTGCTCCTGGCACTATTTGATCAGCTTCCATAAGTTTGGATGCAGGGCACACAAGTTCAAATATTGAGCAAAGTGAGAGAGATAGAGGTAGCTATTCTCATAGAGTGAAAATGCATTAACTATGTACAAACCTAATTTGCAGAGACGGGTCATGGCCAGTACATTATCTGTTCAAAGCTATGTTCGAAATCACATTACAAAATGGGAAACACTTAAGAAAAATGTTGCCAGTGAATATGTGCTCTCTCTGGATACTGATGTGCCTTTTGAAGACACTGCTATTTCCTAATGGTTTTCTCTATTGTCCCTCTCTGTCACTATCGGAAATATTGATGACTGAAAAGTGCAAGATGTACATCTTTTAAATGAGTGTGTAATTTCTGATGAGATGTAAACTACACTATATAGACAAAAGTATTAGGCCACCTGACCATTACACTGACAGGGACTTTAGTCACATCATATTCTAAATACAAAGACAACTTTACAACATTAACCAACATTAAGCCATGTCTTTATGGAGCTTTGCTTTGTGCACTGGGACACAGTCATGCTGGAATAGAAAAGGACCTTCCCCAAACTATTGCCACAAAGTTGGAAGCATAGCATTGTGCAAAATGTCTTGGTATGTTGAAGCACTGGAAGTAAGGGGCCTAGCTCAGCCATAGAAAAACAACCCCATACCACACCTGAATTCAAATAATAAAGAGGTGTGTGCAAATACTTTTGTCTATATAGTGTATCTGCCTATAACCACAAGCTTGAATTAAGAAACAGCTTGGGATGTGTTATTAAGTATGCTATTGATTGGTGATGTCAGGTTACTCTGACCTTCTTTTTTTCCTCCCAGGGTGTGTTGGCTTTTGATCATGTAGGATTTTATAATGTGACTAATTGGACTCAACTATTTTTTTTTTTTTTTAAGATACTTTATTAATCCCAAGCTGGGAAATTACTTCTCTGCATTTAACCCATCACTGATTGAAACACACACACATGCAACATGCAACATGCAGTGAAACACACAGGAGCAGTGGGCTGCATCAAGCGCCTGGGGGGCATATATTGGGGGTTATGTGCCTTGCTCAATGATGTCTTTGAAACACCTCTACCTTAAATAATTAGTTCTTGTTGGGTCTAATATTGATTTTCATATTGATGGGTGTCATCACTCCTCGTTTATCTTTGTGCCTTGGTTATTAAGTTGCATGTATGAAAGGTATGATGGAAACTCCTTTGATAAATGTATCCTGCATGAAAATTTTTTACAAAACTATGATGAGAGCTATACCATACTGACAACACATGAAGAAGATGGTTGGGGCGTCATTAGTACTTGGATGAGAGACCACCTGGGAATACTTGCTGTTTGTTGGGAAGGGGGTGCATGCACACATAGCAGCCAGAAGCAGTAATGTGCCAAGGGATTCATGTCTGTTTCATAGTTTCATGGATTCCATTATACCGCACTGCACAAGTTGTTTTACTCAAGTTGTTTTTGCCTTCCACTTTCTGTCACAGTGGATTGGCATCCACAGGCTGTGATATCATATTATTGACTACTAACATGGCATGCTGCACCTGATTTATATCATATTGGCACAAAGCCTGGACCCTCTGTAACAGAATCAACGCTCTGCAGAGCCGTGTTCACTATCAACACGCTCAGGGAGGCCTACATCCTGATGCTGATGGAAACACGGCACACTGATTTTGTGTGCTTTTAAGCACGGACTGAAAAGCTGCAATCACTTCAAGGTACGAGGTGGGGTAGTATGTCTTTACATTAATGAACACTGCTACACAACCCTCCTAATTAGAGAGATGCTGTGCACCAAGGACATTAAACTGTTCCTGAGTCTATGTACCCATCCTATTTACTTTAGGAAGTGTGAAGTACATCCATTCAAAGGCAAATGAGCGCTCTGCATCTTTGTGGATCCTGAACAATGTGCAGAAGATATAGTTGCTGTCATATGCCCTCAATTTAATCACAGGCAATTTTAACCACTGCACAGCAGCTTTTATGAACATGTTCTTTGACCCACAAGACATGGCAAAGATACTGTACCAATGCTATGTCCAAGTTAAAGGAGTCTACAAATCTATACTATTTCCACCACACACTACACAGAATACACTAGCACTTCAAGGTTGTCTGCACTGCAAAGTGCAGGAGAAGTTCATTGATCCTTCCTGGGACTTGAAACAACACACAGGTGTTGTAAGGTCATGCATATCACACTGTTATTGCTGACACAGTCGTTCAGAACAGCATATCCTCTGTGATCAAACAGATTTAACTCTTACTGATCAAGAGAAAAAGTGCTTTTGAGTTGGACAATCTCTCTTTGCAATTGGAGATTGAATATGAAACACAGAGGGCCAAGCTATGTTACAAACAAAATGTTTAAAGCAAACTGAGCAACAACAATTTAAGCTCAGCATATGACAGTGTCAGAACCACTGTTGGGTTAAACAACAAAGCAAAGGGTATTTTCAGAAGTTTTAGAAGTGATGAAAGTCAGCAGCAAAATTGTTGGCTCTCAAAAGATAAATCTATCTAAAAGTGTGCAACCAACAGTTGATAAAGAAAACATAATACATCTCACATTACCCAACCCCTGCACTTGCACAGCATGCCTGTTCTCCCTTCTTTTTGCACTATTGTAACTTTTGTACTTTCTGTGCACCTTTTACTCCTGTATTTTTCTTTTTTTTACCTATGTTTTTCTATAAGTTTTTATGAGTTTTTTTTCTTTACATTTATTTATTTATTTTTTGGTGACACTAGAGCAGAACCAATTGCTCCTCTGGAACAAATAAAGGTCTTATACACTTTCTTGGCAAGTTGGCATTTGATTGAACAGAGCTAAACAAAAGCTTTGCTTTATGGTCTTATGTAATTTTTAGGTGTGGGGCAAGGGTAGCTCTCTTCAAGCAGGTACAAAGACTTTCCTGTGACAGTCATATGTTAAATATACCAGTAATAACATCAGTTATGATGCAATCCAGTGCAGCACCACCAAAAACTGTGTGAATATTTTTTTAAAATATTCATGCAGCCTGACATAATTGGTTCATAAGCACAAATATTATTTTGTTTTCATACATCAAATAATAAAACGAAATTAAACAAATGTGAATGTTACTTTAATGTTTGCTCTAAGTGCATAAAGCCAAAAGTTAAAACACAGTAAGTAGTATTTCTGTAATGATAACTGTATTTGTATAGCACCTTTCAAAAAACAGGTTTCCAAAGTCCTTAACAAACAGTTAAAATCAGCTGTAATCAGCTGCTGTAAAAGTGATCAGTAAAATCTTAAAATCAATTCTAAAATGGACTGGTAGCCAGTGCAGGGAGGCTAGCATAGAGATGAGGTGATGTGATGCTGACTTTTAAAACCAGTGAGCAGTTGGAAGAGATGAAAACTCACCTCTTCCAACTGTATCTTCTCTCCTAACAACCCTAAACCCTAAACACCTCTTACTCTCTCATGTTCTCCTGCTTTCTACTCTTGCTCTTCTACTTGAGCACTTTTAATTATGTTTTAGCTCTTATTCCTTTAGTCTAATTCTATTGTAATGAATCTTGTGATTCTGCAAGTCTCTTTGGATAAAAGCGTCTGCTAAATGAGGTGTAATGTAATGTAAGTGAGTGTGGTTTAATTTCTAAGTAAGTTGTGATGAGCTACAGTTGTAGTATGCAATCCCTTATGACAACATGAAGTAGTAATGTTATGTTCTGATTATGATTGAAGATAAGAAAGATACAGCTGGTAAGGTACAAGTGTCTATGGGCCTGTGAGCTATGGAAGGTAAAACTGCATAGTTTGTGAACTGTTCATGATGGCGAAACACTGTCTGTGGTAGAAAAACATTGTCTATATAATCTCATTATAATCACTGTAAGCCTGAAGAGAACATCTCATTGTAACCTTGCATAAAAGAATTATTTAAAAAAATATATATATATACGAAAAGGCCTGGAAATAATGGTGTCTGATGCTAGCAATAACTTAGGCTAGAACTGGAAACAGGCCTGGGGAAGAGAAACATTGGTGTAATCTGTGCTTAAGAAGTAATTAAAAAATAAAGTGGAAAATCCCTGAAATAACCAAGGAATAGATAAGCAGGTGCAAGATAAAGCAAAATGAAGCCTTTTGATTTACATCAGTCATCCTCTTACATTTTGTCTCTGTTATCCGGGATCTGTCAGAACCTTAAAAATATAATTAAGATTCATTGTCCATAAGGATTCTCTGTCATGTTTAGAAGCACTAAATCAGTAAAGAGGAAACTGCCTTCACACCTTTAAGAGTGAGGCACTAAAGCTCCCATGAGATATCATTACCTTCTTAAGATGATGTATGTTCTGTTGAACCAGAACAGTGAGGGATCAAAAGTGTAAAAAGCACATTAAGTTATAGAGAGAAGGAACTGTTTTTATTGGTTGGACCATTATCACCCTCTAAAGCTGTATAAGGTCACTACTTTTCTAAGACTAAAACTAAAACTAAAAAGAAAATACTCCCATATAAACATGGGTTATGAACACAAAAGACAGACAAGACAGTGCAAATACAAAGGACAACAGTACAATAACAGTATAGACAATAAATACAGTGTAGAACAATACAATACAATACCAATAATAACACATAAATGTCTTTACTATCCAGGTGGGTAAGGGCCCGGTGGAGGGTGAGGGTGGGACAATGCACGAACTGCAGGGGGTCCAGAGAGGGTGACAGCAGGGTCTTGCTGTGCCTCATGATGAGCCTCTCGAAGCACTTTGTGATGATGGGTGTGAGTGTGACGGCATGGTAGTCATTGAGGCAGGACACTGGAGATTTGAGACAATGGTAGTGGTTTTGAAACATGCGGGAGCAATGGCGCTGCCCAGGGAGATGCCGAAGTTGTCAGTGAAGAAATCTGCTAGCACATCATCTGAACACTGCCAGGAATGTTGTCTGGCCCAGCAGCCTTTCAGGAGTTAGAGTAGAGTAGGGATTTCTTATCACATCAGCTGTGGAAAGACAGAGCCCCTGGTCACAGGTCGGAGGGGTGGTCTTCCTTGCCACAGTGTGTTCTGTGCCTCAGACCGTGCATAGAAGTGGTTCAGCACATCTGAAAGGGAGCTATCACTGTCACAGGCAGGTGGGGTCGCTCTGTAGTTAAGTGTCGCCCCTGTCCTGGAAGCAGCTGTGGATTCTCTGGGCATATGTGTGCTTAGCCACTCTGATGGCCCAGGACAGTTTGGCCCTTGCTGTTTTTAGGGCTGTCCTGCCACCATCTCTGAAGGCTGAGTCTCTGATCTTTAGTAGTGCACGCACCTCCACAGTCATCCAGGGCACCCCAAGCGTGTGGTGATGAACTTGGAGACAATCACGTCGTCAATGTATTTGTTGATGTAGCTGGTCACTGATGACATGTATTCCTCCAAATTGATAGAGTTGTCACTGGTTGCAACCACCCTGAACATCTGCCAGTCAGCATGCTCAAAACAGTCCTGAAGAGCAGAGATGGCTCCCGCTGCTTCACTAACAGTTTGGCACGTTTGATGAGAAGCCTATACGCCGGAATTAGCATAACAGAGATGTGGTCTGATTGCCCAACAATACACACCGGGGATGTCTGTGTGAACAAGGTCAAGTTGGACCATGTTGTTGCAAAGTCCATATGCTGGTGAAATCTAGTGAGAACTGATTTGAGATTTGCATGGTTGAACTCCCCCCACCGCCACCGCCGCCGCCGCCGCCAACAATAAACAGCCCATCAGGGTGAGGAGGTTAGCCTAATGGTTAATTAACTACTACATTAGAGAAAGCAAAAGACAAAATAAATTTTAATAAGTTTTGGGGCTGTTTTTAAATCCGTTTGTGAATCTTCAAAGTTGTTGGGTATAAGAAATCTACATTTTAATAGCCATGCACGGTTAAGACCCCACACTTGTTTAAACTTGCTACATCTAAGAGCCAATATTTGAATATATTTGATATTATTTTCAAACCACAGATGTGAATCCACAGTTTGATAAACCATAGAATAATCAGACTTTGACTGAGTCACTTTGAACTGTGGCTTCAAAGACAGACTAATTTGTGACTCAGTCTGTATCATTGTGATGATAGACGTAAGTTAAATGGCACAAACAGTATGACGTTCAATCAAATTAAATTGAAAAATGGTTTGCATTATTGTAGTTCAGAGATCAACAGCCATAGTTATACAAAAGGGGGGCAGAGGGAGAGGGCCAATCTGTGGGAGCATTGTGTTGTAGCCTGCACGCTATTTGAAGTCCAAGTCAAAGAAGAGACACACATGCCTGCAGACAAACAGACAGGAAAAAATAATTTTCATTTCTTACTGAAAACAAACCCCCTTGAACCATCTGTTAGTGTCTTAAACAAGGCAGAATGAGGCTCCTCTTCTGTGGACACCTTGCTGTCAATGTGTAAAAATGAACCAGATCAAACAAAAGAACATGGAAATATGATTTCAAGCAATAAATCTAACTTACTGATGAAACCGATGAAACAGTACACAGCTAAGCAGGTAGCATCTGAGATGCGAAGTGAATGTAATCATGTAGTTGGGTAAGACAGAACAGCAGCAGTACTTTGTTTCCTTTGGGGTGACAGTAGCAATAAACTGGCAGCTGCTCAAGGGGACGTACATACCATCATAATTGCAGTCTTAACATTTCTAGCATCAAGAGACTTTCTTACAAGGAATGAGGCAACAGAAACTACATCTGGTGTTAAAAAGAAACATTTCACGTTTAATAGGGCAGAGGGCTATTCTATAGCCTCTACAAAATGCTCTGTAGCAGACAGTGCAACCCAAAGTGAAATGGACAGGGATTTGAACAACTTTTGTCTGCCAGGGGCGAATGGGAGCACTTGATAATCCAAGACACTTCCAACCTTATCTGGAAAGAGACTTTGCTTCACCCCATGCTACTCTATTAATGAACAAATTGTTATTATTGCAATATGATATGATAAACTAGAACAAGGTCACTTGAAATAGCTATGGGCAAATGCTCAGAAAATGTTATCCATTTCAAGTCCTTTGATTTTAAATGATCACCACTGCACAATGGGATTCAAATGATGCAACTGTGTTTAAGCACAGGCACTGAAATAGTAGATAATACACAGTACATTTCCCCAGATGTCACTGAACCTGAGCTCTTCTAAGAGGATTAACCTGTTAAAACCAGTGACACACCAGCAACCTGATGCAGCAGCATAAACGTTTAGCACAAAAAAGAATTAATTTGGGGTCAGGAACAAATAAACAGTGGGTGTCTGCAAAGACTGACATTAGTTACATTTGTTTGTTTGAAAATTTAAAAAAATGTTTCAATTTCAAGATGTTTTGGAAAAAATGTTTTCCAAAAAAGTGGACAGTCTCACACATATGGGAACATTTGGCCATCCAACCGGAAAATAAGATTATTAGAAGAAAATAAGAGAATTAAGTGCAAAATCCTCAGCTCAGTTCTTCAGGACTGTCTTGTCATGTGTCACATTCACAAAACAAACCACTCAGTGGAAAACAAATCACTCTGTGCTTGTTTTATAACTTGTACGGCTAAAAAATGTGGCTGACGTGAGTGTTAGACCTGTCATAAGGTCAACAATGTTCAACAATGTGTTTTACTTGAAATAATTACAATACACAATATTATTGTCATTATGTGATGTTATTATAGCATATTAATAAAATTAGCTGACACCATCTCAAAGATCAACTCTCAATTTTAATAATATTCAGACATTGGAACTGGAATGTGAAATCCAAAAATGAAACATACAACATATATAATAAAACAAAAGCCTACAACCAAAAGAACAAATAAAAGCTAATCATAAATGAGCTAATTCTAGCTAATTATATCATAAATACCAAAATATTGCTATGGCTCCTCTTCGCTGTTATTACTAATTAAAGCAAAGGTAACTAATCACATTTTAAAAATATGATATATTTCAATATACTGTATAATAATAATATAGTAAAGATAATATTATTTAAATGAATAAATAGCCAGTGTTTGTCTTGCTTTCTCCTTGTTGGTGAATCTAATGGGTAACCAGCATGACAAATACCAGCCACTGAGGTTAAACAGATGCTGCAACACAAAATGTATTAACAGAAAGCTCAAAGAAGAGGCAACAGTAATAGGAACAGCATGGAGTGCCGTCGACACAAACAGAGTTGTGACTTGAAGGCTTGAAGATCGATTCTGGGACTCAGAATTGTGAATTTGAGTGTGGAAGTGACTGATGGTTGACTGCCACAGTACAGAACAGAACACAGTAATTACTGGTTAGCTGCAGTGAGACAAGGGAAAGCAGCAGGCAGGTACTTTCAGGTGCGATTGTGTGTCTGGCCAGACATGTTCTTAAGTCACCAATCTGTCTCGTTCTTCAAGAGCTGATATTTAGCCAAGAATTAGCCAAGTATGTGATCATGTGGAGACTATCTTTGTGTGTGTAACTTTGTGTCACTTTAAAGTCGTAGTTTTTCTCACATCAAAACAAACCAGTCAGCCTTTATTCATTGATTAAGCTTGCTGGTTTATGACTGTTTTACAGCGTGCCTTGTTCATCTTTTTATATACCACAGATTCACTGTTAACAGGACTCATGCACTGTTGTTCTAAATTGATTTTTCAGACTTTATTCTTTGAGGATCAATGTATGGTAGCTGTTTGTATATTGTGACAGAACGTAAAGAGACAAATGCGTGCTTTTGGAATACATGTAAAGTGCACTTTTGTGAGAGAGGGAGCGTTTTGACAATGACATCAACCTGAAAGCAGCACAGTTGAGGAATAATATTACTTTAGCTGCCAGGCCAATGCTAGCATGTATACTCAAGAAACTTACAAATAAAAAAAGGTTTAATGAAAAAGGGAAAAAAAAAGCTTAGCTGAAATAATACATTAAACAGAAGATATAAAACAGTAACAATGTTTGACAGTGACATAGGTCTAATATTGACTAGACACTAATGAACAATAAGAAATCCCATTGAAACATTTTATCAGTATCATGACATTCTGTATACACTGTATATATTGCAGGTATGGTTAAAATACATTAGGGCTCAACAACTAATAAATATACATTTTTCTGTATTCAAGTATACCGGATTGCTATGACAACCTAATTTCCCTTCAGGGATGAATAAACTCATCTATTTATCTATCTATTATAAATGAAGCATTGTAGTGCTACAGAGAGTCCCCGCTACAAAACATATTCTCCATAAGCAGCGTTGCAGAGGCTAATTTGCTTTACTTACACCTTTGCAAATTACCAACTACCTCACCCTAAAAAATGCTGACTGAAGTTTGATTAACTAAAGCTATTTGGCAAATGTAGATCAAATTGACAACGTACATGTGCAGTCTACTTATGGACATAACTTCAAACAGGTCAGGGTACACAAACTGCTCTCTGCTGGGTGAAAGGCTTGCATTTGTTTGACCCAGCCACCACCCTACTGTCCTCAATGACAACATTAAATGGAATGCGAAAAAAAAAAAAAATATGACTTAAAAAATTAATTGACATGGCATTTGGTGAAACCAGGCTGGATAAACACTCCAGTGCACAGGGCACCTTTCATACAAACATTACTGACCTCTAAATTAACGACTCACAACAGTAACAGGAACCCACTGTTACATTGTGTTGCATGGCTGAAATGGCTGCAGGGGATGTTGTTTTATTTCTTTCAGGATGTCTCATTTTGGAATTAAATACTGTATTATTTATCAGTCAGTTTCAGTCACATTTCATTTGTCACTACAATTAATTCTCATATCAACACCACATTAGAGCACACCGAGTTATTATTTGGAGACTGACTGTTTAAGTGTCCCATCAAGTGCAATTACTGGTGGCATATTTTTTATTACCATGGGGCGATGAGTGTTTGATGAAAATCAAAGAAGCTGTTTCTGTTTGCATCATCGGTTTTTCATTGTTTGGCAATGTACACTTAATTAGCAACAAACTTATATTAAGATATTATTTTAGCCTTTGTGAATGCTCTAACATGCAAGAAATAACGTGTCGCTTGTAACCTTTCACACTGGACAAAAAAACCCCACCACCGCCCAACAGCGTGCAGCTTTTGTCTTCGGGGGGGAAGTACAACTGGGATTCATTCAAATGTCTGCAGTAACTGGTATTTATCAGCTTCAGCTCCAGTCAGCACTAACAGAAACATGGCAGCAGGGTGGACTAATTGCACTAATTTTCAGTAATTAAAAAAAATAATAAATTGTGTAGCCTTTTAGAGTAAAATCCTTCAAATAATCAGTGACTTCACAAAAGTTGTATTAAATGTATAAGCTGAGCAGGATTTAACTTATTTAAGACGAGTGGCCTCATGTGACATGTCTTGTGTTCTATGAGCCTTTTAGTGACAGGATGTTCTTTTTTACATCATCCTCCATTTTTTCAACAATGCTTCTCTCTTTGTGACACTGCTTTAAAAAAAACAACAATGCAGACTTGTTTCATCCTCCTTACTTTGACCCTATGTGAAGTACTTTCACTCAGCAATTCCCTGGGTACAAACAACATCTCATCTTTCAGATGTCTGTGTCTTTTGGCTTTGATGTTGAGGAAATCCTGACAAACAGGTTTGTTCAGGCTTCACTGAAAGGATGGGTTGGGGGTCAGTGTGTTCAGTGCAAAATCTCAACACCATACTTTGAAATGTGACCTTACTGCTCAGATAATCTTTGTAGCTTGCATAAGAAAAGGCAAAGTTTATTTTGGGAAAGTCTTATTAGACACAATGAAAATAATGGCATTCTGCTCTGGGTAATTTTGTGGAATTCAGAAAACAGCCTTGCGTGTGGGTGCATGACTTAGACAGAGGTATGCACTAAAAATATATATTTGAGAACCGATGAACATAGAGCATTCACAGCCTGTATCTAGCTGTTTTCTAGTTTTCTGAATGTTTACACCAGCTTGAGGATACCACTGATATTAATAACAAGTGCCCTATATGAAAGTGTCAGTCTTCTGAAAAGTCTATCAAAATACAGTCATTGAAGTCACTCAGACAGATCTAAAACATATTTGATTAATGTCCAAATGTCTGAAGTACAATGATATCATTCAGGTTCACAGACACATCAGTATTAGTGTTTTGTTTGTAGTCCACAGGAGGCTGTTTGTCTGATTCTTTTGAGTTTTTAAGATCCTGCGGCATCACACAGAAGTTGAAACTCTAAATTCGTCTAAATTGAAAGACTATGCCTATTTTCACACAGCAGGTGTAGCTTTGGTCACGAGCTGAATGAAATTTCTGCTGCACGCCTGTACAGGTCAGCGGTCAGATTCCCGGTTTCCACAGTGGAATTGCTTTGAGTTAAGGGGTCCTTATGGAAGAACTCCACCAGAGATATCACATCATTTTTATTGTAGCTAAATGTCGAACTGAAGATTTGACTCTTGCCCACCCCTACCTTTCTTCATGGGACATCCCAAAAAGATTTTTTTGTATGTTTGTAAATTAACTGTTTCAGCGATGACTCTCACACCCTCTGTCCTGTTTGCTCCTTGCATTGACACCTATACTACCGACACGTGGTGTGAATATAAAAAATTATGGTCACATTGAATTGGAGTTCCAGTAACATCAGTGATGTTTTTTTTTTTGGTTCGCGGGCCAGCAGCACCTAAACCCTGGTGGGGGCAGGATGATTTTCCCGTTACGAGAGATAATGTTTTAGTTCTTCATCCAATTTGCTTGTCAAATACTCTAAATAAAATGGGCTAGGATTAGCTTTGTATTTGTCTTCCATGCTTATTCTCACATCATTAGACAAATCACAATGTTACAGCCACTTGTGTGGGAATTACTGCAATTAAACTACAGCTGATGGGCTCACAATAAGCCAATCATCTCAGAAGCTTTTCATTTCTCAGATGGCTGTCTTGGTGTATACTATTTAAAGAGATCTTTAACAAAAAGCAGCTTGGACTGCTGTGATGTACATATGGCTCACTATGGGAACTGGGGAATTAAAGTAGGAATTAAACCAGTAACAATGACAACTGCTACCTGGAGCACAGTGATTATGTTTGATATTATATAGAGCATATGCAGGAAAGTTAAATGAGCTTTGGAAATGGATGGAGCTCAATTGGGTCTAATTACACCTTTTTTTCCAAAGTACAGAAAGTGCATTGCTGCCTACGTTTCAAAAATGGATATGATTTCATTTTTTAAAAATGCATCATGTAATACTGTGGAATTGCTGGACACATAAAAGCCCAGTGGGCAAAGATTTATTGACCACATGATGATGTATATAGCAGAGAAGATTATAAGGTTTTGGCTTTATTTGAGGGCATTTGAGAGGGCATGTCTGACAGTGTTGGAAGTGTTAGAGCCATGTGGTCTTAAGGATCAGGATTGTGTTGAAGTCTGCTCAGAACATTGTGCTTACTCAGAAAGAGAAAAAATTGTACAGTTAAAAAATGTCAAAAAGGAAGAAAAAGCTACGTCTCTATCAATACAGGGTGGTCTGCTCACAGTCAGGCTGACAGTCACACACTGTTTTGTATTTAACAGATCCATTTCAGTTTGTGTCTCTTTGACAGCTCATCCTCTCTGTCCTTTCTGCTACCCTCAAGATGTGAAGAATCAGGCATACTCATGACAGCTTCTTATCCTTCAGAGCCAACCGTGCCAATGCAAATAGAAAAAATGAAGTGATGAGGTGCTAAGCAGTCAGAGGGAAAGACAACAAAAGTAAAATGTCGTCCACTGAGTGCTCATCTGAAACCACAGTTCATCTGAAAATGCACTGCTGTTGAAACCTAACAACAAATGGGAGCCATAAGCTGGAGCATGAAAGATCAAGACTGTAATCTCTATTCTGTTCCATTTTCAAGTGGAAGCATGCAGAAAAGTTCGCTGATGTGTGGAGGAATGGCTCATTGTTGTTTCTGATGCTGAGAGAAAGAAAGAGAGGTTCAGACAATTATTAATTCTCTCGTTATAAATAATAAATGATCTAATCCTACAAAAGCAAAAGTATGTACTGATGATCATGGAATGGAATAAGTGTCACAAACTTCTGCAAGTAATTTCTTCCAACAAAACTTATGTCAACATGACAGAAACTGAACAGCTGCTACCCTTTAAATTATGGTACTCCACTGGCTTAATATACCACAAAAAAACCTGATCATTTGGAATAAGTTTTGCTTGGCAGCAGTGGAAGAGACCAAAGCCGGTCCTTTGAAAGATGGCACCAATCTACTGCCAACAACCCACAAGAGAGCACTGTTACATTTGATAAAGCTTTGGACATGAAGAAGCAAAGATATAAAAAGTGTCAACTTTTTCACCTGTCTTCACCTTCCTATAGGGTTCTTGAGTGAAACACTACAATGTCATTGTGTTTCTTGCTATTTACGTTTTCCTACACAAAGGCTGAACACTGCAGTAACTGGTCTGTGAGAAAGTCTGTGAGTGGTATGGCAGTTCACAAGTTTAAGTCAGGCTTACTTAAATATATCAAGGAAATGTTCTTTTAAAATCTGTTCCACAAACCAGTTTAAGAAAGCTACAGAGCCAGAGGAGATGTCACCAGAGGTCAAGTGCAAGGAAACTAGACTGAGACAAAATTAGGCACAGAAATGCTTAGTTAAGCACGATCACAATGACAATCCTCATTCCAAAAAGCATCCCTGCATGCGAAGCATCAATAAAAACAGAATGGTAATGGTGAACTTTGCCCCATTCTTTCTTGAAAGCGACGACCTTTCAAGAACGGTTCTTTGGGGGATTTTCTGAGGATGGTCCTTCTTTCAGAATAAGCATATTTACAAAAATATTTTATCATTAAATATGTTCTCTGTACACTTTTTTCATTTAATGTACGTCAAAAAGGATTACCAAATTATCACATTTTTCTTTGTTTTACACAGTGCCAGTGCTGGTGTTAAGCAACGGCAAAGTTTACAGCGTTCAACCAATTTACTGGACAAATGAAAATGCTGACCTGATGATGATAGTAGATCAAAAGTCAGATGAGATGATCATCAAATCTGTATCATTCATCTTGTTTTCATGTTTGCACCAAATTTTTTATGAGAGTCTATCCGCTATTGTCAAGACATTTCTTTTAAAACCACAGAAGTCAATCTCACCGTGACGCAATTACATCAAAGTCGTAAGAATTCAGCCATCCAAAACTTTTTGAGACACTTTAATCTAAAGCAAAGCAGCGGATGGACGGACGGACATTTCTGTTCCTTAAAAAAAATTAAACGAATATCCCCATATCACAGCGGCTGGACAGCAAACGCAGCACAGCTTCATTCTCGGCCCAAAAAGTAGTCTTAATTAAGAATCAAGTTTATAGTAAATACTGATGACACCAGGTTTGTGGACTGCTTATTGGTGACTGCCTGTGCTATGGCAGTGTGTGTTTTAGTCTTGTCTCACTGTGGACTGCTGCACTCTTCATGGATTCCCCTGCTGTTTCATGTTGAAGTGCTGCTTGTGCACTTGGCTCAATAAAGTCTGTTAAGCTGCATTTGCCCATTCTGAATTGTCAGTGCTTCTGCCAGTTTAAAATGTGGTCACAGTAACAATAAATGAACAGTAATTTCATTTAAATATAAAGTATACAATGATACTTATGATACTGTGCATGAATCCTCTATGCAAAACTGTAATGTACATTCCTGCATGGCCGGGGGGAGGCTGCACAGCAGTTGGCCACAATCAATAGTAGTATGTCGGTCAAGGTTCTCAGTCACTAACAGTAATAATATGTAGAATCAGAATCAGAATCAGGAAAGACTTCATTTCCATGTAAGTGAAGAGGTTTTACTAGGAATTTGTCTTGGTGATTGGTGCATACACAAAACGTAACAAGTGACATATAATTTGAAGAATAAAATAAAAATAAAAATAAAATAGAATAAGGTAACACAAAGTAAAATAAGTGAAATAAATATTTTTCTGGAGGTAGTCCAAAAGTGAGGTAGTGCAGGGTGGAGTATAGTGCAAGTGGGTGAGGTAAACAGTGCAAATGAACAGCAGGTGGACAGTGAATGAGCAAAATCAATTGCTAAAGTGCAGGGCAGCATGTTAGTCAGTTGGTGTTCAACAGTCTAACAGCACAGGGGAAGAAACTGTTCTTGTGGTGTGAGGTTTTGGTCCGAATGGACCGTAACCTCTTACCTGAAGGGAGTTTCACAAAGAGTCTGTGTCCAGGGTGAGAAGGGTCAGCTGGGATCTGACCTGCACGCTTCAGAGTCCTGGAGGTGTACAGGTCTTGTAGAGATGGAAGGCTGCAGCCGATCACCTTCTCAGCAGAGCGCACAGCACGCTGCAGTCTGAGCTTGTCCCTGGCAGTGACCCCAGAGCACCACACGGTGATGGAGGAGGTGAGGATGGACTCAATGATGGCCGCGTAGAACTGAACCATCATCTTGGTTGGCACCTTGAGTTTCCTTAGCTGCCGCAGGAAGAACATCCTCTGCTGGGCCCTTTTGATGACGGAGCTGATGGTCAGCTCCCACTTGAGGTCCCGGGTGATGGTGGTACCCAGGAAGCGGAAGGAGTCCACCGTGGAGATGGGGGTGTCTGTCAGGGTGAGGGGGAGCGATGGAGCTGGCACTTTCCGAAAGTCAATGATCACCTCCACCGTCTTCTGGGCGTTCAGCTCCAGGTGGTTGTTACCGCACCAGGACACCAGACGGTCCACCTCCCTCCTCATCCCCGTCCGAGATGAGACCGATGAGGGTGGTGTCGTCTGCAAACTTAATCAGCTTGACAGACTGGTGGCCGGAGGTGCAGCAGTTGGTGTAGATAGAGAAGAGCAGAGGGGAAAGTACAAAGCCCTGGGGGGTTCCGGTGCTGATGGTGCGGGTGTCCGAGACATTCTTCCCCAGCCTCACATGCTGTTTCCTGTCTGTCAGGAAGTCAGTGATCCACCGGCAGATGGGATCAGGCACGTTCAGCAGGGACAGCTTGTCTTAGAGGAGAGCTGGTTGACTGCATCGTCTACAGACCTGTTGGCTCTGTAGGCAAACTGCAGGGGGTCCAGGAGGAGGGTTGTGATGGACTTAAGATGGGACAGAACCAGGCGCTCAAATGACTTCATGCCTACAGATGTCAGTGCCACAGGTCTGTAGTGATTAAGTCCAGTGATCCTCGACTTCTTGGGGACTGGAACTATGGTGGAGGCTTTGAAGCAGACTGGCACATGGCATGACTCCAGAGAGGTGTTGAAGATGTCTGTGAACACTGGAGTCAGCTCGTCCGCACAGTGTCTCAGGATGGAGGGGGACACACCGTCTGGTCCAAGAGCCTTGTGAGGATTCAGTTTCCTAAACAGCTTGTTAACATCCTCCTCCTGGATAAAGAGGGCTGTGGTGGAGGAGGAGGGGTCCGAGGTGGATACTGGTGGAATGACTTCAGGGGTGCGGGGGATGTGAATTGCCGTGTTGATGGGGTGAGTGGGGGTGTCAGGGCCGGCAGATAGTCCATCAAAGCGACAGTAGAACTCGTTCAGACTGTTGGCTAGTCGCAGGTCGTCAGTAGAGTGGGGGGCTTTGGGCTTGTAGTTGGTGATTTGCCTAAGCCTTTTCCACACAGAGGCCGATTCATTAGCTGAGAATTGCTGTTGAATTTTCTCAGAGTACAGTGATTTAGCGCTTCTCACCTCCTTGCTAAACCTGTACTTGGCCTCTTTGTAGCTGTCTCTATCCCCACTCCTGAAAGCAGACTCCTTCTCTAGCCTCAGCTGTCTGAGTTTAGCTGTGAACCAGAGTTTGTCATTGTTATAACTCACCCTGGTGCGTGTTGGCACAATACTGTCCTCACAGTACTGGATATACGAGGTTACAGTATCTGTATACTCATCAAGACTATCCGTAGCAGCCCTAAACACGTCCCAGTCCGTTGAATCCAAACAGAAACGAAGCTCCTCCACAGCCTGGGTGGTCCACCTTTTAGATGTGCTCACCACAGGTTTGGCGAGCTTCAGCCTCTGTCTGTATGTGGGGATCAGGTGGATCATGACGTGGTCAGATGGACCAAGAGCGGCGCAGGGCACTGCACGATATGCTCCGCTTATTGTGGTGTAACAGTGATCCAGCGTGTTCTCCTCTCTGGTCTCTGGTCTGGTCTCATTTGATCAGCTGATTGTATTTACCCAAATAACATCCTATTGGCACAGATCAATATGCTTAATTGATAAACTGGTCATCCTCTAACACATATGTGCAATGCTGCAGACCAGCTGAATTTCAAATCCTTCTCCCTGAAAACAGCAAGCAAGAATGCATATCAGCTGAATACTGATACTGAAGAAGAGAGGAAGAGGTGATTCAGTCCGAATATGAGGCCTTCCAAACACACACATGGCACTTGTGCTTGTTCTGTCTCAATTCTTCACCACACGGATGCCACTGATCACAGATCTTTAAGTGGGGCAAGCCTGCCTGAGGCAGACTGCTATTTTCAGCAGCTGTTTAGATGAGGAATATCGCACAGTTTAAATCTTTCAAACACCTTCAAAATAATGGCATCAAGAAACCATTATAAACTCCATATTTGTGGAATGATGCTCTCCTTTTGAAATCTGCCGGCTCAATCAAACCACAAAATGTAGCTTGGGGGATTGTTTGCCTGAGAGATGGAGCAACTTATTTTTATGTCTAGTTTGGTTCTGGGCCTTTAGGAACTTGAAGAACTGGTTATTTTGTGCTAGACTTTCAAAACAGATAGAGGCATTTCACCTCAACACTTATCTAGGGAATTAAGGGCCTGGTGTCTTGTTCAGGGATGCTTGAAAAGAGATAGTCAGTCTGCCCGCCCTACTCGCTCATCAGTGACACTCAGTGATAGATAGATTCCTCCAAGAGTAAGATATCAAATGTCTTGGGATAGAGGCAAAAGTCAGGAGAGTTTTTCCTTTACTTTGTTTCCAGAGCTAAACCTTTTCAACTTGACATCTGATCTCTCCTATCTTCAGATTTGAATCATTACATTTTAATTTTAACATCTGCCTGAATGACATTTAAAAAAGAAATTGCAATTTTGTGGAGTACTTCATAAAAAAAACAACTTTTGCTGAAGGATGAATGTAAAATGAAAAATGAAATAAATAAAACTAACAGCACAATTCAAATGTTCAGAAGCACTGTATGAAGGACAAGCTGTGGAGGGCAACCAAATAAACCAAGCACAAAGCTACCAAAACAGTTCAGTGGAATCTTTCAGGTATTGTGTTTCATAACAAATGACTTCTTTCCTGAATAATTATCCTGTTGAATCTTTGCTCTCGAATTTGGTCTTATTGAATCTCTTTTAAAGACTGTTGTTAAATGTGCTTTGTAAAAATTTGACTGAAATGTGACCTGCAGTAATTGTTTTCCGGTATTTTTGGGGGAAAGTGCAACAAGCTAGAAACACAACACAAACATGTGAAGTTAATATGGTGAATTTGTTACCAGACAATGGCCTTTTACACATAGAGTAGATATAAAGAAACATCAGGATTCATTTTACATCGTGTTGATAGCCCCCTGATAAATGCAAATCCAATATTCACTCCCCTTTTACCTTTATTTTGTTCTCTATTCATTTGTGACAAAAATACATTCCCTTTAACTGCTAAATGCTCTATGGGTTTACGAGCTAGGTGTTAGCTTTTGTCTTCGGTTTGGCGCTGGGCAGGTGTGTACAGTGTGCTTTTAAGCTCTTTTCCTCTATTACAAAACAAACGTCTGCATGGAAACAATGAACAACAACAACAATGAAATTTCAGACTAAAACAATGAATTGATGTTAAAAAAGTCTGCAAAACTGAGGGTAACGACAGATTAGGGTGAAATCTATCTCCTTACTCCTCACATATTACACAAAGTAAGCATTTCCATTGATCATATGAATTGAAAGTTCATGGGGTTCACAAATATTGAGGATATTGTTGAGGTGTCTAAGTCAACCAAAGCCCTTGATAAGTCATTTATTCTTTTGTCCCCTTTGTCTGCAAGGGGGTTGCTGTCAGTGTGTCTCTGCATGGCCACCCTTTTCACAACAAGGGAAGAGATTTACTTTGGAGAGTGTTGAATGGATTAAAAATCCCAACACAGGATGCAATTACATCAACTGATGATGAAAGAACCACATGAAGTATAAGCTTTTTTTCTCTCTCTCTCTCTCTCTGCATGGGAACACCACTACAACTTTAAGAACTGTCAGTCAGACAGACACTCTAAGAGACACGTCTTGCTTCCAGTCTATTAGATGCATCACCAAGGGGGACAAGAGGAAAACTGACTAAAGAGTAAGTATTTCTGTCATCAGACACTGAAATATGATATAAATCATTATGCTTAATGTGTAAGAGGATGAGAAAATTTTTCAGTTATAGAAGGCTGAGAAAACCACCTGCACGCACCGGACACACAGCTGGCATCAGATCACAGTCTTCTCCTTCAAGCCTGAGATATGGACGGAGGTCAGAGGAATTTATAAATGTCATTTATTATGATTTGATAGCTGTAGCTGCACCTGTTTCAGGACAGGATCACGATTGATTGTCTGCTGAAGATGAATTCAGGAAATTAGTCATGCATAAGCCTGTTTTCACGCACTGGAGTGGCAGATCAGCAGAGGCGAGGAGGCTTCAGCATTGAAAGGTAAGAATGTAGTGTAGTGTCACCTATCAAATTTATGGTTCTTTGTATTGAAATTGTATTTTATTTTGTTAACCACAGCTCTGCCATGTCCCTTTAAATCATGCCCCTGCCTAATGGGTCTTGGGTCTGGTACTAAGCTTAAGAAGTGGAGGGCACTTAGGGTTCTGCAAAACTGGGCCTGTGCAGTACTCTGAGCTACACCATAGAAAATGCTGACAAGTGTTACCCTGTTGGGGGTTAAAACATTAAAACATTTTGTGATATTGATATTGAAGGTAACACACTGTAACACTCCACTGAGGAGCGAAAGACAGCAACCATCCTTAGGAAAAGTGCACAGCCGAATCGCCAATCAGTCATTCTGCCAAAACATCAGTACAGAGAGCGTCATATGGAAAAAGGAGATAAAAGCGAATGAAAGAGCAGGGAGAAGACCAAGAGGCCAACCACAGCCAGCACCGAAACAAGCAAACAAGTGTGACACTTATCAACAGACACTCATCTTTTCAAAATATTCAGCAAACGGAGTAGAAAGCTAACATCAGATTCTGAGTCAATCATGTTGTCCAGCTGTCCAAAAGCCCTAAGATTAACTTTCACATTCAGTGACCCACACGTTCGATGCGGTTTTGTAATACCACACTCCACTTATGTGAAGTTATTATACATAATATGAAGATTGTTCAGAGGTCTCAAATTTTGAGTCCAAGTCACATCTCAAGTATTTTGAGTTGCGCCGTATTGGAAACTACACTGGTCCTCATTGATCCTCAGTCCCTGTGACATTTGGAAAGTCAACTATTATCCATGTGTGCCACACAGTTGATGCTCTGAAGGTGCAGGCATAAGGTTAGCATTTGTTCAAGTAGAAACGATTACTCACCACAGTTCTCCTCATCAGCTTGATTTCCACAGTCATCGATGCCATTGCAGTGCATGAGCTGAGGGAGGCAAACGGTCAGGTTGCCACAGGGGAAATATCCAAGGGGGCAGGATACCTTCTCCTCAGTGATATTGAGTGCTATAAACAAAATAGTAAATAATAGAATTTGAATGGATATGAAGAATATGATTATGAAATGATTATGAAATTCAAATTTTCTACCACTCATCTTTATCAGAGACATACTAAGAGCCCTCAGCATTTCACTTAACACACAGTCTGTGCAGTCCCATGTTAGTGGGTCTGCGCTATTCATGTTGAGTTGCTCTGTCTTGTACGGCTACTTATGCATGTTACTTCAGAAACAGAATTATACGGAGCAATAGAACAATCAATACAAATGAGGTAAAAGTAAAACAGACCTACAGAATAAAACAGAATAAATTCATTTATTCATTACTTTAAATCCTTCATTTACATGCCATAGTGAGTCTGCCTCTGGTTCAAGATACCAAGATACAGCAGAAAGGCCAGCAATAGGACAGCTGAAGATTACATATTTAAACCTACAGAATACTGACATCCCATCATCTGTTCACCCAAGTGAGAACATCTGTTGAACAGAAAACACCAGATGAATTTGTAAAATTAAAAACATTGTTGGTTTCAGTTTTAATTCAAAAGAATTTTGCACAGCAAATATAAAATGTTGAACAGCATTTATTCCAAGTTAATTAAAAAAATAAAAGTCATGAAAGATTCCATCACTTGCTTCTCATTTCTCATAACTGCTTCTCTTAACTTCCTGTTCAAAGATCAAAATGAGCTACTATGTACACTATATGGACAAAGGTAGCTGGTCACAACAAGGACTTTAATTACATTGCTCACAATCTCTGTTCCAGTTCATCCCAAGATGCTGAATGGGGTTGAGGTTGAAGGCCAGTCAAGGTCTTCCACACCAAACTCATCCAACCATGTCTTTATGGAGCTTTGCTTTGTGCACTGGGGCACAGTCATGCTGGAATAGAAAAGGACCTTCAACAAAATACTGCCACAAAGTTGGAAGCATAGCATTGTGCAAAATGTCTTGGTATGCTGAAGCATTAAGGTTTCCCCTCACTGGCAGTAAAAGACCTACCCCTTAAAACAGCTCCATAGCACACCTGAATTGAATAATAAAGAGGTGTCTGGATACTTTCATCTATATAGCGTAGGTTGTGCTATGTGTATATGACATATTTCTTGCTTATCATTACCTGTCAAATGATAACTTTTCTTCCACAGTACATCTTGCTCTTGGGGGCACACATAGATTCAGAATAAGGGACATTCCAAGAGAGGGAGCATCTTAAGCATCTAAGTCAGTATTTCAAAACCAGACCTCCAGTCCTAATACCCTGTTTACCACAAAAACACATCAAATCCTGAAAATAATCTCATGCAGTTATTTGAAAGAAAGCATTTGTTGATATGCCTCCTATTTCCAGGAGCATTTTGCTATCCTGCCAATGACAAGTCAACTTTCAGTGATGTGGCAGCAAGTTTCTGGAGGCATTTGTAGATGGCAGAGGAGAAATGACAGGAAAGAGAGGCAATGGCATGCAACATAGGTCCCCAACTGGACTCAAATTCAATTTACAACTTAAACCACCATCAAGGGTGAACAACAAAATGTAAACACACATTTTTTGTATATTTTTTCTAGTCTCCCAGCATAAAGAAAGATTGTTTGTTTGACCTGCTTTTTACATTAACACTAACACAAAGAAGTGCAGTGGACACTTAATAGCAATATGGTGTTCACTAAGTACACAAGAGATCCTGATGTATTACCGGTTTTGCTAGAGATGCATCATATTTTGAGTGGTGAGGTTAAGTGCTGGCCCCTCTGACAAAAGCCACAGTAAGAAATGTGACGATTCTGTCTCCAAGCCAGACGGGGGACATTTTAGAACGGCAAATAAATCACCACTCCCTCGAGTATAAACTTGGAAACTAATGGCAAATGTTAGGAAAAAAAACAAAACAAAACACCTGCCACCTGCCAAGCTGAGTCACAGCTAGGCCATCAGCCACATCTTGATTCCTGATGAGATGGAGAAGCTGACACTGCTACTAATCATTTTGTCTATTCTGGATCTTTGGCTGGCTTTTGACATTTGAATACATAGCTTCATCATATCATCATATCATTCATCAGTTTTGAAAAGATGAACAAAATCGCACCAATGCTCCAAGGAAATGGGCGTATTCCGGTCGAGTGCAACACAGCCTCACCTCCAGGCTGGCTCAGTACAGGTAGGTAGGAAACACTTAATTGCTCATGTCCTGCATTTGACCAAGGCTACTATTTTTCAGAAACAGTGTTTAAAAGATAAAACATGAATACACTATAATGTTTATTAGACTGTCTGAAAATACAGGTCTTTGTAAGCATTACAAACAAAAAGAAATATTTACAAGTACACAAATCATTAATGAAATAACCAGTTCAAAAATTGTATAGTCTAAAAATCTGCAGTGAGAACAATTTCTTTCTGCTTCTATCTAGACGCCTTAGAGTTTTTTCCTTGGTATGCTGCTCTTGCTTCGCCTTGGAACAATTAATATAAATGTTTCTTGTTTGGCATTTCTAACTACTGCATTTGTTAAACACTCACATAATTTCTTTTCAAATGGCTTCTTTGCTCCACGGCATACTTATGATAATGATATGCTAGCTATCCAGTGAAATCAAATCTGTTATTAGGCATTCAGTGACATGCTTTTTTTTAAGTGAATGAACAGAGAATAATAATCAACTGAAAATTAGCCTGAATAATGTACAGGGGCTGTAACATTAACTGTGAATTTTTTACAGTGTATTAACTAGGGTATATCTGTTTTTTTAATTATAACATGTTTTCCAGCTGCCTTTAATAATACTGTGATACTGTATGCAGCAACTTCTGGTGCAGTCAAATGGATCTTGTGGCTCAGGCAGCAGCTATGTATAGTTCAGCCCAGTTGACAGTTAGGAGAAGATGATTTATCAGATTCTATTCATTATATTAGATTCAACTAATATAAAGTATGAAGTACTAATAGTATGAAGAAGTACAAAAATATTGACTATATAAAAATTAAAAACAGTAGTAGAATAAAAAAAAAAAAGTATAAAACAGTCAAGCAGCACGCATACAATTATTGAGTGATAACGTGATACAGTAATGAGGGAAATGTGTAATGTGAAACCATCCAGCGACACAGTCTAGTGCTGACCTCCCAGTAGGGCTGGGCGATATGGACCAAAAGTCATATCCCAGTATTTTAGGTTGACAGGCGATATACAATATATACGGTATTTTTTGCAAAAGTGTGTTGAATATTCAGTTTTGGCTCAATGTCACACATATAATGCTATAAACACTTTTCCTTAATAACTATAATCAAATGATCTTATGATCTTGCAGGAAATAGCTGATCCACATTTCTCTCAGCTGCACCGCTTCCAGTACATGTATGTGGATGTTTGATTTTTGTCCAATCAGATTTCAACCTCTATGTGTTGCCATGTCAGTCTAATCTGCCCAGGGTCTTCAGAATCAGTAGTGTTGGCCCATGCAATATAGACTATATTAGCCATTGACTGTTTCTTTAACCAATCAGATTTCAGAATCCTCGCTGTGACACATCAACATTCTTCTGTCCTCTAATTGGTCGGTCAGAGCAAAAGTCACAGCCAAGTGCGACTAGCAGTTCTGAACTGCTCCAGGTGATTTACATGGCACAGTTGGAGTTGTAGTCTAGAGGTTTGGAGTTGTCTTAACTGTGTTTCTTGTTGTATTAATAATGGTAATTATCTTCAACACGTCAAATTCCTCTCTCTCTAATGCTACGCCTTGTCATATTGCGTTTTTGGATAGAATCGATGTTTTCTTTTTATAATCGCGACATGATAGTGGTTGTATTAAGAGGTGGACTAAGTCAGGTATGTCTCCACTGAAGGCCCAGGTAACAAATGAATGGCCCGCCACTGTAATATATAGAGAGAATAAACAATAAGGGTACCCAAGACATTACATGATTAGATTTTAAATAAACCGCTGAACTGAACTTGTAAATCTGTATTTGCTACGTCAACTGATGTCAAAAAGGTAAATGCTTTACATTTTCATCTGAAAGTTGTGCTCAAACACTGCAGAAGCAACCAGCAAACTTCCAGCATGTGTGTATGATGTGCACATGCGGAAGAGGAAATATCTAATCATTATCTGTATTCACAATCAAAAAGTACATTTTGGAAAAATGGATTTTCTCCAGGTACTCCGGCTTCCTCCCACAATCCCAAAAATGCACATTAGGTTAACTAGCTACTCTACATTGCCCCTAGGTGTGAGTGTGTGGTTGTGTGTGTTTCAATTCAATTCAATTTTATTTAAAGTGCCAGTTCATAAAAGAGTTATCTCAAGACACTTTACAGGTGTGGAAACAACACATTAAAAAAAAAAAAGAAAAAAAAGAAACAGAGAAACAGGTCCCAGGGCAAAACCCCACCCTGAGTCTTTGTGTGTGTCAGCCCTGTGATTGACCCTGTGATTGACAGTCCAGGGTGTACCCCGCCTCGCTCGTAGTCAGCTGGGATAGGCTCCAGCCACCCCTCCCCACGGCCCTGGCGGATAAGCAGTTTGAAAAACGGCTGAATGAAAAATGTCTAACAGCTGAAACTTGCAAATTTGCTCAGCTTGACAGCCAGTCAGATAGCCTCTCCTACTGACTGCCTCCATTGTTCATTCACTGCTGGGCCAGGAAAACAGAAGCTGATAAGGACCGACCGGAGCAAGCTAATAATCATAATCATCGCAAAAACTATGAGAGATGGTTAAACCCTGGAGCGCAGCGGCTGATAGCAGACTGAGTGTGAATCCAAGAGATCTCGGGGTCATTATTCATTCCACCCACAAGGTTCTCGCTAGGAGTTCTTGAATGAATTAGTTTCCTTTCTATTGAACATCCCCAAAAATGTTCCCCATTTACTTATCAGTGATTTCAACATTCACAGTCACTGTCCTATTCAAAAAGCTGGTGACCACCAAAAACTGCACTATCACTGACATTTGGAATACAGAGTCCACTCCTCCGGAGGCATCAGCCATCTTTTATGGTGTGGTCTGTTGGGCAGGCAGTATGTCTGCCCGGGACAAAAAGACGCTGGACAGACTGGTGAGAGTCCTGGGCTGCTCCCTGAACTCAGTGGATGAGGTGGGTGACAGGAGGACAATAGACAAGCTGTCGTCCATGCTGGAGACCCCCTCCCACCCCGTGCAGGACACTCTGCCATCACTGAGCAGCTCCTTCAGTGACAGACCGCTACACCTGTGCTGTGTGAAGGAGAGGTACCGCCGCTCCTTCCTGCCCACTGCTGTCAGACTCCACAACAAGCACAGCTCATAGACTGGACATTTAAGCTGATGAATAATAACAATAACACATGTGCAACAATGGGACAAAATGGTCACGTCAGACCTGTGCAATAATACATGTGTAGTAATAATTGTGCAATAATCCTTACTCATGTAACACTACTACAAGGATCAGTACCTACTTACTTGGTCCCTGAAAGAGATCTGTGCAATAATTAATCGATCCACTAATCATAACTGAGGGACGCTAGTGTAAATAGCCTTTTTCTTTTCTGTACTGTGTACAGCTGCAGATACTTGTTTCCTGTGTATTTATTCTTTTTGAATGCACATCCTTCCCTTTATCCTGACACGCTTTGCACCCTCTATATCAGGCACGTCAAACTGGTCCACAGGAAGGTCGGTGTGGCTGCAGGTTTTCTTTCCAACCAAGTAGCAGCACACCAGACTTGACTCATTTAATCAACTGATCTTCGTCTTCAGACAGCTGATTGGTCAAACTGTGTTCTCTTGGTTCGTTGGCACAAAAACCTGCAGCCACACCGGCCCTCCTGTGGACCAGTTTGACATCCTGTTTGCTGCTGTAATACTGCAATTTCCCAGTTATGGGACTAATAAAGGATTATCTTATATTATCTTCTTTGTGTTGCACTTCTTCAAATATCAGACCACTATTTCTTCTCTTCCTCCCGTCTCTCAAGCGGTCAAACCTCCCTCTTTTACACAAACTGTCCCTATCCATCACTTCTTCGCTCCCTGTATCCTTCTTCTCTTGCCTCATCTGACTCATCCTCTCTCTTGCCTCCAGACTGTCCTCTCTCTACTGTCTACTGTCCTTTTCTCTGGACTTTAAACTTGAAAAGTTGTGTGCCTCAGTGCGTGCTGACAGAACCAACCTTCAAGCAGCTAAAAGAAAATGGTGCAGTTTACTTGTGTCTGTAACCACAGCTGTTTTTGCAAATGATTGTGTTCTATTTCTATGTTTTGCATGGAGTCCCAGCTTTGGATGGATTTTTGAATGGCTCAGGTCTATCTTGCATCCAGTGCTGCTGAGGTACTGCCCAACAATGGTGGAACTCGTAGTTTATGGATTGTATCTTCTTTATCTACCAGAATAAAAGTGTCAGCATAAAGAATGTAGTGTAATGCAATTATTCTGTGAGCTTCTGAAGAGTAGCCAATCATCTTTTGACTATGACAACATAAAAAATACATAATCTTGCGGTTGCTTCCTCATGCTGCAACCTTCATTAACTAACCTACACTGTGCATTTGCTGCCAAATCAACAATTTACTGTTAAGCTTTTCATCTTCTTTTGTTCACCAAATGTGAGTGAAATATTTGCATTGTCAAGCATTTCAATTGTCTAATGGTAATGAAAAATGCTTATCACAACTTCGCAAACACAAAGTAACATCTTCAAATTGCTTCTTTTGTTCAACAGTCCAACAGTCCAAAACCCAAAGATCTTTATTTACTATGCTAAACAACAAAGAAAAGCAGCAAATCGACTGTTTAAACAATCAGTGAGCTGTGAGACATCATCAGCACTTATATTTGTTTATCTTCAAGGCTCTTATTTGAAAGCTGCCATCATATTTAACTGATTGGTTCTCTGGATCGTATCAATCTTGTGACTGTAAGTCCCTCGAGGTAGCACTGAGCCTGGAAGACCCGCTTGCAGTTTCTACACCCCAGCTATCTGTAACTCTGTGACGTCTTGGTGTATTTAAATACATGATCATAAATCACTCAGCTTCTGTTTGCACCTGTTTTAATTGATTTGCTTTTGTATCTTCAAAATCTTATGAATGGTTTATTTGTCTTAATGATTTCAGTTTCTATTTACTAATTAAAGTTTACATCGTAAGAGAAGAGTGTAATTAAAGGCATTTGAGTTATTCTTAACTAGATACAAGAGCCATGTCTGTTAAGCATCCACCTCAAAACCGAAAGACTTGTGTTAAGGAGCAATATGTCAAGACAAAAGCATCTAATTTCAAGCACTGGTAAGTGAATTTCCTTTTCCCAAAGTGAAATAATCTTACATTTATATTTAACATCTGACTTGTGTTGCGTGTACATTCTTGGAACAAAATATAATCCTGATACAAACCTACAAATAACTGTTGTACACAGTTTTGTGTTACAGCTGAAATGCAAACCCTTGATATATAAGGACAAAATGCACAGACAGGATGAAAGCTCCTATGCTCTGCAGAATATCAACAGTATCTTAAAGATATTCTGACCCATTAAGGTATTGCTTTGTTTTTAATCAAAACAGTTTGAACTCTGTGTACCTTCAGTCCTCCATACATCATGTGACCTTGTTAAAATGCACTTAGGTGTGCAAACCTCTAGTCGACGCACAACAGCTCTCACATTTACTGTTACAGGTGTGATGGTGCATCTGCATGGTACAACACTGCATCTGCTACTGTCAAAACAAGATGCACTACTGAGCAATCTTTAACAAGATGCAAAATACAGGGGATAAAAACACTTGAGATCTAAATCCCCACGCACAATAGCGTGAAACTAGGACGCTCTCTGTGCTTGAATCAGATTTTTACAGTCTACATCCGAGGGTTTCTCATAACAGAAAACTAAGCATCCTGTGAGATGCCTCCCACTGAGTGCAATCTCTTCCACTTAATTCATTCGGAGTTACTACGTAGTGGGTGGTATGCTGCCTACAAATTAATCCAGCTCCCTGATGTTTTAAAACCAATTTATACATGGAACAGAAATATTATATCTAAACATTGGAGACACCCTGTTGATAAAGTTGTATCTTCTTGGAGAAAAAACACCTTCACCCCTCTCTCATCTTTCATTCTCCAAGTCGCAGTCCCCTCAGAACCTCAGGACTGCCGCTACTTCGCTGAGGCTACCGTTTCCTACATGTTCCGACTGCGCTGCGCACACCAGCTTTTAAGAGGTTCACATCGAGCTCTAACGAATTCATAAATTAGTCAATAAGAGAAGTTGCTGAACTTACCCGACACTCCATAAGCGAGTATGACAGCCACATAAACTCGCATGGTACCTCCTGAAGTTTCTGTGGAAAATCACGCGGGGTGGTGGAGAGAAAGCAGCGATATTGTCGGCTGCTTGGCCAAGCTGGGAACTTGCGCGTAAAGAAAGAAAGGAACGCTAAAAGTTGCCGCACCTTTATTTTCATACAGCGCAGATGAGTTGTGCTGCGAGAAGACGAACCTACAGCCGGTCGACTCGTTCTGGAGCCCGTTCGACATACAGAAGGTCTAAAACGGACTCAGCTGCCACCAAGTGACGTACGAGAAGCAGCAGCACAGGTGCAGCGCGCGCAGAGGGGAGGAAGTGAGATACAGAGAGGGAGAGAGAGAGAGAGAGAGAGAGAGAGAGAGAAGCATCTGATTTTAAATCTTCAACACAATCAGCAGAAGAGCAAATCCAGAGGATGTTGTCACGTGGGTTCAGCCTCTCTCATGTTTAGCCAGTGTGGTTACATGAAAGGCTAGATTGTAGGCAGCGTGGTCCCTATACAGCCCACCTAAATGCACTTGTACAGAGTCTCTCATCCACCAAATCTCACCAAACGTCAAAGTGGAAACTGTCCATTAGTTATCAAGTGCAAGTTAAAAGAATTCAAGGGCTGTTCAAAACGTGTTACAGAAAATACTACAGTTGGCTTAGAATTATTAAATGAATTTGTTTCTAGCAGTTTAGAGTTTTTGTAAATCCTGTGGTTGTCAGATCATTAGATACAAACAAGCCCTGTGGGTTCTTGGCAAGCCAAGTCAGATTATTTGAATCACACCGCTCAAGGCATCCTGAAACACATCTTCAGATCTTCTGTCTGTCCCTGGAAAAGGAGATTTCATATTTATTTTTAGGTTTTGCTGCTTTAGTATATAATATTTCATTCAGTTGTTTTCAGTGGATGAGTGTTAGAGCTCTGATTTTACAGATATAAATCCAGAGGGTTGAACAAGGATGGAAGGAAAAACAAGCATGTCCAGCATGTCTGTGGAGATTCTCAGTCATCCAGGTCATATACACTCAAAGAGTTAAAGCACTGGTGAAGCTGCTTGGATTAGCACTGAAACGTCTTCAAGTCAATCTTCACAAGCCTTGCTTTAACTCTGTGAGTGAAGCATGTCCAGCCATTATAGGAATTAGTCGTGTATAGGTTCTCTGTAGGGGACTGAGTACTCAATATTTCCCAATTAATGTCAGCCTAATTTGGCTTGATTTGAGCCTCAAACAGCACCTGCATGAGATGTGTACCCAAGACATGTGCTTTAACCATGGCACATTGTTACCACTGAGGAAATAGTTGTCAGGGAATTTTGACTCAAAACACCATAGAATGGAGTATTGTTATCCATCTCATACTTTACATTGGAGAATATATTGGGGTTGTGACCCCAATTACACTACAATGGGATTATGTTCACAGGGAATGTTTATCCACTGTAGAAATTGCTTTTTATATGGGAGTCATTTGGAGGAGTGCCCTTTGGCCGTACAAAGTGCAAGACATTTAACAAAGAAAGAGTTCATATTCTGAGTCCTATCTGTAGTTAGGCTTAGGCAACAAAAGCACTTTTAGGGAAAGAATTAACCTACAGTATTTGCACCTGGTGGTAACATATGTCCTGGCTAATCCGATCACATGTGCACAGGTTTAAATACATGTATGAATGCAGCCAAGACACATTGGGGATACAGTGAGATCCGATCGCTCAAAACAAAACCCACGCAGGCACAGGGAGAACATGCAAACTCCACATAGAAGGGCCCAGACCGGGATTCGAACTTGGGACCCTCTTGCTATGAGGCGACAGTGTTTCTTACGTTGTAAAAAGTGTCAAATTGTTGCTGTATTGCTGCACCAGCCTGTCTGCTACTTTGTGTCTGACATCTTAGGTTACCTGCCGACATTTAGCAGCTAGATAAACACACTGTTTCAATTGATTTCACCATTCCCACTAACTTCCTGAAAGAGGAAATTATTTTAATGTAAATAATAAATATGTTAAATTTACAAATACAATAAACAATAGCCAATATGCTACTTACGTGTTGCTGTTTATGTGTTCCCCAGCTCCTTCAAAAAATCTGGCAATTATGTGAGTTTCTGAGATTTGGAAGACTTATTTAAGTTTGTAAAGTTGTCTACAATGAATTTAGAATTAATTGGTTCTCCTTGTAAGTTTGGCAAGCGTTATACATTAAGTATGTACAAGTTAATTTGCATACAGAGCCTGATCTCAAGTGGTCACTTAAGACGCACGAAGAGATGCATGTTAATGTTGTCTCAATGTGGCTTGATAACCAACATAATTTGTTAATTTAATTGAGTGAACAAGTTGTGTCTTACAACCTGAAACCAAGAACAATTTAACATTTAAATGAGGATATATCTCATCAAATAATAGACCTAAAAATCAGACCAAGTATTTCAGAACAGTTTCAACACTTGACATTTCCTCCACAGAAAAATCACAATATCTATCTTTTCATGAAATGGCCCTCCCTCATTACTACCACTGAAGTATCCTTGAGCAAATCCCTTAAAGCCCACCTTCCCAAGTGGAGCGTCTCAGATGGTGAATGTACTGGACATTTTCCAGGTGTGAATGTGTGTACTGTAACTGAATGTGATAAGGACGTTCCAGCAAAAAATTTCTCTCAGTGAAACATCCCTGAATAGGTAAAGATAAAAATAACTACAAAAAGCAAAGAAACAAACAAACAAAAAATTAAACCTCTTAGTGGTTGCAGTAATTCTGATGGGAGCAAAGGATGATGATGAACAGGTGACACGAAGAGCAACAAAGTCTGCAGACAGAGGAGGTTGGTGTTTGATCAGTCAGTCAAAGGCTGGACTTAAATGTGGAACACTGCTGTTTAGTTCCTTTCCTTTAGGACATCAGATACTGCTGTTTTGTCTCAAAACAACTGCTCAACCCATCATAGTTTGCAGAGCGACAAAGTCACAAAGACATACAACCTTCACCCAGGAGACCAGAGGTTGCCTCCTGTGTGAAACCAAATGTCACCAATCCTTTCCTAAACCTAACCAGGTCATTTTCCTTTGTGCTTAAACCCAACCTAAGTGTTGTTTCATGTGAATAGCATGTTATAGATGCTTTCGAGAAGGAAAACCTTGCGTGTCACACAGACACTAAAGGACGTGCTTTGCATGTCGCACACAAATGCTAAATGCTCTGGGCCTCTAAGAGACGTGTGTTTGTGTGTGTGCGACAAAACAGTGTTGGTACTTGACGACCCAGGATGGCAACGTGCTGTGCAACAAAACGATGAATGTCCCCTATCTTAAGTTAATATTTATTTTAACCCTAAATTAAGTGGTGCATTTGGTGTATTGTCATACTTCATGAAACATGTTTATATTTGAATGTTTTGTCATGAGTTTGCTGTCCTGTCAACAGTGCATCAGATCGAAGCTGCAGTTACTCTCTGCTCTGAAACACAAAATAGACTTTTATGCTGGAAAATGAATTTTGAAACAAGTGTCTGTTTAAAAAGGGGCCGGCCACTGAGAGCATGTGCTCTTGAGTTACCTTCGTACTGCTCCAAGCTAACTAAAGGAGTACTAAATCACACAGGGACCAGCCCCTCTAATTTTGTAAATTTCTGCAAATTGTTTCTACTTTCATGGAGCATAATATTATCTTGATTTTCGAGGAGCAGATAGTGCAGTAAGAACTCAATCTATATTTAAACAGACATGGAAGATTCCCTGGTAGTTTGCCAAGAAATACTTTGTAAATAAATAGAATGCAGTGTTGTTTTCCTATCATTACCAAAAACAGCCACCCTACTTTCTCATACAATAATAATGAATAATGTGTTCTACAGGCCATACCCAGTTCTGAACTTAGTGATTTATATCACATCACTATGGTGGAATGAGCGTTTGGTGAGTAGTTATATTCACTGCAGTTGAGCTGTTGGTCAGTTTTGAAGAGAACAGCATATTTTTTTATTTAAATTTGAATTTAACATAATAATAACATTGGTTAAAGTTTGCTGTACGGTCCACAAATCAAAATTCAAGACTTGAACCACTGGACAGAGGGTACTGTTGAATGTGAAATGTTGTTGTCTCTGCACAGATGAGTTGTACTGGTTTTTTTTTTACAGTTAATTCAAAAGTAAACACTGTGAATAAAAGCATTCCCAGGAGAGAACCATGTGGCACACCTTTGACAACACTGATTATGTGGACTTCTGGCCATCAGTCTCAACAGTTTGTGGTCTACCACTGGGATGATCTGAAAACAGTACTAAAAAAGTACTGATTTTTTTTTTAAATTCAATCCAATGGATTTCAGATATATTCTTATGTCTATCTGCAGAATATGCCGCAGACATGAATGAAATCATCAGTTGCAGGACAGGATTTTTCATTCTCTCTCTCTCTCTCTAAGTAAAAATTAAACGTCAAGTAAAACATAGAACAGATCAGTGACTAATCTGTTTAATACACAAAATTTGTCACTAAATAACCATGCTAAAAACTTTGCAGAAAAAGAGCAGTCTGCGACACTGAATTAAAGGATAATTTTCACATCTGCTGAGAACAGTTCTATATAGTTTGACTTTCCTGTTTCCAAAGCCATTAATGATATAGGAAATATTCAAAAACTTTCAATATTTGGATTAAAAAGACTTTGTATCCTGTAGTTAATGATAAAAAAAAATATTATGGTTATTAAAATGCATAAGTAGCTTGATTCTCATGAGTACTACACAAGTGGACATAATGCAGGTATTGTGCTGCGAAGATTTGGCAGGCTGAAGTGGAAGCTGCTAGTCTCTATGAATTTGAAGTGAAGCTGTTTCCAGTTGGCTGCACATACCTTAATCTGTAGAATGTATACATTGCAGGAAGAAAGATGTATTTTTCAGGCCTGAAAATGAAATAGGGTGAGGTTCATGACCACAATTAAAAATGAAACAAGACAATGTCACAGAAAATAATAAAACTTACAAGCTTTTCTGCTCCAGAGATGTTTTCTTCCACACACAGACACACACACACACACACACACACACACACACACACACACACACACACTGCTGCTCTGACTAAGCTGTTACAAGCTAGTAAAGCATATTTTTATTTTCACTCCACATAAATTTTAATTTCACATCATGTATTATTGATTATTTCTCTTATTCATGGTCTTTCAGGAGGCCGTTTTAGCAATAGCTAAAGCAGACAAACTTCTGAGGTTCGCTGAGTTAATGTCTACATGTTTCGTTCTCTCTGTCAGGCACAAGCTAAATGGAGAATTTAATGTGTTAATCATACAATTTGTGATTCAGAAAGCACAGACCTTTGCTTTTGAATGAATCTTATGTGCAGCATTGTTCTTTCCTTTCTTGTTGCTTTTGTATAGAGCAATGTAAATAAAGTTTGAAATATCACTTAAGGTCACATATTTTGCTGTCAAATAAGAGATCTCTTGCAGTCTCAGAAGACAGGAACAATCATTAATCTGACCCTCTATATTTGATGAAACTTGACAAGTTTGCACATCCAGTGTACAACTTTGGTACTGTAGCAGAAACACATAAAGCTTGACACTTTTAGACACTGTATAATGCTGTGGGTCTATTGTCTGCATAACAAGGCACCACAACAGCTTGGCACCTCAGATGTGCAATATGCAAGAGAACAGCAATGGAAAATGAGTGTGAGCATGAAAAATAATCATTCAGCCTTCAGTCGAAATGAGCCTTGACAAGGCTCCAGCTGGTTGCCACATCTAATCTTTTGATCACCGATAACTTGATGAAGAAAAGTATAAACCACAACAGGTATTGATCAAGACCTGCTGTGGAGCAGTCATACTCACATTTGCTTGATGATCCTCCTTGTAAGTTGTAAGTCACTCAAACAACAGAAGACAGAATCATTTTCATGCGTTTGGAGCTGGTGAGTTTTCCCTGGAACCTTACCAAGTTACAGAACCTGAAGAAAGACCACTGTTGCCTCTGAAGTAAAAATTAAATGCTGCCAGACACTTCTCACTCTGTAGAATACTTCACTGACTCAGATTTGTTCAATCAAAGCATTGTGAGTTGGACTAGTCATAGAGAAAATAATGCTTTTAATTACAATTGTTATTCTGAGCATATTCATTTAATAGCAAAGTAGCAATTAGCACATAATGAGAAGACACATATGTTTTTAGGCCTTTTTAAATGTCCAACAGGGTTTCCACATGCACCACGAAAAATCTGCTGGTCCTGGACAAGCCCTGCTTGGTCTGATGAGAGGAGGGCAAACTATTGAACTGGACCAATCTCATGAATGACTCAACCAAATAGCACTCATTTCATCTGCAACTGCGCTCAGTGTTTACCAGGTTAAGGCACCAATCTCTAACATGAGTTTCTTTCTGTGAATTTAGTGATATGTATTTACACTCTTCTCTTGCACTGCAGTCTGTAGGAAGGAGTTTCTCCTCAGGGTTGCTCATAACAAAAGAAAAAGATTCACTCAATCTGCAATGATGAAGCGAAAGACTAGCAAATTAATCCTCACCCACGAGAGCAAATGGCTCTATTTATGCAAATTAACTGAACTCACAAAATAGTCCAAATCACCTAATACACAGTCATCGTTCTCTGTGCGTCTGATGAGCACTTAAAGATAATAATTGTCTGTATTACTAATTCTGATTGACCTGTTTAAATGACTGCATAAAGTGACAACTCATCCTTTATTCTTTTATACACCTCAAGTTCTTCATCAGCACCGAGCGCTGACATGATAACACGGCTGATCTAGTGAACACAGAATATTAATGAATTTTTTATGCTCAGCCTGCTGATTGCTGTGCAGGATTTTCAGCATGGGATGAATGTGATTTTGAAGCATTTGTTAAACACTTTACAAAAAATAGTTTCAAATTGCATTTGAATCTACCAATCTAAAGGTAAGAGTTACTTCTACTTCTGGCACCAGAGAAAGTCCAAGATTTCCTTCACATCCTTTCTTCATATGTGCTTCCTCTAGGTCAGCTGGCCAACTCATTTCAGAATGTGCCCTGTGCTGATGATACACAAATCTACTTCACCGCTAAACCCAATAACCCCAGCCAACTCCATGAATGCCTGGCATCTCTTAACATTTCATGAGCAAGATGCGGATTTAACTTGTCTTTAGCTTCATGTGAAAATCACATATCCCGGAATATTGCAGGTGTCCCTCTTTTCAGGCCGTCTGGAAATGGGCCTGAGTCTGACTTTTTCTTTGTTCTTGCTTTTTTGTTTTCTCAAATTTCCCAAACACATCAGATATGAACTGAATGAACCATGTAGATTAAGTGTGAAAATGTCATCACAAACTGGAATGTCAGATGAAAAACAAAACCGAGAAATCCTACACGTTAATCACTTTTCACTTTAATCACAAGTTTTTATTTTTTTCAGATTTCTGAAATAATTTTGTCATGTCAATGTGCCAGACAATTCCACAGAATCTGTAAATATAAAACAAGTAGCATGCCCACCTTACAAATTCTCAGTGGATTTGGAGGGAAACTTCCAATGTCTTACACCATCACCCTGAGAGCCAGTGTCAACCTGACTCTTCCTTTCCCTGTGTGCCCACTTGCTCTTCGCTTATATTCTTTGACACCTGTTTTCCCATCCGTCTTCACACATGACGGTCAAACGAAATAATCAGCGTGTGTGATTGTGGTAATGTGATGTGCTGCAAGCTGCAGAGAAAAGAATCAGACACAAAAAGCAGGTGTGACAGGGCAGCAATGAAGAACTATTGTTAGCCTCACTGTTAGGCTGTCAGTTCAGCATGTCACGCAGTGCAGACATCTGACAAACCAACAGCGCTGTTCACTCACTGTCAAAATCCAGAGTGTCTTTTTCCTATTTAGTAATTTAATTTAAGATCAGGTGATACAGTTTGCACTTTTGGTGCACTCACTTTCCCTTAATTTTCCTCACCATGTTGGTGAAAGTGCTCCACTTTAGACTGAACTGTCTTCTATGCTGGCTTTTTCTCTGTATTATTGTTTTCAATGGACATTAAAGCTGACTTTTAGTGTTTGGGAATACCTTAATATACTGTCATATCATTAATATTTCGACATCCCCAGGAGTAAGAAAAATACACAAACAATAACACAGCCCAAGACACAGAACAGCTGTTGGTAAGCAGTGTTTTAGGCTGTGTTGTCTGCAGGGGATCTTTCCTGTAAGGCTCTTTTTGTTGGTAATGTATGTAGGTCAGAAAGGTACAAATGGCCCCAGCTGACACAAAGAATAAAAGAACAAACAAATTGAAAATTGGAAATTTCTCCTCACACTCACAAACTTACACTACAAAGTCAATGAGCATTTTCATTTAGAGATTTTTCATTCTCTTGAAACCTTGGAAATTATTTAATTTGCACTTCTATTTGGACATGAAATACGGGAACGAGCAGTAGAATCTCATGCTGACATTCAACTTGATGACTGAGGCCACGCATATGAAGTCATGGCTCACGACTTCATACAACAGACAACATTAATCACAGCTGGTGCGCAGCAGTGAGAAATAATAGGAAGGGAAAGAGGAGCGACATGAATAAAGGAAGAGGACAAATGAGAAGTCCTTCAGCAGAACTACCGGCAAAGTGAGGCAGAGGGCTTCACATTAGAGTAAGATTTGTCTGTTACACAAAGTAATGAGCTCAATTAATTTTTGGTGTAGGTCTTCAATAACATTACAGATAATGACAACAATAATGATGATAATAATAATACAGAAATAAAAAATACAAAACATAGATTTTTAATTCTCAGACAACTCTCAAACTTTAAGTTTTTTTACATTTATTTAAAGTTCACTGACCAGTTTTTCCTGAAGCCTACCTTGGAGGTACTGAGTCAGATACCTCAATAAACTGCTAATATAGATTTCTTAACCATAAACAAGAAACCAGATTCCTGTATTTGGCTTACAGACAAACCTGTTTATCACAAAAAGATTTCTGAAGAATTGTTTGCAGTGCTTAGCAAACCACTTAAATACTACTACTACTACTATACTACTACTACTAATGAAGCTTATCCCCAGAGAAAGAGCAAACTAAACAGTGACAAGAACTTTACTACACCAAAGTCTTTTTATTTATTTCTACATCGAACCAGCTTCCTTTCAAATCAATGAATCTGTCAGTCAAAGAAATGGGGAGGCAAAAATTGTTCCTGCCATATTTCCATCAAGTAAACTCAAGCTCAAATGTTTGTAATCCTGCAGCAAAGAAGATTGGTGAACATGTCTGTGTATGGCGGTGGAGGAATTTCTTTTCAGACCTTGTTTGACCTTCAGAAATGCTTGAGACAAATGCAGCTTTTGTGGACACTACTACATGACTTGAGCAACAAAGGGCCAATCTATTTAAGAAAAGTTATTTGATTCTACTGAGGCATGCAGTCACTCTATTAAAGCCACTGCTTGTAGCACCACTACTGCTAAACACTCTTTGTTGGCTATTTAACTGTTTTATTATTGTGTATTATTGTGGACAATCGAGTAGGTGCTCGACAGAGGCTTCAGAAAGGCAAACTGGGAAGAGGATAAAGAAAAAGGATGATTACCAAAGATGCCTCCTTTTATTCAAAATAATGAAATTTTAATTCAGCTAAAAATGTTGTGATAAAAGGCAAAGAAGCAAAATTTATTTATTTATTTTGTTACTATGTGCAAATTCTGTGTAAATACCCACTAAGCAATACTTACATCCTGAAAAAGACATGACTATTAAAACTGTTCTAGTGTCTTACAGGATGAAGAGAGATTACTGTTCAATCCAGGCGTGATCAAAATAACATAAACCTGGATCAGCTGATCCATGTGTTCATTATAGAAAAGTACAGTGTATAAATGCTTTGAAACACAACACTGTGAAAAATCCATTCTATTGTGCGCTTAGTCGTGTCTTTCTTATCATGAAGGAAAATATCACTGGGATAAACACCATAAAATGTAGATTGTACAGTCTAAGTATGGACTGATAATGTCATTTATCGGGAGGCCTAGTTTCTAATGTAATGGGGGTGGTCCATTGCCATTGGTTCCAGTATGTAATGTGCTGGAAAGCTGCAGCTGTCTGAATATAATAGACCTATCTGGGACAAGACTAATCTGTTATAATTTGTAAGAATCTACAATTTCATATGTTCAGCAGGGTCTTTTTGTGTCACTCATTCAGTTTTTGGAATTGTTGACCACGACACCGCAGGGAAACTGAAAATGTGGTGATTTAAATAATGAAAAGACACAAATCAGTAAGAATGAACACTACTGATGCTGCACTTCTTAGTGTCCACATGTACAGCCAGTTCATTTCACGAGGTCACCTGTTGTGAAACTTCAGGGAACATGAGGGAAACATTATAATACAGTCATTACATGCTTTGCCTACAAGCTGCATTGTGGGAGCATTTATGGATTAAATGACTTTGAGTAATGTGAAAGGTTTGTCTTTTCATGACAACCTACAACCTGTTAGCCTACTCTGGTTTGTGGACTACTGTTTTGAAGCACTAAGTCTGGCATTGTAGCTCTCGCCATCTTATTTATTTATTCATTTATTTATTTTTTGGAGCCAGAAGTGGCCATAGTTGGCCTCTGCCTGTGTCCTGGTTTAGACTTAGGACCTGAGGACATGTTAGACAAGCCAGAAACCGCTATTTGGCTTTAGCTCTGTCACTCTGAGATGCACAACACCACACCAACATTATCCAGTCTGTTACCGGAGCATCTGCTTCCGTGGTTTCAATCATAAAAGTTTTTTAAGTCAACACCATATTTTGAACATGATGCTAACTATGAAACTATGCACCATCTGAAAAAATCTTATTTTACACAGCAGAAGAGGCTTTGCAAGTGGTATGCAATTACGATATCTGAATATTTCAGAAAATAAGTGATCCCATCCTAGGAATCCTTAAGCCACTTTCCTTTGTGAAGGACTGCCCAGCATTCATCACTTCATAAACTAGTGCTCTCAACAAGTATTCATTTACTTTGGGGAATTAATGAGGGAAAAGGCAAACTCCAAATGAGGCACTAATGAATGAAGAGCACCTCGAAACTGATTGAACTGATTGAACAATTTCAGTTTGAATCCAGGCAGATGCACTTCTGATTTCTAAAGACAAAATTTTCAAAAAAAAAAAGCTGACCATAACCAAATAGAAAATAGATTGAATTCATTTTGACTTTTATTAGACTGACAAATGAAGTAGGACTAGGTTTGCATTCAGGCTTTATTCAAAAAATGTGTCCAGAACCACAGCCTGTGTTCACAATCCATCACCTACTTACCACTGACTGCTGCACACCAGTCATTTCGAACAGCCTTTAGTTTTTCAAGATGTTATTCTTATTATATTATTATATTATATTATTATATATTCTTCTTATATTCTAAGCTCTCTTAATTAAGAAGCGGCACAGGGGGTTTGTTTTGTCAGTTAGTGATGAATAGAGGAACAGAATCACATGAAAAGTGATGTCACTGAATGTTTTCCAAAAATAGAGGACCATTTTCATCTGTAGTTTTGCCACCGGGTCTGTTACCATGCTCCTGCAGCTTCCCAGCTCTGGACATGTCTGACCGACACTGCCTGCTTTCTTTGGACTCTCTGAATTTTGATTTTGTTTGTTTTTTTATGTTGCTCTCCTTACAGTGAGTTACTCTGCCAGAGTATCGGTTACATTATGGTTCATAAAGGAATTGCAGTATTGTTGTTAGTTTGCATTACAATTATGTTTGTTCAGATTATCAACAGGCTCAGTTGTTTCAGGAACTGTAACAAAACAACACGTCTATGTTCAAGTGACAAAGCTTTCTCATAGCTGAATGAATGAATGAATGTGTTTATGTTTTCATACATCCACAAAGTTAAAGAGGGAGAAGATGATTGAATGATTGATTGAATCAGATGGCAACTCTAAGTTATTTTGGTACCTTAAACAAATTAATCCTTAACCAGATCAGATGTTTCTCTTTGATTAATCCCACTTTTCTTGCCCAGTACCAACACCTCAAGCAAAATTATCTGAAAATGGCAACAACCTATGCAGTGCCAGTGCTTTCTATTTCCCATTTTAAAAATCAATTTACCTCACTCTATTGAACTTAAATACATTTTATGCAAGGTAACATGCATCTATGGCATTAGAAACTGAGCTGGTGACCAGCTGTGACTGAATGACTAAGTATAACCCAATGTTTAATTTGTAGGTGAGCAGATCCCAGACCACACAGAGGGTGGTGTTCCAGCAGGTGAGGGTGAAGACAAAAAGTCAATAGAATACATTAAAAGTACACACTACCTGGAGGACATTGGATAACACCCAGAACTGTCACAAGGCATTATTTATGTACATATCAGAACAGTCATAACCGCCCAGAATAAGCAGGGTGAGGGGCAATTTGCAGCTTTCTCTCCCACTCTCGCTTTCATTGACAGGCCTATCACTTTGCATCCAAAAAGCAAACAAGCAATTTGCAAGTAGCTTTGGTGGGATATAAAAATAATGACAGAATAGATAGTGTTCAGATAATGACAGTGACAAAGGAGGTGCTAGATCCAATGAAATAATCCAATCCACTGAAGCACAGTTTACTGTGGGTCAGTCAAGTTGTGGCTGTTGACCTTAACAACATTCGTTTCGATCAATGCATCCCCATGTTTAACTCAAGGTTCTCAGTATTGGGGTGGGAGAACTTAGTTAGTGGAAGACTAACAGCATTGAGAGGAGGTCAGATAGACGACCAGCGCTCACCGTCACAGCACAACAGTGCATGAATTACTAATAATCCAATATTCAGCAGTGGAAACCTGCTTATTTAGAGTTCTACAGGCCTTGTCCAGACTAGTTACAAATATGAGGCTCTGTCAATACATGTAATATGATCCTTTTAGACCCCTCCGCTGTGCTTTCTTTGTTTGCAGCGTTCTGCACAGGTGATATGTAGTCATAAAAAGCCGCCACAAAAACCCACTTGCACATGCACATGGCAGATAAATAGACATTCAGTGGGAGAATTCTACCTCATTTTACATGACAGTAAAGAAATTAGCTTACTGGAGAGAGACAACTGTAACTTAAGCCAAAGTAACAAAAAATAAATGAATAAATAAGACAGTGTGTGACTGATTCTTTGTCTAAATGAACAAAAAACAGTTTTGTACAGTAACAGTTCTTCTATGCTTATCTCTAAGGAGGCACATTGCATTCACAAAAGAAAAAAACAGATTCCATATCTAGCAATTATGAGCTGTTATCTCATAAATTCCAGAAAAGATCTTGTAATTATCAGAAAAGTTAAGACTAAGAAATAAAATGATGTTACACATGAACAGTTTACAACAAATATGAAAGAGAAGAGAGAAAGAGAACCCCAAACAAGCATATATATACAGTATATAGTGGAACAATGGCTCACATTCACATTTAATCAGCTTTCATTTCCTTCCTGGTTTGAGACTTATCAACGTGTTATTTAACGTTGATGGCATTAATATTACCATGTCAACGCTGCACAGGCATCATTCAAACAGAAAGGCCAGCCTCCTGGAAGTCACTTTCTTCCTGCAGTACAGGATGCTTCATAGATAGTATTTATTTTTATTTGTATTGGGCGTGTCACAAAGAACTGTCAAGTGCCTGCTCACAATCCTTGATCCTCAAGGAGCTGAGGCCATGGAATCATTTTCAATTTCAATTCAATTCAGTTTTATTTTAAAGTGCCCATTCTTAACACAGTTATCGCAAGACACTTTACAGGTGTGTAAACAACACATTCAAAAAAAAAAAAAAAAGAAGAGAATCAGAGAGAAACAGGTCCCATCATCTAAAATGTACATACAGAAAGTAAGTGTGGCATGTCAGTATATACAACAAAATTAAACCATATGTAATATGTGTTAGTGGTGCTGTTGACAGATTTCTTTGTAAGGTCATATAATTACATGCTTACACTACAATTCTTATCATATTGTGCACTGCTGTTGTTACTGGATGCTGTCAAATTCTCCTGTCCATACTGTTCATATAGCTAACTCAATTCTGTAAGAAATAAGGACACAATCCTGTTGTTCTTATTTGCTACACTGCATTCCGAAGGTCATCTGCAGCTGAAAGGCCTCGGCAGTTAAATCTTCAAGTTTTACTCTTCTTAGTTCAAACTTAACTCTTTATGTTTTCACTTACAATATTGTTTTTGCTGAGCTGCTCAAGATAGTAAGAAAGCTGAAGAAACTTATAGCAAAAAACTTGAGCTTCGGCTGAGCTTTAGAATACATTTTGCAGAGATGGACTGTATGTGGTCCTCCATCAAGTATTAGAATTTATTAGAATCTCTTGACTGTTTTGGAGAGAACAAATGACTATAATATTCAGTAACTCTTTCAAGGTACATAAGAAGAAATCTGAAAAGATGGATTCAGTGTTAATAAATAACCTTTTCTTCCAGCGGGAGCTGCAGGGAGTTGTTCATTTGTGGAACTGCCCCAGAATTTACTGCAGCAGGGAAGCAGTTTCTCCATGACGGTGACTGCTAAAACCTCCCCCACCCGTTTGGCGTCACAGACTACTTCAAGGCAATATTCTTTCAATGCAAACTTATACAGAAGAACGCCTGTCTAGGGGCCAACATCTAAGTGATGTTTGTTGCCTAGCAATGTCAGAAAACAATGTACACCCAGTGACTACTCCAGAGGAAGAAATAGAACTTTACCGTTTTATGATATTACATTGATACTTAGCTTTAACAGTAACTTTACTGCTGCTGTATGAAGAATGTTTTGGTGAAGCTTAATGGCTATGGCAAACATGTTCAAAAAATGGGTTAAATTACCCCCACATTTCAGGCTCTGAATGAGTTGGTTGGTTTTGCTGCATGTTTCCTTTGTGAATAATTAACTTCAAACAATACATTCAGATTTTACGGATATCAGTTAAATTGTGTTTCAGGTTGTTCCCATAGAGACAACAGAAAACTGCATAAAGACAATCAAATTTCAGCAGGATAACCGTGATTATGAAGAAGCACTTACTAAAATTACTCTTAAATCTCACAACTGCCATAGCATTAAGTTTCGTCTTAAATACAAATGTTTCCTTCAGTTTCATGGATCAGTGGGTCTGTAATCAACATGGGTTCATAGGTAAATGGCCAAAATACATGTATTGCATCTGTTCTGTGTTTGTTTTCATCATATTATGATTTGTATTGAAAGTCATGGGCCAGGTGTGCATAGACTTGATTATTTATTATTATGATTATTTATTATCTATAACTTATAAGCCCTATCATGCCTTTGAGTCAACATCTCAACAATACTTGTCACTCACCTTACCTGTTTTATAAATGTGCTGACTGGTAACAACAGTGCCCAGAGCTTCTTGATAAAACACTCTGTTGTACAATTCATCTTGATGATTACATGCCACCTAAAAACAGAAAAAAAACCCCCAAAAACCTGTTTTTTGAAGTTTGTGTGCTATTTAGAGCATTCGTTGAGCATTTGTTAGTAGAACATTTCTTAAAAATACTGATATCTAACACAAAAAACAATTCAGACAAGCTGCAATTAAGACACATTAATTACATTCTTACATTTATTAAATGGCTCTTCATACTTCGTACATTACAGTAGTAGTTTTCAAAGTAAGGGTCTTGGGGACCCCCAGGGGTCATTGTGGGGGTTCCAGAGGGGTCCCAACAGTTCAGTCAACCTCAGGACAGATTTTTCTTCTCCGCAAACATGTCCTGTATTTTTGCAGTTGTGGTTATGGTGGTCCTCAGGGGTTGTAATGCAACTGATCACACATTATAAAGAGAGTGGGCTTTGGTTGTTGTTTGTTTGTGTCCTACTTAAAAGAGGGCTATTTTAAGGTTATTTTGTGATTGAAACATTTTCACTCCTATTCTTCCTCCTGCCATTTTGGAGATAAGGATGGCACGCTTAACTCTGCCTGCTATGCTGCACAGAATAAGCGATCTGTCTCTGCTGCTCTCCTGTAGTGTCACCATGTCTCTCCAGCTTGCAGTCCATGTCTGTGGCAGTTTTATCTATGAGACATGTCATGGTTTGGTAAAAACATAAAATCCCAAAATCTAACAGTGAGTAGCACTCACCAACAGTAGTGCTCTTATAGTCTTCCATTTACATTTTTTTGACAAGTGGTCATTTTGCACATGACGAAAGGTCTTTCTGGGTTGAATCGTTGGATACATTAATTTTCCTGATGCCCCAACATGGATCCAAATCATCTCAATTTTTTGTGTTCGATCACACCTAAAAATACTATAACAATTGATGAATATCACTGACAGCACAATGGGTCAATAGCAGCATCAGCAGCACAAAGATAAATGTGTTGTTTTAGAGAATCCCTTGTACTTCTTTATTTTGATTCTCTGCAGCCCTACACATTTATACATAATATGTTCAATGTGAAAACAATATTATTGTCCACTTCATTTGTGCAAAAAGCAGAAACTTGTCTTTGGATGTATTTGCATAAATCTGCCATCAAAAGGGGTTCATTAATCACATCACATCCATACAAATATCGCATGTACAATAAGTTCTATTATTATCTTTTGTTTTTTAACTATGCACTTATTTGCTGCAAAGAATTCAATAACTAAATCTCTAATGGACACAGAACCATGAATCGTATGAAGCCGTTTGACTGTAGCCTTTCCACTGTATTGTCATTGTACAAAGTCTCCAAAAGATCAGAGAGCTTTCAGCTGGAGCAAGCTTACGAACTTACACTGAAAACCTTGTTCACTGCTCCAGTAAATGGGGTAAACGTTAGAGATGACTTGGCAACAGAAGATGTTTGTGGTTCATCCCGCTCATATCGGTATTGGCAGAGAATTAAAGTTATGCATATAAATTGATAAATTACTATAATCTTAGTCTCTGGAGATTAATCTGACAAAAAACTACAAGTTACCAATCCAGTGGACCAGCCACCAAGTTTTGTTGTTTTTATTCAAAACACTCAACCTTGGGTTAGCCATTGCTGTGGCAACAGAATAAATCCAGGCTCAGTTGAGCTAATAAATGCATATTTTGCCACAGTCCTGTTTTACACTTCTCTCATTATTTCTTTATTGTTACAATAATATTTATGAGCCGTAGCAACTAATGCTTGTGTACTGCATTGCTATTTGGCAGCCTTCACAGTTGAGACTTTAAATATGGTAAAGTGTTGGAATCAAATCCTTTTTACTTAATTGCTAACCCTTATGAGCCTTATGAAAGCAGGTTCTCAACATGTATTGTGCTAAATTAAGTGCGAAAAAGAAGATAATGAAGATAAATTACGGAGAAATTTCCTTTCCTTTCATCAACAGCTTGAAAAACTTTGAAGGCAGCTCAGATTTATCACAATTAAAAGACTTAAATTCAGCAGAAAAAATACTCAGTGTTTTGAAACAGACTTTAATGCAGTCAAACTCTTTTGTGTGCCATTCTTACAACATGCTCCTGCAGGAACAACAAGCACGACAACAAGCATCAACACAGGAACAAAGAACAAAGATGCTCTGGTTTAGGTCTGAGATGAACTCATTTGAAATGAAAAGCTTGTGTCTAAATGTACATGCAACAAAAATATAAAAACAACAATTTTGCTTGGCTCCTCTTTTTTTATGGACAAAAATGGCTCTGTTACTCTCAAATTTTGAGCACAAATTAGTTCAAATCTATGGTAGTGAGTGCTTCTCTTTTGCCAAGGTAAGACAACTGACAGGTGTGACATATCAAAATGCTCATTAAACAACATGATTATTACAAAGGCGTGCCTTGGGCTGGGGCAGTAGGTGGGTGATGGTGTATGGGGGGTGGGGCTGTCAGTTAAATATTAGTCTACTCCTCTTCAATAGCTGTGGGAAGTTGTTGGATATTTGCAGGAAATAGAACATCTTGTGGGCGGCACGGTGGTGCAGTGGTTAGCACTGTCGCCTCATGGCAAGAGGGTTCCAGGTTCGAATCCCGGTCTGGGTCCTTCTATGTGGAGTTTGCATGTTCTCCCTGTGCCTGCGTGGGTTTTCTCCGGGTACTCCGGCTTCCTCCCACAATACCAAAAACATGCACATTAGGTTAATTGGCTACTCTAAATTGCCCCTAGGTGTGACTGTGAGGGTGTGTGGTTGTTTGTCTTTGTGTGTTGGCCCTGCACTTGACTGGCGACCAGTCCAGGGTGAACCCCGCCTCTCGCCCGTAGTCAGCTGGGATAGGCTCCAGCTCCCCCGCGACCCTGACGGATAAGCGGTATAGAAAATGGATGGATGGATAGAACATCTTGTAGTACTCGTTGACCCAGAACATCTATGCTCAGTTGGTGGTATGACTGATGAGTGTGCAGGACGCGCAAGAACAGGGATGTTTTTAGCTTCCAGGAACTACGTGCCTGTAACAAATGGCCATACATTATCATGCTGCTACATGAAGTGATGGTGGCAGATGATAGCATGACAATGATCTCATCATGGTATCTCTCTGCATTCACACTGTAATCAATAAAATGCACCCGTGTTTGTTGTACGTAGCTTAGGTGTGGCTATACCATAACCCAATTGCACCATATGTGCACGCTGTTTTCCATCTGGCCGGTACAGTGGAAACTAGGATTCATCCGTGAAAAGAAGGCAACTCCAAAATGCAAAATAATCATCCAGGTAAAGAAACTAAATATGGAGGACTTGTGCGCTGGTGGTTTTTCATGTGGCGTGTGGTTGTAATGCCTGCTTGGACAAACAATACTGGAGCTCTGATGGACATTCTTACAGTCAGTATGCCAATTGCAATTCTCCGTGAACCCTGTTGCATAAATTAAAATGCAAAGTATGAACACTGGTACGCATACAATTGCGTGAAACACAACTGTTTTGAATAAAAACAGCTGGAAGTTAAATGTTTAGAAACAGTATCAGCTGAGCAAATGTAATCTTTATATTGTTTTCTTTGGTTTCTGAGTCATTAATGCCATTATGGGTGCACAATAATGTATGAATTCATAAGGGTACAACAATCACATCACAAATTTCTTAGAAGACACTCAGTCCTTTTGAGGTGTTGATCCTCCTGCAAAGCACAATGTGTTCAGCGTAGGGTAATCACAATCAATAAGCACAGCAGACAGCAGCAGTTTGCTGGAGCCAGTGATACAAAAGGATCACATGTTTGGAATCAAGGAGCTGAGGCACTGAATTAGATGTAACAAATGACACAGCTTGTGCGTAGGATCATTCTGAATGCAAACCGTACTATAAAAGATGCTTAGTCCCATCTGGGAGCAAGACTTCAACAGGAAGGGAAAACCCAACAAATCACAAAAAGGTACCTCAACTGCTTAAGGTTCTGTTCTGAGATGATAAACGACATTCCAAAAGATAAGCTGACAATACTACACAGTGTGAGTGGGAAAACAGCAGCAAGCAAGGAGAATGTAATGTCGAGCTTCAGTGAAGCTGCTGCGGTCAGAACAGCCAGCACACATACAAAATGAAAGACCAAATGCTAATAACATTATTTGTTGAAATTATTTTTCTGTGATATGTAAATTACTCTATATTGCCTTAGAAAGGCACCAGAGCAAAAGTGTAGCAAAAATTCAAAATGCTTAGTGCAGCTTATTTATTTATTCCCCCTATTAAAAATTTACATATATTTACAAGTTGACATAACATGGAATATATTCGGTGAATTAAAAAATAGAAATCACTCACTTGGAAACCAACTGAAACAAACCTGAAAATAGATAAAATCTGGATGTGTTATAAAAAGTAGAACTAAATTAGTAGAAGTATAATAAAAACATTGAACATTGAATTTCTGAGCAAAGTCATTATTCCTGGGGATCCTCAGGAAATAGAGTCTCCGCTGTGCCTTCTTAAACAGTACTGTGGTGTTAGCTCTCCAGGTCAGGATCTCCTCTATCTGGGCTCCCAGAAACAGGAAGTCAGATACCCTGAATGCCCATTTTTTTCCTACTGTTGTCAATAACAAGCTCCTTGGTCTTGGTGGTGATGAGGACCAGGTTGTTGTCCATGTCCATCTGTTAACTGCTCATGTTGTGTTGTGCATGTTCACAAGAGGTGACCTAGCTCGAGCATCAGGTGGTATGTACACAGCAGTTTCCATGACGACAGTAAACTCTCACAGAAGATATCTATCTAGATAGATACTTTACTGATCTCAAGGGAAATTCAGTATGCAGTAGCTTTGGTACAAAGACAAAAAACACAGATCAGCATGCAATAAAGTATGAAAAGTATAGCAGTATAGTATAAAGTACTAAAATATACACTATGAAGATGTATAAAACTATAGAATATCCAAAAAATAAAACAATACTAAAATAAAAGAGTGAAACAGTCCATTTGCATGCAAACGATTATTGAGTGACAAAGTGATAACGTGATACAGTAATGAAGGAAAGTGCAATGTGAAACTTTCCAGTGATACAGTCTAGTTCTGACCTCCCGGGGATGAGTTGAGGAGCTGTATGGCCTGAGGGACAAAAGTGCTTCTCAACCTGCCTGTGGAGCGGGACAGAGACAGCAGCCTGCACTGCATGTGCTGTGCAGAGGGTGATGGACATTGTTCATCATGGATCTGAGTCCTCTCCACTGCCACAGATGTCAGGGACTCCAGCCTTCCTCACCAGCTCGTCCAGCCGCAAGGCGTCCTTATTCTTAGTGCCGCTTTCCCAGCACACCACAGTATAGATTACACATTGCCCCTTATTATTAAATAATAATAATAATATCATTGGCATGATAAAAGCTGAAAAAGCAACACAATTTATTTTATTTTATTCACCTAATTTTTGTACACTCTTTCATTTCAGAGTTTGAGAGTGGAGTGGAACAGAGGAGAGACAGATGATATTGCTTGAGTAGACATCTCGTTATGTAACATCTCATTACTACTTTCTCTTTTTTTGTTCTGTTCTGTTCTTCACATTTAGCCCTCAAGAAATATTGATTTTTCCATAGCTGGAAATAAATATACATTAGTTAGTAAAACAACAAGGTTCAGGTGAGAGTATGGTTTTGATGTTCCCTGGGTGCACTGCACAGCAACTCATCAGAATAGTGTTACAAATTGCTATGATTGTGATTTCTCCATCTTCCTATCTCGATCTATGAATACTGTTTGCTTGACTCAGAGAGAGAGGGAGAGAGAGAAAGAGAGACAGAGGGGAGAGAGAGAGAGAGAGAGAGAAAGAGAGACAGAGGGGAGAGAGAGAGAGAGAGAGAGAAAGAGAGACAGAGGGGAGAGAGAGAGAGAGAGAAAGAGAGACAGAGAGAGAGAAAGAGAGACAGAGGGGAGAGAGAGAGAGAGAGAGAGAAAGAGAGAGCTAGAGAGGGAGAGAGAGAAAAAGAGAGAGAGAGCTAGAGAAGGAGAGAGAGAGCTAGAGCTAGAGAGAGAGAGAGAGAGAGGGAGAGAGATAAAGAGAGAGAGAAAGAGAGAGATAGAGCTAGAGGGGGAGAGAAAGAGAGAGAGAGCTAGAGAGGGATAGAGAGAGAGAGATAGAGAGAGAGGGAGAGAGAAAGAGAGAGAGAGCTAGAGAGGGAGAGAGAGAAAGAGGGAGAGAGAGAGAGAAAGAGGGGGGCAGAGAGGGAGAGAGAGAAAGAGATAGGGAGAGAGACAGAAAGAGAGACAGGGGGAGAGAGAGAGAAGGGGGGGGGGGGGGGGGGGCAGAGAGGGAGAGAGAGAGCAAGAACCAGGTGACAGGCAGTCAAGACCACATAAAATTTTCATGCTGAGTCAGCTACTGTTTTGCCCACAGTCAGTGAATGGGATTCTGTAATGCTTTTTCATTAATCTGTAACCTCCTCTTACATTTATGTACATCATAAATACTCTGTTATGCTTTATTTATTATCAGATTTTATGTCTTTTTCTACATTCTAGCTGCATAAAATAAGTTTGTGTGTGATCGTTAGAGGGAGGCACGAGGATGGAAAGAAAGTAGACAGAGAGTGAAGTCAAGACGTTTTCGAATTTTACTTGAATGTGAGCTGAGTGAGTCTGATCCTTCACTCAGCCCTGCTCTGCCCGCTAGCCGTGTTCCCTCCTGCTTTAAATCTGATTTCATTTGCCTCATTGCAGTCCTGAAATAGTTTGACCCAGGATCAACCTTTGTTTTGCTGCAAGAATAGTTTATTTATGAATACAATTAGCATGACATTTATTATTTACCATTATTATTCAATTCAATTCAATATTTTATGACAATGTAAACTCTACCTGGCCTCTGTGGGTAATTGTTTTTATGGTCAGACTGTGTCTACTCAGTCAGTACATTATTGTACATTATTGTGTCATTATTTACCAAAAATACAATGCTGTAATTGCTCTGGGTGCATAAAAACAGACATTAATTTACAAAATAGTTGCACAAATCTTTTAAAAGTCGAAACTCCAGAAGAATCTGGGCTCAATTTCTCAATTTTTGAGCAGTCAATATGAAGTACAACAATTGAGAAGAATTTTATTGTAGTTACATTATTTAAATGACTTCCTCTTTGCAATTTTACCAAGCTGGAAAATACAAATTCTTTTATTTAAATGTGCACATTTCTTTTAACCATAGAGGTTTTCTTGTGCCGCTGTTTGCCAATTTAGGCCTCAGTGGAGCCGCGGGCATAATTTTTAAGTTTGATATCAAGGCAAAGTGGATCAGTTCCTCTCCACATCAATGTCTACATGGAAATGTGGACAATTTTTCATTATGTCACAAGCGAAGCTCACGGGAAGTTATATGGCAGGGACATTTTACTCACTGTTTCACCTGCAATACCACACAATTTATGCTAAAGTCCAATTTTACATGCAGATAAAATTCCAATCCTTCACATTGGTGCACAGCAGATGCAGATGTGTGCAAACACCACTCAGGTGTATTAAGAGCTAGAGATTCCACTAGGAGCAGGAGATCAGACAAACACATTTCAACCCACAGGAGACTGAAACTGAAGTTAAAGCAGCTCCAAGTGGCATTATCATCAACATGGCCGTCGCGACAACTGGATCGCTCTCCATACTGCAACACACACAACACTGAAAAACACTGTATGGGTTTCCAGAATTTCATGAAGAAACAATCAACGCCACTGTGGCACTGAGAGAGAAGAAAGAACTTGCTAGACTGATGCTAGAAGAGGGTAAGTGAGATTTTTATAATGTTCTATGTGTAACAACATGGTTTGATTACTGCTTTGTGCAGTCTACAACAGGTAGTCCAGTTGGTGTCAGAATGGAGTAGAAGAAACTTGAGTAGAAAAATTGTTTATTCATTCATTTAGCCTTTAATGGAGACGAGCAAGCAGATACTGTTAATCAAGCCTTAATTTTCTCAGAAAATTTCAAACCTGCTGGCAGATAGAATTCAGCACTATTGCCATTGCTTTGTGCAATGAAACATTTAGTCAATAGTTTAAAGATTAAAGTTGTGTATTGCCAGTTTAATGAAACATATTTATGTTGCCCCCGCGACCCTGACGGATAAGCGGTATAGAAAATGGATGGATGGATATTTATGTTGCATCGCCTTAGTTGATGTGATTACTAACAGAAACACACAAACATCACTGTGGCTGCAGAATCTATTATGTTCAGCAATTGAAAAAGATGATATTTTTAATAAATTTCAGTGACATCTGAAAGGCGCATGACTCTTATTTCCATTTGGACTTTAATTCTTCACATGTTTATTCAGGTGACTAGAAATGGAGTGCATTTAAGATTCTTTACTTGTGTGTAGTAATATGCACTCAGATAACGCCAGGAAAACTAAATGTTTTTACATGCTGTCTCGAGACTCACAGCTTTTAGGCACAGGATAAAGCTGTATAAATAAGATTTGTCAAACGAACATGAGGCACATCCAGAACTGATCAGCTGTCTACTGCATATTTTGCCTTCCTCTCTGATTAATTATATGTTTTTGTATAAGGGCTGATCCTCTCGAAATTGATATGCAAATCTAACTTGTTCAAGCTGACAGCAGTTGGTGATTGCTTTATATCCACAGATGGGTCAATTTACTCAAACTGAACTGGGACAGATCTTCCTCCAGCTAGCACCGAGGCCCATCCTTTCAACATTATCCAAGCCGTCTCTGTGATTAGTTATACTAGTGCAGTGCCCCTTAAAGCGTGCCTGTTCAGAACAGCCCTCGATCGCATGCAGCTTTCTTGAGAACCGTTCATTCAAACTACTTCAAACTCAATACCAGCTGCGCAGGGATATCAAAAACATTGTTGTTATAACTCAAATGAGCAAATGCTTTGTTAGGTCTAACCAGCATTGCTGAAAGAGAGTGTTAACCCTAACCATCTCTCTGAGTGGCTCTGGGTATGGTAAGTCTAAAGTTATAAGGAGGCGAAATAAAAACAAGAAGATGCCCAACTACATGGCGTCTTACAAAAGAAGAGTTTTGAAATCATAGCCATAGTAGTCTACCAGTAGCACCGTTGTTAGTCATTACCTCTGCCACTTCCTTGCAGGGTTGAAGTTTTTGCTGTGTCTGTCTGTCTCATTTAAGGCCAGACGTTAGTGCTACAGGTGAAAAGGGTAAAATTTTTAACTGACAAATCTGCATGAAACTTGCCCAGTTATTTACTGAGGGTCTGAAATGTTATGTTCAAAGAGACAAATGATTCATTATCTAATTAAATATGCATAAATTTGCACACGTCTAAAACAGAAATCTGAATGCTGAATAAAACAAAGTTAAAAATTCCAATTTTCATTTTGTTGACCAATTAAATGTCCCAGTTAGGGACATTTCTAATCTCTGAATGAAGGCCTGGCATTATTGTAAATTCATGATAGATAGTGATGACACACTGCATTATTGTTTCGAGGAATCCTGATGAAGACTAAGACCTGCAAGACACGTTAAAGGCTTCAGCGGATCAGAGGTGATTGAAACACATCCACATGTTGTGGTATTTGGTGGGGGTAAACATGAAAAAACACAAATAAGACAATTTGATATTTAAATACAAGGAACTAAAAGAGTTCATTTTAGCTTTTACTGTTACATTAAATTTTGCGAAGGAGATTTATTTCAATTTACTGTTGCATAATTCAAAAATCTATTAAAGGACAAACATGCTGCCTTGTATAAACTTGTATTTTACTAATTTAACCAAACTAGGTCAATTATTTATCAGAAAATGCTATGCTGCTGTCATTTGCAACTGCTAATAGTTAAATTCCTTCCATGGAGATAAATGAGTAAAGTATATGATGTCAACATGCAGTGACTCACTCCAAACATATACTGATATTATGCAACAACAACATAGATATTCCTTTAAATCTGGTAACCTTTGATGGAGCTTCTCTGGAGGACTCCGACAGATAGATTTGATGTATATTTTACATTTCTGGTCAAGTTCAGCTCAGTTTCCTTCTGTTTGCATCTTCTTCACTGACTTATAGCATTACACTGCACTTAAATGAAAAACATCTTAACTTTGTAAATATATTCCTCGCAGCTTTCATAAAGGGTTACTGAGAGGCTTCAGAACAAAACCACTGAAAAGATATGTAATAAGTGAACACATGAGTAGAAATAAATCTCAGGGCAACTACAGCATTTGAGAAGGCACTCGAGTATTTGTTCATTAGTATCAATAAAAAAATTCATAAGCCTGTGGACAAATAATGACGTTCTCTTGATTGTAATTGGTAAATTAAGTAAATTATTTAACACTAGTTATTTAAGAAATGGATTAAATTAGATATGAGCATGTCAGGAGGTGGTATTATTCTTGATAGTATGTTATTTTTGTATTTACATCACGTAAAAACTTGTATTGTCACTCATCATCACACATTTGGGTATTGACAAAAAGAGTCAGTGATTATGAGGAAACAAGATCAGTGTATTTTTCATACACGTAAAACGGGACCAATAGCCAAATTAACAAGTGGAAATAACAGTCTCTAAAAATATTAATGAAGGGTAAATCCGACCACTGACTGTCATGAATCCATCTGCTATTACAAGTACATTCACAACAACCACAGATGACAAGTTAAATTATTTATATTATATATAACAGGATTTATTAACTAGCAACAACCATCCAGAGATAAGTATCACTTATAATAAACACTGTTATAATCCAAGTGTTACGTATCAGTAAGAACCAAGATTGCGGAGGGGTGATGCATGAGGCATGCCCCTTGAAGGCAAGATGGCGGGTAGTCACATGAGTGACGTCAGCAAGAACAAAATGGCGGGTGACCGCATAAGTGACGAGTCAGCAAAGAACCAAGATGGCAACAGAGTGACACACAGGACGTGCTGCTCAGAGCCAAGATGGCGATTGCCCACATGATCTAGCTTACGTAGCAAACAAAGGAGGACAATGGATGAAGACCCTTTGACGCCACGTGTTCTCTGAGGAGGTTCATGATTGCGTGCTCGTCCCTCTACCTCGATGCCCATGTAAAAATGTGAAGGAAAGAGATAGGGATAGAAGAAGAAATAAAGAGCCCAATAAAGATCATCACCTCAGTTCTTTTGATTCCCACACTATCACCACACAATAACAGGGTCAGTAAACCGAAGTTAATCTGATCAGGTATTGGTCCTTTAACTGGTGATGCGCGAGCTCTTGGAACTGATGAGGGTGGATGATAGGTAGCAAAAAGTAAATGAGTGCAGCACTTACAAGTCCAAAAATCACACATTAATAATGCTATCTTAATAATGCCTCTGCCCAGACACAAGCCTCTTACTGTGCGTGTTGCTCCAATTCTTTGGAGTTTGGAAAAGAAATACTCCGTTTGAACATTCACAGCGCTGTCCTTGGCGGGTGCTGACGGTCCATTACCTCGCCCCTCTGGCGATGCGGACTGTGACCCAGGATTTTAAAGTTGATAATAATCAAATGTTTGAAATGTTGCTCCCTCTCGGCGACCTGGACACCTAGGAGGGCCTGGTGCAGCTCTCACTGTCACAGCACGCATGGGGAAAAAGCCACTTCTGAGGGTTCCAGTGGCCTTTTATTACCTGAGTGATGTCACCTCGGACCCCCGTGGAGATGGCTGGACCACAGCCAATGTCCATGCCGGTCCTAAGTTTGAATTCAGGATTTACGACTAGGTGTACATCATGAGGGGGATCTCTAAAGGTCAGTCACTGTAGTTCAGGTCTCTTGGGGTACATGTAGGCCTCTCTATTGTTCTCCTGAGCACATGGCTAGACATCCCAACATATATATATATATATATATAGTCAAAATGTCAGAGTTAAATTATATGTGTCCAGAATGTTACAAGGGTTTCTGTCACTTACGCTGAAGGTGAAATTGCCTTTAAACGGTTACCAAAATGAATCAGGTGTCAGGCAGTAGTTTTCTCTGTGTCAAAGAGCTGCCATCCCAGTGTATGGATTTACAGATGTAGCATATGTCAAAAACCGACAAAATAGTGTCAGAAAAATTCTTCACTTCAACAGAGGGAAGCTCAGTGTTAGTGCACAAAATAGGAATTCAAGACAGAGAAACTGAAAATAAACGCTGCAATGCAGAACTTAAGTCGAATAAAAACTGATTGTGTGCATCTGGACATTTTCATTGAATAGCTTTCAGCATTAATGAGAATGGCAGGGAGCCACTTAGATGTCATATTAGTCAGTGTTGAGGAGTGTGTTTTTGATGTTAAAATAAAAGAAAAATGTGGACAGGAAAATGTACGTGAACAGAAATCCTCGTTAAGCAGGTTAATGTTTAAATCTGCAAATGGCAATACGTTTACCCATGCAGTACAGTGTGAAGCACATGCCTGTCCAATCAGAAAGCGGGAAAGTTGACTCACTTTATGTTAAGTGGACCTAAATTTTTTGTGCTGTTTGGCTGGTGGATGTGGTCATTGATGCACACGAGAAAAATGAAATGCAACCTGAGAGCGAAACAGAAAACTCACAGCAGCATGTAAGTGTTTCAGCTTGTTTTGCATCAACTCCATCCCCAGCAGCAGGCAATTATAGTTCCATCGGATGCACACTTTACTGTTTTGCTTTACAAGATTGCTAGGAAATGCGGTCTTCAAAATTCAAGCATTTCATATATGCCTTTTGAAGCTTGCAATGTGTGAAATTACCCAAAGAAGCTTTAAAGTGAAAATGTGCCTAATGCTTCACATCTGAATAAACAAATAAAATACACACTGAGGCTTTGGCAAGATGTCCTTCTGATGGTGGAAGGACATCTGAAACAACAGACCATAGAGCGGACGAGATGCGCCACAGCGTAACAGCATTCTTAGAAGATCCCCTACACTTTCTTATCTACTGTTACCGCTCCCGTGCTGGAATTTCAGTTGCTGTTTGTCTCAAAGTCTGTCAGAGGAAATAACTCAATAAGATATTCAATGGACTATCTAAGGTGAAGAGGGAGATGACAAACAAGACAATCCTTACTGGAGTATTGCATACTGCATCAGAAAACAGAAATTCATAAAACATTTCATCACATTGTTCAAAGTGTGCTGTATGCTGAGGGAGTTTAGGAGGAAGCTAAAAGCCCATCTTGTACAATAAACCGATTTCACACTTAACCGTGCGGTGAGGAGGAACTTCTGCACTGCATATTTGATGGTTCTTTAAGTGTTCAACACTGTTTTGTAGTGCAGGGTGAAAGGACAATAATTAATGAATTTTGTCTGGCATAGGCCTACATTGCAACATCATACCTGGATGGTGATTTTCTAACTTCAAACCATGTTGATCCCTATGGTGTCCAGTTCTTGTTTTACAACAACACTGTACCGCTTAGTGATGCTGTACATTTGTATTTCTTTATACTGACAAATGCTTATATTTCATCCAACCTATTCAAACCAAGAAATGGGAAAAAGAACTCTCAGTATCAGATAATTCTACAGTACCACTAATTAAATCTTCCAAAATAGAGAATTTTCATGGAAACTCAGCACTATAACCCACATAAAGGGTTTTAGCAAATAAACTGAAAACTTGTTCCTCTCTGCTTTTTAGGGATGTCAGAACCCACAGCATTTTATCCTCACTTGAACCTCATTCATCTGCAAGGTGATGTTCCTAACAGCTAACCAAACAATAGGTTATGTTGACATGTTGTCATTTACCTTTGTGAGTGTTAGACAGTGGCAGCATGGCTGACATGCTGCAACCCTGCATTGAAATTTTAAAGTCTACTTGGTCACTTGTCTTTCAATGACATATTAAAAAAAAATCAGAATGTAAAGAAACAAATATGCAGTACATTCCACTGTGAATTTAATAATCCCCAAACATGCTGCTCTAAGCTATGTAAAGTGCAGTTACAGCAGTATGTCCTTTTTAATGTTGTTAATTTCTGAAAGAACGATCCATGAAACTAACTAACCAAGTTCATGGCATGAACATTGATTGGAAACAGCTGATGATAATGTTTATCACTTTAACATGTGATGATTTTGGCTGTGCTACTCCTTCCCTTCTTTCACCGGAAAAGTCATAGAAAGTTGCTTTTCAAGCCTGCAGTGCACCCAAGAGGCCATTGCATCATGTTTTCTCCACTGGAGAGGACGGGTAGAGGGCTCTTTATCATATTTTCTTGCATACAACTTTATCATGCTCTACCACTGTGTGGCATTTCACGTATTCACACACTCTTATCTGTGAGTGAAGAGTGTGTCTGACATTAAGAGAGCAGCACTGTAATGGGCACAGGCTGAGAGGACAAAACACGGTAGAGTTCAGTAAAGAAAAGATGCCTGGATTAGCCTCAGATACAGAAGATACTGTTACAAATAACAGCATGGTGACTGAGAAAGTGCTGCTCAAACACCAAGTACAGCTTATTTCTAGTGATAAATATCTCTGTGTCTCACTCACTTTGGTCAAACACTCAAAACACTATATATTGAAGATGTTTTTATCTATTTTTAAGTGAGAACTGTGGCTGTTGTGCTGTAAGTAGGCATGCTATCGTACCACAGACAGTTTTCTCAGTGAAGTAATAACACAGAGGGAACAGAGCTGTAAAAAATCAATAGCGAAAGGATTTCATCATCAAAGTACATTGCACATTTGAAACAGAAGTGTCAAAAGAGATGAAAAAAATGTACTACAGCCTGCATTCACATACGAGAAACCCATTGCCCAAAACAGTTTTCCACAGAATACAAATATGGTAATTTTAAAACCTATTTCAGTATTCCCTAACCACCTAATTCTAATGCTCTATTGCAAGGTTTCAGAGAATGTCAGTCTGGTTATCAGTGCACTGCTGAAAAGAAAAAAAATCTTTCTTTTTCTTTTAAAGAGAAGGCATAGACATAATAGGGTGGCTGTGAAACACTAAGCCCCATCTGAAAAATTGCATTGTTCACACCAAGGACATGTTGTCCGAGCTACGTCTGATAGCAACCGCAAATCAACACGTAAATATGTTTCAGTGGAGGCTGAAAAGCTGTTTGATATGACAGGAGAAAAAGAAATATCAGAGGAAAATTATGTACACAAAGTTCTGAAATACCATGACCTTTTTCTATACATTCTGTCAAGTTCGTTTATGACTGGTGAGTGCGAACAAAAGGTTCTTTTAATCACTCTACAAACTAAATACAGGAGGCAAGGAGCTGGCTGGCAGGAAGAAATCATCAGCAGGAGAATCTCGATTCAGGTAACAGGTGAACAGCATGCAGAGACAGAGCGTAGAATAATCTGGCAGCAAGCAGGAGTGAAGGCCAGGCTTATAAAGTGGAGTGAATAGGCTGATAGAACTCAGGTGTGCCTCAGCTGCCAACAGGAGGAGCCAGCCACACCCCCTGCCACACACAGGCTCTGCAGAAGGAACAGGAAATGGAAAAGGAAAGAGAGAGAGAGCACAAAAAGAAAAGCACAACAGAAAACATACTAAGCCAAACCATAACACAGACTGTTATTTATTTTTATTTGGATCATCTGAGTAGAGCTGCAAATTTTCACTATTTTCTTTGTTGATTATAATGAAGTCTCAGAAAATTGCTAAATAAAGTTATGCACAAGACATAGAGATGCGGCTTTTCACTGGCGTGGCCATAAAAAACATGGCTGTTGCTTTTGAATTGGCCCAGAGAAGCTGCTGTGCTGCTCCTTGTCAGAGGTGTAGCAGTTAATCAGACATAGATCCCAAACCAACCAGTTTTTATTGTGAAACTGAAAATACTGTTTGGAAACACTTAAATAAACATAACATAAATAAAGCATAAACCTTTGTGTCATTATGCCAAGTTTTCCTGTGCAGCATCTTCTACACCTCATTGTGGTGTGTCAAACTGTAACTGACTTATTTCAGCATCCTGAGGCCTACAGGCAGAAAACTGGTACTAGAACTGCAGTTGTAGTGGTTGTGTTTTTCTCCAACAGTCTCAAGTGGCAACAATGAACCCAACCCACACAAACTTCAAGTGTGAGGGTGAGGGTCATGCTTATTCTCAAAGGTTTTCAAACGGTGCACACTCTTTCAGTAGTTGAAGTTCAGGGCTTCCTTTGAGTACTAATCTCTTTGCTATTTCCAGCCTGTTGGTATTGCTAAGTGCTTGGTAAGTGCTAAGTCTGGGGTTCATCTATGTCCTGGGTTTGTTTAATATACCAGAAAAGTATCAGAACTGTGAACAGCACATAGATATACATCCCTCTTTGTATGGGATGAAATGTCTTTATATTTTCAGTCAAATGATTTTTTTTAAGCATCTGTATCTAATTATTTAAGTTTGACTTGTACATATGATGAGTCCTTCAGAGTCTCTGACTTCAATAAGGATAATAGGGATGGAATGAGTACTGGTTTAAAAATAAACTAAAGACAAATTCCTGATGATTAATATTACTCTTTTCGATTTTTATTATCATGAAACTGTGTTTGATTACAGTGCCTGGAAAACCTCACATTAAATTCTGTCCAGCATCAACCAAAGTCAGCAGAGGGAAACTTGATTGAAGAAGGTAACCGTATCTGCAGAAGAGGGGCACCATGTCAAATCTTGTGAGTCAATTTCATAACCACCACCCATTATTTTGTAAATGCATAGTGTGTCTGCAGTCTTTGTTCATCCATTGCCCATGATAACACTTTTTTTAGTCACTGAATTAACATATAAAGTTCATCTAAAATCTGGCAGTCGTCAAACTTGCTTTAAGTTACAAGCATTCCAACAAGAGAAAAACTTGTTGAAATGCAGTCTTTTTTTCTATTATGAAATGACAGACTTTCATAGACCTGCAGATTTAAACCAGACTTGAAGAGTTTCTCCATTTGTACCATTAAAACCAAATATTTCATTGAATATGATTATTTTTTTTGGCACAAGCTTGTTATCCACCATGCTGCTAGCCAGAACTCATGTTGCATTGTTTGCATGACATCACCAAAGAAAAAGCCATATGAATTAAATTGTCCAATCAGCCATCTAGCTGGCCACATCACATGGTACATTTAGAAATAATCCTGTACTTGTGCATTATGGATAATAATAGCTAAAGAGAAGTGCTCGATGACATTGTTCTTAAAATTTGAGAGAAATGAGCCCTTTGTGTGCATAGAAAGTGATGTAGCTCACCTCTTCGTGTCATCTTCACTTTACTTTTCCTTCCTTTGTATTTTTCCTGCCTTTTGAATAGCTGTTATGTGTGTTCCTCGTTCCCTCCATAGTGTATTTAGTCTTTGTGCTCCCTCTTCAGTTTGCCAGTTTGTTTTTGGTGCCTTTTGTATTTTTGAATCTTGTTTTGTGAACCTTGCCTGTCTATTTCTGCCTGTGTTCACTTCATCAAAGCCTTTTTACTTTGTATTTAGATTTGTAATTGCTTGCATTATTTCTGCCTTTGCTGTCTGCATCATGCTTTTCCACTTAGTGTTCTAACTACAGAAGCCATAAGAGTGACACGCATATTCAAAGATTACGCTCAAGAACTGTATTTACATACTGATACATGGAAATGACTTTCATTTTTGGACAAATCAAACAAATTAATTTTTTCTGATCGAATGTCTATTTGTAGATCAGTTTGCATATCGCCTTTTTTTTCACATACTGACTACATCACTAAGCCCACTTTGGGAACCACAGGCCCCAGTAAAAACCACAGCTCAGTGATATTGTGTGATATTTGAAAACTGTTACATAGAAACAGACTCAGTTCTGTTTCTGTTACTATTAATCTGAAAGCTGCAGGGCTTACAGCCTCAGGGTTCAGGACTCATGGCCAGAGGCCAGTGCATTAGAAGTGTCCAGGATCCTGGCAGACATCTTCTAACTGTCAATCACTGTGCAGTTCAACCCCAGAGACACTGAGAGACACTCCGGAGAGCAAGATAGGACATGTAGGCATGTTCTTAGTGCTCAACAGCTGAACATGTATTTTGCTGATATTGGTGCAACACAAAAGTATCTTTAATGCTTTTGTTCTACTGTGTCATACAGAGAGGATGAAAATGCTAAATGGGACCCAGCCAGCCAATGTATGTAAGTCTGTGGCCAGCACTTCATCACAGGTTAGTTAATGATGTTGCTGAGTAAATGACATGTGATTTGCCAGGGCGATGTAAATAGTTTACAGCAATGCCACATTGGACGGACAACCAAAACAGCAAAAATAACTAGTCTTAACAACAGAAAAAGTGCTGATACATTAAGGTCAGTTGCATCTACTTTTATGGAGGCAGAGTGAAATAACACTCATCAACCTTTAATTATTATTGTTTTCATATAGCAATACTGAAAACAGTACAGTTAACTGTTGTGAATTACTGTGTACATTCTGTCAAGCTTAGCTTTTCAATATTGGCGCAAGGTCACAGCACCTCTTCCGTTACAAAGTGTTCGCTGAGCCCCCAACTGTGGCCCTGTCCTTCTGTCCCTGTCTCTGTCTAGACCAAGCATCAGCAGATGGATGTATTATGATTCATGCTAGCATATAATTCCACTGGTGCTGACTTCAGACAGATTTGATTTCAATCATCAGAGGGACTGAAGTGAAATTCACCTTAGAGATCCTAACTTTTCAAATGTCAAACAATGACACTTGCCAATCTTTTCAATTCTCTGTCACACTGTCAGTACCAGATGACACTTTTAGTCCATATTTCTGTTACAGGTATTCATTATGACTACATATTACTAAAGCCAATGCATAAACCTTTGACAGTAAAAAGCAATCATTCTACGCTGTGCACAGTGACGCCTTGCAGCTTGAAGTTCTATAATTATTTCTCAGAAACAAAGCTGCTTTGAAAAGCCTAATTTACCTTTTCCATTATCTAAAAAAAGAGTAGCTTTAACTAAAATAACATTTTTCCTCAAATCATTTTTTTCAAGAATCAAGCATTCAACATGTAGAGCTATTAAATACAGTTGAAGATAATTTGCCTATACTGTCAACATACTGTACATACATACTTTATATGACGTACTGTACTGCAAACATATGTACATCCAAATAAATAAATAAAAGATGCTTGGCAGCCTTGTATTTGTGCATAAGATCATTGTCCAGCAGTTCCATTGTCAGAAAAAATTGTGGCACTATAGATAAAATGGCCTACAACTTCTCAGACCAACGAAGTTCAGTCTTGACCTTAGAGGTGATGATTGAGGATGACCACAAGATTCACTTAGTAGCCGTTCCGAAAGTTTGATAATCTCACAAGATTTTCATCAAAAGATGGACTTTGCCCTGCATCAAGTAGTGAGTCATCGATTCAGATAGTACAACTGCAGTTTCAGACATAATGTCCTGCTCACTTGAGTGGCCTCATTTGAGTGAGGCTTGTCCTCCACTAAGAACCTCTGCAGGAGGAAGGGAAATGGAGCCTGCTTTTATCTGACAAATTAAGGAAAAGAGCATCAGATTAAGCAAGAGACATAAAACATAGAACAACATGTTTTTAATGAAACCCTGGATAGACTAGCTGTTTCCACTGAGACAGACTCAGTAGCAGATTTAATAACAGCATAAAGTCTTGCGGTGACTTGAAAAGATTGGCAATGGTTTCCTATGCTAGTACTAAGTTTGCTAAAACAGCCGTGAAGTCATAATGTAGTGGATATTAAAACGTTTGATTGGACGTTTGCTTGCTGTGATGTGTTACTGACTTGCAGCACAAAACTGGCCTTGCTTGCCAAGTGATAAACATTTCTAGCCTATACCCAGTAAAAGGCTGTGAGTAAGATGGCTGACTAGCAATTTTGTTTGAAATGGACAAAGGAAAAAGACAGAAGAAGAAAAACATAAGGTAGGAAGATCAACAATATGTGGCCAGTTGAAAATGGAAGCCTTTGCTCACTTCATACTGAAGTAAAACTGCAGTTGCACGACGCTGTGTTGAAACTGTCATGAATGGTGCACTATGACTCTGCAAGTGATGTAAAAGCAAACAACGGCCCTCAGAAAACAGCCAAGTCTGTTCTTACCCACCTGAGTATGTCGAGGAACTTCATTTATTAAAAGCCATCAGGCTAACGGTATATAGCATATGAACCAAGCTGTAAGAGCAGCAGACTTATGCCTAAACATAATCACAAACCACGAATATGCAAAAAACACAATTTAGATTTCTCTGCTGGGGGTGCAGCCTGATAATCCACTGGACAGTGACCCACCACAGCCAGGTATCTGGACAGAACCAGACACCACACCCCAGGATCAAACAGCAAGATCTGAAGACAAAGGTTAGCGTCCATCCAAAATTTTAATCTTGACAAGGAATTGAATTGATTGCATCATTTCATTTCTACGTTTCTACATGTTCATTTTATATCGGTGTTATATGAATAAATGAAACAAAACAAGCTGTATCAGCAGGTGTTGATATATTTTTCAGATGGATGTGACTCCAGGCCACCGAAGGTCTCTCAGACCATCAAGACTATCTAACCAGGAGGAAATTCATCTGTCCATCAGGGAGTCTGTCCTACAAAATCAACAATAGATGGTTTCATTTTATATATGCTAACTGCTTATATTTTTTGATGACAAAGTAAATGACACACCCTTTAAAATGACATGACTTTCACCTTAATTTTGATTGCATGCAGTTTTTGTTCCGTCTTGTCTGAAGTCTGGGGGTGGCTGACTGGTTTGTGGGAATCAATGTTATTCTCAGTGTAGCTTTTCATATAATTCTTTTTTTCCATCTTTCATAACCACTTCATATATGCAAATGAAACCTTTGGTCTCATGTACTGTAGCTTGAATCTGCGTGTGAGGACATTTTGTCAAATGAAGACAGATTTGTAGACAGCACTGTGGAGACTGAGGACCCTTAAGTTTCTCATGCATTAAACCTACATGTCACATTTCTGCCATCTGTGAATCTGCACTTGGCTTCTTATCCAGTTTCAAACGGTAATCTTTTGACAGGATGACAGAATTACTCCAAACAAGTTTGTTGAGTATAAATTAGTTTTTAGTTAGCTTACCGACCTTGAGTGACAGTTTATGCTCAAATGTTCCTACATATGTTGTTGCTAGAGCACATAATTCTCCCATTAATTATTAATTTTACAGTCAAACTGATCCAGGATCCTCATTCCTTATTTATTCCATGGCAGCTGTATCCTCCTCTATCTCCCTTCCTCTACATCTGAGTAACTCTGTTATTCAAACCTCACCATTTCAGACCTTTTGGAAGATCACACTTCAGCCCATTGCCTGACCCTTCACTTTGCCTACCCAGCTTCTATTCATTTGCGTCTACTTTCTGTGTATATCAGCTATCAGTCACTTTCTGCCAAGCTGTCTAGCCAACCATCATTGATTACCCTTCCGTCTGCTTCTGACTGCTGGGTAAGCTCTGGATAACTTGACTTGGTGTGACTATTCCAACCAATTATGTGTCGCACATTGTTAGCCAAAAACATTCAGTTATTAGGTTATGTGCAGTTGTTCTCCAGTTTACGTTATGAAGAAATATAAACCTATTTTCTTTCAAATAGTTTATAATACTCCTGGTACGTGCAGTCCCTAGCAACACATCATAGCATGCTTTAACCTGTTCAGCAGCAGCTTATAATCTTCTTTCATTTTCTAAATTCGATTAAACAGAATGGCATGCAGAAGGACAGGACAGGCTTTGATCTCAGGTTTCTTCTTAAAAAGGTTTCTAAGCTGGAGCACAGCCAATAGAAATATACTGAACCTAATTCTGACGCATGATATAATCATTTCTCCATCCTTGAACTCATTCATGTGCTTCTGTTGCACTGGTAAAAATGACAGATGCACAACAACAATTACGAGGAGATATAAAGCCACAGACAGCAGCCCGCTAGCTTCACTAAAAACAGGAAACAGAAGGTAATCTTTAGCCTCTGGATTGAGGAACAGGTTACAGCCTTAAGGACATCTGCTCTGATTGACAAGCTGAGGTCGGCTGCATAAAAATAAAATCAAGGTTAAGGTGAGCTTCAAGATCACAGAGGTCGATGAAAAGTCCATGTGTAAAACACATTCATATGCCCTTGCCTTATCTAGGTGTTGTGATACAACATGAAAGAATGTCAGGCGTGTACCCTCTGCTCTGCTTTTAGCACTGACCACAAACTGTAACGGGCCCATTTGATCACTCACTGCTGCAAGCTGTTTGCATTTAACCTTTTCCATGCATTTATCTTTGCACAGAGGCCAATGCTTCCTCAGTTTCTATGCCAAGCTACTGACCATACAATAGTTTCATATTTACCTCACAGACTTGAGAATGTTTTTTTTCTCATAAATAAACAAATGAGCTCTTATTTAAGCTTTTCTTTTAATAATTTTACTGGTAGTCTTATTTTAGATTTTCGCTCTAAAGAGTACCTTCTGCTTCAGGATGAGGTGTGTTGTAGCGAGCCAAAGCGGCTGTATTTAATGAGAATGAGGCCTGACTGTAATTACATTCTACAAATCAATTAGATGACTTTTTTCTAAACGTATACAGTTTAATTAGAGTAGAAAAATAAGTACTGACAGGAGTGGTTCAAAAGGGTTTTAATATACAGTGTAATATATGCAGGCAAGGCGGTTTAGCAAGAACAACTTTTTAAATAGGATGTGCTAAAACATCAAAGTCACTTTGTTCCTGTTTGTACCTATCTAAAAGACCTTTACTGTGCAGTGGCTAATTTAGAAACGTTTTGTCCTTCTTGCATCATGCATATATACACCGCAAACTCTAATCGTTTGTGTGTACGTGTGTGTGTGTATGTGTGTGTAAATTAAGCTGACAAAGCATTTTACTGATTCTCTGTGCATCCCAGATTTACATGACTAAAGGGATGGGATTCTCTGGGTGTGATAATCCTGTTAAAGAGCATATCACCATTATGACAAATTTTCTTTTCAACCTAAAGCTCTTCACTAAAAAGTCATGGAGTGTGGCAAATGCTGCTCTAGTTTAAACAACAGAATGTTTTAATTTCATGCCTCACTCCCTATAAGAGAAGCAGAAATTAGCTTTAAAGTTGAATGCACCTTGCAAGATATTCATGCACGTAAAGTATCACACATGATCACCAAATTTCCCATCCCAAAGTACATTAGCCATTAATTGTACCAGAGCAAACATGGGCAAAAGATGATCCCAGGGTAGGAGCTCAATCTGGCTGACAAGGTTCTCAAAGCAAAAATAAAGCAATCCACAAAGGCAGAATTACGTTAATGAATCTCAAGGTGAGTGACTATAACAAGTCTATTTTGGTCTACAAAATAACTCTTTCATTCACCTCAAGTAACAAGTTTTGTTATCAGTTATGTATCTTAAGTATCTTAAGTCCATTTGTCCCTCCCACTCTGTGTCAGAGTATTCACAGGGCATGGCGTTGTTAATTAAGAAGGGATTTTAAAGTAATGTGCAATTTCCACTCCATGTCTCGTCTTTTCACTTTACTTGCAAATATCAATTATACACTGAAACAGCTGAGGATAGTCAAGTCAGCAAGTCAATTTTGGAGATTAAGTATGTTTCACAATGAATTACACAAGCTTCTCAGAACCTCTTAATGGGTTCAGTTGAATTCTGGATTAACTTTGATGAACGGAGCAGAAGATAACAGCTCAGAACTGCTTTGTCCACAGCAACTTTTCATATCAAGACTGTTCATCTACAAACTTGTCAACTCACATCACCGCATGTGTTAAAAACAAACTGGAGTTGAGGGAGCTGCTGCTTTCAGTTGGCGTTGATAAGCTTAGTAGTATTTCAAAGCATTTTCAAAGGGTTTAGAATACAGCTGACTGTCAAGACTAATACAGCTGCTGCATGGAAATGTATCAGTTCCAGCTGAACTGAATATTAAAATCTAATAAACATGATTTAACTCAGTACCACACAGTAATGATTCGCAAATGGTGAACATTTCAGTTTCAGATGATCTGATTTTATTACTGGTTGAACAGTGAATTTTACAAATTCAAAATTACAAAATACATGGTGTGCAGATGAGTTTGTTTAAACTGACGGGGCCTTAAATTCCGCCCCAAGGAGGAAACGCCTCAAGATGGCTGAACACTATATGCCACATTGAACTTTGTGCAAGTTCATACAAAACGATGCACAAGACATGTACAGCAGTTCCATGTAGTGCAGCCAAAGAAACCAAAAAAAAAAAAAGAGTTTGGAATTTTGTTCTTTAACATCCTGAAACAAGCCAGCAATGACATTTCGGAAGTTTTATCTGCCAACATGGAGCAATAGATTTAGCAGATCTGAACTGTATAAAAATTTTAAAATAACAAGACGAACAAAGGCATGATGTTTGGATAAAATGTTGCAGCCAAATGTCGTGTCCTTGGGCGAACGCCTGCCTTATCCAGAGAACTTGTGTCATCTCTCATTTCTGTGTCTGTAGCTTGTCAGTGTAACCTGTCCAGTGAAGCATGAATGCCAAGAAAATAGTCTTTAAAAAGGGCATCCACTCAGAAATGCAAGGCAAATCTGGGCTCTTGTAAAAACCGATTTCTTTCACAAACTTCAATAAAAATAATGTCCACAGTGTCGCAGTGATGTGAGTTGATGTGTGGTGTTCTCGATGAGCTTTCTTGCGCAAAGTAGTCCCAGTCTGTAGATTGCAGTTAACTAAAAGTAAAAAAGCATTCTGAAATAGTTTGACCTTTCATTTGGAAAAGTTGCTAATATGTATGATAAAAATAACCACACAGCCAATCAGACTAGTTGAAAAAATAGAGATATGGGAGGCCAGACCTAAAGTCTGACCTTTCCCCCCTCCTTATCATCCCTATGGTTTGATTTGGTGGCCTCTATTGATTTGTTTTGAAAATTGATCCGTATGTGAGCGCAAACTGTCAGCACTGGGAACTGAGATCAGGTACATTTGTAATTATATTCTGCTGTAGAACATTCACCCTGAATCCACCTCCCCCCACCTACATGATCTATGCTGAGAGCTCACTTCATCATGAATGTTTATTGGTCTAAACCGCTGGACAAGAGCTGTATGCATTGCTTTGTTACCACAAGTGACATTGAAGTCTCAGCTTTTTAATAGCTGTAGCACATGTAATGTTTTTAATCAAATAAATTCAACCTTTGTGTTGCTTTAACTCTAATAAATCAAAAATAAACCCAGGTTATGCAACATACTTCGGGACAGTAATGATCTGCTACCTCTTAATAATTCATGTCTACTTTTGTCTGTCCAGATGGTGGCCTAAGTTCTGGTTTGCAAAGGGCTGTAACGAATAATTTAACCACTGGAAAAATTGCTCTCTCAAAATGTTCATCTCACTGTTGGCAAAACCAGGAGTGTTGTGTCGGCATCATGCATCCAATCAGTGCTTTTTTGTTTTATTTCAAATATTTAGTCAGTTTTAATTAACTAATTGCGCAGCAAAACCTCATTAACACGTTCTCCTGCAAACCAAACATAATTCATTCATGATAAGCTCTCTCTATATATTGAGTGCTATCACCCTCCCGCCATGCGCACCTTCCAGATCAATCAGAGCACATTGCTTTGATGCCATAACACAAACTGAGCTCTGCTGGGAGAAGAAGACAAAAACATGGTGGCATGAACAGCAAGAAAACAACCACAGTTTTGACAGAAATATAAACACTGTATATATACCAAATATCTATTTATATAGATAATATAAATCAAAATGAACAGAAAATGTTGTCTGTAGGGGCACAAGTAGATGGCTATGTGTCAGTATCATAGATGTTTTTTTAGCAGGTTGTGTGAAAAATGTGACAAAGCCATTTTGACATAAAGCACACAATGACACAGAAACAATCATGCTGTCAGCATACAGAGAGATATGTGCAGCAGGATGACATAACCACTGTTTTTGTGCAAGTGATGTATTAAGGAAGGACATTTTATTAGCAGCGACTCAAGAAAGCATGAGTGACAAAATATGTTTTCAACAACAAATACATGGCTTAACAGCAAACTTCCCCTGTGGACCAACCAGAAAGCATGATGGCCATTCCTGTAGGACACTGCCACCAAATGTTAGCTCAGGGTACAATGCCTGGTGGTATAAAGAAATCTATACTTTAGACTCTAGACTTTGGTTTATTTTAATGGCGTACAAAGAGTTTTATAAAACCAAGGACAATCTTTTCAAATCATTTGGACAACTGGAATGAATGAGTGTGTGTATAATGAAAACATGACAAATCGTGAAATGATTTCTGTGCACATTTTTTGTTTAGAGCTTTGAAATGGCGGTCAGCAAGGAGCCAGTCAGCACAACACAGGAGGCTATGAAGAAGATGAAGCAGTTGGCTAACCCCTGAGCGAGACAAAAGTGTTTAACATCAGCTTTTATCAAAATATTTGGTTTATACTGTGTTGTTTCATGAAGGAATAATAGTTAAGGTTCAAAAATTAATTAACTCACAACAAATCTGTAGGTCAATTTCAGTTTCATCAGTGAACCCTCATTTAGATTTATTGTGCGCCTTAGAGTTTGATTGATCATGATCAGCAATGTGCTGCGTACCTTAATCTCCTTGAACACCAAGGACCCCCACAGTGCCGCAACCAGACCGTATCCCTAGAGAGAGAGAATCAAACAACAAACCGTTAGTGAGCACAGACCAATGATTAAAAGTCACTGACTTTTAAATTTGGAAGGCCTTGCCAGGAGAGGTTTTAAAAATCACACACACATCACTTCACTGTGATACATCTTCTGCCGCAATTTATTTTAATTACGCTGTACACATACATGCTGCTGTACATTCACTGAGAGCATACTGCAGTATAGCATATACAACTGAGCGAGTTTTCATTACACACATTGAGTGAAAGCAAATAAAAATACATGCTGCCTTAAAGCATCAATGCAAACAGAACTGCACAAGATGACCTGAGTCCCTGAGCCCTAGCAGGGCCCAAGAATAGCAGGTTCATTCATCACTGGTCTGGGGAAAGATATCTCAACAACTACTGGCTAAATTGCCATAAAATTGGCCCCAGAGGATAACTACTGATGATTTTTCCTTTATGTAAAAATTTCCCATTTACAAGCATTTTTCTCCAAGTAAATCATATATTGAAATTGAGTTCTGTGGTCCCCAGAGGATGCACCATGAGACCAAAAATATAATGAGCAGCTTTCATTTGCATTTAAGAACAAGGCCAATATTGGGATAAGAAGCAAATCTCAAAAATAGATAAATCATGCATGACTAAATCTGAATGTCATGTCAGACACGGATGTTGATGCATTCAAAATATAACTGAAACCTCTGAAAAACTGAGTGTTTGCATTTCCCTTACACAGAACAAGAATCTGAATTTTCTCTGGGCCATGTGCAAATTCCAATCTGTCAGACCAAGTGGCAATGAACAGACACTCTTCATTTCTATTGACCAGCCCATTCAGGTGTCAGGACATGATGTACTTACTGCACTGACAATAGGAAATGTAATGACAGCACTCAGGTAGTTATTGGCTAGGAACCAGCAGTACGTGGCCAATGCCCACATCAATCCAGACAATAGACCTGAAGAGCACAAGGAGTCAAGGAAAGCAAATATAGTTCACAAAGCATATACAAAAAAAAAGTCAAAATCATGAACAGGGGGGAACAGGAATAAAATGCAGACATCTATGTATTTGTACAACCCTGACAGCACAAAAGTTGGGATGCTCTGTCAAATATAAATAACAGAATGTGATAATTTGATAATCTTGTAGACATACTACATACTCAGCTGAAAACAGAACAAAGACAATACAGTCAATATTTCACCTCGTGAAATTCATTGATTTCTGTAAAGACATGACGGACAGACAGAGACAGGGAGGGGGCATGTTTGATCGTGATTGTTTTTTCTGAATCAACACATCCAACCTTCCTCTGAGTGGATGTCTTTGCATATACAGCTTGGAAAAGGAAGCTGCTGCACTTCCTCTCATTCTTCCCATTTTGGGTCAAACTGAAACTATTATTAGACATGATGGTGGCCTCTTGTGTATGGCAGGTCTACGGTCCACACAAATGAATCAGCTGGTGGAAAATGGTGTCATGCTCTAGCCACGAGTCAGTTTTTAGATTCCCTGGCTGAGCTAAACATGGCAATTGTGAAGCAGACACTCTGGTTCATCTAGACATGTTCTCAACTATTTTGGATTATGGGCTTTGAAAATAAAGACATGTCCTACTTTCCCTCATTATGGGTCTCGATTTTGACCTGTTAAATGAATGCATCTTATAAAGTGTTAACATTGTGAAAAGCAATGTCACTGAATAATCACTCAAAAGGTTATTCCACAAAACCTCTGTCTGATAACCTGCGCGTTACCTGGTAGGACAGCTCTGGAGTAGACCCTGGGCCTGTTATTCATGGCAGCACAGTAGATGGCAAAGTACACTGTGCTTGCAACAAAAATGCCAGAACACTGTGCGTGAACATAGTCCAGGTCTGTGAAGAGGTTCAATCAAGAATTGCAAAGTTTTACATCATTTGTGCTAATCCCTGTAGGTTTGCAATAGCAACCCCCCACCCCCTCGCCACCACACATAGAAGCCTAAAATTAAACCTTATTCCTATAACTTTATAAGTTCAGTCAATAAAATCAATATCATAAGTTAGAAAAAGAGCAATGCAAAAGCATTAATGTTTATTCCATTTTGTCTTCAAGTAGGTGCATGGATAGTAGCTTAGAGTTCCAATGTGGTTGCTGTCAAACACTGTTATCTCACCATAGACGCTGGCTCCATGAAATATGCTGTCATGGCACGATGAATGGTTCTTAATGTAGAGGATGGGTATGAAGGAGGACCCGTACAGCAGGCCAGACATGACAGCAAGCAGACAGCCTCTGAAAGGGTGAGGAGACTGAGAAACTGCATGATGGATGGATTTTGAATCATATATTCACATATTTATAATTTTATCTATTTTAGCAAAACATTTGGAATGACAGAGATGTGAATTACTTACCCTTACTTGCACTTCTGAAGTCTTTCACTAGGTTTACAGCATTTTTCTGCACTTATCAAATGATTTTTGTTGTTTGATTGCTTCGTTTCATTGAGTGCTTACATTTTCCCCTACTTATTATTTTGCCACTGCACATTGATTGACAGTGGGATGAATGTGTTGTCTTAATTATGAGACTCTTTATTAAAGCTGGGGTTTGTTGCAGACATGAGAAGTCAGATTTTGAAAGTACCCAACTAAAATAAAAAAAAAATGTCCTCCTCCCTTCAGCTGTCAAGATAGCATGTTAGCATTAGGAAATTTTGGCAGCACTTTCTCTGCCATTCTTAAGCAACTAGCTTGCTAATAGTTTTAGCAATACACCTGCCTAGCCTTGTGGAAGACTTCAGGCAACAGCAATGGCAGCACAGGCAGAGCGCACACCCGTCGGCAAGAACAGGCAGGCAGGTTGGCCATCAGGTCAGGCTTTTTTCAGGTCTTTTTTCCTTCTTTGTAAAATACATCACCAACATTACCTTTAAGTCATGATTAAAACAAAGGCTTCCTGTACGTCACCACAAAAGAAACACTTTCTAGGAAACAAAACCAAGCCAGTCAGCAGCAGCATAGACTGAGTAACTAATGCCTCTTGAGAAAGCCTAGGAGTCAATTAAAATATTTCAATTTGTCTTTGAGGTACATTTCTATTGACAGTTTACTCAAAAAAATAAATAAATAAAATCAATGTATCATAAAGCTTCCCCTGTCTGTGCTATATTTGTCCACACAGCTAACTGACTGCTAATGAGTTCAACTCACATGAACCGCCTGGTCTTTGGCCCAATGACATCTATCCAGAACTCTGAGGAACTTGGTCCATAGCTGCCTGAATGCGTTCTCTGCAGAAAGGAAAAGCATCCAAACATGGAGTCATGTTGTATTTCAAAAACAAGGACACCATCAGACAAGCACAAAACAAGACAAAAGTCATTACACCTCACTCTGAGAAACCAAGTGGCAGGAACTGATTTTCTTTCAGAAACTCCTTGAGAGAATATCGGTGAATATAAATTTGCTTTGAGTGTGATGTCAGAAAAAGTGAAGAATGAAATCAAAGAGCTTACTCTGTCAATAAGTAATGGAATCGATTCTGAGTTAGGATGCAGTTCCACGTCTGTTCTCACAAAGAAAAAGATCAGGCCACTGGAACAAACACAAAAGTCATGTCTGTCATCCCATGCAAAGCTCAGAATGACAGACAGAAAACAAAGGGGACTGTGGTTTTTGTTTGTGTAGCAGCTACAGAATTAAACTATTTAAATGCCAAGAAGGTGGGAAACATCTCCTTCAAATTTACAGTTTACCTGAGCAGACACAACCCAGCGCCGCAATAATTTAATATCGGCCTGGAAACATCCTGAGCAGTAATTCCAAACCAGCCAAACCTGCCAAAAAGTCACATTTAGTTTAGTTTCCATTGAATTAGGAAATTAAGCAAATCTGCTCATCACACAAAGTGACATTCTCTATTACAGGAACCAAGAATTGCCTTCACTCACTTAAATGTCCCAGAATGCACAAGTTATTCACAAACTTAAAACAAAGGAAATGGATCTGTCTCACCTGGAACTGGCCCAGCCCATCAACAAACTAGAGGATCCCCAGATTAAAATCCCAAGACCAAGGCCAATCGCTTTAACAATTGGAACAGCTGTAATATTTCCTGTAGAAGAAATGGGACAAAAAGTTAGCAACATGCACGTCTTATAGATAGTGTGGTGCTTTACCTTTCTAGTGGAGATGATGACTAACGACTACATTCTTTCAATACCAACAATAGTGTAAGCAGAGACAAAGAATGCAGCTGAATGTTACATCAGCTTCATTGAAAGCTGATATGAAAGCTTTCTGATAAACATCCAGTGTACTCTGTGTCCTATTTTAACACAATGTTGGACAAGAATGTACTGATATTTGATAATAATAAATGTTGAGTGTGCCATCATCTCACAATGGAAAGAGAGCTTGTGACAGTATTTCAACTCTCATGAAAGATGTCTGCCTGACAAAGACACTGGGCATTGAAAAGGTGTCTCCTTGACCGACTGGTGTCAGCTGTGCATACAATTCACAATCTATGATGACAGATATGAGCTACTTCTAGCTGGCAAAAGGTGAATACCACGAGGCATTGACAGCTCAGCCCATTTTTTTTTTTAACTTTCATTTATTTATTTATTTATTTTGGGGTTTTTTTCTTTGGAATTGTAAATTGTTACTAACAATCAAAAAGTCAGCCATAGAGATATTCAGTGGCACATCCCTTTTAGGTCAAAATAGTTCACTATCAACAGTATTTCAGTAAAGTACTGTTTGTATCATGTACAGCATAAAATTAAAACACACTGTCAGTGTCTTTAAAATTGCTCTCAGTTCTCTCGCAGGAAGAATCAACAAAATGATTTCAGGGTCGACTGCAGCAGAATGCCAATCTTTAAATTGTATGCTCCATCTCGAAGTCCATCTGCAGCAACCTGACATCCACAACACTTAAAGGAGACTTGATTCTATGAGACGAAAACGCACAGACAATACCTGTAGCCCAGATGACGCCTCCAAGCATTGCAAAAGGGTAGAATTTGGGCGATTGAAGCATCAAGTCTCCAATCATAGATACAACCCATATTGCTGCACAGTTTATCCACTGAAAAAACATACCTGGAAAGAGAACATAGAACAAAATCTCAAAAAAATGTTTTAACATCATTTCAACATTTCATCATCAACAACTTCAGGTGAAAATGTTTCAAAAGGTTAAATGTAAAGAAAAGTCCTCTGTACCATCTCCTGTCTCAATCCTTTTCACAGGCACAAAGTTGCTTCCATACAACAGCACAGCAACCATATTTGCAGAAATCCCATAGACGAAATGAGTCATATTGGTCGAGTTAAAGGCGAAATCAAATGTTTCCAGTTTGCTAGCTGTGGCATTTTCACCACTTTTAGTACCTGAAAGTGAAAATTTGAAAACAAAACAAACATCCAAGGTAGTTGATTTCAGTCAACAGCCTCAGACTTCCTCACATCCATCATCACAGACCAATTTTCTATACCTTGTTCAGCTTCATGTTCCCTGCTCTGACAGCTCACCGTCAATAATGTGGCAACAAATAAAAGCAAAAGCGTGTATTTTGCCTGAAGCATGCTAAAAATGAAGATTTGTTTTCTGTGAAAGCGCTGATTCACAGTGATAAAAATCACAAAAGAGGCCGTGTGTGTCTGCAGTGCTAAGGACTGACTCTCAGCCAGGTGCTGCATATTATCTAATCATTCAATCCGACGCATAAGGGCTGCAGTGGATACATGAGAGCCATGCAAATACTGTAGAATGCAGAAAATCATGCCTGGTGTCTGAAATAACCTGCGATCTTATGGGAGGGTTTTTGTAATCTTTAGTAAATGTACTAAAAAAAATATAGGCTACATAAATAAATAAAGTAAATATAGAAATTACATGTTCCACTTTTACTCTTCTTAAGGTAAAATATTACATTTGTTGAATTGCTGTAAATACATAAAAGATCGCAACATGGTTGTCAGGACTCAGAACGACACTTAACCTGATCTGTAGATGGTCAACAAGGCACAAAAGCAGCTGCACCTCCAGAGGACACTCAGGAAGGTAAACGTGTCCCAACATACACGTGTCATACCGCTGCTGCATTCAGAGTGTCCTCAAACACGGCGTCCTCCTGTGGTACGCCAGCAGTCAAAAAAGTCCCTGCAGAGGATCATACAGACCGCGCAGAACATCATTAATCAACAGCTCCCCGTCCAGGAGGACATGCTCGACAAACAACGTCCTGAAGGACTCACTCTGCCCATCACCTGTCACCTACAGATCTGTCAAAACACGCAGCACGAGGCTTATGAACAGTTTTTTATCCTAAAGCCATCACCGTGCTATTACACCATCACCATGAAATTACACCCCTTTAATGTGCAGTAATTTACAATTTATGAATAATACCCATGAGGACTATTTATCATCATGAACAATGTCGTTTTTCATCTCACTTTTAACAGCATAAATTGGCAATGAGTGTATGGCAAAAAAAAAAAAAGTTTGAATGTGCAGAATGTGTGTGAATGAAATGAGAGCATCTGTTTATTGATTTTATAGCATTTTATATATTTAGCCCAGTTTTTGTTTGTCCCTGAATGTCATTGCGTGTTTTCTACAATGACAATAACATCTTACTTTAATGTGAGCATCAGTATGTTTACAGGCCACAGCACAATGGTTCTAAACTCAGGAGGGAGCTGCAGCGCCCAGCCTGTATTTCCGTACCGCCGCAGATTCTGTTTCCTGCTGTTCAGTGTTTTTCTATCCCGCAGTGAGCCCGCGATCTGAAGAGACTCACACAAATAAGAATGAAGGAAACTGACCAGTAGGTGTCGCCTAAAACGCGTGGCGTTAACCTGTAGGGGACCAAATATTTTCAGTACTTCGATTCAAAACTTTAATGACTTGCTCGCCACCCTTACTTCTAAAGTCTTTATTTAAATTTCATCAAATAGAATCCCTATGAGATGAGATGTGTGTCTGTAATTGTTGCGACAATGTTGTGAACCCTGTTTCTACAGGGTTTTACATTGAGCTGAAAGATTTGCATGAGGACAGTCTATTCAAATAGAACAACATGCTTCTTCGATAGAGCCTGGCTGCATCTGCACATCGTTTAATTGAGCTTGTAAACGGAAATCCTATGAGTTGTCCAAGGGTGATTAGGCTAATGAATTTCAGCGCACGCAGGCTGATGCGGGCTATGGAGTAAATTGAATGCATCCCTAAGGTGTCCCTTCTGTGCTTATTGTGTGTTTTTACCATACAATACATCTGAAAGAAGAAGAAAAAGATTCTGGCAGATCAGTTGACCTCATGTCGGTCTGGAGGGTGGTTTCCAAGCCTGTCCATCCCCTTCGCAGTTGTTTCCGTGCACTCTGTGACCACAAATCCTTCCTCCCTTCCATAATGAGTTTCGGAAGTTGAAAGCTCCTTATGCATTGAGTTTGCCGCAAGAAAAGACACTCAACCATGATAATGTTGCTAACGTGAATGATAAGTTCTAATGGGGAAGTCTCGCTTTCACTGGCCGTGCTTCCCTTTTCTAAAATTGAGCAGCTTTCGGAGGTGTTCTCTTTCAAAAAGGAGTTTGATAATTGCGAGCGCATGTGTTGTTTACTTGTTTTTTATGGTTTCACAAGTTGGATACTCCCAGCAGCACAGGGACAGAAGGACTGATAAAGAAAAGTACCGACATACTGGTGGATTGTATAATTTGGATATTAATGGTGCGCTACCGGATTCTGTGGATTTGCCCCGTGCGAGCTTTGTGGTCCCGACACGGTCTAACGTAGTGTACATAACGCTAAAGTCTAAGCGTCGGAAACCAGCAAACATTCGAGGTACAATCAGACCCAAACTGAGGAGAAAAGTGAGAAGAAGTGGGTCGGATAACTCAGCTTTTAGTCTGAACAAACTTGCCACTTTGGGGCGAAACGGGGGCCAAATTAAGCGCAGCTTTGCGCGCGAGACTTCCAGGGGAGAAAGCAGAGATGTTGATTATAAATCTTTGGATATAATCCATAAACCTGTCATAGATTTGCAGAGTGGCTCCCACAGTAGTTCTATCCGAATTTACAGCCAGAGGGCACCGCCTTGGTTCAGCCCGCAGGACGTGAAAGCCATGCGCTTCCTCGCGGATGCCAAAGTTTTGCGCATCAATGAAGTTTCTCGTGGAGGCTCTCCATCACTTCTGATATTTGAGGGCGAGACAAGCGGTTCAACGACCAGCCTAAATGACACAAAACTGAGCAATGTATGTGGAGGGCAGTGTGGAGTAATCAACAGCCCCGTGGACACCACAGAGGTCTTCGCCTTTCACCTGGACAGGGTGCTGGGGCTCAACAGGACACTACCGGCTGTAAGCCGAAAGTTCAGCTTTTTACACGGTATGTCAAAAGACACAAAAGATATACCAGTTTTACCAGTATACCGATATACCAGTTTTTATGTAAACCACTGAGGAAACTGAATGGTATGGAAGGGTTAAATGAAGGAACCATAAATCAGGCGCTATGTAGTTGTGGTAGGAGAGATATGCGCCAGAGATGTGCGCTGATGATTCAGTCCCACTTTGATAGCTGAATATTGTTCTGACCAGGAGTGTTGCCAAAACCTTATGAATCTAGTTCCCAGGAAACCAGTCAGAGACCAGGGCAAGTCCAGACATATTCAAACAAGTATGCACCAAAATTAGTAATAAACTATCACTATAATCAAACAAGTCGAAAGAGTTATGAAACTGGAGGAAGATTCATTTAATAGACTTGACCTCTTTAGTGTCCTGAGGGGGACAGGCCCCTCCATACCCTTTCATTTTCAAATGTCAGCAATTAGGTTAAAGTGCTGTGCTATATCTCAAATGCCCCAAAACAGTGTAATAAAAAGCACTGTGATACACATGGAAATCTCTGCAAGGTATAAATTTACCTTTACCCATTACTTTGTCAAAACCCTGAGAAAATGTCTGCACACTCTGTAATGATCTTTCCAAAGAGATGTAGTCAGCCACTCAAGGGACACACACAGCGAAAGACAAAGAGCCACTGTCTACTATTCTCTCTTCTCCACGTCACCATTCTTCCATCCATGACTAACTTCTGCAAAGAAAAAAAGTATTGTTTTTTTCCACTTTACCTCAGATAACACAGCATTGCTCAGATGGATTTAAGAAAAAACTGTTTAAAAACTCTCTGAAACTCAACATTTGCTGAAATTTAACTATAGTTTCTAATTATAATATCAGTTCAATTCAGTTTATTTGTATAGCACCAAATCACAACATTTGTCTCATGACACTTTCCAATTAGAGCAAGTCCAGACCAAACTGATTTTTTAGAGAAACCCAACAAAACCCCCATGACCAAGCACTTAACAAAAGTAGTAAGGAAAAATTTCCTTATAGAAGGCAGAAACCTCGGAGCAGACCCCAACCGTCTGCCTTGACCGGTTGGATTGTGTGGGGGAGAGAGAGAGAGAGAGAGAGGAAGAGGAAGAGTGTGGGGGGTACATAGACAGAGATACATAACAACAGAGTATTGGAATGACAATGACAGTATTAACAATAATGATTTTGACAGTAGTGGTAGTAATAGTAGTAATAATAATAATAATGCAGAAATATAACAGGTGGTAATAACAGTCGTCGGTGTCAAGCAGGACCACAGCAGAAGGTCCAGACACGATCCATAGGAACGTGAGAGACAAGAAAGCACAAAGACTCTGGGGAAGAAGTCAAGTTATTGACGTGCAATGATGGGACATGAAAATGTGTGGAAGGGGATTTAGAGGAGGAAAGAGGGGCTCAGTGCATCATGGGAGATCCCTGGCAGTCTAAGCCTATAGCAGTATAACTAACCATATAGTTTTTTTGATCCTTCCTCTTTAGATGGCCAACCCTGTCCACTGGTGTCATGGGATGCATCTCTCTACCCAGAAGGCCTTGCTGCAGGCTGGTCCACTGTGAGGTTAACATGGGAGGAGTACCAGAATTCCCTCAAACAGAGGTGTTGGCATAAAAACACCAGTCCAAAGCCCGACTCCGGTTGCTCCACAGTTCATCACTATGAATGGAGTAAACTTGCCCTGTTTGACTTCTTGTTACAGGTATTAAAAGCATTTTAAAATGAAAACATATATGGTGATACAAAGATTTTATGGATTCTAGATCTCAGTGAATTTGAAAACAGCCACCCCAACTTTACTGATCAAAAATCAAAATGCTTAATACAAATTTGTCTTTTGACTTTTTGGTCTGACATCAGAAATGGCTTCCAACAGCTGCTATTGCAGAAAAAAGGCTAAATATCCTCAGAGGTATTATTTTCTGTGTGGGAATCCCAGATCACAGATCAGATTTTGGCACTGAGGATTCATTTCCTGAGAACTATTTAATTCATCCTTTCACCATAAAGAAGGAACCACAGTAGAGTGTAGAATTGGAAAACACATAGTTTGTATACCTTTTGAGCTACTTAATCAACAGTTGAGGTCATAGTACCACATCTTTGATTATTTATCTTCTATTTTTTTATTTCAATTTCCAGTCCACAGGGCATATAAACCGGTTTGTTGAAGAAAGGTGATATAAATAAGTTATTTCATATAATTTTTACTATTAAATACCAGACAAATCACAACTATTCATATCATTGAAAGATACATTTTGGACTGAGTGATGTGACTGCAATGAAAATCTTTACAGATTTGTACAGTAAAAATAATAAATCTGTGCTAGAGATGTTGAACAGACATCTCTCAATCTAATGTTACAAGTATGAATAATATTTCCTAGAGGGAACATAAGGTGAACAGGATCGGACCAAGCACTGAAGCCTGTGGAACACCGTACTTAAAAAGGAAACATCATAAACGTGAATGAAGTGAAATCTATTTGATAAATATGATTTAAACCAGCATAGTGCTGTCCCTGTGATCCTAGCCTCATGTTCTAATCTGTGTAATAAAATGCTGTGATCTTCAGTGTCAAAGACAGCATGAGGAGGTCATTAGGTTAAAGGTTACTTAACTTTAACCAGTTCTGTTTCTGTGCTGTGATGGACTCTGAAACCAGACTGAAACACTCCAAACAGATGGTTCCTATGTAGGTGAGCAGTTAACTGATCATGTATTCTTAAATGATGTAAAAGGGAGCCACTCAATTACTAGTTACCAGGGTCATCAAAAACTTTTAAAAAAATGACAAAAAGGCCAGTGACAACCATGAGTATATACTCAACATATCAGCGACAAGTAGACAAGTCTTCACTTAACAAATGTGAATTTTCTTTTTCAGATTCACAACCGTCTAGATCACAGTTGTTGTGGATTCAGGCCCAGGCAGGAAGATGTGTGTGTCGAACTTGGCCACCATGCCGAATGCCAGGACCAGAGCCACATACAACTGACAAACATCATCCACAGGGGTCACGATCCCAGACACTTGGTCTTCACCAACAACAAAGGGTTCTTTGACCGCAATGAAGACAACCTGGACTTCAGGCTCCTGGAAGGAATCAAAGAGTACGTTTTGATCACAACACTGACAAGGCCGTTAAATTAATATGGATTTGTTCATGACAGGTCATACAGACAGGAGAGAGCAAAATAAGAATTTTTGTCAAATTTATCAGTTTTTTTCTCTAAATGTTCATAGGTCAGAGCAAAGTTTGCAAGAGTCCAGGACCATTTATTCATGAATATTTTTTGAGATTAAACTGCCCACAATAAGCATTGGTTGTAATTGTTGGTGCGTAAGTGATTGGTGGACACTTTTTCAGGGTTTCAAATTTTTACCCCGTTACAACATGTAGTTGTGTTTTAAACTTTTTAAACTACAGTGTAAATATTAAAAATCCCATATCATGTCAGTAAATATGTAGTGGTTCTAGAAAGTAAATATGTGTTTTGGATATGAATCTGGGGACATGATAATGTGTTCTTTCTATTCCCAACTGATCTGTGTGGGTATGTAATCTCAAACCACACTGCAGAATCATCGCTTTCATTTCATTCGTCTTTTGATCAATAAATCAGTGAGTCATACCACTGTGGAGAGTGAATAGAAACTGTGGTTTGGCAAGGATGCTTGTGTCTCCTCCCCATGCGAGGATCCTTGTGATACTCATTGAAAAAGCTTTTTTTCTTGCCTGATGTCAGCCCAAATTGTCAACTCATTACACTCCTTTTCCATTTACTAGAATCAGGAACAGTCAGTTCTGTAGAGTGGGCTGAGTTGAACATCTGGTCCCAGACAACTTTTATTCAGTCATTTAAATCAGATACAAATGAAATATGAGTCTAAATTTAGCAATTATCTGATAACTTTAGGTTGTAAGACATTATTAACAGCCTACATGATTTTTATTTGAACATTTTAAATAATCTGTAGATCACAGGGGATTCTTTGACTAAGATCAAACATAAAAGATTTTCTTGACATCTTATTCCAAGCACATTTCAAATTGCATATGGAACATGCCGTATCACAGTTTTTCAAACTAAGCTGAGCTGCTTGAAAACCCAAACATAGCCTACGTAGCAGCCTCTGAGTCTCTAAATGGCTCTTTACCAGCCATCTTCAAAGTCCACATGCTTCCCACCTTTCTCTATTGTGGTTTGTCATTTTAGTTACACAAACATTTCTGTGAGGCAGAACTCCTCTGCAGGCAGTATTAAAATCCACTCTAAAGTAAGTGAGGTGATCCATAAAACAGTACACTCAACTAACACCAGCTCTAAACCTGACAGCTGTCACTAGCTACTTCATATATATCATATGAAGACCTGACCTTACTTTTACCCATTCTTTTAAATAGTTAAAATGCCAAAAAGTACTACCTTTCAGTCTGTACTTGTATTAATAGTCTCCTCATGACAGGCTGCTTTAAGGAGCTTTCTTTTCGCAATGTCTGCAGGCTCGCCAACTAACACATGATGTTTTGTCAAATCTATGATGTTGATCCATCATCTGTGGGGGGTTAATTTACAGATATTATTCTGTTACCTTTTTACCTTCAAATTAAAAAAAAATTGACTTGGTTAACACAGAATCCATGAATCTCTTGCAGGTAGTGAGAAATAAATTGTGTATGTCCCCAGCCATCAGTGAGAATGGATTAAAAAGCACAGAGGCCCCTTCCACAAGTAGTGCCAGCGTTGACTTGCTGTTGGTATATTTTGGCTCCACTTATTGAGAACAAACCAGACTTATCCCTGGCAAGAGAAGCTGTGGCTGCAAGCAGCTGTGCCTCCTAGACATGTACCTGACAAAGCATCTCAAATTCATTGTACTTCTTTCTCACATTCTGTCTTTCCAGGCTTCCAGAGCAGGCTGTGTCGGTGCTGAAGAGCATGAGGCTGAGGGAGAAACTCCTCCAGTCTCTGTTCCTGGATCAGACATACTGGGAAAGCCAGGGCGGCCGACAGGGCATCGACAAGCTGATCGATGTAATTGAGAGGCGGGCTAAGGTCCTCCTCACCTACATCAATGCTCATGGGATCAAAGTCATCACAATGAATGTGTAACAAGAGTGTCATGGGGTCAGACTGTGAGACGCAGATAAAGTTAATTAATGGCTTGATCCCTGGGACTTCACAGTATCCTTTCAGAATATCCTTTTACAAGACACTGGACTTTTGACCACTTTTCTGAGTGGGCCTGGATAAAAACATCAATAACGTCTATTGTTACACGTATTGTAATATTCTTTAATATCAATGTATATCTTTTTAAGTACATGGTGTTAACTAAAACTATCCTCAGTCCTGAGGATGATGAAGTACTTTTTATAAATTCAATTCAATTTCAGTTCAGTTTATTTATACTGCGCCAATTCAGAACAAAAGTTATCTCGTGACACTTTCCAATTAGAGCAGGTCTAGACCAAACTCTTTAATTAAATTGTAATATAGAGAACCCAACATTCCCCCTTGAGCAAGCACTTGGCGACAGTGGTGAGGAAAAACTGCCTTTTAGAAGGCAGAGAGAGGGAGAGGGGGGTGGGGCGTGAGAGAAGGAGCACACAAGCAGAGATGCATAGCAGCAGTAATAATACCAGAAGTATTGGAACTGTAGATAATGATAATGACAATGAAGTATACAGAAGGTACAGTGCTATGATTATGATATTATGATAGCAATATTAGTAACAATAATAATGATAGCAGGTGCAGCAGAGCAGTAATAGAATCAAAATAGATTATGACTAAACAGTAGTAATCGCAGTAAGTTTCAAGCAGGACTGCAGCAGGAGGTCCAACCACGATCCATTGGAACCTGTGAGATGAGAAAGCTAAAGGACTCCAGGGAAAAGTTGAGTTAGTAATATGCATTAATGGGACATAGATGTGTGCAGAAGGAGAGGGAGAGGAAGAAAGAGCTCAGTGCATCATGGGAGGACCCCCGGCAGTCTAAGCCTATAGCAGCAGAACTAGGGGCCGGCCTAGGCCAGCCCTAACTATAAGCTTTATCAAAAAGGAAAGTTTTTAGTCTACTCTTAAATGTAGAGAGGGTGTCCGCCTCCTGGACCAAAACCAGAAGATGGTTCCATGGTAGAGGAGCTTGATAACTAAAGGCTCTGGTTCTCAATCTACTTTTGAGGACTTTAGGAACCACAAGTAGCCCTGCATTTTGGGAACGTAAAGCTCCGGTGGGATAATAGGGAACAATCAACTCTGTGCAATGGCAATAGCTTAGCAATGGCTAAGTCATCTAGCGTTGCTATATTACTGGATAATTTGATCTAAGGTGTTCAGGGCCCAAAACAATAACTGCAAGTCATCCAGGTTTTTATGCCTTTAAGACACGCCTGAAGTTTGACTAGCTGATTTGTTTTTTTCTGGTTTCATTGACAAGTACAATTGTGTGTCATCTGCGTAACAATGAAAATGTATGGAGTGTTTTCTGATAATATCACCAATCTGGAGCATACAAAGGGTGAAGTAGTATTGGCCCAAGGGGAACTCCGTGACTAACTTTTGTGAGTCTGGACGATGCATCATTAACATGAACAAATTGAGATCGATCTGATAAATAACTCTAAAACCAGCTCAATGCAGTTCCTTTAATGCCAAGTAGGTGTTCCAATCTGTGCAATAAGATGGAATGGTCAATGTTGTCAAATGCAGCACCAAGGTCTAACATTACAAGGACAGAGATAAGTCCCTTGTCTGATGCCAGTAGGAGGTCATTTGCGACTTTGACCAATGCCGTCTCTGTGCAATGATGAGCTCTAAAGCCAGATTGAAAATTCTCAAATAAGTTATTATTATGAAGAAAGTCACATAGCTGATTGGTGACTGTTCTTTCAAGGATCTTGGAAAGAAATGGAAGATTAGATATTGGTCTATAGTTGCTTAAACCCTCAGGTCAAGTTTTTTAAGGAGAGGTTTGACTACAGCTACTTTAAAGGACTGGTGTACATAACCTGTTATTAGGGACAGATTGATCATGTCTAATAGACATGTGCTAAGTAAGGGTAAAACTTCTTTGAGCAGCTTAGTAGGGATGGGGTCTAAGAGGCAGTGCTGTTGGCTTGGATGAATATATAAGTGAATATAACTGATGAGGGTCAATAGGAGAAAAGCAGTCAAGATGATTATCTGGTTATCTGGTACTGTTGTTTCTAAGGTTCCAGTATTTGGATGTCAATTGGTACCAGCTGAGGTCAGTAGGTGTTGAATTTTGTCTCCAATGTTTAAAATCTTGTCATTAAAAAAGGTTATAAAGTCATTGCTGCTGAGGGTCACAGGGATACAAGGCTCGATAGCACTGTGGCTCTCTGTCAGCCTGGCTACAGTGCTGAAGAGAAACCTGGGATTATGCTTGTTATCCTCAATTAATTTTGAGTAATAGGCTGCTCTGGCAGTCCGTAAGGCCTTCCTATATAATGTAAGACTGTCTTGACAGATTGAGCAAGATTCAATAAGTTTGGAGGAAAAATTTTTTGTGCATTTTGCTTTAATTTACACACATCTGTATTATACCAGGGTGCAAGTTTCTTTTGTTTTATGCAGGGTTTTTTGACTGTCTTGCAACCTAAACTGTTCAAGTCATTTTAGGTTAAGGAGACTTATAAATCAGTCATTTGACTTTGACATTTAACTCACAGCGATTTGTAATTTCTGCTGCTAAGGCCTGTCAATCAAATCAATAAAACAAAAGGTGTAGTAATATAGCATGGCATCATGGTTTTCTGCACTGTTAAACAAGCACCGTTATGAATGAAAATCTGACGTGACAGAAATGGCAGAAGTGGCAACGTCTTTTTCCCAAGTTTTGGTTGATGAATTTAGGTTATGTTTAGTCGCATTTACCAACTCCCTTCCTCACTCTCCAACACCCTCCCGTTTTTTGATATGTCAATGAGGATATGTTACATATTAAGTTTTGGGTCTTCATTTCTTTATTCCCCAAAGGCTTATACACTGCCATCAATATGTACTGAAAACACTGCAGTTAAAACATTTGTACCCTCCAAGGGCACTTCAGCAGCTGTAACTTGCAACTGAGTGGCAGGACTTCAAAAAACAACAATGTCTTATTATATCTAAAAAGCCATAACCCAGATTGCTTGGTTTGATTGGGGTCGCACATTTGCACTGTAGAATTATTTCAAGTCAAAGGGGTTTCACAAGCTTTTATTTTTTAAGTTCCAGTTTAGCACCTGCATGGACAGAGCTAAGTGTAGTGAGAAATTACAAAGTGAAGAACTTTAAGATGAGAAGTTCAGTGATGTTTTCTCATTTATATGCATTCTTATTTTTAAGTTAACCACAAAACCACCTTTAACCATTGTCATTGTATTTATTTATTTTTGTCCTTTTTTTTTACTTGTTGAAGATATTTGAGCATCTGATGGTGAATAAAAGCATTTACTTGTCAAATATTTGAGCTTTGATCAATAAAATCACTTGATGTTAATGTTAATGGTGATTTCATTTTAAGTTAATTACAACTGAACTCATGTATTGCATTTAGACTTGAAACATGAGGACACTTGATTGTAGTTAATTTGCCATAGGTAGGATAATTGCATTTGTATCACCTTTACATTGATTTTCTAAAATGTTTGCCATTTATATAGTCTATAGTAACAAAACCACCACTGAATAATCATAAAATGTAGATCGAGTCTCTAAAAATGTATTAGTAAAGACATTTTTTCCTCATGTCCCCACAGCATCGGTCAAAGCAGGTCAGAAATAGTCTGTGGCTCTGAAATCTGAGCCCAAGTATGCTGTCTGCTTTTCATGCTGTCGTAAACAGTGCTTTGGGCTCTGAGAGCTGGAGCAGACAGGGCTTTGTAGGTTATTTTCTCGTGTCCGTGTCGGGCATTCACTGGGCTGTTGTTTTAACCCCTCTGCACCCGTATTAGTGCATCACTGGGGTTTATGCCTCTGCGTGTTTGTGTAGATCCCTCTAGTTCCCAGAGTGCTCTGCAGCGGAACTTTACGCACATGTGTATAGGCATGTTCTCACACAATAGCATACACATAGACAAAAGATGACTTTTGACCAATATATGAAACAATATATGTAAAGACACACACAGACACATACACAAGCATTAGGGTCCGGAGCTTTCCCTGACAATTTCCATATGTCACCACATTCATTCCCAGTCAGTGAAATTAGACCACTGCCAACACAGTTTGTAAAGTCCTGCAGGTCAAGTGTTGCACTCCAAACTGACGAACACGCTATTTGATATTAGCAGAAAAATGCTCTGCAAAGAGTAAGATGAGAAGACAGTTGGTTAGCATAGCTTAGAATAAAGACTGAAAACAGATCACCTAGCTCTCTTCAAAGGTAACAAAATCTGGTTAGTAGTGCCTTTAGAGCTATCTAATTAACACATTATATGTCTTTCTTTCAAGTGGCACTGAGTTGTGACCAAAACACAAAAATATGTCTTCATGTGAAATGTTTGTAAATCTTAATTCCTCAGGCAAGTTCTTCAATTTTCAAAATCACTAAGAGGTGATATTGTACTGCTTTGTACTGTAGTTTAGTTTTTTTTTTGTTTTGTTTGTTTGCTTGTTTGTTTTTTAAACAGGTTTTGGACTGAGCTCCTGACATGCTCAGTGTTGTTTTCACAGATGAAAACAACAAATTAACCTTTTGTTGAGTTTATCTCAGCAGTTTACTTCTTTTCCTTTCACTCCTTTTACCTTTTCTTCTTCTCCTAAGTTCGGTATAAGGTTTATGTTTTTGCTGTTACTTCCAAGGATGTAGAGAAATGGAGAAGATTTTGCATCTGAGGCAGCAAATGAGAATAATTTGTCATGGTTTATCTCAGCAGTGCCGAGCTGGTGCTGTGTGGTCTAACTGCATCCAAACAGAGGAACTCTTTATTCGTATAACTTCTGCACAGTGGTGATAATCACCCTGATTTTCCATGATGTCACTGTTCCTATATCCTGCTCTCCAGAGTTTGCCAGTGACCTTCACTGAACTCTGACTTCAGCCTAACTGTAGTTGAACATTTTGAGATATACACTTATTCTCTTTCTCACTGAGAGGTAGATGAGATGATATCACTCTCTCATCTATGACTGAATGCAGAATATGAAGCCACAGCCAGCAGGTGGTCAGCTTAGCTTACAATAATGCATCTAAAAAGGGGGAGCAGTTTCTCCAGTCCACCTACCAGTTAACATGTTTCTTTACTGTTTGATTATTTTACACAAAAAGCAAAGTTTAAAGCATCTATTTGTGGTTTAATCTGTGACAATCTAGCTGATTCTCCCATATTAAGCAAAGCTAAGCAAAGTAGGTGAGTGGAGGTGACAAGAAAATGAACATATTTCACAAGTAACTTAAGAATTATCTTCATATATACAGTTATATGTATATATAAAGTCAATGGATTATGTTTTGGGGTGGGGCTTTTTATCTGTTGCAGCCTGACTTCTGATAAGTCGGAACAGCTTTCATATTTTTTGAAGCTAAAGGGTTTTTTAAAAAGCCTTCTTTATTCTTCTTCTAACATTTTGCTGCCTTTCAGTGCCAAGAATCCACACAAGTATTTTAACAACAGCACCTTAATGTTAACTGTCAGACCACTCCAGAGGCAGATTGCTTGAAAAAAAACCCACTAAAATGATTCTCCTTTGTCTCTTTCAACACAAAAAAAACCACCAGACACAACAAAATCTCCTGCCAATTTGCCTCCAAAGCTGTTAGGCAGGAAGTACAGTTTATGCTGATAAGGACTTTGGAGGAGAAATTGAAAGAATGTCAACATGTCCCACATGAAGTCATGTTAAAACTTGCTTATTTCAGTAAATAGCCACATTTTTTGCTTGTAGGTGTATGAAATCGGGGCACACAATTAATAACGGTTTTTTGATCATTTTGAGCAGCATGTAGAAACTTTTTTTTAATCTTTCCAGACCTGGGGCACTGCCTGGATGTTTTACTTTTAATTCTCTCTTTGTAGAGAAGTCCAGGGGGATTTAATTTAACTAACCTTACTGAAAATATCTAATTTTACCTTTCATTTCTTCAGTCTTAATATTCCATCACTTGTCAGTTCCTCTCTCATCTCTCTTTCCACTTTAAAATATCCATATTTTTTAAAACTAACAAACAAACAAAAAACATTTTTATTCTTTTGTTTCTTTGTTATTTATTTTTAAAGATTTGTCACATATTGTCCAAACCATCCAGCTTTGAGTGTTTCCATATCTGCAGTTTTTGTGTAATGCTAATTTTTGAGAAATTCACACTTATCCTCCAGCTATTGTGTTTCTGGTCATCTGATTTTTTTTGAAAGAAATGTCATGTGTAAATACTGCTACTTATCTGCAATTAGAAGGCTCTGTCAAATAAGGATACCATCCAATGGATTTTGCCAGAAGTTCATGGACCCTCCGTGTTAATAATCTTTTAAATCTGATTTAATGAAAGCAGTGAGTCAAATATCAACTTGGCATAGCATCTAACCCTAAGAGCAAACATGTTTTTACTGCACCAATACCTCCCTCCATTCTGTTGTAGCTGAGAGGCAATTTTATGAAAAGAAATAAACTATAGCTCATCAAAGTGGAACACTTAAACTCTTTCTGCAAACTCTTGATGGACTGGTTGCACCCCAGATATTTAGACTTGTCACAGCGGGAAAAACATAGGTGGACCAACTCTGTCTTGACCGAAACAGTGCAGTGAACCAGCATGCAAAGAAGCAGACCTCCTATATCATTAATCCACCCGAGTTTCCAGTTATGATATGTCAAAATGTCTACTGTGCAATCAGTCCACTGAAGGTGTCTGTTTTGGTACACAGAATGCTGGGAGGAGGGAAAAAAAAAAACTTAAAGGCAAATAAAAAAGTACAAGCTGACACAAAATAGAACATAAAATATCATGACAGGTTTTACAGACTGATATCAGACAACATTCACCGTTTGAGGTCTAAACCTGAGCAGAGCCATTGAGCAACTTTAAAGGAATGAGTGCACATACTAAAAACCGGGGTGAGGTATCTCCATGGACTGGCATCTCAAACATCTGCTCCCAGAGATATATGGGGCAATCAAACAGTTGTGAGCTGAATATGTCACATTCTATATTTAGAGATCTTGTGATGAGAGAGGTGTAGCATGTGGAGCACACAGCAGACTCTGTGTGAGACCGCTGAGTATGATTGCTTCTAAGATCCAACATATAACATCAAAGGAAAATGGTTTTGATTTGAACTTTTTAACTTTTTAAAGAAATAAAATTTTAGAGGAAAAAGGAAACAGAGTGAGGTATAACCATAATAAAATGTATTTGTTGGGATACCCATTAGTTGTGTCATAGAGCATAGCTAATCATCATAAACATGCATTCAACATGAAAACACAAAAGTTCACCAAAGTTAGAACATCTGAAAACCTACATTAGATGCTACAGTCTACTAAATGTCAAACTCAAGGTATATACACAGCATTCTACAAATCTGATGTTGAGTAATAAACAAATTCTCGAACAAGAAATTATGTCACACTTGCCAGGGTTGTGGACGCAGATTGTCCTTTTCTGTAAGCGTGATAGACTATGTACTGAGGCGTATTCAGCCAAATACTGCCTTCTCAAAGACCTTACCTGGTGCTGGTGGTAAGCTTATGGGATGACTGTTAGGACCCTTACATTGTGTTTTGGTACATAAAATCATTGAAAAAGTTGGTATTTAGTATGTGATAAATTGGGTGTGCAATACAGCGGTGTTCTAAAAGTCCTTGCCTTCATTTTCATTACGAACTCATTTAATAAATACTTACTTAATAAACACTTCCCAACATATATTGCTCACACCCTTCAAGAAAGCAGAGAGTGTAAGAGAAGCTCTTTCCAATAAGCTTTCTATTGCTCAAGAAGTTCATGCACCTGTTCCTGTGAGATCTATAGCACATTGTTCTTTTCTTTCTCCCTATGGCCTGCCATCTTAGCAGCTTGGGAGAGCCTTTTGTTGTAGGTGCCAGTTTCACTGAGGGGAACAACTTTAGACTCAATCCAAATTTCAGTCACAGTTTCACTTTAGCTAAAGAGGTTTGGGTTCCTCAGCACAACAGCAAGGTGAGAAAGAACACAGGAAGTGATCATCTACTTGAAAGGGCCCACGGTATTTTTTAAAAAATGTTTTATTAAAAAATGATTTTTGAAAATGATGCAGCAAGGTCCAAGATATTCTGACTTTTAGCCTCCAGTTAGTGGAGAATCCCACCTGAAGGGCTTTCCTTTTAAAACAGGTCCACTTCAAGTTCAAGCTGAGGTCACCCTGATATCGCTCGATCGTTGATTATTTTTCCACTGCCCAGCAAAAGAAGATTATTTACAATTACAAATGTAATCTTACAAAGAGCTCTGCAAATAAAGTAAAAGAGCTCTGCCGTTCTAGGCAGCATTTCCTGAGCACGTGATGTCCATTAAAATATCCAGAACTGGCAGACAAAGCCTTCATCTCAAACCCAAATAACAGGTTGCAAGAGTCAAGTGAGTGTCCTCAACCACCACTTTTCTAAAGGCACCCAATCCAAAATGAGAGAATATGGGTTTTATTTTTATTGTAAGACTGCAGCAGATGATTTTACTATCAGTTATCTCACTTGAATAAGAATGACCTGAAGTAATTTTTGGTATAGAATGAAGACCTACGGTTAAATGATGCTGCTCTAAACACCCTAAATGTGCCATAAAGAATCTGAGCATGTGCTGTAGTTAGCCCCATTTTGGACCCTGGAGCTTCTTCTTTTCCCAGCAGTCAAGTCTTCTGTCATTGAAAGACACAGAGGAGAGGAAAAATGAAAAGACAACAACCCTCACAGTGTAAACCGGACTAACACAAGTCACTTTGTTAAACTGACAGTATACTCGGCCGTCGAACTAACACAGCCATGTGCAGTCACTGACTATAGGTGTGAACAGCCTGAAGAGAGAGGCACCAAATATTCCTCTCCTGACTAGTCTATCTGAGGTCAAAACTGTGCCAGCAGCAGTACTTTGAACTTGGCTGGTCCTCACTCATGAACTACAGAAAGATGTTAAGTCATTTACTGTACATTCTATACCAGGAATGGGAAATCAAGGTACGCCTCAGAGGAAGGAGAGCATCAAGGTTGTCAGTCTATTCAAAGAGCTCAGCAGGGAATATTATAGATTAAATTACTTTTTGGCTGAGAGATTTTGATTGATTTTTTTTTTTCTTGACTAAAAACCTGCTGGATCTTCCTGCCCATGGCACGTGACTCGTCCATCTTCTCATGATGTGCTAAAAAGTCTCAAGATGTAAATTTTAGAGGTGACAGAAATACGTAAAATCTCAATCAAACAAAGAATTTTGTTCTTCGTGGGGTAAACTGACACTGAGACAAACATGACCAAACATGACAAACTCAGCATTTGGACATGAACAAATGATGAGTTTCCTCGTTTGATATGTTTTGCCAGACATACACATTTGTGTAAACTAAATGCTATTACTTTTTTACTCAGTTTGTTACAATATTTTTTTAACTAGGCTTCAGAACAGCATGAAAGGAAAGGTAAGAGACTGGAAGATTTGTTTATTGGGCAAAATCCTGTGGATATCAAAGGCTGCCTAACACTGTAGTCTCACTCAAGAAAACTCTGACAATCTGACATTTGGGCTGAACAGATACTCTTCTTGTATTCTTCTGTTTATTCTTTTCTTCTCTTATTTTTGTTTTATTTTTCTTTAAAGAAGAATAAAAGACAAAGGAGGGGTCACTTTCCAGCTATCTGTAAACTACATTCGTTACTCAAGTCCTGCTCTTAAATACAAATCTGAGGTACTTTACTTGAATATCTATATATTATGGAACTTTATACTTCTACTCCACTACATTTCAGAGGCAAATATTGGGCTTTTTATTTAACTACGTTTTTTCCGGACAGCTTTAGTTACTTTACAGTTGGCTGTGTTACATTTCATGTTAAATGAAAACCATGTGCCATTCAAAATTTGATTATTTTGAATATGAATGTTTCTGATAAACTGAAGGATTAACCGCTCATTTTTGGATTGAGGAAACCACCCCAACCACTCGACTCACATGATTGCGACATTAAACCAAAAATAACATGACAGAGAAACAATATCACAGTAAAAAACGACACACCAAGCAGAAATGCTCCCTCAGGAGGATGTGTTTTCACTCACGGATGCTGTTTTTTGCACTCACAGTGCAAAAATGGTCCCTGACAATGTTGGGACATTTTATAGCAGTCTTTGTAGCACCAAAAGTGGATATTTTGATGTAGTTTAGACATTGGGAAAGTTTCCAGATGTGTTTATGGTGACAAAATAAGGAGCCAAAACATGAGCTTTTACTAACTCCAAATGAGTGTTTTTTGTGCCTAAACCTAACCAGACCCTAAGGACAGCACAAGTAAAATTAAATATTGAAAGTTTCAGCATATTGAACTTAAAGTCTCAGCATATCAAAGATTTGCAGAAATGTATAATTACAACATTTATTCTGGCAATAACTGAGCTAAATATTTACATACCTCGACGTGCTTTCTCAGGCTGGAATTAGTTTGGAATTTTTGTGGCAGTGATGAAGTTTGTGCATGCTAAACAAAGCAAATATAAACAAGATGAGTTTTTCTTCATTGCAAAAATCTCATGGACAGACATGGACAAGACATGGTTATGAGTGCTCTGGTAGTGAGAACTCATCTTCTTAATCTGTTGTAGCCATCATTACTACAATCGAGTTCCAAATGAGCTGTTCAAAAGATGCAACTAAAAGGCGTAGGAGGAGTTTACTGTGACTGTTTTTTCTCCCATTTGCTGACTTCGAGGTTATGCTTCAAAGCAAAGAGTAATGAGAACCCTCATAAAAATGTGGTGGAGTACAAATGTACAAAATATGACATTCATATGTAGTAGAGTAAACGTTTCCAAAAAGATTACTGTTCAATTGCAATACTATCCATCCATACAACCGCTACAGCGTGGCGTCAACCCGTGACAAGTTTTTTATAAAGAGTAAAAACACAGACATCTATTTATGTGGAAAATTTTGCAGCTCATGACATCTGTATACACACTAATTGCACTCCAACTGTAGTTAATTTATTTTCACACTAACCTCCAACTCAACAGCTAAATCACTTTTTTCAGTTTCAGTTTTTCCTACTGTACTGCCCTTTATGAGGAGGATGCTATTCTGGCAAAGCGCTACATAGAGGAAGGGTCAAGAGTATAAAATGAGGACTGGAAAACCTTGGCCTTGGCTAGAGCACAGCTCTCTTTAGAACAAGAAATGTCATAAATCTTACCAAACATGATGGGCATGTGGAAAACTTCCCTGTGACAATGACTCATTTTCAAAGGAAATGTCACCGATGGAAAAGTATATGGTGGTGATAAAAAGCAATTTCATTTGGAAGAAAAGACTCTTTGAAAAATATTAATTTGTATTTTTCTAGCACATAAGTCAATGTGACTGTGGCTAGTGCTTCACAGAGCAGAGGTATGCTTTTGAAAATATTATGGAATAAATTTCCACCAGCACGTTTGTCTTCTTATCTGAAAGTCCCACTTCCGCTCTGTATCTGACTCTTCAGATGGGAATTCACCTCTTTAGTCTGTATGAAGAAGCAAGAGGAAAGAATGTATCACCACTGTGGCCGGGGCAACACTCCAAACAAAATCTTCCATGGTGAATGCTACCCATTCCTGCAGGAATCCAAACAGGAACCAACTGCCTGGCCAGCCCGGGCTGGAGAGGCATGAAGAGCAGGCCAAAAAGGAAATGAGTGAGACCAGCCTTGGGCTGAAGTGGGTTCTGTCTAGCAGTCATGCCCAGTTGTCTCCAGCCTCACTGGCATCACAGGCCACAAAAATACTGAACTGACAGATTGTTAGTTGGTGCTTCTGAAGCTGTTGTATGGACTAATAAACAGTGATTTTGTTGAACTTACTTTGAAAGGAAAAATGCAATAATTATCTTGTTTTCTTTTCATGTCTTTTTAGGTGAAGTTTGTATACTTGTTTACAAGTTAGTTCTTTTCAGTCAGATATTTAATGCTGCATTGCTCTGTTCACTTTGTGAGTGCTTTCCAGCAGTTTGTGTGTCTTTATTGCAGAGAGAAGAGAGGGAAAGAGAGATACAACGAATGACCTCAGCTGGAACCATGAGACACTGCAGTTGATGGCAGGTACGTTAACCCCAGATAAGTCACAGTTTTGCCACATTTTGTGAGTTTCTTTAATTGCTTAGTATTTTCCTTTATTTTGTTCATAATTAATTTTGCAAATCCATGATTTCATATTGGCCCAGTGTATGAAGTGACTGTACACTGTATGACTTGACCTCTCCGGTCATAACTGGAACATCAGAAATCTCTGGTTTCTGTTGTTGAAAAATAAAGATTTAACTGAGTTAAATACTACAGATTTAGACATGCACAGCTGCAAACAGATCAACATCATATATCAGCAAAGGCATCAATAGTGCTTAAACACATAAAGAAGAGGCTGGATTGGTGGCACGACGCCATCTACAGAGTGACAGAGTGGGAACGGTCAGCTGTCTGTCTTAATTAGTCTGCCTGATCTAACACGATGCTGCAGTCTGAGCATGTTTCCTGTCTTTCTCTGGGTCAAATTACAGAATATTTAATCAAATTGTTCATATCTAGATGTCCAGTGCAGTGAAGCCTAGGACAAGTAAAGAAAAAGAAAAAGAATGTAAGAAATATTTTTAAAAAATACATCTTAGAGCAGATGCAAACAAATGTTTTCAACATTATTTCATTTAACCAAGAAAAAGAAAAAACATTTTAAAATCAGATAGTAGTGGGGGAACTGTCTGTAGTTGTCTATAGTTATTTTACACTACAAAGAACAGTCCTCTACAGTATAAGCACAAGTATCCTCCATAAACACTGGAAAACAGTTCCATCCACAGCATTTCACACAGAAAATCTAACTAAAGAAGCATCAGCCCATTGATCACACAGTACTGCTTATCTGCCTAAAGCTTTGTCTCTTTTCATGATATTTCCAGCTGCTGCTTAACAGCTGACCCCGGGGGACTCTGACGAGCAAATTCACTGAAGCTGCTTCAGTAGCAGCAAGTTTATTGGTGAGATTATGTTGGCGAGTGGAAGCACTGGAGGCCTGAGAAGGATGATTTTTAAAGATTCTGCTGCTCTCTAGTGGCTGAATCAGTAAAGGGTTTCTCTTTAGTGGGAGCACCGTGAAGGAAAGCAACTGTTTTGCAAAGACAGTGAAAGACAAAATGAGAAAACAGTCATAAGATCTGACGTCACTGGTCTTTGAGACAAAATTAAGTCAATTTAGCAAAGTGAATTCAGGTCTTGTAGTGCAGATGAATGTGAGAATGCAAATAAAATCTACATAGAAAAATTAACACTGTAGTTGTGATATGATGTGCAAATAATGAGCAAATTTATTCATTTAAGCACATCTGTTAGAACACATTAGAGCAGCCATTTTCAGAGTACCATCCAGTGGGCTCTGTTTTGCCATTTCTAGCTGGCTAACATTCCCTCATGATGCAATCGATCACTTTTCAAATCTAAAAATAATGTCGGAGACAACCTCGCACCAATATATGCTCCCGAGCATGTGCTCAAAATCAATCAAATTTAATTTGTCTCTGGGAAAATGTACTGTGGACATGAAGCTATGATAATGAGAAAATATGACCCGAATATGACATTAAAGGTAGGCAGAGAACCAAATGCACGGTGTGTTTAATGTGGTGAAACCTTGTCTAATGAGACGCTAAAGCCATCAAAGTTCAAGAGCCACTTAAACATAAGGCATTGGTGACGGTCACATCTTTAACAAAAGCCACTTTGAAAACTGGCTATATGGTTGCTGCTCATGTAGCTCATAGCAAGAAACACATTATGATCACAGACAAGCTTATTTTTGTTTTCCTTTTGGTCATGTCATGGTTTTTTTTTTCTCTTTTATTTAGGAAGTGACCCTCAGAAATGTTTCCAAACTTGAAAAGTGGGCCTAAAGTTATAAAAGCCATACACAATCAGTCAAAAAGCCAAACTGTCCTCATCAGATGAATTTCATCAGTGTTCATTTGTTCAGATGCTTCAAGAAAACCTTATTGCAAAAATCCCCCAACTCTTGTGGTCATGTAAATAATAACTGTCATCCTTCACAAGCAGCACTGGAAAAACGTGAATGGAGGATGTCACTGTTGAAAGTTGGAGGTACAAAGCGACTTTGGAATGTGGAGACTGTGAAGGGAAATCTGGTATTTTTTAAACTTAATTTTGGTGTATAAATGACTCATAATCACCAAAGATTTTGGAGTAACTGCAAGGAAGATATGAAACAGAAGTGCGATTATGAGGACTCTATGGGATATTTTCTTTATATGTTTTAAGATAACATTACATCAAAATAGCCCCTGAACTGGTTGTGGATTAGTGGAAAAGCCAAGGCTGTGCCCTGCTTTGTATATCCACTGGAGGAAGTGACAGGAGCAGAGAGTGAGTAAGAAGACAGAGAAGGAATAGAGAAGAACAGAGTGGCTTGCAGTTTGGATTTGAATGTAAACTAGGAACCGTGCTACATAGTTTTGGTGGATACATGACTTTATAATCATTACGAGAAAAAATAATACCTTAAGAACAGACATTCTGTGTCATGAATGTTGTGTAAAATGTAAAAGATTCAATCTGTAGTTCCCTCCTTGAATGCTGTGTTGGCTCACAGTTGTTGCTGCCTGATTGTTTAGTGATAATGAGTGTGCAGGAATTATTGGCATGTGTTTCTCAGCAGTGTTATCCATCTGTGCTCAATCACTTTAATGATGGAGTGTTTCTTGCAATTGTGGGACCGTTATCATAGCAACCACCTGGATGTGGCAAGTCGTGTCTCACACACATGCGAGCAGGCGAGTTGACACATTCATCCCTGCACCCCCACTTCTCTTAGACAGACAGATACACACACACAAACACACGCACACACACACACACACACACACACACACACACACACACACAAAGACACTTGAACTTCAGAGGCTACTTCAAACAAGATTTTTGAATTCAGATGAGCTTAGTGGTGTGTATGTGCATGCGTGCTCTCTCTCTCTCTCTCTCTCTCTCACACACACACACACACACACACACACACATACTTTGTAATTCAAACAGTGCCTTTGTCAAGTTCCCTCCATTGATTGGTTATGTCTGTTTACTGCATCCATACCTCACATGAGTACTGTGAATCTAACCAAATAAAGACAGGATGCAACTAAACTAAACTTGTCATCTGAACTGATGAACTGATGAACTGATGCAGGATCGGGAAATTTAGCTGTTTGCTAATTCTGTCTGACTCTGGTGATGTGTTTTCATACTAAACAGCTTGTTGCTATGCTATCTGGTTTCTGCGGAGACGCATAATATGGGGTGACCTCTTACTGGATGACCTTAGATTTCTCATTGTGGGTCCAGCATTACGTGTGTTGGTCATTTGTGTGTGTGTGTGTGTGTGTGTGTGTGTGTTTTGCAGTTTACACAAACTTCTTTCTGTCTGATCCTGTGACCATTAGTTCAATGTAAATTTTACTCTGAATACTCAATAAACCATCTTATTGCCTTCCTACAGGAAGGAGCAGACACTGAATTATTCTTTTTATGTATTTGTGATGTGTATGTGAGGGTTTATGTGTGTAGAATACAGCTGATGTGTGATGACACTTCTTCAGAGCTTCAGAGAATGGCAAATATTTACAGAAGGGATATCAATTCCCAGAATTCCTTTTGTGGGTGAGGTGCTTTGTCCAGGTATGATGTTTAGAAAAAAACAACTAATGTCCTAGTTTCTGATTTTTTAAACTCAAAATTTAAATGTACATGTTCAGATCTCATTTATTTTATGTGTGTGTGACATTGTTAATTACATTATAATTAGTATGCTGAAGAGTTTGCGCAAATGAAGCAGCTGGACTCCTTTTTTCGTTTGCAAACTTATCCCGGCAGGTTCAACCACAGCTACAAGTTGGTCTCCCACATCAAAAAGCGATCCATACTGTGTCACTGCTGTACATCCGAAGGAACATTAGCCAACAGGGACAGAACACATATGCCTAAGCCTGATGATGTGTTATGATTGGTACAGTGATAATAAAAAATAGAATAAAAAAATAAATAAAATATAAAAATACTAGCTTTGTAAATTACCAAAAACAAAAGACTTTTTATCTAACCATGTGGCAGTAGCTCTGTGAGCCCACTAGAAGGTGCTCAAAGTACAGCTGCAGTAAAATATCAACTGTCACTAACCTGTATTTGAATATCTGCATTTCTGCTTCTTCCTCTCTGCCAGTAGATAGATAGATGACTTTATTCATCCCCAAGGGAAAATTAGGAGGAAGTGTAATGTTGCAGTCTTCTCACCACCTGATGATAAATGATACTACTAGCTGATGGTGACTGGAGCTACTGTCTTTTAGGACTCAGGTTGAGAATTATTATTGTTAAGCTCTGAGATTCCTGTTGATAAGAATTCAAATAAATCATGCTTCAATTTGTTTTTACTAGCCACTGTGTGGAGGTTCAATTTTCATTTCAAAAACCCCAATTCTAAAGAGAAAGTTCGCATGCTGTGTAAAATTTTAATAAAACAGAATGAGGTCAGTCACACCACAGGTAGCTTTAAATTGTGTGTTTTGTCTCTATGAATGCAAATGACAACCAGCATGTTATTAGAAGTGATAATATAACTTTATCATCTCACACTACTTGAATAAAACTAACTTCTTCAAATAGCAAACATTGCAGAATGTCAACTTATCCACCTGAACTGTAAATAAAAATGCAGAGAACTTTTTCTTTTTCTTTACACCAGTCAGAATATGATGTAATGGTCTAATGTAGCCTCTGCCATGTCTGCAAGTGACCTGGGACAAAGACCCCACATCACACATCTGCAAGATTTCTGGAAGTGACTTTAAAGGAACACGTGCAAACTGAAATCACTGGGGAAACACATATTGTCCTCTGTAGCTTCCAGTATGCTTCTCTTAGATTAACTCTCACTTCTCTCCTTTTTTCCCCACTCTGCTTCCCCTTGTATGGAGTGCATGTTTCTTTCCTTTCTCAGAGGTCTGACTGTATGTAATATCATCTCTTTATCCTTTTGTCCTAGTCTGTTTGTTGTTGTCAAAGAACAGATCTGTTCTTTACTGAGTGTGATTCATATTGTGTGAGCATTTGGACATGGAGATCTACTTTGTTTTGCTGTGCACAATTTAGAGTCACTCAGCATTAAAAAAAAAACAAAAAAAAATACATCCAAGCAACTTCTTAGACAGAATTCATATCTCTTCTTCACTTTTAATCATTTAAAATAACCAACAGCCACATTATTCTGTCTGGATCCTTTGAGAAAAAAAATGTCTCTTTCTGCTCTGGGTTGTTCAAAATTGACCTTCAGTGGCATTTAGCTGCTCGCAACACAGATGTAAAACAGCACAATACTGCTCATCGACAAAATTACTAGCCTACTCAAGATTTTAATGACATTCAGAGGGAATGTTAGCTGGATAAGTGGCAACGACCAAATAGGGAAATCAGAGAACTGGCAAGGGGAGAACAGAAGAGAAGGATGAGAGAAAGAGACAAGACAGATGGCAGATCACAGACAAAAGGAGAGAGATTTGAGGATGTTGAGCGACAAATGATGAAGCACTGTTGACGTCCTCTCCTCTAATCAAATGCATCTGTTTGTGGAGGAATATGGTTCCTCGTTCGTTTGTGTCGTCACTGTAATTAAGTCACTGCTCCTAGACATTAAATAGTCCAGTGCATAACCCCAAATAAAATGAAGTTAATCACACAGGATCTAACATGCTGCTTACTGAGTTCTTAACGTGCTGGCAGGCTGATTTTGTTACACCTGGACAAAGCCAGGTTACCAATCTGCAATATCTGTTTTATATCCTGTTTAGTTATTTATTTTTGTTTGTTTCCAACCCATAACTTCAATGTTTTACTCCAACTGCTCTTCTCATTTCCAGCAACAGTAGATGCACACTCAGTCATTCATTACATATATATACTAAAGATATTTTTCTCTTCATTCTACCTTTCACCGGGTGCCACTCAGCCCATCTTAACATATGGAGAGGATCCGCAACTCCCTGAAGAAGAAACTTCAAAACTGACCCTACTGACAACCCATGTTCCTAGATCACACGTAAGCAGATTAAGACTTCTTGGCCTGACTATTTGTGGAAGAAATGGCTTGGCTAATATGTTTTACTTGGTGTAAAATCATATTATCAATTTAAAACCTAAAGCATAAATGCCATCCTGTAATCCTCTCAGATTCTATGTGGATAGTTCACACACCTACCCATCTGGAACCTGATAATAAACTTGCTTCCTGTGCTATCAGATTGCATCTGGGTGGAGAATTTTAGCAAGCATTCTATAGATTATATATGGACAAGATGAACCAAAGATTCAATCACCCACATTTCTGAAGTGGTCTTAAATGAAACTGTAACAATATAGTGAAATCTTTAAAGACTTAGCTTAAGCCTTTATAGCATGATATTTGCAAGAGGAATTGTGAAACCTAATGCCTGTTTTAGTGATATGGATGTTGAAAGGGGAAGTAGGCTGTCTGTTTTGGTGGAGAAAGGGGAAATCTAATGTGAGGTCTCAGATATAAGCAGAAACATTGAACTAAAGGTGATGAATGGAGCCACAATGATATATGACAAAAGGAGCAGAGAAGTTGAGTGCTGGAAGTTTGCCCAAATTCTATGAAGATTAAAATATTTTGCCTATGTATGACAGACAAATAGCATAAACATGCTATTTCATGATTGAAAATAAAGAATGGCACGTTATTTCAAGGTATCTATCTATCTATCTATCTATCTATCTATCTATCTATCTATGCGTGATAAATTATATATGTGGTCTCATATAATCATTATTTTATATATATAATATATATATAATATATATTATATATATATATATTTAGTGAATCAAGGCACGATCCTTTATCTTGTTGTATGTTTGATTGCTATCAATAGCTGCCCAGTTGGTCGGTATTACTCACAATTCACAACAACGTTCAAACAAAACCCCACGTGCATCCGGACCGTGTTGGTTACTAAAACAAGCGCACCGGCAGTGGTTAACACGAGCGATGATTGGCTGAAAACCTTTCACGTTAAGAGATTGTCAGTCAGCTGGAGCTCAAGGAAAATAACAGTTGCTTGTTTTTATCTCTCTGGGATTTAGGACCTGACATATTTTGTCGTTGCGTTTATAATACTTTTAATTCGCCATTGCAAATCTTCACATGTACATTTTTATACAGAGAAGAAAACGAGAATGTAGTGTTGTTACTGCACACCTTTTTTTAAACGGTAGGTAAGTAAGCTAACATTAGCTGATGTTGAATTGGTTGCTTAGCAAGCAAGCTTGTTAGCAAGCTGTCGTTATTGTGGTCGGGTTAGTAGACAAACCATGCGGAAGTACAAAATTATTTCCTGGCTTTTACTTGTATATGTCATGTATTATTTGTTTTAAAAACGCACGTAACAGTAACTTACATGGCCTACCTACTTAGTTTCCTGCTAGCTCAGTTAGTTAGCAGCAGTCACTAAGCTAACGTTACCCTTCCACCTATTTGTCTCCAAGGTGACGGTGGATGTCGCTACATCCATCTCATCACCCCGGGTCTCTCTCCGTCTACTTTACGGACGACCTGTCGCCCATTCCAAGACAACCCCGGTTCCCTGCTCCATTGCATCGTGTTGTGGATGACTAAGCCGACGGGGCTCCGTGCCTGTGGCCGCCGGGCTGGCCGATACTAGGTTTCTGGAAAACATAGCGGTGTGGGTCGGTGTGGAGATGTCAGAGCGGGAATGCCTCGTCTTGAAGACAGTGTAGTCGAGGGTATACAGCAGTGTACACAGTATACCTACCTCTCTGACTTGGCATATAGACTAGAAGACCAACTGTTCAGCCTAGCTAGTAGTGACACATATATGGATGGTGGGGTCGCAGTATGCCCACCCCCTCAACTACCATTACACCACTGGCTGGAGGGAGTAGCAGTAACGGAGGAGAAGAGGGGCCCATGTCTGCCACCTCCACCTCTTCTGTCGGCTCCTCTTTCCGGTTCGTCCCGGCTTTCTGCCTGGGCGTGGTGGCAGCAGTAGTATTTCAGCTGGCCTGGGGAGGACCGACTCTCACCTCTTTCTTCTTGAAGTTGTTCATCTATGTGTCATTCGCCTTACTGTGTTTCCTGGCGGGGAGCTTTGTTCTGCTAGTCAGGAAGAGCCCTCTAAAAGTCAGCTGCTTTGACAGGAGGCAGTCGGCTGTGCGGCTCGAGTTCTTCGATAAGCTCATGGTAAGATGCCAGTATCGTCTGATACACTCAGTCGTTGCACACATGTTATACAGTCTTGTATATGAATACATTAACAGCAAACAAAGAATTATTTAAATAAGCTGCTGTAATTCAATGATAAATAGAAAAACTGCTAAATTCTAGTGGCGACTCTGTCACATCCAACTTCAAGCTGATTGGAGTAGACATAAAACCCAAATTTGAAAAGAAACTGAGCTTACTGTTTGATATTTTTAATTTTTGCCTCCCTAACTGTCCTGAGCTGTCTTTTGCTTTCCCGTCTGTTATTTCTCTGCCCTCCCCATCTTTCTTCCTTCTCTCATCTTCTCTCCCCGCCCCCAGATCCTCACTGTGTTGATCTTTAATACATGAGGCAGAGACATACTGCTGGATTTAGACACACCTAAACACACAGACAACCATGCACATGCACATAGGATGAGCCAGTGTGCCCTTGCGACCTGCCTGTGGTTTGCCATAACACTACCCAGCAGCTTCCTCTCAACAGTGTTTGTTTGCTGCTGTAACTGATGACTTATTGATGTTGACATTGGAGGAAGATTGTTACAAGCATTTGTCTGGCCAACATGTTGCATGAGCCATGACAAATTTGGGTTGCCTTTTTTTTTGACTTATTAGACACACAGCTCTCAGTCTTCTTTTCCTTCTCCTCCTGTTGTTGTCCAGTATTTCCTGTTTTTATGTGAAGAGGTGTGATCTGATATCCTGGTTGTTTTTCAGGCCCGTTTTTTGGTGCCAGTTCAGGAATCGAGTCAGAGCAGGAGGGTGGTGGTGTCACACAATGTGGACAAAGCTTTGAAGGAAGGTAATGGATCGGCTTTGCCTGAGAGATTTTCGAAAGTGTTTTATGACCCTCTTACCTCCACATTAACACAAACAGATTTGGAAATGTTGTTCGATACTATTTGGTAAGCAGTACAGATTAAAAAAGTTTCAGATTAGTTGTGGGCATTGAAGGATTAAAACAATAAAAAGACTTGCATCTTTTCCACTGGGGATGGACAGGCATATGTTTTCTTTATCACCAAGGGGTTTTTTGTAATTTTTGTTTTTTGCAGAGCAAGAAAGAAGAATGAAATAAGTGCACCAGAAGTCAGGATTCTGAAAACAGTTCATCAGATTTGCCTTAAAAAATATCATGATTATTGCAAGGTTTCTTTATTGCCCCACATCATATATGCCTCTTGCATCAGATTGGGATGTGAAGGATGTAAATATTACTTTAAACAGTATAGTTAGGCCATCATAGATCATTAGATCATAATTAGGTTTCCAAAACCTTTGTACCGAGTTTAGAGAGTAATATTTTCTTCACTTTAAAAATCCAAGTGGAGTGTATATTTCAGTGAGTGTCTTGACTGGTTTATATCATTAAAAAAACACTTCATGAAATGTTTCTGACACTACTGGAAAATCTTGAAACTTCTGTTTTTGAGAAAACTGCTGACTGATGGAGCTCTGTTTCTGTCAGTCAACATGACCTCTCAGTGATCCCTCCCACTCATAGTGGATTTCAGCAGTAGAACGTCCTGGTAATAATGTCCCTTAAGCAAACAAACACAAGCATGCACACACACACAGAAACACGGTCAGTGGAACAGTATGTCCGGCTGCCAAGTAACAGATGGCTTCAGGATTACACCAAGGTTGTGTATTTTCCCCTGCTCCTTTGTGTGTTTTGAAAAGATCTTTTGGTCGTACGGCAGTGCAAGTTTATGATGACATTATGAGGTCTGCAGTCAAGACCTGCTGTGTCAGTTATTTTAATGATCAGTGTTTCTGTATCGGTTTTGTGTTGGCGCTCAATTCTTGGATTTAAATCAAGCAAGCAAGTTCAAGGCATTAGCTTCAAAGGGGATTGATTTATCACCAGCACAGAGAGAGGCCTAGTTATATTGCTGATCTGTTAACTCCACATGAGCCAAAGCAGCTCTGAATTAATAACATAAGTATGCAGTTATAATAGTATTAATATTAATTAAAATTTCAAAGTCCAATTTCCTCTTATATTCATAAACAGTGTCTGTTTAGAATACCTTAGCATTTGCTTATAATAGTCCAGTTGCAACCTTGAAATTCTGCTGCATGTGCATTACATTTATGTTAAAGCTCCTATTAGTAAAAGATGGCTCATAAGTGATCTGTTTGCAACTGTGGAAAACTACATTAACTTGTTGAGGAATACTGAGATCCATCCATCCATTCATTTTCTATACCGCTTATCCGTCAGGGTCGCGGGGGGGCTGGAACCTATCCCAGCTGACTACGGGCGAGAGGCGGGGTTCACCCTGGACTGGTCGCCAGTCAATCGCAGGGTCAACACACTGAGACAGACAACCACACACTCTCACACTCACACCTAGGGGCAATTTAGAGTAGCCAATTAACCTAATGTGCATGTTTTTGGTATTGTGGGAGGAAGCCCGAGAACCCGGAGAAAACCCACGCAGGCACAGGGAGAACATGCAAACTCCACATAGAAGGGCCCAGACCGGGATTCGAACCTGGAACCCTCTTGCTATGAGGCGACAGTGCTAACCACTGCACCACCGTGCCGCCCATACTGAGATCTTGCTCATGAATTTCAAGCTTACCACTGAGAGTACTCAAGAGATATAACCTGAAGCTGTATATTGTAACAGTCTTTAGTTTCTATGGACAACCTTACCACATTTTAGACCGTTTGTAATTTTACATTGCAAATAACATTTAATTTCTCTCTTTTCCTTTCCCCAGTGTTTGACTATGCCTACAGAGACTACATCCTGTCCTGGTACATCCCTTTGAGTCGTGATGAGGGCCAGTTGTACTCCATGCTGTCAGAGGACTGGTGGCAGGTGATTGGGCAATTGAGATCCAGACTTGCTGACATTGACCTTGTCAACGTGGTGTGTTATGACACCATCCGAACCCTGCACACACACTTCACTGACCTCAAGGCTGCATCTGCAAGGTACACAAACACACTAGCACACACACGTCCAGGTGTAAATAATTCAAGTTGTATTATCTTAGTTGATATCTCACCATGTTCATAACACATATATAAGCGAAAGTAGAATAATGTAAGAGAAAGCCTCTGTTTTGTTCTTAATGTGTTAATAACGTGTTCTTCATTTCTGAGAACATCTTTCATTCCTCAGTGTTCTGACTCTCTGTTGTTTAACAGAAAATATGTTTCAGCTTTGATTTATCAATACAAATATTTTTCCTTCCCACCAGTGTCCATACCCTGCAGCATTATTTTATGTATGCAGATAGGCTGAAATTCCAGCAGTCCGGTATAGCGTGAATAAAATTAAAATCCTGCACACTCACTTCCTTCGTCTCCAGGCAGCATCTGCCAGGTGCACTTACAGACAGAGGGATGATTCACACATCATCTGGTTTCATTACCCTGGCAAGTCAGATGAGACTTGATCACACTAGTGAGATGTGTGGCCTCCCTCATCTTCAATAGTTAAGGAGCAATGTAGCAGCAGTGTGTCTTGTTCAGTTAAATTTTAGAAGCAAAGATGGTGAGATGCGACACAGTTGAAATATGAATAACAATGGCTGCATCATTGAAGTTCACATATATCATTTAATATCATCTGACATCTAGCTCTGCCAGAATAGCAATTTAAATTTGCTCTGTCTCTTTCTGTTTACATCTCAGTCTTAATCGGTGTTTCTTTCATGTGTGCATCCAGACCAGAGGAGTGTGCTCGGCCGTTTCCTCTCCATCCCTGTTTGGTCAGCCCGGACTCAGAGCTAGCCTTCCTCCGCTGTGTAGCCAGAATACTGCTGCTATGTCTGCTGCCACAAAAGGACGCCAAGTCACACACACTACGCTGCTGTCTCACTGAGGTCATCACTACCAAAGGTACTGTGTGTATGCGAGTGTGCATGTGAAGGTAATGATAAACACAAACTCAAAAGTCAGACATCCTTTGCTCTTGCCTCGCTGTAGTCATCAGAGCGCTGGAGCAATGATCTGAAAGAGCTGTGAAGGGAGTGGGAGCGTTAGTGGCTTTGCGGTACTGTGGGGGTGGGTTCATCTTACTTCAGTGGCATACAGATCCCTCTGTACTGTACCTATCCAATTTAGCTTTAAAGTTAGCAGCATTTCATAGAAATGGTCAGGGATTCAGAAACAGAATCAACACTATTTCTCCATTGAGATATATATATATGTATATATATATAGCTTTATATGTTTGTGTTGGTATGTGTCTGTGTGTTCCAGTGTTGAAGCCTTTGGTAGAAGTGCTGAGCGACCCAGACTCTATAAACAGGATGCTGTTGTCTCAGCTGGAGCAAAGGGAGCAGCAAGCTGAGCAGCAGAAAAAAGCCTACACCTACGCTGCCTCCTATGAAGACTTCATCAAACTAATATCAACTTCTGCAGATGTCGATTTCCTCAAACAACTCAGGCATGACCCTAACAGTGCACACGAACATGTACAACCGGCACCTGTGTTGTCAAACCGAGACTGTCCTGTACACATTCTTCCTTTATGAGCTATATTTTATATATGGACAAATGTTTTAAATGAACGGTGTTAACCAACAGTCTGCTTGCTGCCATGTGGTTGCCATGGGAACAGAACAGATCTAAATGCAGGGTGGTCATTCTATATTGTCTCTGTTATTCTGAAAAATAATGGCTCAACACAGACTTGTTGCTGTAATATTTGATCAATTCTGTGAACACAGGCTCCTGTTTACTTCAGTAGGACTCAGTTTATTCATCCTAAAACAGACCATTTTGCATTTTATTGATTGAGTCCGACAACGGATTGATTGAAATTGATCAGGTCTGTCTCTCTTAATAGGTATCAGATAGTGGTCGAGATTATTCATGCCACCACCATCAGCAGCCTGCCCCAGCTCAAGAAGCAGAAAGGTACAGAAACCCTACAGTTAACCATGTGACAGAAAGGCAAAACCAAAACAAAATGTGGTAACAGCTATCTGATCTTCCGTTGATACATCATGTAGGGAAGCATTCATTATAGTGACTGCGACAATTGTACAATTCTCCACTTATCTTGTTGCTGCAGCAATTCTGATGGTCCCTTGTAGATAGAGAGCTGTTTTTTTTGGGGGGGGGGGGGTCTAATGTGACTTTTAGCCATGTTAGTCACTTTCAAGGGGGGCTTTAGGCACCAGATTTTTCCCACATGTCAAAGTAGGTTAAATACTGAGAAGTGACCTTAGAGTTAAAGTGATATGTAACATGACCAAAACTCTTGTTGTGCTTGTTTCTCTGTGAGGCTGCACTTGGAACATGAACAATCAAAGTCACAGAAAAATTCAAGGGACTAATCCTCTTGGTGCCACAAATGTCTATGCAAAATTTCATGGCAACAGTGCTAACAAGAGGGTGAAAATCAGTAGTTCTACAAAGATACATTAACAAAGCCAAGTTTTGCTCATGCTTTTTGTTTAGAAATGATACTTTTCCATTACAGTGTTACTTTTTTTCTTATGGTGGGATTAGCAGCTGGTTATTCTTTTTGTTGGTCTTTATTTTTCCTTTTTGCGGTGAACTGAATTTGACACCAAAAACAGAAAGGTGATTTACAAACAAACTCAAATTTCCAAAGTTGGCACACATGTTATTTTCAAACACTTGTTTCACTCTCTCTTAGAGCGAAAAGGTAAGGAGTCAGCAGCCATGAAAGCAGACCTGCTCAGGGCCAGAGACATGAAACGATATATCAATCAGTTGACCGTTGCAAAGAAACAATGTGAGAAACGGATCCGACTACTCGGTGGGCCAAACTATGAAAATAATGAGGAAGGAGGGGCTGATGACAGCGACGAGCCTCAAAGTCAGAAGGTAAGTTTTATGAAGCTCGCTGTGCTCTTTGACTGAAAAGAAGCAACATGTAGAAAGTTTTGTGTTTCTTGTAAGCAGCGTTGCCTTAGCACGACTTTGCTTGAAGGTTTGTTCTTTGGATTAGAACACGTGCCACTCGGCTGATGTTTTGTCGTTCTCTCTCTTTTCTTCCTCACATCCAGATCCTTCAGTTTGATGACATCCTGTGTAATCCAGGTTACAGGGACCATTTTCGAGTTTACATGGAGAGAGTTGATAAGAGAGCTCTGATAAGCTTCTGGGAACTGGTGGAAATGTTGAAAACTGCCAATAAGGTGACTTGCACACACATTCCAGAGCTCTTTGCCCAAAACTGCTAATGATATATGGCAATGGAACAGTGATGTGGTAATGAATGATGTTGTTTTCTTCCAGCTGAATTGGTGTGCCATCCCAGTACTGCCTCTGGGTGTTGTTTTCACACACATATTGCTGTTGTTATTGATTTTCATCACAGTGCACATTGTGTCAGCTGCTGTCATTTGCACTTGCAGTATGAAATGCCCTGTGGATATTTTTGTACTGTGATATGAGTGTATAGTAAAGCACAATAATTTGTTATTCTTATTGTTTATTCCTTGTATAAAGTTATTTGTTACTGTGTGTGTGCGTGCAACAGAATGAAGTGCCCCAAATTGTAGGGGAAATCTACCAGAAGTTCTTTGTGGAGAGCAGAGAAATTCCAGTGGAAAAGTTTCTTCTTAAGGAGATCCAACAGAGCCTTGTGGGGAACAGAGGAACACAAGTCTTTGTAAGACTGCAGGAACAGGTAACTGCTGCTTCCGCTGCTAACTAATTGCTGCCATGTCGTAGAAAAGGGACTCTGAGCTTTCCTCAGAGGTGCAAGTAACAATGGTGAGCTTATGTTCTGCAGTGTCAAAATGTTGTACAATGACAGTAAAGCATTTCTGTTGCTCTCATACATCCTCTAGGTGGCTGAGACAATGAGAGAGCGTTATTACCCCTCCTTCCTGGTATCTGACCTCTACGAAAGGCTGATCAGACGAGACGAGCAGCAAAGCCACTCACAGTGTAGCACTGAGGAAAAGGAGGAAGGGGTGAGACATGCACAATGTTGTAAAAATTAATCATCTTTTAAGACAGTGAAATGTATTATTCATAAGTGTGTATACCTCTGCTATTGCACGTACGAGTAAACATATGTATATATATATATTTTTGTTGTTCTGTAGTGTCAGGGTCTAGAGGCTGGGGAGGAGGTGTGTGATGAAGGCAGTAAAGGAATCAATGAGCAGGCCAGCTATGCTGCGACGAAACTCCGCCAACTGTACGACAAACTGGAGTACAAGCGACAGGCCCTGGGCTCCATCCAGAATGCACCGAAACCAGATAAAAAAGTAACAAATCAAATCAGAAATCACTCCAAAAGATCACTCTTATTGTCACTCTGCATCTCAAGATGAGGTGGTAAAGAGGGACAAAAATGTGTTTTTGAATCTGAAAATCCACAACAGTTATGACTTGCTTTAAAAACATCTTTGAACTCGTGGCTACGTTACATAGCTACTCATCTTAATGTCAGTCCTTTATTTAACTATGATTTGTGTGTTAGTTAGAATCTGTCTTTCGTATATGTTTGTAGATTGTGAGCAAACTGAAGGAAGAGATAGGAGCCATGGAAAGAGAACACAGTGAACTCCAGCAACATATCACCAGGACTGACTGGTGGTGTGAAAACCTGGGGCACTGGAGGGCTACTATTACCACTGCTGAGGTAATATTTCATTGTGTTTTGTAGGCCACATTTTTTATTCTTGCAGTGGACGATTCTTCTGATGCTGCAGAAACAGTATGCAGTCATTTAGATGTTTGTGTATTCCAGGCTACAGAGGAAGGTGGCGAGACTGTAGCTTGTTACAGTGTGTGTGTTAGCCTGGCAGAAGGAGAGGAGACGTCCAACAGTCGCTGGAGTGTCCAGAGGAAACTCACTGAATTCCAGATGTTGCACCGAAAACTCACAGAGGTAAAGCAAATCCCCAGGTTTGTCATTTGGACATGTTTCTTTCTGGATATCAGCTAGCGGTTATCACTGCTTGCGGTTATACTGAATTACCACCAGCAGAGAAATGTCAAATTGTTGCCTTGCTGTTTTAATGCTTCACCCAACATACACATCAAATTGTATGTCTCTGCAGCATTGGGGAAGAAACTCAATATACAGCAGTGCAGTGGAAAGAATGGTCACAGTCTATTGATTTGATTATGGATTTATTGCAGATTAGACACCATACAAAGGAGAGACTGGAGTCTGTTTGTACAATTTCCAGTCCCCCTCTGTGAGTTCAGTGAATCAGCATAATTGTTTTAGATTAAATCTTATGACTTTGAGATCTGAAGAGGTCCCTGAAGTGCTGAAGTCAGTAAATATTCTATGTAATTATTCAGTATATGATAATATATTTTGTAGATTGAAGGAAACAGTATGGGAATGTAATAGAAAATACTATAGTTAATGGGGTTTATCACAGTTAAATCTCTTTGTTTGTCTCTCTCAGTGTTTCCCGTCATTGAAGAAACTCCAGTTACCGTCTATCAGTAAACTTCCCTTCAAGTCCATCGACCAAAAATTCTTAGACAAGAGCAAAACTCAGCTCAATGCCTTTCTCCAGGTAAACATGCAAACATTATACACTGTAAAGTCATATCACCACTGACTAACATCACTGCTAAATTTACAAGAGGATGACATGCTAAGTGTCTTCCCTCCTGTCCGCCATAATAGTTAGACTTAAATGTGCTACCCTTTATATTTGCAAGTACACCCTTTTTTATGTGAACATAAAGAAGTACACTGCAGCAGATAGGAGTGAATAAATGTTGGAAATAGTTGGATCTGCTAAAATTAATGAAAACATTTTTGAAATTGCTAAAATGGTGGGGAAAATTAGGTCTGACTAAAGGTGAACCACTGCAATACTCAGCTCTGTGCTCACACAGCTTCTCTCTAGTTTATTGTACCAACTAAATAGTGTTGGTGACTTGTGTATGTGTCTTTGCTGGTTTGTAGCGCCTGCTGACAGATGAGCGATTGTGCCAGTCAGAGGCCCTCTATGCGTTCCTTAGCCCGTCCCCAGAGCACCTCAAGGTAACTCATTTTTCATACTTGAATTTCAAAGAGAATGCTACTAATTAGTTACTGTCATGTGTCATACAAACTTGATTTATATAGAAAAACTTCTACCTCAAAACTAGTTTAAAAATACATATTTAATGGAAACTGACTTATGAACGCAGTCATTACTCTGCATGGTGATGATATATTGTTCGATGTCTGAAGGTGATGTCAATCCAGAAGAAATCATCTTTCTCTCTGGCCTCCTTCCTGGAGAGGCTACCTGGTGATTTCTTCTCCCATACTGAGGTACACATTCGTTCACGGCTGGTGAAACAGCAGTAAATTGTGGACTGTCTCAGCACTCTAGTTAACTTACATCCTCATTTCGATTGTGTGTGCTGTGTGTAAATGCTGTTCATAGGAGGAAGCTGACGATGACAGTGACCTATCAGACTACGGTGATGAGACTGATGGGAGGAGAGACGCCCTGGCTGAACCCTGTTTCATGCTCATAGGAGAGATCTTTGAACTCAGGGGAAGTGAGTGTTACATTGTTGACTTTTGTACTTTTCTATAGACCTATATGAAGAAAATATTTGTCATTGAGGGAACGCTTTTGTTGCCTTTGTTTTAAGTGGTTAACTAGGTCCTGTCTTTGTGGGTACCAAATGACAAATTCTGACTGTGTCTGCCTGAATTTATTTCATCGTTTTTCTGCTCTCTCTGTCTGTCTTTCTCAGTGTTTAAGTGGGTAAGGAAGACTCTAATTGCACTAGTCCAGGTGACATTTGGACGAACCATCAACAAGTAAGTTCTAGCAAGTTGGCATTTAACTAAATATGCCTTCAGGGACTGTCAGACACTCAAAAAAAATCTTTAAAAGTTTAGCAAAGAACTAATATACAGTTTCTTAAAAATCATCAGTTCTAATGCAACCTATGCAACAATACGAGTGACAGGGCCTGGGCTTTATCAACAACTAGTTTGTTGTAGAAGTGACTTTGTTTCATTTGTTCAAGGGGTCTATGCTACCAGATTTGAGCAATAAGCTAACAAGAGACTTCAGATTTGTTGTTGCGGTAATACAAGTTTAAAAAGCAGCCTCCTATTATTGTTTTATAGACAGATGTGAGACTGGATCTCCAGTGATTATATTGGTATATTTTATTAATCTGTTGTGTACTGCTAGATAGAGGTGAGTTCAGCTATGAAACTAATGTTCTCCACTTTGCTTTATTTCAGACAGATCCGAGACACTGTAAACTGGATCTTCTCTGAACAGATGTTGGTGTGTTACATCAGCGTGTTCAGGGACACCTTCTGGCCCAATGGGAATTTGGCACCACATGTAAAGGTCCGAACTGACAGCGAACGCAGTGAAACTAAGGAACGGGCTCGGCAGAAACTACTTGACAACATTCCAGGTAGCAACTGAAACGCAGACATAACCTGCGGATATTATGAATACCTGACGCGTGGTTGGACTGACTTTTCACCACTGTGTTTCAATTTGATTTTTCTATCAGATGCACTAGCAAATCTAGTTGGCCAGCAGAATGCCCGGTATGGAATCATCAAGATCTTCAATGTCCTGCAGGAGGCTAATGCCAACAAACATCTTCTCTATGTAAGAATAATACATGTTGTGTCAAACAATATCTTTGCCATAAAAACAGATTTAATGAGATAATATGTAACTACTGCTGCAGGCATAATTATTTTGTCTCATTGTCCTCATTAGGTGTTGATTGAAATGTTACTCAAGGAAGTATGCCCTGAACTCAGCGCGGAGGTGGACAACATCTGAAAACACACACATATCACTTAACACACACAGAGTCTTTGGATCTTTTAGGCCTCTCTGTAGCTGACCAATCATAAACTGCCAAGCCAGACAAGGAGATGGCCATCTTGTTAAACCTCAGAGAGAAAGGAACTGTTTTGGTCAGAACTGAGACTCATGCTGATTCTTTGGATAGAACTTTGCTGTGAAATGATGAAAAGCTGGCCTGACAACAGATTGAAAGGAGCTGATGTTTGACTTTGTTGTGGTACAGATCCAAACTTGTCAGTCCGAACAGGGAGAAACCACAGAGGCTGACTTCTTCTTATTTAGGCAGCCATCTAAATTAGACTGGTCACATTTGTGACCCACATCTGCCATTTTCTTTTATTAAATAGCACTGGAACATCAGGTCTGTACCACATCAAACTGAGATTAAAGATTTATTTTTTTCCCTGTGAAATCATGGCAGTCTATAGGTTATGAGGCAGGGTAACAATTGATGAAAGTAAACAACTTAATTGTTTGGTTATCAATTTCAAGAGCTGATAATCAAAAGACCTTGATTAAATGCAACAAACAGAGATTGCAGTTCAGATTTGTCTCTAAAGGCAACAAGTATTTGTCATTGACCACGGACCTCTGAACATTCCTCCTACACACAACCTGAGCAACAACACTTGTGTTCTGTGATTCTTGTTAAGGCTTATAACTGTGCAATATAATGTCATGTAAAAGTCATTGTGATGATTTATTTATGATTATTATAATTGATAGATTTTATTTTTACCAAAAATTGTTTAGAGCGTTTATATAAGCAATAAATTGCAAAGAAAAAGTGGATGTGGCATTTTGAATTTCTTAAAATGTTCTCTGAAGTTCTACTAAAACTAAATGTGATCTGTGAATATTGCAAATATGAATATCATTGACAGCTTGTCCACACATTCAGCATCCTGACCCTGAAAACACTAAACAGCATAGTCATGGTGTACTTAATACTTTAACCAGTCGAGTGCACAAGAAAATGAGCCAAATCAGCAGTGGTGAAGACATTACTGCCATGTCTTTTCAGCATCGATATAACATGGGATGACATTTGTGTCATATTAATATTATTTGCAAATAGTGTTGGCATCTATAACTGATTGTGGATAAAAAGTAATTAATTCATGATCGAAACTGTTTTAAATGTATTTTTCTCCAAGCAACAGAGTATGTCAAAGCTAAAGGTGTAGCAGCTTTTTTTTTCTTTTTTCTTTTTTTTTTTTTAAATCTTTGTACATGAATGCTACATGTGTTCCCCACGGGGTGGGATGGGTCTCAGGGGGGTGTGGGTGTGAGCCCTGCTTCCATTACAGCTGGGTTGAGTTCTAATTACAGTGAGTAAGCCAGGGAACAGGAAGTGTAGAATTCTGCCTTCAAAATAAGAGCATAAATGTATGTGATTTAATGTGATTTTGGCTGTGTATAACAACATTTGAGCCTGCAATGCAAGCGCTGAAATTTTATTAAGCAGCTATAGGCTTGCACCAAACATATTCTTTTTTGTATTTCATATTTGAAAATTCATGTGATTGGCTCTCACATCTTGTTCGTGTGAATATTACTTTATTTGATAAGTTAGGAGAGGTAGGAGGTTTAAATGACTTGAAACCAAAGTATCAGGTGTAAAATGCTTTAGAATGAAGTAATATCATAGTCAAAATCGATTGGTAAAAACAACTGACATGCAGTCCTATAATATGTCTAAAATGTGATAAAATGTATTGGCAGTCTGAGGGGGCTTACTGAGTTAGAGATATATCCATGTTTCTAAAATGGAAATGGTAGTAGCAGAATGCTTTCACATAAAATTGACTGGGCATGCCTACTTATAATTTGATGAATTGTGGTATTGACAACAGGTAACTTGCCTATTATTTTAAGCTAAGGTTGTTTCTTTATTTCTAAAGAGGAATTTGATATTGCGCTGCTCTAATATCATGGAAAGTTAGAAACAGGTGAGGGGAATATATTCCCTCATAATCAGAGGAAACTATATCCTTCCAAAATAAATGATACACAGCAACAAGACCACATTATGGTCCAGCACAGTAGTAACAGAAATGGATATGGGAAAAGAATCATCATGTAAATTGCGATCATGACTCAGTATGTATTGCTTGTTCTTATTTCATGTAAACCACATAGTTGTGTTTCACAACAGTCATCTAAAATAATACACCACAATATCTATGAAGATGAAGAAAAGATAAAGCAATGTATGTGTTGTGAAATACCTTTGGTTCTACTGAATTTCAGAAAGCTGAGCTGAAACTATGTATTGTTGTGTAGGTGCAAAATGTATGTGCCCTACATTAAATGCTTTCAGCACTGCAAAATCGTGCAACCTAGAACTGAGAGCTTTTTGTCTCAGATTGGCTTTTATTTTGACACTTGAAGCCGGAAGTAGTACACTATTAAGATAATCTTGCTAGTGATGCTGGGTTTAAAGAAGACTACGAAGGCGCCGCCAGCATTTGCAAGCTAGCTAACATTGCCTTATCCAGTAACGTCATCTTCAAACAGCGCTCAATGGTAGGTTATTATGCTAACGACAGTAATACTGTTAGTGGCACTAGAATGCTAACGCTAGTTGGGCGAGGAGGTAATGAATTAATAAGGTTAGCTTTTCAAGCTTTTCATTGTTTCATTGTTTTTACTTTGGGTTTGACGCTCCATTAGTTAAAGCTAACGAGCTAGCTGACGTAAGTTACGGCCTACGGAAAACTTATTAAATAGTTACTGTGACGTTTAACTTGTTTAGCTTATTACTACTGTTTATACAATATTACATTCATAATATTTGATGATTGATGCTAAGTCCTTAAGCAGGTTAACGCTTTCTGTGACGCTGTCGTGTTCATTGTGGTTGCCTGACAACGGAAAATTAAAGAGACAGTAACGTTACTGAATCGGACGTTAATTAAGATGTGTTTGGGCGCAATGCTGTGAATGTAGCGTCTGCTGATATGTAACGTTAGCTAACGCCATTCCGTAATATGATGACTTCGATGGGTTACGATTACCTTTGCACCTGTGGTCCATATGTAACCTCTTAAGCTAGTTTGTCCGCTGCAATAAAAATTTATTTTAATCGCCCCTAAAACAAGTTTGAAAGTCACAAAACAGACTTTTCTTATTCAGCACCGGTAAAGTGCAAAGTACCTCACAGCAGTACAGCACGAATAGTGTGTTTCAGTTCCAGCTGGCAAGTGGCTGAATTGATTAGCACTCATTAGATAAAAGTGGTTGTGATAAAACCTGCAGAACATTACATTTTGCCCTCAGTGGCAGGCAGCTGATAACGGTTTAGAGTGGTTAATTAGACCTTTCAAATATCAGATCTTCTCTAAATGATCAGTTTTTCATTACACTGTATGCTCTTTCCACACTAGTGATGAATATAAGCAATCATGACATTTTGTGTACTCAGTTTGGAGATGGATGATGAGCTGGAGAACTTCATCAGGGAACGGAAGGCGAGAGTGGCTGAAGATAAAGCCAGTTTGGAACAAGACCCTCCTTACCTGGAAATAAAGGTGTGTCAGAATGATGATTGGTAGGCTTTTGGTTTTGAACTGTTTCAGTTAGAGTTTTGGATAAATAATTTCTTATTATGTAGCCATTAATTTTGTAACTATGACCTTCAACCACCAAAGTGCATGTACTAATTAATAAATCAGGATAAAATACACAAAGTAATGAGGGTATCACGCCATTTTCTGAGGACATGAGTGGGACTAGATGTCATTTTGAAAGTTCTAAATTTTAAGTTAATTTAGCAATGGGTTGACCTTTTTGCAGTGATCATATTGTATGTATCTTAATGCATGATGTTCCTCTCTTTTTGACTGATAGACAAAACCTCTCAGAGCCTATGAGTCCACTGTTAAGGAGAACATCCCTCCCAAGTCCAATGCACAGGGGAAAGGTACAATATCTGTCCACATTCACCTCCTTTTAATTGTCCTGTTTTTTTTTTTTAATATAAATTAGTCTTTTCATTGAACAGTAGCCGATACCTGTCAATGTTAATCTGTGTCATGTGAGCAATGTAAGAGTAGATGTTTTCTTTTTTAAAGCGGCAGTTGTTTTGACATGAAACTCTTCACCTTGTGTTTCTATTAAAAATTGATGGACGTTTTTTGTCAGAGGAGAGTTGCAACATGGGTCTCCCCCTCGGTGTAGAGTATGAGAGGAAGAAACAGAGGCTACAGCATGAGCTCCGCATGGACTACAGGCGCTACATGGCTCAGGTGACTGTCACAGACTTTTCCTGTTTACTCGTGTGCTTGGCTGTGGCAGACAAGCTTGAAGATCAGTTCAGACTTTGTTATGTCAATGTTTTGTACTAGTTTTACATAGAAGGTAGATATCGCTTCTTCAGAGGTCCACTGAAATTATGTTGGCTCCTAGAAGAGTGGTGTATGATATATGCAGTCCAATGCTGGTTATTAATCCAATGAAGTCATAATTTCTAGGCTAAATATGTTGCATCTGGCTAACAGTGCTGGTCCCATTTCAAAGATCCACATGAGGTCACAAAGTATAGCCGCCTATAGTAAGTGTTTTAGGTGTATCTTTTGCACCTCTCCGTATGTCATGATCCATGTAGTGTTCAGGTATCCTCAGCGACGTGTACAGTCTGGAAGTATTACATTACCAAATTGTGTTCAGCAGGCAGCTTGAGTGGTTATCAGTTATGAAAAAGCTACTGATTGATTGTGATTTAGTGTAGAAAATGTGTTGTAGAAAGTGTTAAAGTGACAGTGTTGGTGTCATGATGGTGACATTTTATGTTTCAGAAAAAACACTTTGCCGAAACTGGACCATTAATTCACCTTGATAACAGGAGGTCTTTCAAGGTAAAAGTCTCTCTTTAATGACCTTATGGTGTGAGCCGATTTTAAAATTAAACTAGACAGGATATTTATGTTTTTATCTAAAAAAAAAAAAAAAAAAAGTCATTGATAAATTATTGAAATAGTTAACTTTAAGTGATAGAGAAATGGATCCCAGCAGTTGATATTGCTAAGAGTAATGAATAAACAGTTTAAACATCCAGCTTCTTTCATTTCCAAATTGTGGTACTAGTACAAATTCAAACATCCACTTTTACATCTTAACTGGTTCAAATCAGTTGTGAATGAACTTATTTGAAACAAGGTGTAGTGAGTTCATCTGACATAACTGTGTGGGTTATGTATGACCAATAAATTTGGGAACCATTGATTTTTGTCAAACAAAACAAATTGTAATTTTGAATTAACTCAGCTTAATTATTTTTTTATCATTATTATTATTATTATTTTTTTTTTTTACACACAACCATTGCCTCTTAAAATCATTTTTCCTTTAGGAACACCCACGTGAAGGCCAGTCAGGGTTTGTTCCCAAACAGCAAGCCATCTCATGGAGAGATGCAGCCACTCTAACAGAGGACAGTAAGGGGTTGCACAGGGCTTTACGCCTGGCTGAGGTTAAGACCCTCTGTCCAGAGGAGGACAAGGAGCAGCCATCAGTACTTCGCAGGCATCGTGACACTCAGCGGAGGCCAGCAGACCAGGAGTCAGAGGATGAGGAATACTTCAAGGAGGAGCTGGAACTGATGGAAGGCAGAAGGAACAGACATACAGGGGAAGAAGCCAATTATGAGAAGAGACAATCCAATAAGACTGATGGCAGGTACCTGAGGGAAATTGTATGTTGTTTCTTTTATTTGTTTATGTATGTATGTTATGAAACATGGTATTAAACAGCTGACTTGCTGTTTGTCGTTATCGGTTCGTGTTTATTTGGCATTTCCCAGAGAGAAGAGGGAGAATCCAGTGGGTATTGCCAGAGAAGGCAGGAGATCAAGAGCACTGCTGAGACATGAGGATGCTGAGTTCGCCACTGGCCTTATAATAGGTGAAAGGACAGAAGTCCAGCATTTGATCATTTTAAACATGTTTTTATTTCACTTTTGAAAGGATAGTTCCGTTCAGAGTTGTTAGTTTTTATTAAAAAGGTTTTCTCAAGGGATGAATTACCAGACTCTTTTAATTGTTCGGAAAATCTGAAACTAAACTGTTTCAAAGAAATGATGATGTTTTTGTGTCCCATCTTTGCAGGAACAGCTGATACAGAAGATGCCTTAAAGAGGAGGAAGGAACGCTACAGACAAGAATTGCAGGAGCAGATCGCTGAACAGCACAGGAACAAGAAGAGGTATGTTGCAGATCATCATCAGAGAAACTTGCTCCTCTCTCAATTAAATATGAGCTGTTATCCTCCCGAAAACGTCTGTCCATCAGATGTGTTTAGTCAAGGAACTTGAGTCTTCTCAGAGCATTTCTGAGAAAAACTCTGAACCGCTGCTTGCTCATTTGTTGAACATACCTGTAGATGGCTGTCATTAAATGCTTGGTGTGTGCGTAACTCAAGTCAAACAAACGTATTTGTGTATGTGTGTTGTAGGGAGAAAGATTTGGAGCTGAAAGTTGCTGCAACAGGGGCAAATGATCCTGAGAAGCAGGTCAGCTGGAAACTTAATCTTGTTGATTGCCCTCTGAGGTCACAGTGGGTAGATACAAATTCACTGACCACTCAGAGTATTTTACTCTCTGGCCACGGCTGAAAACCAGAGTTAAGGGGAGATATCAAAGGGATTTTTACTTTATGCTGTGTACAATGTACTTGTTTGTCTCTATCCACAAACCAGCCGGACCGAATCAGACAGTTTGGACTGTGCAGGAGAAAGGATCATCAGGTTTTGGAGTCTTCAGCACCTGGAGAGAGTGAAACATCGCCAAGAGGTCTAACAAATAATGAGAAGATAGATGTTAGTGACAGAGAGATGCCTCTTCCTGAGCAGCCCCATGTAGCCTTCCATTCCCCTCTGCTGGAGTACAGCTCTGCCCTGGGGGGAGGTGGTCTGTCTCCCAACAGTCAGCCTGCTGCCCCATCCTTCCCCAGAGCCATGGACACTCCCAGGTATTCCTTAAATTTGAACTTCATATAAGTTAAAATCCTGCAGATTTTAGTCCTGATTGAGTTGGTGACATAGCAACAACTTTTGAGCATCTGGTGTGTCTGTTTATAGTGCTGCCAAACAAACTCATATTGCTTTGATAAAGAGGTCAATAATAAAGCAACTGCAAACTGATTTATTTTTTTGATCCGCACAGTGCAAAGAGTTAGTTACCTGGCTGAAATGTTGGAGGTGTGGAACCTGTTGTTGTCAACTCCTCATATGACAGCTAATTGTGTGCTGTTTCATCTTGTTCTATGTAATATTTAAATCATTGCAAAAATGTCTCTTGTTTTGTAGACTCATTGTTGCTGAATACAGTTAATGCTAATCTGAGTGATAAATACATTTTCTTTCCTGTGACTGTTTCACAACAGAAGCTTTACTGAGTTTTGCAGATTGAATACTGTTAATGCGAAGCAGCAGGAGATGTTTGGTTTGAATTAACAGCAGTAACTTACAGCTCTGGATTTGATAGTGCTGGGTTACGTACATGCATCATTTAATGTGTTTTTCTTATGTGAAGTGCAATCGTGAAATCAATACAGGGACAACGGAAAATACAAAGCACAGTGTTTTATGAGTATCTTAAGGAATACTTAACATTATTGATCAATCGCTGCTTTGTATCTCTAGAATCCCTTTGGTTCCTCCTCATCCTCCTTCAACTGTCAGCGAAACCTACAGGAGCCCATATGGAGAGCCTCATCACTACTATGGCTCGAGAAATCTGCTTGACCCAAACATGGCCTACTGTAAGCACTGGTCTCCTTTGTTAAATTGGGATACATTGCCATATTCAGCATTATCATCAAAATTTGAACACGTGTTTCACTTTACTGTCCAGATGGTCACTTGTCAATTCCTGGCGCTGGCCCTTCCACGTCGTACTGGAATGTACCACCGGGGGAAGCTGTGCCCAACCAGTTTGATAACTATAGCCCTTACAGCCAGCAGAGTGGAAGCAGCTTCCCTGACCCTCCAATACAGTAAATGACTCCTCCTCGCTTTTAACAGTCTAACCTCCAGAGTGGACACCTGCATTGGCACCTGCTTGTGTTCTGAAAGAGAAACAGAATTTTAATGTCCCATTAGAGATGTAAATTGATGTAGAAATGGGGCAAAAAGCATGGTCACATCTGAACAGTGTTATTCCTCTGACAGGCCTAACAGTGAGGCTGCTGTGGGCTCGCAGGACAGGGTCTTCCCTATGGAGAGATTCAGATCAAACAGGGAGAGGAACATGAGCTACAGGGAGGCTTTGAAACAACAGGTAGGAAAACACATTTATAAATCTACTTTTAAAAGGATTGTCTAGTCTAAGAATTTTTCAACAGATAAGCCCCCTTACAACTATTAGAACTATAATTTTCTTCTGAAACACAAGAAATTCTACCCCTGACTTATCGTTCTAATAATTGTATTATAATATACCCAACAAGTATATGGATGAAATATCTAATTCGTGCTTAAACTATAATAAATCCAAACAGGGATTGGAAGGTTGAGAGCTATGGTAAAAGCACAGGAGAAGGCTGATGGATGTGGATTTTGTCAAAATTGTCAACTGCATAAAAGCAGAGGGAACACCTTCTAAAATACCAGATGTGAAATTTCATTGTATTCCTGTCTGTGATATGTTGGAAGGAAGCTTCCAGGCGATGCAGCGACAAGCTTTACAACAAGGTAAAAGTGAACTCATTAAGACCCAAAGATATAGTTTATGTTGAGTTGTGCTCTTATTTCTGCATTAAGTTGGCAGTAGAAATGTTTGTGAACTCTCCCCCTAGTCAGGTGTAACTTCATGCCCCAGTACCACCTCAATCCTAGCCCAGTCCCTTTTTGTCCTGCTCTAGTGTCTTTATGATGTTGAAGATCCAGTTGTCCTCTTTACTGCTTTTCTTAGCTTGCATTTTCTGCCAGATGATCAAGAAAAGGCTCAAACAAAGTTTAGAAAGATATACTTTGGTTGTTCATCAGGTTGATGTTGGAAGTCCACAATTTTTTAATATTAATAATTATAATGCATTTTATTTACAGGCACTTTTCTAGACACTCAAGGTCACCTTACATCATTAATCATAAAAATAGACACAATATTAGCAACAATAAGAGACAGTAAAATACAATTTAAAATGGACGATGCAGTTGTGGTCGGAGTAGGCTGGTCTAAACAGATGAGTTTTGAGTTTGGAATTGAAATGTGGGAGTGAGTCAGTGTTATGGCGGTCAGGTTGAAGTGAGTTCCAGAGCTGGGGAGCAGAGTGGCTGAATTCTCTGCTCCTCATTGTAGCAAGGTGGGTAGGGGGAAAAGCAAGATGGAGGGAGGAGGAGGATCTGAGGGTGCGGGAGGGTGTGGCAGTATGGAGGAGGTCATGGAGATATGGTGGGTTTAAGTTGTAGATAGCTTTAAAGATGAGAAGTATTTTATAGTTGATGCGGTCCAGTGGAGCTGTTGTAAAATGGGTGTGATGTGATGGGTGGAGGGGGTGCGTGTGATGATACGAGCGGATGATAGGGCACCTCATACAGTATTATTATCAACACATTTGCTTCTTAGATTTGTATGGCCTCTCCACTGTAGAGCTTTATGTACTATTTCCTGTTCCACAGTCGGGTGGTGCCTGAAACTGAAGTTTACTCTTGTGGGATATGTGCAACAGATAACTCATGAGTTGCACCTGCAACCTACAATTTGACAACATGTGATAAGTTGAATGGTTGTACCTAATCACTGGAATCAGTCATATCTTTATGTTATGACTGCTGGCCCGAGGTTTTATCTTACATTTTATATTTTTGGTTTTACCTAATAAGCGTCTTGACAGATTTGTATGAGGGTAATATGACTCACTAAATAAAACAACAATGTTATATATTTCAGTGTGCTTTTGCAAAGCATTGAGAAGGTGTGTGAAGAAAACTAGGTGCTGATATAATATAATGATGTTTTATAATAATAATATTTTTGTGTGAGGATTTTGATGTAACCTATAAAACACTGCAATTTAGATCCAGGAGCAACAGGAACGGCGGCTGCGGGAGAGGGAGGAAATGGAGCGTTATGAGGCCCAACTGGAGGCTGACATGAAGAACCACCAACCCTGGGGTCGTGGTGGAGGAGGAGCTCCACTCAGGGATAGCACTGGAAAACTTATCGGTGTGTCCCATGGCGTATTGTCTCTTAACATTATTCACAGTGCCTTTACAAAGGCTTTGTTATGATTCAGTTGTACTGTTACTGTTTCCCAGCTGACCTCAATCAGATGCACAAGCAGAATGAGGAGGCCTGCAGCAATCCAGAGCAGTGGCAGAGGAGAGCCATGGTCACCACGACGGCCCGCCAGACAGAGCTCCCTGACCCCAGTGAGAGGGTCTCTGGTACTGTAGCAGAGTGCAGTATCCATGACACCAGTGACAGGATCTGTGGGTAGCATCGCAGCCTGCGCTAACAAAACAGGACGAATTAAAACACAGACGGGCATAAGCTGAGATTTGAATTAAAGTTACTCAGGCAAATATGTGCAGCAACTGCTCTTATGGATGGAGCACTTAAAGATGAATGTAAATTAAATATTTTGAAATTGAAAGAGAACAGTTAAGAAATTAACACCAGCACCACATCATGGCAGTAAAGATCTGCCCTTTTGGTCCATCTCACGGTAGAACTTCTTTTTGCTTCTTTTGTAGGTTTCACCCATGTCCAAACCCCCCAGTTTGGCAGAGGCAATGTGTTTGCCAACCACCCCACCCAGCAACAGCTCCAGGAACAGGACAAGTACAAAGCTTACCTCAAACAGCAGGTACTGCTTTAATCACCTGGTGGTACTTCTACTGGATGTCTTTTATGGCAGACTTGTCTAGCATCATTTAATGACCATTCAATGATGTCCTGGTCTCCAGCAGTGTAGCTAGCTGCTTAAACAGTTGTGCAAATGGATTTGAGTTTACCAACACAAGCCAGAAAGGCGCTACAAGTAAAAGTAGTAACAGGTTGCATCAGTGGGTTGATGTTGTCTCGTTGACTTTGGTTTGTTTGCAGATTGATGAGAAGATGCGTAAAAAGGCGGAGGAGAGGGAACGGACGAGGCTGGAGGAGGAGAAAGAGGAGAAGAGGCTGGCGGAGCAGAGGGCCCACATCCAGAGGGAATATGAGGAAGAACAGGAAAAGAAGAAACGGAAGGAAATGGAGGTGAAGCCAGAAGTCTAAGTCATGGACAAGGTTTATACTTGTTTTCAATAATTGAAGTTAGACAACAATTTAGACTTGATTCTCTTCCCCTCCGATCTCTCAGCAAAAAGCCAAGAATGAGGAGCTGATTCATTTGGCTGAAGAGAGAAGAAAGGAAGCAGAGAGGAAGAAAAAAGAAGGTGAAGAGAAGGCGAATGCTCTACTGAGGAGGCAGTATGAGAGGGAGCGGCAGGCTCGGGTGGAAGAGGTCAGTTCAATGATGGCTCCACTACTGCGGGGCAACAAACACCATAAGGCTGCAATTTAACAACATTAGAAGTTGCAAGAATTGTAAAATGGAAAGTTGCGAAGTTTAAAGATATTAATCCCTGGTCGTTAAAATTACTTAATCAATTACTACATATTTTTCTATATAATTATCAGCCATGAGGAATCGGCAAACTTTCAGGCCTATCTTTGGAATCTTACCTGTCTGAGTGGTACCATCTCTTTCCTGATATGATCTCCTAAAGATACTTTTGCATGATGACCTGTGTGATGAAATGGTGTTTTGATTCGTATTTGCTAAGACTTGCTACAGGGCCTCTAGCTGATATTCAGCTGACTATCAGCTGACCTGTATGTTCTGCACATCTGAAGGGAAAAAAACCCCCACTGAAACCAGCCTAACATTACTATCACAGTGTGAATCTGTCTAAGCCGTGTTGTTGGAGTACTGGAATTACTACTATTTTTGTAAGATGTGCTATCAGCATTGTTTAATCTGTGATTAATTTGTCAAACTCAGTTGTCAGTGTGCTGGACTAACTAACTGTTAAGGACCAGCAAGCACAAACAGTGCCAGATATTCTACAAAAAGTACAGGCAGCAGTTGAACATAGTGCATCAGCAAGAGAACATCATGAGTCGGGGCTAAAGTAGGAAGTAGCACCTCTTATGCCTTGACATAGGATAGGAAACTGAATTCCTTACATCTGCTTACAACTACATTATGGAGTAGACCATATGTTTTTATACTGTAAAAATATCCACTAGTTTGTTCTGTCAGCATCTGCAGAAACCATTAGTATTTCCCCTTTGGTTAGTGTTCAGTTACACCAAATGAACCTTTTATGTAATGAATGGGTGGCTGTGTGTTCTCAGGTCCACAGGGAGCCCTCGCCTCCTATCCCCACTCTGCAGAAGAAACATGGGCTACACCAGTATACTCCCAGGCCCCCAACTGTTGACAGCGAGCATTCGATTGCCCCCCTGTCTGTGAGTCTCACATACACACACACACACACACACACTCATACCTTAACAAAAATTTTTATTACTTACTATATCATATTTTTTCAGCAACTTTTTCCCAGAATAAATAAATGTTAGTTATATGTTCTCTTCCCCTCTGTGTATCTCTGTTTTCATACCTCTCTCAATTTTCTATCTCGGTCTTTCAGGAGCGCTCTTTGTCTGGTCTCCAGTCCCCTCCTGTGCCTGCCTGTAGGAATCAGCTCCGAGCTGCCGGTACTGTATAAGCTAAGCAGTGAAAATATCCTTCAAGTAAAGAAGTCAGTCCAACTTGTTCTACAGTTCCTGGACAAATCACTGAGATTCACGTCCGTGACTAGGATGATTATCTGGTAGTTGAAGCTTAACACTGTCTGTGTGTGTGTGTGTGTGTGTGCGCGCACTTCAGGTGACCAGCACGATGTGTTCAGTGAGCTGTCAGCGTTGCGCCGGCAGCTTCGCAGAGAACAAAAACGTCTGGAGAGTCGTCTGCGGCAGGGTGACTGGGAGGAGTTAGACTCTCCTCTGAGTGACAGGTCAGACACAAGCAAAGGCAACACTCTCCACCACAGTTTTATTATTTTTAGGCAGATGTTATTTGCATGCACCTGTCCGTAGCCAACAATGGTATTTGCAACCAGGGTGGAAATAATGTCCCTATTTACACCTGAGGGCCCAAGTTGTTTTGTTACCTAAACTTAACCCAGGAGTTTTGTTGTCTCAACCCAGTGTAACTGCAACTGAATTAATAAAGCAAAAAAAAAAAAAAAAACACAAGTCAGCCCCTTTAAGACATCCAACAGCAAACTGGATATTGGATATATTGTATATCTCATATATCTTGTGCATTGCACACTTGGGTACTTTGTCTCATTTTTGAGTCCTGTATAGTGGTACTTGGTACTGAAGTTATACAGTTTCTGTCGAGTAGATCAAAAAGTTTGACAAACACAAATTTACAATTTGGATAAACTGTTTTATCTTAATTTTTAGTCAACAGGAACACGTTAACAATAAAGATTGTGAGTGCTTGTAAACTAGTTGGGAAGTGAGCAGTGAGCCTCCAAATGTGACGGACATGGAGTGCAAATAAGTATTTCAGTACTCTCCATTCTGAAGAAGTGCTTTTAAAAACTGGTTTTCCAGCACATCAAAAACAATATATCAACCAGCAGAGACCTTCACCAGTTTGCACTGAGTGCCATCCCCACTGTCCTCCACTCAGTCTTCATCACCTAACATAACAAAATCGGTATCACACTCTGCGGTGGGTATTGAACTTATCACAAACAGTCCCTGGACAGTTTGCACTAGCAGTCTGACCTCCTCCACTCTAGTGCTCAACATTGGAGCAAGTTTACTTACTTGAATCTCCACCATCTTAACGAAAGCTCAGAAACGACTGTTTTTCTCAAGGAAACTTAAGAAGTCGAAATTCTCAAGACAGCTTTGTTCATGAGCATTTGAGTGTGTTCTTGCCTTTATTTGTCCAGGCATCAGGAGCGTCCACAGGTGGACGTGTTTGATATGGCCAGGCTGCGGCTCCAGGCTGCGGTCCGAAGGCCGAACTCCAAAAACATGGAGCCCAGAAACCTGCTGAGAATCCACGAGTCTCTTCAGCTCAAACATACAGGTAATACACACATCTTATAGCGTTAATTGTTGCAAAGCAACGTTATTAGCTGTGACTGGTTTGTACATGTGTTTGTGATTCAGATGGTGAGTCCAGACTGGGCTTTAGTGAGGTCTCTCAGCCAGAGGAAGTGGGTGTGACCAGCAGGAGGAGGCGGGAATACAGGGATCCATATCACCAGTTATGCAGCCAGAGGTCTACAGCCCAGGATGGTTAGAGATTAATCTGTGACAGGAACAGTTATTTTTGTGCTCTTCATCTTGTGCTGTTGAAGATGTGTTTTAATTGTCAGTAAAATCAAAAATATGTATGTATGTAATTTGGCTGTCAATGATGAGTAGGTCTTCAATTAGCCCACATTTACAACAGGCATCATCTTTCCTCATTCACATTTGATATTTCAATGCAAATCACGTGTTAATACCAGTTGTAAATGGGGAGAGAGAGAGTGTGGGAGAAAAAAAAACAGATAAAATGTCCTCCTTGTGTTGCAGATTATTTTGATCTGTCGCCACAGCAGCAAAATGATTATCTGGTGAGTTGAAAAGAAATAATAGTTTGGCTTTCAGCAAACACCTCTGCTTCAGCTACAGAACACTTGCCTGTTTTATATGTAATTTAACAACTAAGTTGTAGCTATTGGAGTAGAATTTTGAAAAAAAGTTGTGTTTCTGTTGCAGAGAAGTGTGATGGGTCAGTCCCCAAGAGGTTCTCTGCTGGAATCAGAGAGTGCTTTCATTGGTAAGACAGTCCTGATGCAGATATTGCAATGCATTTTTACAAGACATTTGTTTTCACAACAGACAACCAACACTTGGAGCTGCTGCAGCACAGTGTATCCTCTATATGTTTGTGTAGTTAAGATGCCTGGGGCTTATTGTGCCTTTGGTTGTATGTGTGCACTGTGTGGAGACCCCCTAGGCGATGCCTTTCCAGTGCCGCGTACCCCAGAGCTTGAGAAAACCCCACGGCTGTCAGCCAGAGAGAGGAGAAGGCTGGCCAAGCAGTCTCAGCTTCCCCAGGTACTATGCTTTACACACCACACACATCTCACAGGTTTCTGATGTTTGTGTTAGGGCTCATGTGAGCTCAAAAGCTCCAACTTACATTCAGTAAATAAGCAAGCTACAACTTTAAATGTTTTTAAAACGCAAAGTTTTATTTGCATGTCCACTGTTTGCTTCAGGATCGAGCTGCCTCCTGCCATTCCTTCAGCCAACATGATCACTACGCTCGTAACAGGCTGCAGCAGGAAGCAGAGCCCAGCGGTGAAGGAAGGAGCAGGGACAGAACAGGCCGCCTGGTGGCTCTCAGTCGGGGCAACACAGCCGGTACAACTTGATGGATTCATTTCTGTTGGGTGTTATGTTTTTTGTTGTAGTTTTAACAGACAAAGGAGCACATCAGCAAAGCAGTTTTTCAGAAGGTAGAATAAAATGTAGTAGGATATTTTCTCATAGATGTCTAAAATTGCAACATTAAGCAAGAATTTATTGTGATTTAATTTACTGTAATCTTGCGTCCCTATAGTTTCAGTTTGCGATTCACTAATACACCTCTGTCTTAGATATGGACAGCTTTACACATGCATTGTTGTGATTACATTACTTATGATGAGAAACTACCATCTTGACAACTTTGCCAACACAGCCAAACATCAATCAAGTCTGATAACACAAGACATAACAAGAGTCAGCATATTTTCATGGACATCAGTCTGTCAGGAAACTCAGTAAATCAGAGAGTTGAGGCAGAGCAGAAATCAGTGGGGAAAACCAGAAAACATTTTCTCCATAAAATTTGATCCACTTTCACCAACATATTTGATGGTTGGTGACCTACTGCAGTAATGTGTTACGTGTTTCTCACGGGAGATCCTACCTACTCGTCCAAGTTACATGTTGCAAGAGCAGCCATTCAGGGCGCAGAGTGAGAATGACAAAGGCGCCATTGTCCCCATTACAACTCCGTGTACCATCAAAATGATATTGAAGCTGTTATTTTAAGGTAAAATATGTCATGTTACTTTAGTGTGTTTCTAAACCCCAGGGGTCATTAAACTCAGCCAGTACTAAAATAACCACAGCATTATCAGTACTTGTTCTGTAGAAGTCCATGGAGTGTGATACTCTAATGCTAATGACTGGTTTTAAGCCACAGACAAGGTAGTTACCTAAGTATGTTGTATGACTCCCTCTGTGTCCCTGCTCCTCTGCTTCAGGACCAGTGGATCTATCTGATGACAACTCCTCCCCTCCTCAGTTTGCTCTTCACAAACTTAACCATGACAGCTCTGTAGGAACTGTTGCCACGGATGCCTGGATGCGACCAGGAACATTGGACACGCTGAAATGTTTGGGCCGACAATCAAGGAGGGAGCGTCTGAAAACGTAGTACCGTGTCTTCCCTTTTAGACAGCTACATCTGTCTTTGAACGATGACATTACGTTTGGTTTTAGCTCCTGGTTTTTATGACAGATGAATATGTCAGTGTGAATTTCTGAATGATGTAAGTTTATATTTTTTGTTGTTTACATGAGAGAACCTCAATATCTGATATCGAAGTGAAAACTCTGTTTTTTAGGCATTTACTGTTTTGTTAATGACTAAATTTGTCTTAAATAAATTATATTTTATCTATATGAACTGTATATTTAAGTTTTTTGCATCCTTTGACAATACAAACGTATAATCTTTGGTAGAACCCTATCTGCAGTCTTTCTGTGGCCAACATTAACTGGAAATGGCACAAGACGATAACCTGAAAAAAGGTTTATTTGAATCGTGCTGTTCGACATTCACCATCCATTCACTTTTGTCTTAGAAACTTTAAAAATCCTACTTGATTGTTGTTTTAAATCCTGAAATAGAAAACCCTATTCACATAGGAGAGTGTTAAAAATACGATTAGCCCTGTCTCTAATCTGTCACTTGAGACTTGTTCACTATGTAAATGTTGAGCCATTTACAGTTCAGTTCACCTGCAGAATCTTTATGCTGTTCAGGTTATTGAACTAACAGCATGTTAGTATTGCAACTGTTGAGATGCCAGCCTTGCTGTGTGTACGTACAGCCTCACAAAGCTCTTAGCACGGCTGTACACACTTTGTATTGTTTTCTGAGATATTTCATTCACGCGTTGTACAGTATCTGAGGCATCCTGCTGTTCAGTGTTATCATATCCCAGTGAAGTGAAATCTTGCACAGGCAGTCTCCAAGTAGGTGTTCCATTATTCACTGTCTGTGAAGCAGCTCTAGGATTAGTCTCTAAATCACAGTCTGAATAATTTCTTTGCCGTTTTGTGAAAGCAAAGTCTAGCGTATTAAAACTAAACTGAATTATTAAAAGATGTGTGAAGCTATCTTAAGGTTGAATTTTGCCTCTGTCTAGAAAGCTTGTAGTCCTCTGCATCATTTACCACAGCTGAACTAGTAATAAGAAGAAAATGAAAAGCTGCAGAGACTGTTTTCATTTGTTTATCATTTATCACCTGGGTTTGATTTTCTGATGACATACCACATGAAAGCAGAGCTGTTTACCATCAAATTTCTGATGTTGGATTCTTCGAATAGAACATAAATGTAGCTTAACAAGTAAGGCAACAAGCAAAATGAGTGTAATTGTGCAAATCCAAGATGTGGATTACTAGAGATTACAAGAGAAAATTACTGATAATCTGTCCGGCAAATCCAAACCGAAATCTTTATTTAGACAGCAACTACCAAGTGACAATGCAGTGACGGCTCAGACTGGAGTCTTTATTGTGCTTAAAGAGACTTAAGAGCTTTGTAGCAGTTGAGCTAGCAGCTGACAGCAGTCCTCACATGCACAACTATCTTTCATGGTGCTGGGCAGCAAGATCAGCATGTGAAAATTGCATTATAAAATGTGAAAATACATGGATGGCAGGGGGTTGAAGGCCAGGGTTGTCATGTGCTGAAAGGGAATGCTTGTCTTATATGTGTGCTTGAGTTTACAGACACATACTTTCTGATTCTCTCTGTCTACCAGTCTCTTGTCATTCTCCTTCCATCGTCTTTGTCCCTCTCAGTACCATGGCTCTGTTCTCCTCCTTATTCATGCTCTCTCACTTGTTCACACTCTCTTTTTCCTGCCTGGATGAGCTCTCTCTCTCTCTCTCTCTCTCTCTCTCTCTCTCTCTCTCGCACTAGTTCTCCCCCTGTCTATATGAGTGATGACCTTCTCCAGCATTGGATAGGAAGGAGGATAGAAGCCATCTAAACTCTGCTACGCCCCCATTACTCAACCAGACACCCCAGTGTCAATATACCTACACACAAACACTCACTGCATCCCACTCAGTATTGCACTGACTCAGGAAGGCCACAGCAGCATAGCACGGCTAGCAGCTTCATCCAAAAATTGATTGTCCAGGCAAGCTCCCGACCCCACCCCAGTTGCTTGAATTTATTGCTCCAAACTAATTTTATGGTCTTTAACTTTCCAGCAGCTCAGTGCAACACACAGGGGGGAACAGGAAGCCTTTGCTGCACCTTCCCTGTCAGCAGAAGCCAGCAATGTTAAGTTCTCACTATTCATGCTTGTAGCTTTTGAGATGTCAAAACGTATCTAAAAATATGTATAAGTATGTGAATATGTGAATTTCTCCATTTTGGGGCAATAAAGGAAATCTTAATCTTAAAATGTCAGATTGCACCAAGTTGTACACATCAACACCAGTTAACTAGTCAGTGAGATTATGACCTGCAGATGTATAATGTCTGACCATTTTTGAAATAAGTACTGTCACTCAGAATTCTCCATATTTTATTTAGTAAAATAGTAATTTGCTAAACTGCATGCCCACGTAATATTGTTAAGAGGAAACACATGGCATCACACACTAGTACTGGGGAGTGACTAGTGTAATTATATTACAATTGTAGTTACAATTTGTCAGAGTTACTGTGAGGAAAATATGAATTTAAATTACCGGTACAGTTGATAAACAAAATGTTGCTGATGACAAAGAAAATAGACTATATATATAATATATATATATATTAATTTATTTATTTCTGTGTCTTTTTTCTGTGCAGGAATGCATTCTTCCATATTTATCGAAAAGCTGGGTCGACAACGCAAAATTTGAGTGCAACATCATCAAAGGTAGGATGGCTTACAGGAAGCTGTTTCCTACTTCTTGACAGGCTCCGGTCTTTGGGCAGTGTGTGTTCAGATTTTGAGCATTGTTTTTGATTGGTTGTCTTTGAATTTGTGCCATCTTTCATCAGCCAGTCAATTCAGTTTGAACTTCTTGCACTGATTTGATTGGTCTCAAATGCACTGTTTGCACTGACAGTTACTTTAGCAACAAGCAATGTAAGATAGTTGTCTTTTTATAAAATGCTGTTCGGTAAAGTGATGAAGTTGTGTTTCTGTAGAGCCAGTGAATTTATTGGGTATGGATTTAGCCGGTGGTGCAGATCTCTTTAATTTCCCACTGATGTATGAAGAAAAAATTGAATAGGCTATTGTCTCATTATGTTTCAGTTTCTAACCAACCACCATGTTAGCAGAAAGAGACAGACATTAGTTCTACAGCCCACTATGCTGGATGTTTTGCCACCATTACATTTATTTTGTTCAAATTTCCTCTCCATTTGCCACAGTATTACCCCTCATTGCCTCAAAAATGACCATGGAATACATCTAAGCACTGCGGTGTATCTGAGTGTTTATCGTGCAGCAGTATCTGTGGAGAGAAAACACAGCCTGTGTAAATGACTTCAGTGCTTGTGTTGGACAGTGTGTAGAGGATCCCATTCATTTTGGTCAGAGTTATGAATCCTTGATAAGCCTAATGAATGCCATAGCTCACTTATGCTAATCAGTATCTTGAATTAGCCTGCCACTGGAGTGGCCTATTAGTGGAGATCACAGCATAATGGATGATATGAGGGCTGCACTGCCCACTACAATTTGTGTGTGAGTGTATGTGTGTATGTGAATGAGTCTGTGTACCTAAGTGTTTTTTAATGAGTCAAGAGGAGCTATTTTTGAGTGTTTGAGGGAGCAGCAGTGCTAAGGAAGCCTAAAATATGTCCAAAGTTTAGGGAAGCTGAAAATAAAGATTTTTACATAACATCTTTTAAAATATGTTCTACGTCATTGAAAAGTTTTTTTTCAATGGAAATTAGTAATGTCACTGGAAATTAGTAATGTTATGGTCTCACCACTGGATGGCAGTAGTGTATTATACACTACTACCTGGAGTACCATAACTCTTAAGTCGCTTTCCAAACAAATTTCAGACTGTGAGATAACATATTCATGCACATGAGGAAGGCTGGGCTCGTTTCAGTAACCACACTGAGTATGATTAAAAAGGAGAGATTTCTTGATTTCTGTGGCTCTCCTCTCTCCCCCTTTCCTCCCCTCCCTCTTCCTGTCTCATCTTTCCCCTTCTCCCTCAACTTCTCTCTCCAGTTCAGGCCAGGAAGCAGCAAAACTAAATTTTGGATCAATTGTTTGATCATTCCATACAACATCACTGCTACGCCCAATTTAGCTGACACACACAAACACACACCGACACACACTCTTACACACTTGTGCGGCCTATCCCTTATGTTACCTCCGGGATGCAGCTGACAAATGACAGAGCCACTCGTCTGCCAACCCTGAGTCTTTTGCTCAGCAGGGTGTGTGTGTGTGTGTGTGTGTGTGTGTGTGTGTGTGTGTGTGTGTGTTGCTCTGGAAAAAAAAATTGTTGAGGGACACAGGGAGATGGAAGGGAGTGTTGGCAAGATTCTTGCTCTCTGATTGGTTGAAGTGAATATCCTGCAGAGTTATGGATTTTTGACAGAAAAGATAGTTTGCTTCGACCATGTTGCTCAGCAGACTATGAAAAACAGCACATTTTCTTTCCACTCAAGTACAAACCAAGTATTTGTGCTGGTAAAATTGGTTATTTGGCCATTTATGGATTTTCCCGGTGGGGTACAGGAACAGAGAAAAAACAGCAGCACATAAAAAGAGAACAGGAGTGAAAGCTAAGAATAAGTGAGATTGAAGCTGTGAAAGGCAATACCTTGTTATCAGAAAAAAATCTCTGATGGGTTCAGACATACATGTAGTAGCATGTGTAATTCTAATGCAGACAACACGACTCGACCATGGTTTGCCTGTTAGAGAGCTTTTTGAGATCAATGACAGAAGGTAGCATGAAATCATGCTACCTTGGGGCAAGCAGTTTCAGGACACATCTTGGCCATGAGAGGGCATGCATGAAAAAGCCTGCTCAAAGAGCCATTCAGATCAGATGGCTGAAGCTTCTTTTCAATGCGAAGGAGCAGTGGTTCTACTCCAGCCTCCTTCTGGATGTCTAAAATCCCTACCTTTAAGGGTGAGCCCAGTCATGCTGTGAAGGAAATTCATTTGGGCCACTTATATCCTCAGTCCCATTCTTAGGGGAGGGTTTAGAAATGAAATCAACAGGAAAATTGCAGTCTTCTGCTTCAGGCTCAATTCCCTCTTCACCATGACAATCCAGTGCAACTACTGAATTACTGATGTGGCACCAATCCCACCACTGATCTCATGGTACCCAGGACCCCAAGAGAGGCAACATCACATACCCCTATAGCCAGGTTTTTCCACCCAGGGGTCAGCGTGCTCTAGTAGAAACTCACATCTGCCACCTGACTGACAACATACTGGACCCTTGGTCAGCCCCCACCAGACAAGTCTGATTATTGCCAAAAACAGCGTGTGCTTGTAGCTGGAGCACCTGCTTTCTGATGAGAGTTGCATTAACCAATCAGTGGTTTTGGTGTGAGTCCACACAATGCTTTGTTGAGGCTTATGAAGTGTGCACATCGGCCCCTGTGACCTACTGTTACACCATTCCCAACAAGGTGTGCAGAGATGTTTAGGTGTATCCTTGCAGGAGCGTAATTCCAGCCTTGGTTTACAGAGTACTGGATTTTCAGCCTGCTTCTTCAGCTGTATGGCATTAGGAGAAGCATTATCAAATTTTAGCTGCTGCTTAAAAGAGAAAGACTTTTAAAATGATCATATTGCTCCTTTGATTAGTCACCATTACACTGGCAGTGGATGCTTCTCGGCAGCTGGCTAGCAAACACTTGTTTTATTGCTGGCAATTTGACAGCACCTCTTCCTTAGATGCTCATTGTTCATCATGTGTAAATGTCTTATTATAAAAACAGCTGAAATGCCACTTAAAGACTTAAACCATCAGGGAATTCTGCTGAAATGAGATTCATCTTTCTTGCAATAAACAAAATTCTGGGCTCCAAACTCCCAAAAGTGTTTGCCAAACTCTGATGATGGCCGAGACTCTTCAGCAACAGCTGGAGAAAGGATGAGAGGATGAGATTTTTGGCAAGGTGATGTGGGGAGATAGCATATTAATATCACTTGTAATAGAAAACAACACTTGCAGCATAAGCCATACTCATAAATGATCAAGACGTACAATATACGTGATATACCAGTGCCTAAGTCAATGAAGGCTGTGGCGATGGAGGGACGCAGTGAAAGAGGAGCAGTCAAGGCCAAAGCACCCGAGATCAGGTAGAAACAGATGCTTTAATTAGCAGACTGGGAAATGCCCATAGCTCTGTCTGTGTGCATGTGTGTGTGTTTGATGATTTTAATTAGTTCAAGTGTAAAATGAAACCCAGAGAAAAAAAAATCAACAAAGTGGCATATCTAGAAAGGTTAACAACCACCCACCTTATTTTCTCCGCCTCTCCTCCCGTTCCTTTCTTTCCTCTCTGATCCTCTCTTCCTGAGTGTTCGTAGCAGAGGGAAAGAGGAAATGAGGGAGAGAGACTCGGAATGAGAATGAGGCAGCAAAGACGCACAAGAAAACAGAGAAACTTTCTTTAATCAAAGCAGTAGCTCAAAGTGCCATCAGCTTTATTAGACCCAAAACACGACACACACAAGCGCTGAATTCAATTTGTATGCCTTCAAACAAGCATGTTGTTCGAAGGCATACAAACTGCATTCTGCCCTCCAGAAACAATGGAGAGATTTAGTTCCAGGCTTGTACAGTCACTGTACAGATTACAGGTAGAAACACAGAGATTACTGTAAAATTGAGAGTCTAGTTCCCGGTCTTGCCTGTGGCTTGAATCCCCAAAGAGATTTTTTTTTCTGTCTTTCTACTTCACTGCAAGGGTTGCTTTAGGATTATTTAGGTGGGGCAAAGAGAAGACTAATGGGACAGTTATGAGACAGGATGATATGAGACATGTTTTTAGGCTGCTGAACCTGTAGCTTAGAGACAGGAGACAAGGTGAAACAAATTCTTTTTTTTCTTTCTTTTTGATGTTTGTGGTTTATGGGAGCTGTGGGTCATTACACTGTTTGTTATATCACATCCTGTTATCCCTCCTGATTGGGGGTGGCCTCATTTGTCTTTTTTTTTCCCTCGGTGGGTGAAGATAAAACCAGTCTCGGATGATGTTCATTGTATTCATTGTGCTTTTGAATTAACATGATTGTCATGGCTTTTCCACCTATACTAGGTCAGTGTGAGGTGATACATTTAGACAAATCAAGATAGTGGGATTTAGTTTTGAACAGGTTTAATATCACATTCCGTCCTGATAACAGAATCTGTGTGTTACCACGTTTACCTGTGCTAGCAGTATGACAGGAGGCATGGTGATGGCAATCAATCAGCCTGTTCATGGTCTGACTTACCTGATGTTGAATGTTGGTATAAATCCGCCATTTTTCAGTTGGTAAGCTCCTCCCCTTGCTGCAAAGAACAACCAGCTCCGAGCTAGCCAAGGACGATGATTTACATTTGAAGGAACAGTCTGGGAGACAGTGGCTCTCTTTTTAAGCCTCTTCTCTCCTACTATAAATGTTATTGTGGTCAATTGATTTTTAATTGGAAGAGATTAGAAACACTAAAAGTTTGAACAGAGAGGAACAGACATTTGCTCCGCTGCTGAATCCACTGCTAAATTAATTTTGATCAAACAGCAAAAGCAATTTTTTTTTCTTAGCGTGAAAATGAGGTGAAAGTGTAAACTCTAATAAGCGTTGTTACTGCGTTTTCAGAGACATTTTAGTAGCTGCAGGTAATGCAGATAAACCAGTAAATATATTTAGGCTTAATCTTTTGCTCACACACACGTGCGCGTGCACACACACATACACACACACACACACACACACACACACAAAAAAAACCATCCCCACAATTTCATCTGTGGCAGTTCTGTATTTCTATGTTGGAAGTTGGAAATCCTACTCAGCACACACACAGGCTGCACAGACAGCTGCAGGGCTGGGAGAAAACAGAGCTGCCGCCCGCTGCAAGGATGGCTAGCAACAGGGAAGCTTATTCCTTAATCGTATGGTCTGCCGACGGCTGTTATCTGCTCCTTCTTCTTCTGACTGCCATTATGCCATTACTCTGAATGAATGCAAAGTCTCCAACAGCACCTGTTGGGGCAGGCTACCTCAGAGTCTCATCTCTTTCTGCATTCACTCGCACTTGGACTAAGACATACACACATAAACACGCTGTATCACACGAAAAACTAGTTTACTAGAACAGATATGTTACAGTAACAGATACTGGAACAGATAGGGGGATGGCAGTGCAAAGCAGACAGACGGGATGACAGACAGATTTTTAGGTTTGGACACATTGAACACCTCACAGTGACCAGACATGTACTGCGCTCTGCATAGCCATGTTTTCACATCTTTCTGTAATACTCATACAACCTTAGGAGTTGTGACTACTGCAACAGCACTGTGATTTGGATGAACATTTGAGGGATGGCGAATCTTCAGCATTTAACCTTCCTGTTAAGTTCGTTTCTCAGGAACAACAATGATGTTCCTGGGTCAGTTTGACCCGGGGCATGTTTAATTATCCAAAATTCTTTTAGCCACATACTCTGGTCATTGTGTTGCTTTGGTCCTGTTGGACCTAACAGGAGCCTTCGACACGGTGGACCATCAGATCCTCTTGTCTTGCCTGGAGAACTGGGTGGGCATTCAGGGTGGTGTCCTACAGTGGTTCAGGTCCTACCTCACAGGGAGAAGTTACTGTGTCCATTTTGGAGCCACTGACTCTGATGCAGTACCTCTCACATGTGGAGTGCCTCAAGGCTCTATACTCGGTCCTCTTCTCTTCTCCCTGTATCTGCTTTCACTTGGATCAGTTTTTCAAAAGCATGGTGTTGCTTTTCATTCTTATGCTGATGACAGTCAAATTTACCTGCCACTGAGACAGGAAAATGGGTTCTCTGCAAACCAACTCTTTGATTGCATTGCAGAATCAAAGGAATGGATGTCAAAAAATGTTTCTACTTTTAAATGATAAAAAGACTGAGGTCATGATGTTTGGACCTAGTGATGCCTCCAAAGCCTGTGTAGATCTTGGTCAGTTAACACAATATCTAAGACACACAGCTACAAACCTCGGAGTAAAACAGTGACCTGAAATTTGACGCTTAGATTAAATCTGTGGTCAAGTCCAGTTTTTATCAGTTGAGACAGCTATCTAAGGTCAAGCCATTTCCCTCCAGACATCATCTTGAGATTTTAATCCATGCCTTTATCACGACTTGTTTAGATTACTGCAGTGCACTTTATGTTGGGCTGAGCCAGACGTCGCTGTCCCGTCTGCAGCTGGTGCAAAATGCTGCTGCTCTGCTTTTAACTGGGGCCAAACAACAAGAGCACATCACTCCAATTTTAGCTTCCATTCACTGACTCCCTGTCCGTTTTCGGATTGATTTTAAAATTCTTTTATTTGTTTTTAAATGTATTCATTGCCTCACCCCGCAATATCTGTCTGACCTGATTCAGCCCTACACTCCCTCACGTGCTCTCAGGTTGGCAGACCAGTCATTACTGGTTGTGCCTAAGACAAAGAGGAAGATGAGAGGTGACCGAGCTTTTTCAGTTGCTGCCCCAAAGCTCTGGAATGAGCTGCCTTTGAAGATTAGGCAGGCAGACTCACTTCCAGTTTTTAAATCCTCTCTTAAAATGCACACTAAACACTTCTCTTTGGCTTTTAACTCAGTGTGAGATGTTGGCTTTTTTGTTTTCTATAGTTTTTTTAATTGTTTTGATTGATCTTCTTCTATCTGTTTTATTGCCTTTTAATTTGTTTATTTCTGTCATTTTTTTAAAACTGTTTTTGAGACATGTGCACAGCACTTTGTTCAACAGCGTTGTAAAGTGCTTTATAAATAAAGCTGAATTGAATTGAATTGAATTGAATTGAAAAAAATCAGATCATGGTTCAATGAGGATAATTCACATTAAAAACTGTAATGTACATTGCAAAGACCTACATATGAAATACAACAGTTTTACATGGCACTGATTTTTTTTCAATTTCTATAATTTTTATATATGTATATATAGTGATGTTGATAAATTATTAATGAAATTTAAACAGTGTTTTTGAATCAGAAATGAACAAAATAACAAAATAACAAAATAAGAGATTAGCAAAATGAACACGGTGCATGTCTGTGTGTGTGTGTGAGTCTCCACAGCACATGTGACATGTCATCATGTTGTGATACTATGCAATGATTAGAACCAGAACTACACAGAAATTAATAGGTGGAAATGAACAAGATGTGTGTGCGTGCATCTACACAGCACATGAGGGACATGTGATCACAGTGCTCTTTGTGCAAATGAATTTGTGCATGCTTTCACTCACACACAGACACACACACTTACTTACCTCATGCACTGGTGTACTGGGTGAAGTCCTCTCCAGCATCTCCCTCACTGTAGCTGCAGTGACTGGGGTCCTTGGCATGTGCTTCCTCTGTTGTATATGCAGTACCACAAGTGCCTTCCCCAGCTCCTCAAGGAAGATGCACCTCTTGTACAGCTTTGACACGTTCCACTCAGGAAAGATCTCTGTCCAAATGACAAATGCGTTGTAGGCTGATAAATCAATCATAAAAGACGACCAGCAGCCAGCGTTCACTTGGTGCTGTAGGACCCCGTGACTTTGTACAAGTTGTTCCCCTCTTTGGAGGCATGTGCTCATGAGCACAACATTTTTCCCCTTTCTGGGGCAGTAAGACACCAGGGCTGTGGTGTCTGGGAAGGCAAACATGGAAGACTGAGGGGCCCTGTTCTTTGTTCAGCAGGGAGTTCAGCCCTGTTCCTTTGGACTGTTCCGACCACCGTGAGTTTTCTCTTTAGAAGCTCCTGACCCAAGTTGTAACTTGTGAAAAAATTGTCAGAGGTTATGTTGTGCCCCCTGAGATCATGTGCCATATCAAGCACGACCCTATGAGTAATACTCATACAACCTCAGCAGCTGTGACTACTGCAACAGCACTGTGATTTGGATGAACATTGGAGGGAGGATGCATCTTCAGCATTTAAAGCACCAACATCACAATACACCCACAGAGGTGTTTTCAGTGGTGTTACTTCACTGGTAAACTTCTCCACAGGATATTGACTTGCTGGGTAATTGTGCTCAGCCATACCATATATATATATATTTTTTAACTTTTTTTCCGTTTGTAAGGAGTAACTTATTTTCAGGTGGCTGACATCATGGCTTTTACAATCAGCTTTGTGGATTTGATGATGTGCAGGTGCTACATTTCCACTCTGTCTTTCTCCAGTCTGTATTTCTGGACTGTATGTGATGTTGGCAGGACTTCCTCTGTAGTCTGAGAGCAGCTTAGCAAACAAACTCCACCTTTTTGTCTTGACCGCAGATACAAAAGCTTGACACAAAGTCAGAGTCCTGTCTGTAGTCTGTTAACTTGTGCTAACACAGATGACTTATTTAGAGCAGAGTAGTTCAACATCTTGGTGTATATCTTAACTTAAAACTCTGTTTTATTTTGAAAGTATCACTTCCCCTATGTGTCTATTTCATGTAACTTTGCTTTGCTTATCCTGATTGCTTTCTCCTCCCTTAATGTGTTTCACCTGTCTCTCGTTATGTTGTCTATTTAGTCCTCGTCTTCCCCATCATTCTTTGTCAGGTTTTTGTCCTTGTCCTCATGTCTCCAAGCCAGGATTTTGCCACAATGTATTGTTGATCCTTGTGCTACAGAAAGTGAGTGCCAGTTTTGAGTTCTTTTGTTTAAAAAAAAAAAAAAAAAAAAAAAGGGTTTTGTTTTTGGTTGTCCGCCTGCCTGCCTTTTTGGGACTCTGCATCGGGGTTCAGCCCACCGCGTGAACGATGCCGTACTTTTGTGACAATGTGTTTCTTTACCTTGAACAAGAAATGACCAAACAGATGCACAACCATTAATTATATATATATATATATATAATTAATATATAATTATATTTGTTAATGTGGGAGGAGACCCTGGAGAAAACCCACAACAGCACGAGGAGAACATGCAAACTCCACACAAAGAAGGGAAACTAACTCATCTGATAACAATAACATTATCACCTCTCCACAAGGATAATGTGCAGGATTTGGTGGCTGTAAGAAGTAAACACACAATCCAGAGTTGTCCCCTCCCACCCTGCTCAACAGTCGACACAGAGAGAGAGAGAGAGAGAGGGAGAGAGAGAGACAGAGGCAGACAGACAGAGAGGGAGAGAGAGAGAGAGGGACAGAGACAGACAGACAGACAGAGAGAGAGACAGAGAGGGAGAGAGAGAGAGACAGACAGAGAGCGACGGTGGTCAAACAAGCTAAACAGTGAATGAAGAGAGGGAGCTGGCTTTAGTGTGAGCAAAGCAGTAAATCAGAGAAATGACAATGCAGTCACCAGAGTAAAATGTTCAAACCACAGGTATGTTACTTCTGTACTTTTCATAAATATCACATTAACATTTCTACAACATGTCAGAATGTACATGAGCTAACTTTCTCATCTGGAGGTGGAGGGGTTGTGTCACTTCGACCGAACAAGAAAACTTCAACTACCCAACAAAACAACTCATTTCAGTTTGGACGTTTTGTAGCTCTTTTGTGGCAACTAAAGTGGAGGGAAAATACGCTGTTTATGTTCTTTCACCAGTGTTAAACAAGTATTAACCTAACCACACCTTAAGATAAATAGATAGATATAAAACGTTATTTTCTGATTGTTTCACGGCAGTTACACTCTAAAGCACAAATAAACCCACCCACACATCTGCACAGCCCTCAAGATTTTGTGAGAATACAGCCGAAGTTCACGCCTCATCCTGCCTCTGTGCCCTGCAGGTCTGTGGGTCTGTTCCACCGAGGATGAGGCCAGGCTCCCAGCTCTTTATGGCAGACTGAACCTGGTTGCTGTGTTTTTATAGAGTCCCGACCTCGTGCTGTTATTGGCTGGGGGCTACACACCGCTGCACAAAGGTTGATACCCAGGAACGTCCACATACTAAGAAGGAAGGAAAAGAAATACATGCAGTGGACAGGGTCTCTGCTGATAAACACACCTCAGTACACTTCCAGTGTAATAATGTAATAATTTCATTTTTTAAAAAAGAGGAAAACTGGGTTGACTGACAAAAGTCTTTGGACCCTTCCCTCTGCCTGGATTTCCTTATATTTCCTTCGTACTTTTCTTATCCTCTTGCTTTGCTGTGTTGGGATGTTTGTGGGCCTTTGTGCAGTGGTGTGCAGCCCCCAGCCATCCACAGCACAAGGTCGGGACCCAGGGAACCAGGTTACAGCTGTCCCCGTGTCTCCATGGTCTCCCTCTCTGTCTCCTCTGTCCCATCAGTCTGTCATAAAGAGCTGCAGGTCTGTCTGTGTGAGCTGCACACAGACAGACAGGAGCAGAGAGACAGGAGCAGAGAGACAGGATGGGGTCTGCACTTCAGCTGTACTCACTGAAAACCCAGAGAGCTGAGGTTGCTTTAGAACAATACTGCTGTGAAGCCATCAAAAAACAACGTTTAATTTCTCTGATTTACAGCTCTGTTTGCACTTACTGACACTCTCTCTCTCTCTCTCGGTCTTCATTCACTCGGCCGCTCGCTCGACCTCATGCTCTCTGTCTTTCTCTCTCTGACCATTAAGCTGCAGAGGAGCAGCAAACTTTGAATTGTGTGTTTGCAAACAGCAACCGAAATATTCTGCGTATTATGCCTGTCATCATCTGTTTTTAAGAGTGTATGACAAAATAAAAAAACAAAAAAAAAAAACCCAGAGCAATATATGCAGTTACTTATACACTTATACACAAGTCCATGAAGAATCTTCTTCTCCTCCTCAGGCATTCAGGCTGCTGAACTCTGCTGGCGGGGTGACGATGATGGCAGGTTGCTTCTGTTTCTTCTGATGCAGGGTTAGTGATACATTCTCCAGGTGGACAACTTCACAAAATACGATCAGGACTGTAGTTTTTCCATGGCTTCCTCCGTGTAGATCAAAGCAAATCTGTTTACTCTGCTGCTGCAGTCAGTAGAACAGAACTTGTCGTAAGGAAGCAGAATTCCAGAACTGAACTTGTGAAACATAAAAGAATTAAACGTCCCTCTGTGGTGTACTGTACTTTTTTTAACTTTAGCACTCATAGTAAATGCTACTTATACTGCAGGCCCATTTACCAAATACATCGATGAGTCCTATTCCCAAAAGCCTTTATCGGAGTAGCCTAAAGCTTCGTTCACATGATCAGAAACCTGCTCTTGGCTCACAGAGAGGTAGGACACAGAGAACAGTGCAGTGAGTTGCAGCTAGGCAAAGCACAGCACAGGTAAACATTATCATGTATGATGCTATACATACAGTCTTCTTCTGAATAAACAAATCTGAACTTTGTATATAACAGCATTATGGGATACTGCTGCTAAGCTTACGTTTGGTCACCAGCTGTTTAAATAGATGTGTGACTGATATGATACAACCTTAGCCATAACCTCAGTAACAGTTGCCTTTTCAGCTGGCAAATATGATTGACATCTTAAAATGAGAAGCTTGCTTGTGTCAAGCAAATGAAAAGCTTTAGGTAGTTTAGATTATTTCAAGTAAAAATGCAAATTTTTATTTATTCTGCCAGATATTATTTTTAGTCCAGCACAGACTCTGTGGGTAACAGAACACCTAAAGATGCTGCAATGAACCTGCTTCAGCCACAGACTTCAGTTCAGACACACACGTATGCACACACACACACACACACACACACACACACATACATACATACATTCCTCAGTGCTAATCCACATACTGTGGGCTCAAAGGCTCTTTTATCAGGGCTGGAGAGCTGTCTGTATGTATACAGTACATGTATTGCTGCCTGTTTCAGTATCTATTTCTATTTGTATTTGTATTTTTCCATTCTCTTTTGTGCTATGGTTATAGGCATTTTCCTAGAGACTGAAAATCACTTTTGAAACACTTACATCCAATGCTAGGTGTTATAGAAACCACAGTGGTTAACTCTGTAATGTATTTAAGGGCAATTGTCCAGCTGCATGTTCATTTATTGTTATTGTTTGATTTATGACAGTTAGAGGAGGTTTGTGGCAGATATGACTTGTGTTTGTGTGTGTTATTTGGCCTGTGAGGACAAGTGTGTGGATTTTACTGCTGTTTTATAGTCCATTACAAGTCCATTATTGCACCCTTATGGCCCTGTTCTGTTCTTTTTATTCTGTATCTCTTTATGGCTTTAAATAGCTAAATAATGATAGCAGCACTGCTGCACACTCAAAGACCCAGGTGGGATGTTTTCAGCAGGAGAGACAGCCAAGACCACTAGCTACATTTCCATCGAGCTGTCCAATCTCCAACTTTTGAAATATCTGAAGTGGGTTTGTTTCCAGTCATTTGCTTGATGCAGATAAATAAGCTGCCTGAAATATGGTACGACTGACAGAAAATGGAAGCCTCTTTCTAGTGACAGCTGGTGCTTGTCATTTTTCTAAAGCTAAAAAACAAAAAACACTTTTATTGTGCCATGCCTTCATGATGGAAAGTTAACATGTGTTGCTATATGATGTCCCCTTGTATTGCAGCAAAAGGTTTTCATTGAGCAAATCCTGCAATTCTACAGGAAGTGAATTTGATACTTCAAATATTGTCAGTGTTGTAACCTTAACACCCCCCCATCTCCAGTCTCCAGCTGTACATCACTGTTAGATGTGGTTATAAGTCCAACAAAGCAACTCTAACTGCATCCAACCCGAGGGGAAACCTGCTTGAAACTTGAAACAGAGGGCAGTGAAACGGTACTTTTCAGCCTGGCATTATGTTACAAAATCTCATCAAAATAAGCACTACATCAAGCCAGTCTTAATGAACTGACCTCTTCTGCAGTCACCACCACTGAAGGCACAAAATGTTATTGTTATTGGATCATGTGCGTTTAACCACTTAAAACATGATACAAAGCTGGAAAATGACCTTCTGTGTATCCCACAACCTTATGGTCAATAGTTAAAAGATCTGCCTCTGGGATAATCTGTAGCCCCTGGGTTTTTATGGCCAAATGCAGTGGCCCCAGGATGAAAGGATGGGAAGAGAGAAGCAAGTGCTAATGTGTTCAAGGTTAGAGGGGTTATTTCTCTCCCGTCACTTATGTGATTGGTTTCAAGAAACTCTCATTTTCCTGCAATTAAAAGACTTGTCGCAACAAGTCATCATTCATGGGAACATGCCACGAATCCACAAAGCTTGTTTCCTGTTGATCTGAAATGGATCAGCTCCAGGTTTCATCAGTGTGTGTCATGGTGAAGCATCTGTTCAACAAACAAGAAGCAAAGGGGAGAGAAGCTATACTCTGCCTGGTCTGGGTGCAATCCATCAGCACGCATCATGAACTGTGTGTGTGTGTGTGTGTGTGTGCTGACGGTGGTGGGGGTGTGCGCCTCAGAAGTGATTAGGGAGCGTTTGCAGCTCTCAGACATGTCATGAAGGAGGGAAGTCAAACGACGCTGCTTTACACCCACACACACTCAGTTTGGCCCAGCACAGTTTGACCCTAGTCTGTTGTCATCAGGGTAGTGTACTAATTAAGAAGAGCTTCTCTCACACCGACACGACACACACACTCTCACATGACAGCCTGTCACTTGTCTTCCTGCCCAGGAGTCTCGTGAGGGGTTTGTGTATGTATGTCTGTGTGTGTGTGTGTGTCAGAGTGCTGTTGTGTGACATTTTCTGTTGCTCTGTTGAAGAGCTGTCTCCTGCTGTGAAGGGCCAGAGAGGTGATTTGTCTCCCTCAACTCTGCTCTATGTGACAATGTGTGTGTGTATGCATTTGTGCGTAGATGTAAATTAATGTGAGGCAGTGCAGGTTTACTTGAATACAATAGAGCAATTCGTGTTAGAAAATACAAAAAACAGGTTAGCGGCTATGTGGTAAACACCTTGGAACATTTGGCAGCTGATATTGTTAGATATAACAAGTGTGGCTATAGATAGGTGTGGGTTCACTTATTAATGGACTACTATGAATTTTGTACAGATATTCACTTTAATACACCCGGTGTTCAGTCTTTGTATGCATGGGACCTTGGCTCTATCCAAGGTAACAAGGGATGGAGAAACAAAGAAATAAAACACTAGTTGAAAACAAAAAGTATGGGATGATGAGATGATGAATGAGATAATCATGAATAAAACCCTACTCCCTGCCCCCCCCCCTTTTTTTTTAATTCTGTCTCTTTGAGCAAATTAATGTCTTCATCGTTGATATAATAAACTGTTGTACAGCTGCTCTGAGGCTCCTCATGGGAAAACAGAGAGGAAGAGGGAGGAAAATAATCTTTGAACGGAACTGAACTGACAAAGCGATGAGCGAGCCTGTTTATGTATGTGTGTGTGTGTGTGTGTGTGTTTAAGTGTGTAAATGAGACTGAATTAGAACTTCAGAGAGGGAACAAGTCTCATCCATATTAATAAACTGGGACCAATACCTCCCCTCGCTCTAATAGATCACATTCCATCTTTGATCACATGGCTGTTTGTTTTCATAATTAACTCCAATTCAACTTGTGGTATTTCAGCTTTATGACATTTGCTTGGCATTTCATTATAGCACAACCATCTCTTTTGCTGGTGGACAGTTATAATGGGCCACCATATAGGTCTCCAATGGATTTCCTTGTTCCATGTTGATGCTACTTTCTTGAGTTCTATTCTTTTAATTTAGTCCCTGAGAGCTGCATAACTATATTAGCCTGATATGTACTGTGAAAATTTGTTTGATATGATTTGAATTGAGTGGAATAATGAGAACCATGTAAAAGGTGGTAGTTACACTGAATTATCACCTATTGCTTCAATTGCTTTAAACATTTTTAGCATCTTTTCAGCTTATTGTTTTAGTGCCCAACTGTGAACTAGAAGTAGCTGGTGAATATAGTGGAGGATTTAACAGCTAAAGAGCCAGATATTCCTTCTGTAGTAAGTGGAGACCAAAACAGAGCTAAAAGAGAGCAAATTTTGGTTTAACATCATTACTTGGTTAGAAACAAGACTCCATATTGAAATACTGCACACACATATTGTTAGACTTTGATTTCTATGTGGACTCCAACAAGCAGACGAAGGACACAGTTCAATGGTTAAAAGAGTGCTGCTAAGAGAATCTGAAGTCGAATCCAGAGACAGAGCTGAGCAGGGCAGACGGGAAGGAGCGGGAAGTTGAACCTTAACAGAGAGATAAGGGTTAGTTTCTCCAAAGCCAACGACATGAGAGCTCAAAAGTGAGCCTGATAAAATACCACTAGAGCTGACAGTATAATCTAGCAAAGGCGAAGAGGGAGAGCCGGTCTTGAATATCCACAGGCAGTGATGAGTGATCAGAGGCAAATGAGGAGCAGGTGCACAGGTAGGTGACTGATTGGACACAGGAGCAGCTCCACCCAGCTCCACTCATGACTGGACAAGAAAAGCCAGACAGAAAAACCAGCCAGACGAATCACATAAAAACAGGAAACAAAGAGAACAGAACAGGGGTCCATTTCACGAAGGAGGTTCAACAAATTCTGAGTATGAATGTTAACTCTGAGTCAGCAAACCCTGAGATGAAAAACTCTGAGTTTTCTGTTTCAACACAGCTGATTCGCATTAGTTTTGTTGACTGAGTATCTTGACTCAAGCGTGTGCACCATAACTATACATAAGCCATCATCAATGGAGCCCTGATTCACCATGGAGGCCGGAGGGGAAAGAAAGCGCTCAACATATTTTTCACCACTGGAGCTGGAAATCTTGATGGAGGCGTGCAGTGAATATGAGCATATATTCCAGAAAAAAGTAACACGGCAGCAGCAGCAAAAGATAGAGAAAACGCATGGGAAAAAAAAATCACTGCTCGAGTCAATGCGTAAGTGTTGTGCTTAATCACTCATAAAATATTGCACGTAAAAAATAGTGTTGACCCTCTGTTCATGTAGGTGCAACCCAGGGGGTGAAATATGGAGGCAGTTCATCCCTGCATGATGTTTTCACACATTCTGTTCTCTCTAATGTTTCATTAATTAATGTGGTGAAGTTAACATTTGACTTCTGCCTAGCCAACAGAAAGAGGGCAGAGGCCCCTAAAATGGGTGGAGGACCCGCACCACCACCTCTAACAGAGGCAGAGGAGATGGCCCTTAGCCAAACTACTGGAAGGCCAGTGGCTGAGGGAATCCCAGGGTTCAGCTCATCTGAGCCAGTCACCCCCCAGGACACAAGTGTCTTCATAACATGTAAGAAGTCCACACCTCTATATATATATATATATTTTTTATGAAGCCTCTTTTGGAGACAGGATGTTTGTTCTTGAATCCAAAAGACTCAAAGACTCACTCACCTGTTGCAGCCTCATGTAGCCCAACTCCAGCCTGTTGTATGTAACTCAACACACCAAAACTCATAACCAATAGTGGTATAAAGTTCACAGAATAAAATGCTTGTCCTCAAAGGATGATGAAGATGAAGACACTGTGTCTACTGTCACAGAAAGGCCTACAGAGGCATCATATTAGATCAGCTTTACATGTACATGTGATATTCTTGTATGGATTTATATTGACATGGAAGCTGACATTGTTATCCTTTTTTAACAGAGTATAACTGGACAGCATGAAGAGCGTCCATCAAACTCTGCAGGACAAATGAACACAGTGAGTTTCAGTAAACAGTTTAATTCTGTGCAATTGTACATGTAGAACAGTGTGACTTGATGTCATTCTTATGGATTTCCAGTTGCCAGTCAAGGAGTTCCATCTCCTTAAACAGATTGAAAAAAACAGATAAGGAAATGGTATACTTGGACCGCCAGATCCAAAAGGCAGATCTGGAAATCAAGATAGAGGTGGATGTGTAGTCACAGGTAAATTTAATTTATTGTTATTGTTACATATATACAATATGGAAAAACCAACAAAAAATGTTCTCTTTGTCTCTCTGTCTGTAGGATATAAGGAAGACTAAATAAAATGAATGTGTGACAGTGTGGTCATTTACTCAATGTGGCCGTGCTTTTATTGATTTAACCTGGAAAATGATTATTGCATATGAGATCTCTGATTGCTCTTCCATCCTGGTTTTCTGGGAGGTGGATGGAGTCCTCCTCATGGTCTTCTGTTTGTAGGGCAAGGTGTTGCTCTCCTCTAATAGTCACAATATTATGGAGAATAACACATGCCACTCTTATGCCCCAGGCTCTCTCAGGGGTTACTCTGAGATGACGTAAGCCCTGGAAAACGGGCTTTCAACAGGCCTATAGTTGTCTCTGCCCTGGCTCTTGTCCTGCAGTGTCACATTGAAGTGCTGCTGGGGGCCTGGTTGAGGGTCTGGGTAAGGGGTTATGAGTGTGGGTTGGCAGGGGTAACCCCTGTCACTCAGAAGGAAGCCTTCAATCTCTCCTTTTATTAGTACTGATATTTTTCACAGACAAACTAGACAAAGACCTTTCAGTGACAAGCAGCCACCACTTGCCACAGTCCAGTCTGTTGCTCAGAGTAGACCCTCGATATATACAGGAGTCATGCTCAGACCCAGGCCACTTGGCTTCCGCATTTGTGATGATGTGAACTGCATCACAAATGATCTTAACAGTACAGAAAATGAGACAGGTTAGTTGAAATGTTAGTGCTCTGACATTTAAAGGTAGTAGTCAATGTATGTACCTGCACATTAATGCTGTGGGAGGACTTCCTGTTCACATGATATTCATTTTGTGAAGGAGCAGTGATAGGAATGTGAGCGCCATCAATGCAGCCAATCATATTGGGAAATCTGAAAAGACACTCAAATTTTTGCTCCCAGAGGTCACAGCAACTTCTTATTAACAGAAAAGTTATTATTTATTTGAAATTATTTACCCACAATCCCATGGAGCTCTTCTTTGATGGCTCTCACAGGCTCTGATGGCTCTGACAGCTCTGCAAACAGTTGCTTTACTTATGTGCTCTGCATCTCCGGTGTTGTATAAAACACTCCCGTTTGCAAAGAAACGTAGAGCAACGCAAAGTATCTGTTCAGTGGTGAGTTCACGGCCACGGTGAGTGATGAGAGTGATGAGAGGACGGCCGAGGTTGTGAATGTATTGCAGTGACTGTAACGAAAAACAATGACGCTCAAATAAAAAGTTGAGAGAGCATGAAAGATTATCCAAACGTGCTTGGAAAATCTTCGCCCGACACAATTGCAATTCTCTGCCGATCAGTATTGCTTCTTCGTCTACAGGTTCCTCCAGAAACGGACGTGCCATTTTCATGCTCACTTTGCAGGTTCGATGGAGACTCAATGAATAAGGATTCAGGTTCAGGCTTATGTGCTCTGTGAGACAAACTCTGGGTTTATGGAATAAAACTTGCTCCCGACCAGGTTATGTCCACAGACTAAGTTACCGCAGTAACAGACTCTGAGTATGAGTTACCTCTCTTTATGAAATGGGCTTAACTTACCCTGATCTCGGGGTTAACTTACCTAACTTATTGAAATGGTTAACTCAGGGTTTCGCTAATTTCAGGCTTAACATTTCCACTGAAATAGGCCCCAGGAAACAAATGCACCAAAACACCACAAGATACTCATTTTAATATATATTGCCCTCACACTGACTCAGCTTGGTTTGTTGATGCTAAAAACAGAGATATTATTCCAGATTCAGTTTAAATGTTTCCTGTTGCTTCGGGCTTGTGTTGATGAACGGGGTTGAAAATATCTTCTTCAGTTGCTGAGATTACAGTAGCAGGAATAACACAAGTCTTATACACGCTGCATTTCTCTTGCAAAACATGTACATTATACACGTACGCATAAACAAATACTGTACACTGGCATTCAACCAAGAGCGGACAAAAGCACACATGCACACACCCACACGTTGCGCACACACACACAGAGAAACATAGACACAGCATCAACAGCTGCTAGAGAGACAAAGCCCCTCTTCTCAGCTCCAAACTGACATCAACCTGAGTCATCGGCGCTCCGGGTGTGTTTCATTTGCGACCGCATGCAGAGCATATGGGAGGGAGGATGAGGGTAGCAATCATTCCGATTAGTGTGTACAACAGTGGATTTAACAAAGTGCTTGACACCTACAGGGCGACATGAGGAGTAGGGAGGAAGACGGGGTAGTCTTGTCTCGTCTTAAAATTCTCTCTGACACAATGAGTTCTAAAATATTCTTCCAGGCATGAAGAAATGTGTGTGCAGGGTGAGGAAGAGGAAGTGCAGTGATGCCATGATGTTTGACCACCTGTATGGGCAGACAGAGAAAGAAGAGATAGAAAAAAAGGGGGGGAGGGGGATAATTAGACAGGCAGAAAGGAGGATGGAGAGGAAAAAGCAAAAAGGTGATGCTCAAAAATACAATGATTTTTGACTTCTATACTCCCCTTTTTCCCCCACATACAGTCACCCACGCAGATCAGTAGCTGAAGGTGTCATCCTGCTGGTCATCACATGCTTAATTCAGTGGAACAAAACAGGTCAGTACACACAAACTTGCACAATCGCCCACAGATGTAGCTCGGCTTGTCGTGCTGTGACATAAGTCTGCTGATCACAACACAACTAATCCTGAGGAACAAAGCAGGCCAGGACGCACATGTACATACATACGTGTACACAGAGAGAGAAAAATGAGATGATGCTTGTCTTTCTTAGGAAAACAACACCTTGAAGAATCAGACAGGTCGACAAATTGCTGTTAATTATTAATGATGGATGTCAGGTTCATGATCTATAACAAAGATCCTGTTAGTTGATGATTTACCTACAGTTTTCTGTCAAAACATTCTTCTTTCTGTACAATAGTTAAACTATCAGTACAAGAATTAATATTTGAAATCCCTCACATACACCTTTTCACATTGGGTAATTTATTTATTTTACTTAGGGTGTGGTCAGAGGTAAAACAGGCTCGAAGTTTTCAACCAGAGAGGGCAGCAAAACATTTTCAAACCCCACATGCACGGTACCATATAGCCGACTCCGCTGTCCGAATGTCAGCAGTACGTTTTTATTTGGTTGCATAGCTGTTTGTGATGAACCTTTCGGCACTCAGCATGACTCAGCACTTGCTTGGAGTTCAGTCTCTTGATCCTGGTTGCATGCAGCTTGGAACCACTTGCATGCTGGAATGAGGCGTGACTGAATAAAACTGGACTTTGTCACATCAGTTACATTTACTTTACACGCAGTCATGCCTAGAAAAGGTTTGACTAGAACTAATTTACAACAGAAAATACATTTATGGGAAATGTACAAGGGACCAACAACTTTTCCTCTTAACATAATGACTAAATGTCATAAAATTATATTGCTAAGATTTTGATGCAGAACAGATCAGAGTGCCAAGTTGCATATGTGGTGAACTTACTGTAGTGTCATCTCAGAGCACTGTAACCAGTAGTCTTAATCCATCTGTGGGTTGGCATCTTAGGCTTCTGTCAGCTGTTCCTTTTTCACTGATGGCTCCCTGCCCTGACTTTGCTGCGTGCTTCGGCCATGAAAATACAATTCTTTCTATTTTCTCTAAAGGACGTCCTTTCCCTCTCTGTCATGTTAAATCCACCTCAGTGAAGATTGAAGATGGGCCGATTGCTGTTATTTCTCAGAACTACTTTCCTCGCTGTATCCTCTTATCTCCTTGCAAAATAAAATCAAGGGACTGAATGGTGTGCCATCATGCTGAAAAGCAGCACAGTCTATTCTGTTTCAATAATGTCTTTTTGTAGAAAGTAATTTTTGTTACAAAATCATTTTCTCCATCTGACCCTAATCTAACTGTCTTTACCAGAAATGGTATCCTCTGTCTCTTCAACAGCCCATACTCTGTGGGATAGTAGATCCAGCTGCATCTTCTACAGCGAGTTCCTGGCTGCTGGATGCTCCCCTCCTGTCACCAAAACTGTCTCTCTCTATCTCTCTTTATTTCCAACTTGGTTGGCTTTCCTGCTTGTACATTGAGCTCTCTGTGCACTGGGCTGCAGTGCCTGAGAGTCCAGAGCAATTACTTGATTCCAGTGCCATATATTTACTCTTGGCGATTTTGCACTTCCCACAAAAGGGCATGGGTTTCTTCTGTAAGCACTGTGTGTCAGTTTGGTGATGAAAGGGATGTCTGCGGCGTCCTTCTTCAGCACGTCTTTTAAAGAAGAGGAAAAGAAGATGTTATTTGATTGTGCCTTAAATCTAAATTTATTACAAACTAAATTTTCCTGATATTTAAGTTTATGTTCATTTCAGATAACCACAATTGGCTTAGGGTTTCTGAATTGTTTGTTGTGTCACAATCAAGTCATTACAGAAGAAGCACACTTGCTGCTGAAGTGATCTTCACTTGAATTACGGTAGTATTAATTTCAAAGTGGGAAATTGTGTGACATATTGTTACTATGTTCTGTCCTACAAAACACACAAAAGTGACTGAGCCTTTATAATCAGCTCACTCAGGTCTACAGGCTCAGTGCTCTACAGAAACGGTCCACTGGTGCTCAGGAATTGATTTCAAAGTTTCTAACAGCAGCAATCACAGCTGTGTTTGGGATCACAAACTCAAACTTCAACAGAGAAGGCAAAACAAACCCCCCAAAAAACACTTCCCCCTGGTCATGCTGTTTGATCGATGACGATGCAGCTCAGAAACACCAAGACAATGAGCTCTTAAACCAGAAATGAAGACAAAAAAATGAACAAATCTAAATAAATCTTTAAAAATCTTAAAATCTTAATATTTTTTCCTTTATATTGTAAAAAAGTAGAGTGTTTGGTTGCCATGTTGTCTTGCTTCCAGCACAACCTTTGGTCACAGAGTGATGATTTTCCATCTAATTAAAGTCAGTGAAAAATGTAATATCCCTTCCTGTCTCTTTTCTTCTCCTCACTCTGTTTTCTGTTCCTACTTCTGCTGAAATTAATCTCTCCTCTTTCATTTCTCCTCTTCCTCTTCTCCAAATTAGCAGGCTCTCACAGATTGGTGTCTACCATGCTGAGAGAAAAGGGATTTGGAAAAAAAGAAAATGAAAACAACAACAACAACAACAACAACAACAACAACAACAAAAAAGCTGCTAAGAAAAAGTACAGAAGTCACATCCTATCATCCCATCTGTCCCCAATGTGATCATTATGTCTGTCTTAAGTATCCACTCATTTCTTTCATCCACTCCTACTCTTTCACCAATCTCTTTAATGTGAGGATTGGTGATGATGACGATGATGATCGCTTAACCTGTGCACCCTGTTTGACTGTCCTATCTTTTTCCTTTGTCTTTCTCTCACATCTCCATTTTCCCCACCATGTGCCAGTGTTCCTCTGTGCCTGAGCGAGAGAACAAGGCACTACTGCTATTTGCTATTTGTCCTACCCTGTAATCCATAATGAAATTTTAATCAGCTGCATTTGTTTAAGTGCAATAAATTGGATTGTTGTTTCATGACACCATGTGTGGCCTTAGGAAGCATTTCAAGCGTGTTTGATTTTCCGTGCATGAGTTGTGTAGCATGAGGAGATTGAGCAAAAGGTCTCAGAGCTGTGATGTGTTGTACCGCAGCCAACAAGAGCCTGTAAAGAAGCCAAGCAAAAGAAGTGGGCATTGTGTTTAGAAATTTCAAGTTTGGTTATTTTTATAGCACTACATGCACAGTGTAAAAGGCAATGCCAAGTCTTTCTGAAAGACACAATCCATAATGCTTCTGTTGCTTCTGTTTCTCCAGCAATACCTGCTTGCAAACATGGTTTTTGACCCTAGTTTTTTTATTTTCTCACTCTAACGAGGCAATAACAATAAGTTCTTACTCCATCTCATGCTCCTCTTGCATTTTTGGGTCCCATCAGAAATCATGCAGCGTTCTGCAGCGTTTAACCCTCACAAAAGCCACATCTGTTATAATTACATTGACAGATTTTATTTTTCCCCTGAGGCGGCTATACAGAATGAAAATGATTAATCTCCCCTCTTCATGTCAACCTTATGGTAAGCTTTATACTGTGCGTTTTTTTAAAATCATATTTTGTTTTAATTTTATATCACATGTACTTTGTCAAGCTTAATAATTTCAAGTACTTTAAGAACTGCTTTTTCTAAGTATCTTTACTTAACCAAAATAGCAATATTTTCAAAACATCTTCCCCAGCACCGCTCACTATGTATTGGGGAGCGTATACCTCTGGTATGACCTACTCACGTTTGTTCCATTTTATTTTAAGTAGTGCTATCAGTTCTGGTCAAAGTAGCATTTCTTTTTGAAAGTAACAACTTGGAAAATCTGCTCATTTGAAAATTAGATGAGAAGATTTATACCTCTGTCATATGGTGAGCTAAAATTGTTGGTAGGTGCATTTTTCTGTCTCACTGTTTCCCTCTGTTTCCAGTCTTTATGCTAAGCTAAGTGACATTCAAAAAGCAAATAAGAGTATTTCACAGTATCTTGAAACTTAAACTCAAGCTACATCCCATTACTTTAGCCACTTGAGACTTTGCTTAACATGCGGATGTTCAGTCGCATTCTCTTTTCTTCTGCCCTAGGCTATTTGTTTCAAACCATTTGTTGCAAACTAGAAGAAAATGACAAACAACTTTATGTCACAAGTCTCTGAAAAATCTAATGTTTTTTAATACGGCACGGTGTTCATTTTGATATGTACTCATATCAATGATTATGGGATAGTAAAGCTTCTTAAGGGCCAGTAGTAGCAGGCTGTGATTGCATTGCATTATTGTGGAATAATGGGAGTACAAAGCATGATGTTGGTGACGCAGGAGAGCTGTGTGCTCGGTTAGCCTCCGCTGGAAGGGAGCTTTTCAAGTCAAATTCTTAGTCCTATTTTGTCTGAAATCTTCCTTGGTAGGTTTGTGGGAGTGTGAATGATACTATTACCTCCTTTCTTTCCTTTTAGATTTAATCTCCCGTCTGGACTTGTTTCATTTGGTTTTTGATTTGTGAAGATTGCCTTTCTAATAATATTCTATTATTTTATCTAAGCAAAATAATATCAGAGGGGAGAAAGTAGTTGCTATGGCAGCAGAGATAAAAATGCAAGTCAGGATGCGATTCTATACATCAGGGTACATTTTGTTATCTATAATGCATACTACCATACTGTGAAATTTTGAACTGATTTAAAACTTTGAACTTTGATTTAAAAGTTTAAACACTGCATGAAATGATGGACTGTCACTGTGGTTCAGCTCTAGGCTGATACAGCAGATTGGTGCAGTGTGTCCTTTATGCCTACAAGATAGCCAATGGATACTAACAAATAAAATACAGCTGAGGCAAATGAATTAATTGAGTGGCATTTCCCTTTAAAAGGCTCTGTTATTGCCATAGTTTTAGAAAACGCATTCTTTGAACAGGATTCATTTTTCTTGTCCAGGAATTCAAACCTGCAACATTTCCAGGACTGAACAGACTTTGAAATCAAAATGTGGGCTACATGCACTTTGAAAGCAACTCAGCTTTATTAAATGACAAGTTTCTGTTTGAATATTTGCATGTGTGAGTGCGTGCGTATAGTCCAATGTGTGGGCTCACGTGCGGCACCTTTTTTGCTTGCACGTCTTCTTGTTCATACAGGTATCATCTTGTATGCACCAACGTCTCTGCATGTGCATTTGGATGCGGGCGAGGTGATGGAAGAGAAAGGGGACAGGCAACGGTGTGAATAAGCCCTCTGTGTCACTTCAACTAAACAGTCAAAAAACTCTGTGCAGACTAACAAAGTTAACTTGGACAGGAGAGAAGAGGGGACAAGAGGAAGAGAGGATGGCAGGTAAAGTGGGGGCAGGGGGGTAGGATTTGTGAGGACAAAGACAGAGAGGACAGAAAAGGATAAAATTGTGGAGCAGACAAGGTAGAACAGAAAAGTAGAGAACAGCAGAGAAGAAAATGGAATAGGCTGAAAAAGACTGAGGGTGGATGAGGTTAATAAAAGAAAGGAGTTAAGGAGTTAAGGGAGGAGGGAGAAGAGAAGAACTGAAGACAAGAGGAAGGAAGAAAGATGAGGAGGAGAGGAGGTGAGTGGACGAGACAAAATGAAAAGGACAAGGCAGGAAGTGTGACACTGTTGTGCTAGTGTCCGGCCAAATGTATGTGTGTGTGTGTGTGTGTGTGTGTGTGAGAGAGAGACGGGGGGAAAGGTTGACAGGCTTATGATGTCATCAGATGACATTTAGTAGACAGGGGCCATGCAACAGATGGGGTGAAAGTGTGTTCATGTCTGTCTATGTTACTGTGTGTGTGTGTGTGTGTGTGCATGTTGTGTGCAGGGACACCTTGGTTTCAGAAGTGATGTGACATTAATTGGTCCAAAAGGTTGCCAGGTTCAAGTTAAATGTTCATCATGTGGACGTTGCGTCTGTGCGTGATCATGGTCAAAATTTCCGGTACTCTGGTGTCCCTGTGATGAGAAGTCTTCTTCTATCAGGAGTCAGTCCTTTGGAGTGTTAAAAGTTCAAAGGACACAGCTGGAAAGAAGGGGAAGACCAGCACCATAAGTAACAACTCATGTATTGTATGCCTGAGACAAACTCAGGCACCGTGCCTTATTCCCAGCCTAAATCTGACTGATAGTAAAGAGGAAGGACATTTACTCATGACTTAGAAAACTGAGGTTTACAAAACTGAGAATTAGTAATCAATCGATAATGTAGTTGATCAAATTTCAGCTGTCAACTGCTGACAACTTTAGGTCACAGTGGCAACAAGTCATGCAAGGTATTCCCGATGGCTCGCACATCAGACAAATCTAAGTCTAACTTTGATTCTTTGAGTTGCCCCAGAGGATTGCATTGCAGCCATTGCCAATATTGGTGATTTGTGTTGGTGGTTTGTGGGGTTTAAACCATTACTACAAAGTTACTGACCTTCAGAAAGTCTCACAAATTGGATCTTTGGAAGTTTCATTGTTTGTTCAGAACTTATTTACCCTCCATATTCTTCATGAGTGTTGCCTTTTTTCTTTACTTGTCATCAATTCTAAATGTAACTTTCCTTTTCCTGTGGTTTAATGCAAACTTCCACAAGATTTGTTTTCCTAAAAAGCAAGTCGTTTTATATTACTGTGTTTATATTTAGTAGTTTGAATATATGGAACCCCAGGTACATAGACATAAAGCCTGTAAAAAATGACTAGAAGAAACGCTGAAACTGAATGGATCACTTTACAAATTGCAGTTACAGTACAGCATCACACAGGGCACACAGGGCAAAACAATCAAGTGCACCTCAAGTCATTAGCAAAGTCATTAAGCTGCTAATTGATGTCAGTACACAGAACCTGAGAGGTTTCCTACAGTGTTTGAATAGGGCAAATGTGGTTTGTGTTCAGTTTGAATTAATAAGAATTTCCACCATCTCTGTGCTGTAGCCATATGAGAACAATATGAGTTTGACCATTTTAATAGATTCTCATATCTAAAGCAAACTAAAATGTCTTCAGCAGACATAAGACAGTATATTGTTAAATGTGTGTACCTGAGATGTGATCTCAAAAAGGTTTAGTTTCATTTCATCTTGACTTTAAAGTCTGCTGTTTTACGATGACAGGCTTTGGCCTTCTGTACTGCACTAAATGCACTCAATTTTCCTGTGCAATGATGGGTTGTTACTGACATTTCAGTTGTGACTACTTTCAGCTCCACTTCCAGAAGTGGTTTCGGAAATTTGGTTAATCTGTTGGCTTGTTTGCATCCTGTCTGACCTCCTTTATCACATTTAGTGTCATGCCAGGCAAAGTTTCATGAGCTATTTTCAGATTTAGTTTCAGTTTACACTTGAGGGCCAGATTTAGATTTGTTTTTGTTTTCATGTACAAGTGAAAGGACTTCAGTGCGTGTCCTTAAAAATGGGTCTTATTTGATGTTCAACTGCTGTATAAGTTATCCATCTGTCACTTAAACTAAATGAATATTTTTTTAGCTTATGACAGCAAAAGTTTTGACTCACACATACATTGCAGAAGAAAATATTCAAGTTACCTTACATATTCAAATCTTTCCTTGTTTCCTTCCTCTGTCCTAGTATTTCTGCTTGCTGTGAGGAGGTGACAGCTCAGTGGTTTGGAAACAGGCTAAAATGATCCCCTAGGGTGATTAGAGGATAGAATACTGGAAAACACTGTAATATAGGCAAATGAGGGGATACATTTTGAAATGCACAGAGCTGTGGTTAAGTTGGAGTAATTGTAATAAAAGTCTATCTCAAAATAAACATGATCCACTGTGGAATGCATTATAATGAAACAATACAGTACAGCCCTCCACTCGTACATTTCTCTCAGTTTTGTTTGGAAAATGCCACCAAGCACCAACTGCAGTTAAATCTTTCTGAATTACAATCAAGATAATTGACATTTACATGCAGTATTTGAGTGCTTAAAAAAAGACTGAGGTTTTCACATACAGAAAAATCCAATGTCAGTCAAACCTTTGAAAAATGCTCAGACCTTGAAAGTGCACTGAGAGGATGCTGCCATTATGGCTTTAATGACATGCTTTCTACTCAAGCAACAGTTATTTTCTGTGCTGCAGAATGCACTATTACGCCAATACCACTTAACCAAAGGCAAAGGTAGAAAAAGGGAGAAGCATTAACAAGTATTGTCTCCATGGTTACCTGCCGATTAATTTATGGTGGTGGTCAATAAATGAAACTATGTTTGTTGTGTTCCAATGTACAATTTAATTGCCAGCCCTGCCAGCCAATCAGAAACAAGTACTATCTGTGTATGTGTTATAATTGCAGTAATGAGTGCAGCCTGTACTGGAAATCACGACTGTGTTACATGAGTCGGTGATTGGTGTTAGGGCTGAATGTATGTAACCGCGTTTGTCTGTTTGTTGCTGGCCAGAAAGAGTCAGGTTGTTGGTCAAGTGCAGTAAACAAAAGCAGGCTTGTCTTTTTTAGCTGACGAGCATCAATTTTGTTGGCTAAAATGTCGGCTGTTGCTGACATGTTTTATCATTATTTCAGCAGCAGCAGCAGTATATAATTTTCAACAACTTTTCCAGCAATTTGAAAAAAAAAAATAGTATGTGAAATTTTGTGACCTCAAGTTAACCTCAATAAATGCCTATGACAGCTTACAATGTTGATTCCAAAAAAAAATGTTCATTAACAGTTCATGAACAATGAAATAGATGTCACCTCATCAAGTTTATTAATTTTTAAAAAATATTTGATTCTTCTAAATTGGATGCCAGTAACACGTTTCAAACTGGTTAGGACAGGGGCAACAAAAGATTGAGAAAATGGGGTAAATCTCACGCAGCGCAGGGGCTCAGTGGTTGAAGCTGCACAGAAAGAAGGTAGAGTTTTCGTGTTTACCCCGTTCTCATGCTGGTTTCCTCTGGGATGCTCCAATGCCCTTGATCAAGGCCCTGGCTTAGATCTGGAGTTGGTGCCCAGGCACGATAGCTGTTCAATGCTCCTCAGGGATGGGTTAAATGCAGAGAATAAAATGTTTCACTACGTTGTACTGATTATTTCACAAACAAAGATTCTGCACAAAAAAGGCATCAAAAGATTCGCCACTTTGTCAAACACCTGATTGTTTAAAGGATATTAGTACATTAGCCTCAGGAATGCTTTGTAAAACAGTATGGTAAACACAATTTGCATTCTGTACATTTTCTACAGCATCAACATCTTTGGAAAGTTGTAATGTAATTTCACCCAAGGGGAGCAAGGAACCATTGATAATTTACTGTAAACACTCACAAGTGCACAGTCCGTGCTTGTTTTCTGTTTCCTGAAAAGCCGTCTTTGTGGAGACGTGAGGGTTCGGTTTCAGCAGAGCTGTTCAGGTCAAGAAACACAAACTGTCTTCTTTGTGATGTCACATTCATTCACAGCGATGGAGATGTGAGGTGGCAGACACACACACACTGCGTGTTGAGATGTTTGGATGGAAATGTGTCATGGCATGTAGATCAGCTGTGATTCCCCCACTGCTTTGGCACCTGTCAGTTTCTTTCTTTTTTCCTTCTTTCATTCATTCTTCTTTCTTGTCATAGTTGTCCTGCTCTCTACGTTTACAGTCGTCTTTTTGTCTCCTTTATGCTCTGCTCTTTCTTTAGACACCTGTCACTATCCTGTCCTTAACCATCCCCTCAGCCTGCAAAACGTGTCCACTCGCCTTACTGTCACGGCCTGGGTGTGTTTGTCTGTGATTTAAGAGACAGAGTGTGCGTTCAGCTGTACCGGAGTGTATGTGTGTGTGTGTGTGTCCGCTTGTGTCAGCCATCCTGTCAGTTGAAAAACTATGTGTAAGTCAGTGAAGGCTACAAAGTAACTTCCTAACGCAGGATCTGCAGGCTAGTCACTTCAGCAGCGTCTCTCACTCTCTTGCTTTATAGACACAGCCGTCTCGCATGGTTAAATATGTCCCTGGCTTCAAGTCTGTCTCTCTCTTTGAATGACCTCTGTAGCTGTTTTTCTTCCAACAGTAAACTGTGGATACAGCTCCTTGTAGCACATTTATAATAATAATCATTCCAACCGAGCTTCCTATTGAAGCAAGGAATTCTTAAGAACATTGAAAAACTGTACCCAAATCAACATGGCGCATTATATGGACACAGTGTTATATGATAAACAATCCGAGTGGCTTTTCAAAGCAAGGAAAAAATGTATTTGTGAAGCATGTTCTAAGTGAAATACTTACATGAAAACAGTGATTATACGTTTAAAATGTTTATTTCCATAAAGCAGTATTTTGACAGGAACACTGACTCAAATGACTCTGTGTCACATGAAACTGTTTCCGGAGCCCTGTGTCTCTTTTTAGCCTCATTTAGCAAATTGGTTTGATTTTACAGCCTACACATTCACAAATTTAGGCTGATATCAGCATAAGCAAAGCTCTGTATGCTACTGACTCGGCACTAAATGGCAGAAAAAATGTAGTGATGAGGGGATGAGATTGTGCAGCTTGAGTAGCACGTTGGCGCAGACAAAAACAGAATATTGGTACACAGCACCACCACCCCTCCTTTGCTTCATCAAATCTTTTGTCTTAGCATCTGTGCCAGTTTCACTGGAGCTCAATGCCAAATCAGTCATGTCTGTCTCTCTGTCTTTTTAAGTGTCTGTCGTCCACTCACTCACTCACCCGTTGTCAGCTTGTCCACCTCACACTTACGTCTGTCTGCAGTGGTTGGTCTTGTTGTCCTGTCCCACTGATTGTTTGTGGTTGCAGTTTGAAGCTGTTCTTCACTTCATTAGATGTCCAGGTCTAACTTGGTCTGCTGCTAGTTTTTTCTTGTCTTTCTTTTTTTTCTTAAATTCTCTCTCAATGTCTGTCAAAGTCTGTTCCCTGCTTTCCTCTTTCTCTGTAACTCACATTGGATGCCTTTCTGTGAAGAGAAACCAGTGTAACAAATAATTAAATTAATTCGATAAGTACACAGTATGTGTTTTTTTCTGATTGAGAGTTGATCCAGTTAACCTTTACAGAATGGTATTTAATTCTGGATTCCTGATCTTTTCCAGAACATAACGGACTAGCTTAGTTTTAAACTTAACTAAAAGCGCCTTTTCATTTTAACCACGTGTTAGAGAGCCGCTGTGGCAAAAATACTTTGAGTGTTGGCTGCAGATGCTCAAGGGTACCTTGTTTTTGTGACACCTGTGTGAATGTAGGTACTTGTGTGTGTAAAAAGCACAAAAAAGGAAAATAAAATACTAATAAAAGCTGTTCCATAACCTTTTTGGAGGTCAAAACTCCACAGGGTACTTTTATTACATCCACGGTCTGTACAGCACCTTCATTATGTGAAATGAGCGTCAAATGACCCCCACAGTGCTTTGTGACTCGGTCAGTGTGTGCTGCCCTTAAGAGTCACCTCATGAATCCAGTTACTGTCATTATGTCTTGTTTACGAGAAACAAGAGAAATCTTTGCACACTATCAGATTTAGCATTGTGAATGGACATTTCTGGGACTGGTGGGCAATACTTGCTCACAGATTACATTTACAATAGTTCAGACTTGTTTCGTTTCATTATTGTTTTCTGTTTTGTGGGAATCTTAAGCTATGTCCCACTACTGTGACTACATTCATTCTCAGTTCAGGAGCCCCTGAAGGAAATGAAGCTCTGACCCTGGCACTGTTTGTGTCTTGCCCTACCCACTGAACTATGTAAAATCATCTACTTTCATGACGTTAATACAATCTATTTTTTATTGATTGATTGTCTTGACATTTGAGTATAGTCTCTGGATATGCCCCTCTGGGCAGGTGAGAGCTGCTGAGTTAGAATCTTTGGGAGCAGCATACAGCAAATATTAATTTACTTTAACCTGGATATGTCTGAGTTAAGCTGATTAGAGGTAGACTGTGGCCTCTCTCTCTCACTCTGTCTTCATTGCAGGTGCAGAGGTGTGTGCGTGTGTGTCTGTGTGTGTGTCAGTGATGGATGTATTGCAGATGGTCTCAGCTCCATCTAATTATGCTGTGGACACTGGAGGAAGTCCTGCACAGAGGTCACTTAGGACACACACACACACGCAGAATGAGAGAATGGGAGAGAGAGAGTGTGCTCGAGGTGCTTCTGTTAAATTTACTTTTTCTTAAACAGTCTGCAGTTGCTGGTAATGTCAGTGTGATCTACACACATGTACTCCATCAAGATTACTGCACACACACACACACACACACACTTACTTTTTCACGTTTTCACTCAACTTGGAAATGTTTCCATGTTATCAAATCAGTCTGCACTGAAACTGTGTTTTAACATTTCATATGAAGATCAGTGGCTTTATGCAGCGACAGGTTATTGGTTTGGATGCGCCCACACCATAAAAGTTTATGAGAAGGATAACATATCTCTTCACTAGTCAACATAAACATGAAACTGTTCTCAAACCCATGAAACACTGCAGTTTAAATGTCAGGACTCTACATCTAGGTTAGGCTGGCTGCATGGTAATAACATCATCCATCCTTCAAGTCCAAATGTTGTGAAATGTACCTTCTATGGGAATATTCTGTTCAGCTACAGTGAACCATCTGTTCAACAGCCATCAGCTCTAATAAATGGACTAAATGTTGTATGCTGTTGTACAGTGGAGAGTTCCAGGAAGGCCAAGTTAAATTATTCTCAACAATAACAAGGAAGTAATGAGCCTGTATCTACATTACGCTGCCTTTAGTGTATTGATTTATTGCATTTTGTTGTGTTGCGGTTTAAAATCCCAGTAAACTATATTACAATAAAAGAGAGTGTTCATTAAAAATTAAATACAAGAAAGCTGGAATCACAGCGCTCTCACCTCTGATGCTCACTGATACAAAAATCCATTTTGACTGGGTTAAAGAGAGAGAAAGGTAACAGCTATGGAAGCAAAATAAGCAATAGATCTGATACGAGTCCTTCCAAATAAAATGACAGATGTGTGCTTGAACTGTGACATTTGATGCTGAATTAAATAACGAAAAAACTTCCCAGAAATAAAAGTGCAGTTGTGCAGTACAAGAAAGAATTCAAAGAGAGATCACTTCATTCGGTCGACTGGCTGCGACATCCGAAGTAGCAGGTGTGGATAAAAGGAACAGAAAGTCGTGACAGCTGGTAGAAATACAAAATACAGCAGCATTATAATCCAATAGAGCCAATGTTTTTCATAAAAGTCTGGGGTGTTGCTCAAACAGGTGTTTCAAGAAAACTCTGCTGCCAGATTTAACCTTAAAGCATCAAAACAAGGGAGAGATAAACATTACGCTGAGTTTTCCTGAGGGTCACAGAACAAGCCACCTTGTGTCAAGGTAATGGGAGTGTCAGTCAGTGTGGCGGAGAAAATATCCTGTAGGAATGCATCATTTCTCCAGGTTTCATCATAATCTAATCAGTGGTGTCTGACATATCCTTCACGCATGGCATCCACATGCAGCTTCCAAAAAATAACACTGATCTTCTTTAGAAAGAGATGAAAGTCTCGCCCCTTTGAAGATTTGTTCACAAAGAGACAAACAGCAATGACTTATATTGACCAAATGAGTTGTTAAGATGGATAGTAGCTGCTCTTGACTTTAATTTATCTTTAATAAGGAAGGTACTGCACCCACAGCCTGACACCTACTGTTATTTGTCCCTGAGCAAAAGCACTTTGAACTGTTTCCAAGTACATTTATAGCTTGAACCCTCCAAGAACATTTGGGATTAGATGGTCATAAGAAATACAAATTCAACTCTCCAACTTTTAAATTCAAGCTAAGTGATTCTCAAGTGTAGCCTAGAGAGCAACTGCCAAAGAAAAAAAGCCAAGCTATTAATGGCTTAGCACAGATAAGCCCAAACGGTGTTAATAAAAGATTGGATAATGATTTTCAAAGAAGGGAGAGGGGACAGAACATAGGGCAGAAATAATTAATCACCTTGAATGGGGGGAAAGAAAAAAAGAGGTGCAGAACAGAGAGAGGAGAGGAGAGGAGAGCGGGAGATACGGAAAAGGTGATAGGAAATGAGAGGAAAGGAACAGATGAAAATGACATGAGAGGAGGAAAAGGAAGGAAGGGCAAGAGGTTAGGAGAGGAGAGTGACAAGAAGGGGGAAAAGATAATGCTAATATCATAAAAAGAGACTGACACCGAGCAGCAATAATTAATCACCAAAAGTAGAAGGAAAGATGAGGACGGAAAGGGAAGGGAAAAAGTAGGGGAGAGAGGGGAAAGATGTGGGAGAACAGGAGAGGTTAGGGAGGTTGAACAAAAAATTTTGTCAAGATTACTTTGCAGTATAAGCTTCAAGTGCAGCGTGAGAAAAATTCCAAATAAACAACAGGGTCTAGACAGGACTCCTGTGAGTGTATGATCACGGTAATGAGACTGACGGCAGCAACAGAAGTGTGATCCAGGAGGGGTTGAGGGAACACCAGTTTTTGGAAAACGTATATCAAAACAGAAGTTTTATGGGCTGCATGTGCAAGGAAATTGAAATAATGACATAAAATGAAATAAAAAATGTGAAATATTTACTGTAATAGCTTATTTTTGTTTTTTGATAAGTACTGCATAATTAAACGTTATTATTATAATTATTATTATTATAGTAGTAGTAGTAGTAGTAGTGTTAGTGCTACTCAGCCATTACTTAACCGTAGTGTTAAAGTTTTCCACTCAGGTTTGTTAGGATATATTTTCAAGATTCAAGACTCAAGATTCAAGGAGCTTTGTTGTCATTTCACACATGTAGAACATGAGTGGAACGAAATTAGTTTCTCCGGTCCTGGTATAAGCCCAATTACCTAACAACATAAATATAAACAACACTATATAATATAAAAAAGCAATCAGAATAGAAGATATAAACATCAGTATAAAAAGTAGTGCAAATGACAGTAGTGCAATGGGATGAGTAGTGCGAGAGTTCTGTGCAAATGGCTCCATTGTGCAATGTTCCATGGGTGGTATTTATCCTTGACATGACGGGGTTAATGGGATGAACACTGTAGATGCAGGTTTGATTTTTATATCCGAGTCTGATTTTACCCTGAGTATCACTGCAACACCAGCAACTTTCAGTTTACAACAGTGATTTATGCATCAGTCGTAATGCTATGTCATTATGGAATAAGGCATAAAGTATGTGTTTGCTCATAGAATGGGGCTTTACGCAGTCTTCTTGATGTGTTGCTGCATTATGTTTTCCCACTGTGGCAGAAACAAACAAGTTATTACTCTTGCTGCTTTTCTTCTCTGTACCATATCTCTAAAAAAAAAAAAAAAAAACCAGAATGAAAATTAGGTTTTATGTCGCAATCTTTTATTTACACAAACACACAGACTCAAGCAGAAGCAGAAATCTTGCTTGCTATTTTAACATTCTCAGAGACTGTGCCTTCTCACATTGTTGTGGATGACCTCGGCACAGTATATCTGAAAGCACAGAGGCAGCGTGGTGGCCCATAGTGATTAGAGTGTCAACCCTTTAACTGGAAGGTTAGAAGTTCAGCCCTCTATGACCCCCAAGTCTGCACAAATATCCTTGCCCATCTAACATACAGTAGCAGTGGCAGTTTCTTAATGGCCAGAGGAGTGAGCTTTTTCCTGGCTAACTATATCAAGTCGTTCCTGAGTAACCTTGATTCAAGGACTATGTAGAAGGTAACAACCAGTTAGCAAAGAACAGAATCAGTGCTGAATGATGAGATTATTGTAATTCTTAGAATTCTTCTAAAATTATAGTGTAAGAGGATTCAGATATTCATGTAACAGTTTAATTATAGTTAAAAGATTTTGCAGAATTCTTCTGTCTCCAGTTGTGTCCCTGTTGTCCCTACTCAAGCATTCTCAGGCCGACACTGAATCCTGAACTGCTCCCAGTGATCTGAGCCATTACGGCTGCACACCGGCTTGTAAGTGTGTATGTGATTGTGTGAATGAGAATCACACCTGAAAATGTTTTGGATGAACATGCTATGCTGTCTAAATACAAGACCAATACTCAACATCGAAAACTGTCTTTTTTAAGCCTTTCCAAAACAAAACTATTAGGGAATAAGAGCATTTTTTTTGCAGTCTGCTCTAATGCAGGGTGCTTGTTGCAAAATCCAGCAAGTCAGGCTAACAACGTTACTGCTTTGTACCTTCCAGGGCCAAGAGCCACATCATTTACTAACTGCACTACTGCACTAGCTACAGCTAGTAAAATCAACTAACAGCAGCCATCATTTTAACTAGACAAATCTGCGGTTGCCGTCAAGAAATGAGAACCTGCTTCAGCCAGGAAATAAGAATACCTCAGTGATAAATCATTATTTTATTTACAAGACTCAAAAGTTATTATGTTTCTAAAAAGGAACGCTCATCAATAAATGTTAACACCAGCTGTGTTTATATTCTGCACAGACAACATTATCTTTACTGGAGTCCCTTATTTAGAGTTACTTGAGTAAAATTCTTTGACAATTATGCCTTGCTCGTTATTCTAACTGCTGCAGATTTTGGGATTGTAGATTCTTAGTGTCACCAAATAAATAATTACAATCACTGTATCCGTGCTGACTCCAGAGGAGCAATTTTGCTGTTGACGGTACGCTTTTACCAACTAGTCCAACGGGCTCAAAGCCAAATTATGCATGAATTGGTATCTCAAAAATAGCATTTTGTTTGGAGCAATTATGAAAATCATGGAGGTCCATCACTGTACCATCAAAAAGATGTACTCCTATTGAAAATAAGATTTATGGTCTTCTCTAAAACCACAAAATACGATAAGTAGATCTGTCCTTCTCAAGTGTTCTGAGAACAACCAAGACATATAAAATAATTATAGTTACAGTGCATCTGGAAAGTATTCACACTGCTTAGCTTTTTCCACATTTTTTTTATGTTACAGTCTCATTGTCACACCGCGGTGAGGTATTGTCTTGTTTTGGGTTTTATGTCTTGTCATTTCCTGTTTAATTTTGAAGAGTAACTCTCCTTTTGTTTCAGGTCATTTGCCCTTCCTCATGTGTCTCCAGTCTGATTGTCTGCCTGATTACCTGATTGTGTCCACCTGTTTCCCATCACCCTCATGTGTTTGAAATAGTCTGTGTTTCCCTTGTGTTGTGTTAGTGTGTTTTGTCCTTTGTGTGATCACGCCGGCTCAGTCTAGTTTCTAGTTAGATTTAGTCCTAGTTTTTCCTCTTGTGATTTTTGGTTGTAGTTTAGATTTTCCTCCAGTTGGAGTGATTTTTTGTTCTTAATTACCTTAGATTGTAGATTTATTTCTCCCTTGGGAGCGTTTTTTGTTCGTAAAATTTCATAACCAGTCTTTGTTTCCTTTTCTCTTCTTTTCGTTGTTAATGTTTCATAGCCGTGTGTTCTCTCCTAAGGAAGAACGCACGTTAGGATATTTTCATAGCCTCGTTGTTTTTCACTCTGCCAAGACGCTTGTCTCAGATGTCGTCAATAAAGTCTGATCTTTGGAAATCAAGTCTTGGTGTCTAAGTCCTGCTCCGAGCCCCCGCTTGACACTCATTCATATATTAAATTTCTCCCTCAAAATTCTACACACATAATCCTCATAATGACAAAGTGAAACAAGTTTGCTTTTTTAAAACATTTTTTGTTTGCAAATTCACCAAAAATGAAAAGCAAAAAATGTTACATCTTCATAAGTATTCACACCTTTTGCCATGATACTCAAAATTGAGCTCAGGTGCCTCCTGTTTCCATTAATCATCCTTCAGAGGTTTCGTCAACTTGAGTTGAGTCCACCTGTGGTGAATTCAGCTGATTGGGCATGATTTGGAAAGGCACACACCTGTCTATATAAGCCCTCACAGTTCACAGTGCATGTCAGAGCACAAACCAAGCCATGAAGTCAAAGGAATTGTCTGTAGACCTCCGAGACTGGATTGTGTCGCATTAAAGGTCCCAAAGAGCACAGTGGCCTCCATAATCCGTAAATGGAGGAAGTTTGGAACAACCAGGACTCTTCCTTTTGAGGGAAAAAAAATGAATTTAATCCATTTTGGAATGAGACTGTTACATAACAAAATGTGCAAAAAGCAAAGTGGTGTGAATACTTTCTGAATGCACTGTTTAATATACATATACAGCAATTACTGATGTGTGTGTTGTGACTAATCTGACACATACATTTTAGTGAAAGTAATTCTTATTTCTTTTTTTAAAAAAACAACCCCCCCCCCCTCCACACACACACACACACACACACAAAAGATAACCTCTTGTCACTTTCAACTCTAATTGTGTTTCTACAAAACAGAGTGAAGTTAAACTGTTGTTAAAATGCCTCTGAGTGAGCACGTTTATTGACATACCTTAATAAATGTTTTCTAAGTGTTTTGGATGAGGTCAAGAGAGCAATAACACTTGTTTTTGTTAAGCATCTGTTCTTGATAGAACCTGACAGCTTTGTGCTCTGCTGGCTTGTGTTATTTAAACACAACTTTCATTACAACGTGAATGATCTTTAACTACCACATTCACATTGCTTCATAACCTCATTTGTTCATGTGCTGTGGATATTTTATTTTTCCATTTCCATTTATTTTTTCCATATTTTTCCATTTTTTCAAATGTTATATGGAGAGATGAGATAAAGCAGATAAATCCACCAGACAGACACAAAGCCTTTGTGGTTCATGCACCACCTTATTCTCTGACAAAAGATAAACGAGTAAAACAGTCTGATTTCACATAGCTGTGCCATGTTCATCACCTCACCTTCAAGTGTTAACATGGTGCTAACAGGTGTCAGCTTTTGCTAATTGGCACTAAACTAAAAGTCCAGCTGATGCTGATGTGAATGTCATTGATATTGAAGGTATTAGGTGACAAAGTGTTTGGAAAAATTTGAACTTTGACCTGAGGTTTAGGGACCTTTACAGTTATTACAGTGCCAGATTTCATAGTAATCTACCCAGTAGTCATATCACACCTGTGAACCCAAAATGACTTACTGTAACTTGAGGACAATTAGATGAAGGATCATATAAATCCATCTGAGGCTTGAAGACAACAACTAGACTACATTTTATTTTAAGATTGGGCTGGAAGTATTTAAATAAATAACTAATTGAAATAAATTAATTTTCCACGGATTATGTGGACTGATTTACAGCCACAAAAATAAATAAATAAATCTTAGCGATTTTTGATGGCACTTGAGTGCAGTGGAATCTACAAAAACTTTGCCACAATTGTTCTACAATCACCTCCAAAAGAACTACATTGCAGTACAGTACTTCAAAATGTGTAGTTCTTTGCTTCCGCTCACTACACTCAGTTATCTGTAGAGCCTTGTTGCAGTGTTTTTCTTTTTATCTGTCAGTCAATATTAAGCGGGTTCTGCAGTTCTGCTCAAGCCTGTTATGTCATGTGAAAATAAATGGTTTCCTAATTAGGAGAAGCCAAAACAAAAATATCCAGTCCATTTTCTTTTTTTACCTTTCAGTTGGCTTTTTTTCTGTGGAAGACACTGGTACAATAAATTCCATGACACTTAATTTACAGCAGACTGCTTCAGCGGGTGGATTGAAGTGGACGATTTGATTCTTATTTTGCAAGAACAAGTTACAAAACTACAATCAAGTTTACCACCAGTCACCACATTTACTGGTTATCACAAGTACACTACACTACAAGTATAATTTTCTATTTTTTTTTAAGCTAATGAATACAGATATGTAGAGATGCATTGAAATCTAAGAGCCGAGTAAGGAAATCATAAAAGAAGCAAAGGAAGGCCAACAAATCAACAGGATTCAAAAATAGCAAAACACATTTGGCTAAAAGCAGATAGCAGACACGACAAAACAGAGAAATCCTTGATCATAAGCAAGCCTCGGTGTAGAACGATGTCAAGGAGAGCTTCTTCCTTCACTGCACATGCCATGAGAAGGCTTGAACAAAGTTTCCTTTGTTGTTTAAGAATAAATCTAGCAGTGAAAACCATTTCCTAATATACAACTTATTATCACTTAACAAGGAAATTTAATGTGCTATATTTTGATGCTATCACCCAAGAAAACTCTTTGTAATAATTCAGTTTTGTATTCTTTCATCAGTGAATAAATGCCTAGCCTCCAGTTTAGTAGTTCTCATTGTTGCTTTTTTAATCTTATGTCTTTCTTTGGAGAAAAATATCGTTGTGTTTCGCTCAAAGCTTTTTTAAACTTCTGGAAAATAATGTTTAGCATTTGTTGGATTATTTGCATTGTGTATTATTTATCTCCATAAAGGTATTGTTTGCAGGATTTTCTTCAATGTAATTGTTATCTCTTTGTACTCTTTCTTCTGTTGGTTTTGTTGTGGTATCCTCAGTTGGTCTTTGTTAAAATTTTGTTTTTGTATTCATATCTACATTCTCTTCTTTGCAGAAGAAGAACTTTCAATTTAGAAGTATGTTAGAAACTTTGAGATGGTGTATAGGCAACAGATATGCAAAAATAAAAGTAAAATAAAGTTTCATTGGTCAGCTATCCAAAAGCCATAGCCTCTGTGTGACCTTTTCTGCTGCTGGAGACACAAGCACAAGAGTGTCCAAGCTGTGACATTAAGGGAAACTCTGTAACGACTTCCTGTGTTTCACATCTCAGAGGATGAGAAGACATGGAAGGACAAGCTTAAACCCCACCAGCTGGTTGTCAACCCATAAATACACCTTTGACGTCTCCTGTCAAGACCTGCCCACAGGAGAGCAAGATAGTCACAGCAGAACTGCAGTCCTGAATGTGTTTTACCATCCAAATTTTGCTGGAGAGATGTGACGCAAGGGAAAATGAAACTTTAATGTTCCCCGTATCTCCGTTAAAAACAATGATCTGCACTCAATAAGGGAATCAAACCTCCAGCATCCCACATGACAAATAAAAATACTAAACAGCATCAAATCAAATTTGACTTTAATGTACTGCAGTGTGAAAATGTTACAAAATATGGCCAACTTCAAAAACAGAAATAAGTTCTTTGTGCACAAAAATCCCACACATAACAAAAACATATGACTTTTATCCCCCCACACTTATTATTAGGATACACTGTGAGAAAACCAAAGGGAAATACACACACACACACAAAGTGGGCACAGATGCATTGCATACACAAACACAGTGCACATAAATGTAAAAAGATTGGTTTACAAGCTGTGGCTTAGTGTAAGGTGTATTGTAAAATCCATTCAATGGGAGGAAATGAGAGTCATCAATATTATATATTGGGTTTTTCTATTTGGTGTGTCTCTCTGTGTGCGCGTGTGCACATCTTGTCTCATATTGATTCAGACTCCAGGCAACAAACCAGTCAGCTAACATGCTTCTGAATAAAATAAATCTGGCCTTAGAGGCAAAGGCTCCTGACACAGAGCTGTCATATCCCCTTACTCTCTGTCTCACACACAAGAGCGCGCATGCATGCATGCACGCACACACAAACACACACGCACACACACACACATACACAGCAATTTTCATCTACCCATCGGTGCGATTGCGGTGGCACAACTGAATGATTAATCACACCTGAGTTGAGGTGCTTGTGTGTGAGACACAGAAAGAGAGCAAGAGCAGATGAGATCAGACGACGAAGACAGAGAAAGATGTGTGTGTTCTGTCTCAACCCGTCACGGCCCCTCTGACAGAAAAGCGACACAGACACCCTCACAAACCTCCATTCCTTAAACAAACATGTGAAAACCTTTGGGCCAGGTTGTGCTACAGGCACCGTGTTGCTTTTTTCTGAAAGCAGTGATGTGCAAGTTTTGGACAAGATGCTGCTGATGGTAAGTGTTTGCACTTGTAGCTATCTCACTGTTCTCACCGACAGGAGAATATCCTGAAAACATCTGAGCAAATCTTTGGTACAGATACTGGTTACAATACATCAGTTTGTTATTAAACTCCTGGCATGACAGTTCAGCTACATCAAAACTGTCAGTTTATCCACATATATATATATATATATATATATATATATATATATATATATAATTACAATTACAAAACTGTCTAAGGATTTACTTTTTTTTTTGAGCGTTTGAATACCATTACGCACATGGAATAAAAACTACATGAATGCAATTTGATGTAACATAGTGAAACAAGCTGAGTTTTGTCAAATTTCCGAGACTAATCTGCCTCCAGGTGGCCTCAGACTTTATCTTTTATTTTTATTTATTTATTTTTTGCTAGAAAAACATCTTGTTACCTTTATTAATTACGTGTAGTTGTAGTAGTAGGCCTCAGTGTGCGGGCTGTGTGATCCAGTGCTATGTTTGCATGTATATGTAGCGCACAGAAACAAACACACACCAGAGGTATGAGGAGATCACAGGTGCACACACACTGCTGTGGGCTACACAAGGTCGCACACACACACACACCGATGCACACCCTCCTAGTGGTGTTAATGGGTAACAGCGCACCAAATGACAAAATTACTCTCTCTCTCCTTATCCACTCTGTGTGGATAAGAAAATCCATTCTCCATAATGGCTGTGACTGTGAGGACAGTCCCATACAATTACTCTGTGTCTAATAGCCAAGCTTGGGGTGACAGAAGTCATTTAGAGTCCCTGACATTGTTATTATATTCCTAATGAATATGCTTGGCCTACATACTGAAGAGCCTCAGTTGTGGATGCCTTTTTAGAAAGCACCTTCTGTTCCTGCTTTTCTTTTCCTTTGATACAAAGACAAGGCCTGTACAGTGTACAGTAAGAAGCCCTCATTAGCGGTGCTTGCGGCATAAAAGGAGCTTTCATGCCACTGCTTGCTAACTGCCCTGACAACCGCCTCTGTGCAAGAGCGTTCCCCAAGAGGGTGAAGCACTTTTAAAAACAGCTGCTGCCACTACAATAAGCACAATAGGCCAAAACATCTATATCTGTTGTTTCTTTCGCTTATTGGGCACAGACATGATGAATCTCAACACTACCTGAGCACATTTTACTGAACATGAGCCCATCCTTGCTTGTGAACCTTTCGAGGATACTATAATCATGATGCTATCACCTGTTCCCAATTAACCTGTGAAATGCTCCAATCAGGTGCTCCAAAGTATGCTGTGCTTTGTCGTTCTGCACAGTTGCTTGAGTTTCCAAATTATTTTTTCTTTTAAGAGTCATTGGCTGATTTTGTTTTAAAAAATACAGGCAATACATTTTATTTCTACAATAAACTCTTTGACTTTTCGTGACAGTTGTTCGGAAATATTTTCAGCTCTCATTTGCAGTTAAATATTAAAACTAGAGATTAGAGCTTCCTGCGGAACCAGCGTTCTCCTAAGCCTTTCTATTTCGAATGATTCACTAAGTGACTCACCCCAAAGCTTAACAGGCCTGGAGATGGAGCTGCACCAAAGGGCCTATGATGTGACTCACACTCAGCCCCAGTAGGTCTACTCTTAGAGCTGCGTCTTTCACAGCACCAAAAATGCTTTTCTTCAAATAAAAACATTAATTACAGAGGTTTACAAAAACAAGAAGCATATTGTACAGCCTGGAAAAGAACAGGCTGAGGAATTTTAGGTAATCCCAAAAACAGATTGCCTTGAAAAATACATGAATAAAGCAAAAGAAATTACATCCTCTTCTCCTTGTTCATCATCATTACTCTCTTCTCTCCCCATCCCTCTCTGTTTTCAGCTCTCCTCTCTCCAGTTTGAGCAACCTTGCTATACGTAGCTGTGGCCCATCCTGACCCCGATGCTTCATGGACTCCATGGAGAGATTTCTTCGCATGTTTGTATACATTGTGTGTGCATGACAGGAGCAGAGAATAGAACGATTACATAAAATGAATGCTATAGGGATCAAATGCTCACTGGAGTAAACCCAGGACACTTTTAATATATATTCTGCACATGAGAAAGAGAAAAAATACTTCAGGGATAAAGTTAAAGACAAATGAAGATCTTAATGAAAACTTTTTTGTTTTAATTTCTCCAGGATAATGCAGTCAATATCAACACTGCTTTAGAGGGAACCTGAAGTGCACACACATAAAGAGAACACTCACACATTCCAATTTGTCATCCTGTAACTGTAATGAAATAAATGGGTTCTACGATTTACTGAACTCATTCTTCTTTCCCTTTAGGGTAATTTTTTATTTTTCACAAAATTTTTCTAGTTTAAAATGAAGCATGATATCTTTAAGCCATCTGGAGTAGACTCTTTCTTTTAAACAGGTTAAACAGGATAAGACGTCCACCTAAGCAGTAAAGATGATTACAGCAAAAATAAATCTTGACCAGGCAGTATTGTTAGGTTTTTCTCTAAAAATGACAGCCAGGGGATTTGGCCCAAAAAGTCCTAAGTCTGGGTAAATTTTAGCTAATATGGCTTTTGTAAAGTGAATACAATGTACATCTTAAATTGTGTTACCTTGTGTTACTTGTGTCTGCACGCATGTTCTTATTCACAAATTGAATTCCAAGTTTAGGCCTGGTCATTGCCTAATTCTAACTGTACTGACCCACGGTGACAGCTGAGAAACACCCTGAAAGAACTTAGTAGAAGAAATAAAGAACTAATTCTGGTTGGGGATCTAAATATTAACTGGGCTTAGAAGTCAAATAAGACAAAGCTTAAGGACATAAGTCAGTTTGACCTCAGCAAAGTAATCCCAGGCCCCACTAGAATCACCTCATCGTTTCAAACTCAGAGTTAGCTAATATTCAACAATAAACCAGAGGGAATAACCAGTACATTTAAACAACTTTGCCTGGAGTGAGAGCTTGTCAACAGACAATCTACTGGCTGCTTTGAAGTCCTGAGTCAGCCGTCAGTGTAGAACCGTCTACTGGACACCACATATAAATTGCTGCTTGGCACAAACACCTGGTCAGTTAAGTTGCTTCTGATTTTCCTTTGGTTCTTCTAACATCCAAAGAACACACATTAGTAATAAAGACATGACATTTAGTTTAGAGAGGTGGGTCTAATGAAAAATACTATACAGGTGCTATATGTGTCAAGAGTTCTTAAAATTTAAACTATACAGGGGACCAAAAGTCTGAATATTTTAGCTTCTGTTGCTTCAGTGTTCACTATCCTTTTTAAATTTCTATACTTCATGAAAATACTAATTTAGTGGAATATGCCTTTCGGATTGAAATACAACTAATATGATCAATTAGAGATGATAAAGACATAATGACTCTGAGGGTTCAGAAAACGAGGCAATCCTTTGAGAGAAAGGGTTTGGTCCACTACTCTTGTTTATGCCAGTGTGTCACCTCAGGTCCCTATATCAAGGGGTTTGGATATTCATGAAGTCACAAGGCAGCCTTAGACAGCAGCCAGTGTCTGTTCCATCTTGGCTGTCAATAATGGTTTGTTAACCTCAAGCGTACTGTACGTCAGCAGCTTCCCTGTGCCTCAGGGGTGTACAGGCTGTAGCACAGATCTCAGTTTGCACCCAGTGTCAACTTACAAACAATCACAAGAAATCATCTTGTCTGATGCAATAAACGGCTGCCATCCAGCAAATTTGCAATGAAGGAGACAAAAGAATAAGACAAAAGACAAAAAAATAAAATAAAACAACACGATGAGCTGACCAGCAAACTAATATTTCAAGTTAACTATATGTTTCGCTCAGGACATCGATCTGGAAAAGTTGGCGTGACATGAAAACGTGGCGGATAGCATCCCCCCTCAAACCACCTACTGGCTATTCAAGTGATGTCAAAAACTACCATTAATCTGCACCAGTCACGAGGATAAAAAGGATCTGAAGGCTGAAGAGATGGCAGATGGATGGGTAAACCCAAAAGACAAATTTATTGCATTCGGTGTAGCTTTGCTGGATAAAATATTTTGTACCCACAGTTAGCTGTAACATGGTAATCACTTCTAGATAATTGCCATGAAATGTCCCTTTCTCTTGCTAATTCAAACACAAGATGAAGAGCTGTCCATTAGAGAAACAAGTCGAGGAAATTTAAAATGTTGCTTTGGCACAAACACAAAAATTAATTTGGGACACTTCAACTTGCCTAAATTAATTTTGCCTCGTGAGTCAGCCATCAGTGTTGAATGGTCTGTTGAACACCAAATGGAAATTGCTGCTTGTCACAAACACCTGGTCAATTAAGTTGCTTCTGATTTTCCTTTTGTTCTTCTAACATCTGAACAAGACTGATTTTATTGTCAGTAGATTTCCCTGAATGAGCGCATAAATAAACAAAAGTTAAAAACTGTTTGGTGAGAGGAACAGATAAGGGACTCGACTGGAATGTCTAATATGTAACTGAAGTTGTACATGTATGCTGTGAAACAAATGAATGAATTAATCCTATCCAGATAACAATATCATTTTGAAATGGTGGAAGGCACGGAGAAGCCAATATGCAGAAACATGTAGGCTATGGTTATACTGAAAATGATTAAAATCACAGTCACATCAATAAATGTAAGAATATGAGAGAGATAAAAATTAATAAACCTCTCATGAAAATTCCATGAGAAGACAGTTCTGACTTTACTTTTGAGGAATATTAAAAGTTCACCTTGAGTGTACAAACTTGTCTCAGTTGCCTTGAGACATCCTTGATTTCAACTCATTTCTTCCACATGTTCATTCATGAGCGACAAAAAAGTATTGGGTAAAATTAATAACCAAAAATACTTAGTTGATACTTGGTATTTTACTGGTGTAGCCAATGAAAGAGAAAGTGTCAGAATTGCTATCTTGTAGCTGTTTATCCTCTTTGTGCTCTGTCTGTTTTCCTTCTATCCAGAGTCATTCAGTGGTTTTGGTTTGAGTTCATTCACCTGTCCAATGTGGGGCAGAGCGGTCCTCTTCGCCTATCAGCCACTTACCTGCACACCCGGTTCTCATCACATCCAATCACCTCATCAGACTGCTGCTGTGATTTAAGGACCAACTCTCCCATTCTACCCTCACCAGATTATGCCGTCTACTCGGCGGTACCTAGTCAGGTTCACTCTTGCTTTTGTGCTTAGTGTTTGAATGCAAGATCTATCTTCTGTCTCTCTGTTCAGGTTGATTTGCTTGCCTCTGGCATTGTACTTTGGATAGATATTTGGATTTGGATTCATGGTGTTTTCTAGATTTCAGTGTGTAGTTTTTTTGTATGAAACAAAGTTAAGACTTCATTACACTAGTTCCGTCTGCTTGTTTGGAGTCCTCTTTTGTTCAAAAACCTAACAAAAGGCGCTTTTGTGACTCCAGCTAAAGCAGGATTGTAATAATTATAAAATGAAACCCCGGAAAACACACAAATAATCATAACTAAATTAACAAGAATTCAAGTGAAAAAACATCCCAAGGTGTGATTTTGAGTTTAACCTTAAAAACCTCATCTAACCTGCAAAATCAGGACTGTGTATGTGTGATTTGATCGGATTTGATGAACTCTCATCGGGGAACCCACCAGTTGTCATCAGATTGTGTTTTAAATATGATTTGCTTCTGTGTGCACCAATCAGGAATTAAAGTTTTTGCTGAACATTTTTGTGCTTTTATTACAGACAGAAAAGAGATGAGAGGAGATAAGGCAGGTTCTCTGCTGTTTTTAGCAATGAGAATCTCAACTGTACTGCGACTACATATACAAGATAAACTTCTCATGCTCATAATTGAATTTCTTTGTAAAAATATTTTGTGGTCAGACTTATTACGTAAAACCAATGCATTACATACAGTGACTCTCAGAGTTAAGTACAGGAGACCAGGTGCTACATTTTCTGACACATTCATTTTAATACACACTTTCAGTCAAGCGCTAAATAACAATTTATGTATAGATTATTGATGTGTATTTTGAATGTCAGAAATGCACTTGGCAGATAGACTGACAAAGAGAGGCAAACAGTGCGTGTAAGCTGAGGTTAGAGTTAGGTTAAGGTAAGGGTTAGGATTAGACAAGTTATGTTTGTTGTTTTGGTTGGATGGTGGTTAAGTCTCCAGGAAATCAATGTCCATGGCTATGTGTGTTTGTGGGTGTGTGTGTGTGTGTTGAAGTCAGTGGGCTTTCCCAATTTCAGTGAGTATACAGGTTGAATGGTGTCAAACGATTGGTCACTGCCTGCCATCCCCTGAACACAGGTTCACAAACAGCACACTCACACCTTGAGGTCTGAGCTTCACAGTGTAGACTACTCAATTTCTTTCTGGCCAACTTGTCACTCTGTGCTCTGCACTGCATGCCACTGGTTCTGCACTGCATGCCACTGGTCTGTCCCCCTGCACGAGAGAAGAGGAATTGTTTAGGCTTCCTTCAGCTTGTCAAACGCCTCTTCAACGCCAAAGCCTGCACAGTGGTTTCCTGCAGTCCCAGACGACAGCTGGCCTCTTTCCAGTTCCAGGCTAAACCGTAGGGAATCCAATAGCAGTAGGAAAGCACCAAGATGGAGCCGTGAGAGCTCAGCAGTGCCCATCAACCTCAAACCCATCTGTGAGCTTAGATGAAGAAGCTCCCTGTAATGTGAAAAAGAAACATGCTTCACTGTGAAGGGCAACATTTACATTCACTAAGCATTGTCATTGGGATTCTTATTAGGTTTTCAGCACCACATCAGGGAGAAAAATAAAAACATTTGTCTGGGAAAAACCGACACTAATTGCTCCAGTTTGGTGTCAGAATTTTGTGACTTTCTTTTATGTGACACATTTGTAGAAAATCATGATTTCCTGACAAACCACTGTGAAATCTTTACCGTTTACAGCCACTATGGAAATACTGGAAATACCATGACAGGAATACAAACTCTTGATAATAAACACCTAGACAGGCACAGTCAGTGTTATGGTTTGGCTTAGTATGTTTTCTGTTGTGCTTTTCTTTTTGTGCTCTCTCTCTTTCCTTTTCCATTTTCTGTTCCTTCTGCAGAGCCTGTGTGTGGCAGGGGGTGTGGCTGGCTCCTCCTGTTGGCAGCTGAGGCACACCTGAGTTCTATCAGCCTATTCACTCCACTTTATAAGCCTGGCCTTCATTCCTGCTTGCTGCCAGATTATTCTATGCTCTGTCTCTGCATGCTGTTCACCTGTTACCTGAATCAAGATTCTCCTGCTGAAGATTTCTTCCTGTCAGCCAGCTCCCTGCCTCCTCAGCCTGCTTTTGTTTTTGTATTTAGTTTGTGGAGTGATTAAAAGAACCTTTTGTTCCCACTCACCAGTCTATATGTCTCTGCTTTAGGGTCCTAGTCTTAAACGAACTCAACAGTCTGGAAGCTATTGTGAGAGCTTCAAGCTTTGACTTGAATGTATTCTTGAGATAATGCTGCAAATGTTGCATTGCACAGGACCTATTGGGATCAATAGTTCCTTCAAGCAACAACACCGCAGTGCATACCAGAAAAGGTCTCTGCAGGAACTGGAGTCCACCTTTTCACTGACTCCTTTAAATAAGATCAAACAATCTCTAGTATACACTGTATTTGAATAAGTTCTTTTAAATTGCAGGAAATTTCCTCTTATCTTCTGGAGCATAATGAATAGTACGCCCCCCACCTTCTCTGGTTCTGCCATTTATCTCAAAAAGTAGGATAATGATAAAAGGTCTTTGCATTCACACCAAGGGCTGTGCTGAGAACAGTGTTGTTAGAAAACTCTTGCTAAGAAGTACTGCCCTCTGTGTAGCTCTGAGGGAAATACTTTATATGAGAAACAAAATTTTAGTTCATCATGGAGTTGTGGGTAACTTGTAGATATGATGCTGTCCATCAGATAGTGTCCATGTCCAGTGAACAAAAACACTTGTACCTGTTCTTCCATGAAAGTGCTCTTTAATGACTGCTTTTTTGTTGTTTGAATAATGTGTGTGATGGCTGTCTCAAATGTGAAATGAAACTATGCTGATCCGAATAATGTTATTAAACCAATCAATGTTCATATCATCAGTAAGCTGGTACCCTGACCTCCCACACTGCTCATTAGCCAGCAACACCACTTCTATCAGTAAAAGCTGGCAACATGTCAACAAATGTTTGTACAGTTGCAAAACATAAAGCAACTGCTCTCAAACTGTACAAACTGCTCAGTGACTCTGGCACACAATGAGTGTGTAAAGCTGCCATTAGTCTAAGTGATTGATACTGTTTGTGTACAGTAATTATTCTTACATCCTAAAATGAATGTAATTTATTGGTGTTAAAGTGCTACTCTTAGTGCCTTTTAAATCTATTTACAGCCAACGGTGTTTAATTCTTGGCAGTGTGCTCGACAGAAGCACAATAGGTGAACAAAGAGGCAAATGGCTCGATGAAGCCTCTCAACCTGACTCATTAAATCATAGCAGAGGTGCTCTTGTCATGTCAAGACTCGCCATCAAATAACCCTGCAGACCATTCCAGATATCGACCAGTATGTATTTATTTATTTTAAAGGAGTATGCTGTCCTCTGGCTAGCTAATGCTTTTCTGAACTTATTCTTGGGTCTCTCTCATCTGCTTCTTATGTTTTCCTTGAACGGTGCAGCAGGCATTCAGTTAAGCAGCCCACTCTGAGGATGCACTGAGATTTACTGGTCCACATGGCCGAATCATGGAGGGAGGTAGAGATAGGAAGAATGTCAACTGACAGGAACACACACACACACACACAGATAGTTCCAGAATCTGCCTCAAACACACGCAATATTTCCTTTTCCTTGTTTCTCTCACAAACACAATCACACTCTGTGCTTATCACAGTGCATTCACATACACCCACGCACGTGAACCGATTCTGTTCTGTGCTAATATTCTAATCTGCATGCGCCAGCAGCAATTTACCTTAATGTTACCAGAAAGATTTTTTTTTCCTTTCCAGGTGCAAAGACTCACACATTCAAATCTCAGGACAGATGTACACGCGTGACACATGAATAAAGTGCCTCGTGAGCATGTGTGCCCTTTGAAGTAATCCATTCTCCAATGCAGAGTATTTTTAATTAGTTGTGAAAGCCTGCCTACAGAGTTGGGGGTCTCTGGGTGTTCGTCAATTTACAGCACAGACAATGACATTAAACAAAGCCTCAATATCGCACACACACACACACACAAACACACACTCACTCACTCACACACACAGGTCCCTATTGACTGATGCACAGGACATTCAATGCATGCGTACATACACACACACGAGAAAATATTTGCAAACACATCACAGTTACACACAAATGCTGCAAACGTACAAACTCACACACACACAAACCACTAAATGCTGGTAATAAAAGACCCTATACAAGAGCTTTGTCTTAAGGTGAGTCCAGTTTCTCATCAGTGATTCCCACTGGTCCCTTGTTCCAGTATCTGGAAGTGTGTGTGTGTGTGTGTTGTCTTAGTTGGATGCATTTGCACTGGTCTGTATTGAGTTACTGACATAATAAAACATTCCTTGTTTGTCATTTGGGAGCTGGAGGCACTCATCACTGCTCATCCTCCTCATTTTATTAAGGGATTTGTAACCATCTGTGCAAAATATCTGTTTGCCAACGCTGGTTTGTAATACCAACAAGGACACATAAAACTGGGGTTTCAAGAAAACAAATTTTGACTTCAGGGCTCCACTGTATACATGATGAGTAAACCAGATGTCTTTTTCCGTTATTATGACATTTGTTATACCCTGTTCTCAATGGGTGTTGCCCCCATTAATGTGTACTTAGATGTTCAGGCAGTTTAACACTCCCCTAAACAGGAACTGAGGAAGAGGTCAGTTTGGCGGGCTTACTGAGGGAACTGTGAGAACCTGTGGATAGAGAAAAATATTTTTGAGGATACTGTGCAAGTATAAGCTTTGTAGGACTTGAAACTGTGATTTCATCGGATGACATACAAATGCTTAACGTGTATCCAGAAAGAAAGGCCACTTCAAGAAACCCTAAACAGATAACACCAACACAGACAGCAACATGATGCATGCAACAAAAAGAGAAACAATGTATGTGATTTTTCCTGCTTTTTATAAGTTTGTTTTGTTTCAAATTTTCAGTCTCATGTAATAATGAGTCCTGCAGAGGAGGGTCCTGTATCACTTTTAGAGGTGTTTTGAGTTAATTTAGTGTGGCTACACTACCAATTGCCTCAACCCCATAAAACCAGTCATTGCTTTAAAGTCTGGGGACACACTTTTGTTTGCTTCTTTAACGTTTTGTTTCTTCCTACAGACAAATCTGATTGCTGCTTCACATTCCAGTAACCATTACTGCTTGTTATTGCTTGTTACTGACATGCAGGTTGCATGAAGCCTGTGCAACGTTAACACCCTGTACTTACCTGAGCAAAACATATGGAAACGCAGCCTCATGTCACCCAATCAGCAATAATGTAACACTTCAAAGAAAAAAAAAAAGAAAAAACACTTGACATTCAGATCGAGTTTACACTTTCAAGTTTAGCTTCAAAACTTTTCAGACTTTAACAGAGATCTCACCTTGTGTGTGTGTGTATGTGTGTGTATGTCTGTATACGCTCACTGCCCCATGCTGTCAGTTCCAGGCCTGTTATTTCAGTGGCCATTAGAGAAATGGCGACCACTTATACAGCAACGCATACACTTTCACACCAGGAGAGGCAGACACACACACACACACATTAGAGCAACACCTACGCATGAGTTCACACACTCAGTAGGAACTAAATGTTGTGCATTTGCTTCCTGTAGCTGAAGGCCTCTCCTGCAGTATGGCAGCTTGCTGGTTTTCCACTGTCCTATGACTTGTAGGTGACCAATTTGCGCAGAAGGAAAACACAGCAAATTTAAAGGCCTCGATTCAGACATCAGATACTGATGGTGAGGGAGAACGTCTCCTTTATTATGCAACACGAGACAATGATTTGCTGTCAGTCTCAGATTATCGCTTAAAGCTTACTCTTTCAATCAATTTAACTTTTTTTGGTTAAATTATTGGTTCGGTCTGTCTGTTTGACTGACAGCTTTATTGATGGCTGAGATAGCATTTGTTTTGCACTCTATCAAATGGTAAAAGGTGAGTGATTTCCACACCTAAACAAAAAACTGATGATGGATGTGCTGGAGGGAAGTTGGTCCACACACAGTGAAGAGAGTTTGCAGCGTTTTGTACAACCCACTTAAAAATGTTTTTCTTCTTCTTCTTCTTTTCCAACAGATCCACTGCACTAAAAGCTGAATATGTTTATGCGTTATTGTGTTCATCATATTGTAGTAAACAAAAGGATTCGAGGATAACCTCAGACACAAAGACAATACATTCACCAAAGGCAAGCTTTTAACGTGAAACATGACCGCTTTGAATTATCAAAAATCACTATGATGTGCATAGCTTTAAATTCTGACAGCTAAAAATGAACACATTTCAACTGAAATGCCTCATGATCACCTTGGCAGATTTCTGTCCCTAATAGCTTGCTTGTTGATCACTATGATGAGATGCTACAAAAGCTGGTAACAGAGAAGTAGAAAAATATGTAACAGTGCGGAAAAGGATGAGAATAATAATTTGAAGATTGTGCTTTTTTTAATCTTTCAGGTTGATTTGTATATTTGACTGCATATATGGTTAATAAGGAAAGCTGAGTTTGCATTTAGTCATTCAAGCCGAAAATCAGCAAACAAAGTAACAGGACTGCAGTCTGAGCAGGAAATCGCAGTACTTTTTTACCCAGGATGGATGTTTCTGACCTTGTCTTTTTCTTTGCCCTTTTATTTTTCTGTGTGCCACAGTGTTTCAGTAACCGTTTGAACTTATGGTCAGGAGTCACAAACTGCTCTGAAGCAGACCAATTTCTCTCTGAAAGAGAGATTTGTCTCCCTCCTGTACTCCAACTCATTCTACTCTTTGTCCTTGCAGCATTTTTTTTTTTTCCAATACCAATTTCACAAATTACTTTTTATATTCAGGGGAAAATTGTGTGTTTACCAAACAGCACTGACACAATGAAGACAGTTTATGTATTTTCTCCTATTTGGTCAGAGCCATTAGCAAACTTATTTTCTTTAGCTGATTTCTCGTCATGGATAACTAATTATATGCAAACTAATATCCAGATTCAACCTGACTTCATTTTAGCAACAAGATTTCATCAATTTATGAATTTATTAAGGGCGGCACGGTGGTGCAGTGGTTAGCACTGTCGCCTCATAGCAAGAGGGTTCCAGGTTCGAATCCCGGTCTGGGCCCTTCTATGTGGAGTTTGCATGTTCTCCCTGTGCCTGCGTGGGTTTTATTCCTCCCACAATCCTAAAAACATGCACATTAGGTTAATTGGCTACTCTACATTGCCCCTAGGTGTGAGTGTGAGAGTGTGTGGTTGTTTGTCTTTGTGTGTTGGCCCTGCGGTTGACTGGCGACCAGTCCAGGGTGTACCCCGCCTCTCGCCCGTAGTCAGCTGGGATAGGCTCCAGCTCCCCCGCGACCCTGACGGATAAGCGGTATAGAAAATGGATGGATGGATTCATTAAGCCCCACCCCATTAGTTCCAGTTGTTACATTTTTCAATTGTTACACCTTTTGGTATAGCAGTGCAGATTATAATTAGAATGGGGGCATATTCACCAAACCACATTCTCAGAAAACTTCAAAACAGCGGGATTTTTGCTGTTGCTAGCTAGCTCATTAAGCCGACATAAGCTTCATGAGTTGGCTGAAAATGCCGTTTTTGGTTGACTTTCTCTTGTTTCTGATCGGTATGAAAATGACAACGTTCTAAACAGATCAAAAATAAAAATGTGATGGTTGTACATGCAGTATTGTGCTATTTAAAACCACAAATAAAACCCTACTTCATAAAAACTTTTCTGCATCTGCTAAAAATGATGTCCGACAACGCAAACAGAGCTGTCAGACAAATGCTCTCTGAGCGAAATATTGTCTCTCTTTTGGCTACAGAAAGGGCACTTCTCTTCTACAGCTGCATTAAAAACAGAGATAAAGGAGTTTGTACCACATTGCCATATAGGATTATTCACTGTAGGTCAGCATGTTTCCTTGCTGGTTTGAAGTCAGGATCCGGGTCCAAATAAGACCTCCACAGGGTGTCACTGCACCCATTCAGTTTACTCTGATTCAAAATTGCTACCTGTTAGTCTTCCCTGAGGCATTCTTCAAAGAAGCACCCATGGGGTCAACAGTCTCAGGCAAAGCACCAGAACAGTCTTTACAGTCAGTAAACTGCCTCCTGGCAGAAAACGGGTCAACGGGTTATTTTTCTGGTGTTTGAGTAACTGATTTATGACTCATGTAAATCTTGTTCCCTGCCAGCTCCACCACACACCCCACAGTGGAAACTGATGCAGCTTGGACAGAGTTCGTCTACCCCAGCTGGGACAATCCAAAAAGTCTTCCAAACGTTGTGCTCTCCTGGAAAAGCCAGTATAGTCAGTCTGCTCCTGCCTCTGCTTTCTCAGCAAAGTCCACAATGAAAAAAACAGACATATTAAAGGCCAGCAGAGTTGCAAAACTCAGCTTCTTGGAGTCTATCAGAAACAGAAATAAACCCAGTGCCAGTGGTAAGCATTCCAGACAGAGACCAGCCCTGTCTGAAAGCTGTAGGGAACTTTCAGGCCTCAATTGATTTTAAGAACACTCACAAAGAACATGATACAGAACCTGGATGTTGGCTGTGAAACCCTGTCACTGATCAGCCAGCACAGGTCTGGGTTTTATTAGTTCACTCTTTAACAGAATTCGATATTGTCTGACTGCATATTTCTGCTCCTGTTTCACAGAGAGTGAACAGACTTTCTCTGAGCTGATGTCCTACAAGTCTGTATCCTTACTGTCATGCACTTTTGTTTTGCTTCAGCATTCAGTATATTTGTGTTCAAGTTTTCTAGCAGTAGCAGTGTTAAAAATGTAAATTAAATTAAATTAAAGTTAGTGTAAAATGTTTTAAACAACTACTAAATTTAAATCATCCTGCCAATTCAAAGTAATGCAAACTGACTTCCAGCATCCCTGTTGGCAAGTGGAAGGCTGAATCTCCAGTCCTGAGTTTGAAGTATGAAGTGACCCTGGCCTTTGAAGTAACACTGGACTAGGCTACTGCATACAGTAAGCCTGTTAAGCCATGGTGCTATTTGCAGCTTAAATTAGAGTAAAATTGAGTAAACGCACATTTTAATCACTTCCTTACACTTTTGTAATTATATATTTGGTTCTGGATAAGCTAACCACCATTCAAACTCTATGGAATTTTGCTCTTGCTACTGTTCTATGCATGTTACTAGCCAAAGGTCAAATTCTGTTACTTAGACTCAAAAGTAAGTGTTTTACTGGGAAATAATAATGCTAGTCATTATATAACCCATGCTGACTCATGTCTTTGAAAGGTAAAGACAAAACTACCTTAAGCTTCACTTGAAATGAGATCAAAACAGCTGAGATCTTCCTAGACAGAAATATCACATTGATGATTGATCTAGGTGTGTGTGTGTGTGTGTGTGTGTGTGTGTGTGTGTGTGTTCATTGTGTTTCTCAGAGTAAGTTTCACTGGTTTTGTAGTGCAGTTTTTGTGTATGTGCTTGTGCATGTGAATTACATCCTTATCTTGTCCCAACAATAACCATGTCTCCAGCAAGACCTCTCATTCCCACTGTAGGGAAATAGGATTAGTGTACACACACTGACTATTTCTGGCAAGAGTCAAGACACGCACACACACACACACACACACGCATGCACTCATGCAACCATACACACACAGTCATGTTTCCATCACTTCTGGGGACATTTCATAGACTTCCTTTAATTTCCTGGAGGCTTAACCACCACCTAACCATAACAATAAACATTACTTGTCTAATCCTAACCCTGACCTTAACCAAACCCTAACATCAAACTAACCTTAAAGCAACTCTTCACCCTAATATTTAATGATTTACATTGTGGGAAACGATTTTTGTCCCCACAACTACAGAAATATGTCCACACACACACACACACACATACACACACACACACAGAGGGAGAGAGCAGCCTGAGGCAAATATTGCTGAGGTCAAAGTTCACAGCAGGATGTGACTATTAATATTTTTCATTCTTAAAGTAGCAGTACTGATAGCATGGTGCTCTGATGTCAATAAACAGGTACAGCCATTTAACCTTTGGACACGGACATGTTCTATACGTGAGATATTAGCTCGTTTGCTCCTGCTCTGTCTCTGTCTCATATATGAGATGCAAATTCCTCAAAAGATTAATAATAGCACATGATGCAACGTTTTGTGTAGGTGTGAGGCTGAGCAGAAACCACTGATTACCTCGGAGGCTAGCGCTGCAATAAATCCTCTGACAGCTGCTTTTAAATGTATCAGCAGCCCGATGAGACAGCAGGAGCCTTCACAAGAGGAAAGTGGGCATGTGACCCGAAGGGTTCAAGTGTTAGGCCTGATAGGAAAATGTGGGAGTGGAGATGGCACGGCAATGGTGTTTCCTCTCATAACTGGTACTGCTGAAAGGTCCTTCAGCCACATATTCACATATAATTCCAATTGAGGTGTTCAGTGGCTAAAAGTGGCCGGCCGAGTCAACTCTGTTTGGTCAAATAAAGGAGTAAACAAAAAATTTTAAAATGTCTTCACTCTTAACATGTTGATAGTTAGTCAACAGTTCAAAATGATTTACTTTTATCCAATGATATCTTATTTGAATGAAAAGTGTACAGATTTGGTATCCTTATTCTGAACCTGGTTGGGAACCTCATAATATCATGTGTCACGTATCAACCTAACCAGTTTAAGAACTACTACACAAAAAGCCATCTCACCTGATGTTAATGTCTATTAATGGCCTCTGAATTGAATTTTCACAAAATCTAAAACAATAATCAAATGTTATGATATATCACATATGCTGCATGTGATAGAAGATTTTATCCAAATATCAGACATTCCTGCTTATTTTTTTTTTGTTTGTTTGTTTTGGTTTGTTTTTTACGTTGGAGTGAATTGTACTTATACCTTTTCATGTGAAAAAGTATTTGTTTCTGTAGACCTGCTCTCATCCTCCTTTTTTACGTCTGACTTAGGAATGAGTCAGAAATGAAGTGGTGCTGTGTTTTACTATAGCTCAGCACAGCATCTGTTGAATGTGATGCAGACTTTTGTTTTAGAATTAAGATTTCTATGCTGTTTTATGAGCAAATTCACCTTTTTCCAATAAGCTTTGTTGAGTGTGCAAGAACAGTATAACAAATAATTTCCCCTCCTCAAGGGTGACTTAGAATTATAACATTAGTGGTGTAACAGTACATCAGTTACAAAATGCAACTTTCTTAACACACTTTAATGAATAATCTTCCTCCAGCCACTGCATGTCTTTGTTTTTATAAAAGCTAAATAGGTGTTGATTATTACAAACTGAGATATAGGAAGTGCAGACATTTGGGTCCTATATGGCACACCAACATATGCTGAAGAATGGCCACAGAAATAGTGTGATGTGTATTCTGGAGTAAGATCTGACCAAAAACCTTCCTGATATGTCTGATTTGTGGTGGTAAAGGATGACAGATAACTACTGTATTATGCTTGAGCTGTATATTTAGAGAAAGTAAAATCACAGTCCTTCATTTAAAACTGAAAGTGAAAAGGAAAAAGAAAAAAAAAATATGGACAGCCTGCAGACATAAGACATGCCTGCTCTGCAGCCAATATTGGAGTTTTTTCATTGACAGATATGAAATTCCAGTTGTGCCCTGCACTGATTGCCAAACAAGCATCAACAGACAACATCCTGTTGGATCAATTACTATATGAAGAGCTGCAGATAGTTAGACCCCATCCAAATCATAGATCCTTACAGCTTAGCAAAGCTTGCTTCCTTGTTTTGCTGACTGAATGCCCTTTTCAATTCAATCACATATATTCATCATGTTTGTAGCACAGGACAGAGAGCTTTCATCATGGTTTGTGAAATACAGGAAGCCTGACTGTATGTTGTGAATAGAAATTAGAACAGAAATTTAGAAACCATTGTTTATGTTTTTTTCTCCAGTCGCATTAAGTGGATACATCATTTTTACATATGCCATTTAAAAATGGTTGCTTATCAGTAACCATGTAGACAACAAAAACAACTATGAGTTAGACAAGGATTTTGTTCAACACAGGATAAAAACCCCAATCATCTACATATTGCTTGTTTCAGCTTGTGCTATACCCTCATGTAATCCTTTATTGGTAAGAAAAGTTATTTCAGTTTAGCCAAAGAACATGAATTTTTGCAATACAACTTAGTGAAGAGCAGACTCATATCATACATACATACATAGTACTAACTGCCTGTGTACTGCAACATTGCTCTGTTCATTTCCATGGATCTTCATGGATAATCCACTTGGGGAGGCTGTTAACTTCTTTCTGCAGACACGCAGCTTTATCCTCAGACTAAGCACATATTTAAGACCTCTATTACAGGGTTGTTATTTTAAAACAGGCCAGCTATGAACCTTAAAGTTCGAGAGGATGTCTGGATACAATTCATGGAGCTAAGTAAGCAGATGCAGGTGACAGCTGTTTTTTTTTAGCCATGAGAGACATACCTCAGTGTACCTCATTTCAAAATATACTAAGAATTTCAAGGGAAATCTGTAATCGTGTTGTATGTGCTATGACAGAGCTGAAAGGTGGAGCAACAGTAATTAATAGTTAGTTATGGATTCAACAAATGTGGAAATTTTGGCTTGAAAAGACTTGAATCGCTTGATTGTGAAAATTGTGAAAACTGTTTGTGACTCCCATATAACTAACTCCCACCTCTCTTCCTCTTTGCTGATCTCTTTTGTTCTCTCTGTCTTCCTTTTCTGTTTGTCTCTAATTCCTACCCCCCTCTCCTGCAAGCTATAATCCTGCCATCTAGGGATGCTCTGGACAATAAAGCTGTCAGGAGTCAATCTCGCCTGATAAACCAGCTCTTCCTGCTTTACAGCCAATGAGGGACTGCATCTATTTCATTGGATGGACTCCAGGAAGTGTTTGGATGGTGTTTTGTATATCAAATCCTGCTCTGGGAAATGGGCTTACAGTGCTCGTCATGCTTTGCCAAGAACACAGGCGTGTGCACATACACATGTAATCACAAGCACACGCATGATAAGCATGCATGCACAGAGGCAATTGCTGCACTTAGTATTTTATACCAAGTAGACGGGACATTGGGTCACTTGTGTCCAGTCGTATGACTATATAAGCCAGATGTGAAAACTACACTGACTTAATGTATAAAATAAGCAAATTCTCATCCCAGGTTGTCAGAAAACGAAACTGCTTTGTCATGCACTCTTTCCACAAGGGATGCAATTGTTGTGTATGTGACCTGCCATTCAAACCTTGACCTCTACCCCTCTTGGGACTTTCCTGCTCCTGATTGTTTCATACTGAAATTGATGGGTTTAATTTAAAGTTAGTTTATAGCCAGGCATGGCAAAAGGTTCCCTTTAGCATCTGTTGCTGCGGGACAAATAACACAGCAGAGAATCTTTAAGTGACAACTGTTTCTTTATGATCTCATGTACCAACTTTGGGTGTGTGTATGTGGGTGTGTGTGCGTGCATGAAGTCTTCATATTTTGATGTGCCTGCATACTTGAGACAGTGGTGCTGGTGTTTGTGTCTACATTGTGCACATAAGTGTGTGTGTGTGTGTGTGTGTGTGTGTGATGGATGTGTCTCATTTTCTCTGTTAGCTGCTCCTTTGGTACAGTGCATCAAAAAGCCACACAAACAAGAAAAACATATGGAGAGAACAGCAAAAAGGCAACCACAATAACATTATCCACAGCAAGAGCTATGACTGTAACAAAACAGCAAAATCATCATTAAAGCAAACAATAGAAGACTGGATGTGAAACTCACTGTTGTGTATTTTGATCATTTTAGCCATCAGCACTCAGTTGCTGTGTGTTTGCACAGAGGCAAATATTGAGGAAGTTTTAAAAAGTTCATTTTGCTATGGTTGCAATACATCATATCGTCTATCTTTGCATATGTATGTCCGGAAAAAGTTGCGTACAAGTAGACAATCCTGAGAATTAATTTCCTTTAATGATATAAAATATATAAAATAAAACTGTGAATTGTAAGGTAACCCAATGGAGATACCAAGCAAAAAGTCAGACACACTACACAATCATAGTTAAAATGATATTTTTTCTTGATATACTGGTAGAATTGTGACAATTTGTTTTTTATTTTTCAAATAGAGTGAAGTTTGTCATTACTGAGCTCCAGTTTAACTCGATGTCACACTAAATAATGAAACAAACCCTCCTCCCAGCCTGTACAGATGACAATGCTGGGTAAGTGGTTTTAATGGAAAGCCTGCATTACAAAGTAGGGGTGTGATGTTTGAAAGATATGGGTGTTGAAGTGCCTGAAAGATGACATATAGTTGTGTGATTGGGAAAGATTTTTGGTCCTTGTTCCATACCAAGGACCACAAGAAGAGTTAAGCTGGCCTCAGCTGTACTAGTTATGACTAAATCAAGTACCCCAGTTTTAGGATAGTGCTGTTGTACATCACTGAAGCACCCTTTAAAAAATCATTGACATAAATTATTTTTTTCTGACTGGTCTGATGTGATTTTTGCAAGGTAAACCCATTTTGAGGTTGCTACTCAATTGAAGATGAAGTGAAGATGGAAATAAAATCACCAGGCCGTTTCTGAATCCATCTTGCCATTTGCTGGAACACAGGCGCAAAGCTAACTGCTGAGTTTATGTTGTCAGTTCAATGAAATAAAGAAATGTATTCATTTTCAAATGTCCTGATGTGTTGATGCGAGCACAGCGTGTTACTGCTTAATGTGAATTCCAGTGTTTTGCCAAGCTATTTGTTTTTAATGTTTACATTTTCTGTGGAATATATATTTGACAGAGGTCCAGATTCCATCTTATCATAAGGTAAATTGCAAAGTCATGAAATCTTTCACTATTAAACTGATAGTTATGGCAGGCTATTTTGTACCTAAAAAGAATCAGTTTCAAAGGGAAAAAAACCCACTTTGAATTCCATACTGGAGTAATATTTACTTTAATTCACTTAGATGACAGTAATTCAAAAAGTTTTCCGAATGTGATTATATAAACTTTGAAATGACTGTAATGCCAGTCATTCTCTCAGCACAGTCAGTGATGTGCCGGAAGTGAGGATTATTAAGTTAAATCTGGCAGGTGACACTTCAGTATTCATTGTTTTAATTGTGTCCATACAAGCAGGAGAATAACCTGCATTTTTATTTACATGAGCTACAGGTATAACTCAGGTCACATTATAGTCGGAGCTCTAGCGAAAGTTAACACATGTAATCAATATCAATACGAGTATCATCCGTATCATCGCTCTCATTGGTTCTTCACTGGGACATTGTGACCTCATGTGTATGCTGATATTAAGGGGCCACCATGAACCTACCTGTATCATCTGTGAGTCAAGTTTTTCACGTACTGTATTTGATTTGCCTTTAAGTTGAAACAAAATCAGTCATCACTAGCAAATTTAGTTATTCTGTTTAATTCCAAACATTAAAAAAATAAATAAAAAAACCCAATAAATTATGTTCTAATGGAGATGGATTTTTCAGATTTAAAGCCGACCTCACTGACTTTGCAGACTGACATAGTAGCTGAGGTAAAGCAGGTTCTGCTCTCTATTTATTCTACCACAGCAGTGGAGTGATTCAACAGGGGGCACCAAACTGCTCTCACTGAGCTGTTGGTGGTTGTGATCTGGTTAAAAGCCACAATTACAGGATGCTCCTGCCTCTTTGATATAAACTCTCATCGGATTTAACCCCAGGCTAATATGCTGTGTAAAGACTCTCGTTCTTCAGCACGTCCAACAAGCTCCACAGGCTCCAGTGCTGCTGTTGTCTGGCAGAGCCTGACCTGTTACCTCTGACCCCCATGTGGAGGGCCCCTGCAGATCAGTAAAGCCCGACACTCATATTATGTTCTTTTCTGACTGCAAAACAACAGCAACAACAGGAGGGTTATGTATTCTCAACAGGGATCACTTACATGCTGTCGTGACCATTTTTAAACAAGCAGTGTGTTTTTATTTGTTTGCATATCTGATAGATGTCAGCATTAAATAAACATGTCTATCAGATGCGGAACATGCAGAAGAGACGGGACAATAAATTATTCACAGCAAACAGAAACCACCATTCAAAAATTAGATGTGAGAACGTTTTTGTTCTGGCTCTTCTCTCCTCTTTTCCTCTCTTTTTCGCTCTAATGCACTCCCTCTCTTCTGCTCTGTCTCTTTCTCTCTCAGCCCACTCTGTATCTTTGGAGTACCTGCCAAATTCTCTATGATATTTCCCTTTGAGAGGGATAAAGAGAGAGATGAGAGGGAGGGATGGATGGAGGGAGATTTGGGGAGAGAGGGAGGGCACGGAGGGACTCAGGGAAGAGGGTGATGGAGGGGGAAGAGAGAGGAAGGGAGGTTGGTGGTAGATAGGAGGGAAAGAAAGAGAAAGAGATCAAGCGAGGAAAATGGTAAATTGAGGAATGGAGAGAAATAAAGAGAGAGATGGAAGGAGGGTGCTAGTTCAGTATATCAATCATTACTTTTTATTACCTTGAAGGGATGTACTGAGAGCAGGAAGAGGAGGTCTTTGATTTAAAAATCCTTTTCCAAAAGACCAAATGGGTCTACACACACTTTTTCACTACAGCTCCTTCTCTCCCCCTCACAGACCTTGTGACTCTTTCTCACACACACATGCGTGTACTTACTCTCACATCACCAGTGTTGAAAAAAAGCAAATATCATTTTTTTGCAAATGACTATTCCAAAACAAACATAATCATCAAATAAAATAAAATAAAATAAATAAATAAATAAATCTAATTGCTTTTGTCATTTCTGCCATCATTTTCATGGAGAATGTGAAACAGAACATGACATGGGCGATATGGTTTGTGGTGGGTGGAGAGATGTGGAGAGATGTGGGCATCCAGGGCGTAGACAGAGTTGGAGGTGAGTGAACTTGGGGTGAACTCCAGCTGAGTTGTTTTTTTACGCTGCAACCTGGATGAATATTTTTCTTATAAAAATGCACTGCCTCACTCGTGCTGTACTGCATGATTTTTTCCGCTTTTGCTTACAGTTTTCATTAATCTCTTTTAAAATATTATTTTTCCTGTGTGTTACCCGTAATGTTAGTGGTTCTGAGTCCAACATTAACGTAAGCAAAGTGAGAACAGCTGATTTCACCACCGAACACTGCATCATATTACTGCACATCCTGACTGTCAGTACTAACTGGACTGGAACTGATTCTGTCTTGGTCACAATGAAGACATGATGACAAAATCAATACTGACAAAGTCCTTACCCAAAGTTAGATTGTGTGTTATAAATATTTAGAACTTGTAAGTTTTTTTTTTTTTGTAAGAGTTTTTGCAAACATGGTAGCAAATGTGCTGAGGCCTGTGGTGTTGTATGTGCATTTTACTTTTGTAATATAACCCCCTCACAGAGCATAACATTTGATGAGCATGTAAACAAATTTAAATGTTTATGTGGATCTTTTTTACGAGACAGGTGGTAGACTAACCTGATTGGAAGGTGCATAGAACATGAGACTACCCCAAGATCCCATACTATTATATCTAAGGACCATGCAAATAGTCTGGGTGGGCTATGATGTATGTGCTCTGATGGCAGATCATTTACTGACAGAACACTTTGGAGACAAACAACAATTCAGTAGCTTTCTAACATGTTGAGGTATGACACATCTGCATTGTCAGAAGACCTTGTTTGGGCAGAGATCAAACCAGGAACATGCCTACATTCATTAGAAAGTGGCCATATGTAGTAATAATCTTCACTTCACAAGTTAAGTTCTGCTCTTCTCTTTCTGTTCTCTCATTTGAGTCCCTCTCAGTGGATTTTCGGTGGTATTTCACAGGGTCTTCAGGTGCGGGTGTCCTGGTGATTTTTTAAAAAAATGTATTTGTTGTGGGCGGCACAGTGGTGCAGTGGTTAGCACTGTCGCCTCATAGCAAGAGGGTCCCAGGTTCGAATCCCGGTCTGGGCCCTTCTATGTGGAGTTTGCATGTTCTCCCTGTGCCTGCGTGGGTTTTCTCCGGGTACTCCGGCTTCCTCCCACAATCCCAAAAACATGCACATTAGGTTAACTGGCTACTCTAAATTGCCCCTAGGTGTGAGTGTGAGAGTGTGTGGTTGTTTGTCTTTGTGTGTTGGCCCTGCGATTGACTGGCGACCAGTCCAGGGTGTACCCCGCCTCTCGCCCGTAGTCAGCTGGGATAGGCTCCAGCTCCCCCGCGACCCTGATGGATAGGCAGTATAGAAAATGGAGGGATGGATGTATTTATTGTTATTCACTGACCAACAGAAAACAGAAACAGAAACACAGGTTGTGTAGATCTTTTAATATGTATCTGTGATAGCTTAACTGTTTACCTTTGGGTCCATCTGTAACATGTGATATCCCATCTTTGGCACTTTGATTAAACTTAAGAAGTGCGTGCATCATTGTGATGAATTGAGGTGTTTTTGAAATGTTATTTATCTGCAAGGCAGGCTTTAGAAAACAGCTGATCACTGGAAACTTTAACTGCAAGAAAAAATGAAATGACATTCCATTTGGTGCACAGATCCAACCATCCGTCCTGGACAAATTGGTCTCCATTGGACCATAAATGTTCCCCATTATGGATTCTTCATGAGCATTGCTGAAAAACACTGTGTGTGTGTGTTTGTGCGTGCCATAGCAGCTTAGGGGTTTGGGATGCTGTGCATTCATCGTTCATCAGTTCTCCGCCTATTAGGGTAGAATTTCTTGTCCAAAGCAGTTCCAGATATGTACAAACTACAAACATCATTATCATCATCTTCATTCTTTTCAAACTGTCCTTTTTACATACAACTAAAAATGACCTGTTCAAAAGCAAGTCTTTTTATGGTCCAAATTACGAGTGAACAATTCACCTGGGGATCCTGACTTCAGGTATCCATTGCATAAATCACTTCTGTTAACTAGAAGCTAAATGCTGATTCATGTTTGATTATGTCTGCCATTGAGGAGTCTGATCTGATTTTCCCCTCTGAGTTCCCTGTTTATATGGTCAGCTGCCAAATATGTGCCGTATTATTGCATTTTGGGGATTCCAGTATCAACTGTGTGTTACGATATGTTATATACAGTGTTTCATTTTGATAGATTGATTTTTTTTCTTAATATAGAAGTATAGTATAATTAGTATGAGGTGTTTTGTTTTTATATATTTCACATTGATTTAAATGGAACAGCAACACAACAGTTTAGTTGTCAGCAACATTTCAAATGTTCGCATACAAAAAATGTCTTTACATGTAAGGCCGTGACCCTTTTCTTGTGAAAAGTTTACACACAAAAAAAATATCAGAAATGTGCTGATGCACTTGGTCAATCTGTGTGGCTTAAAGTTAGAAAAATTGTATTTTGTGATGTCAGGAAATCATTTTTTGTCAAATTCAGGCCTTTTTTTTTAACCTTCACCTTACATGGATCAGTTGAACATTCAGCCTGTAAAAATGTGCTGCCTGAGGCTTTGTTTGTACTCTTCTACCAAGTTGAGTCTGTTAATCTACAATTAGTACTCTAGAGATTCAATTAAACCTCAGGATTGGGACAGTGCAATTAGCAAACATATAAAAATGCAAAGCAGTGCACACTCACACACACACACACTCACAAAACCCCAACAAGGTGGCTGTATAGTAGGTTCCAGTAAAATTGTGCCTGAGGACAGAGGATGGATACTGGCATGTTACACACACACGCACACACACATACCAGTTTCAAGCCTGACCTTGTAACCCTACCCAGTCACCTGTCCACCCAGCTGCTCCTCGTCAGCTGTCAGCTCCTCTCCTGCTTAAGCGGGCCAAACTTTAATCTGTTCCATTTGTACCTTTTCTAATGACCACCTGCTCTGTTTTGTCTTTTCACTGCTGACTGCTTTTTGATCAAGCGAAGGCTGCTTTGACCACACCTGTCTCCTGCTTTGGGTACTAGATGTGTGATATTCAGTGTTACACACACACACACACACACCTGAGGACAGAGGACGGATACTGCCATGTTAGACACACACACACACACACACGCACCAAACCAAAGCAGAGCATGTTTGATCATGTTATGTTAATTTGGTAAAGTGTCTGCTTGTCACATTACAATTCTGCTGTTACATAAACGGCTTCATTTAGAAGAGGAGGTCGAGACAGTGAGTGAAATGCGAGTGGGAAGGAAGGAGAGCCAGTGAGTGTGTAAAGAGAGGGATGGATATACACACAGAAAAGGCAGAGCTCCAGACAGGATTCTGGGTTCTGAAAAAGTGAAAGATGTGGTTCATTTTCTGTCTTCCAAGCCATTGGTTTAAGATCAAAGACAATGACTGAAAGCCTAAATTGTGAAAACGAACTTCCGCACACTTGAACTTTGAGACAATTGAACTTCCATTATATCTTAAATTTAAGTTGTAAAATACAACAAAAACAAAATGGAAGAAAAGAAAAATGAACAAGACAGAGATGAAGGGGGAAAGAAATTCAGAGGATTACGATGGAAATGGAAATGACAATGGAAAAAATACAAAAAAAACCTCAAAAAATGCCTCTTTAAATGTCTCTTTATGAGAGAGAGATGGAGACAGCAATCTTTCCATGCACTACATTTTTGAAGAGCCATAGCACTGTGTAGCATTTCTGCTATGAGGCCCATAAAGGTCCTAACACAGCACAGTACCAAGAAAATAAGGAAATGCAAACAAGGGGCAGAGTCCTCAAATACAGACACTACTGCACACTTCTATCAGGTCATAAATGAGTAGTGAGAGAAATTACTGTTCTATGAGTCTAAGATTACTACAAATGATATCTTTAAGGAGTCATTAATACTTATTCTTATGTAGATATATTTGAAGCCATGTTTCTTTCAAGGAGCAGAAAAAAATGTCCGTTTTACTTTTGATTTTCATTGTCAGCATAAACTTTAATTCACATAGTGTTATGAGTACTTAAATCACATTCAGTTTAATGCTGAGACCACTCTTTCTGAAATACTACTAACCCACTATTGCTCATTTTATGGAAGAAATATTCTTTCAACAGTTTATTTCCGCACCACGGCTGCTCAGTCACAGGATATCAAAGGTTCATGTAAAGAGCTTAGAAAGAGCTTAACCAGTATGGCCAACAATCACATTACTCATTGCATATAACCACAGATTTCACTCTAACCAGTGTAACCTGCTGTTGTACACTGTGGACAGCTGTTTAATTAAATATAAAACTGACAACAATTCTGACTTTGTGGGCCTGTGGGTCATGATGTCCTCAAGCAGAGGCCCTAACATTGGGACTATATGGGACCCGTGACATAAAAACATGCACACAACATAAAGGCTTCTAAGAACATAAATCAGGCTAAAAGAAATCCAACACTGTAACTACAAAACAGCACACACTGGTTACACAAGCGTACAGCTGCTAAGTGGCTGTGCGAGCGAGGCACAAAAATATCAAACAGCTTTGGATCAAAAGATGAAATGTAATTTTTCCTCTGTCTCAGATCACTCTGTGTGTGTGTGTGATTGTGTGGAGGTTTATCCACACATAGGAAACCGTGTGGGCTGCAAACACTCCGGGCGATTCCGCCTTTTTTGCCTGTGTGAGTATGCATGTGTGTGTCTCACAGAGTATGAGTGTGTAAGAGAGAAAGAGAGGAATCGTGTGTGGGTGTATGCAGTGTTTTGTGAGTGTGTGTGTATGTGTGTGTGTGTGTGTGTGTGTGTGTGTGTGTGTGTGCATGTATTCCTGTAGTTGTGGGGACAAAAATCTGTTTCCTCAGTCACATTATGAGAACCTGCCTTACTTATGGGGACAAAATTCAAGTAATGCGAATCATTAAATATTAGGGTGAAGACTTGCTTTAAGGTTAGGCTGAGGTTAAGGTTTGGTTACAGTAAGGTTAGGATTAGACAGGTAATGTTTATTGTTGTGGTTAGATGGTGGTTAAGCCTCCACGAAAGGAATGGAAGTCTATGTAATGTCCCCAGAAGTGATGGAATCACAACTGTGTGTGTGTGTGCGTGTGTGTGTTGTGGTAGTTGTGTGGGTGTGTGTCAGAGAGAGGGGAAGCGAACAGGTCTTTTCTAAATGAGGGGGAGAATGAGAGATCAGGAGAGAATTAGTCACAGAAAGAGATCTCCTGTGCCTCCAACATCCAGCATTTCTCTGACTTCTTCCCGTTCTTTTCTTTCCTTTCTCCTCTTTCTGTGTATCATCTCGTTTTCTTCTTTGCTCTTTTTCTAGCTCTCTGTTAGTACATGTAATTCTTTTCATAGCCTATTACACAAGTAATCTGGTCTGAACTTTTTATTTATAAGCATAATTATGTGGTCAAAACAATTTAGCTATAATTATGCTCAAACTAGGAGAAACCTGTTTATCTTGCCTAGCTTCTTTCCATATTAACAGGCCAAAGTGGTACTCTATATTTTCCATAGCCATGGCTCCTAATAGTGTCTTTCCACTGCATTAAACATTAGCTACTATTGCTGAGTAAAACAGGAAAAGGAAACATTTTGTTACAGTAGGCAAACTGGTTTATTAATGAGAGCAGGGGGATTTGGCAGCAGTGCATCAAAGGTTCATGTGAACATAATCTGAATAAGGTTTTTATTCAACATGAACTCTGTGTATCTATACTCTTATTTCTCCCCATGTCAGGTTTACTATTCCTGGTACACTAAGGATACTTGCAGTATGTAGGTTGTCTTGACTAGAAAACCTATAAATTCAAGACACTGGTACTTGCCAACTGTGCTGCAAATGGTCAATACTACACACCAGGACATGGTCAAAACATACAATCCAGCCCGTCCACTCCATTCTGGTATTGCCGATTGGTTTGCTATGTGCTCATTGCAAAGGGCAGAGCAAGCCAGTGAAAATTGAATGCTGGCCCCTGGCTACAGAATGGTGGAATGAGCTCTCCACTAAAAAACAACAATAAAAAACTCTTTCCCCGAAATGGTAGTGCCATGGTTAACACTGTTGCCTCACAGCAAGAGAGTTCCAGGATCAAATCCCAGAGTCAGCCTTGCAATTGACTGTCCAGGGTGTACCTCGCCTGTAGTCACCTGTGATAGGCTTCAGTACCCCCTCCCACAATCATCCACCTTCAGTCAGTCGCAGTTTTAAGACCAGTCTCTCCTCTCCAGCTTCACCAGGTTATCCTGCTGTCTTAGTGGTCTTTATGTTGGCTCTCCCTTGTGTAGTAAGCTTTTTGCCAGTGAAGACTGACTGAGGATTTACCTTGTCCTGTTTTCTGCTCTGCCTAGGTTCACCTGCCCTTGTCTGCCTCTGTGTATTTTCTGCCTGCCTGTTTGTGAATGGACTCCCCTTGGATTAACTGAGTCAGAATACTTTTGTTAACTTGCATTATTTCATCTTCTGTGAGGAAGACCTCCCTAAGTTCAATAAACACTGGTATATTTACACACTCCTGGTTTCCGTGTGTCCTGCTTTTGAGGTCCCCCTTTTAAGAAATGTTACACATTCCATCTGATACAAGCTTTTTGCAGTGCTGTCATACCTGATATTTGTTATTTTTGCGTCCCCATTATGCGAGGAATATAATTGGTTGTAGATGTACAGCCACTACCTGTTGAAGATAGCTTCTTTGTGTCACAAACCATTTGTCCGGTGAAAGTTTAGTACTGCAAAGTTACAAATGTATTTTTGCAAGATAGATGAGTATGTGAGAGTTTGTTTGCAAAATCCTTACATTCTGATAGCAAAGTCAAGTTAGTTATTGTGTTATGTCCCCTTTATAGTGTCATTCAGTTAAGGTGCATTACAGTTTTGCATCAAATTTCACAGCTGTCATTTTGTCTATGTTATAAATCCAGCACACTCCTTTCTTTTTACAACAGCTTCTCCCTAACCTTGATGCCCAAACTCACTATGAGCCATACTGTGGTATGTTTTGTTCAGCTTGAGTTGAATTGACAGAAAGAAAGCCTTTGGTCAACAAAAAAAGTAAAACCAAACATTAGCCATCATGAGTTACTGATCACATTGAACCAAGTAATGCTCTTGCAGTAAAACCCCTGAGTGTATTAAACTGACTAATGATGATGGTTATTGCTGATGAATCAATTTCATTAAGAGGAAGAATTTATTTCATCTTTCATCATTTCATCTTTCATAAGATATGCTCTCTCTCTCTCTCTCTCTCTCTCTAATACGTACAAGATTATTTTTTAGTGGAGTACTCCTTCAGTTGTGACATATGAAATACAAACCCTGGTTATCAAATCTGTATGCAAACCAGAGCATGATAAATGTTTGGTGTAGCAAGGTTAAACCCGCACCAGCATGACTGAGAGAGGAAACTGCATGATGAAATTACAAGCAAGTCAGTTCAGTTTTGATGAGAATTGGTTTTGGTCCCAATTGACTTGTTCTAACAATGATAATGAATGCTAACAAGAGATTTCACTCATGATATGTCAAAAAGCCATCATGCTGACGCAGAAGGTTTTTAAGAGCTCTGTAAAGAGCTAAAGATCAACATCCTAGGCTTCTTTAAGATGCCAAAGCTACCCTTATGTTAAGACAAAGCTTGTGAAAATGAGTCTGGTGAAAATTCATTTAAGTTTAAGGAAAGACGGGAAATGAAATCTCAGAGGAGTGCTTCAAAGGAAAATGGGGATTAGACAGCTAGACCTGGGAGAGAATATGGGGTATGGCTTTAGAGTGAGGAGAAAGAGAAGAGCAGATAGAGATGTAGGGATGGACTGAAAGCTTGAGGACATCAGATGAATATGGAGAGGAAATGAAGCAAAATGTGAAGGTATTTAAAACAGAAGAGGTGGGAGAAAAGAGAACAAGGGAACAACAGGAGTGACCCAGAGAAAACAAATGCAGAGAGACGAAAAAGATGTCGATGACAAGAGAAAGGAGGAAGAAAGCAGGCTGGATTAGAGAGGTGAGCATCAGAGCAGTGAATGTGAGGTTGGGTGGTGGGATGCATGGAGGGATTGTTGGCTAAGAAAAGGTATTCGAGGAAGAGCGAAAGCCTTTAGAAGAGTTGTTAAGGGAGCTACACAGAGATCCCTGCTTGGCAACAGAGGATGAACAAGTGGGAAAAGCATGTAGCACTTCAAAGTATAGACTCATTTGGGAGGTTTGTGTGTATCTCTGTACCATATGTCTGTAAATCTGACATTTGAAGGTCAGGCCTTAAAGCTATGCTTTACCCAAAATCTGTCTTTTTAGTATCAAACACCCGTTGCCTGTAAGCTTGAAAGCTCGCTATAAAGTTCCTCCTTTAAAGGGAACAGCAGTTGACTTGAATTTGTTAGCTGCAACAGATTTTAATAATGACAAGTTTTCACACCAAAATGTAGATATGTCTCAAACCACAGCAGCATGATCCATTGAGCTGCTTTTCATATGGTAATATCTATCAGTCTTTCACCACAATGGACTGGTTGCACAGCAGACATTTTAACCTGCCATAGCAGGAAAGTGGTGTATTAACGAATGCTGCATTTAGAGGAACTCGTGCTATTGTAAGTACTGGGTCACTGTTACTGTTACTGGGACATTTAATGGAACTGGGCAGTTGTTGTTGTTTTTCATCCATGGAAAAAAAACAAAACAAAAACAAAACAAAACAAAAAAGCAATAAAACAAAAAACAAACACAAATAAACACTTTAAGCTAAATGACTACCCCATTCAACTGTATGTACATGCAGCAGAGTGTTTTCAAGTGGCAACCACCAGAGCTGAAATATGACTCCAGTGCAGAGGTACAAAAACTGCAGCTCCTTAAATGACCATTTGAGGCTGGCTCCAAAAGAGAGTCAGTCCCAATTAAATGAACACCTTACTTATTTATGGTGGAAAAAAGACCTGTTTAAGGCCTGGTACCAAAAAACGTTTTAGCTTCAAAATTTGGTTAGTTTTAGGTGTAAAATCCACTTGTTTAGCTTTGCTTACATTATGCACATGAACTAAGTGAAAAGTGTTATTTTAGATAAATCATAGATGACAACCAGAATCAAAGAATCTTTCTTTTCTCTTCAACCAACAGCAGACTGGTGACTGTGCTGTCAGTATTGTTATCGTCGTGAATACTTTTCTTTACGACACTATTTTCAGGCTGTCACATTGTTTCACTGAAAGTGTCATCGCTTAAATCTGCTATCAATATGTGGTTTATTATGTTTCAAAGTATGATTATAAAATGTAACTAAAATTAATTAAAATTAAAAATATCTTGCATGCATGAATATAAAAAAATCAAACGATAGTGTGAATCTTGTGTCAAAAATAATGCATCACGTGCAACAGCAGCACATGTATTTTGAGCACTCGCACATTTACACCCCAGCAGACATAGCCATTATTTGCTTCTTTTACTTTGCTTTGTTTTGGCATCTACCACCTTCAAATGAAAATATCTGTCTGGTCTTTGAATGGTCCACTGTGTTAACCAGCTAGTTTCTAACATTTTCTGCCAACTGGTGCTTGCCAGTTAGTGTATAGCTGAGCTTTTTTGCTTCCTGCTGGGTCGGGAAATGGGGTTGATTATGGTGAGACTGAAATAACAATAAAGTTGCAGGGTGTAAAACCAAAGCAATAAACTGAAAGGCACTAAAATGTCCTTCTACTCTCTTCCTACTACTCTCCACAAAAGTCACCTCTTACATTTCAGAGTCATTAGTTGTTAATGTAAAAATTCTGATTTGTAGCAATGCACCCTGCAAAAGAAGTATGATAACTTTGTAAAGCCATTTGTGAGTATGAGAGGTAGCTGTCTGTACTCCTGGAAACAGTTCAAGTAGTTTAAGGTAGGAGGTGGGAAGTTGTTCTGTCTTTCTCATCTATGATAACCGATGTGCGCATTTAGCAGTGTGCTATGTGTGACAGAAGAGGATTGTCTCATACAGACGGAAGAGTTCTTTTTCAGGAGTGTGATTAACTGGTGCACAGATGGTAAGTCAAATGTAACCTCTGTAGTAATGCAGACCACTTTGCGGATGAGTTTTGGTAAAATCACAGAAAAAAGTTATGAGTCTATCTAGAAGTTTTATTTTGGTTTATTGTTGAATGTTGATTAGGTTAATGTCATTGTGTAATACAATATTAGAAAAAAAAAGCAAGCAAGTGAAATGTCTACACAGCCTTAGTGATGTGTGTGTATTAATGTGTGCAGTGTAGGAGAAGCATTTACTGCACGGGGGTTATTTAAACATGTCATTAGATCAGAAAAGGTTAAAGTTAATGATGTGATATAATATCAATGCCAAAAATTAACTTTGTCTGTCTGAGCATGGCAAACTGAGTTACCTGTCTCCATTTCCCTCTATTTCTGTGTGTCTCTCTTCCTCTTAATCCTCCCACGTATCCCAACGAGACACAATTAGTGCTCTACCAAATGCTCCTGTCACTAAGAATAAAAAGGCACGAAGGGAGCTAATGTCTCAGTTGGGTACCTTTTTTGTTTTTCTCCCCTTGACCTTAAAGTCACAGCACAGGAGAAAAAAAGAGGAAAGAAGTAATGTTATGGAGCAATTTAATGAATGTAATATTAAAGGTAGATTTCTGTAATGCTGTACTGAAACTGTCTGCGAACCACCTTGTGTTAATGTCTCTCTGGGTACAAGTGTGCCTGGACTTCCCATGTCTCTCAGCTCTCCTCTGTCCTTCTTTCATTTAGTCTTAGTGGCCCACACAGTGCTCGTTCTTCCTCATTTCTTGTTCTTCACTTGTGATCAAAGTCATGGAGAGCCCATGTGGGTTCAGCACTGCAGACTAAGAGAACTTCACACACAACAACGTGAACAAGTTTTGATTGTCAGATTAAATCCTTTTATGTTGTATGATTAAATTACTGATGTTTTCTCACTGACACTGTCAGGGCCTGTTAGTACTCTTCCCATATTTCCTTGTGTTCTCTTTTGTCTGTATTATGTTTGTTTACAGCTGGGTGTGGTGACCTACTTCTCCTTCCCGCCTTCCCACTTGTGCACCTGTCCTTCATCATCTCCAATCAGCTCCACCCAGACCTGCAGTATAAGAGACCGGTTGAGTCACTCCATTTCCTTCAGATAGTCATGTCCTGTGGTGAAACGTTTCAGGCCAAATATCAGTACTTGTGGGTTTTTTCTCTCTTTCTGGAGTGTCTTGTGATAACTTTGCCTCTTTGTGACTCAGGTCCATTCCCAACTCTTCCTGATTCACCATGCCTTGCATTTTCCCCTTGATTTCCTCCCTCTCTGGACCTACCTCAAGTTTCACCTCTGCCATTTTCTCCCTGCATTTCTTGACCAACCAAAAAAGCTATTCTCAACCACTACGCCACAGCTCTGGATATCTGCTTCTGGTTCCAATACCCCTTGGCCAGTCTATTTAACTCAGATGTTTCTTGGAATATTTGTGTATTGCTAGTTTTCAGCTTTAGTATTTTGTTCTTTGGGAATTCATTAAAGACTGTTAAGTTTTTATTCTTTGTGTTCGTATGTTGTATGTTCTGTTTTGTGGATCCACTTGTTGGCTAAATACTAAACTGAACAGAAATATTGAAATTAAAGGTCCAGAGTGCTGAATTAAGGGCAGAAATTGAGATATCAAGTCAAGTCAAGTCAACTTTATTTGTATAGCCCATTTTTACAAGCAGCGAATATAATAGCCATAATTATGTAGTCCAGAACAGGCAAAAAAAACCACTGGCTCTACAGAGGGTCTTTCATGTTTTTTGCCCCCACCGCAGGGAAGGGAAGTTGATTTTTGTCTGCAACCACACCAGTAGATGCCGCTAAATTCTACACACTGGGTCTTTAATAGCATTTGTTGACAATATTTTGACAGGTTCTACAATATCTCTTGGACAGATGTCCTAGAAGATCCTAGAAAAAATAAAATACTTTTCATAAATTATGGTTTAATTCTGACATTAACAGATGAGATATCAAAAGCTAAAGTAATGGCGGCTTCCAGCTCTGATTCGTCTGCGGCATCATGCAACATCTCAGTTGTGATGCTGTGTGTGAGTCAGTGGTCGTAGGTTCATGAGACTTACACCTTTCACCTTTACACCTTAGAGATTGGTGCATCTATGTTTTTCTTCCCTGAACAAATCTGGAGTGCATTTACAAACCACTACTACTACAGGAGCTCTAGAGGCACCAGTTCACCTCAACATATCAACTCCACACAAGCAGTGGAATCAAAACCAGGACTGTCTTGCTGTGTGATGACAAATGCTAAACTAACCAGTGCACCACCATCCTGGCTCAAACATATGACATGCTTAAACATTTTCATTTAAATGAGGAGTAAACAGACGGTTACGGAAAAAAGTGATGGAACAGTTCACATCATTAGTGAGCTATAAAGAAACATAATGAGTAGTCATCCTCCCAGTGTGAAAGTATGAATTTTCCATTCTGTCTCTTCTCTGTACACTCAAGAAGTTGCTGCTCTTTTTCTCATTGCTAGAAAGTGGGAACAAGGAAGCTGGGCTGTAGAACAAAAATGCAGGGACATGATGGGTTTCCACTCATGAGGCAGAGTGCGTATTAAGAAATGTGTCAGATTTTAACATGTCATCCTTGCATCAAAAATGCCAGGGTTCTTTCAAGGGTGCAAAGAGACTCTTTAAGAAGCAGCTAAAAAAACAAGTGCCAAGACTTTCAAACAGTACTGAAAAAGTATAGTATTCCATTTCTCCTCTACGGTAAGTACAATTGTGTATTTCACAGACAAAGAGGTAACAGACAGACACAAGGAAAGTAGGACACAGGTAGAGTGAGAATTAGATTGGCATGCACACACCGAGGAGGAGTAACACTGCTTTTCTAATGAAATATGGGTTTCTAATTACCATATTACATTTCCACGTCTTAACAGCTCCCTATTTTCTTCTCTTTACACATTTTACTGAAAGCTTTGCTGGGACAGACACGGCAGAGGAAATGGGTAAAAGTTCTGGACAATCAGTTTAAAAAACGGCAGAGAAGAGACTGATTGGGGGCCTTTCTGAGCTACAGGAGCTGAGACACGGTGTGAGGTAAAGGAATGGACGTTTTGAAATGCCTCCTAAAATGAATCAATAGCAGCTTCAATAGAAAGACATTTAATAAAGCGGCTTCTTTTCTGGGCAAGTTAAGAGGAGAGGTTTAATAAGAGCCCCAGCTCCCTATTGTGAGTGAAATATCGAGTGTGTGTTTCACCGAGTAGGAGAGCGTTTATGTGTGTGTGTCAGTGTTAAAGCACTAACGCTTATACAAATTATTTCATTTCTCACTACACATATAGGCATGTCTCTGAGCATGTGCTACATGTGTGTGTTTCCTGCAAAAGACTGGACTTTGTGTGAGTACACGTGTTTTTGTGGCTTTTTATTCTTCATAAAGTGGTGGTTCATTGGTGTGTATAAAGATTAAGTACTTTATCCATTAAATTGGTAAGGCACCGTATGTAAATGTGTTGAGTGCACCTGCCCACAGACACACATCTCATGCCAATGTATGCTTTCATCTTCACTGCTGGTTTTCTCTCTCAGTTCAGTGCTCCATATGCAAAGGCTGAGTCTTTGGCTTTTTCCCCAGTGCGGTTCCAAGCAGATTGATTAGCACAAATGACAGGAAAAAGCCTCTATTACGGAGGTTATTTTGAATTGCGCAAAACCTTGAACATGTTTAATATCAACATAGTAAAAACTATTTAAGACAACAGAGCAGGTAAAATCAGATGACCACTTAAACAGTCATCGTATTATTGTATGCGCAGTTCTATGAGGGAGGAATATTCTGAGTCGAGATTGAACTTGTTCTTCTAAGCACAGCCTTAAGGACACTGAGACTGTTTTAAAGTAACAGCATGCGGCTGAAGACATTAACAGCACTCAGCAAAGAGAAATGATAGCATGCAATTGGGTGCTTTTGTTATCATCGTCAAAATAAAGCTTTATTGATGAAGCTGACCCAAATGTTTGTAATAAAATGTCTCACCAACAAGGAACCTCTGCTCTAAACCAATTATGTTAAACAAACCCAAAGTAACACACCAGGCCAATTCACTGTCATTAAATGTGTAGATAGCAGAACCCCTCTATCTAATGTGAGACATGTACACATTGTCTATTAAAATAAAGTCTCAATGCATAAATTCTGCATACTATTAGCTGTTTTCCAAAGAAGGGCCATTAATCTATCCATGTACCTCCTCAGGCACTTGATTATGCAAAACTAGGAATATAGAAATAAGAAAAGCTGAGTGTGTGTGTTGTGTTAGTGTGTGTGTATGTGTGTTAAATTAATATTGTGTTTTCCTTGCAGCCCACAGGGCCAGTGAGTGTGTGAGAGAATGTCTTAGTGAAAATCATTTCAGTTCAGATTAAGCAATACACATACACGCAAAATACAAGAACGCTCTCATATTTTCAGCATGAATTACAACATGCTTCATCTAAGTTATTGCAAGATTAGAGAGAAATGCTGGAGAAATGAAGTAGTATGTTGGCAGGGTTATCACATGTGGGCTTATACACTTGGTGGCAAGTCATGGGTTTTTCTTTGAAGATTTTTTAACTCCTTCAACTCATTTAAGGTTTTAAAGTGATGCTTATGTCATCAACTGTGGCTGTCATCAAACTCCGTTTCAGGTCAGTGTTAATCCCTTATGGAGCACCACAGTAAAAACTCTCTGTGTGGACTTGTCTGAATCTAATGAGTCTGGTGTTTGGCCACTGCAACCTTTCATTCCTTAACTGCAGCTGTCAGAGAAGATATGAGATGAGCTTCTGTCTTGCAAATAATCTTCTACTTAGAGTTTACATTGAAATACCTACTTAGGAGAACAACTTGGAAATTAGGTCTAACATTACTGGATTCTAATGTTGTCAACAAGACATAATTACAATAAACAGTACAGGGAACAAAGTGTCAAAATAAATGAACACGTCATTTTTATTTCAACTGTTTGTCATTTTATGATTGTGACTTCTAAAATAGTTGTGATAAACATAAATACTGTTATTAAATATGCTGATAATCGTACAAAAGACTATAATTCCTTTGATATACCTTACGAGCAAACTAAGTGTTAATCCAGACCCCAACCCAGCATTTCTCTCAGCAGTTGTGACTCAGTCATCAATCACTTGATCATCACCTGCCCCTCACTCCCCTGATCAGCCACCCGTGAGTGAAGGAGGCAAGGAAGAAACACGAGGAGAGAGGAGTGGAGGCAACGGGGCATTTAGTGAAGTGAAGTGAGATGTCGTGCTTTGGAGCCACCATTATAAAGTCAAGTTAACTGAATATTACATGCGCTGCATCGTCGTTCCATTGTTCACTCATCGCCTGTGCGCCATGTGGGCATAAGAGTGTTCATTACAAGTTAAGCATTTATTTTTAATTCAATTCCCGATGTAATATCAAGGTTAAATGTCATGTGGTTTGAACGCCTTACAAGGTGCACAAATGGCGAAGGGTAGAAAGTTTGATTAGAATTTTAATTCTTATCTTAAATAACTAAAAGAGTTTATAAGTATAAAAGAACACATTTGGAAAAACCTGCTCCAGCCATGGTTTTTATATTCCAGCTATGTGAAATGCCTCTTTTATGTGTTGAAGGTGCTGAAAAGACTTCCACAAAGGATATACACTTTGCTCATAGAAACTATGGCAAGTCTCTGCTCTCCTCGCTCCACGAGGTGCATTTTAGGAACTGAGACACCCTTTAAGAGCTGTGAACGATTTCCGGGTCACAGGAAGGAGGATGGAGGGAGGGGAGACAGTGATGCACAACACAGAGGAATGAGAAGAGCCCTTAATCTTTTGCCCTCTGTTCTATTGTGTTGTTCAGCTGCATTTTTTCCAGTTCTGTCAGCCTTTCTCCTCACCATGTCCGCCTGTCTTGGTTTTTGCTGACCTGCCTGATTCTCCTGTTGGCCACTTGTCAACTTTGTAAAAGGTTCTAAAAATTGCTACTGGATCACAAATTTGTCTTGGTAGTGATTCTTTAACTAATTTTCAGTCAGTCCCTCTAATCTCCTCCCCACAAACGCTTCATATGTGACTTCTGTTGACTTACTTTTAGTTTTTCCAACATAACACTCATAACTCATAACAACACTTTTCTATATGTACCATTCTAACTTTGCAGCAAGGATTTTTTTTCTGTTTCTCTGTCGGTTTGTGTGTGTGTGTGTGTGTGTGTGTGTGTCCTATGCATGGTTGTCTTTCTTGAGAACCATTCGTTCAACATATTTCATACTTGGCAGGTGTATTGCTGACATGCTTTTGGACACACGGCATGTTCAATATTCATACATTTTAAATAAACAAGTGAACAGCACTCTGTGGGGGGCTTAAGGGCATAACTCGAGTCACTGAGTCAGAAAAGAGTCAAGTAGTCAGCAAAAACAAAAGCTTACAGCAGAAGGCGGTCAGCACGCCCCAAGTTTGGGGAAGCCCCGAGAGTACCGTGTTGCTGCTGCGCTGTAGGGAGTTAATGTTTAACTCCCTACAGCGCAGCAACAATACTATCTAAGCCACCAAAAAAGAAGACCGCCTTCAAGAATCCCTTAATCAGTTTTAACTTAACCTTAAGTGTTTGATATATTGCTCCCTCCAAGTCCACTGGACTATGAATTTCTAAATCTCCCCCCATGTCAAAAGTAATTTATTTTTGCTGCTGATATGGTAATCTTTGTGTTACACCATATGTCGTTAAGGTTGTTATTCACTCATTTTAGATTTTTTATTTATTTTGAAGGTCATGTATGAATGAGAAAATAGTTGCAAAGTTGTATGCGTGACTTGGCGCTTTCTCACTTTTCTTTACTCTGATTGTCTCATTGACTCAAATGTGTTTGAATTGAAGACACATTGCAGCCCAGTGCATCTCATCCAGACATGCAAGGGTGTCTACTGCGTCTGCATGAAACGCCAAAGGATGTGCCAAAAAGGCGGCATTTGACACCCTGGAAATGAAACTGGTCTCTAATACGAGAGCCAAGCAGTCATCCTGTTCTGAACATTCGTGTTTTCAATGGGCACTGCACTAGTATTGTCAGATTTGGCATTATAACAAAATCCTTGTTCTCTTGTATTCCACTTGAAATTCTGGCATTCTTGGCAGGCACTCACAAGCTGTAGTTCTTTTACTTTAAGGTCGACTTGTTTCTATAATTTCTGGAAAAAAAGAACAACCAAAAAATGAACAAAAAACACACCAAAGACAACACCAAAACCTACTACAGCAGCTCCTGTCTGTGCAATAAAAGGCACTGTAGAGCAAAATAAAAAATTAAACTTTAGAGTAACTTAATCTTTAGAGTTTAGCTCCTTGTTTTGAATGTACAAATGTGAGTTTAATTGTTTTTTTTTTTACTGCTCTTTTGGGATGAAATATAGTTTGCCCTGAATTCTATCGAAATTCTTATCTTCTCTCCAGGCATCCTGCAGTTTGCTATAAAGGTAACACATAGTGATCTCTCACCTCTCTGGCTGGCTCTGCTTTTAAAGGCAAACCTGAGGTCGGTCAGGACGCCTAATAAATATGAAAAGGAAGAAAACTAGAAAATGGATGACGAGGCAAAGTGAGGCAGTAGCTAAACCAGCAAGTCACCCTACTGGACAGCTGAGCTAGCAATGAAAAGAAAAACCACAGCTTGATAGAGAAGGGAAGGGGGGGGGTAGAACGAAAGTGTTGGAGGGGAAAGTGTCAGAGTGAGCTGAGGTGGGGGGAGAGAAAGGAGAGAGAGAGAGAGACATGTGGAGAGAGGCAGGGTGTGAGAGGGTGCATGAGAGAGGAAGTGTGTGTGTGTGTGTGTAAAGAAGAGAAAGAGGTGTACCTGAAGATGCTGACTACGTATTAAAACTCCAGTTGATGGGTAAGTGGATTTCTGTACTTGACTATTCAGTAGAACAAGTTTCACACACTGCAAAAGGTAGCAGACCATAGCAAACTATTTTACCCTGCATTTAAAGCTATAAAGTTTATTTTTAGGATGTTTGTATGTATGATGTGACTTCATGTGTTGAACGAGTTTTAGACACCATCACATGATTCTATTCTTCTTTTTTTCCCTCTGTGTATCAAGGCACACTGAATAATGTTTAACAACCTTCCACTTAGCTTGGAAGTCTGACCTTTAGAGTATAATGCAGAAAAGAAGTTGCATAGATTTTGCTTCTTTCTTTTTTTTTTCATCCAAAACATACTTGAAGTTTAATGTTAAGGATGTCCAAGCTGATGTTTTCCTCCAGTTTCGAGCCTGTATTACAAGATCGTCTGTCAAGGCTTAATAATAATGGATGATGCTGTAAGTTAAAAACAGTTCAAAACTTGGTTCATTTTTTCTAGCGTGTGCTTTTAGCTTTAAGTGATGCTGGGGGAACTATCTCTGAATCATCAACTTTCCTACATGAGAGGGTTAGGGGAGCTAATGCAGACATGAGCAGAAATATGGCTACAAATATGCAAGCAAGTCCGTGTGTGGTTGATTTATTTTGACACAAGAGCCAAAGAGATAATACCCTGAGAGGATTTTAAAAAAATGAAATGGTATTGTAATTTATTTTGTGATTAAAAGGGTAACTTTAGCTATTGTTTCAACTTGTTTTTGTTCAACCACTGCAGCTGGCAGGCATGGAACAGGCTGAAATGCAATCCCTACAGGCAACTGCTTACTGTCACAATACTGTAATAATGTATGTGTAATGTATGTGCTGTATGTATGTGTACAAATGATAATGTAACACAATAAAAAAATACTGATATTAACTTTCAACTAAAGTTGAGACTCCTGTTTCTCACATTCTATAAAATAAATAGAATCTAAATAGTATTTTCACATTTGCAGGAATTAAGACGAGCTGCTATAAAACTATGCCTCCAATGCACTCAAACTTAGCTGAGTTTAATTTTACAGTTCTTACCATCCATCTGATGGCATTTTACTGAACTTGTTATCTTTCACAGATTGTGGTGGCAGACAGAAGCATTTACCACCACCCTCATTTCTCCAAAATAATTCCATGATGGAGTTTGACATTCCTGTGGCCTACCTACAGGCCCTGAAGGAGTCTTTAAAAAGCTCTGGTGCAAAATAATAATAATAATAATAATAAAACAACTATCAACTAAAGAAAGAAACTTGCTCTGTATGGATTGGTGAACAAAGATATAGACTGTTTCCCTACAAGTCATTTGGTTCATTCATTCAAAAATGACCAAATAAATTGGCCCATGGCAGTGGGGCAGAGGAGACACTTGCTGGAGGAATCCAAAACTGACCTTTTATCCAGATAAGTATTTTTTCTTACCAGAATTTTGAGTCTAATCTCCTAACCTAACCTGCCACTTTTGAATTTGCCTTCCTTCCTCCTCTCCAAGCCCCCTTCTTGTCCAGTCTCTTGTCTGGTCCCCTTGAAGCACCTCAAAAGTTCTGAAAGCCCTCTGCAGACTTCTAAGTTCTTCTGTCTATCATCTGGTTTAAACTATTTTGCACTTCCCTGATCTACTCTGCACTATGTCTGAGTATCGACATTAAACTAATGACAGTTGTACTGCTGCATGGTGCTGCAGTACAAGACCAAAATTTGGCTGTTTCACTTAGACCTCCCTCTCTAAGTTGACTTACTTTGTTGGTCCATTTCCCATTGTTAGGCCTCATAGTACATGACACTGAGGTTAGGCTGAATATAAGCAACATTATACTTGTTGTGGGCATCTATCTGTCTCCTACCCAAATCGCACTCCACCTCCATCCTCATTTCATCACTTACACAGTAAGGTGCTTCTTGATTTTCTGCTGCCAAGGTACAGACTGAATGGAAAAGCTAACACCCAGTAGGGAGATCCCTAACAGGATGGCTTAGATCATCCCGCTAATCCCAACTTCAACACCCTGCTCAGCTGGATGGAAATACCTGCGGTATATCTGGGTTGCCTTAGCCCCAGGACCATGGCATTGTCTTTAATCCTTGTAGATCCTCCCCATTAAGACTGCCCCAAATACCTGCTAAATTCTCACTTACTTGCCTGCAACCTGCCTCTAGCCAGCAACAGTGTAAAGATTCCTCCCTGTGTTCAGCCTTCACCCCCACCCTCTGCAGTCTTCACCTGTGTTCCATCCACAGACAGTTTTCTTTAAACTCCAACCAAGGCTCACCTTTTTCTATTTCCCTTTGTCAGTTCACACCTGTGAGCTACTCATCTTCTCTGCTTTTCTAGTTCATTATCATTAGAGCACCATTTAACAGATTGTGTCTTGTATCTGCATTCAGGTCACTTTTTGGTTTTAAGTACTAATATAACATGCACATTGTACCGTGTATGATTGTGTGTGTGACAAATAAACCTTAATAAATCTTGTATCTAACATGTATTTTTATAGATTTTATAGATTTTGGTGGCACTTGTGATAGCCTGTATGGTCACTGCTTTTGGACATTTACCAGTAAAACACGGGCCTAATACGATGTAATAACAAAAGCAGTCACAGACTGTACTCAAACTGATTATATTTTTTCTGTCATCTTTCTTCCCAGTCACTGTTGTTGTTCCTGTAAGGGGAAAGTAAATCACACACTGCTAAGCAGAGGATTTTCCAGCGAAGATGAACCATCTCTTGGGTGTCTAGAACCGCAAACACAGCTTTCATGGAGTGGATAAAGGTTAAATCACTCTTGTATGGTATCAATCAGCAATAGAAAAAAGTAGTAGAAGTAGCAGCTTATTACTTTAAGCCCCTCTCTTGAAGAAGTAAAGCTAAAAAGTAATGTTTGCCCTACTGGCCCTTCTCCAGAGAAGAGGAATTTTGCGTCTTACGGGAGAAAAATCCACAGTAGTGCACACACCACTGAGATGGAAGCGTCACTGTGAACACAGCTCATACAGCAGAAGGACAAGAGTAAGATGTGTTGATCTATGAAGGCTATGTGGCTTGATGAAATCAACCATGCAGGGCAGGCAAGTCAGAACAGAGACAGGGTTACTGTAAAGACACAAGGACACACACACATGCACACACACAATAAGATAAGGGTATTTCCTAAATCCTATCCTATTGTATTCCTCTGTCCCTCAGATACAGAGCACGCTCCCTAAACGGATTAAAGTGGTTCGAAAGAAGAAAGTATGTGTGCACTTGCGTGTGTGTGGGCCCCTTCAGCTTCATTAGATTGACTGAGATCACTATCTCTCACTACTCTGGCATCTCAGAATAACCTCCTGTCTGGACACACACACACACACACATTTATACACAACACTTACCAGCACCAACACTTACTGCCTGTGTGATGACAAGGACAGAGAGGGACAGGAAGTGAAAAGGATAGTAGGAAAGAAGGTGAGGAAGATAACAAGGAAGGAGGAAGACTGTAACCAAACTCTATAGATCAACATTCATTTCAAGTACACTGAAACACTTGTGTTTGATTCCCAGCTTATCTTGTCTCATTCATATATGGTATTATTTTATTTATGCATGCTTGTGTGTACGCGTGTATCCATGCATTCGTGTGTGTGTATGTGTCTGTGTGTGGCTGTATCTGCATATGAGTGTGTGTGTGTGTGTGTGTGTTGATAGTGCAGTAATGGATTTTAGCGCTGAAGAGGGTTTTAAATGGAGTCAGAGAGAAGCAGAGAGGACAGGACAGACTGCTGATGTCAACACAGAGAGATGAGATAAAGTCCGTTTAGAGGTAGGAGAGGGGAATGAGGTGGAGGGGCTGGAGGGTGGTGGTAACAGCACAGGCCCGGACCCACAGGAGAGTCTGCTGATGCCAAAGATAAGACTGAACTCTGGATGCTCAAATCCCATCAGCATCAGAAAAAGGCTGAATACCAACTGACAGGCTCACTGAGTGACCAACTGCATATCTGGCAGCCATGGTTTCCTGAATACTAATGGAGACGTTTGACTGACTGCTAGCTGGTGGCCCTTTTCAATAGTTTCAGGAACTAAGGAGCCACACAAACCATATTCATGAACTAAAACCATTTTGCGGAACAGGAAGTTTGAGTTTATATGATTCAAGTTCAGTTATGTTAAGATCATATAAATTATATGAATATGGAGTCAAAAATTGGCAGCTTTTCCTTCGTTCCTCTTTTTCTTCTTAGATATAAAACTTTGTTTAAACATCCTAAAATATAAAAAAAAAATTCTTATGCTATTGTTAAAAAGTTTGGAATCGTTTGCCACAAAAGCTTGATTCACTCCAGCCAGTACTGCTGTATAATGGTTCAATCAGACTGACAGCTAAAAGGGCAGAAAGATACAACTATACCTCTGAATAAGAAAATATTCTTCATTGGTTGAAAGGAAAAAAAAAACCACAAGCATAAAATTGAATCTGTGCAGATTTAAAATAGAAAGAAATTTATCTTTCAGTGTCAAGTACCCATTGATTCATTTCACATTCTGGGAAAAGCAGGCGTATTGCATTAGCAAAGCTACTCTTAAAGCTTTAAATTAGATATCGTAGGTTAGTCTATGCTTATCATTATTGGAACTGGATCACAGAATATCAGTTAAATATACTATCGACTGAAAATCAAAGTTTAAACCTGTTCAGTCTAACCATTGAGTAGACTACCCGCTTTAGTCTGCCACCTGCCATACAGTGTGCAGGTGGTCGGTCCTAATTGAGTTGTTGTGAATATTATAAAATTAATCCTCACTTAAAATCTTTATTTAGTTATCAGGTGAAAGACTAATTGAATAGTGATAATATAACTGTGTGAAAACTAAAAGATTAACCAATGAGAGTGGCATGCAGCTATTCTACGAAGGGCACTAAGCAACCCATCACCTGCACCATTAAGGACCTGCAAGGCTTAGTGGCTCTACAGCACCACATGCTCTTCTGATTATCTAAATACATATCCTGCATTAATAGCTGTTGTGTTTGTCTTGTTGCAAACCAGCTGTTTTTTTCCATCCTCCTGAGGGTGCCCTGGGTTAACTTCCACCTCCTGAGCGGCATCAAAATTTAAGTTCTGGAACTTGGCCCCAGAGGAGGTTGAGAGAGGAAACAAAAGCAGAACCTGTGACAATTTTTACATTGTACAATAGTTAAAAACCTGTAGTGGAAAAGGCACAGCAGAGTCTAATCTTCAATTGCTAAGTTGAGTCAACAAACAGATGTCTTTCTCCTCTGTTATTATTGCTCACGGAACAATGCAGAATTAAAAATGAAAGTGTCAACTTGATAAGCCCTAAAACCATTATGCAGGCATTGTTTCTTTCTCTGGAGAGACCTTGAGCTAATTACCTTCATGCTACAAAATTTCACAAGTCCAGTCTTGTCTCTCAAGCAAACCAAATGTCTCAAAAGCTTAGACTTTGGATGCATTTTAAAACATCAGAAAATCCCTGCTATCCGTTAATTTTTTTAAATGCATTTCCTATTCATAATTCCAAAAAGTTAAGTAGTTAAGCAGTTGTTTTTAATATAAAGAGTTCACTGACTGACCAGTTTCCCAAATGAATTTCCTACTGGCTGACCAACTAACACGGACTGACCAAAATCCAAGCAACAAAGGAACCGACAGAGTGAGTGACAACCGACTGGCTGCCAGATTTGACAGCAGAAACACTGTAGAGCACATTCTCTTTTGTCCCTGCCCGCTGATTTAAAACAAAGCAGTGAGAGGACAAACCAGCGTTACACAGCACATCTTCTGCAGGGGGGAAAAAAAAACAGTTGGAAAGTTTTCCTCCTCCTGAAGCCATCTGTCCCTATGCAACCTTTTGTGCTGCACAATGTACTTGCCCTCTCTACCCTCTGTCACTGTACACTGCCTATCTCTCCTCTCATCATTCTGTTCCCCTCTCTATTATCACTCTCTCAGTCTGTGCCCTCTGTCCACCCACTGCAAACTCTCAACTTCCCTCTCCTCCTCTACCATCCACTCTATATATTTAATTTGCCCTGTGTTCCTCTCTCGCTGTTCTATTTGTTTCACATTCTTCATATCTGCAGAGACACATCAGTACTCAAAGTGGAGTGCTCTGACCCCAGCTGTGGTATTCAAAACAGAGTGAGGATATTACCCAATTTTATGCTCAACCCCCCGCCGTCCGTTTCATGAAATGGGTTCTGATCTTGTGTTGCCTCCTCTGTCTCTTTATCCTCCCTGTCTCTCTTTCTACAGTGTTTGATTGCATGGATGGAAGGTCGACTGTCTGTGATGTGGACTACAAGAAGCTGTTGTCAACTTTTGAACTCAAATCTATTGCGGGGCATCTTCAGGTTTCAGCAAGATAAATTCAAAGACAGTGATGAATAAAGTTCACTCACTGGTTTGTGATTGTGAGGGATTTTGCAAAAATGTTTGACATTAAAGACTTTCTTCGGTTTCTTGTGCTACTGCACAGGGCAGACCTTTTGAAATGAGTAAGAGCTAAAGTGTAAGTGTGTGTTATCCTTCACCCTGTCTATACCAAGTGTCTTTTCACTTGAAACGACAAAAGTAAGTGTAGCCTTTAGTTAACCAACAGGTTAATGCAGTCCTGCTCACTGACACTCATAGTCTGAGATGCATTCTGTCTTTTAAAGCAGTAGCCAAAGGATTTAATATAGTGGCCCCTCTTCCTTTTGGATGGCAGAATAACGTAACACTTAGGTAGGATGGTAAAATTGTTTCTGGTGTCTGAATGGTGTTATGTCACATGAGTCACTCTCTGCAGGTACAGCCATAAAACAGATACATTTTTTTTTTTTTATTCTGGTCACTTCCTGATGCTCACAGTCATTACAGTCAGCACTGTTGGTGTGACTAATCAGTTAGCTGTACCCCAGATGTTCGGTACATCCAGCAGTCATTTTGGCTCCAACCACTTTCCCCCAGTCTCTGTCTGTTCTCTCTTAAACTGTGCCCCAAAATCTGGCCCATTTAGAATGTGTTAAATAGATCTTAGAAAAGCAGCCAAGTGTATATGTGTGTGCTTGTGTGTGTGTGATAGTAATAATAGAAAGTGCATGTAATATAATGAAATATAAGTACAAGTATAGCCAAATATGAGTGGATCCATATTGATGAAAAGGTCAGTGAATGGATACCAGCCCTTCAGTACCTTTGGACCTGAGCCAATCACATTAGCCGTTTGGTGTCCCTCCAGAAAGCAATGGGGCAGAAGAATTGTTGTTTGACCAGACTGTCATTTAAAGAGACAAAATTGAGAAAATGACTTGGAAGTCCACTAACTATGCAGTTCAAAAACCAATAGGTAACAGTGCAGAACCCTTTTGACAGTGTATAAAAATTTCTGCCACTGCAAATCACTGCAAAGGTATACCAGCTAGCACCTGAAAAGATGGTGCTGTGCAAGAGCTGGCCAAGTTCAGCATCCATTCACATGAGCACAGAATTTTTACAAAATGGTATTACAACATATGTGAAGGTATTAAAAGGCAGAGGGCAATTATGGATAAAAGTGGAGAAATTACTGATCTCTGTTTAACATTTGATCCATGCAATGTACATAGTTTAGTGACTTTGCTGCAGTTACCCTATTCTTTGCATGTTGGATTTTCACAAGGTGATAAAGGCTATAAACATTATCCGTTTTCCTCCTGGGTCAGTTAGCACACAGCTAACAGATGTGCAGATAAGATGAGTGTATCCAGAGTTTATAATCTTAATGCAGTCTCTTAACTGGGTTATGATTGCATATGAGTAGACTATGTTGCATTATCTTTATGATTGTGGCGAAAAAGGAGTAAAAAGGGGTAAGGGCAAAGGGGTAAAAAAACAACAACAACAACAACAAAAGATGGTAGCATGGTAGCTTCAAGCTCTGTGAAAAAAACCAAAACTGCACAGCCTTTGGTTGGTAGTTTAAAGGGGGAGCCAAATTGTGATCCCTGCAACACTGATATAAATACCAGTGAAACTACTGCAAGATGAATTAGAAAACTGAAAACCTTGGTAACCCTTTCATTTATATGCATGCATTTTTTTTATAGCTGCTGACACAGCCACTTGCCATTGGAGGAGAATGAGAGCATCAGAAGAGATGTACTTTGGCTTATTAGAGAAATTAGTCATGCTTGCACAGTTAAGCTTAATGCATGAGCATGCAAGAGCTTCAGACAGACCTGCTGGGGTTTGACAGCACTGCAACCTTTGGTAGTTCTATATTTTAGACACAGGGTCCACCTTCTGACAGCCATGAAGGCGTGGTCATAATTTTATGGCAACCCATCCAACAGTTATTTTCAATATTTCAGCCTGTAATAACATGGTGGATTGACCAAAAGACATCACCATCCCCCAGAGCTGTGCACTTTTTGAAACATTTCTGAAACATTGCATGCTCATAGATGTCATGTTCTTGACTAGGAATAATTAATTAAAAATTATGACAATGATGTTTTTGGAAAATGTATTAAAATTATTATTATTGTTACATTGTTATATTTATTATTATTAAAATATATCACAAATATGTTATAGATGTTTATATGATATAGAGAGCTATACCACTTATTTTGCCTGCTTTCCTTTTTCTTTTAATATGATAAATAATACTTAAGACAGGGATGCAGCTCATTTCAGTGTATCTCTGTTCTGCTGTATCAGAACCAAACATATGTCTCAATGTTCTTGTACACATTTTGGCCAGGAGCACAAACTGGGCTAGAAAAATACCCCACGATGTCCTTACAGGATCCTTAAATGCCTCAAATACCTAACGCAAAAACACTCACAGAGAGAAATACATGCACAAATGCACACACGTGCATAGAGAAGCAGCACATGTGCACACACACACACACTCACAATCATGCTCTCTCAGCAAATCAGAAGTGACACCTCCGCCTGTGCATGCCAGGAACATGCAGAGAGCACGCCGGAGAGAGAGAGAGACTGTATGTACTGGGTGTGACATGCCTGCGAGTGTATGCCAAGATTGTACAGTGCCCATGCCAAGTGCAAAAGCACATACAAGATAAATGCCATACAAATAGAAAGAGGTCTAAGTGAGACGGATACTGAAGCAAGATATAATCATTCACTTGTGTTTATGTTGTGTGTCAATGTGTGTGTGAGTGTGCGTGCATATTCGTGTAATCACTAAATATTAGGGTGGTTAGGCTGAGGTTAGGGTTAGGTTACAGTAAGGTTAGGTTTAAGTAATGTTCATTCTTATGGTTAGGTGGTGGTTGTCTATGTAAGTCTATGTAATGCCCCCCATAAGTGAAGGAAACATGACTGTGTGTGTGCATTTCCACCGAGAACTACATAACACGTGACAGGTGAAATTTCTCTTCAAGAAAGAACATTTATTAGAGATGTGAGAAAACATTGGTTTGATGCAGTTATAAATATTACTGCCAAGTTTAATCCATAACAACTTTCTTATCCGTTAGAGAGCGAGAAAAAAATGTATATGTAGCTGCCTCATGACATCCTTGTTATTTCTGTGTGGGGGTGATGGGATAATGTGTACAATTGCTCCCATGTACTTGTTCACACAGGCCATCTTATATTTGCATAGATGGAGTGAAAAAACGTTAAGGAAGTAGAGAATTAAAAAGGGAAAAGAGACTGTAATGAGAGTAAAAAGTGGAGAATAAGAACTTTAGAAGATTAGAAGAGCGTATAATAATTGTGACAGTGTATATCGCCAGTAGATGTAAGAATTAGGAGCTTTCAGGCTTAAATTTCACTGTCTGGTATTCAGTGCTGTTAAACTGCTTAACAGGTGCAGTAGAAACTATAACATGTACCTGGAGTGAGTGGACATTATCTTAAGTAATCATTTCAGTTTCCAAATTCTAGCATCATCCCCTGTCGACTGATCATATGTTTTAAACAGTAACACCAACTTCTACAAACAGACTTCCAAGATAGCATTAAAAAGGCTTTTAAGTGGCAATTTATTTGATTTCTCTAAAAGTAATCTTTCTGATGGCAGTTGGCATGAACTTAACTACACAAGATATCATGACTAGTTTTTCAGCAGAAGGTAATTTGCAGGAAGCTTAATTAACAAGGTGATCCTGTGTCTTCAAACCTCTCCATTTAGGAGTAAATCTGCCAGTACATTCGAAACACTGCTGACCATTTAGCACTTCACAAGCTCAAAACTGATATTGTGGGCATGCATTTAAAATGCTGCAAGGTATGTTGTGTCTTTATAGCTGTCTATATGTACCTTTAAAGACTCAAGTTTATTGAGCACTGTGTTCTTTTCCAGCAGCACACATTGTGTAGGTCACACACGGGAGCCGCTCAGAACAGCGAAAGGCTCCCATTGCTGCCTCCAGAGTAGAAGTTAACTATCTGTGGCTACGTGCTTTGCGCAAGGGTATACTGATAGTAGCCTAGCTGAGGGAGGAAACAGAGCCATATTACTCCAAATGGTCTCATTGAGCCAGCAATTATTGGGTCTTTGGATCCTGTTTGTCATTATTCAGGAAAACACATAAACCTGTACACAGAGATGCAATCCTAAAGTAGCTAATGTAATATGCTGCCAGTGTTTAAAGTATAAAACTTTTCACTTTTCACTCTGAGGAAAGAAAAGTAGGACTTGTGATGGGATATGATATAGAAGAATGTAGGAAAGCAATGTTAATGTTCACTGTGTTTTGCTTAATAAAACCATGCTACAGGGATGCTTTGCCGTATGTTCATCTATTGTATATTTACTTCAATAAGTCAACATTTTGGAAATGATATTAATTCGATTTCTATCCAAAAGATAAATGAGAAGAACAGAGTGGCTCTTGCTCTTGTGCAGAGCAGTACAGAGCTAGAGTCGCTTAGCAATTAGCCTAGCTTAGCACACAGAAGCAGACAGAAAATAGCTTCAGTGGCATCTCTGAAGATTAATTTTAATGTATGAATGAATGAAATAATTAATTTCCCAATTTCAACATGAGCAAAAATGTAAAAACAGCAAGTTGTGGTGCGGTATTACCAACAGTCTGGTGGGAAGAGTGCATCAAAGTGAAGTTACAAATCTCATACAAACTCCCAGGATACACATAGACATATGATACACATATGATACATATAACGTATTGTACATCTTCTCAATGCAATGCGTATAAAAACTGCAGGGTTGCTTACATCTTACATAAACATGGTAAGTACAAGCATATGAATAGTGACATCCTGCCAGTGATGATGTAGAGTGTATTTGTCATTAGGTGCTTGGAAAATGGCAAAAAAAAAAAAAAAATACACATTCTCCCATATGCAGTGGTGCAAAGCTGAGAAGCAGCTCTGAATCTATTGCAAAACAACACAGCAGCGATGGCAGGTTTCTGTGACTGAAGCGAGAAACTGTCCAAACATTGCAGAGGCGGAAGATAGCTGCCATACAATCACACTGTCAAAGTGTTCTCAACAATGAACCCACGTCATATGCTGCCTGTTTTATTCATTTCATATGGTAATCCCTGCATTTTATAACAGCAAGATTTTGTGACAGCAATACGAAGATGCCCGTAGAAGTCAAATGGAACTGACACTGGTGATGCACAGATCTTCAAGTATGAGGACGGGTGCATGGGGGTGTTTAAATAAAGAAGACTTTTTTTTTGTATTTTATTTTATTTTATATATATTTTTTGTTAACAGCTGACAAAGCAATTTCTGTGATTTCATAAGGCCACACTCACAGATGTATGTGTGCATTCCTTCTTACGAATGAACACATGCAGACGGACACACAACCTGCACACAGAGGAAAACACAGCGTTCAGCGTGGAGCTAATCAGCTGTCTAATCATGTCAGTTCTCGTATTCGTCATCAGGCTGCAGACATATGGCTGCACTTTGATCAGGAGACTGTGTACTTCTCTATATATTCTGATACCAGAATACAGAGAGGCAAAAGATATTTCACAAGAGGTTTATTATTATTATTATTATTATCATTATTATTATTATTATTATTATTATTAATACAAACAGTAGCAGAATACAAAAAACTGTTAACTGAAACTATAACTCTGTCATCAACAAGGCAGACCACCTTCATGATGTAAACTGAGTTCATCAGCAGTCAGAACACAAAAATCCAGACTTTAAACTTTAATATCTAAGAATTCCTGCAGTTGCCTGTTAAGTTGCCAGGAAACACAGAAACAGTAAATCCATCAAATTCATTCAAACTGTATGACTAATTTTGTTCCAAAACTGCTACACATCACTGCTGAGAAAGGTTAAAATTTCTTCATTAAGGTTAGGGGACCTTGATAGTTTTGTTAGAATCAAAAACAGGTGGTTTATGTTGGGGAATGATCCTGATCCTGCTTAAAGAAAAATAACACCCCCTGACTGTTGGTGGGGGGTGAGAAATGAACAGTTGCCTCCCATATTAAAGTCTCATGTTTTCTTATAATAATTTGTTTCTAATAAAGTCACATGACATCCTCCTTTGTTCCCATTATAATTGCTACTGCAGCTAGAGGCCTTTGCCAGTTGAACATAAACAGATGTTGTTTGGGAGCACTTAGCTCAAATGACTGTGGCTGTTGTTCAGTCTGAACTAATATATATGTAATATGTTTACCTTTCTTAGTTAAACAAGCCATTTCTGCCAATAGAAACAGTTGCTCCTTAAATGTGACATAGCAGGCAATGTCTTTGGCAGCAGCTTGTTCCAAGGGACACAGAGCTGGCAGGGTTTAACTTGCTGAGGACAGGGACAGTAACAGGGGCACCTACCTTGAGTCTGGATGTGATCAGGACCATGGACAGTGTCTGTGACGTTTTTAGTGTGTGAGCAAAACACTGTTTATAAATGAAGAGTGTGTGTGTTTCTGTCTTAAGCGGCTGGACAACGTCTTTTATCAGTCTCCAGAATGGTCACTTGCACACACTTTACTGCTGCTCAAAGCAGTAAGACCACAGTAAATCACTGCAGTCTCCTTTGGTATCTACCTGGCCGATTTTACTCTTTAGTCATCTAAAAGCACACACCATATGGCACTATCCAGGGCAAAGTGGATGGTGAAACTGGCACTGAAAAGAAAACACCCACAGCATGGTAAGTAATGATGTCGTTGCACACTAAGAAACCAGCAGTAACATTATGAAACATCTGTCAGAGATGCTGTAATTGCTAACTGACAGGCCACATTTAGTTCGCTTGTGTCGCTTTACCGGTCGGTTCCTTCAATCTTTAACATTATCCTCTGTAACTTCACATCAGTGCCGGTGTCATCTCATCTGGATATCATATGTCTTATGTCATTCACATCACAGTTAACCCACCCAGGAGTGTAAAAAATATATAAATTATCATCTATGAAGCTATCCCACAACAGTCGTGCAGCTATGAGAGCGACCTCTCTCTTTATCTAATAACATGAACAGCATCTACATTTTGTTCATAGCCATTCACTGCATCCGTATGTTTCAGTAGTGACCCAATACTACTTTTAGGTATCTTTCTTGACATTTTGCTTTGCCATAAGAATCACTTGCAGCAATCCAAATAAGGCAAAACAGTGTTACTGTTTTCTTTCAGTGTTTTATGTTGTGTTTATGTTGTGTTTCAGGGAAGAAAAACCACACCGAGACACACACACACTCAAAAACACAGACACACACACACACACATCCATGCACACACACACATGTTGGCAGTGGATTAGCTACACCCTTCAAACCTGAAACTCCATTACAGCATGGTGAGCAACTAACCTCTAACATGCCCCAGCTGTGCACAGGTTTGTGTACTTAGATGGGTGTGTATGTGTGTGTTGGTGTGTGTTGGTGTGCATATATATGTGTCTCTGCGTATGTGTATTTGTGGTCATATGACCATGAGCTGTGAGCACATACTGACCAGTTTTCAGAAAGCTTGGTGGTGCTCTAAGTGCTCATTAGGACTGTAACAGTAACTTGTGTGTAAAATGTATGTATGTGTGTGTGTAAAAGAAGCTAGAGACAGAGTGGGATGGAGAGACAGAGAAAATGAACCACTGCTGCAGAGAGCAATTAAGCCATCTTTTGAACGCCTGCTTACCCTTTAACCTCCGTTTCCTCCTCTCTGTTACCTTCATGCTCTGTATCTCATTTAATCCATCTTTTTTTCTCTTTCTTATCCCCCATTTTCTCTTCCTATCATCCTTCCCTTCTGCATCCCTAACCATAACCATATACCCCCTCTTTCTCTTGACCCCTTCTTAACAGTTAGCTCTTTAATTGGACAACCATCTCTAGAAATCTAATTATAATGTTTTAAATTGTAGGACGAGACAGGGGAGAGAGTGTGTGTGTGTGTATGTGTGTGTGCATCTTTGAGGCTGCCTAGAGGCCATCCATCCATCCATTTTCTATACCACTTATCCGTCAGGGTCGCGGGGGAGCTGGAGCCTATCCCAGCTGACTACGGGCGAGAGGCGGGGTTCACCCTGAACTGGTCGCCAGTCAATCGCAGGGCCAACACACAAAGACAAACAACCACACACTCTCACACTCTCACCTAGGGACAATGTAGAGTAGCCAGTTAACCTAATGTGCATGTTTTTGGTATTGTGGGAGGAAGCCGGAGTACCCGGAGAAAACCCACACAGGCACAGGGAGAACATGCAAACTCCACATAGAAGGGACCAGACCGGGATTTGAACCTGAGACCCTCTTGCTATGAGACGACAGTGCTAACCACTGTGCTGCCCGCTGCCTAGAGGTACAGCCCAAAATTCTACAAATTTCTATGATAGTGTTTGTTAAAGAATCTCAGGTGGAGATGAGACAGGAAGTGGGCGGTGGTGCTCACATGGGCAGGGGAGGAGACCAGGAAATACTTAAGAGGCTGTGTGCTCTCCACAGACTCCTTTTGTTCCCTGCCATGCTGCCACACCAGTAAGTTGTTCTATGTATGTTCTATGTGTTCTGTATGATGCTGCTTGTATTTGAGATTATTTTACACAGTTCAGTGCTATTAAGTAAGTTGGATGTGTATTAATTGTTTCTTCAAGTAGATGGCGTGATATAGAGCAGCACTCCCCTCATCCTCTGATGGATGTATAATTAAGTAAGAAAATTATTTCCTTTGTTTATCTAAGAAGATGTGTCATGTATGGCAGTGTATGTTTATATATTTTTTCCTTTATTTTAGAAAATCATCCAATCCTCCAAACCATTGTCCACTCACCCTCTGTCCTAATAAAACCTTTGAAATGGCTCTTGAGACCAGTGTTTGAATGTGCACACCAGACAGGGGTTCAAAAAACCCAAAGACAGTCTTTTTCAGTGTTAGTCAAATAATGTGAACATTACGCCTAATCCATAGCGTGAGCCCTTGATAGACAGGCATGTTTTGACAGGTAATCCATGCCTTGATGGAGTGTCTTCATATTAGAGGGCAGTTGTGGATCAGCGGTTAGGGTGTCGGACCCGTAACCGGTGGATCGCTGGTTCGATTCCCCGTACCGGTGTCCATGGCTGAGGTACCCTTGAGCAAGGTACCTAACCCCCACTGCTCCCCAGGTTTGCTGTGTGTGTGTGTGCACGTCACTTGGGTGGGTTAAATGCAGAGCATGAATTTTGTTGGAGTGAGTTCCCTCCAATGACAAAATATGTCACTTTCATCTTTCACTTTCATCTTTCATAATAAAGTGTGTGTGTGGTTTTCTATTTCTTTTCTAGTGTAGAGTTGACATATTTGTATTAAAACCTGTAGGGTACATTAAACTAAATGTCTTATGTGTTATGAGCAAAGCTGGTACACATTACAAAATGGTAGATATAATTTTTTAAAAAAAATATCTCCTTTGACACCATAAATAGCAATTACACATTTCTACAGTCTTGGTGTCAAACAACATCATGTCAAATGAATTGTTACTGATCCTTCCTTTTGACCCATTGTGTCTCACACTAGCCCACACAAGCCCACTTTCCAAAGGATTAATGTTGTCACAGACTCTGAGCGTGTCAGGGAAGTCAAGCAGGAAACCCAATTGGACACAGTTTTTTTTGCATTTTTCAGCTGTTTCAGGTCATTTGGAAAGTATTGTTATTCAGTGGGTTTTTAAATATCTGTACTGTAGGCCACGTGGATAATGTTACTACTTGTTCTCTCTAGTCTATGCTGTAAGGCAGTAAAAACTCTTAAACTAGAAGTTGGGATCTAAACACTAGATGGTAATTTAATGATTTAAAGAGCCGGACTAATGTTTTTTTTTCTTCTTTTATTTGTCAAAACTATTGTGATATGATGCATGACAAAGTTAGAATCTTTTCCACCTGTTAATAAACCACCATAACAGCATAGAAGCATAGCCTAGACATTACCATTCCTCACATCTTGTATGTATTTTCATGAAAACTGAACAGGTAATTTTAACATTTATGACCAATAGTGCTTTTCATTCCACTTTTGTTCTCTGCTGACTCCGATGCTATCAATATTGATTCTGCTCCTGCTGTCAGTCCCCAGTGCTGCTGAAGGCAATAGTGTAAATCTCCTTTGTCTTCTTGGGGCCATACCCTTACATTACCACAGTGTGTTTGGTTTGTTGCTGCCTTTAACATTGACTTGCTTGTGTTCAACAACAATAAGGTTTTTTTATTTAGTGTAAAATCTTGTAAGAGACTGATTTACATTTGAATCACTTGCTATTCTCATGTTAAGTGACACTATGTAACTGCAATATAAAAAATTGCAGTTCTATCAGTAGCGTTGAAGCCAATCTGAAACTCAACTCTGTAACCACTGACTGTGCTTTTTATGGGTTTTGCTTTGTATTCAAATAAGGTTTATTTTAAATACTTATTGTGATATTTATTGTTACATAACGCTTGTGTCTTATGTACTACGGATGTTACTTTGTATTATATGTTTTATCCAATTGATTTTGTAGCGCTCTGTCATCAAGCTCATGTTTAACTCTGATTTACAAAGGAACTACAGATTAAAATTAGCTTTAATGCTTTTAATGCTTTCAGTCCCAGGCTAATAACTGTGGTATCCTATTTCCATTTATACAAATCTCTTATTAGCTGAAAGTACGGATATGCTTTTTTATAACAAGGACTATTTGAAAGTCTTTTACGTAAATGGTAGCTTTCATAGTTTATGATGGATTATGTGAAGGTTTAAGTTTGCCTAGTACAATTCAGAATATCTTCTCGTTTGCCTGTTTTTAGGAATTATGGGTTGGTCAAATATGACAGCTCATCATAGAAACTAATCTGTTAAATACTGTTGAGTAAAATCCTTATCACCTCTCTCCACACTGAACACAATAGTTCAACATTTTGGTAAATACCCAAATCACTTTGTTGCTCAGAGTTAAATAAACCTGTTGATATCTTACAAGTTGCAAGTGAAATTTTCTTTTTGAGGTTTTGCTGGGGGTTCCATGTGAGATTAATTCTTGGCGGTGAACCCGTACACAAGTAACTTTGTGTGTTTGTATGAATTACCCAAACCAGATATGGTTTTCCCCCCCTGTCTCTGATCTTTATGCTATGCCAAGCTAACTAGCTGCTGCCCCTGGTTAAATATTGAACAGACAAACATTCTGTCTCTCTTAGTCAGATCCCTATTACACAATGTAAGAAGGAGTTACAGCAAAGGCTAACTGCTAATTTTGTTACTAACCACCAGAGTCAAGAAAGTCAGAACTCAAGAGGTTTTACTGTCACTTTAAATGCACACTGTACACAGTGCAAACCAACTGAAGACTATACATAATGCACAGGACTATACATAGTGCACAAGAATTGTGCAGACTATACACACAGCACAGAGACTATATAAAACTATACACAATGCACAAAGACCATATAAAGTGCAAAAAAAAGCTGTTATGGAATGTTTAAGACAGGTATTGTAAAACATGATACAGGCACTGGGACTGACAGGGTTAAATTTAGAATAGAAACACATGTAATTTCCCCTTTTTTCTCTAAAGAATCACAAATCTAATTACTTGTGTCCATTAACTGATACAAACTACACTGTCCTCAGTTTGGAGCTGTACAGTTTAGTTCACATTTGTTCATTGAGAATTACTCATTTAGTCTGCCATATGGAATTTCCTCTGAATACTGGCTGACACGGTGCCTTCTGGCTTTCATCCACACTTCTGAGCTCTCCCTTGGAAATTTTAACTATCAACCGCTGATGAGATGTGGATTCTTTCCCCCAGAACTGTATAATTAGAGCGATGAGAAGGAGGAAAACATACTGCAGCACATCACTGCTGGAGAGCACAAAAGTTTCCACGCTGCCCTTCTTCAAGTATGCTCTTCAGAGTTCACGTCCAAAATAACAATATAAATAAATTACAACTGCTGTCCAGGACTAACAATGACTTCACTTCACCACTTTATTTACAGGGAAATTGGTTCTCCCACAATGCTGCTGGCATAGTGGAGCTGCAGGAGCTCACGCTGATTCAGGTGGACTGTAATACACAAATCAGCAGCAAAATAATAGGGAGGGTATGTATGTTTTAATATACAGTATATTTAAACTACAAACAAGCTCAGTCGTGCCTGTTGAATCAGGACAGATAATAAAAATGAAAAGCAAATATCCGACTCTGCAGTCTTCATTCAGGGCGAATGGAGGAATGAATTCCCCTAATAGGAGAGAAGGCAAAATACAGAGAAGCCTCTTTTGCTCTACCATTAAATGTTCATTCCCCTCATTCTCCATTGCCCTGAATGGCTGTTATTCAAGGCCCAGATGGTTTCACCATGCTACTCCTGAAGGCAGACAGGCATATCTAAACTTTTCAAAAGCAGACCCAGACTCTGTGCTCAGTGTGATTTATTTTTATGATTTATTTTATGGTATACACCAACCCATGCACGAATGAATACTCATTATACTTCCTCCTAGAGCTGTATTATTTGTCAGACTGCTCACATGCACATCTTTAATGAGGCCTGGATGTACATATATATATATATATATATATATATATATATATATATATATATGAATGCCTTACCTTTTTGTCAGACATATAATCTCACCTTTATGACAGTTCCTGTTGACCTGACACCATGCACAGCATATGTTTGTGCATTCCACTTTGTCACACACTTTGAGGAGGAGTTGTCCATGATCGTTCAAATGCTGATTTTATCGACAGAATCATGCAGCAACAAAGCCACTAGTCATTAGGGAGAAATGTAGAGCGACCGAATCAGTCCTTTCAGCGAATGCCTCAAAGCAACATATGTTTATGGCCATAGTAATTATATCGCTTGTCCATTGGGAGTGAAGGGGGAAATGGGAAGTCTGCAGAGGGTGGATGGATGGGTCAATGAAACGTCAGAGTTTGACACGGCAGACTGCTGTTAATTTCTAGTCTCCTACCAACAGTCAGTGTCGATTTTGTTGAAGTTTAAGTTTATTCCTTTACCTTTACCAAGTAGTCATATTTATTACCACAGTGATGAATTTATTTTCCCCCAAACATACTCTTTCCCTCACCTGAACCGAGTCATTTATGTTTGCAAATGATTTCTGTTTTCCAACTGAAATGATGTAACTAAAGCTATAATATTGAATGAATTTGTATGACCTGTTGAAGAGAGTATGAATATATGTACCCAGGAAAAAAGTAAAAAGTCTCATTTTTATTTGTTTTTAAAGAGACTGTGACCTGAAAAAAAGAGAGAATAGTCTGTATGTTTAAGGTACCAGATATGTTTTGGTACATTATTTCACACCATTTAGCACTGATTTACACTTAACATTTTCTTAAATCAGTGACCTTACATTTCTTTGATGCTTTCTTCCTTTTCTTCACCCATTCATCCTTAAACCTTCCTTTCTTCCTTTTTCTCTTCCATCCCCCCAGATGATTTCTTTCCATTGCCAAAAGGGGGCAACAAAGCGGCACTTTACAACATCCTGTAATACCAAAAAACCCCCAAGAACAACATTTGAACATTTTTATTCCCCCTCTCTCTCTCTCTCTCTCTTATACTCCGTCTCTCTTACCTATCTTCTCACTAATCTTTCCTTCTCTTATCTGTCTGTCTGTCTGTTATTCACACATCTTTGGCAACAGTGATTTTTATTGACAGGAGCGACTGAAAACTTGGGGAGAGGTTAAGGAAAACAAGACAAATTGCCAAAACTTCTCTCTCTCTCTCTCTCTCTCTCTCTCTCTCTCTCTCTCTGTTGTGCACACACACACACACACACACACACACACACACACACACATACATATCTGGTGACAGAGTTGTTTAGATTACCTTCTACCTTCACTGTAGTTTTAAGTTTCATTTTGACAGTTTGTGTGCTTGTGTGTGTGTGTGTGTGTGTGTGTGTGTGTGTGCGTGCCTCGTGGTGCTGAAGGAACAGCGCCCTTCACATGGAGAGTGAGAGCAGTTGAATGAAGCAGCCGGCTGTGCTTGCCCCATTCATTTCTATTGGTGTCTTATCTCCAGAAACATTCAGTTCTTCTTTATCTCGGACAGGAAACTATCTGACATCTGGAAATACGTGCAGGTTTGAATATCAACATCCACATAGGAAGGATATTTCTTAACCACACACTCTCTCTCTCACACACACACGTCTCTTTCTCTTTTCCCCTCTCTCTCTCTCTCTCCCTCTCTGGTTGCTCTGCGCTCTCTTGTGGACTCTCTTAAGGCACTTTGAATAGAAGCCTCCACAAGAATTGGCAGATTTTATGTCTCTTATCTGTCCTTCCCTGGGCAGATGGTGAAGTATCTGAGGGAAAAGTATTTTATTACTAGAGGCGCATCTGATCTTTTCTTCCCTTCTTCAGTTTTTTTCGGCCATAGAGATTTCTCTTTTCTGGTTTAATCACACGAGCGGACTCTGTTCTTCCCTGTCAGTTGCAGTCTGTATTCTGTAGCTGAAAGCGTTGGGGATCCGGCTCCTCTCTCCTCCATCTCCTCTACTGGGGGAGAAGCTAGAAGGAGCAGCTCCACGCTTCGCGCTCTTCCTTCTGTCGCTGCAAGAAGGATGTATTTCCAAAAGTCATTTTAAGTGGACTTTGCCACATAATTGCAGCTCAGGATTTCATACGGGGAAAAAGGAGGGTATAGCACTGTGACCTGTGAGGGACGTATTTCTGGAGCCAGAAAGTAAAGAAGGACGGAGAAAAGAGACTGAAACGGAGGACAGAAATGGAGAACACGCGTCGTCTCTTATTTCCAAAAATGTCTTTTCGGATGGGTTAGGAGAAAAGGAGCAGAAGAGAGGAGAGACTGTCTTGAAACCTTGCATTTTATATTATCGACTTCTGTTTGAATATGGACTTATTACTGTTACTGATAAACTGACTGATTGGTTGTTTGATTGTTGGACATTATCATCCGCAAACTTGGATTTGTGGGGGTTTTAAGACGAAGTGAACCCAGCACGGCAGTTGCACGCTGTTGGCAGAATAAGATGCCTCTTCAAAAGCGCCGGATTCACTAATTGATTAGTCAATAACACGATCCCGCAAAGAAGGACTCTGGTTATTGATTGATTATATTATCACAATTTTCTGCCCATTTTCCCAGTTTCACGTCTAAAACAAAGGAGTATCATGCAGCAAAATTTAAAGCTAACTTAAAACTATATAATAAAGCTTATATATACTAGCAAATGTCGAAATCCCTTTAGAAATAGTACATGAATGTTAAGAATAAATATAAGCACTCACATTGAGTACCACCAACCAAATTAAAGCCCTTGTATATTCCTCAACAAACAGAATATACAAGGACAGAAAGTACCGTAAGTATTATAGGAGTGATTACAAGCTCGCAATTGCCACAACAGCCTCGATGTAAAATTATTTTAAGAATTTAATAAGGATTATTACAGCGCAAGTGCTTCTCGGGATTCCAGTTTGAAGATTGGAAGTTATTTTTGGCTGCGCAAAGTAGAGCGACTCTTCCACACCACTGCCCGGACAGAGACAGAGACAGACTGAACCCACAGGTCTCCCTGCTCGTCTCTTTCTTACGTCCTGTCCTGGAAGAAAGGAGTGGGAGAGAAAGAGGGCGGAGTGGGGAAAAGAGGGAAAAGAGAGAGAAGGACCGGATGCGTAATTGCGGTTAATTGGTTGCAGACTTTGCCTTCCAACATTTCGGAGAACGAGGTCGAGAAGAGGAGTTTATTTTATTTTCTTTCATTTTTTTTCTTTTCCTTTTTTTCTGCAGCTACCAAGACTTTCCTGTTGTAGGCTGTAGGCTAAATCTTGTTTTTGGCAGAGAGGAAGAGAAGAAACGATATCCTGTAGCCTGTCCTTTCATTCATCAGTCTTTCGTCCCGTCACATTGCAGAGCCGAGAAACTGGCAGTAGGAGAGAGCCAGAGGTGGAATTATTTCAGCAAATCTTAAGCTTTTAGTCTGTTCAAGATTCTGTCATCAGCGCCGCGCGGACTCAGGATTAGTTCCTCTGAAACACCAGGTAAGAGGATATCACGCTTCGATATTACCCGTGTGTACGTGCATTTGTGGTGAGTTCATTTCATGGGGTGTTTGTGCACGACTAGTGCATGTATGTGTGCATGTGTGTGTGGAAGAAAGAGAGAGAGAGAGGAAGAAAGAGTTAGTCGCTCGTCTGTGTGTATGCGCGCGCCTGGCCCGTGGGTGTCTGTTAGAGGTGAGAGACCGAGTGTTTTTACGCACGAGTGAGTGAGAGAGAGAGAAGGGGGAGAGGGAGCTCGCGTGTGTGCGCGTGTCATCAAATGGTTTGTGTGTTGTCTGTGAATTAACGAGCAGGGGATATAAACAACTTGAACTGGCAAAACTCGAGTCTTTAACACTTTGATTGGACTATTTTGGTCCTTGAACTCTTCATTATTCATTCATCAAGTATAGCATGTGTGTGTATGAAGTAACATGAGTGCGCTAAAAGCTTGGCATCGTGGGTGAAAGACAGTCCCTCAAGGGAAGAGCAGGAGCGCTCGGTCAGAGATGAAGTGCAGGATCAGCGCACACACAAAGTTGGCTAAAATGCAGAAAATATGAGGGTTTTTTTTCCAATTTACATGTATTTTTATTTGCTTCTTGATGACTTTTTCTTACCGTTTATGATTGTTCAGCATCTCTTGGTGGCCATTTCACTCTCTTGGTAGTTCTTCTGTGTCTGTTTGCATCTTAGTTTCCCACAGTTGTTTGGTTGACTTTCCAACAAGACGTGTTAAGAGTGCTTACAAAGAGGGCCTCTGGACCAGAGCCTCCAATCTGGACTCTTAGCATTCTTAGCATTAGAATTTCTGTGCCTATTGGTGCCTTTCAGTAAACCAAACAAATCACTAAAACATAGGGACAATTCTGCGAGTTGTGTTGATATATGCCTGTGTATGAAGCTCCCACAGAAAAACAACAATGGATATATGCTCCATGAATTTCCTTCCACTGGCTGGGGTGAAACACCTCTGGGTGAAAGGCTACCGTTTTGGCTCCACTGTATAATTTTCCCATTTGTTCAAGTCTTCCCAAACACAGACGCTGTTTGTCTGAGTGCTTTACAGCCCAGCAGGTGCTTTCTCTCCCTCTCTCACACAATCCCTCCCCCTCTCTCTCCCTCTCTCTCTCCCTCTCTCTCTCTCTCTTTCTCTCTCTCTGTCTCTGTGAGTGTGTATAGAGAAAGAGACATTGTATGTATGTGTTTGTGTGTTGGAATGCAAAGGCAATGAAAGAAAATGTGCGCTTGTAGTGTAATATGCGTGTATGTGTGTGTGAAAGAAGAGAGGAAGACAGAGAGGATGTATGTCATTTATTATGTATTCATGCGTGTATATGCTACATTATAACACCAGGACATTCATACACTCACACACACACACACACACACACACACACACACAGGGTAAGGGATGTGTGTGGTTTAATTATCTTGGCTGTTTAGCAACAAGGTGAGCATCAATTGTGAGAATGGAGGCAGCCTGCGTATCCAGAGACTGCAGCTGTGTGTGTTTGTGTGTGTGTGTTGATTTATAGTGTGACGTTAGTGTCTTATAGATCTGACCAGTAGGTAGACGGACTGGCAGCAGAATGAGTTCGTCACACTGACCAACACAGGTCATTTATTACCAGGATGGAAAGGAGTGATGAGAAGTAACAGAGGAAAAAAAATAGGAGGCAAAAGTATACGAGTGAAGGAAGAAGTATTCATTCTTTATGTACCAATACAAATACCCAGTTCAAAGTAAATGTCCTGCATTAAGAACTACAGGAGTCTCATCAAATCACTTATTGCAAAATTAGGGGGGGTATGCTTTATGAAATAAAGTAAGATAAGATAAGAACTTTATTGATCCCGCAGGAAATTGCCGTGCCAGGATTGCAGTATGAAGAGGCAAACGAAAGTGTCAGTAATCACACAAAATACAAAATAACAGAGTAATATAAAATAACTGAGTACTATAAAAAAATAACAGAGTATATACATGACATAGGTAAACATGATTTGCAGAGCAGATATTTATGTAGCTGCAAACAGAATAATTTAAGTTGATCTTTAAAGTATCAAAAGTAAATGTACATGTTCTGTAGAAAAAAATGTCTGATGTGACATATAATCACAGAGTACATACATTGTTTATTTATTTATTTATGCTTCCAGTTCTGAAACATGAAGTGAAGTGACTTATACTGGTATTCTTTCCAATGGACAGCAGGGCACGATTCCCTTGACTGCACGAAGAAGTCTGATTGTATGTTAGCTTATAAGAAAATGACCATGTCACAGAAGAGACATAAAAGTCCCTGTTCATGCGATGTTGCTGCTACGTAGCCCGGTGCTCTTCAGAGCAGAGCTGTGTAAAACGCTGCTTCTCACTGAGCTAGCTGGATAACTGTAACAATGGGGCACACTGAGGTTGTACAATAATTGGGAGTCCTATGTTGTTAGTACTCAAAATCAAAGCAAAACTAAATTGGGCAATTAACCTGTGTGTAGTAGTAATGATAAGAGTTTGTAGTAACATAGGCTTTTTTCAGCAACCCACCAGTGCGAGTGACCTCATTTATTTTATTTGCCAGTGTAGATTTTTACTTGCACTTTTGGCAAGTGCTAATTTTGGACCCTGCTTATAGCCCCAGAAATCCCAAGATGATGTCCCACATGACACCCAGTGGGTGTTATCACAGGTTTTACACCCACTTCTCTATACAGTCCGTGAGACAAAGTTATGTCTTCTCTTCTCTCTGTCATAATTGCTCCACAGTAAAATGAATAGATTTTGTCAGTGCTCTTGTGGCATAGTGAACCCCTGCTGATCTACAGAAATTAAGTCAACACAGTTTGAAAAGTTTTTTTCTGTCTAACCATAATGCCCATGTGATCATCTGTCTATCTATATAAAACTTGTAAAATCAGCTCTGTAGAACTATTGTAAAGCCAAGTAATTTATATTTAGTGATTTTGAAAGTGATGAATTGTGAAGTGAATCAGTTAAAGGGGAGGCAGGGATGGACGTAGGACGTCAAGGATGCAGGAGGCAAAGAACAAGGAGGAAAAAAGTTTTTAACAAAAAGGAGGATGGAGAGAATGTAAAAGGGTTGATGGGAGGAGATATAGTGAATTAAGAAGGGAGGATAGATTTAGGGACATGAGGACAGGAGAGAACAGAGGGGCGAGAGAGATCCATAAATCGTGGAGGGGATGACGAGGCACTGGAAATATACGAGAGGGGGAGACTGGCTGAGAAGAGAGCAGGATGAACAAGAGTCAAAGAAGGGAAGAGAGATAGAGCCAAGATGCTATTGAAGATCTATACGCTGCATCACTGTAGCTTTGAAAGATTGTAGATTCAGCCTGTTTGCCCCAATTATTCTTACTGTAGTCTTGTTTATGGCCTTTTACTGGAAATCTCTCAAAAAATGAAAACTTCAGAATCAAATATAAGCTGTTTCCTAAACAGCAGCGAGGAAGCATTACCTTCAAGGCAAAGTGATCCCCACTGGTTTCTTACCTCTCGACCTGGCATGAAACATTAAATACAGAATGGACATGCTTGATAAACAAGTTTACTGTTCACCTCAAGCGTCTTCATGAGTTTATGAGTTTTACCTCATGTCATATGATCTTACTCGGCAGATGGAGTTCACACCATGGTATCACAGAAGTTTTATTGTCCTTTTGTTTGGCTCAGAAAAATGGAAATTTGACATTGTACTATTCATGGCAGCAGTGAGGTTCATGTGCTTTAGCATTTTTCATACAGGTTAGTTCAATTCACTTCTGTCCAGGTGATGGACAAGCAAACTAGTAAATGGAAATGGACTTCAGCATTCCCAAGTTTTTATTGCTTGTTAAATTATTCAGTTTTCATTTAGTCTTGTGATTGTGTTTCATGCCAGTGATGATAAAGCCAACTTCCACTGAAATTCATTGTGAAGCATAAAATCTGTTGTTACCAATGGAAACCCTTCACACCTTTAAATCCAGTTTCTCCAGAGCTCTGTGGTCCTGATTATACGATTTCTGTTTTACATAGAAACCTCTGATCAGTCGTATGCTGCCTGGCATGTGAGATACTATTATGACTTGTGTGTTGCAAAAAATTCAAAGAGCAATTTTGATCAAAGTGATGTCATACAATGGAGGAATCCTTACTCTTCTGTGAAACTCTAGGATAATTTAATGTCATGCACGCTGAAGTGATCAAAGAGTCTTTATTTTTGTGTCATATGAAAGAACTTGCTCAATGGCATTTTGGCAAGAGGCAGAAATACATTCAGCCTGCTGGATAATTGCATACCGAATAACTGAAAAACTGAAAGCACACAGAAGTGGCAAGGCCACGCGAGTCAAATTGGATTTATTTCTAAGTCGCATTTATCACAACAGTCATTATATATAGGTGTTTTAGAGCAGGTCACTTTGCTGTAGAGGTAGAGCTGTACAAAGAAAGGTTGTTTTTTTTCTCTTTGCATCTATATTTTTGAAGTTGCATGTCTGAATGAAACTTAATTGGAACTTTAAATGGGCAAAAACAGCTGCTTTGCATTGAGTGTGAGCATCCACTTTGTGACCAGTTGGTCAAAGTAAAATTGTGAGCGTAGAAGTTGTACGTTTTGACTTATTTAAAAGCACGGAGGAAAGAGATAGCCTGTTTTGCTCTAAAGGGCAAAGGGCCTGGTTGCAACCAGTCTGTTCGCCAGGTTTCCTGGCGAACAGAAACATGCCAAAGAGTCATTCACCCCTGACAAAGAAACAGTCTGGCACATAACTCTTTCTGAAGCCACAACAAACATACAGAATACCAATGGATGTGTTTACAGGTGCTGGTACGCAGATTTTGCTATTTTTGCACAGGCAGGCTTTCCCCCTTTTTTCTAATCTTTAGGCTAATAAAGTCTGCCTTTGATGTGCTGCTGCTCTGTTTGCTTGGCTGATGTTCGTAGATAAAGTGTGAAGAGTGTGTTATAATCGAGAAAACTTTGGGAAGGAACACTGAAAAATGACAAGCAGTCACAGGTACCACCAAACTGCAAAACATGCAGGATGGATGCTGCTGTTACGAGAAATAATGGTAATGCGTGTTGTTATGGAACTGTTAATGGTGCCTGTAGGTCAGCTCATATCTGTGGAGGTCAGATTCAGCTCAGATAAGAGCCCTGCAGCTGATAAGGATTCTGTGATTCAGTGTCTTGCTCATCGTCAGCTGGGTGGATGCCTGCTGACACGAGGGTTTAAAGATCATCCAGTTGAAGGTCAGTGACCTTCATGTGTGTTAATTAACCTCAACATAAATATAAGAAGTTTTGTAAAAAAAAAGATTGTCATGATGATTGAGTTTTGCTTTCAGCTGTGTCACCAATAGGACAACACACTTTCTACCCTTCGGTCTCATTATAGCAAAGACTTGCAGTTAGTCGGAATGCCTCCAGCAACAAAGTTTAATGTTTCTCCTCTCTGAAAGTTAGACACCAGTGTCCCTTGCAGCATTACTCATCTTGCCATTTACAGCGTATGGGTTGGAGCTATTAACTGTCCTTGTGTAAGACATTCTGGTCGCAGGCCTCTCTCTGGCATGTCGTCACATGACAAAAGAGGCAATATGCTTGAATGAGACTGGATCCCAGAGTGAGACTACATTTTTCTTCAGCACCCTGGGTAGAGGGGAAAACTCAAAGTTTAAGAAACCTTGGCAACAGTGTAATACCAAAGTATTTCATCTCCTGGCAGTTTTTTTAAATCAGATGGAACAGAAAAACTGTCCTGCCTTTAAACCCTTTTGTCTAAAATAGCAACTATTACAATACATGGCGAGTACAATGCATGTTTTATCATTAAATCTTAAAAGGTACAAAACTTTAGCAACTTAGCAAGCTTGTTATATGGTTTTTAAATAACATAATTTTACAACTCAGGGAAAATATTTGTGTTGAAAGAGGAAATAGCTTTGAAGCCATATATCCTCAAGAACTGAGATGATATGATTGTCTTTATACATGTTACATCATCCCCCTGCTTCTATCATAAGGGATATGGTTAAATCGGGCTAGAGCAGAAACAGAAAGTGTGTGCATCTACATCACTTCATGAATTTGTAAGGCTTTCTTGTGTGCAAATGGTAAAAGGTCTTTTGGGGCTAAACAGAGCCGTTGCATCAAGTAAAACAGTAATTTATCAATTATAATAATAATGCGATGTTTGCATTGCATTGGTGTTGGTGGGAGTGCAGGGGGTGGAGCATTCAGGGGGAATTCTGCCCCCATCAAACAGAAACACACATCACTAGTGATGTGAGCCGGGCCAGTCCTGTGCCTGTGAGGAACACATCACAGTTCAGCGAATCTGGGTTCAACAGTGCATACACGTGCACATACAGATGTACATAAACACTCGGGGCAATGATATCAGAGGATATATCAGTGGATGTTACTCACTCTGATTCCTTTTCTTTCTTTCGCTAATCATAACATATCAATAAGAAATCACATTGAATGTTGATAAGTTCAGAAATTAATGCAGTACATGCAATATGAGACTGTCCTGACCAGAGATAACATTTTATTAAAGCGTTACAGACAACTACTGGTTATGCTTTTCTAAATAAACAATGTCTTGCAGTGCAAATAATAAACATGCGTTTGAGACAAAACCAGTCATTTTAAGCCATTTTTGTGGTGTGGCTTTCACTTCACTTATCCTGTTAAATATCTCAAGACAGGACAGAGGATGTCTGGGGGTATTTTGTGGTCACCAGTATCGGAATGCTGGATCCTTTGGGTCCTGTGCATTGAGGATTGGAGGGTGGATTCAGCTTATTCCGGTGCATCTCACAGATTCTCAATCAGGTTGGGATCTTGGGAGTCTGTAGGCCGTTGTTGTGGTCCTTGAGACATTCCTGAGCTGTCTTCGAAACGGGATGGGGTGTATTGTCCAGCTGTGGGGAGGCTGCTGCTGATGGGAAGAGCACTTGCCATGGGGAAGGTCATCCAATCATACATGATTGGATGGAACCCAAATTTCCCTGCAGAACACTGCATTGCAAACAGATGATTAATGTTATTCACTTCACCTCTCAGTGGTTTTAATGTTGTGGCTGATTGGTTTATATCAACCAGAAAAGTTTGCTTTGACAGAGCTGAAAGTCATAGCACCCACGCTGGTGGAGTACACTAGCAAATAAAGGTATGGTGGAGCCTATGGTGTCACAATAACATCAACAGTGTTTGTGTGATTGCTTTCACTTCCAGAAGGGGGAGACATAAGTTCCCCAATACAGAATTCACTTCTCATCTTGCACCACCTTGCTGATGTCAGCACGACCTTAAAGTAAAGACTTGTTCAAAACTCCTAAAATGACCTATTATGGCCTGCTATGGTTATGTTCAGTTGAAATCAGCTTGATATGCTCATAATCCACATAATGGCAATTCCTGATCTAACTTTGAAGCCAAAGACACACATTTCTCACCCTTATTCTACAACTGGGATCATGACTTCTTAGGAATGCCCATTATCTTCCCCTTAGTTGTTGAGAGAGCCATAATTGACAATAGTGTTTTTGTCCTACCAATGGGGAACTGGCTCAACAAAATGGATTGATTTGCAAGTCATTGGCAACCAACCTATTTTTCTGGTTTACTATGGACTCCTAATGACATCATATGCAATTACAACAACTCAGGCAGAATAGAAACCTCAGGAGAAAACTCTATCAGAAAATTCAGTATTTTTAATGCCTTTTGCTGTGACAGTATTCTTATTGTGCTATATAAGTTGTATAAATATTCCATCAATAACTACCACACTGCTAAAGCAGTGGAATAGAATGAAAAAGCATATACTGTATTAATTACAAAAATGAACTGCAAGAATCTATTCCACTTTTATCCCTGCATGTCACTGCTTCTTGTCCTTTTCCTTCTCTTATCTTCTTGCCCCTCACCCCTCCGCCTCACTGTGACTCTCTAGTTCACCCTTCAGCACATCTACCAGTGTGTTTAGCCTATCCTTAGTTGACTTAACATGGTCTGACAGGCCAATCCCTATGGATTCTGATCAAATAGAGCAATAGTGTACACAGCAGCAACAGTACAGCCCCAGCCTGCTAAAACAGCAACCATAATATGGCAAAGATCAGCATCCTACAAAACTGATTCGACACGTTTATCTGCTGATTCTATTTTGATTTTCTTACCTTTCAAACTACTATTTTGTTATGATAATACAGCAGAGAGTAAATAGAGCAGTCAAGCACATTTAATAAATAAGTTTCCAGAAAATCAGTCTGACAAGATGAGCAAAAAGAAAACATGAAAATGAAAATCATTCAATGTAATTAGTAATTTTACAATGAAAATGGTTTCTATTTGAAAATATGTAAATCGGCATTATTATTCTAAGATTATAATTTAAAATACAAGACAGGAAGCTGTTGTTGGATGATGATGTTTTTATCTTCAGGAAACAGAATATCAACCCAATGATGCTTCGTATGGTAACAGTTCATTAAAAATACTTTGCAGAAAAGTTTATATTCACGCATTCCACACTAGCTGTTGATGGTAATGAACCAGTTTTTACACCAAAAAGATCAAAACAAAAAAAGGAAAAAATGAAGATTCAGACTGTCCTTGAACAGACCAATTGGAAGAGTTTTCAAATCAGTAGACCTGCTAATAACTTGCTAGTAATTTGCATGTCATTTATGCACAAAAAAAAATTCTTTTATGGATTAACTGTCTCAAGCTGCATGGAATGTAGAAAAGTAATCAAATGTTTTTCATCTTTTTAGTCATGCTTTTATTTGTTAAATTGCAAAATGGGCTAAAACACATGACAGTGCATATATTCGAGCACACCAGTACATTTCCAAATTGCTCAGACTTGCTTATGTTTCTGTCACCTTTAGAAATGTCTGTTTTAGAACACGGGTGGCTAATGTGCCATGCAGGAATGAAAAGGCTGCATGCTTTCATTTACACCTGTGGCTTCATCCACTGATCATTTCTCATTCGGGTAGAGAGGTAGAACATTCATGATAACACCTTCTGAGGTGACTGATTAATGAAAACCTACAAAATTTAGACTCTGAGCGGCTTCACATATTTGAGGACAAAACAGGTAAAAGGAAAAGTCCAAGTTGGCTATTATGGCCTGAGTCAAGACCTCAGGACATGCAAGTCACAAGTCAAGACTAACGGGTGAAATGTTACATCAAAGCCAATTATCCAGTTGCTATAGTTGTTTAATGATTACACTGTTTTTTCTTTAGAAGTGAAAGTTACCACCTGACTGAATATGGCTCAGTTTGCCATGCAGACCTTACACAAGGTTTTACTTCTTGTCAGACTTGTTCGATTCTTCAGTGAAAGGTGCCAAGAAATGGCTCTGATCAAAGACAGCTCTAAATACATTAAAATCAACAGGGATTATACGTGTCACAGCCAGTTTAAATGGCTTCAAATCAACAGTGGGGGAATTAAAGCCAACAGGCAAGACACAGTCACAGCCAGTTAAGCGCCACTGCTAGTACATGGACTTGTTCAGAAATCAAGCTCATCTGACACAAGAACCTAATAAGGGTTCGTGTCAAACCACAAATTCAACTTTCCAGGGGCTGTTGCACAGAATCATTTATAGCTTTGATAAACCTTTGATATTTTATTCTAATAAGGGGAGGTCTCCAAAGTTCAACCATTGGGATCTGATTCAGACTAAATCATGTTCTATTTTCTAATATGTTTAGTCCATTGGATGGATGATCTAGAAGTGGAAAAAAGTTTCTTATACATATCCTGCTCATTGTATTTCTCCATGAAGACATTTAGATCTGAACCAACCCTCTGTATATCTGTGTGGGAGGTGTGTGTAGACTTTAAAACGACAGGTTAACCTGTTTGTCCTCTGAGGACTCTTCTTTTTCAGTCCCCTCAGCACAACAGAAAATAGAAATGGTGTGTGTATGTGTGTGTGTGTGCCTGTGAAAATAAGAAACAATAGAGGCTTCTTCTATCCCCGAGTGTCCTGCTCTCTGGCTCTCTTTCCTTCCCTGCCTGACTCTCTCTCCTTCTTCTAACTCTCCATTTATCTCCGTCAGCTTCTCTTCATAGCAGCCACAACTTTATTAATGGAGAGGAGAGACACAACACAGTTTCTAGTTTCATTGGACAAGAGTGCTACCAAAGAATTTATAAGTGTTGCTACTTAGGAAAAAAAAGAATAAATGTATAACTGGATTCATTTGACATTACTGAAAATGGTCCTGTTTTAGCCATTTGACTGAATTTAAACACAGGCTGCAGAAACTTGTGGTTGCACAAAAAAACAATTTGGTAAACAAGTTTGTCTCCAAGGCTTCATTGTGTGTGACTGCAGCTGGAACATTATAATGCTAAGCTGCACCGGCTCCTTGGCCAGACAGCCCACACCACCCCTGAATCTGGTGATGGTGACTCTGATGGTGTCACAGACTGAATAAACTAAAGACTGTCCCCACTTTTTTTTTCTTTTTTTTCCAACAGACTGCAGAACTCCACATGTCTCTAAACATGAAAAACTTGACTATAGTATCTTTTAGACACCAAAAAGAGTGAGGCCAGATCGATGCAAATGTACTGAAGTTAAACTCAGAGTAATTACACTATGTGGACTGGGAGCCTGTCAGACTGTCTCCACCAGTATGTGCCTCAATAACCCTTTGTCACCCCATAAGAGTAGCAGGAATAGGTAATGGATGAGTGGAAACAGGTTATATAGTTATGTAGTAGGTTATATATATATCTATATAGATATATATATATATATATATATAGAGAGAGAGATATCATGGCATGCCATTCAGGAAATTAATATTTGAATATATGGAATGAAACCTAGAATATATGGAATGAATCTCTGAATATATTGAATGAAACTCGAATATATGGAATGAAACTCTGAATATATGGAATGAAAGCTGACTGACGTCGCCATTGCCGCCATCTTTATATCTTTAGCTATGTGCAGCGGGCGGCAGAAATGATTCAGCCAGCACGCAATTTGTTTGCAGCTATTTTAAACAGTGAAGATTTAGTAAACACACTGGCACCCGTGCACAAGAAAGGGGCAAGACAAAAGAGTTAAGAATAGGTAGGATTTATTTAAAACTAGATGAGGGCTCTCAATAGAGTGCATATTTAGGTATGCACTGATAGCGATACAGCGTTAATATACTCGTACTTGTTAAATGTTCACTGCTAACAATCAACATCTTTATACCCGCTTACACTGCACGCTGCGTCTGCTGATCACCGCGGTGAACATTTAACAAGTACAAGTATATTACCGCAGTATCGGTACCGGTGCATCGCTAAATATGCACTCTATTGAGAGCCCTCATCTAGTTTTAAATAAATCCTACCTATTCTTAACTCTTTTGTCTTGTCACCTTTCTTGTGCAGAGGCGAACATTCGCCAGTGTGTTTATTAAGTCTTCATTGTTTAAAATAGCTACAACACGGGCGAAGATTGTACACAGGGGCTGTTATGGGGCACTGCTGTGAGGTTGATGCTGATGGCATGGCAACGGCCTGGCCTGTAGGCCAAGGTCCACCCCGTTCCCGACTAAAAAGAGCGAACTTCATCCTCTGAAGTAGTGTATTGGGCAGTTTGAGTCTCCGGTCTTCGCCAGTGTGTTTATTAAGTCTTCACTGTTTAAAATAGCTGCAACCAAATTGCGTGCTGGCTGACTCTTTTCTGCTGTCCGCTGCACATAGCTAAAGATACAAGATGGCAGCAATGATGACGTCAGTCAGGTTTCATTCCATATATTCAGAGTTTCATTCAATATATTCAAGGTTCATTCCATATATTCAGAGTTTCATTCCATATATTCAGAGTTTCATTCCATATATTCAGAGTTTCATTCAATATATTCAGAGTTTCATTCCATATATTCAAATATACATAATATATCTATATATATATATATAGATATATATATATATGTTGTTCCTGCACTACAGCTTCCCAGAAATAAATACCATAAATAAATGACTTTAAAAAATGTACGCATTCAGACATACCAAAGACAAGTAAACACACCAGTGTAAAACAAGAATAGCAGTGCTCTGAAGCAGGAGCCTCTCCTGCATTATTCATTAAATATAGTGTAACAGTTTATGTTTGGGAGAACAAGCTTTGTCAGGGAGAATCTACAGGATTAGGAAAAGAAAAGGTTTAAACTTGAAGCTGGTGGTGCTGCATAAAGTGAATAATTAAAGAGCTGTTTCATATGAGATTGAGTGTTATCTTGACTTGAGTTCAATTTAGCTCTTTATTCTGGATCATTCCAGAGGCAGGGAAGTGAAAAGACTAGACTGAAATATGGATTGTTGTGGGCTGAAAATTTACTTCGGATTCGATCTGATCACACCACTGAACAGATGTGAGGTGAAACAAGACTGACGGCCTGCAGTCATAGTGTCTCGGAGAGGCACTGCTTTTGAACATGCTGACATCAGTATTCTTATATGCCCACATGCTAATATGATGATTATGATTTCACAGTTAAAAATGTTTACCATATTCACAGTCTTAGTTTAGTGCATTAGCTTGCTAAAAAGTTATAGCTGATCCGCCCTGCATTCTTCCAAGGTTCTGGTTTTCAGTGCTGACCATGATGGTCTCTTGGAACTGAAACACTATGATAGAAAGTGTCTTCAGTAATCACATTTTCTTTGCTTTCTCTTCATTTACCCAATTTTGTCTACTCAGTAGAACTTACTTTGATCCACAAAATGTGTGTGTGTGTGTGTGTGTGTGTGTGTGTGTGTGTGTGTGTGTGAGAGAGAGAGAGAGAGAGAGAGAGAAAACAAGTGAGTGCAACACACACATTAAAACAAAGGAAGGAGAGAGTGGAATAAACGATGAGAGAGAGAGAGTTTAGACAGAGAACTGGCAACTGAGCCCAAACCTGTTTGTGTAAACATTAATCTTGGCTAAACTGCTGATAGATTGCCTTTACAAACACACATATACAGAGAGAGAGAGAGAGAGAGATGCGAGGTAATAGCTTCAATCCCACCTCTCTCAATAGATATACTCCCATGAATACGACACACAGAGAGAAGCGAGGCCGCTTGTAATTAAGTTCTACATGTGCAAATCCAGTTGTGAAGCATTGCTTATGAGATCGGCTGTATAATCACATCTCCCCAAAAGGGAGAGACCGCTTACTTAGCATTTAAATAGGTTCCTTCCCTCTGTAACTGTGTGTGTGTGTGTTTATGCAGCACAAATATTGCACTACTCTGTGTTTCATTGTGTATGTCTTTCTGTATCAAAGAGTGTACATATGTGTGAGGGAGGGTGTGTTTGCACGATAAACACTACCATGTGTAAGTGTGGGAGTGTGTGCATGGCAGTGTGTTATTTTAGTGTTTTCCTGTGTGTTTGTGTGTGTGTGAGCCATATATCTTGCCTGCACATTATTTCATGGATGTCCCAGTGGAACATTGTAGGATCAATAGAGCAGGTTCTCAAAAGGGATACAGAGGGAATATCAAGGAAAATTAAGTGTGTGTGTGTGTGTGTGTGAGAAATAAAAAAAAATAAACAGGAAATGAATTCAAACCTTCACTTTGAAGGTTAAAAGTTTGTGTTAAAGACAACATATTAATTCATGGAAGCAAAGTGAAAGACCATGTTGTTTGTTTCGGTGTGTGTGTGTGTGTTTTTGTGTGTGTGAGTGAGTGTGATTCCCACTGGGGTTATGGCCAAGGCTAGTAACTACACAAAGGCAATGTTATTGAAATAAAACATAATGTCAGCTCATGTCCTGAAGCTCATCTAGTCTAGTCATGCTCAGGGATTTGGCCTTGTGAAATGCAACACTTGTTCTATTTTCTTCTCTCTGTGTTTATTTCACTCAGTTTGCAGTGGAAAATGAGTTGGCACTGTTCCCTCCTGAAGAAGATGGGTCTTAAGTAATGGATTACCTAATGTTTTTCACACTGTTGCAAAGTACTCTTGTCAAAAGGTGAAAATTGCCTTACTTGACATTTTCAAGCTTGTTTCAACTAAGAACAATCATTGTGTTTTACAGCATTTGACTTGAGAGGAAGAACCAATCACAGCTATCACTCAATTTGACTTCAAGAAAAACCAGAGGTTGTCACTGTGTTATTATTATTATTATTATAATCACCTCCACTTGTTTCTCTGTTTGTCAACAAGATTACAGAAAAGCTACTAACCCACAAATCTTTGCAGCTGGTCAGAATCGGGGGGTGGATAAACAAATTATTTTTCACTTCCACAGAATGAGTGGGATTCAGCTGTTTGGCTGACCCCTCCTCCCTGACTTGAGAGACCAGCGTTGGTTGAGTGAGCTAGACCGTGAATGAAGAGAGGCAGCAGCGTTACAGCGACTGCAAAGTGGTAAATCATAGAACTAAAGTGTTATTTTTTTATTGTTTTGTGGTGGTTACGTTCTAAAGCACAAATAAACATGCCCACACCTGCAAACAATCCTGCAGCCACTCTGTCACTTGGCAGTGATGTAACCTGCTCACCACATTGAAGCCTATAGTCCGACCTTCGACTGGAGGCCCAAAGGCTGACAGCCACAGAAAAAACATAATGGTTTGTGTGTTTAACTAATTTTTTAAGGTCAATAATGAACTCTCGTGCTTCACAGATTTTATTGTACAAGTGATATTTCCCTTGGTGATGCTGAAGTTGTACTGTTTGCTCAAAACGCAGTAAGTGTCATCATGTGCAGCTACTCACACAATCTTAAATGTCATCGCTGCTGCTTGAAACACATCATCACGTCTTTAAAATGTAGACCTGTGATCATCAACATCACAGAGGAAACATCATTGTCTATGGGTCGGCGTGTGACAGGCTGGGTGTTAGACATTGCTGTGGGTTAAGATGTCTTGCCACATAAAGTTGACCAGTGTTCATTTTAAGCACCATGTGGCAAGTGTTGATTGGAGTGTTGGTGCTCTGCTCAGAGAACTGATGTTATTGATGTGGAAATTTAAATGAACTCTTGTATGTGTGGACTCATACTGGCTGCATTTTTATACTCAGGTGATGGTGCTTTTTTCTGTGCCTTCTGGGCATAACAGGACACATCACCAATGGAAAAAGAAATACTATTTCTGAGGATAATATATGTCATGATATACGGCTTGCATGCCCAGAATGGCGCCATTTCGAAAAAGATGATCTTCTTTACAGTAACGTAACAGCTGCTTGTCGACTGTCAATGGTGAAATTTCTGTGGTTTCTGTGCTTGTTCTTTGTGTTTCTCCAACAACCCAATCTATTCACAGTTTCAAAATGTGCAATAAAAAAATAGTCATAATCTTTTCTGTGGGTCATGAAAGACTGAAACTAGAAACCTCCCATTAATTTAGTAAAACAATGCCTTGCAAAAGGAGAATATGATATGATCATAATGACAACCTGCCAGTCCTTCTTATCCCTCTCATTTACTCTAATATGACATAAAATGTCAATAAATAATAGGGAGTGGGAGAGTCTCCATTTATTATTCATAAATGTCTCATGTTATCAGAGAAACATGCTGGGACGTTGATTTACGACCGTTGAAAATTGTACAAGGAGAGAGGAAGAGACAGACGGTGCAGGCAACAGAGGGATATAGTTCCACTCGTTAGAGGACATAGCATCTGTACTTTTCACAGAGACATTTTAAAAGATCTTGAGACCTGTAAGGAAAGACTGCCCTGCTGTGTGGGTGTACAATCAGTGTTCACGGTTCACGGTGTGCTATATTGATAGAGAAAGCTGAAATCTGTCTTCTGACACCAATACCATCACATCATGTGTATAGTGAGGGACATGGTGCTGAGGAAGAACTTTAAGTTATCCGAAGTAGGTTTTCTTTTTTTTCCATTCTGTTGTTAGATTTAACTTTGTTACTCTTCTATTAGCTACACTGATTCTGGATCCTCCTAAGAATTTCAGTGTGTGTTGTACTGTGTGTACAGCACATGTCTATTGCAATAAAAATTTAATTTCAATTTTACATTTTTTTCAAATCTAAATCCTAAACCAGTAGTGTAACACAGTGGATGCTAACTGTAAAATGATGTTGTTGAAATGAATATTTTCAAGACAGAATTAATCATAAATTTGAGTCATTGGAGCCCAAATGTGTTGGAAAATAACATTTAAGCTTTAACATCTTAATGATTCTACATTGACACATTTTCTGTTCAAAATATGACTCACAATTACAATATTTCAGGACCCTTGAATAACATGGAAAAGAGATGGCCAGAGCAGCGAACAAAGTAGGAAGTGAAATACTGAGAGGACCTGGATGTGTGTGTGCAGGTGATGAATCATATCGCCATTTTGCCTCCCTCTCCTTTCTTTCACCTATGTCTTTTTCTGTTGCTCTTCCCCATCCAGTGCTCTCTTCCATGACCCTTACCTGTCGTTTTTTCTTCATAGAGCCCCTCACTTTCTTAGCCTCCAATTTTTCATACTTCCCCTCTCTCATCATTGTCAGTGTGTGACCTTAGATGACACCCAATTTAAAGTTCCACATAGAGTTAGTACCTGAGATTCACCCATGGAAAATTCCACACATGGAAATATAAGCCTTGTTTCATAGCCCAGGTTGCTCTTCATGTGTAAGATACACATTTATTTGTGTTACATGTTAGTCTGCTTTTGTTTGTCTACATGTTCAGGTGTGTGTGTTAGGGTCAAAGGGGAGCTTACGCAACGCTTGCAATTAAAAGTGCATTTTGAATGGCATTGACCTCCGACCTGCGTGTGGGTTTCACGGACAGTGCAGCCCACATTTGTAGAAAATTCAATCTACAGACTGCACACAGGAAATTATGAACTGGCTACTCCTCTTTTACGTGCTCAGCTAGACTCACTGCAATCAGCTAATCATTTGTCCATCTAAGACCTGTGTACCTGTCCTCCTTTAAAAAAATGTGAGAATAACAGACTGCGGAGGAAATGGCATGTTGCTCATCGTGTATTGAAGGATTTTGCAAAGAAATACTGTTTTGAATGAAGTTGAGGAGGAATTATTCTGAATTCACAAATCTGTTCATGCATGAACCTTAACTGATTGCTGTGGGCAAAAAGGGATGTCAAAGTTCCATAAAACAAGAGGACACAGCAGAAGAAATGATTTCACAGGTGCTAACGACAGTAAAAAATAATGCCACAATTGTGCAATGGTATTCTTGTATTTAATAGCCTATTTTGTGCATTTCAGAGAATGAACAACAATACAGCAAATGTATTATGGCAGCTTTACATTCATTAAATAGGGCCCTGTGATACACGTGAATACACCATATACCCTTGCTCATACAGTAAATTCTTAATGTTTTAACTTGGTAATGGAGAAAAGGAAAGCTCTGGAGCTTTTTCTCTCTGCATAAGGTTGCCATAATCACCTTCCACTTGTTTCCTGGTTGATAATGACAGAGCAGAAAGTACAGGCTGCCACTGCCTGATCCTCCCTCAAGAAGAGCCTAGAAGGGAAAAGAAAATATATAAAGCAACATGAGTGAAAGGATAATTTGGGAAGATGTGTATTTTCTTTTTCTTAATGTGAGAAAAAATAATTTTTCATTGTCAGTGACCCTAGTACTTTTCTTGTGCGTTTTGGAGAGGTTTGTGTGGAAGGTAGTGAGACATTTCTGTTCTCTTTGTGTGTGGTTGTGTAGAGAGGATAGTGGCAGGAGGGACAGGGAGGAGAGCGAAGAATGACAACACAGAGCTGGAACAGGACAGGCTGTTGGTTGTAAGTGCTAAAGAGGATCCTGCCTTCCCTGTTTGCTCACTGTGTCAGGGAGAAAATTACTAACATCTCTACTACAAGTCTTCATTTGCTAAACAGATGCTGCTCAATGCCAAATGGGTCATTACACCAACTAAACTGTGTGTGAGTTTGTGTGTGTGAGAGTCTGTGCTGACTTGATGTTTGTGTGTGCTACTGTGTGCTGTTGTGTCATTTTGCCACTGTGTGTGGGTATGTATTATGAATTAGTATGTTGTATTGATGAGGACATATGGTGTTTCCATATGGGGGTGTCACGCTTTGTGAAATCTCAATACTGCTGCTGCTACTTGATATGTTTTTGTGCTTATGTCTCTATCTGCATATGGTTGTTTTATTATTGTTTTTTTTTTTTTTTAACTTGTTAATGTCTTATTTGGGAAAATCACAAGCTACCAGGGCCTTTAAAGAATTAATTTTTCTCTAGGCACTTGTTTTTAACTGGCTCAGAAGTGAAAAGACCATATTTGGATCAACCAGTTGGAGTGAATGCTTGCTAATATCTAAATGTATTTGGGTTTAGTATCAACACATCAGTGAGCAAGGCTGTAACTGTAGTGTCAACATCTGTGGGGAGGGGTAAATCTCTTAATTCTTGCTAATTTTGATGGCATGAGACAACAAGCAAATATAACAATAGGATCCTTTTATTTCAAATATTAATGTATTATTCGTATACATGAGTGAGTGTGTAAATGAAACACCAGATTATGTAGGAAAAGAAGCATTTTTCAAGTACATTCAAATTAAAATATATTCTTGAACTCCAAAATATAACAGCCAAAATTTTACTCTGTACAAACCTTGATTTAAACTTGGGTGGGCAACAGGAGTGCCCTCAGAACAAGGGTAGCTTCTGCATCTGGATAAGACCATGCGTGACTTGCCACAAAGGCTGTGTTTAAAGCCCTGAAAATGAGATTGGGAGCCTGTCACTGTCAGGTGCAACATGAGGTTGCACAATACTTATTACAATTATTCACTGTGGAATGTGAGTGGATAAATCCCAAGTCTTTATCTTTTCTTCTGCTTTTTGTTATAGTTTCATAGTAGAAAAATGCCACACCAGTGGGCCGACATATGCTCAGCTATATTACACTGCTAAAACAGCATTCAGTGTAGGTACTGGAGGTTAGCAGTGATAGCACATCAGTCTGACAGCGTAAAAGGTAACACTGCATGTATTAGCATCCCACTGATTGAATTTGTAACAAAAATATGTAGTTTGACTACAGTTTCAAGATAATCCATTTGTCCTCAATGTATTTTGACAGCAAATAGTGTTTAAAGTTGCCCACTTGTGGGGCAACCTGGCGGTCCAGAAGCTGAGGCTTGTTCACGTCTGGCTGGTGATCTTTGTTGCATGTCATCCCCATCTCTTACTCCCTTCATTTCCCCCATATAAATTTCCTATATGCAAACAGCATATTGTCAGGGTCAGACGGACAACAGGACCCACAGAGCAGACCAGAGACTGACAGGTGTAGAGAGGCGGTTTATTAACAGTCCGGATTCGGTACACAAAAAGGCAGTCTGCGGGGCAAAAGTACAAAATCACGAGGCAAAAAACGGGTCGAGGAAACAAACAGGGTTAGTGCACGAGGAAACAATACAGAAAACGCCAGAGAGTTACTTACAGGGAAGAAGACAATCTAACAAAGACACACTGGGAGAGACTGGCTTAAATACACATGAGGGGAGGAGCAAACGAGACACAGGTGAAAACAATAAGCAATCATAGGGAGTAAAGAAACCAAGAATGAACACAAAAAGGAAGTGAGGGCAACCAAAATAAAACAGGAAGTCTGTCTACAAACTAAAAGCCTGACAGTACCCCCCCCTCAACGGCCGGCTCCAGAAGGCCCAGGATCATGCGGGTGGTCACGTTCAAACTCCCGTATGAGGTCTGGGTCCAAGATGTTCCGGGAGGAGACCCAAGACCTCTCCTCTGGTCCGTAACCCTCCCAGTCCACGAGGTACTGACGACCCCTCCCCCGGGGGCGAAAAGCCAACAGCTTCCGAACCGTGTAGACTGGGCCCCCATCGACGATCCGGGCGGGAGGAGGGGGTCTGGTAGGTGGGACCAACGGGCTGGTCCTGACAGGCTGGACCTCACTAACATGAAATGTGGGGTTCACACGAAGAGACCTGGGAAGTTTGAGTCTCACAGACACAGGGTTAATAACTTCTGACACAGGGAATGGTCCAACAAAACGAGGGGCCAACTTACGGGACTCCACCTTAAGAGGTAGGTGTTTAGTGGATAACCACACCCGTTGTCCGGCTTGATAAGCTGGTGCACATCTCCTCCTCCTGTCCGCAAACTTTTTGTGGCTCTGGGAAGCCCGGAGGAGGTTCAGACGAGCCTGAGCCCAAATCCGACGGCAACGGCGGACCAAGGCAAGAGCAGAAGGAACAGAGACCTCCCTCTCCAGTGCAGGAAACAGAGGCGGCTGGTACCCAAAAACACACTGGAACGGAGACATGCCCACGGAAGTGCTGGGGAGTGTATTGTGAGCATATTCCACCCACATGACGTACTTGCTCCAAGATGTGGGATTCTGGGAAGCCAGGCAGCGGAGCCCTTTCTCCAGCTCCTGGTTTAACCGCTCCGTCTGCCCATTGGTTTGAGGATGGTGGCCTGAGGTCAGACTAACTGTGGCACCCAGGAGTTGACAGAACGCCCTCCAGAACTGAGCCACAAACTGCGGGCCCCGGTCAGACAGGACATTCCTGGGAAATCCAAAAACTCGACAAACATGAGACAATAGCACCTCTGCCGTTTCTTTGGCAGAAGGAATGCTAGGTAATGGTATGAACCGGACCATCTTGGAAAAACGGTCTACCACTGTGAGTACAACAGTGTTACCCTCAGAGGGTGGTAGGCCGGTCACAAAGTCAAGGGAAATGTCCGACCAGGGCCGCTGAGGCACAGGGAGGGGCTGGAGAAGTCCAGCACTGGGGACGTTCTTGCTCTTGTTCTGCTCACAGGTTGTGCAGGCTGCCACATAGTCGCGTACATTATCCCTCATACCAGGCCACCAAAACCTCTCTCGCACCCGGGTCAGAGTTCTGCGGAAACCAGGATGACAAGATATCAGAGATGTATGAGCCCAAGTAATCACAGGACCCCGCAGTTCGGGGGTGACAAATAATTTGTTGGGTGGTACCTCCGGAGGAACCTGAATCCCTTGATTGGCCCTGTTGACCCGCTCCTCAATCTCCCAGGTGATGCTACCTACAACCAACGTCTCAGGGATTATTGTCTCCGTTTCCTTGGGAACGCTTTCACCCTTAAATAGTCTAGACAGGGCATCAGGTTTAATGTTCTTAGAGCCGGGGCGATATGAAATAGAGAAATTAAATCGGGAGAAGAAAAGGGCCCACCTGGCTTGTCGAGGGTTAAGTCTTTTGGCTGTCCTGATGTACTCAATGTTCTTGTGGTCCGTCCAGACCAGGAAAGGATGCTCGGCCCCCTCCAGCCAATGCCTCCACTCCTCCAAAGCTAGCTTAATGGCCAGCAGTTCACGGTCTCCGACATCATAGTTCCTCTCCGAAGGCGAAAACCTGCGGGACAAAAAGGCACAAGGGTGGAGCTTGTCGTCCTGTTCGGAACGCTGAGAGAGCACCGCCCCTGCACCCAAATCAGAGGCGTCCACCTCCACCACGAACTGCCGTTTAGGGTCAGGAAGAATCAACACAGGGGCGACGATAAAGCTGCTCTTGAGTTTTTGAAAGGCTGACTCCGCCTGGAGGGACCAGCGAAACTGCACCTTGGAGGAGGTTAAAGCATGCAGCGGGGAAGCAACGAGACTGAAGTTCCGAATAAACTTCCTATAAAAGTTTGCAAACCCCAAAAACCGTTGGACCTCTCTTCTGGATGTGGGTGTGGGCCAATCTTGTACTGCCTGTACCTTCATGGGATCCATGCTGACCCTCCCCTCAGACACCACAAACCCCAAAAAAGACACAGTAGGCACATGAAATTCACATTTCTCAGCTTTGACAAACAGTTGATTACATAATAGCTGTTGCAGCACCTGCCGGACATGATTCTCGTGAGTCTCCATATCAGGAGAGAAAATCAGGATGTCATCTAAATAGACAAAAACAAACTTATTCAAATACTCACGAAGAACATCATTCACCAGTGCCTGAAACACAGCAGGGGCATTGGTGAGTCCAAAAGGCATTACCAGATACTCATAATGTCCTGTGGGAGTGTTAAAAGCAGTCTTCCACTCATCCCCCTCCCTGATGCGGACCAGGTGGTAAGCATTGCGTAGATCCAACTTAGTAAATACCTTAGCTCCCTGAAGGAGTTCAAATCCAGAGGAAATGAGTGGAAGGGGATACCTGTTCTTTACGGTAATGTCGTTGAGTCCACGATAGTCAATGCAGGGTCGGAGGGTCTTGTCCTTCTTCCCCACAAAGAAAAACCCTGCTCCAGCAGGAGATGAAGAAGGCCGGATAATCCCGGCCTTAAGAGCAGCTCCGATGTACTCCTCCATGGCTTTATGCTCTGGTCCCGACAGTGAGTACAAGCGGCCACGGGGGGGCGAGGTACCAGGAAGTAAGTCTATGGAACAATCAAAAGGTCGGTGAGGGGGAAGTGTAGTGGCTTTGGTTTTGTTAAATACCTGCTTCAGGTCCAGGTAGCAGGATGGAACTGAGGACAGATCAGGAAACTCCTCCTCGTCCACCTCCTCGGGTGAGGTGAAAACCCCCTCCAGGCTGGAAATGGGAGGACCTGCAAAACACTGCGTCTTACAGTTACCTCCCCATGACAGAACCTTGCCAGAGACCCAGTCAATGTGGGGGTTGTGCAGAGTTAGCCAAGGAAAACCTAGCACAAGTGGATGTTGCGGTGCCTCAAAAAGGTGGAAAGTTATCTGTTCTGTGTGAGAGTCGGGAAAAATCAGTGTCACAGGAGAGGTGCAGTGGGTAACCAGATACATCACATGGCCATCTAGGGCAGTGGCAGGCACGGGGGTGTCTAGAGGGACAAACGAGAGGTTAAGTTTCCTGGCCAGGTCTACATCGATGAGACTAGCATCAGCACCAGAGTCAATGAGAACAGTAAGGGGGAGAGACAGAGATTCAGAGGAGAGTGTGACGTGAGAGAACTGTCGGCAAGATCTGTTCTTACTAGGGGAGGCACATACCAGCACAGATGTTGGACGGGAGGGAGTGCTGCGGCGAATGGGACAATTCTCCAGGAAGTGACCCATCTGAGCGCAGTAAATGCATCGACCCTCGTTGCGTCTTCGTAGGCGTTCTTCAGGAGTAAGCCGAGTGCGTCCAATCTGCATAGGTTCCTCCGTGTCAGTTCTGGTGTCGGTCGTGAGCTCTGGAGCCGGGATGCGTCCGGGTGAGGACCTCCAGGAAGGGTAGTTCCTGGACCGGTCACGCTCCCGTAATCTCTTGTCGATCTTAGAAGCTAGGGACACTAGCGCATCAAGCTCAGAAGGCAGGTCAAGAGGAGTCAGAAAGTCTTTAACCTGCTCTGAAAGCCCATTAAAAAAGGCATCCACCAAAGCTGGTTGGTTCCATCCACTCTCTGCTGCTAATGTTCTGAAGGAAATGGCATAGTCCATAACACTACGCCTGCCTTGGCGCATAGAAACCAAGGCCTTGGCGGCCTCTCGACCCGGAGCAACAGTCTGAAAAATCTGTGTAAGAGTCTTTAAAAATAGTGGCAGGGAAGTACAGATGGCTGAACGGCGGTTCCATTCCGCTGTAGCCCAGGCCTTGGCTCGACCCGACATAAAAGAAATCATGTAGGCTATCTTGCTGCGATCAGAGGGAAAAGCTGCTGCATGAAACTCAAAATGTAGCTCGCACTGGGTAATAAACGGCCTGCAGTCACCAGACTCACCAGAAAACCTCTCAGGTCTAGACAGCTGTAAATGAGCCATTTCAGGAGATGCAGCCGCATGCTCGCTGGAGGGTGTTGTAGCTTCTCCTAGATGCTGGTCGACCTTCAGCTGACTTAGCTGGGAAGATAACATAGCAAATGCCGCCTCCTGGCGCTTGCTTGACTCGGTTACTTCCTGTCTCAAAGAAGCCATTTGTTCTTCATGCATACGAAGCCACTGGCCCTGATTTCTCAGTGCTTCGCGGACAGTCTCTGAATCTGCGGGGTCCATGGTTTGGGTTAGATTGTACTGTCAGGGTCAGACGGACAACAGGACCCACAGAGCAGACCAGAGACTGACAGGTGTAGAGAGGCGGTTTATTAACAGTCCGGATTCGGTACACAAAAAGGCAGTCAGCGGGGCAAAAGTACAAAATCACGAGGCAAAAAACGGGTCGAGGAAACAAACAGGGTTAGTGCACGAGGAAACAATACAGAAAACGCCAGAGAGTTACTTACAGGGAAGAAGACAATCTAACAAAGACACACTGGGAGAGACTGGCTTAAATACACATGAGGGGAGGAGCAAACGAGACACAGGTGAAAACAATAAGCAATCATAGGGAGTAAAGAAACCAAGAATGAACACAAAAAGGAAGTGAGGGCAACCAAAATAAAACAGGAAGTCTGTCTACAAACTAAAAGCCTGACACATATAGGATCATTTAGAAGAAAATTCTCACAACAGTTGCATATACAGTATATGTGTGTATATATCCAGTACAGAAATGGCTTAACACTGTTACAGCTTGGTGACATTAGTTAAACCAGTTGGGAGAAAACAGGAATTTAATGAGAAATTATGTGTTTGTTTCTGAGAACAAACAAACCTTTTAAAGCTTCAGGCATCAGAGTTTCCTTGGATATGAAGGATGTGATAGATATGAGGATGAAGAGGAAGAAAAAGCAGACAATGGTAATCAACTCATTTTTTGCTATATTTAAAAATTCCATTCCACAAAGGTGCAAATGTCAGTCTTGGGTAAGGCAGGTTTGCACTCATAATTGAGTAAAAGTGCATTTTTATGTATCGTTTCTATCACAGTAGGCATGTGATATATTTATGAAACTCACTTTTTTGGTTTATGTCAACTAACATTAGCTGCAGTTGCATCAGCAGGAACAGGAACCTCACCAGTCAGTCGCAGTGTTTCAGTACAGTGTCGTTGCTTGTCACATGCAGCACATGCACATGCTCTCACACACACACACACACACACACAAATAAACAAAAATCTCCCATCAAGCACAAGAACCTGGACAACCAGCTTAAACCACAATCAATAAAAGTAAACCACAGTATGTACAGGGACACCTGAAGATATTCAAAGATAATAAACACACCTACACAAATGCATATACACAATAAAGACTGACACACACAGGCACACACACAGGCCTGCACAGAGACCACTGTGATGTTAGAGGCTTGATGCTGGATGTGATGTTATTAGAAGTGGCTTAATGGTGCCATATTGTGTCCCTTCTCAGCCCACACACACAGTCACACTCTTCACATGAAGACACAGGCTCACGACAGACCATACACTTTTGCCATGACCACAGAGCACACTCATACAGAACTGCAGATCTCTTTCTCTCTCTCTCTCTTGCTCTCTCTCTGTTTTCATCTGTTTATTTCACAAGGAAACTATGTACTTGTTCAAGCATGTTCATAAGGAACACGTAAAAAACATTTATTTTATTATTTGAAATGTGGTCCCTAAGCAGGTTAATGTTAAAGAAGTTTGAAAGTAATTGTAGTATAACAAGAATAAGAATAAGAACACATAGACAACAATGTGTGAATGTGTATACTTACTAAGTGACAGTGCTCACTGACTGGCTGGATGACATTGTGATTGTCTTGCTGCCAGGCCAATCAGTGAGCTATCTGGCTGGTTATGAGGATGCCTGACTTGATGAGAATGACAAATTCTAATGACAAAACCAAAATGATCTTAGGGAGGGAATAATGAAATCTGCTGTGGAATAAGTCTAACCTGCTGGCTGACTAAGTAACCCATTGGTTTGGTGTGTGTGTGTGTGTGTACAGTATGTGTGTGCGAGTGTCCAGTCTGGTCTATAGTGAGGTAATTGGAAACTCTCCTCTGTAATCCAGGCTGACTAGCAATCAAGTGATTGATGCTGTGCTGAATGCTGAGCAATTGTCATTGATTTGCCCCCTTTTTCCCCCTGGCATGGGAGTAAATGTGCCTCATCTATGTCTCCCTGCCCTTATGTCTTTCTCCTTCTTGCATTACCTCCCATACTCAGTCATCCCTTATGTCTTGTCTGGCTGTTGCCGTCCCTCCTCCTTCTGTCTGTTTCTCCTCATCTTCCTAGCACCCCTCACAAAGCAGTGACCATTTTAAGGGAAAATCCATTTCTCTTTACCCAGATTATCACATCGCTCCTCTTAGTAATTGAACCGGGCTGCCTAGTCAATGGGATTGTATTGGAATACAATACCCTGCTGAATGGAGCAATGGTGGATCTACCAGAGGTAGCACTAAAACTGTCTGAGTGTTGTACTGTGCTATAAAAGACACATTACACTGATTTTTAACAAGGCCTCCATTGAAAATAATTGTTTTTCCAAGAGTGCCTTATCTCTCTGATTGTATCAGTTTGACCATGAGGCCCAGCTACACAAGGCTGACCAACAGGCACATTGTTTCACATGAATCTCCACCCTTAAACATGAATCTGCTTTTTAATAATTTAAGTTAATAAGAGCCAGCTTTCAAGAACACTGAAAGGGTTCTTTTCAAAGAGAAACTGCAGACTTGACTGTAAAAATCACCCATGACTTTTACAGTTAAGTCAGTGCCATTTTATATAATTTGTCTGGTTTACTAGACATGCTCTACAGCAGTTCTCACACCTATTTTGTTAAATGCAGTATTGATCATTAAACAGAAAAATCTCCCTCTCTTGCCTCTCTGCAGCAGGGATATTTTTACTCCTTTTTATTACACTTTCAGCCTTTTCACCCTCTTGCAAGTGGGAGGCAAGTCTGTGCTGTGTGCCTTGTGACCTGTGCTTGAAAATGTCTCATTTTCAAAAGACTGTGTCAGCAGGGGTGGTTTGTGCACCACAGAGACTGGGCACAGAGTAGCTGAAAAAACTGTCTGAGTGAGATAGTGTATATGTGTTTTTGTGCACAATGTGGGACTCACGTTGGATTCAGCAGCTGCTAATTACTCACACAGAAAAATCTCTCTGTCTCTTCTCCCATCAGTACACACCTCTTTTCTCTTCTCCTACTGTTGTTTTGTTGTGACGATGCAACACCTAAGGCTCTTCTCCCCCGTACCTCCCCTTCTTCTCGCTTTCTCTCCAGCCTGTCATGCTGGGGTAGTCGTCAACACCAGGCTGGATTGAAATCTCTCTTTCTTCTTTTCCACCTCTATCATTATTCCTTCCTTTTTTTCAATCTGTTGTCCTTTCATTGTCATCACGTCCTTCCACTCCTGTCTCCTTTTCTCATATATTCCCATTTTTCTTTCTTTCTTTCTGAAGATTGACCCAAATGAACCCCTACATTCATTTTACTGCCATCTGTAGGAATTAAAAATACATGCAGAGGAAATTTTAAGGGGCAAAAGGGATAGTGCATGCAATAAAAATACAAAATTCTCTTTGCTTTCTCATTTTTCTTCTTCCTTCCCTTCCCCTTCCTCTATTGGACTCCAGTGCTCCCAGATTCCCTCATGCCATCCCCTTTTGCCTCTCCTTTCACTTTTTTTCACTTTAGTCCCTTCCCATCTTTTTCCCGTTGAAAGCATACAATGAGGACTGTGAGCTTAAATCTTCCGTCGGGAATGAATGAGAGGTACACTGGAAAGGTTTCTGAATGTAGTTGGCAAAGATAGGGTCAAGCTGAGAGAAAACGTCAGTTTTATTCCAGAGGTACCAAGTTTTAATATTGTGAGTGTTGACATCCATTCATTAACTGAAAGAATCTGCTGATGTTTCCAAAACAAATCAGAGAACTCAACAATTTTGACATTTCTTGTGTAATGACGCTACTTTATTTTTCATATCTAATAAAAAAAATGATGAAACTGTTGGCGGGGTTTAAAGTGAACCAGAAATGAAGAGTTTATCTTTAGACTGTTGATTTTAGATTTTAGACTTGGTTTGAGATGTCATAGTGCCATACGAAAACTGAAGCCAGATTTACATCGATCAGCCACAACATCAAGTGAATAATATCAATCATCTGTTTGCAATGCAGTGTTCTGCAGGGAAATCTTGCTTTCCTGCAATCATGTGGATGTTCTTTGATACACACCACCCAGCTCAACATTGCAGACCTAATACACACAAACTCACACACACACACACACCCATGGCAACAGCTCTTCCCATCAGCAGCAGCCTCCCCCTAGCTGGACAATACACCCCATCACATTTTGAAAACAGCTCAGGAATGTCTCAAGGACCACAACAACGGCCTACAGACTCCCCAGATCCCAGCCCAGATTAAGAATCTATGAGATGCACTGCAAAAAGCCGAATCCACCCTCCCATCCTCAATGCAAAGGACCCAAAGGATCCAACATTCTGATGCTGGTGACCACAAAATACTCCCAGACATCCTGTGTCCCTTCCCCTGACAGGTCAGAGCTGTTTTAGCAGCAAAAGGGGATCTACAATATATTGGTGGTGGTTTTCATGCTGTGGCTGATCAGTGTAGATTATCTTAATGATTCTAAAATATTCTGTCTGCATTTTCTGAATATGTTCATGTATGTTAAATTTCAGAAAAAGTATAGCAACATTGTTTTGGTAGGGAGCCTAATTAATCCTCAAAACCTGTAGCAGCAAGCAGCATAAGATATGAATTAAGAAATTCTTTAAATCTGTAAAAACTCAGCAACAGTATGCAAATGCAACATTGGCATATTATCACTATTATCACCCAGCAGGCACATAACAATATTAGCATTTATTTGAGTCACGTATGAAACCAGCTGGCTAATGTAAGTACAATAGATGCTCTTCTTTCAGCTCTACTTGGTTTCCACCAAACTCCTTAGCTGCTAAATGCTCTGCTATGTTCACCGATTTAGCCTGCCGTGCCAGGCAGGTAAATGGTGGATTTATCAAGTTACATTCGTAGCAGCTCACTGTAAAACAATGCTGCTCATCAGTGCTACAATTTGACAGCAACTAGTGACACTGAAAACACTCACACACTCAATGTTGTTTTAAAGTTTAATTGAGGCCATAGGAGAAGTTTACTACAACTGGGCTCTGTGAAAAGAGGGCGCCCTCTGATTAATGGCTGTGACAAAGAAGCATCTATGAAAGGCTACAGAAGTTTGCTAGCATCGTTGCTCTCTTTCTCGTGATTACCCAACTTTTCCATATCATACTGTGGATATTTTCTGCTTGTCTGGCTCGCTCTTGAACATGCACATCAGGTTAACTTAGAAGAGTTCGGACAAGGCATGGCCTCATGTGCGCCGCCATCCGTCAAATGCGCACTGAGCTACTTCATCTCTCTTTCTCTATCTGTTTCTTCAGGATCCAGATGAGGAGACGATCGGCCATATGCTCCTCTCCCTCAGATGTAAGAGAGAGGAGAGGAGGCCAGAGTGGAGAGGAGGCGTCATGTCCTGGCAGAAGCTCCTCTCTGCTCTGTCGCCCTGGGGGGAAACAATGTTCCACTCTCCTCCCCTCCTTTAACCAGAGCAGCAAGAGATAGGCTTACTTAAAGAGAATAAGTAAGAAGGGAATAAAAAGAAGAGAAAGAGAAGAAGAAGGAGGAGGTGTGCAGTCTTGGCACACACTCGTCCCCTCTCCTCTCCTTCTGGCAGGAAAGCTATCTGACACAACTGATTACTCATCTCATTCCAGTCAGCGCTTAACCTCTGTGAGTGTGTGTGCGTGTGTGTGTGTGTGTGTGTATGTATGAAAAGCCTCATATCTAAGCTTAATTGTGTGAACATGCATGCGTGCCTGCTCCTATGTGACCTTCAGTGCATGTGTGTCTGGCCTCAGTTTGCTAAATGCACTCCAGGAAATACTTCAGGATGCTGTCCTATCAAAGAACATTTAATCTGACATATGTGGGTTTAGTATTTTAAACACATTCTTAGCATCTGTGCTGATGCTTTTAGTGTATGTGGTTAATATGTCATATGTTCATGTCATGTTAACAGGAATATCTTCAGGCTCATGAGTACTGTAAACTTAGCAGTTTTTATGTGTATGTGTCCTTAGAGTTCATGTTTAACGTGCCAAGCTAAATGTCCTGCAGCCCTTGGCTGCTCCACAGTCAGGAAATGCTCCAGTGTGTTGTGAATCCACCTACATTAGCTTATTCTAGTGTATGTAAGGGGGAAAGGAAACATCATATTAAAGAGTTAGTTAGTGTATGTTGGTTTAAGTGAGAATATTTAAAGAAAAGAAAAATGAGCACACACATCAGCGCTGAAGGTGATGCATCTATTATTAATGCACTGTATTGTGAGCTGATCTGGAACCAGTCTGATTTCAGCAGTCATAATATGCTAAACATGTCATTAATGTGTTACTGACCATTGATCTGCCATTAATATTCTAGCAATGCTGAAAATCCGAACCCAAAATGGATGAAGCATATTAGCTGTGTTCCACTCTTTTTGAATTTTAATTTTAATTTAACCTCCTGCCCAGAAGACAAGAGTGCATGTGCAGTACAAATAAATCTTTTTTATATTCTTTTTAACAAACTGTGTGAATACTGTCCCAAAATCCAGTTCAGAAACCTAGTAAATGGGATAGTTTATATATTTTAGCTAACTCTACTGAGCCGGATCACCAAAACCCAGTGCAAAGCAAATGTTATTCTGGGTTTGTGTCGACCCCTTGTTGAACATTTGCTGGTGTATGCTGATTATATTCTGCCCTTTAGCTTAAACAGAATCACTCTCTGTTTTCTTTTTTCTCTGTCAGTTGCTCTGTTTCGTTCCCTCTCATCATCATCCAGAAGGTCACTTTGTACCTGCAGCCAGACAACATAATAATCTGAACCTGACGTACAAACCTTGTGTGTGCATTGAATTTGTGCGTCACTTCTGAATTTGGGCCTCTTTTCTATTGCCCCTGTGTGGGTTTTTTTTCCTGTCTGTGTGTGTATGTGTGCGCAAAGTTGGCAGAATTAAATCCAGGAAACCCAGATGGCCTCCAATCCCAAGTGAACCAAATGTGAATTTCCTGTCAGCCTTCAGGAGACGCAATTCAGAAACCTCAGGATTGGCACTGCAAGCTGAAGCTGGTCTTTTTTGGCTCCAGCTGTCATGGCAATGTACCCTGATCTCCCGTAAAATCCCCATGGGTTCTCCCATACAGTCGGCTCCACCATCTTTTCCAGTTCAGTCACCAGGAGGGTGTACATTGACGTGACATTACAGATAAAGGGAGGAGACAAATCTCCCCTCTTGTTCATGACTGGGGGAGACAGTGGTAAATGTTCAGCGTTATCAAATCTGACTGCTGGAGTCATGTAGGGAGCTGTTGTAAAACACCTGCTAAATGCACAACTCGGACTGCATGGCAGCTGATTTGTATATTCATGCCATAACTGGAGGTTGGGCTGAGGGGCTTGAGTGGGGTGGTGGATCATGGCAGTGCTGTGTGACAAAGAGGAGAATGGAAACAAGCAGGAGCAAATTGACTTTAATGAAACTGACCTTGTCAAACAGACTGTGGGCTGTTTTCAAAGCCAGTGTTTGTTGTTAAAAAAATAACATTTACATACTGTTTGTACATTATTACTATTCATGAAAAAATACTAAATTAACCCACTCCTCTGCTGTCAGAAATCGCTGTAGTGGGTTTTCAAGGTGGGTGGGCAGCTTCTAAACTCACTGCTTCCTGATACAGACAATTTTTATGCACTATGTAGTAATTATCATATACTGGTTTGGGAAAAAGTATAGAGGAAATCATTCTTATCCATATTACTTTGCTTTTCTCAGATTTCCTGGAGTTCTGTCACCACCATTCAAAATAAGTTTCATTGTTCCTTTTTGAGCTGGGAGTCACTCCTCCATCATCTTTGTGTAAAGCATTGTGACAACTTCTCCTCCAAAACAAAACCGCATTTTTTTTGTGCTTTTCAAAATTACTCATAAGGCTGTTACAAGAGTGATTCATATGATTATTTTAACACTTTGGTTAAAGGATTCTCTGGCCTTGTTTTTCTTATTATGAGACAATTCCGTAAGAGACCATGTCTCCCAAAGTGTCACTTTCTCCGCACTTTAGTTTTATGATTAACTGACTATGGTACTGCTATCTATCACTGCATATTCACATACATTTTTATTTAGTCTACATTTGTTTTGGAGTACAAATAATACAAATTTCATCAAATGTGTTATTTTCAAATAATTTAAGTCACGTAATTTACCATACTCTTGGTCTCAGGGATTAATTGATAGCATCCCATCCAAGTTTTTTTGTTGTTGTTGTTTTTATGTTTTTTAAAGCATGTTTAAAAAAATATGTTATGCTATTTAATTTTGTCACTTTTCCAAGAGTGGATGCATTACATTCTGTAACCTGCACAGGAATATCAGGATTTCAAACATTGCCGCTGGGTCTATATTTGGGATGTGTGGTAAAGCCTCATGTCGGACCTCTCGGTGGATTTTCGAAGGCAGTTTTGGAGGCTGGAATGGCAACCCTGAGTTGTTTATTGCTAAAACAGTAATTGAGTTGTTCTGAGGCACAGTAACGATGTATTTGAGAACTAGAATTGAGCATCATTTTCCTTTAAGCTCTGTATAAGCAGCCCTTTGCCATCGTTTCTCTATTGATCGTCTTTTAATGCTCTGAAGAAGAATATTGACTGCTGAGTTAGCCACTGATTTGTGTAGCCCAACAATATACAATGTGTGTGTAAGTGTGTTTGTGTGTGTACATTAGTTGTGATTGCATTGGCGTGTGTGTGCCCCTTCTGCATCCTAAATCAAACCAGATAAATGACAAAAAGGGATGTAAAATGGCCTCCACAAAACGGACTTGCATATGAAAGCTGCTGCCGTGCACAGAAAGCAGCAAGATAACATGAGCGCTGGTGAAAAAGCTCGCCTGGAAATGCTTCAGAGCACACTTTTGTTTGCTTGTTCCCTCCAAAACAAGTCAAACTCAGCAGTTCACAAGAGGTGGCATGTTCCTCTGTTGTGATTTCACCCTCTATTCTTCTCTCAGGTGTTTGAAAAATGCTTCAGATAAATATTGGATGAGCGAATGTCAGCACAACAGTCTCAGATGTTGGAGGCTATTCGAATGCCAGCTGCCACTGTGGCAATTGTGGCGTTTTGGTGATTTCAGGTTTTCCTTCATTAAAAAAAAAAAAAAAAAAAAAAAAGGTGATGAATGTAAAATCGCTAAATGGGTTTTTCCCCTGACAGTAAACTCCTGTTTTAGTTTCTGAGCACTTGAAAGAAAAAAGTGAGCAGTTCCAAAAACTGTCATGCAAACAGTTCTTCTCTTTGACTTGAGTGGAGCTTACAAGGTGGGCTTTTCCAAAAACCGGTTTGTTGTGTTGTTGAAAATAAGAAAGAAAAGGAAGATGAGTATTTTACTATGTGCTCGTTTATTCACTTTTCTATATGCATTTTGAAATGGTAAGCTAGAGGGAAAAATGAAAAGCAAGGAAGAGAGAACAGGAGACAGGAGCATTGAAAAGGAATGATTAGAAAGTCAGCAGAGACTCGGTATACCACTGTTCCAATTTCTGTTTTGTGGTAAACACAAGTGTGACAGCTTTCAGAACAAGAGCAAGCAACAGCGATTTCAAAAAGGACTGTTGAAACTTGCTTTTGCTGTTGTTAACAACTGCGCAAAGTATACTTAAATACCTGCAGATGTCTGTGCTTGTGAAACTTTGTTGAGAGCATATGGACTTTGACCACATAATCTTTACTGGATCTTAATAATGACTTGTTAGACTCTGAAATGAGTTAACAGTATTGTGCAAATGGGTGAAGGGTATTTTAAAAAGATGAATTAAAAAAAAAAACCTTGATCAAAACACTTGAGTTCTATTCATTGCTTGTAGCAGGTTTTGGTGGATTGTTTGAAATGGACTATACATGGTAGAACTTTGTGAAAACCAAAGAACCCATGACACCCAGATTCATTATAACCATTTCTCTGGTTCTTTCAAAGCTGAAATTATATGTGAAAAAAAAATTATATGAAAAAATATGTGTTTCAGCCATGTTTTCCAGTCACCTGTTTCACCTGATGGATCGGATGATGTTTAATTTGTCTACAAAACTGTCTTACCACAACCAGAGGCAAATCATTAGGCTTCAAGTCTATTTTCTCCCAGAGCAACTACTCTGTTTGCGTCTTGGACTCTGAACACATCTTGTGTAAATACTGACACGTGTCTGAAGCTGTTGCAATCATGGTGCTTTCATCATGCTGCCAGTGTAGACAAAGGGTTAGCCGACTACTGTTTATGGCGTGTTTTCTGATTGTGTCTGTGATCACAGCTTTGATTGGTGTTTCAAGACTGTTGTCGCCCTCCAAATGTCAAAAAGTTGTCATGAATTGTTTCAAAAGGGCCCCCAAATCAAATTAAAAGTGGTCAATGAAATCAATCATGGAGTCAACATTAGGAGGGATGAAATCTACTGGGAGCAGCCCCCAACTCCCCACCCAAACGTGATCTGTCTTTTTGGGAGGGGGCCCCTTGGGAAAGGCTTTAGTACAGTTACATTTGGCGCTATGAGTGTATTTATTCATCAGGTTTGGCTGCTATAGAGCCAAGATTGCAGGTCTTGGGCTGAAATTACAATGTTTCAGAGAAAGACAGTGGTGAAATTGACTTCACACATCACTTTAGGAGTGATTGGTGCTTCTATTTATTGTGTTATCTGTCTGAGGTGAAGGTAAATTTAGCATAATGAGTATGGATAGCATACTTGTACCGTGTGTTCCTGTTATTGCACATCTGTCTGTGACTTGATTCACTCCATATTAACACAATGCTTGCAGAAATGTGTGAGTGCTGCAGTTTGAGACTGAAACACACTTTCTCTGGTCACATTGTATTGGTTTATGCTAATTTTTGCAGCATAAAAACAGAGTGGGTAATGAATAATTTCCCCAGACATCAGTCTGAGTTTCTCCTTCATTGTTGTTCTGTTATTTCATCTTGCTAAAAAGGGAGGGAAAAGCCGATTTTTTTGTGTCAAGAGGGTTCCTCTCCTTTATTGTGTACGGTATGATATCAGTGACTTGTGTTACATGTGTAAAAAACAAGACAAAGACAGCGAGAGGCAAAGGTAGCCAGGGACTGAGAGAAATGTATTAGTGATTCTAAACACATCAGTATGCTGAACTTTGTGAGATAATGACAGTGATGGTTTGAGATCATTCACAGGTTGTACATTCATCTATGAATGTGTGCAACCTGATTAAATTATTCTCGGTCAGTCAAAAGGTTTAATTACTGCATGTCAGCAGTGTCAAACATGCAATGTCTATGCATGCCTATGCCTTAGTTTTTCAGTTATATTACATATTAAGTAGTATTTTAGTTTGGGATACAATTGTTGCAAAGTTACTCTGCATCAACAGTGTATTTTAGTCTTTAATTATTGTATTTAAATGCAAAGTTTGTCTAAAACTTGTACTGTTTCAAATGTTTTACCTCGGTTCATTTGACTTTGAAGTTGGTTTGACTTGTGTGGATAATGTTGGAGAAATAAATGGAGAACCTGAACATGATATGGCTGGGACACAGTCTGAGAGAGCAGCTTGTGTGTGATGAACACGTCAGACATTTTGGTTTTCATTTCAGCACCCAAGATAACAAATTAAAGCAACCAAACCGTCTTTAGATATTTGGAGTTTTGCTTATTTTTCCACATCACGCTGCAGTCTTTCACTGCAGTTTCTCTGTCTATATCTTCAGAATATGCCACAAATGTAAAAAAAAAAAATATTACTAAGCTATATCAAAGGAAAACTCCATGTAGAAATACAGGGCTGGCAGATGCAGTGCAGCAGCAGCAGCAAAGCTGTCACACTCATGTGTGTCGCAGCAGTTTAGCGACGTAGTCATTAGATACTTTAACTAATTTATTTGGTTCTCACTGCTACAGAGCTCCAACTTCAAAGAAAATGACGGAAAAGGAGTGTCAGTATGTGATGACCCAGGTTGGCATACCTGACTACCAGATGAAGTCAAGTCTCTGACTAAAAACTTGCCCAAGCTAAGTTGGAATTTATTCAGATACAAACAATTGAAAGAACATAAAACCCAGACTAAAAAAAAAAGCCTAAACAAAACTCCATGAACTGAAGAATTCCGATGCTACTGCAACTTCCCAGCAGTTTAAGGTGCCTAGTTTTTCATAATGTGCAGCCTGACCAAGTCTGAAGCGAACAGTGTTTATAGCTGTTACAAATGGTCCCACACACAGACACAGTGAAAGGATGCCATCACGGTGACGTGATGTGATAATCGTTTAAATATAGACATAATGTGGCACACTTCTAATCTTTCCTCAAAGGTATTCAAAGCATTCACACAATTGTAGACAGAATTCCTGGACCACAGAAAGTTCAAACCAAGGTTACTCTCTCACCTCTGCACACCTGATTATTATAAAACTGCTGGTTTCGTAAAGTTACAGAAATTGTATGATACATCCTTCCCAAATTCCAACAATGCTTTCCAAAATTGTTGAACCATCCAACCAGAACACTGATGGCACATTAATAGTTGCTTGCTGTAGTGCAGATCACCGAGAAGCCGCAGGTTGCACCAGCAATTGTAACATCAAGCCGCCCACCTCAGTTTTTCACATCATGGCCTTTCCTGTAGTGACACTCTTCCTCATTGTAATTACTTATAAGACAAGCTTTGTGAGTATTGTATGTAAACTGACTTCATATAAAGCAATATGAAATGCTTTATATGAAGTCAGTTTACATACAATACTCACAAAGCTTGGCATAGTACCATTACATATACTGCATCAATTTGGAATTATGTATAGCTCCCTTTTTTATCAGAACGAAACAGATTTCACTTTGATATCAGGAAGATTGTACCAGGATACATTATCTAAGATAAAGCCACATGTTCTTTTGTTCAAATTCAAGAATAGGTTTGAAATGTCTTAAACTTAATTATCATATGTAAGGGCTCTAAATCAGTATTTAAATACACATTGTACAAGCCCTGTTGCTTTTAAGACAGAAACCTCTGTTTGTTTTTTTAATGTATGAAAACTTTTCTTTTGGCATCTGCCTACACAAATACAGTACTGCATGTCCAAATGTGTCTTCTGTATATGATGCAAACTTTTGAGAAGATTGTGTCTGTGCTGTATGCGTGTTTCCGTGCTTATTCCTGTGCATGAGTGTTTGTATGATGTGTGTGACGTGTGTGTGTGTATGTGTGTGTGTGTAAGAGAGAGAGAGAGAGAGAGTGTTTAACTTGTGTGTGTTTGTCAGTGGTGGGTCGAATCAGCAAGGCTGGCGTCTTGTGTGGGTGGACAGGCAGACAGCACCCTGCTTCCAACCATCAACTACCCACATAGACAGAAAGATAGAAAGAAAGTGAGTGAGTGAGAAAGAGAGAGAGAGCAATAGGATGACAGAAGAAGGTGGTTGCAATGATTCTCAAAACACTACAAACACATCTCATTGTGCTGTTACCTCTCAAGTAAAAGCTGAAGCACTTACTTATGTATATTATTTGAGAAGTATAGGCAGTCATTTATTAGTCCCCGTTTTCTACTGTTTGCAGTATAATTTATATTTCATTAGAGTCATATCATACTCAATACTCTCAATTCTATTCTTGAACATTAAATGCAAGATGGTTTTGGTGTCTTTTAAGCTAGTGTCGGTTAAGCTTAACATTTCTTGCACTGCGCTTTTTCTGATATGGTGGTGATACCCTCTGAGTGTGCTGCTGCTGGTGAAACCCAGTAACACACCAAAGTGTGTAATGAACCTGTTGGCTCATTACAGGGGACCATGTCAGTGTCAAGCTTTGCCCCGTCGTGGAGTGTAAAATAGAAATTCTCATTCTGTGGTCAAATTAGCAAAAATAAACATGCAAATTCCGATTATGCTTTCAAAATAAAGTTTGCTGACTTAATTTTTCATGACGGTTGCGTTTGGCTTCATACAGGAAACGTGTCATCTCCTCTATGAAAGTCAAGTCCATCAACCCTGACCTCCTGCTTCCTGTGCAGACTTTCTGACTCTTTATACAACAATTTTCCTTTGCTCCTGTTATTATCGCTCCCTGCTAGTTACTGCACCTTCCTACTGGGCTGATTGGTGTGACAGGTGGAGGGAAAATAAGGAAAAAGTGAGATTGTATTAGCTCATAATGAGAGAGAAAGAGAGAGTGGGAGGAAAAGATGGAAAGACAGATTGAAGAAGAGGAGGAGGAGAGAGGGAGAGAAAGACTGCATTCTGCTTTGACAGCCCATATTGTATCACTCTGATCCCAGCTTGGCTCTGATTGATGGCATAATTACAATATGGATATGAGATATTTACATAAGGCAGCCACAGTTATTGACAGCCACATATTTTTCACTGAACACATGACCCCCATGTACTTCATAAAGCATGGTGGCTGAACAAGACTACTGTAAAGACCCACTTCCTGTATACATAATCACTAGAATGGAATTTGTTGTATGTAAGTCATACATGCCATAAGTATATGGACTGTTTTCTGGGCTGCTCCACAATAATGTTTGACATTTGTCTGATCACTGGAATTTTGCTGCTACATTTTATGTCACAACATGGAAGGATGGCAAAGACAAAGTTCCCAAGCCAGATTCAGAAAGAAAATACTGAGGTTACATGACACATAATGCTTGATTTGACTTTCTTTAAATATAAATCACGCATTGTTGAAATGACACCATGTCATGAATTGTTTTTGACCTATGAAGACACAAAACCTGGCACAGAAAGGGCAATATGTGCTTTCACTGTGGGTAGAAAGTGAAAAATGTCAAATTTCCAAATGTCAGAGTGATCATGGAAGGCTGGTACAGAGGAGCAGCCAGTTATTCCTGCAGTCTTGTACAGGTGCAATGATATTTATGTACATGAGCAAGCTGGTCAAGCTGGGGTTATTTTAGCAAAGGTTGTGGGGTTACCACGAAATAGAACAGAGCCAGTCAGATCTCATTTCTGTTGGTGTTGCTGCCATATGTCTTGACTATTGTTATTCTGAAAAATGTCCTTGTCCAAACTGGAGGTGACAATAAGACCAAAGACGTTTATAAAATCAGGTCAGTAGTAGTATGTATACCACAGAGCAGACGGGAGAGAGTAAAGACCAGAGACAACTGATTGCATACAACATGACAATCAATTATTAAATTAAGTATATGTAAACGTTATTTGTAACGTCATGCCTGACTCAAATATGGGGTTTCAATATTCTATTTCATACCCAACTAGATTTCACCGGGAAATATTGTATGTTTTACTTTGCTACATCTATTTTTAACACTCTGAAAGAAGCCGTTCAGAAAAATGAATACTGTTACATTTGTTTTTTGCTGCATTTATCTATTTAAGTAAAATTGAAATATCTCAATGTTAACTTAAAATGGAATATTTTTAGCTTGCAATATTTGTACTTTACTTAGATCAGGTAAAGGATCTGACATTTTTTCCACCACTGGGTACATCTGTATGTGTGTGGAACAAATGGCTTTTTCCTTCTCCAACCTCATCTAATTTCTTCATTCTTTTATTTCCCCTTTTCAAACACTTCCTTTTTCTTTGACCTAATTTTTTCTACATTTTGTATCCCCCCTGCTTCCTTCCCTAGATGAAAAAAGCGACCAGTGCTCTCTGACGTGACAGGAGATGCTGTTAAATGTTAAATTAGTGAAGGTGTGAGGGAGAGCATAGCTTTCTGCAAAAACCTTTCATACCTGTTAAATGGTGCTATTAAACGCTGTAATAGTGAGGAAATGGGGATCTGCTGAGAGCAATTAGATCATTCACTGAACAGGTGGTACTGCATTCATTAGCACCCACCACATGCTGTGTATGTATGTGTGTGTGCATGCATGCTTGCATATGTGTTTGCCAGTGTCCTGCAACCTTGTATCTCTGCTGGTTCTAAAAGAGATAAAGCTGCAGTGTAGCAAGCATTTGTTTTTGCCACTTTTTGCTTTTATTGAAAATTTTATATTCCTTTGAGTCTAATAAACACCTCTCGTCTGCATCCCCAGTGCAAGGAATTTGTAAATATTTATACTAATTTATTATTTAGTGTCTTTTCTCCACTAAAACAGGCCCACAGGAGACTCCCTGTTCCCTGTGTGTTAACTGGAAGGCAGCTGCCTCCTCTGGCACCACCACCTCAGTATTAATATCCATGAGAAGTGTACTGAGCCTCATGTTTACATAAATTCCAGGCAGCAGTCCGTTTGGATTGATTCATCAAGTTGATCTCATGATACTCAAGCAAATTATTCACTAATTTAAATTACAAATGTTGCAGTAGTAGTTCCACATGTAAAAAAAATTAACAATTAAAAAAAAAACTATAAAAATTAACTGTATAAATTGACTGTAGTAATTGTTCATCATGTGACAAGAGACTTTGTTCTTTGGCTGAGAACATCGGCAGAAAAACTATTCCTTCTCTTTTCCTTCTCCTCAAGTTTATACTAACTTTTTATACATCAGCTTAACAAAGCAAAACAAGTCAAGTGTCAGCAGTGTTTTGTTTTTTTTACTGTCATTAAAGCTGTTTACAGTAGTATAATGACAAGTGAAATAAGACAACATTCCTCTAGAGACCAGGTGCTACACTACACTAAACACTAAACCAAATGAATCCCAAGTTTTATTCAGAGTAAAAGCTCAACAACAGAGTGACAAAGTCAGTAAAGGCAACTGCTGACACAAGCAGGGCAGATCTGATGAACAAAAGGCATCTGTAGGGGCATCAAACTGCACGCAAGGCAAAAATCATTGATAGCATCTGTTGGACAGGTAGTGCGTCATAAAAGGTCAGTATGTGGGGGAGACACAGGAAGCACGTGCCGGAGGGACCTGGGAAGTGTAAGCAATGTGTCAGGCTTTGCCACATGGGAATTCAATGTATTGCACTCCAAATCAGGAATCAATTGATCACAGATTCTCAGTCTGCCTCTTAAAAATCCATTCATTCGTTTACCCAGCAACTTTACACATCTGACCTTCAACCACACACACACAATGAACCACACTCAGGAGAATCAGCTCAAACCTGTGTTTTCTTTTAAATAACCATGCATTGTTCCCCTGTTACACTCTCTGTTTCAGTGCTGTTTTATCATCTGCCATCTGACACAGCCGACTCAACAGTTTCATCCACTAAGGAATGTGATTTCAGTGATTGTGGATGTGATCACACACAGACACATCCGTTTGAGGATTTCAGAAATAGCTGCCGTTCTTGTGTTATAAGGTCTGGAATATCTAGGGATTGGTGTGATAAGCAGTTGTGGTCTTGAGGGCACAACATGCCATGTTGATGAAGAATGTCAGAGGGAGATAACAAGTATGTAAATAAAAATTCTCGACAACGACAACGAAAAGGGCTGCTTAAATGTACAGCTGTCAGACCCTGAGGTGTACAAGAACCAGCAAAACAAGTCTAAAGGGACATCTGGACATTCATCTTAACAAGAAGAGAGTGAATCTGGACATTAGACTAGAGAGATGCTGCCTGATATTACAAGCCGTAGTTCTGTTGCAATGATGGGGTCAGAAATTGTCAAAAGAGCTTCTAAACCTCCTGCTTTTGCAAGTCCAAACGACTCATGGGGTAATGATTTGGGAAAGGTTTTCTTGGCTCACAGTACACCTGACTAACAGTAAGAGTAGTTCCTCACTGTGCACTTTGGATGTCCTCAAACATTATTGCTGACCAAATGCATACTTTTTTTTGGTCACAGTCCTTTTTTAAAGCTTTTAAATGGAAACTTGTATCTGGTCAAAGACATCATTGTCTCAAGGTGGGCGATGCAGTGGTTGTACCCATATTTGCATATGATTGAAAACAGCACTTCAGACAATGATTTTGCCAATCAGTTATATGTTTTGATGAATTCTCTTTTGTATTGCTTTTTACCTGTTGTGGGACAAAGTCATTGTCTTACAAGCCACAAGTTATTCTTGAGTTTCAGGTTCACCAAAGGTAATGCCATTTTAACAACAGGAACTCAGCTTGTTGTTGCATCCTTCTTTCTCACATGTTTGAATACCATTTTATTGAGGTGTTTTGCTTACAAGGTGCACTTGAATGCACCTTGAAGTCCCTGTGAAGGAGTCACATGCTTTGCAAAGTAATGTAGATTTCAGAGTTTATGAGATGCACCTGAATGCACCATGAAATCCCTCTCCCTGTGTGACACAGACAGACAGCAGAGGACAGAAGCAGCATGCCTGTAAAACATGGTATAATTAATTTTGGACCCATGGCAATAGCATTATTTGATTCAGGAAATGAAAGGAAATAACAGATTAGTGGTGCCCTTGGGTGAAGGTATTAGGTAGGTACGTGTTTTCAAATGAAAAGGCTCAAATCCAAGTATTTCATGTTTAAGTCCAAGTCAAATTGTCTTTTCTTTTTCTGATTTTGTGTTGGGTCTAAAGTCATAAGACATGTACATTTGATGCAGTCTTAAATTAGTCTTGTTGGAAGGAAACCATTTGTGTGTCATGTGCTTAGGAAACCATAGTCCAGGTTCCTGTATCATTGTTGATACTGTTGATGATTTTGTCCAGTTTGGAAAAGTCTGCAGAGCTACACAGTCTGCTGTGGACAGAAGCACAGATGTTCCTGTACTCATTTCTCATTTCCTGTTTCTCATTTCTGTAAGAGCATGTTCCTGGTTGGGCACGATTTAATCAAGGTACTCACATTAGAAGTGGCACACATAATTACATAGGGCTTAACGAGACACAAATATCTCACATCAGGGACTGTAGATGGAACGGTCATACCTTTCACGCCTCATCCTGCTGCATTTGAATGGATGGAGGGACTTTATCTGCTAAAACTGTACTACAATCATTTGTGAGTGACAGATGGTGTTCAAAGTATGTGCCTGAGGTGAAAAAAATGATCTAATTTGTCAGCAAGGATATACACTGCTATTTATAGTGTTAATTGTTATTTGTCCGTGATGTCCTTACTTACAGTACGCATTTGCTGTGATACTTAATTCAATCAAGGTATTCACCACACGTAATCTCAGTTTGCTTTATCTTTAAAGTGTGTGTGAAACAAAAGGTGGAGTGCTGGTTGTTTTTGCTTATTTATGTGCTTCTTGTAAAAAGGTAAGAAGGGACTTGTTGCAATATTGATTTGCGTCCCTGATTAAATTTTAAAGGGCTTGCCAAATATGGCTTGAGTAAGACCAAACACAACATCTGACAGGAGACTGATGACCAACAGAGGCCAGTTTCATAACAGGGAAAAATGTTCCAAGGCTCCTGGGACCTTAAGACTGGGTCAGCTAGGAACTGCTAAGGTTAGCTGCATGTTGAACCAAGGTAGTAACCAAGCAACTTTAACATAGCTATAGCTATAACGTTAAAGTTATCTGTCCATCAGGAAAATCCTTAAGCTCCCATTGGATTCCTTGTCAATGAACTGGCGTCAGTTGGTCTCGGCTGTATTCAGTCCCTTCCTGCCTTGTTCACTGTTCCCTGAGCTCGGCGCATTTAGCAGCAGTCACTAGTTACTTTAGCAACAAATAAAGCCATCTGTTCATCAGGAAACTCATCATAGATAGCTCAGGCAGGACAGCCAAAGGAGATCAGAGGGAAAACCAGAGAATATTTTCTTTAGATGAATATTAAAGTCTGACCATAAAGTTGCTAGATTTGCCCCAAGGCACTTTTGTTTTGTTTTTTTTTTTTTTTTGGTTTCTTTAAAGAAGTTGCTAAAGAGGTGTGAGGGACCAGAGTGGTCTCCCCGAATAACGGGATCTCGGCAAGATCGGATTCAGGCAGAAGAGGTGGAAAATAGGAGGCAGCAAAGCGTCAGGTGTCAGGAAAAGCCCTTTTATTCTCCCGGAACACAAGGTTTTCACAGCCAGACAAAATGCAGGAATAATGTAGGAACTTAAAAACACCAATGGCAAACACTCACAGCAGTACATAGTAGTTCTCCCAAGGAACAACAAGAGCAAAATGAGGCTCCTTTAAATAGGGCTGCTTGTTGAGCCCAAATGGACCAAACCATTATGGAGGGGATTACCAACAAACATAATGGTCCATCCAATACACTAATCATAATAAATAAATACAAAAAAATAAATACTGCAATATTTAATTTATCTACACACCAAATATTTACACACCATACAATAATTGTACACAAACACCACATAGCCAACACCATAAAAAATGTAAACCCCCCTGAGTGCAATGGGACGTGCCCCCTTGCCCCGTGCTCAATAAAGTCCGCCCCTGCAGCGGCGCGCGCTTCCGCAGAGGAGCAGTGGAGCTGGACCGGGAGTGCAGGTGACTGTGAGTGTATGATAAACCAGAGTCTTTGCAAACTGAAATGAAGAGGTGGACGAGTAGTGGGTACCTCACCACACGCCTGGATGCTAAACCGGGGAGAAAACTGACATGGGTGAGTTGTGGTTGTAGTGAGTGAGCGATGCAGCGGGCTGATTTTACAGTGCCGAAGCGTCCATGGCGTACACCACGTCAAACATGTCACCAAGCACTTAAAATATATATAAACTGACGACAGAGTCCATTTCTCCGTGTGCGTGTGTGTGTGTGCGCGCGCGCGCACACGCGTCCGCGTATACATGCGCCACAAAGTCCGAAAAGTCAGGGGTATGCTTTAGTCAATGATGTCCCCTCAAAATTGACATAATCTTTTTCAAAAGGCAGAATTATGCATCCTAGCTAAAGCATCGTTAGAGTGATATTTCTGCATACAATAAAGTGAGAAGACCTGACAATTCAGTTTGACTTTGTCACAGTGGTTGCTTTTGTCTGCAAATGAGGAATGGCTTTGAAGTTAGAGCAGTTCTGTTTATTGTGCACTGTTTGTGAAGTATAATAATAGTACCACTCAAAATTAGTAGCAGAGTCATGGATCTTCAGAAATTCAGTGCAAATGTAATATTTGTTTGATTAAAACTACTAACTGTAATGAACTATTGCTTGATCTGTCACTTAGTTTTATCCAGTTGCTTTCATTTCTTTGTGCTACTGCTGTTTCCATTTATTTCCAGGGTCGTCCTTAACAGCCGAACTGCAACCCTGAAACTCGGATTTGAGAGAATGCACTGTTTTGCTCAAGGACACTTTAGCTGAATGGATACTTGACCCAGAGACTTGAATATAAGTTGTCTGGTTAGAAATGGGCCTCTGTCATCGCTAGTTCACTGCTACATCAGAAGATGTTATAAACACAAAGCAAAACTGAAATTCAGTGGATGTTCTACAGCATTTTGTGTGATTTATTGAGAAATATGCTGCATCCTTTTATAGAATTTAAATGCAGTCAGAAAATGTGCTCCCAGTGTGGTAAACCTTAGTGTTATATATGCATTTAAGCTGGAGTGAATGACATCGGATTCAAAAAAACCACCTCCTCTTGCTAAGATTGGAAGGACAGATATCAGATCTTTCATGATAGATAGATAGATAGATAGATACTTTACTGATCCCGAGGGAAATTCAATAATATGACAAAATGACGACAAGGAGGCTCGTGTTTCCATGTATAACGCAGACTGTCTGTGTAATCAAAACAGCATGACTCATGCAGTTTGGGACAGACAGATAGTGTGACAGAATAGGGCTTGAGGCTGTCTTTAATATTGGATGTGTGGCTGAAGCGGTCTAATGGCTTAACGCTGGTCTATATGGGACAAGAATAGCTTGCTATCTACGTGTGTGTGTGTGTGTATGTGGGGGGTCTGAGTATGTGTGTTAAATCATCCATTTCTTCCATTTTGACATGTTGACATGGTTTGATTCATGCTTAAACCAGTTATTAAAATCTATTAAAATGCATATTACTAAATCATCTGAACTTTTAACCTTTCACAGAGTGCACAAGACATAATTTGCAGTAATAACAGCCTGATTATAGCCTTTCTTTCCTGAAATATTTATGTTTTTATTATTTTACTTGCTCACATCACACACCATTAAATAGATAAAGAATACTGGCCCCATTGGACCCCAGTTTCAAGAACAGTATGTCCTTGGAGGCCTCAGAATAAGAAGTTTTGATTGACTAAAGACTCTGATCTCTCTCTCTCTCTCTCTGTCTCACACACACACACAAAAACATAAACACAAAGTGTACTCTTTCTGTTCAGCTCAACCTTTCTGAATGCATGTAATGTGTGACACTTTGCATTATACACACTGTGCCCCTGCTTAGATAGTCCCTGTGCTCTGGTGTGGGGATATCATTATCAGAGACAGACAGACAGAAAAGCAAAGCAACAAAGAGGATGAAAGATATGGGGGATTGTAATGCTCTAATAATGTTTGTTCTGCCCTTCTCTCTCTTTCTGTGTGTGTGTGTGTGTGTGTGTGTTCATGTAACCCCCCCCCATACCTTTAAACCCAGAGCAGACATCCATTTTCTTTCTTCATGTCTTTTTTCTCTCTCAGGGTATAATTATGATGTAGGTCATAAGGGTTGGATTTAAATACCTTCACACTGTTTTCATCCTTCCACCTCTGCACACACACACACACACACACACATACACACACACACACATTACATGCTTGCACTCAAAATGCTTGCATTCATGCTGGATCAAACATCAAACAAGCCGCTACTGCTGTCTTAGCAAGTGTGTCAGTGTTCATGTGTGGAAAATGGGAGTGGGGGCTGACCTTGCTGTGTGTGTATGTATGCGATGGATATGAGACAATGCAGGGGGGGCGACAGAGAGGATAAGATAAAGAGAGCTCAGTGTTTGGTGATGAGGGGACCTATGTGAGAATGACAGGGTCTGAGGAAGACTCAAGCCAGTATGTCTGTGTGAGAGAAGGATAGTTTAATGTGTGTGTGTGAGAGAGAGAGAGCTAGAGAGAGAAAGAAGGAAAAAAATTTGTGTTTTAGAGCACTTAAAGAACTTCGTCAAATGAGGTGGCGAGTTCTGCATGATGCAGTCATTAACTGCTATGTCTGCTATTTCTTTGTCTTTCTCAAAGGTTAAGGTGCATTTTTTTTATATGTGGACAAACTATAAACAAGACAAAATGTCTTCGGTTCACCTTTGTGAATTGTATGAACCATGTGGTCATAACATAGCAGGGCAAAGTAACCTCCAAGTTAATAGTTTACCACAGGAATTGTCTCATTTTAGAAACTATACTTTGTGTAATGTAACATTAATGCTGACAGCCATGTAAATGCAAACTTTAAATTGTGCCATATATTATCCTTTTAACCTACTTCATAGTAAGAAACTGTTGCAACAAGTAGTAGAAATGACATGATCTAGCAGTGGTTGCTGCCTTAGTCGTCATCAGGGGAGTCAGGAAGCCGATGGAGTCAGCTTAGAAAAACTTCCCGCATGTACGGAAACGTAGACGATCCAGCTCAGTCAGATCGGGCTGTGACCGACTGAGCCGAGTGAATGTGTCGGACTCACAACGTCAAACAGATGCAGCTCCACAGGACTCGCAACTGTAAATGAGAGCCAGTATAATCTTGGTTACAGTTTTCTAACTCGATTCCTCCCTGAGTCCCCTGATGATAAATAAGGTAGCAACCACTGCTAGTCCATGTAATATATATTATTTGTTGCAACAGTTTCTTGCTAACAACTACTTAGAATGAATGGGGTAGATTATAAAGAGATTATGAATGACACAATTCATAATTTTGTATTTATATTGTTAGCAGCAAGTATAGCCAAGGACTCAACAGATCCGGGTTAATGAAGAGGGGGATTAGTGAATCTTGGTTATTTTTAGGAGCCAAGTGAATTAATCAACTGACTCAGGATTCATATATGTCACATGTATCATTTCACCTGAACTGCTTTTGGGCCAAAACATCAGTGTACAGATTACAAAAATACACACACACACACAGAATACACAGCCTTTAGCAGTTGCATTAGGCCTCTCTGTGTTTCAGACTAAAAGGTTCCGAAAGTGGATCAAAATAACCCTCATACCCTCTTTTTTCACTTTAATGCTACATTCCCTGTGTGTGTGTGTGTGTGTGTATGCGCACTAAAAGTCTTTAGATCTTTTGTGCTGTTTAATACCTTCTAAGCCCTACTTTTTGAATGTAGTCTTTCATTACATCTTTCTTATGGAAACTTTTGGCAACACAGCAAATCTGCTGTCACTAATCCTTCTAAAATTAAAGTTCTGCTGTCTTCTTTAACAACTCAACTTAAATGTTCAATTAATTATCAAATTAGGCTGTGACATTAGGTGTGATGGACAGGATGGTTGGTAATTACACCCCAGCAAGCTTCCTTTCGGCTAAATTATCCTTCAGCACTGAATTCCTACCAGCTCCATGACTTCTGTTCTAGCTGACCTGAGCCTTCTAGCGGTGGAGACAGAGGAATGTGTACCTTTCTTTAGGTTTTCAGTGTTTGATGAAGTATCTTTTTACTATTTCTAGCTATTTATGTGTACAAAACATAAGGTCTCGATGCTAAACTCCATTGGTATTTTTCCTCCTGTTTATGTTTTGACTGTTCCTCAGAACCTGATAACCACTACCCACATATGACTGACTCACACTTTGATTTTTCTGTGGTGCTTGTCAGAGAGTTCCTGCTTTACTGTCTTTACCAACTGAATTTAGCTTTTTCTGCAATAGTATAACACCAGCTCTTTTCCTCCTCTGAGGACTGGAGACTGTCTGCAGCTGGTGAGGTCAGAAAAGGCAAGACAAAAGCAAAGAAAGCATGTATCTGCAGGTCCTGCTAAGTCTGGTTGGTCCCATGTGTCTGTGACAGTGTATGCATATATTTTCAGTCTTTTTACTTGCTAAAATAGAAACTCAGCAACACATAACTCTACATGGTTTATGCAACTCGTAGTGAGTCATTCATTTTAGTTTCTAAATTTGTTCAGAGTAAAAACATATTCATCTCCATATGAGAGTTTTGTTTTCTTTGGCGGATAAATGAATGAATGAATGAATGAATGAATGAATGAAGTTTGGGCTTTAAATGACCTTTTGTATAACTTCATAATAAGCTAATCACTGAGAAGCGAGAGACAAAAAAAACCCTCTTAAGTGTTACAAAATTTGCATTAAGTTTGATATTAAATGTCATTAGGCCTTGCTCTTGCTTATTGGCCTATTAAAATCAGAATTATTTATGTTCACCAAACAATATTGTTCTTTAGTAGTCTAAGTACAGGTACTATGCAATACACTATTTTTCAACTTTAATATCTGATTTAGGTGACCTTTATCACTTTAGACTTTTCACTGACACAAAATTGACAAAATGGAGCTGCAGTTAGTGTTATGACTTGCACCTGTGTCTTCGTGTCACATCATTTTGACACATCAGATTAGGAGGAGCACAGGTAAGACAAAGTGTGGACCCTCGTATGCACAAAATCCAAAGATGTCGTGTCAAAAACCAAAAAAAATCAGATTTTTAAAACAGTGGACACGCAAAACCACAGGCTTCGGCTACAGGCTTCCCTTTGTAAAACATAGTTTATTTGATTTTATTTGAAAATAGAAGATTGATAGGCGAAAACAACTTTTATTTATTTAAATTTTGTTGGTGACCCGTAATGAGGTTATGGTGTGTAATAATTGCGCGCAAGTGGTCACTGGCTTTATTTCCAGACCATATCGACTTACTCTCTGATGGCTGATGAAAACTTTATCAGTTAGTCACCATACAGTCCCTTTTCCGCCGTGCTCCGGTGTTGGGGACTGTGATAGTTAAGTAATGCTGACTTTGATTTAAGATCATAATTAGCTTTTATCTCTTTCAATTTAAAAGGTTCTTGTGGAATAATTACAGCTCATTTCAGCACAAGTATGAGTAACACAGCTGGTTTGAATATTTATGATAATGTGGATATTTAATTAATGCTTGATATTAAGTGAAATTAAACGTGTAACTGTAAATTAGGCATTGTTTACCTTACCACCTGCATTGCCAATGTTGGTGGGATGGTGGGAGGCATGGCTCGGAGTTTGCATGGAAAGTGACTCTCCTGTCATGAAAATCACAGGTATTATGCACTGTCATGATTTTACCTGTGCTTTTTCTACTTTGATGAGCCAATCAACAGACTTTTTCTGTGAGAAAAAAATCTGTTGATTGTATGTTTGCTGAACTCTATTATTATTATTTCTTAGTATTTGTATGGAATTATATTCATGCCACAGTTCTGAGCGTGCACAAGGAAATTCTGAGCACGAAATATTAAAATCGAGTGCACAAAACTTATGGTTGAGCAGACAAAAATGGATTCTGTGCTCAAAAAACATCTTCCTCCGCGCTCAGGCAGACTTCTGCACGCTCACAATGCGACTTTCCCTCAGTCTGCCTCAGCCGCGCTCACTCAAGTTTTGCACGTTATAAATGTGCCACAAAGGTCAACCAATGAGAGAACTTAAATGGCGAAAACCTGTGATTGACTGCTTCTGCTCCAATCACATTGCAGCATCCACGTGGGAAGTTTTACCATAGAGCTCGAAAGTGTGACGTAGCGGAGTGGGAAAACCACAATGCATTGTGGGCTTTACGGGCAATTGAAAAGTGTATTTACACCGGCTGCATGCGTGACGCTGCACTTGTGTCCTGTTGTTTTATCTGAACATGGTACAAACGTGCTGTGTCGTTAACTGCCGCAATCGTTCACATGATCGCTTCTGTAAAGAAACGATGGGATGAGATCGTTCATTTCTAAAGGGTGGGGAGGGCGTGTAAGCGACAAACACCTGACCGAGCAGTGCGCCATCCTCAATAAACGGTTAGCGGGAGATTTGGTTTTGGCAGACAGTGGATTTAACATCGGAGATGAAGTTGGACTAATGTGTGCCAAGGTGAAAAACCCAGACTTCACAAGGAAATGTGCTCAAATGGACCCAATATCTGCGGAGGAGACGCAGCAGCTCACCAAAGGGTCCAAGTGGAAAGACTTATAAGTTTGGTACACAACAAGTATAACATACTTCAGCACACCATACCAGTGAGCCTACTGGTTCCACTTGAGGGTGAGGAATTTTCCTTCATTGACAAGATTGTGACTGTGTGTCGTGCTTTAAGTAATATGTCTCCCAGTATTGTCATTAAACAACAAGGCTCTGCGATATCAGATAGTGACTGAGAAACAGAGTGAGTGCATTGAAAAAAATCAGATTGTGCACTGTATCTTATTCATGTATTTTCAATTTTTGTGGTTTTCTGAAAATAAAATGAATGGCTGTTAATCTTCCTCTGCTTATTTCTATTTATCCTTAGCATGTCAGACACAGGAAAATCTTCTCACCTGTTACTTGCTCATATGACAGCAAACACCAGGCCTACACTTTAAAACTATGCCTGATGGTGATCATAAATATTGTAGTTCAGTGGGAATACTTGAAACTATATTCCAACTACTTTGATTTAATATTTAAAAATAGCCATAAAAAGTCCTCTGTGAGACCATGTGCCATTTACTCAAGCAATAATGTCTGAACACTTCTTGTTTTAAAGTCTTTTCAGTTTATTACAAACATTCTTGTGCAGTGCAGTGACGCTGTTAAAGTTCCAGTAACAGTGCAGATAAGGTGCCGACAGCAGAAGACTGCGTGCAAACAGATAAATAACACTGCAAATGAGGTAATTCCTAAATTCTTCACCGGTGTAATAACTAACGCCATTGACAAGAGGACAAGCTCGGCTTCGGACAATCATGCCATTTATATCTGTTGTCCAGTCAATGTGCTCATATGGATCCATTCCACCAATTTTACTAATCTTTGGAACAGGGTCCATATAGTTTTACTAAGACCGCAAGGTAACGAGTCTTGTTAAGCTAACAGCGACAATTTCGTTGCTAAAAATCCAGTCGATTCTCCTTGTCGAGGCATTTAATGCAGAAGTAGTTCCTTCAGAGCGTAATAAGATTTTGGTTCGCGAGTGGTGGTACAGTTCGACACGTGTTCGTGCTACACCAATAGAGTACTCGCTTTATGCCAACAGAACAGCAACATGGCTGCCTCCATGGTTTTATTCAATGTTACCGATAAAGAGAGAACAGCCGAAAGCCCTCTGAATTGGGCCAAATGGATTCTAAACAGTGCTGTATACATAGCTGCGTTCTTTTTCCTGTTAGCTTAACAAGATTTGTTATTTTTTAATGTACTAAAGATTGTGTAGCACCCAGACTGCGGAGCGGAAATCAATTTCTAAGACTTTTTGTGGTTTACCTTGCGGTCTAGTAAAACTCTATGGTAAAACTTCCCACGTGGATGCTGCGATGTGATTGGAGCAGAAGCAGCCAATCACAAGTTTTCGCTCTCCAAGTTCTCTGATTGGTTGACCTTTGTGGCACATTTATAACTGCAAAACTTGAGCGAGCGCAGCTGAGGCAGACTGAGGGAAAGTCGCATTGTGAGCGTGCAGAAGTCTGCCTGAGCACAGAATTGATTTTTGTCTGCTCAACCATAAGTTTTGTGCGCTTGATTTTAATATTTTGTGCTCAAAACTGTGGCATGAATATAATTCCATGTATTTTAAGTTATTGAACTACCACTATACTGACGGATTTTCCAATAAAACACCCTTCGGGTGGGAAGTTTGTGTGTCCTTTTGAATACTAAGTAAATACACTTTACTTTCAATTACAATATGAAAGGCAGGATGCCTTGAAAGCCAGCAGAGATGAGTAATTTCCAGCTGGTAGTGGCAACATGAATGCAGTATTCTTCAACGTATTATTGTTCTTTCTGCTTTGTTCTCCACATCAATTTAATCCCAGTTTTGATCCGCGTCCCACCATTGTATTGCCAAGCTTTAAAGTCAAATAATGTTGGTTCACATATCAACACCGCGCAAGCCTCTGTCATCAGCTCAACCACTGTTCATGTGAATCAAATGTGATTCCAATCAGCACTCAAAGTGACATTTGAGTTCCCTTTATTGTCAAATGTCTCAGAAATACAATGGAATGGCTCCTGGTGTGGCTAATCTTCCCCTTCGATCTTTCCCTGGTTTAATCTGTGTGTGCACACGCAACAGAAAGCATGAGAAAATCAGATTGTATGATATCAATGTGATTTCACATGGCTGGCTCAAAGACTTTGAGTGTGTGTGTCTGTGTGTGTCCCCAAGCTTCTACAGCCCTTGTATTCATGGCCTATGATCAAATCTAATTTAGTTTCTTTATTTTGATTTTAATCAGTCATAAAAATAGATTTTTTTCCAAACTCCATAAACCCATGTTTCAGATCAATATTAATGTTTTCTTTCTTCAGTTCTCGCTGCCATAGTTAGTAATAAAGCATTTGTTTTCCACTTTTTACAACCCACACACAATAAGTGTTGTGTTTAGCTTATTTTCTTTTCATTTGTAACCCGTAAAGTCTGACAGATATGAATGGAAATTTTAACACCCATTTCAAAACACGTGAAATAAGAAAAGACAAAAACAAAACACTGAACTCACTGAATAAATATTTGTCTCTGTTTTGCTCCAGTTGGATCTTTACAGTATTCATGGTGTTCTGTAATTTTAGAATGTGCAAGCAGGTGGTTCCAGAATATTATTCCTTGACTCCCCTTCCAAAATACACAAGCAGAACAGTGCAATATGTGACAGTCCTACATACAATGTCTTAAATAACACCATAAGGCATAAAATAGCAGTAGATTATGAAAGATCCTCCTAAAGGGTTCTGCTGGTTTAAAACTGCATTTGAACTTGAGTATTTGCTTCCTCCGTTACTCTTCCCCCCCCCCCCCCCCCCCCGCAACAACAACAGACAAAACAAAATATCAAAACATTGGGAAAGTTTTACTAGTGGTGATAATTGAGAGAAAAAAAAATCCATTGCAGTGATTGAACGATGAGGTGTCACAGAAACAAAATCTTGCAACAGTATAGCCTAACTCAGGCAGTGCTCAGTGGTGGACGTGGAAATTTTGGGCAAAAGTGATGCAAACTAATATGTTGTATTGTATAAAAATGAGTGTCAAAACCTAAAGGGGACTGTCTGGACACCATAAAGTTGTTGTGATACAGATTTAGCTCACAGTAACACTCATGCTTTGCCTGTTCTTTGGAAAGCCTTATGGTCACCTCACAGTATGGTTCTCCTATGGGTGCACGGGGCCCAAGAACTGCTGACAAGTGTCTGACCTAATGCTGGAGACTGTGTGTGCTCCCTCCCCAATTAACAGAAGCCGGAGTTTCTCCAAAATTTCAACAATTGTTTGAGTACGACTGAACTGTGATATCAACACAGTTCAGTCCTGTTGTACATATAGATACACAAGGTTTTATGTCTAATGTTTGCTCCCCACTGTGTCCTCTTTTTTTGAAGGTGCCGGTGGAGACTAGAGAGATGAAGACTTTATCCCTCCTCTTCCTCCTCCTCCTCCTCCTCGCCTCGGGAGCCTGTGATGGAGTCAAGTACATCTCCAAAAGGAACTCAGGTGGGATGAACAGCACTGGTGTTTGTTGTCTGCAGGCACACTTCAAGCTATGTCATTTTGTTGAAAATGAGCCTTTCTCTCCTTGAAAGTTGCCAGGCTTTGTCTTTATTGAGGTTTTTTGTTTCACTGTCATCCTTTTTCATTGCAAACACTCTCTAGTCTTTTTTCGAATAGAACGATAATGCTACCTCTTGTCTTTTCTCATCTACACCCCCTCGCTTTTGTTCTCTTTTTTGCTGTCAAATACATGCTCCCTCTCTTCTTTCTGATCCATTGATATCTCTTAACTTGATGGTATGGATGTGTACTTATACTTTGCTCTAGCGATTTCTCTCTCTCTCTTTTTTTTTTTTCAGTCACCACTTCTGTCTGTCTCACATAACACTTCTCTCCAAGCTCTATCAGGGAGCTCAGATAGCTGTCGTTTCCTTTCCTCTCCTCTTTCTGCTGAGGGTGTGTAATGATCAGCCTGTGGGACTGCTGCTGTCATTCTTTCTGCTGCTGTGCTCATTTGTGTATCAACGGTCAGCTGATGACAGATCTGCTGAAGGTCTTTTATTCCGGATCGATTTGTTGTGTCTCACTAATCAGGTTGACTGAGAGTTTTATTGGGCTATCGATGTTTGGCATCCAGTCTCAATAACGCTTTGTATGATACTGTACAGTGAGTTTAGTATGTATAACAAAGAGGTGAGCTATACATTATCTGCTTAAATCTGTTTACATACTCATGCATTACGCTGCCTTTGTGTTTGAATAGCATCATTCATGATACACGGGATATTTAATCTGCAGTTTGACAAGTCGAGGTTCTATAATTATGGGTATTAACAACAGAATTTATAATTTTATTGTCATGCACCCTTGCCAGGTCCTGAAATTGATAAAAACACAGAAATTACTTTTTAGTGAACTCAGGTCATCTAATTATAACAATCCAGTTAGCATTGATTCCCCTCTAATGTAATTCTGTCTCGCAATTTTGTTTGCTTATAAGTGAGAGTGTAGGTCCTGGTGCTTCAGTCGGGGGTATTTAAGGGCAGCAATAACAGTCCTTTGTATTACACACACAGCATCTAAAAATTACATTACAATGCTTAACTTACCTGCTGTAAAAATATCAAAATTTCACTTGAGTTTTAAGGGCCCTGAAGACTTATCTTCTCAGCCAGCTTTTTTCTATGATTTGATCCTTTGGTTCTGGTTATTTCACAAAAGAGGTGAATGAGGAATTATTCTGTGTTTTGAAAAATATGCTTTTTGTTAGATGATAAGATTGATGTCACTGTCAAGTTTTCATGGTAAACCTTAAGCCACAGATAGCAGCTGGGCAACTTAGCTTAGCATAGATACTGAAAACTGACCAAAGAGTTATCCTACCTTCGTTCCAAAGTGACCTGGAGAAGTTGTGAAGCAACCACTGAAGACTCCAGGTAATTACAGATCCTGGACAGGAAATGGTCCAGCACATAATTTGTTAATTAATATGCTTTAGAAGTGCTGGTAGGTGGATTTTCTCCCCTATGGACAGAACCACACTAGTTTTCTCCCCATGCTTAGCTAAGCGAACTGGCTACTGGCTCATCTCATCATCAGTTCTATCCAGATTTGACAGTGCTATCAATCTTGTCATCTAAATTTTGGCAAAAAAGCAAATACAAACTTTTCATAAAAAGATGCAAAACATCATATCAAAGTTTATGTAATATACAAATAATATTCTCTCTTATACGGAAATTCCATCCTCTCTTGACTTCAGAGGGTCATGGTCATCTTCAGAGCAACAACTTAGCAGCTTCCAGGGATTTATTGATGTGAACATCTACGTAAAAACTTGCAAAAATGTCTTCCAGGCCACCTTCACACCCACTTAAATCTTTCTCTTTCTTTTATCTTAAATCCTCTTTATAAGTATTTTGTTGCAAAACTTCCAGGCTACAGTGATGATAATGAAGAGAAAAGTGTTTTATTTCTTGTGAGACAAATAGACAATGTGAGATGATTAAACGTAACACAACATAATTTTGTCAAATTTATTTTGTGAGAGTAAATGGGCTTATTGTAAAGTTCACTGAGGATGGCTTTCAGAGTGTTCACTGCACCCCTTGCTCAGTCTCATCTTTTACTTTCTCTTCTCTCACCTTTTTTTCTTTCAGCCTGTCCCTGTCTCTCTCACACTCAATGCGCTGACTGTGTGGGTGAGCTGGTGGGAGTTTTTGTTTCAAATTTATGCGTGCGCGCACACTCGCAGGCATGTGTGAACGGTTCGCTTCATGCCATATTGAACAGTGACTGCGTGTGGGTGCTGTATATATCCAGGTTTAAAGTTTGTGTGTGTGTGCGTGTGAACTCCCTAAGTGTGCTTCTGTGTATGCTCTCTGGATATGTACTCTCCTTCTGTGTATGTGAGTGTGGGAGAGGTGTGCACAGAGCAATTATGTGATCAGAGCAGAGCCAAGCGGACATTTATGTGGGCAACCATTGCAGCCGGCCAAAGATAGACTGTTAGATCTCTTCTCTCCCTCGCTGTTTGCACGTGTGAAACTGGACACCATATGGATGGGAACTACCATTTCCTATTGTCAGTCTCCCTGCTGTGCTTTGATGCATCGTTTGCTGCAGCAGGAAGGGGACAAATTGTGGTGAGGCACAGCAGAAAGGAAGGTGGTGGTAGGTTATGAGACATTTTTAAAGTGAGTTTTATACAGATTAACATGTGGATAATAAATATATGTTTGCTAAAGATGAAATGCAATGACAGACTGATACTGTATCGGACCCCCTCTAGGGAAATATTACTCTTGCTTTACTCAGAGGTCAGCTACTGTATGTATCATCAACCCTAAAGCCAGCCTGGTTCACTGACTTGCTCAAGGACATTCCAGTAGGTTTGATTTTCTCAGACCAGAGGGTTTTTGTTACATTAAAACACCCTGATAGACAAATGTACAGAAATGGCAAAATAAGGCATGGTGCATGGGAGTTTCTTTGTCATTTTGGAGCATTCAGACAAGTTGACAACCTTCCCTCTTGGCTCCAAGAGGAGGCAGAACATGATATATATGATATATGATATATCACAACTACAAGCTCAAGCTTGAAGTGCATATACAGCAGCATGCAAGATCCAGTGCAGTATGATTTGGTAATATACTGCAATTGGACGGCAAGGACAGAGTACGGAGCAACTACAGTCAGTATATAGATTATTAATATGTAGAATTTGTTTATAATTTTTTTTATGCTGTCTTGTCCTCTTGAACCCCATTCACATCCAATGTGCTAATTATCCTATTGCTAAGAATCTTATTCCTGCTGCAACATACATTCATTACATTCATTATGGTTGAAGTATTTCAGTGTTTCAGTTCCAGCTCCTCAGTCACATTACTGACTTATTACACAATTCAGTCTATTCTTATTTACCTGAAAGGCTGCTGTGTGAAATACACTCATCTCATGGTAGAACTTCTCTTTTACATTTTGAATGAGTTGTGAATTGAATGCTTGTGACCTGCAATTAGAATTTATTTGAGATGAGATGTTGTTTTTTGAGCCTTTTTCTACATCAAACCTGATTAAAGTGTAGAGACTGTAAGTATTTTTGGGTCATGTACAGCCCGATATACTGAAACAACTGCACAGCTCTCACAGAAACATTTTCATATCTTAGAAATATCTGAATTTTTCCTTATTCGATTTAGCTTCTGTATTTCTTTTTTGTAATCCCAGCTTTGACTCTTGTTTTTAGTCATTATTTTTTATTGTATATGTAGCCATTTTATAACCACCGTGTGCCACCTTAATGTTCACTGTACATGATGTATAATCATGCGACAAATAAAAAGACTCAATGTTGCTCCACATACAATGTCCCAACAAGGTTATTATAATATATTCAAGATTAAACTGATAAGGAACTCATGACTGTTTTATACATCTGTGGTTGTTTTGTAGAACAAGGTTAGTTGAGTCAGACCGGTTTATTTGTATTTATGTACAGAAAGGCCTTTTTCCACCACAAGCTTAGCCTCCAGAACAGCTTCAGTGCTCCAATATTTTATCCAAGTCTTTTTTAAATCATCTGTTAAAAAACTGCATTGCCAGTTCTGAAACCATCTATTTACATAGTATTACATAAGTTTTATTTTCGTCTCTATTGTAGACACAATGTATTGTTTTGCAGAAATCACAATGAAGCTAATGGTGTTGAAGTAACTACATTTACACAAAGGCAGAGCTGTTTCTTAGATTAGCCCATTTTACTGAAAGTGCTAATGAGCTCGACAGTTGCTATGCTGGCATGACAAAGCTGAAAATAATGCCTGGAAGACATACGGGAACATTTGTGAGCACATGCACACACACACAAACACACATGCACACATACTGGACACATTTGTGCAGAATTACACACTCTCAGGACAAGAAACACTTAGGCAGCCATGCACATGGATACAGACACTATATTTACTAATAAATGCACACACAGGCACACATTATTCATATGCATGTCTTAATTACTGAGAGCTCAAATTCACTGTAGTCAAGGCCAGAGTTTAATGGTTTCACCACTTCAGACAAAACCAATAGATTAGCTGAGATGGTCAGCAGAAAGATATCGCAGGCTCTTATCTACATCCCTGCTGTGCCGATCCAGCAAGAGAGGTAAGGAGAGATAAATCAAACATGAAGCAAGAGAATAGTTGTCTGTATGAGCTCTAGCTACACTATCGACGAAAGTATCCAGACACACATTATGGGTTGTTCTCAGGGGTTGGGCTGGGCTCCTTACTTCCAGTAATGGAAACCTTAATGCTTCAGCATACCAAGACATTTTGCACAATGCTATGCTTCCAACTTTGTGGCAATAGTTTGGGGAAGGTCCTTTTCTATTCCAGCATGACTGTGTCCCAGTGCACAAAGCAAAGCTCCATAAAGACATGGCTGGATGAGTTTGGTGTGGAAGATCTTGACTGGCCCACACAGAGCCCTGACCTCAAACCCATCCAACACCTTTGGAATGAACTGGAACAGAGACTGTGAGTCAGGCCTTTTGGTGCAACATCAGTGTCTGACCTCACAAATGCTCTACTGCATGAATGGGCAAAGACTCCCTCAGAAACACCAAAATCTTATGGAAAGCCTTCCCAGTGAAGTGGAAGCTGTTACAGCTGCTCCCATCTAATTAATGGGAATGAGTTCAAAGTGTATGATAAAGAGAAACCAAACAGGGACTAAAATGATAAAGATTGTGTTAAAATGCAGTAGTGGTATTAGTATTTATTTAGCTTTTTTCCCTTCTGTTCCTCTTATTTCTGTAAACTTGCTTTCCTTTAAGAGTCTTTAAAGAGCACATGATGTGCTGATACACATGTTGTGTGTGTGTGTTTGTACATTATGTGTGTCTCAGGGTGATTGAGTTCCAGCGGATGTCCTTGTGTTTGTGTGTGTGAATGTGGGTGTCTCTGCATGCGCAAGTGTGTTTTCTGACGCAGCTAAAACCTGAGATCAAAGAGCGATTAGATCTCAGTTTGATCTAATCACAAATGAACTCTCAGCGTGGAAAGCAGACCAAAGATAATTGGGTATGTTTCTTTTTGTGTGTGTGTGATATTTAAGTGTGGAGTGAATTTTTATTGTACAGTGAATAAGGTAGAAACTGAGTGTCTCAGTGTTTGCTGAGCTTTAAGATAAAGGAGAAAACACAGATATAGAGTCTTTTCTACTGACACACACACAGCCCTCTTCCTACCTGAACACTGCATTAGCTGCATTTTGCATTTCGAAGCTGTCTGAAGTTAAGCAAATTTCTAACTTTTGTTCTCTATGCGCATTTTCACCAAATCACCAAAACGTTCACTCAGTTGGTTTTTACGCTTGACTGTGATCGATTGTACAGCACTATGAGTGTCAGCCTCTGTTAAACAGTGACTCCTTTTACTCTGTTACAAAATTTGAATATTTAAATAATAATAATAATAATAAAGTTCGGATCCAGAATGACTTGAATGGTTGTTTGACAAGCGATGTGAATTTCTTTGCAGTTACTCTTACTATTGCTCAAAACGCTGAGAGCAAAAAGGTAAATTAGTTATTCTAAATTGTGGAGAATGACGACAGTGAAAGCAGGGAAAGTAGAGCAGCGTTTGAGAGTTGTTCAACATTTATGAGCTCTTACTGTCGCAGTTGGCCTGGGATGCTGAATGGGTCAAGTAAGTCATGTGAACTTCATGAGTTGTAACATATAAGTTGTGATTCAAGATTAATTTAACTGTCATTATATAGCAAGATTGTATGACAGATGTCAAGGTGTAGTTTGATATGCTACATGAATAATTAATCACGTCACAAAAATAAACCTTTTAAGGGCGAAGCGTGAAGGAGGAGAAGGACAAAAGCTGCTCTTCAGTCTTGGGGTATGGCGGCGATATTTTTGTACCTGACGTTGTCTTTTAGCCAGACACTTAACCTGACTGATGTTTTCACTTTGGATGCTTTCTATTCCTCCTCTGTGTAAGTTAATAAGAACCCCGTGGTTCAGTTTGGGCTGACCAGCAAGTTGTTCTCTGTGACTCACACTGCAAAATTGTTGATTTCCTCCTCATTTGAATTTATATTATCAATTGTAATCCAACCTGTTTTGGCTGTGTGGGCTGCATATTTCATAACAGAGCGCTCTGCATGTCTGGGTTTGAGCTCATGGGTCTACAGTGTGGACAAAACAGGGTGAGCACACAACTCTGGGGAGCTCCAGTGGAGGCCCGCCAAACAGTCTGGGGTCTGCTTGTGAGTGAGTCCAATATCCAGTTGCAGAGTATGGAACACAAGGCCATTTTTAAAAACAGGTTCATTAATGCTCAGCTAAACTCAACAAACAGCATTCTGATGAAGGCGTTCCGGAGACGACATCTTCTGTGGATCTGTTTGTTCTGAATGCAAACCGGTGATGGTCCAGACTGGCTGAGATGTTGTTCTGGCTGTGCTGGAGGACCAGTTTTCCAAAGGACATCATTAGAACAGGGGTTAGTGTGACCGGGCACTCAGCCCCTACACGCTGACAGGGTCTGTCCTCTGAGATAACTGGTAGCTGAAGTTACACTCAATTAAACTGATATTAGCTATTTTTCTCTCTGTCACTTAAAAAGTTAAAGGTGAAAAAAAGGGTCCACCAATTTACATAGTCATGTGGCTGTGTTAGCTTATGACTGGCTGTTCGCTTCCCTGCTAACCAAACTTATATTGTAACTAAGTTGCTCAAGTCCAAAAGCTATGCCTCCGGTGCATAACACCCCACCTCTGTGTAGCCATTAGCTATGTAGCTCTAGCTTTGTTTTTTATTATTTTTGTGCCTCAGATTTGAGAAGTGGCCAGAGGAGACACCTTTATAGGGCTAAATGTAAAGCAAAATGTATGACATCTCATCAGAGACACCTGACAACTGAAAAAAAGACAACTGAGAACATTTTGTCTGTTTACAGCACTCCAAGGTAACGTCTCGCCCCAGCATGACTAATTAAAACAAGTGGTTTTGTCGTATAAAGACATCCACTTGACTTTTCTCCACTCCACATTCAACTGTGTGTGCTTGTGTGTGTGTTTTCTGCTCACACGCCAATTACAATGTTTGACACAGTCTCTCTCACTCTCTCTACTGCTCTTTGTCAGTGCTGTCCTTTTGTTGCCCCTCTTAAACTAAAGATAACTGGCTGTTTGTGTGGTGTGTGTTTGTGTGTGTCTGCCTGTGTGTGTGTGTGTGTGTTTGTCTGTCAGCTTGCTCTAATTAAACTAATACATGTAGCTCCAGCTATGGCAGCATTAACAAAGACCAGCTTACTAACCACCATAAATACCCGTCGCTTTCAGTGGTCTGCACTGTAAAAAGTAGTCATTTAAGGTGGTGCTTTTCTAATCTATTACTGTTAAATTTAAATCACACCATTCTGACACTTGCTTCCAGGAAATAAGCCAAGATTAAGGGTTCCATTTTCAATGATAGGTCATTTCATCACTCTTCATTGATACTTCTAATATCGCCCCTAGTATTATCTATGTACTCTGGGCAATAGATCTTCTGAGACTAGAGCAACACAATAGCGTAATGTGTTATCTCCTCCCTAGCTAACAGAATTAAAAACGGTATTTTCTCTTGTTGTGTTTATTCCTCCTCCTGAACAAGGACATTGGTTTTCTCTCAGGAGAAGCTTTTGTGGCAGAGCCTCTCCAGTCTCTTCCGAATATCTGCCCTTCGGCATGGTACTGTGGCAAGAGGGAAGTGAGAAGAGTGGATTTGATTGGTTGAGACTGATGCATCTTTACAGTATCGATGATGCTCTTAAAGGAGTAGATATTTGTCAGTTTTGCTTTAGATGAGAAGATCAACCTATTCTTTTATGTGTTTTAAGGAAATTTTTGCTACGAAAATGAAATTGCTGAGTGAAATTACAATGTAATTTTATTCATTTTTTGCAAATGTGACAATAATTGTAACTTTTCATTCTAGTGCAAGTGGGACTTATTACAATATTGGGGCAGGAAATTGCACTAAATGGTCCTTCACCTTACAACTAAAGACTGCACTTTAAAGGTTTAACCCCCAGAGAGTTTGAAAGTGCTCAGCTCAACCATTTCATTATTAAAAGAGCAAAAAAAAAAAAAGAAAAAAAAAAGAGCTGAGTAAAGAGTTATCCCTACAGTGAATGAGTTGAGAAGCAGGTTTCTACCATATGAAAGGAAAAACTAAATGAACTTCGCCAATGCTTCATCATTATTTCTTTCTGTATCCATCTCGCTTCCTCTCTTCCTCCTCCTACCATCTTTGTCTCTTTTGTTTCTGCAGTGTCCTTCTTCTGTCCTCTCCGTCTCTCTTGTTTTTCACTTTCTCTCTCCCCCTCTCTAATCGGCTTTAGAGGGGGATTCTTGGTCTGTAGCTACCAGGCAATAATGTCAAGGGTGACTGTGTATCTAAAGGAGGGAAAATGGAAGTAAAATAAAAAGATAAGATGAGCTATTGGCTTTTCCATTACTTTTCACCTGTTAAATAAAGATGTCTTTTAGTCATTTTCCATTTTAGCAGATTGACTTATCTCCGTCAAGTTGACCAAATCAGAAATATAAGCTGAATCCTCAACTTTATGATCCTTGATTTTATTTAACCAAACTTTTAAAACTTTCTGAATTAAGCTGATTTAGAAGCGTCTCACTGCTCTTCTCTGCTGCACTCATTTCTTCTTCTCCTGCTCTCTACATCTCCACGTTATCCCACTCACTCCCTTTCTCTCCCCCACCCATCCCTGCCTCTCCCTCCCTCTTGTCCCCAATGTCTCTGTGTCTTTGTTGTGCATCAAGGTCATATTAATGATTCATCCATTCTCTGATTCTGCAGTCAAATATTGGTAGAGCTTGACACCGCTTTGACTCTGTACACCCAAGGATTTCATTCACTCTCACAACCTTGAATGTCCATACACCTAATACACACAAATACCAATACGACTGTTACAAATACAAACAAAAACAAACAGAGGTGTCCAAATACAAGCACACTGTAAAAAATCTCAGTGCACAAGCCATTCACAGCTAGTTTACTGTAGTGACTTTTTTTGACATGACAGATTTTGGGGGGGATAATTTTAACTCTCACACTAGATTTCCTTTTTAAGCTGCTAATTCAAGATGTTTATTGACCATTTTTTTGTATCTTAAAAAATGCATCTGGTAGAAATCTTCTAACTTTTAGCTTTTAGCTGAACATAAAACTGCAGCATGTTTGTGCATGTGCTATGATAGCACTGTCATTCTTTCCAGTAAAAACTGTTTGGTTGTGTGCTGTACATAAAACTGTGGTAAAGTATATTTTAGCAAACACTTACATCGACTTACATGTCTGCTAAGGTTTTTTGTGTTCGTGTATGCGTGTGTGTGTGTGAGTGTGTGCTTGACAGTAATGGATTTGGACAGGGAACCCAGGGGAAAGATACTATATGTGGCCCTCTATTAATTACTGCCTTAACACACATGCACATGATCAGAGTGTGCAGAAAGATGCAAATGTGCACTAAAACTGCACACACACACACACACACACACACACACACACTGTTAGTCCATCTTCCTATGGGTCCCTTCTGTCTTAATCTCAATCTCTTTTGCATTGAAACACATAAATGTATGATAGCCTGATGAATAATAAAAACACAACATCACAGCTGAGCTCACACACATCATATGTGCATATACAGGTATGCACATCAAGCACCACACATGTACATAAGCACACAATTGCAAGCACACAGAATTCCATTTGCAGTGGCAGCACTAAAAAATAAACAGATTACATTTGGAGTGGACAAATAAGCCTGAAAACAAATGAATGTTGGAACACCTGCCTTATGCAAAGAACAAACACACACAGAGTGCAAAGGAACACATCCTCGGCATTTTAAAAACCGACACTGACCTACAAAAATTTAGACATGCACATTTTTTTATTCGAAGGCACTGTTATGTACACATATGTGAATGAGAAAAAATGACACCCTGAAAAGATACATGATGAGACACAAATTCCCCTCCTGTGGCCTGATATCTATGTGCATCACTGTCAGGCTCAAAGTTTTGCAGATGGTGTTAGGTGAAACGTTTTTAATAACAAATTTTCGTGTTATTTATAAGCCATTTGGTTTTGACCTTTCATTCCATCAAATGAAATGTGTTGTATGAAGGAGGACCAGCGTTAATGTCTTATGAATGTGCTGTTCGTTGCCATATAGTGCTATAGTAATCAGCTGTGAGACAGTAAAATGTAAAAGATTGCCATCTCATATTTGCCCCTGTAACAACAACCCAAATTATCCTGAAATAATTTTCGATTTGGAGCAGTGCAGAAAGATCCAGTTCAAGTTTCAGTTGATAGTTAGCTACCATATATTTACAGAGCCCATTACATTAAGTAATGTTCCACCTGCAGCCATCTGGCTTTCCCAAACTCCACCAACCAGTAATAAGCACATAGAAACAGCATGGAGCACAGCATTTTAACCAGCCATTAATAAGAGGGAGAAAGACAAAGAGAAAGTCAAAAGGAACGATAAAAAGTGAGGAAATGAGAAGGAAACAGAAAACACTGAGAGAGGGAGAGAGAGAAAGGGAGTGGGGGGTGGAGAAAAAATAGAGAGGAAGAAGAGAGAGAGAGAAAGAGAAAGTCTAACACGTAGTCCTGTCAGCCAGTGTGTAATTAAGTTCTGCACTCTGTCACCATCACTCTGTAGAACTGGTAATTTAACTGGGCCTGAGCCAGGAGAGCAGATCAGAGGAGGGAAGTGCAGGGACATGAGGACATGAGAGGAGGGGGGGAGAGAGAAGGAAACAAGGAGAAGGTGGAGGACAGAATCAAGGGAGACAAGTAAAGAAAAGTTATTAAGGAAGTCGATTCAAAATGGAGATGACGAGAGTAAAAGAAGAGATGCTGAACACAAAAAGCAAAAAGTGATGTTGGGGAGAGGGTGGGAGAGCACAATGGGGAAAAGAGGAGAGGAGCGAGGATTACAAAGCAGCAGATAATTGAATAGAAAACTAGATTTTCCAGCTGGCTTGAATGGAGCTATGGGTGTCTCAAAGCTGCCAACTGGCTGCTCACATTCATTTAACATTCAGAGTGTTGTCAGGTCAGACTACTTAGTAGCTTCAGCTTGTGAAATTATCAGCCCGGATCATTTAAGTGAACCTCTGGATCCTTGGTCTGCACCTGCAGAGATTTGTCACTTATGTTCCCTGATCAGAACTCTTAGTAGGGCTCAGTCGATGTATTCAAAATCATAAAACAAATCATATTTGTGAAAATACCATAATTCTCAGCATAGCTCACATCTCAGTCCAGTTTGGGCCTTCTTTCTATTGTTACAAGATACTTGACCACATGCATGGAAAAAATACTGTTGGTTATCAACCTGTTTCTAAAGTGTTTCTTTTCCTAATCCCAACAAAAATAATAAACATAAATCAACAGATTTTGGCTTAGAGCAAAACATTTTTTTTATAGCTTTATACAAAATAACATAGCAATACGGTTCATTTCTTGTTTTGTACCAGTAACAGTTTCTCTCAACCTGAGAAAAGTTTTGCTGCTGTGCAGCGGAAAGAATATCTTTTTCATCCAGATGGTACACCAAGAGTATACCTTCAGAAGTGTTGCTTAACTGCCTTGACGGTTTTTATAGCCAGATATTCATTGTTTGGAGAGGTGGGTGCTTACATCTGGAATGGTGGTACCCCTGGAATACCTAAAAGACACCAGTGCAACTCCAACCTGAGTGGAGGCCTAATTGGCCAGATTAACTGACAACGCATTGTGTGTTAAAACTGCTGTGCTGTATCTTGTCAGTTCATGTCCATTAAAAACTGTCTCTACCTATTAGTCATTATTCATAATATGTGGTTGATTTGCAATTAAATAATACTAATAATACTTATAATCAGTTCTTTTTTTGGTAATCTCTTTGTGACTACAAAGATCATAAAAAATGGATATGGTGTGAACAGCAACTGCGTCAGAATGCAACAATATATCATGATCATCATCGGAGAAACAGAAGGTGAAAGGCGGCAACATTAGCAAAAGATGATGAAAATTTTAAGAGAGAAACAAAGAGAAAGGAGAGCAAGCAGAAAGAAATGGAGAGGCAGGAGGAGAGCTGTAGTTAAGCAAAGGAGCAAATGGCTTTTCATTGTGTAAATCTCTGAGGAATAGACAGAGAGAAAGAAGAGAGGGTGGGATGTTTAAAAAAAGAGCAAGATGTGACACTGATGAACCTGCTACCAAGTCATTGACCTTGCATGTGAGCGTGTTTGTGCGTGTGTGTGTTTGCGTGCATAAAAACCCAGTGGGGAGTGGTGACAGTGTGGCAGATTAACTCCATGGGGAGTCTGAATGGACGAATGCACAAGTGGGACTGTGTGTGTGTTTGTGTGTGAAAATAAGTGCTAAAGCATTTGACTGAAGGGCAATTAAAGGATAGCGTGTGTGTGTCTGCGCATTCAAACGATGGCCAGTGTGAGGACACGCTGCTGTGTGGCTGTGTATTGACATCGTAATTACCAGTGGATAATGTACGACCGTTTGTGTGCTTAGCATGCGTTTGTGTGTGCGAGTGTGTGTGTATCAAGTGTATTCACGTTGGGAGACTTGCTATTGACATCCTAATTAGATGGAATGATATACTCTCCCTATTAGGACCAAAGCAGAGCTGCACATAGTGGCAGTAGGGCCATAGTCGCTTCACAAAGTAGCTGATAGGAATTGTGTACTTGCTGGGTTACACGTTAACCTACTTGTAGCCTACATTTAGAAATACAAGTTTGCTGTACAAATACAACATACAGACAAAAGCATTTTATTTTGCCTGCAGAGCCCTGACCTCAACCCCATCCAACACCTTTGGGATGAACTGGAACAGAGACTGAGCCAGGCCTTTTGGTCCAACATGAGTACCTGACCTTGCTCTGGGCAAAAATTCCCACAGAAACACTCCATACTCTTCCCAGAAGAGTTGAAGTTGTTATAGCTTTAAAGCAGTCTATGTATTTAAAATGAAGTCCCTCTTAGTGCAATAGTCAGGTGTCCCCATACTTTTATCTATATAGTGTATGCTTTTTTTTTGCTAGGATGGAATAATCAGTGATCCTTGTGCTGTACCACTAAAGCTCACTAGGGCTCAGTATATGCCTCACTGACGTCACAGTTAGCCAGACCCGTGTTCTCTTCAGTAGTGCAAAATGAATGACCTAACAGAAAGAAAAAAAAATCTGAATAAATGTAAGGTTTGAAGCTGCAGCTGCATCTGCAACATTCTGAAATGAAAAGATGTAGCTGCATGCTACTCCGCTAGTTTCACCCAAACGTCATACCGCAAGGTGCAAGAGAAGCAAAGTGAAAAACCCGGGAAATAATAATGCTACAGCGTCATTTATTCTTCATTACACGAATTCTAACAATGTATGTCCTTATGCCTTGTAATTTTTTACATCTCTACTCTTTAGTGTAATCTGTTTTAGCCACTGAATATATACTATATTCCAGTGACGGCCATCTACATAAAATAAGTGACTTATTTTCTCTTGTGTTGATAAATATGCATCGTTTTCAGCTCATTTTGCAGCATCTCTTGACACATTTTTCAGCATCTATATTCCACTCTCTCACTCCTGGGGATTCCTGACTTTGCCCTCCCACTCACTCTTTTGCCCCTCCTTCATTTACAACAGAACTTGACAGGGAATCATTAGGTACATAATGAAAAGCAGCAGACCAGCAGTATAAACCGTCACTGTCTATTACAGCCTGCTTAACCTAAAGACACAGAATGTAAATGAGACTATGTTATATTCAGTTAAAGTGTGAGTGGTGGGTGTAAGTGGCCCAGAAATGCTTTTAGGACTCAATGCACATATTTGATGTTGTTTAGCAGCGCATGATTTCAAAAAAGAAAAACAGCTTTGTATATGTACAATACAGACTGGTGTGTTTGTGTGATAAAATGATTGAGTAATTATTGCAGCTTTTGTATGCTAATAACTACATCTGTATGGGTCTTTATGTCAAGGAAAAAGTCCCTTGAGGTTCAGAGACTGGATTTCATCACAGATTAATTGCTAAATGGATTTATCTATGTTATTTATGTGATCCCAGCCAACAGTTTATTTGGTGATAAGCACTTTGTTTTTTTTTTTTTCAAACTCAAGCAATCAAGGACCAGATAGATAAAGGCGGTATTAAAGGGTCTGATTTGGTAGGATTGGATCCAAGAATTGTTTTCCATCTTGGTGGTTTTTTAAGACGATGGATTAAGTGATAGATTAAGCAGTGCAAGCCAGCTAGTGTGAGTTCAGGGTAGTTCCTGTGGGTTTGAAATAGCAAGCCACCCAGTTGTTGGTGAGTTTTTTGTTTTTTTTTTCCAAGTCTAAAGTCATCCAATTTATGACTTGAGCTCAAGTCATTTGACCATGGCACTTCCAGTCCATGGCACTTACAGAAAGAATGCAGCAACAAGGGTAGAAGTTTTCCTTGTATAGAATGAATTGATTGCCTATTTACCTTTATGTGCTTGTTGCTTATGGATACTTTTACATATCGTTATCAATAGAGCCAAATGATATGTCTGACCTGTAATGATCTGGGTAATGCCACTGTCTAGAAATCTAAAGGCCTTCATGTTGCTAGTTTGCTTATGTCTGTGCTGTGTGTGTGTGTGTGTGTGTGTGTGTGTGTGTGTGTGTGAGAACAACCCTGCACACAGATGTGGAGATAGAGGAACAGATAACTTTTCACAGCTGACAACAGTTGAAGATTGCAACAGTAATAGAGATATCAGTAAAAGCTATCATGTTCACTGTAGTGGAATACACACCAGTATAGATGCATGGGCTTCCATAAGTGTGTGTGTGTGTACACACATACATGCTCAAACACACACACAGCTGACTAAACTGGTGTCTGAGAAAGTACGATTGGAAAACTATTAGCTAAAATGTGATCTTAGTGTCCCCAAAGACATTGCAATCTCTCTCTCTCTGTCCATAGCTCTAGTCATGCTCTTGCACTCTCTTTCTGTCCATGAACACACACAGACTCACACATACACAAACAAAATCTATTTTCTTGTCTGTGTACCTGTATTACAGTGCTGTTATAGAGGAGCAGAGGCACTCCGTGGGGGGGGGGACTGAAGACACTGGGGTGAGTGAGGGAGATAATGCCTGGAACAAAGTGAGAGACGACCAGATATCAGTCGTGATTTGAGACTCTTATACAGATTTAACAATACATATTGAACCCATATAGAGAAATTGTAGCTGACATAAAACACAAAATAACTTGCTGTTCCAAGCCAGCCTGTTTTGAAAGCATTTCACACAGAAAAAAATAACAAAAGGTTAACTTGTCAATGCTCCCAAATACACGAGAGTCTTCAGTACAAAGTGCATATGGAGGGAACTCTGCTTGGTGCTGGTAAAAGAGCCAAGTTTGAGAGCTAAATTCAGCTTGAGCAACTGGAAGTGAGACACTTCACTCCTCCATACATGGATGTTATGAAACTTTGTAATTGTGTAATAGGCTAAAAATAAGTGTCTACAAAATCTTATCTGCGACGAGCAGCTTTCACTGCATGTTGTGAAAACTGACCTGAAAACATTACTTTACCATTTACATTGCTAACATTACTTTATCGTTTACAAAAAGCGAAAAACTTCATGTATCCAAAAATTGCCCTTGTGGTTTAATTTTGGCAACTAAAGTTTGTTAAAGAAATAGTTAAATATTTTATTACTTAGTGCTGTCATCAGGTCAAGATTTTCATTTAATTCAATATTTACAAATTAAACTTTCCCATCACTCGCTGGAAAACTGATAACACACACCAGCGTTTGCGGTTTGCATTTTGGCTCATGGCTGTGCTGTCACGACATCCAATCCTACCTAAAAAGGAGCCTGCTTGCGTGTGTGTGTGCGTTTCCTGTTTCCTGGCTATTTTCTCCTCCTGTGTGTCAGGCCCTTCCAGGCAGCATCAGACTGTTGCTGGTCTTCAGTTCTGATTACACACTTCCTTAATCAAGGCTTCTGAGGCTCTTTGAACCACTTCTTCCTTCCTGGGGCAACACAAGCACATAGACACACACACACACACACACACACACACTGACGCAGATGTGCACAGAGTTAGCAATGCCATGTATTAGCAAGGTACCTGGCATTTTCAGTTAAAATTAGAAAAGACACATTCTTATTGACAGGGAGATGCAGTAAACACACGAGCACACGTGCTCTTAAGTTTATTATTGAAATGCATGTACACCACATGCACACAGGTACGATATTATAGCTTATTGTCTTGTGATGGACACATAGAGAATTACGATATTATCGTACACAAATCTGTACATTCTCTGTGTAGTGCATCAAAGTTGCATTTGTCAATATTTTAAATCGATGATGGATCAAATGACTCACAGATGTGAATGGTTCAGTTCCACTCAGCTCCGTAATTCTGATCATCTTTCAGTTGAGCATTTCGGTTTTGCAGTCCACAGCTTTACTATGTTAATTCACTCTCAGTTCTCGTCAACTTTGTTTCCAACAGCAGCACGCAGCTGAAAAAGCTCAGATAAACCCACTGCATGCTACCACTCAGCAGCAGACAGCAAATCAACAACTAGCTGGTGAAGATAACGGCACATCTAAAAGCCAAAGAACCTGATACTTTCGTGAGGAGCTGTAGAAACCAAGGCAGAGCTAAAGAAGAGCGAATCACAGACTAACATTATTTTTTTGAAAGAATAACTACAAATTAATGTTGCTGTTGCTCAGTATCTGTTGGATGTGAAAGCATGCAACACTTTGTCTTTTTGTTTGCTGTAATAATTTCATTTCATTTTCATTTCAATTTCTTCCTAAAAATCAAGTCCTTATTAAAGTAATTTTATAAGTAAATAAGTTTTGTTTCTCACTGTTTACACAGGAGGCAATTCTTCTGTGTTTTTCAGTCATTATTTTAGCAACTTAAAACACATACAATAAAGATTGTGGTTTTGATTAAATATAAAAAGCACCAGTATCCAAGATCTCATCATGTTACAAGCACTCAAACTTGGATGACCTTGTCCTTTTAGAATCAATACAAAACATCTACCTATAAGGTTGGAAGTGCTGAAGTTACTTGATTAGTACTGTGAAAGGTTTTGGTCTTAGGTGTCAACCAGAAGTGGCCCTACAGTGGATGAAGTTTGGCACAAGAGGTACTCTGCTTTGTGCATACTCATTTTTCTTTCACCAGTTACAGTGATCATAAATATCATTTTCTTCCATATTGTTTCCTTACTCTGTTGCACTTGCACACAACATAAAATGCGCACCCTAATTGTAAGCGTATATCATCATAATCTATGTGTTGATCCCCAGTGTATACTGTGTGGATGTGTGTGTCTTTGTGTAATGTGTGTGCCCATGTGTGTGTGAATGAGATGCTTTTCCCTTCTGACCATTTTTCAATTAAAAACACTTAATATCCCCGAGACTGCTTTGCCCTAGTTATTAGACAACCACACACACGCACACAAACACAGATTTTCCAGTTTATCTGAGTGCTGTGCTGCCTTCAGCATCTTCCTCCACTCATGCCTAAGTACACACACTGCTTGATTGAATAAGAACACTTAATAGTTTGTGCATTCTTCCGCGCTTTACAACAGTGCACAGTATCCCTTATCCCTATGTGTGTGTGTTTGTATTTACATATTTATTTGCACCTGCGTGTGTTTATCGTGTGTGTATAAGAGTGAATGTGTCTTCTGGCATCTTTTCTCTCACTTTGTCTCAGGATAGATGATGCTACTTACTGTCAGAATTTTTGTTTTGTTTTGTTTTGCCTGCCTTTGCATATGTGCCATTGTATGGGTGCATTGTGTTTCCTTGTGTTTCCATCTTGATGTTGGTGTGACTTTTTCTCTTTTTCTCTTCTCTGTGTATCTTGCTGTATGATTGGATGGCTGTGGTTCAGGGGAGATGGTCACTATGGACCAATAATGGCAGGGTTGGTGGTTCAAAGCCAGGCTCATCATTGAGGAAGGCACTGAACCCCAAATTGCTCCCAGTGGTCAGACCAGTGCCGTGCAAGGCGGATCTGCCAAAACAGGTGTGTGATTGGTTCAGTATGGGGGAAATTATTAAGTGTTAACAGCTTACAGGTACTCAGACTGTCCATAGAAACTTACTGATACTCACACCTCATCAAGTAAAATAGAATGAGTAAAATAAAATATTATGAAATAGAAACCTTATACAAATAATAAAATAAAAATGTGAAAATGTGCAGTATTTACATGTACATGTACATCTAGTGCAGGTGGGAGTAGGGTTGTCCGGATCAACGCTCACTGTTGAGCAGACGGATGGCCTGGGGGAAGAAGTTTTTCCTCATCCTCTCAGTGTTGGTTCTCAGGCAGCGGAACCGACGGCCTGATGGCAACAGGGAGTGTCCGGGGTGATGGGGCTGCCTGAGGATCTTCTCAGCTCTCGACCTGCATCGTTTGATGTAAATGTCCTGCAGGTCGGGTAGAGTTGTTCTGATCAGCTGAGCGGACTACCCTCCTAAGGGACAAGAGGTCCTGCTTTGTGCAGCTGCCCATCCATGTAGTGATGCTCCCACTCAAGATGCTCTCAGTGGTGCAGGTGTAAAAGCTCCTGAGCACCTTGAGGCGGAGCCTGAAGTTTCTGAAGCATCTGAGGTGGAAGAGACGCTGCCTGGCCTTCTTAACAGTCCTGTTAATGTGCAGTGACCAGGACAGGTCCCGTGTGATGGTCACACCGAGGTATTTAAAAATGAAAACTGAAATGAATTTTAAGCAGATTTATGGACCTTTATCGCTGAAAAGAGTATGTGACACTCCCTCTTTCAGTCTCGAGGACTCCCAGGTTGTTTTCCGTGGAAGGCAGCGAGTGCATGGACACATTTGGCCAGAAGTCATGAGTTAACATGGTAACTCGTTAAGCCGAAACGCCGGCAGTGCAGAATTGCCCTTGCTGTATGAAAGCTGGAGCAAAGTTTTAATATAAACCTTGTAGATCTAATATGAGTGAAAATTCAGCAGCTGGCTTTTTTAATAACTCGTATTTGTTCAAAACAAACTTTGAAGATAAAATAAGTGAATGTTACTTAACTGCCAGCCTAATTCATACAGTTCAAACCCCATTGGCTCACAGAAGGTCGTTTCAAGCCAAAGACTGTGTATAAAGTCATTATATCAAAGCCACCTTATGTCAGTTAAATGGTTGTGATTGGCTCATCGTAAACCAGGAAGGAGGAAAATCTGTCTGAACGGGAGGGACACAAAGCATATCTGCCAGAGCAAATGAACCTGAGTTCACAGATTCATATGGTTCTGCTATGGGTTATTTTGTTACACTGTTCAAACAATATTTCTTCAATATTCTGTTTCCAGTGGTGGTATGTTTCTTTTCTGCTACTGTTGCCTGATACAGTATCCACTACAAAACACACACACATGCACATGCACACACACATACCCAAACACCTGCAAACAACTCTGTGTGTAAAGTAATCAACAGAGGAAAAAATATCAGTAGGAGAACAAATATTGCCTGTTTTTTAGTCAACTCTTTTCTCAGTATTACTGCTTTGGCAGGCATCTTGAAACAGAACACACAGACATTCATCCAGCAGACGCAAACACAGTTGGTATGGATAAACATGTTAGCTGAATAGTTGATGTAGAACTTACTAATACAATGCTGAAGCACAAAGTCGCTCCTTAGGATCAGACAACACGGACAGAAATCCTTTAAAGAGTAAAGTGACACATTCAGATCCAGTGAAACTATTTCAAATCGTCAGCTGCTTTCGAAACTCAGAAATCCGACACGCTGGTTTTCATTTCAGTGTAAGTGCTGTTTGGCAGATGAGACAGACAGACAGACAGAAATCCCACACTTTGGAGAAAGACGGATTGACTGGGAAGAAGGATTATTATATTCAATCCTTTCAAGTGCCAAACTGGATTCAGGACATTATGTCTCTTCTGCCAAACGATCTGTTCAAATCTAATTAGCATCATAGAAGCAGAAAGAACTCTCTTTCAAAGTGTTTACTTGAAATAAACTGATGATTTTCTGTCAGAATGAGTGATAAACTAGACGACAGAAAACAGTTTATTCCTCGATCTCTGCGTCGCTCTCTGTCTTTCTCCGTAATGAGGTTCTCCTTAATTACATTTTAATGAGCTGGAAACAGCTGCTACTGGTTTATTTCTCCACTCATCCCTCTCTCCTCCTTCATCCATCCCTCTGCATCATCCCTTTGCTCAGCCACCTCTACCTTCTTCAGTACCCCTTCACTCTTCTGTCTTTGCTCTGGATCAGATTTTCCCTCATGTCAGGAGCCCTCAAAGTATGTTTAGATCACTTCTCAAATCTTTTTTAATATTTAAAAAGGCACCTCGTCGACAGTAGCATGAGTGTAGGCCGAGGGATGCAAGCTTGCATCAATTTTGTGGTTATTGACAAAGTGTTTAGGCGAATGAAAGTCAATAAGCCTAAGAAAAACAAATTAAAGGTGATATTGGAACAAATGATGAGCATCTGCATCATTTTTTTTCCTCCTAATTATTTCTTTAAAAGAATTGAACATAGAACGTACCTGACTAACTAAACTAACTAAAATGTTCTGTAATTTGGTGGTATGAAATTGTATTTTTTTTTTTTTTTAGAAAGAATCTACCATGTAGTTTGGCACAGAAACAAAATGTTTTCAGGGTGAAACATAAAGTTGTAACAAAAAGAAAAATGTAATGTTTAGCATATCCGTGATTTGCAGAAATGTACTTGCCAACATTCTTCTGCTCTTTGGGTTGTTTGGGGGAGCACAAAACAAGAGGAAAACTTCACTGCTCACAACAGACTGTTGGTATTGAACGCAAGCACAGGTATTTACCCCTGCACAGGTGTGTCTGGTCCAATTAACCACATTCACACACACACACAGTCAGAAGTAGTGAGTTTGATGGTCCTGGTTAGGCACTCCAGGGAAAAGAAGATTCTCAGCTCTCTGATAATCAACAGCAATTAGCCCATATTGATCAACCAAAGGAGAAAGAGACAGACAAATAGTTGAAAAGAGACGGAAGAAAGAGCACGAAACAGATGCACAGATGAAACAGACTGCAAAGAGAAAGAGAGATGAGAGAGAAAGTAAGGAAAAGGAAAAATTAACACACGTACACACAAACAAAGACAGATTCCCAGTAGAGTTTACAGCAGAATCTGGCCACTGCACTGTTCAGAGTCCAGTCCATTGTGAGCTCTTTTCTGTCGCAGATTAGCTCCACTAAACAAACTGTGAAGCACATCAATTCAGTGTATACACACACACACACACACAAGTAAAAAAAACGAAACGATAAGTTTTCCTTCTTTGTTTCATTCTCACACTTCACCAACTTCTTGCAACACACACACATGCACACAGGTGGTGGATGTATTCAACTCTAGCCTGCTGTCACACATGTATGTAAAGATGGTTTCTACAAATTAGATTCAATTATGCCGCCAATCAGTCCTCGTGTGTGTGTGTCTTGTTCTATTGAAATGGTCCATACAGAAGCCTCACTAACAAAATAATACTCCTCCTCCAGTCATGTGATAACCTTTAACTGGCACTTTAAATCAACTAATCTTAAACTAAGCTGCTAATCTTAAAATGAGGGGATAATCTCTGGCTGCCTGATAATCCAATATTGGGATTAACACTTCATGCCAATTCATGTGGAGGGCTGGGTCACGGCAGACTGATAAAGATTTGTGTGTGTTTGAATGGAGCAGTTCACTTTCTCAGAGAGTGTATATCTGAGTGTGTGTGCCCTTCTTTCTGTGTGTGTGTGTGAAAGAGAGAAGACGGTGTGTGTCAAGGTGACTGTCTGGGGGTTAATAACTAGTGACCCAAAGGAAGGGACCAGAATGGGGGACTTAAACTACACGTAGGCACACAGTGAACAATACACACTGTCTACACACACACATACTGAATCTCACTTAATTCCTTTCATGTTTCCCTTAAACTGTAATGGCTGTAGCTTGTCCAAATAGTTTTGACAGTTTTGTTTTTATCAGGGATTAACCTCAAACTGTGTGACCGAGTGTTAGTGTGTGTGTGTGGGTGTGTGGGTGTGTGTTAGATGATATCAGTGCAGGTTGAAGGTGGAAATTGATTCTTGACCTTTTTGGTTTTCTTCATTCTTTCTTAATTTAGGATCTTTTGTAAAAGCAAAGTTTTCAGACACATCAATAGATTTAATGTGTTCACAAACCAAATGTAAAAACAGCAAGTTGTGATTTTAGGAAGAGTAACTATATGCTATAGAAGTTTTTTTAACCACTGGCCAGACACAGTGACTCCTGTGGCCGCCTGGCAACACCATGGTGATGACAAAATCACACGTTGGTGTATAGATTAAAAAAAAAAAAAAATAGATTTGGCATGTTAATTAGTAAACTGTACTGAGGTGGATTTTTTTAAGTTTCATTCAGAGGCAGGTTAGCTGTTTTCCTCTGCTAAGTTAATCAACCTTTTTTCCAGGTAAACAGGACCCCAAAACTGGCTCACCTAAGTGGAATGCAATCTTTGTTCATTGAACTATTTCCACCTGCACTTTCCTGCTTTGACAAGTCAAAATCACGTGAAAAGGTCCGTCAGATGATTCCTGCAAGTAGAAACTTGTTTGACAGCAACATTCCAGATTAAGCAATAAATTAAAATTTACAGGGTTTTGGCACATGTAAACTGCTAAAGCTTTATAGATGGAAAATCAATTTTGCTATGAGTGGGACCTCATGTCTGAGATGTTGGTGGTGGGTTCACATCACAGAATATCAACAACCATGGAAATTTGTTGAAAATATCACAGATGAATTTCTATCATTTTATGATTCATGTTTTTTTTTTTCTCTCTTGATCTTCCATGGGTGCAATCTTAGGTGCAACCTCAAGAAACAGCATATTGTCTTATTTCAGGCATTTCAAAAAGTTGACATTCACATAAAAGACGATAAGAAAGAAAGAAAGAAAGACTACTTTTAGGACACAATTGAATTGTAAGTCGGTATCGGTTCCCTTTACATTTTTCTTTCCTCTGTTCCTTCTCTTGCTGACATTTAAAGATATAATATGTAACATTTACATAACACAGCATGTTTAAAGACTTCTGGACCTTGTATACATATGCATACATACTTGCATAGTTGCATACTTGCATTAATCTAAATGTGTCCAACAATTTTCAAACTGAAAGAAACAAGTCGTTTATTCGAGGTGACGGTGCGTTTCCTTTGGTCACCTGTCACTATAACTTCTGGAGAAAAAAAAAGTGAGGTATGAGCTCTCCGAATGTGACTAAATGTAATGTGGATAAAACTTTATAACATGAACTCGTCCATGTACGTGGTGGTTATTTAACAATAAAGACCACACACTGCTTATGTCTTTTGTTTTGATTGAGAGATTAACATTGAGATTGAGAAATTTTAAACTGTATGTTTGAAAGTTACAATGTAAAGTAATGAAAAGCTTTTTATATTCTTGTCAGACTTGAAAAGGCGGACACAAAACCTCCTGGAATCTGTTTTCTATCAACATGAGGAAATGTTGCGAATTTATGTAATCTGGAAAGATAAAAAATGTTCATACTCAAAATATTTGCACAGTATTCACCAACAGTGTATATCGTTTGTTTTTTTACAAGATCTATTTATAACTACTAAGGCATGATAAAACGTCAGGTATTCGCAGCACTTGATTAAGGTTTCAGAACGACTGTTTTGGCAAATACTGAAGTCAAAAGTGCATTGATTAACAGCACATCTTAGCACTTTGTATACTATTGTCCTTACTTATTATAACTGGGAAATCAAATTGTTATATATAAGGAAGGATTCATTTACGCACATTGACACACTTAGATACATAGATAGATACTTTATTCATCCACAGGGGAAATTCACAACTCATTCACTGTGAAACACATGGGTCTCCAACTAAACAATATAATATAAAATTGTTTTCAAAAGCTCATTTTTCTAGCCGAGAAAAGTGAGAGAGATGAAATCCTTAGTACATGCGTGGATCTTGTGTCTATGTGAGCGTCTTGTGTGATACACACACAGTGTAATTAGGTACATGCCATAGCACAAGCTTTTCTGTCGGGGACCTCAGAGTCCATTTAATGCAGAAAATAGCTGCAGGTCAGGGAGCTAAAACGCTAGTGTGTGTGTGTGTGTGTGTGTGTGTGAGCATGTATGTCAGTGTGTGAGTATGGAGGGTTTTTGTAAGCTTTGCCCCCCAGTCTAATTGGGTTTTCAAGGAGTTCTTATACTTTAAGAGAATAGTCCTGTGTGTGTGCATGTGTGTGTGTGTGTGGTTATGTTTGTGTGTGTGAATAGACACATGAAGCTATTGCCCCCATTGTTTATTTGTGAAACTTCACATTTTGTTTTGCACATTTGTAACAAGTCTGCACATATATTTTATTTCCATTTTGCACATTAGTATATAGTATCATAATTACAAAGTCATGGAATTATGTAAAAATGCAGACTATAAACACACTTCACATGAACTGTTGTGCAGATTTGAGTAACTGAAAATGTCGTTTAATGCTGTCAGCGATAAAACAAAGAAAAGATCATTTTTGTCCTCTTTTGTCCTCTTTCCCTTTCAGATTTGTAGTTCCAATCTCCTTACCTTCATTTGCCTGATTATTTATCTGTATATACCTCCAGGGTGCTGTTTAACTCAAGAGCTCAGACTGATTCAGATTTTACCATTTGTGCCTCGTAACACTCATGTACTTTTCACAGCATGCGTACACACACTGTAACACATACAGTACAATGACGTGGCATCCTTTGGTAGCCGGTTGTTATTTGAAATAGTCTTCAAGGTTCATTTATTCAGAGTTTACCTGCTTTTGTGTGTGTGTGTGTGTGTGTGTGTGTGTGTGTGTTGCAGGATGGCAGTTTTGGACACAAATCGGTTCTGTGACCTGGCCACAGGCACCTGCCATACTGGAGACAAAGTGTGTTTATGTTTGAGTGCGTGTGTGTTTGTGCGTGTGTGTGTGTGTGCATGTGTGTGTGTGTGTCTTCTAGAAAGGTCATCGTCTACCCCCCTTTACTTTAGTGCCAAACTCTCCTCCAACTATTTTCCAGTAACAGCTTGTGGCCCCTTGTCACAGTAACTGAGACTAATCAACACTCCACTCACTGGAATCTTCAGCTGTTAAACATACAGATACAAACTGAGATACAAATAGAGAGCATTTTCTAACCTCAGAGGAGAGCAGAAAAATCTGATACTGACATATTTTATTTTGCTTTATTTTATCTATAGCACATCACATTGTTCCAACACAGGCGCTGCCAGTTTTGAACTTTGAACATCATTTCTGTTTGAACATCACTTTCAATTCCTTCAAAATATTCATTGAATATTTCTTACTGTGATTAATCTAAAAATCATGTTACCAGCCTCTCAATTTATTGTATTTTATTGGAACTTTAATGGATTTTGGATTTTGCTTTTGGCACCAAACAGCAATAGTAGTAAATTGCATTTTCACCATTTTCGGAAAAGTCACAAAAAAGCCACCATTCAGAACAAAACTGAGAGGGAACTTTTATCATTTCACCTTTAAGACAGTAACAATGCAGTTTAGTTAGAAATGTAGCTTTCATTTTCTAAAACACTTGCATTAAGACTCCTGCTGTCAGTAGTCAGCTTGACCTCATTTATTTCTAAAAGTCATAGGTATTATAATTAACACGACTATGACATAGTGATGATTAAATATACTTGAGGCAACACCACTTAAAGAGTAGGTGATACTGGTAGTACTGGTCAAATGAATATACAGTATTTATTTTTCCTTATATAGTGAAGGAAATGAAGGCAGCTGACATTTTCAAGGTTGAAGCATTATCATACAGTTTGACTGGATAAAATAATAATCTAAATTTTCTCTAATCTCCTCTTAGTTTGGCCACTACTGGTTCACTTTAAAAGCACACTTACACACAAAACACATCCTTGTTGTAACTCCAACTGATGAAAAACATATTAACTCACTAATGTGTACACCCTGTTGGCCTATTGATCAACAGCACCCAATTAATCTGATTAATTAGCCCACTGTATGAATGGTCAGCAAGTATCCATAGTTCTTCAGGGGCTTTTTAAGATGCACATAATTGGAGCTGGTTTAGATATTGCTCAACATGCAAATATCACACTCGGTTCCCACAGAAAGAGACAAAAAGCAAGCAAAGAAAATCCACAGCAGATCAAACAGCAGATAGAAAACGTTTCTCTCAGTGAAGTAATTAGTGGTAGTTTCTTTAATTCAGTCCTTTAAACCTGCTAGCTCTCAGCCCTGGCTTTTTGTGGTTTGTTTTCATTGATTTGACACCAATAACAAATTGACACCATTAATAAAACGTGAAGCTATTAAGAGTTTGGGTGAGTGAGGTTAACTGAATTAATAAGACGCTGTGTTGGACTTTGTAATGGCTGAGCCCAGCGCGCATGTTACTAATGACTAATCTTAATGCTATGCTGTTTATAGTGTATGCTTTCTCTAAAGGTGTTTGCTTCTATGCTGTCTCGGAATGTAATTCTGCATACCGTTAAAAAATTATTATTATGAATTGAGTCGTACTCAGCAGATTGAATTTCCTCAGTTGTTTATTTGATTTTCATTGTTCATTTTCAGTTTTTAAACAACTGCACAAAGTACGTTTGCTTTGTGGTACAGCATCTTTCAAATAGAGTGGCAATTCAGTGTGGTTTACATAGCAGAAATAAATGCATCAGAATGACAAGACTAAGCACGAAAAGGAAAATTAAAATAGAATAATTAAAGTAAACCATAACATCAATACAAACTACAATAAAAAACAACAGTAATGACATGAAAAAAAAACAACAATCTTGAAATCTGCTCATCCCTACTCAAGATGACAGCAGAAAGAACAATGAGCTTCAGAGGGTGGACCGCGTTGAACAATATTAGAATCAGACTGGGAACTGCTCTGGTTGTTATACACTGTTGGAGTTTTGTGATGTTAAATGAGTGGAAGAAAGCATAGAGGCAGAAAGAATAGAAGAGATAAACACAATGTGACTTTGTTCATATTGCTAGCCAGTAAAGATATGGAAAGTAACAAATATAATACAGTAACCTATTCGTCTAGCACGCATGAAGAAAGAAAAAAATGGAAGAACTGAAAGAAGAGGCTAAGAGATAACGGATAAAAAAGGTGTTGAACATCACCTGAAAAAAGAAACAAAATGTAAGTTTGGAGGAAATAAATTCAAATTGTTTAGAATAGTAAAGCCATAATAGACAGACAGCTCAGTTATGCTCGTGACTCTCTCTCAGTCTCTCTGTCCTCTCATGACAGCTCAGTGACATGATGCATCGTACTGCACATATCTCTGGTTCCTCTCAGCATGCTGCCTGCTCTAATTATAATGTCCTGTTGCATTTATCAGAATTACATGAGCTGTATACACTGAAATCCCTCTCTCACTGAGTGCAAGTGAATAGTGTGCAAAATGCAAAATGCAAATACTGTATATATACCATCATTTTTGTCGGCAAGAAGAGCCACTGCAGAAGCCAGTGCCTTGTTCATGCATTTTTCTTTTCTTTTTTTTCAGAAAGACAACTAAATTAATTATTAGTCAAAATTATAAAACATATATGTTCAGTATCAATGAAAAATGAAATTCAGGTGGGAGTATGTCTCTCATTGAACATGTTTCTTCTTACTGCATAAAAGCATACTTAGAAGTAAGGATTTCCATTCAAAGCTCTAATACTGACATTACTTTGTAGGATCTCTGCTTGAAGACCAAGAAGATAAATATATAGATGGATCATCATTTTTTTTTTAGTTGCTGTCAAAAACAACCTTTTTTTTTTTTTTTACAGTTTCCAATTTCACTCAGTTGCACTTGAGATTAGTGTTACATCACAACACGGTTTTGACAGGAAAAGAAGAACAACACTGCACAGGTATAGCTTTAATGGATTTTAAAACTTTTTTACCTTTATAATTTCATTTTCAAGCAGCAGAGGTAGCAGAGCGCAGCAAGATTGCTTGTTGCTATAAAATGAAATGTCATACTATGGCATCAAAAGAGGTCTGGACATTGAAGCCATCCACACAAGTCTAAGAAAGTTCCGAAATTTGACGGAATTCCACTGAGCTGTGTGACAGAGTCTCAGCACAGGTACAAGAAGTCATTAAGAGAGCAATCTTTTTCTGTGTCGCAAAGATAAGGTGCACACACACGAAAAGGTAGAAACACAGGAAGGAGCACATGGAAAGCCATGCTTCACAGCGAAATAAGATAACATCCAAGCTAACACATACGTATAAAGTGGCTCACACACACAAGCACATACTGTAGATATGAAATAAATGTGACTCAGAGGGCCATGCATATGTCATTCACACACACACACATACACACGCGTGCACACACACACACACACACAGGTGCTGTAGCAGTGCTGAAACGCAGCCTTCAGCTATGAGAAAGGAATAAGAGTCAGACATCACAGAAAAAATTGTGAAGTGAGTTTAAATCCTTACTGGTAAAAAAGAGAGAGAGACAAAAACTAGAAAGCTGTGACTTCTCCAGCCAAGAGACATGAGGAAGAGAGGGGCAGACAGGAAGTTTGGAAGGGACAGGCGATATGAAAAGCAATGGTGAACCAGAAAAAGAGAAGAAAAGAGGCAGAGAGGAAGTAAAAGGTGTGAAGACAGTGATTGAGGGAAACAAATGGAACAGAAGGGCCTCGGGAGGTAAGTGTTCCTTTGGTGCCAAACTACTTAAAGACACATTTTCTACTAAACCTCAGGTCATTTTGACACCCAGCAAGGTGTTATTTTGGTATCTAAATCATGAGCAGAGAAAAATATTAAGGTCACATTTTCCTCCCTCAGTTGTGTGAATACATTTTAGTTTTTGTTTACTGGCCAATCTTGATTGCTCCAATTTGGCAGATGTGGAGATGACAGATTCTCATCAGACTGAATCCTAAAGATGAATGATAATGAAACTTTTTTTCATTGTCATCTTTGTCAGAAGTTGCCCATGTACAGTAGCAGTCAGGTAAGATGTACAGACTGGGCAGTCACAGCTTCTCCACAAAACCCCAGTGGAAATATGTTAAAATTTGGAAAAAGTTGGTGTAATAATAGAAACCAAACAAGACTTGGCATGATGTACATGAAGCGTCTAACTCAAACATCACTGACGCTTCTACTAAAGAGGTGAAAAGATCAGATATATGAAGAATGAGAAGACTGCCTTCCTCAAATCAGTATATTAAATAAACCGAAAAGTCCCATTTCTGCTATGTTTCTTACACCATTAAGGAAATTTAGGGGTAGAAATGGAATATAATATTCAGAATTATGTTTTCAGTAGTGTATGAGAATGCAACATGTTGCATTTCTACAGTAGCCCAGAATGGACAAACCAAGCATATTTGGTGTTTTCAGCCATTAGTGGGTGAGATGAGTGTTGCTCGGTTGGTTGCAATCATCAGCAATACTGCTAGAATCCACTAAATCATAACACACTGGACTTTTAATGTCTTTTCCCTGATTAGTATTGAGCTTCAAACAGAGTAGTGAAATGTTGTGAAGAAAAGGAAGGAAGAACCACATATACGTTGAGAATGTTGACTTTCTATATTCAGTAACCAACACTGCTGTCTACCAACCGACACCGACTTAATCATTTTCTTGCTGTGTAATGTTATTTGAAATTCATTTATGATTTTAGCTATAGTGCCGGTGAGATTGCTGCAACCAAAGCAGCTGATTTCTATGAAAATCAGAGATTGTTTCTGAATTCGATAAGCATCAAGGTGGCTGGAGCAGAGACACCAGTGGAAGTAAGTGGAGCTCTCATATGGCGAAGTGATTAATATAATGGCAGTATTAGGTCGTTCAAACATACCTCATACCTTTATTTCATCTTAGTAAGCTTAATTCAGACATAATAAAATGTATAATGCAGGGCCTTTTTCTTGTTTAATACATTAACTTTCTATGTTTATGGTGAGCCACCTAGATTGCCTTTATTTTAGCTTCATTTGACTTTGGCCTGTGGGACACAAGCCACACAGATTGAAAATGTCAGTTTATGTAAATTCCCATAGTGGGACCAGAACTTCTGTAATCCACTAAATGCTGTGAGTTACGTTCTCTTAAAAATCACCAGTAACAGATAAAAAAGCCCCAACAGCTGCACTTATTCATCACCACAAAAATTACTCCCAGGACCTGTAATTCGACCCAGGATTTATTTTGATATGAAATGTCATTACTAAGGAAAACATTCAAAAGGGCAGACTCACCACCAGCTACATCAGTTTAGCTCGTGTATCCCTGAGGCCAAATGAGACTGTCAAAATGGAAGCAGATTGTGGCCACATATTGTCAGAGTTAAGAGGCCAGCAGATATAGATGACAAGGGAGGTGCTGCTTAACAACAAGGGAAGGAGGGGGAATCAAAGCCATAAGGTTGAAAAAGTAATATTTCAATGAGTGGCAACATGGCAGCAATTTTACTTTCAGAACAGACACACAGACAGAATTTCTGTCTAGAAGATAGAAAGGTTCAAATCATGTTTGATTGTACTGTACTGCAGAAATGACTGTGACTGTAAACACCAAAATCATGTATGCATATGTGAACGGTTGTATTTTTACACATCTAGCAGACCTGCAGCAGCATTAGCATTCTACTGGAGTCTTGTCAGTCTTAATTTGCTAAGCTGTTTTCTTTTTAATCAAATTTTGATAATTGCTGGAGAATTTGTCCACATTCACAATTGATAGAAAGTTCATGCATTTAGATTAATACATTAACAGGTGATTTAACTAGTTAAAAATGAAAAGCCCCCCCACCTCCAAGTATCACCATTTTAATTCAAATTTAGGCTGAGGTCATAAATAACTTGACAAGTTGAGCTTTCCTTAAATTATCATCCTGTTCATGCAAGGCCAGCTCTGCCAGATTAAAAATCAGTTCTTTCAGTGGACATCTTCATAGATCAATGTGCTGAAAGGAAACCATTTCCCAGATACATTTTCATTCCAGGTGTGTGCACAATATTAGAATTGTGTTTAGCAAGGGGTTGCAATTTTAAGTCAAGGTACTCAACAAATCTACGCTTTATTAAGAAACTGCAATTATATTTTTAGAAAGTTGTGTGTATTCACCGACTTCAGATATGGGTGGCATGTTTTCACCACTAGCCAATAAATTACTGTGTCAAGAATGACTAAAAATTTAGAAGGACGAGTACTCAAGTACTTTGTATTACAGTACTTTATTCATGCAGAAATTGATTTTTCACATATATGGCTATAATTTAGGCTACAAACAGTTTTCAGTATAAATTCTGCAAAAGATTTCCCTCTCGCCCTCTACCTGTCAGCATACTGCTGCCCTGTATCAGCACTTCTGCTTGTTTTTTCAGGCCCACCTCCACCCCAGCATCCACATGCAGGCTCCACTCATGTAAGCATATTTGTGGGGAGTGATGAGGCCGGAGCCTAGACACCAAACTCTAACATGATCTGCTGCTTCAATAAACATTTGAATTGTGAGTTGTCTGACTGAACTTATGTTTATATATTTTTCAGTTGAGCAAAAAGAATATCAAATCAGCAAAGTTCTTCATATTCAGTCTTGGAATCCGTGGAAGCTGCTACGGTGGTAGTTAGTAAATCACTCTATTGTGAAAGCTAATGTCTAATTGCTGTCTACTTTTCTCCGACCATTATCTCTTGTCTGTGTGTCTATCTGTCTGACCTGAGTTGCAGTGCTTATTGAAATACACAGATTTGATACAGATACAGATTTGACTGGGTGAGATGATTTCCAACACATGCAATCGGTCTGTGAGTTTCCTGAGCCACTAGTGCCGTGAAGGCAGGACAAGTTGTGCCGGTTAAAGCAAAAACGCTTTATCGAAATCTCATATGCTCAATAATTTATCAGTTATCAGAGAGTACAGCAAAAGGTAAAGTTAATAAATAGGTTTCTACCTTAAAGGTTTTGGTGCAAGCTTGTAATTAAAGCAAATGGATGTTGAATCTCAGCAGGCCACAAGGACTCAGTGGAATTTGTGGCCAAAGTGCGCACAACCAATTTGTATCCCTACTGTATTTCACTTAGGGAGCCAAAATGGTCCATATGGAGTCAACCTAATTCATCTGCAATTTAGTATAATCTACCAGCCTGTCCCTCACCCAGACACACATACACCAATGTACTAACACACACACAGCTGCTTATGTGATAAATTGGCTGCATATAAATTTACCAGGAAGACAATACGTCTTTGTTTCACAATATTCTGGCATGGATCATATACACACGTACACAGTAGCACGGAAGCGCTAATGCCTGCTTACACACACACACACCACACATGGACAGAATGATTTGTCTACTGCCAGATTCGCACTTCCAGTTAATTTGTTACAGGAGGAATGGTAATCTTTCACAGTTTTAGAAGCGTGTGTGTCCTTGTTTGTGTGTCTGTTGTGCAAGTGTGTGATTTACAGTCTGGTGAATGTATAGCAAGGCAACCTTCGCTCTTGTGCATGTGTGTCTATCTGTAAATTAAACATGTACAGCCATAACATTATTACCACTGACAGGTGAAGTGAAGAACTTTGATTATCTCATTACAATGACACCTAGCAGTGAGTGGAATATATTAGGCAGCAAGTGAACATTTTTACCTTTCCAATTCCAGATTATGCTTTGACAGCAAAGCATAATCTGTAGTGGTCAGAACCTTCCAAAAGCGGGCCAAGAAAGGAAAACTGGTGAACTGACCTCAGGGTCATGGGCAGCCAAGGCTCACTGATGCAGGAGGGGAGCAAAGGCTGGCCCGTTTTTCCTGATCCAATAGAAGTGCTACTGTATCTCACATTGCTGAAAAGGTTAATGCTGGTTCTGACAGAAAGGTGCTAGAATGCACAGTGCATCACAGTTCATTGTGTATGGGGTTACATAGTTTAGAGCAATGGGCATGTGAGCATCAGAACTGGACCACATGGCAAGGGAAGAGGGTGGCCTGATCTGATGAATCAGGCTTTCTTTTCCTTCTTATGGATTGTTAGGTGTATGTACATTGCTTGTATGGGGAAGACATGTCACCAGTATGCAGTATGGGAAGAAGGCAAGTCAGCAGAGGCAGTGTGATGCCTTGGGCAATTTTTTGCCGGGATTCATAAGCATTCATAAGTCTAGTGACTTATGGGTTTGGCGGCAAAAAGGGGACCTATTCAATTTTGGGACCTGATGTTATGGCTGATCGGTGTGCATACATGTGTTTAAAAGTGGGCATGCATTTCTTTTCTTCCAGGAATAATTACATTTCAGATATAATTCCATGTTAATCAGTCATATTGTCAGAGCTGTGATGTAATTTAGTCTGTACTGTCATGGTAATCTCATGTAAATGTTAATGCACATGTAAGTAATAAGATTTATACATTTATAGAAAGAAATCATCATGTGTCCCACAAACCATAATCAGGAAAAAGATGTGCAGCCTAAAAAGTGAATAAGAAGTTAATCTGCCTGGCATAGCGTAACAGAGCTACACTGCTAATCTTTTCAGAGGCATAAACCAACAGCTGAAACTATTTTTTTTTTCCCCTTTGACGTCAGTGCAAGCTAACACATCATGTTGACAATCATAACATGCAAAATACATGTTTAGTTGTGGGTCATCTAAAAATAGGTGATCTCAAAATACTTTATGAAGGAACAGCACCATCAGGATTTTGGTGTGTGTGTGCTTGTTCATAACTAGCACTGTTAAAATTTATCAGTGCTAGCCTATATAATTAGCCATTCTAATAGTGCTGCTTTAGGGTTGGCAACATCAGCTGCTTGGTCCACCATTTGGAAATTTCCAGTTTACTACAAGCAAAAATAGGAATGAATGACCTTATTTTGCATGCAGTCTGTTACTTTTCAAGGTGTAAACTGAACAACTGCCAAGAAGGGATGAGGTCTTAGCGTTCGCAAACATTTTTCAAAAAGTTACTAATACCTCAAAGACATTGCCTCAAAATCACTGTTAAGTTTCAACTGGAAGTTACAGAAGTGGCAAAATTATCCTTTCCAAGTTTTGTAAGCCAAGAATGAAAGACTGCAGAGTTTGTCAGCGCTGACAATGGCAGCCAACTTCGCTGTTGACGTTCTATACGTTTTCAGAAGCCAACTTTTGAAAACATACACAAAGACACTTTGGGATCTGAGTGTGCATGCTTGTGCCTGCATTTGTTTGTGTGCTTGGATGCCTGTTCAAAGCCTTGTGCATATTTTAGATGAATATGAGTGCTTGGGTGTACAGAGAATGTGCATGTGTCTCAGTATGTGCATGTTTTTTTTTTTTTCTCTCTGTCTGTCTGCTTGGACGTTGAACAATCAGAGCCATAGAAATGATCAAGCACACTCACTATTAAAATTTCTCTCTGATGGCTCCCTCACACACGTGCAAAAATGTGTGAATGAACACACTAAAGTACGTGGATACAACATGCAGAGCTGGAAGACGTGTTTGCTCACACACATACACTTGCACCTCGTGTGCTTCGGCTCCATTTGGTCAGCTTTGGACAGAGCAGAGCATGTGTAAAATGACAATGGAAGATTCCTAGGAGGTGTGTGAGTGTGTGCATGGGTGTGTGTCTGATTGTGTCTGGTGTGAAACACAGTGCTTGGCCTGAAGCCTAGCAAATTTTAGCAGACACACTGGAACCAGGTCACACTCACACTGGGAACAAGAACAATTCTGTGAACACACACCCACACAAATACACATGCAGAGCATGCATGCACACATGCAACTAAAACTATGGGGGAAAACTTTGTATTTGTTTTACCATCTTCTCCTCTCCCTGCGGATCCGTGGTCTTCCTTTCTGAGTTTTTTAAGATGCTTCTTGAATGAAAGTTATCAGCCAATAAGATGGTTTGTTCTGATAAACTGCTTTTTTTTCTGCTTACATTTATAAAGTTGATAAGTCTTACTGATGCTGCTAATGACAGATTTAGGCTTTTGCATTTAGTAATATTTTTAAAAATAATGGTGAAAGTCCAGGAATTCATGTTGTCTGCACAATCAACACCACAAGAATATTAAGCATCTGCGTCTATCTGAACACCTTTTACAGTCTGAACTATTTTTCATAGAGTGTACTACACTACTGCAATCCTCCAATGTCTATAAAAGCTATTTCTTCACACTTTGTTCTCTGACTTCAACCTTGTAACTTTCCCATTGGATCCAGCGGGATAAAATGGTTTCTGTCAACTTTATAAACAGTATTTCAGAGCTTCTAAATCTTCTTCACGTTCCATGTTTTATGTAGCAATACCTCCATTGTTGTCATGAAGACCAATGAATCTATTTCGTTTGATAGTTGAATGAAAAAGGACTGCGTGCACAGCGAGGATCGTGATTGGGTTGAAAGGTAGCATTGTCACTGTGAGCATGCTAGCAGGCTGACCAGACAGAGAATGTAACACAAAGCACCAGCATGGCTGTAGACTTCTAGTTTTGTTTGTCCATTGTCCAATGTTCAGTGTACTTTAGGCATATTTGTCCCATTACAACCATTTCTGATCAGATAAATAACTGAATTCAAAGTATACTTGCTTGCCGAATTGTAGTGTTACCAAAATTAAATCAAAGTACAGAATACTGTGCAACACTGTCACAAAACTACACAAAAACTGTTTTGCGAAGAACTAAATTTGGTTTCTGGCTGTCAAATTGTGCTGCCAACTACTATTCAATAAAGGTGCTGGAGACAGTCTCTCTCTCTCTCTGTCTGACACACACACACAGACACACACATTTTTGTCAGTGTGTGTTACCAGTGTATGTCCATGCAAGCCATGTCAGTGTCTCTGGCTACACGTGTCCCTGTGTGTGTGTGTGTGTGTGTGTGTGGATAGAGCTGTCTTCTCCCTTGCAGACAGGTGCACCAATTACCTATCCATCGCTTTCTCCCTACCTTTTCCTGCCTGCTGCCCTCTATTCACACCAGCTAATTATCCCTGCATGTTTCTCTCTGTGTGTGTGTGTGTGTGTGTGTAGGAGACATCTTGTCTTATACAGTGAAGCTATATGCTGGACTGCTGGACTGGACTGCTGTCACTGATGCTAGATGCTGATTAGATGCTAGGTGCTATTTTCACAAACACTGGTAGCTTAAGGCACACTTCCTTTGTGTGATGGTATTGTCTTATGTATTTCTTTATCATCATACCATTTTAATACAAAGAACTGGTGGGTTTAGTTTTTTTTTTTTTTTTCTTGAAGGCTGAGTTCAAGTTGACACCCTGTGTGTTCTTTGTAATGCAGTCACTCTAGCAGAGTGTCTATGCAGGAACTGACAGAAAAACACCATCTGATGTTGTTTATTTTGCTATAAACACAGCAGATGGACAAACAGGAAAACAGACAACTAGTACTGCTATAGCCATTTGATATATAAAGCACATACAGGAGTGTAACAAATGAAATGATGAGCCTTACTAAATGAGTGAAGAAATGAAACAAATGCAGCTCAGCTGTCAGTTGTTGAAGTGGCAGCAGTGGCTGTGGCACACACCTCATCGAGGCTATTTAAAACCTTCAGCTCCCACATGTCGTCAAAATTCTACTCTCTCTCAGAGTCAAGTTTTCTTAAGTATCACAGTACTCCAGCGATAGTTGTCTGCACCTCAGTGGGTACATTGCAAATAGGAACTGCTAATAGCTAATCTGGCATAGTCTTGATGGAGTCAATTTGCCAGAAATATAAACAAATTTATGCTAAATTCAAAACTGGACACCAGTTGTAAACTGTAGCATAAATCAAATGACATCATGGCAACATTCCTGTTTACATTGTGTTAAATCGTGATTTTCTACAAATAGAAGTAAGACAAAGAATTTTGGGACATTGTCCTCTCCTTTGTCCATACATACACTATATAGACAAAAGTATTGGTACACATACAGTACATATACATACAGTACATAGACAGTTTTGCAGCTATAGCAGCTTCCACTCTTCAGGGAAGACTTTGTGCAAGATTTTAGAGTGTTGAGAGCATTTGTGAGGTCAGACACTGATGTTGGACCAAAAGGCCTGACTCACAGTCTCTGTTCCAGTTCATCCCAAAGGTGTTGGATGGGGTTGAGGTCAGGGCTCTGTGTGGACCAGTCAAGTTCTTCCACACCAAACTCATCCAGCCATGTCTTTATGGACTTTGCTTTGTGCACTGGGAGACAGTCATGCTGGAATAGAAAAGGACCAAAATGTCTTGACAGTCAGCAGGTCACTGAGTGAGTGGCCTTTTGATCTGGAGCTATATAAAATATATGTTTCTCTGTCCATCAGTTTTACAGTAGGAAAGACTCATTTGAGAACAGTCAGCCATACTGACACGCGATGATGTTCACATTTCTCATGTGGAGAAAAAATTTAAAAAAGAGCCAAACAATTACCTTGTCATTCAGTCTGTGGACTTGTCAGGAGTCAGATGCTACCAGATTGCTCTCTCTATCTCCTAAGAAGGCTGAGTTAAATAGAAAGGGACAGTCAGTGTTTGGCAGCTAAATGTCAGTGAGTAAAAATATGCCTAATACCACACACACACACACACACACACACACACACACAAGACTGAAATCATACCGTCTCCTCTCATCTTTTCTCTCCATCTCTAAGCTGTCTCCCCGTCCTCCTCATTAGATCATCTCTTCCTTTCTCTTTAAAGGTCATTGTGAATAAGTGTGGTTGGTAAATAAGCGCAGTATTAGCTGACTGCAAATAAATGCACACAAGTCTGCATGTTCACTTCAAAAGATGGAGCGAAAGATGGAGAGGGTGGGAGTAAAACAGAAGAAAAGATGGAGAAAGATTTGCGTTTTCATTTTCTCGCACAGACATATGGGACATAGAAAGACGTTGTGATGGACAATAACCAGACTGTGTGCACATACACACACACTCACATACACACGCCCTCAGTCACAGAGAGATACGGCATTTAGCCCCCATTGTCTTTTATAAGCAGAGTAAATCTAATTCATGGACTGCAGTGCGACTGCAAACAATGTAAGTTTGTCATCCAAATGTCAGCTGTTGGAATGCAATATGCAAATGTGTTTGATCAGGAAAGTAGACAGATAGAAGGCAGGGCGGCAGTCGTTTAATTCTTTCCCAGGATGTTTGATTTGATTCTGTTCGGTGTGAAGAACTCATTTTTGACCCAAGAGGGAAAGAAATGGATATGCTTAGATACCGCAGGACACCAGGCCACATGTTTATGTCCGACCCCTCTCAACCCCCCTGGTGTGGAGCAGGAGGGCTGGAGAGTGCCACAAATCAGAGGCGCAACAGCGGCGAGACACAGTGGGTCACAAATCAAACGCGCTCTATTGCGGGGCATAGGGGTCAGAGTGCGTTACAAATCAAAGCAACTCCGCCGGAAGGATGGCAGGTGAAACAAATCACGCCTACCCCATTTCATCTGCCGCTTGTCCGAGTCCAAGTGGAGGGGAAAAAAGGAAAAAAAAGATGCACGGTTGGTGCTGACATTAAAAAGACAGAGAGAGAGAATGAATGACAGTGAGAGATGACTGTACCATGACTGTTCACACTAACAGAGAGAGAGAGAGAGGCGGAGAGAATGGAAAATGATGATCTCTCTCCGTCTCTGTCTGAGTGTACAGGTGCACACACACGCACGCACACACACACACACACACATACACACAGAGTCACGCTTCCATCACTTATGGGGACATTACATAGACTTCCATTCATTTCCTGGAGGAAAACAATAAACATTACTTGCCTAATCCTAACCCTGACCTTAACCAAAGCCTCACCTTAAAGCAACTCTTCACCCTAATATTTAATGATTTACACTGTGAGGACTTGACTTTTGTCCCCATAAGTAAGGCAGATCCTCACAATGTGACTGTGGAAACAGATTTTTGTCCCCACAACTACAGCAATACACATCCACACCCATACACACACACATGCATGCGCTGTACAGATGCCTGTTAGTGGGAGCGTGTGGCTTCATTACTGCCGTTGCAGATGTGTTTGTCATGCTTGTGTATATGTCTCACATTACTGTGTGTACCTGCATGTGTCTGTGTGTGAGCGAGATTTGATTGAAACGGTACTCCAATTGGTAGGCAGCCACGCAGAACTGGTGAGTAAATGCCTGGAGATTCTCGACTCAACATGCTGTCGATTACTGACAGTGAAAGTGTTGGTTGATTTTTACATAAGGACTGAGATTCTTTCACCTCTTTCCTTTTGTCTCTCACCGTTGATATTCCCCTGGAACCTCTTTCTGTGTTTGAGTGTGTATTCACCTGTGAAATATCTCCTATGTATCCAACAGCATGCTCGACAAGCTTCAGAGATAGCTGGGTTTGTGACTGCTGACCCCTCCCTGCCAGTCTGAGCTGCTGAAAGACTCACACACACACACAGATGGAATGATTTTTTTGTAAGGACTGAGGGATTGGTAACAGCACTCACAACCGAAGGTGTATGATAGAAAGTATCATACAAAGATAGAAAGGTTGTAATGTGCCATTACAAGCAGGTTGAGAAGATTTGTTACAGGAAGTCCAGTTTGTGTAAAGTAACTATGAATTTGAAGAAATACACACAACAACAGTAGCTCATAGTACTTTTGTTCCATGCTTTTTACTTTTGAAAGGAAAGTGCTCTTTCATGTATTTGACTGGTCACCACAGGGCTTTGCTACATTGCCTCAAATTGTACTGTGGAATAAGCTGAGTCAAGATTTTTTGTTGGATGGCCCTGAATTCTTCTGTGGATTTCACCAAAGTGTCATTAAAGTAAATCAGATGGCTGCATTTTTTTTCATGCAGTGCTTATGTCTGTCCGACCACAGCCAGAGAGAGCAGGTAAAGAGAGAATGAAGCAACAGACAGAGGAGAGATGGAAGAAAGGAAGGTGATATCCCACCTTCCGGAGAGCTTACATTATCCCCATTTGTATGTCCCCATTCTCTCTGTGTGTGTGTGTGTGTGTGTGTGCTGTGCATGCTGTAAAATCTTGACAAATCCCCTGTCACGTTATCTGATCAATACAGCATAATTGAAACAAACCATATCAATATATAAGACTGAACCTGAATTATCGCATGACTGACCATAACAGGGTTTCAAAAATTTTTTTGCTTGTGACCCAAATGACAATTTTTCGGCTCAACCTACCCGAATGTGTAATTTAGTTCGCTGCGTATCGGTCAGTGTTAAACCTGCGTACTCAGCACTGAGTTACATGCAGTTTGAATGTAGTTGATACTTTGAACACATGAAATAGTTTTTCAAAGTTTAGCACATTTGCAGCTTAGATCAGAAGCAAATATGAACGGCAGCAGAGATATAGCATACACATCATCAGTTTACACATCTTTTAAAGGCACTGAAATGCATCTTAGGAGTATAAATGCATAGTAATTAGCGAACATCTCATGTTATACGAGCTTCAGCTCCCAGTGATCACGAACTTCTGATTGATTGCCAAGCTGATTTTGTAGCAGAACTTAACCGAGGCACTCTTGGCTTATTTGCGTGTGCTGCTCTGCCAAAAACAAATAGTCAGATCTTAAAATACTCTTTCAATTTGCAATAAGTTTTTGACAAAGCAGTTAGAGCTGATGAGGAGAGGCCACTGAACATATTACACCTTCAACTTGAGAGTGAAAAAAACCTTCCTTTACAAATAACTGTGTCATCTTATGTTAAGGAATTAAAAGGGTTCTCTGAAACACTTCAAAGAAAACTTTATTCTCTTTACAAAAATTGTACTTACTACTATGTAATGTGTGGTCCAGCAAATGGAGAGTTGTATAATTTTTTGATATTAAATTAACCTGACACTTGAACTATCCAAGCCTCCTGACATAAATGTACAAATAAACAAACACTTCAATAAACAAATAATAATGATGCGGAGGAGAACAATATACATATCCTGGACTTAAACCTTCTCATTTCAAGATAAAGGAACCAAGCCAAATCTCAGAAGAAACACACACACACACAACATAAATCTTACATAAATATAACACAACCCTCCAACGCTCTGTTATTTCTCACTCACACAAACACCACATAACTGCCAATATCAGTTTGCATCACAGTGAGCACATGATTAGTGGTCATACTGCGAAAGGCGTGGATGATTGGTGAATAAACAAAAGTATTATTTACTTCACTGCAAACAGTCTAACTATAAATGAAATTTCATCAGGTCCTTCATCCTGGTCCAAACTGCAAGCAGAGCAGCACAAAGTCATTTCAGTATGTCAGCATCCTCATCCTGGTCTTTCTGGGGCCATCCAGGTGGATCTGAGAGATGAAATGCATGTTGCATGTTGGACATCAGCATGTTCTGGTTCAGCCCCCGGGGTCTCCTCTCGGCCAGCTGTGCCTGGAACACAGAAACACCTCCACTGACTACTTTCAGTGTGGTGGGACAGCAACGCCATACTGAAATCTTTTAAGATAAGATGAAGATAAGATGAACTTTATTGATCCTGCAGTGGGGAAATTCACCTGTTGTGGCAGGTGATGATGATGATTGAGTCTCTGACATAAGGATCAGCCATGATGTGGGGTAACCTCATCGCTGCAGATTGTTTCTGTTATCTCATCAAAGTCTGTGTTCATAGATTATGTTTGGAATCAGGATTCAATGCTAGAGTGAGAACTTTCATTACCATCCTTTGAGCTTATCAACTGCAAAACAAAGGGCTGGTTTTTCTCCGTATTCATTCAAATATTATCATGTTGCCTGTGACAATAACGTTTTACTGCGGATTAATCTGTTATATCTTTCAATAATCACTTGGTGTCTTACTCAAATTGATTTTGCCCAAGGAGTCCAAACCCCAAGATTATTCTTTTTACATTGATAACAGAGAAAATAGGCATATGCCTACAATTTATTGCCTGATTAAACAAAAATATTGCTGTAAATGTTGCCTATTGCTTCAAGCCACCATCTTTAGTTGTAGAACTACAGAAACAGTTGAACAGTTACAAAAATACAGCACTTAAGCTCCATGTTTGACGTTGTATGTAATATGAATATTATTTCAGTTTTTTAGGAAATGATGCCACAAAGCCCTAAAAAAACAACAACATTCTGTTTAAAAGAAAGCAAGATATACTGTTTATTAAAGATGAGGGAGTACTTAAAACAAGTATCAGATTATGTACGCTTTGATCTGATGCTCAATTCTGAGGCTGTTTTCTAAATACTTTTGTAATGAATAATAAATATATAAATGTAAATGTGAATAATCCATGTTAATTTCAGACCTAAATTGACAACTTCTCCTTAGTCCCATCCTCTACTGGTTTAAATCTCTCCTTTTCCAAGTGTGGATACGCATACAGATAATTTTGTTGCTTGGACACATGGGCGTCGAAGTGGGGGGACAAATGGGACAGGTGTACCGGGACCCCAAGCACAAGGGGCTTTTGTAAAGTTTTGAGTACTTTTTTCTTTTATCTAAACGTATCAGTTGTCAATATGTAAAGAGCGACTTAATATTAAACGTTCAATAATAAGGCTGCTTTCATCAAATTAGAAATGTTTGAGACTACCTGCACCACCCTTGCAAAAATGCAGTATGGTTCATTCCATATGAATGTAACTAAGCAACTCACATACAGCACTCTGAGATCTGAGCTGCAGCAGCATGTCTCTTTCAAAGATCAAGTCAGGCTACCAGAAGAGAAAGAAAGAAGGCAGAAAGTAGACAACCAAATGCTTACTGCCCTTAATGTTACAGCACATGATGAAAAATGAAATACCATGGTTTACACATACTGCTTTGAATGCAGACAATCCATTAAACGAACACATCCAAGCTCACAATAATCAACCACAGCCAAACCTTAGGTGAAGGCTAAATAGTCTGCTATTTTAAACTTTCATTTGTAACTATTGCAGTTAGGGTAGCCATGTCCTGTCCGGTGTTTAGCACAGCCTGAAGGCAGGTGCACATTTGTCTTCCTTTTTGGAGTTTAGCTGGAAAAGCATCATAACGTCCACTGCTGTGATGCATCCTTGTTTAGGACTTAAAAAAAACGCTTGGAAGAAATGTATTAATTTCCCGGGACTCTATTCAACTAGAGCAGTAGAGAAGACCTATCTTCATGGCTTTGTATTCAACTACAGCTGGTTCGATGCATCTTTTGCACTTTTTATTTTGCTAGTCACTCTGTAGCCTATTCATAAGGCACTTATGAATGAAACACTTTTTAATGGCATAATTTCAGCTTATATGGAGACACTTTATTTATTTATTTGAAGAGGAATTGGTCGTGAAGTGTCCTCTTTTTTTGGTGTTGTTGAAATGAGGCATGGAGTTGCTCAGTTTCAGAGTGAAAAGAAACGGACACGGAAAAGGAAATGTGAATTGTGTGTCTGATGAGAGAGTGTCTGAAGAGAAAGCAGCAAATAAATTCAGAAACCATGTCTTTTTTGTTGCGTTGGATAGCATTTTCAGTGATCTGAGAGTTAGATTCCAGACCACAGAGACCATATGAGAAATTTTCACACCAATTCTGAAATTTGCAGACATGTCAGAGGAACAGATAAAACTATCATGTTGTGTCTGACAGAAGTGTATCCACATGATCTAAAAGCTGGATTTGAGAATGAAATGTAGCACCTGAAAGTGATACATGATGCCACATTTGGTCATAACCTGTCCCCTCTTCAGCTCCTGAATGCCATATATGACATGCTGCCCCAAAGCATTTTTGGGGAAATATGAATTGCAATAAGGCTTTTCTGCCCCCTGCCAATAAGCATTGCTGGGGGCTGAACAAGCATTCAGTAAGATGAAGTTAGTGAAAAGCTATTTGAGGTCAAAAATGAGCCAGAAGAGACTAAACAGTCTTGCACTGCTCTCCATTGAAAGCCAAATGGCCATAAAATTGGACTTTGCAGACCTCATCCATGATTTTGCTGACAAAAAGACCCGTCAATGGCCATTCGAATAGCTCATTAATGTAATAACTTGCACTAATGAAAATCTGTTTCTTTTGGCTTTTTTCCTTTTCATAATGACTTTTGAGTCATGTTTTGTTTTTAGGTGTAGAAATGTGTTGCTCTTTATTATTGTTTAAGAAGAATGCAGCACTTTTATGGCATTTGTGGCATAAAGGAAACCCGTTTGTAGTACCTCGGAAAATAAAACCAAATCTTGTGTGGTTGTGTATTATTATATAGCATGTAGTATTATAAATTTTCAAAGTAATTTATAGGAAGTAACCGATAACAGGGGGGTGGGGCGGTGTGATACATTTGGTTGGGGGGGCTTATTGCCAGGGCTCAGGATTTGGTGCTACGCCCCTGCTTGGACAGATACAGATAATGGTGTACCTGCACATCCCTTCCATTTAATTAGCTCTTGCTTTTATTTCCTGACAAGCTTCCAATTAAAGTAAACGGTTGTTTATAAGTTAATCAAAAATTCATCATATTTAATAAAACAAAATATCGCATTTACCTACCAGAAATTGCATGGCGGGCAAACATATTTTAATAAAACACCAGTTCTGTCTGGCTGTGACTTAAGCTAGGAGAAATGACAAATAATAAATGTACTGTAATTGTTGGTGTAAGATGACTGGCACATTATAAATGTGCTCATTATTCCTCAAGACACAGTTGTGATAGAGCTGAATTAGCATGCTCATCTCATCTCTCTGTCTGTGCTTCATCTTCCTTTTTCCACCCCTGTCTGTCTTTGTCTCGCTTTACCTTCATCTCTTTCAATCTACCACCACACTGCCTCTCTCCCATCTCTTTCCCCCAGGTCCCTCTCTATCCTCCCTGCTGTTTGGTAAAGATGACTGAGTGTGAAGATATGATGGAATATTTCCTGTCATCATTATGAATTAGCCTCTGCGTAGACACGCACACACACACACTGATGCAGACACGTTCACAAGCATGTATACACACACCGAGAGGCCCATGCATCACATCAAGGTCTCTTGAGTCAGTCTAACAGTAATGTCATTGATCTCAGTCAGCTATCAATGGGGGGACAGCCGCCCGCTGCAGCAGAGCACAGCCAGGACATTTCCACGAGACAAGATATGTGGAACTGAGACTGTGTGTCATCATGCAAAAGAAGGCTGAATTCAATGCTTCAGTTCAGCTCGATTCAATTCAATTCAGTTGTTTCATATGTATCCAAAACAATGTGGGTCATTTTTGTGAAGTTTTGTCTTTGGCACTAGTCTTGTAGGACTGAAAGACTATAGGACTCCTAAAGACTATAGGAGTGTTCAGAAGAGGGAATAGAGGCACCGCAAATTAATCCAATCATGTCAGTTAAACGTAGATTAGGATTAGTCTTATCGTTCAAATTAACTCAAATAAATTATGCACTTGTAGTATATAGAAGCTTGTGCCTTGTGGTCCTCATGAGGGTCAGCATCATGATGAGAGTCACAAGCCGAAATACACTGGGCCATGTTGGACATAAACAATTAGATTGGGACACTGGAACTATGTACTTTTTCATGGTTAATATAGCAAATTTGTCTTTGTTGTCTGAAAATATTGGCCATATTTACTTCAGAGTGAAATCACAGATCACAGAGCCTGACATGCAAATCATATTGTTCATCATTTGTTGACATATACATTAGACTGGACGGATGCATTTATTACTGTGTGTCACGTAACTACAAAGCATACCTGGATGGAAATTCAGCCTCAGACAGAGTGGGAGAGGGATACTCAATACTGCATGGTCAAAAATTATTCAGGCCAACCTAAACTTAAAGAGCCTGCTGTTAAAGGCTCCCTCTAAAAGCCACAACACAACAGCTCATTCACTCATGCATGGCCTGTTAGCCACAACATGCAAGGTCTTTGACATGCAACAACCACGGCAATGCAATAAACACAATTTTTTTTTTTTTTTTTTTTGAGGCAAAGGTCTTTGTTTTAAACAGGAATTTTGCATTTGGTCATATTTATGCATTCATGGATCATTCAAAGAACTTGGTATTTGCTCTTGATTTGCTGTTGATTTTAGGATGTGCACTGAGGGAATTGAAGAATGATGAGAAGAAACATGTTTTGTGTGAGATGAGAAGAGCTTTGTGCTTTGTTAAACCTTGATCTGCTGAAGCATCCTGCTGCTCTGGGAAGGCACTACAGAATTTTAAATTTGTTTCTAACATTCTTTTTATTATCCAGGTTTCTGTTATTATTAATTATTACTCAATTTTAATATGTTTTAGCAGTAAATAGTAATAACTTATAATAAATAATAAAATAATATAATAAATAAACATTTCTAGCTCAGTTGGTCTGTTGTGAAAATACACAGATTTACCATTTCCTTACCATAATGAAAGTACAGAGGCCATCATTTTCTGCTTGTGCTAAATGTGCTAATTTGCACAACCAGATCTTTTCCCTCAAACAGCCTTGTCTCACACTAGGCTGAGTCAGAAATCTTTATGGGGTTCACTTGCAGTCTCTAATGGAGTGCACTCAGTGCATCAACCCTGTCTCCTAGAAATTACGTTCATATTCTAGATAGTTTAATAATTGTATTGTGATGACATGCAATTGTTGTCTGGATTATGTTAGAGATGATGTTTGTTTGGGTGAATGAACTCTGCATTTATGTGCTGCACTAGTCAGACGAAATGGGTGGTTAGAAAACCCAGGCTGAGACCCCAGATTTGTGATTTTGCGGCCAGATTTCTGTCTGTTGGGGCAGCAAAACCATTTGGGTTGGGACAAGATTATGATTTCTGTTAAAAGTTAATTTTCTGTATTGAAACAAACCACAACCTTTCCTAAACCTGAACAAAGGTCAGCCGGTGCAACGTTTTAGTGAAACAATTTAGTATCAACAGTTTTGCTGCTTGCCAGGTTTGTTAATTGACAACACTGCCTCATTATGCCGGTACAAAACGTAACTCAGTTTGCATGAAGTTTTTGCTGACTGCTGTTAGGTTTTGATGTTTTGTATTTGGTGCTGCAAATCTCCAGAAGGCAAGGCTGGTAAACACTATTAACCTCTAGCCAGAAGGCATGCTGGAGGTTCTGACCCTTTGGCATGCGTGCCACTGCACACATACAGACAACAGGTATGTACTGGTTTGTAATTTATTTATACGTCTTCAAATCAATACAAATCGGATGATCAATACAGCAGATCAATCCAAAGTAAATTTGGCTTCTGCTTTCCTTATCTTACGTTGTTTGTCATGTAAGAATTTCTCATGCAGATGAAATATTAATAACCATACCATGCATTACGCGCTTTATGCACAATTGGCATCGTTCAAAACAGCCTGTTTTTAAAAGCAGCAGCACAACACTCTGCTGGAAATGGCTTCAGACTTCCAAACCTGCCATGCTTTGATCCTTCACAATGTGGCTGGGTGTGAACTGGTTTTGAGATCCATGTTTCTTGCAACGTTGGATCCCTTTTAGGGCCCAGTGCAGTATCTAGTAGCCTGTATTTATTAGTCCCATAATTTGTTATGCAGCCTGCGGATGAGTTTGAACTCAACGGAATCTCAGAACATAATAGAAAGCATCAACAAAAAACAACCTCAATCAATCTCCTCATGATGCCGTTTTCCACAGCAGTTGGAAATAAAACAGATTTTTAAAGCCATTGCTATTGATGACTGTAGGGACAGAAAAAAAGGAGACACAGATTGGAAAATATAAATGCAAGAAAAAAAAATAGGGGTCAGTGGTTGTGATAATGCCGACTGTCAGAGCAGATCCATACACCTGTTTGATAGTCAGTATGATTGAGTTACGTGCCTGGAAATAACACTAAACTGCCTTGATCATGCAAAATGAGAGTTTGCATCAGTATGGCATGCATTCATATATTTAGAGTGTAATTAACTTGTTATTTCCTCCCATGCTGATGGCAGAAAGAGACAGATGTATGAAGCGGACAAAAATACAAATCACAGGTGCAGATTGGGTTCACACTTTCAAATTATGTTGAGTAGGCCTACTGAAGTTGCAGGAGTGTTTCTACAACTCAGCCTCACTTCTCTTTATGCTTTAAAACTTTGTTGAATAATCATTGTATATGTATAATCAATGTATAAATATCAGCATTTAAATAAACCTCGAAACTGTGCTAAAAAATCAACTACTTACTTACTTCAACTCGTTCTTTGTACTGTAAACAATTTTTTTGATAAATTGCTCTCTAGAAAAGTTCATCTGTTCCAGTTTTAAATTGTTTAATTATCACTTTCTGAACTGATACATTGGGAACACTGTTTGCATACTAACCCATCATGTATTACATTACAGGTTACAGGCATTTGCTGTGATGATGTAAAATAATGTTATCCTAAATTGCAGTTTATAATGGGTAAAAAAAATCTTAATTTGATAAAAATAAGAAATTAAAATTACAGTGTACACACCCTTGCGTCACCACAGCTTATCTAAAGACATATTTCATTGGTTCATTGGTCTGAACAGAGCTCTTACTTCATCCCCATCCAACACCTTGTCAATGGCAGACCTCACTAATGCCTTTGTGGATGAATAAGAGCAAATCCCTGCAGCCTGGCTCCAAATTCTTGTGGAAAACTGAGTGTAGGTGAGGGCTCAGCAGATTAATGCCCATTGATTTGGTAGGGCTCAACAATTGCACATCTTTGTTTGGATGTGTTGACATTGTTTTGAACATGTAGTCTATGATCCAAGAACTCATAAACCCATTTGTGACAGTTTCAGGTGTGACTACGCACTCTTTGCACCCCCATCTGTATTAACATGTTCCTACAGAGAATACAGTGTTAATACCAACAAATGTCTCCTCAGAAGGGGCTCTTAGGACCAAATATCAGTGTCCAGTGGTCCATGGTGGAATTCAAACTTTAGAAACACCTGACATACAATTGCCTACTGTCTTAAACACAGAGGGAAACAAATCACCACAGGGATGGTTGGTGGTGCTTTCAGAAAAGGCCAACCAGCCACAAATTGAAGTCAAGCCATTTTCACCTCCCCATGAGTCAAGCACATGGTGGCTCAGAGTTTGTTTCCATGGGAACGGGCACATCAAGGCATGCTATCAAGTGAAGGCAGCTGTGGTAATGGGAGGTTTAGCATAGTTTACCAGGGGGTGCAGTGGAAGGTAAACCTGTAAAACCCACACTTTTGTGGAAAAGAGTGTAATGTGGGGTTTTATGCAAAAACATCCTTCTAGTAATGTCGTTATTTTAATTTCACTGATCATTTCTAACAACATGGATCTGTAGTGATGGTGGTTTAAGGAAAAGTCATTAGAGCACATAATTAAACATTTTGTGCAAGAGGATATTTGCAAAAATTTATTTTGCTTTAGATCTTCTCAATATAAAGGGACCTTGTAGGGACCCAGTAGCCCAAGGTCCAAGGTGACAACGCAGTACAGGGCACTGCAAAGAATGTCATCTTCACTTTTCATTTAGACTGGGTTCAAGCATTATTTTTCATCCACGAGTGACCTGACATATTAAATAGATTGTTGTGATCTTGCATCAAATGCGGTTTATTAAGACAAGTGCAACAGTACGTCCTGTTCCATCTTGTTTTCATCTGCTGACATTTAGTTAATATTTCAGGAGATGACGTACCATGAAGTAAATACTGTAGTTTGTCTGAAGGAATAAAGAATTGAGGGGAAGTCACAGTAACAGAGTATGAGAGAGAAGTGAGAGAATTTGATGGGTGGAAAAGGGCAGGAAGGAAGGAAGACCAAAGTTAACCTGAAGCTGTTGGACTTTAAATTGGAGCAGGCAGTGGATGACATCTGTATATGAGACTGACCCTGCAAGACACAGTCTGTCACTATAGCAAAAATACACATGCCAGAATTAGAACTGAAGTTGTAGATTTTCAGGGCTTATAACTACTACCACTACTACTTAGCTACTTATAAGCTGTTCTATTATTCTTGCATAATTTACGTTTAAAGTTTTTTGGGTTTTTTTTCCAAGACAGCAAGCAGAAAAAAAGGAAAACAACAAAAAGATGCTCAGTGAAATTCTTGAAAATTTTCAAAAACAATATTTCTGAACAACTCTATCTGCAATCCTGACACAGAGAGAGGGAGAGATCCAAAAATCCAAATACCAACTTTAATTTCTTATATAGCAATTGTTAGAGGATCTTTCAACGAACTCTGATCAGGGGAGAAGTTGTTTTATAATCACTTTTCAAATCATTGAAAAAAGCACAGATTTTGGTTGATGGTGGCAGTTGTGTTTTCTGATGCTCATTGAGTGGAGGTCATTCTGTAGATTAGGCTCCTCTGGGAATTTCTCTCTCTAATGACTTTCACTGTGGTTAGTTTTTCACAAAGTTTGAAAGACTTTCCCAAACAACACGTAGATCAAGGCTCCTCTATAATTAGGGTCACAAACGCTCTGTTGAACCATGTAATTTTTCAAGCATTGTGTGACAGTTGCACAGGGCATGTTGAGAACTGTTCCTCTCTCCTCTGCAAATGATGTTTTATTTAATATTCACAACAAGAGAGAAGATGTCGTGCTGTTTCAGAGAAAGGAGAGGCATCTTAACTGTCACTCTTTTTCTAAGGTGTAATCAGCACCTGTTGTATGGTGAGTCAGCGTGCATGTGCACACACACTGCACAAACATGCTAAGGATAAAGACAAAAACAGTGTTGCATAAAAACACTTGCCCTTTCAGACATCAGTTTGACAGTGGTGAATTTAATGGTAAATTTAATTGGTGTTAAGTGTTAGGTGATTGTTCTTGTGTACCTGTGAACGTCCGCTTTCGCAGTGCACTGTGTGAACTTTGATTGTGTGTGGAAGAGAGGGAGAAGTTTCCTGCTGTATGTTTTCATGCCAGTAATCATCTCTGTTTGATGTGAGTGTATAATGTGCTCTGACATTTTGCATTTCGCTTTGGTAATGTTGTTCCTAATAAAGAGACATGAAAATGAGATGTTTTTTTTTTGAAGGCGATGTGTTTAAAAGGTTCCTGTGAGTTTTGACCCTTGTTTCCTTGCTGCCTTTTTTAAGCCTTGGGCAACAATATCAAAAGTGGTGTTCTTGAACTTGGCAAAATAGTGATTATTTTCAGTTGAATGATACAGTAGGGCTAAGAATGGGAAGATAGATAGAAAAATGTAGAAAGAAAAATTCTATGTTTACATGTAGTACAAATATGCATTCAAAAATTGGCACAGATGCCCAATATAATGACAATCACGTTTTGAAAAATATACATTATTTCAAAGGGTCTCCGTCGTCACCTTTGAAATGAACGTGGTCTCACAAATAAAACTGCCACAATAAAGACAAAAGGTCTCCTGCTTTGGACCTTGGAGACAAAACTAGGAAAAGTGCTTTTCACTTGGATTCTGTGGGAGTCAACCTCATAACCTTGGCACCATTAATACCTGCAGGGAATTGAACCTCTCACCTGCAGTGTTGTTTTCTCTTTCTCACTTCTTCAGTCTTTTGTCTGGAGTGTTGACTAATGTCAAAGTCACGTCACTGTCGTTTGCTTTGCCATGTATGACAGTGACTAGGGCTGACTGCTACATGTCTGTGAGCAACTCTAATGTAGACCTCACGATGCCCCCCCGGATCATCACAGTTCAGTATCTGTGCACTTGAGCAGCAAACTTTCCCCCTCTCTGCTCCCTAAAACACTGGTGCATAAATACTGTCATATGTAATGTAATGCAGCCTAATCTTACTGATGATCAAAAAAGCGACAGCATAATGTAATATAGCGTTCTTACTGTATATCGTCCTACTTGTTGCTTGTGTTGCACAGCAGCAGTTTCAAAATGTATTTTACATACGTTCAACATCCATAAACACCTACATTATGCACAATGCCATTCAGCTGCCAACAGTCAGAGATTCAGGTGCATAATGTCAATAGTGGTTAATGTAGCCTCAAACCATTAGCATAAGGACAACATGAGGAGTGAGCTTTATAAGTCTTTAAGGACAATTCTTTCTTTCTTCATAGGACTGCACCTCCCTCTAGAACATCAAATGGACTTTTTCCACATTTGCAGTATTACCACAAAGATTGTGAACTGTGTTCTATTTATAGTAGACTGTAGACTTAACAGAAGATGGCTTATAGTCAGGTGACTGGATCATGAGGAAACCATCCATCCATACATTTTCTATACTGCTTATCCGTCAGGGTCGCCAGGGGGCTGGAGCCTATCCCAACTAACTACAGGCAAGAGGCGGGGTACACCCTGGACTGGTCGCCAGTCAATCGCAGGGCCAACACACAAAAACAGACAACCACACACTCACACCTAGGGGCAATTTAGAGTAGCCAATTAACCTAATGTGTATGTTTTTGGTATTGTGGGAGGAAGCCGGAGAACCCGGAGAAAACCCACGCAGGCACAGGGAGAACATGCAAACTCCACATAGAAGGGCCCAGACCGGGATTCGAACCTGGAACCCTCTTGCTATGAGGCGACAGTGCTAACCACTGCACCACCGTGCCGCCCATGAGGAAACCAGTTGACAGATAAAAAGAAATGGGTCAAAGGAGACTGAGCAGACCAGTAACTCTGTATAATGATGTACATTTAGAGTAGGAGTTAAGGGACTCACTTCAAGTCTATAATACTGTGCATTACAGCGCTGAAGACATGGTTTGTAACTTGGCCTTTTATTCACTGTGTCTAAATAAGCTGTGAATGGCTGCTTTGTGATTGGCCTTTCACATTTGATATTTCCATTTAAACCTTAAAACATTTACTCATACCTTCCTGCCAAACATTTTCTTGAAATTCACTTCTCATATCCATTTCCCAGCACCATAAAGCAGGTGGCTGTGACTATGTTGTAGGAAAATAATATCGGCATGCCTTGCTTATGCCTTTATGAGTGATAAATATGAGCCTATTTTTTGCCTATACACTGTTGAACCCATTTACCTGTAGTAGCCCATGTCATGAATTCCTTTTTTTCTGTGCGAAACCCAAAGCATTGTTTTTTTAGAGGGGATTCCAGCTGTATCGGTCATCGCTCTAGCTGAACAAAGCCAAAAGCAAAGAGTTCAAAGAGTACAAAGTGTAAACCTGGAACTAGTTATCAGAAGTTTTGTTCCAACAATGCGGCTCCTTTTTTCTTCATGCTTTGTCAAAATGGTCACCCAGAATCAGTTTAGTAAGTTTCAGTTGATGATGTTTGGTAACAGGTTTGTATTTATCACCAATAACATGTGTTCTCTCCTGAGTTTTAAATGAGCATTTAAGAATTATCCTTAATGACACACTGGCTGCTGTAGGTAGAAGGAACAGGTACACAACATGTAAAATGACGGGTGGAAAAGGGCAGGAATGGGGTATGAATAAAGGGTGATGGAGAGAAATGGTATGAAACGAGAGGAAAGGTTGGAGGGAGAAGGGAGGGAATGAAAGGGAGAGCGGAGGAAGAAGAGAGGGAAGGTGAAAGGAATGAGGGGTAAAGAGACGAAGAAATAGAAGAATGGCGAGAGAAGAAATGGAGAGAAAAACACTAAAAGACAAATGAAAGGATAGAGAGAAGATGTTTTCTGCTCTCCTCAGCTTGTTTGAATAACGCTGATGTGGTGAGACCACGCAGCTTTTGTAGTAGCTTTCCATGAACCAACTTTGACACACACACACAAACATTTACACATGATGAAGTGGTACATTTGTGTCTGTGTGGCGTTAAGCTGTGAGTGTGTGTGTGTGTGTGTGTGTGAGTGTGAGACCGAAGAGGATGTGTAAGCTCTGAAAAAACAGGTCACTCCTGAAGGTCAAACTGATCTCCATCGAGTGAATAATACAGTCCTGCTGTGTCAGCATTTATTACACAAAGGCACATGAGCAGAGAAGCACATACAGACATCACATATGTTAGACCATGTCAGTGTTTTGTGTGATGTTTTAACGCAGATGTGCTTGTGTGTTTGTCTTAAATACTTCTGATGTATTGATGTGTTGCTGTTGTATCAGTTCATACAACGAAGTTCCATATTTATGTTGAGTGATGACACCTGATCAAATTTTATGCACTGAACTCTTTTATTTAGTTTCTCAATGCTCTACTTCCACAATTGTTTTGTATTTTTATCAGTCAGCAATTCCACATTTTTCTTCTTATTTTTCATAGCATATAACTTAATTTCTTAATATAATTGCTATAGTTAATTAAGTTAATATAATTGCTACCATGCTGCTAGCATGGCTAGTAGTGGCATGTGACATCTGTGTTTTGGTCAGACCCCAGCTTCGGTCCAGACAGAAAAATCTCAAAAAATACTAGATAATACTACAGATTAACACAAAATTTGGTCTCCAGAGGAGATCCTCTGACTTTTCCTCCTGCACCACCAGCAGATCAAACTTTTCATTTAAGCAATATAATAGCTCTGTTACACACTCTTTACTTACAGTCTCTATTCTTGGTGATCCAATGAAATTTCTTTCAGTGCTCGTGCTTATCAGCGGGATGTAAATGAAACATCTGGTGAATAAAGTGCTTTTAAACTTAACAAACTACACAAATTAATATACCTCTCACAATGAGCTGAAATAATTTTGACTCTTAAGTTTTCATCTGGAACCAATATTAGGTTACACTTTAAATACTGTGATAAATATCATCATGCATTTAGGGATGAGCGACTTGAGACTGAATGAAGGTTGTATTTAATTTTTGTTTGCCTTTTTTTTATTATTATTTCTTTTGTTTTTCTTAAGGAATTTTGCTCAAATACTCGCTGGTCTTTATGTCTTCTATATGTAAGTATCCTCTTGAAACATAAAATGGCTCATCTCATGTTGTGAACGAATAAGACCATAATGAAAATGTTTGGTGTTTTGCTAAATTAGGACATGTATAATCTGACTTGCCTCTGGTCATCCCACCCCCTCTGCTGTCATCTTTGGTGTTAACATGTTAGAAGGGATTCTTGCACTGGCTTATGGTGCTGAAGCTCATAGAGACATTTCAGTGATTGATCTTAGTTATTTACTATAATAATATAAATATATCAAAATTAAAGAGTCCTACATGTCACAGCACAAAAAGTCTCACTGTCTGGCCTATTCTGTGTGTTTTACAGGCTTTTGGACATAGCCAATATCTGGTTTTCTTTTCTGACAGAAAGGCAACGTAAATCCTGAGGGGAGGATTGGGTATCACAAAATTTGACACAGAGATTGACACAGTCTCTTGTTGAAATATATCACTTTCTTGTCAGTGTTGCTTTTTCTGCCAAACACACACATACATGACTGAGCACACAAAAACACACACTCATATAAACAGAGACATATGTCAAAAAATCTCCCCAAATTTTGTCAGTTTCACCCTCCTTTTGCCGTGATATGCCCTGGACACACAGAACTACACACACATACACACACAAACACACAGAGAGTCTAGTGGGAGGTTGGTTGACTGGTAGAGATTATGTCAGGGCTGTCTTTGTCAATCAGGATCAAACTCCGCCCCCAAACCTCTGACCTCATCATCGTTGTGACAAACAAAAGCTGTCAGAGAACTGTGCTGAGATGGCAACTTCAGTCAGGCGTGGACCTGTATGTGTTATGGGGTGTGGGATGTAACATGAATATCTGTCAGTGTGTGAGCATGAAGATGCATCTGTGAAACATGAGACATAAAATAACAATGCATGAGTAAAATATATAATAAATACTTTTTGTCCCTGTTTGACTGCAGTGATTTGAAAAAAAATAAGGATTCATTAGGACTAAACTCTTAGATGAAGTATTGATTTCAAGACAATCCAATACCAAAAACACTGCAAGCACAGCATGGAGTGTTTGCTGCTATGCATCTCTCAATCAAAAAAAAAAAACAAAGCACATGGTTTGATGTTGTGAAGAAAAAAAAATATTTTTATTATTATTAAGCCTGTGCAAAATATTAGTATGAATATATATATATGTATGTGGACTGAAAAGCATAAGTGGAGATGATTCAGGAGAACTTTCAGCACACAAACACAAGAGGCAGCACAGGATTCATACATACATACATATGAGAGGCAGACTATGTGTATGTATGTCTGTCTCTCAACTGGTCATTGTTGTTCATTCAGCACTTATCAAAGGACATGTATTGTATTAGTAATAATCTAAAAATAAGAACTACAAGAAAACTTTCATGTTTGTTTTAGCTTACTTGCTAGGAATGTTAGAAGTACCGGTTGGGTACATTGAGATGAGTGGCAAAGTATTATGTCTTAGATACCAGGATGCTACTCTGCATTGTGCCTAGGTGTGAGTGTGTGTAATCACCTGTCTTTGTGTGTCAACCCTGTGAGGGTGTGCCCCCCTGCGCCCCCCTCCCCCCCCAGCCCGTAGTCAGCTGGCAGAGGCTCCAGCCCCCCAGCAACTCTGCACAGATAAGCGGCATAGAAAATGGATGGGTGGATGAACATGTTAGGCTGATGTCCATGGGGCTAACCTTAATTTACAGGTAGCTACCTTCATTTTGCAGTTTTGAAGTAGCTGTTTGGAACTGTGCAAACATTTCATCTAAACTGGTAGCAGAGAAATAACTAACTCTAAACATTAACAATAATAACTCAATAAATGGAAAAATGCTCTCAAAGATAAGATGGTTGCCTAAGCATTTTGTCTTATATCTATTATAAAAATGTTTTTGCTTTCTCAATCTGTTGTGTCTTGAGGGGCCTCCACCATCCCTCAGCTTTATTATTTTCTACATCACTCTGAGCTTACTTCACCTCTTAAAATAAATGGTGCTACCATGCTAGATCACAATGTCCTCTCATCTTTGTTTGCTCTGAACAACCTAAGGCCATAGAGCAGTGCTTAAACCACCATCTGACCTATTTTTAGCAGTATAATGTTTTGAGATATGAATAGCTAATGGGTAGCATGCTAATCCATGTTCCTCTTAGCCTCTTGGTGGCTGGTCGTTTAATGTTAGCGTGCTAGCATGCTATCTATTTTTGTTTGTGTGGTAGGAGGCAAGTTGTGTTTTTTAGTGCTAGCATGAAACAGAGACACATCTGGGCCTGGTGTTCTGTTGTGTCCCCCCCAGGCGAGACTCTGACTCAGTGTGAGTCCTTCTTGTTTTCTTCCTCCAAACATCTTTGCACCAGAAACCATAACGCTGTTGCTCTTAACGAGCATGTCAATTTCTTATTTATCATGACAATGTTACAACAAGCGAAAACAATCCGTCATCTGCAGTGAGCTCATACAGCCTGTTTTATTGCAGTCCTGAGACAGGTTAAATAAGCTACCTCATTTCATAATTCATTGCTCCAAAGGCCAAATTATGAGTAACTCTCTCAACCTAGTTTCTAAAAGCATCACAGCCCCAAAGGCCTGATTACATTGCCAGTTCTATCTTGCTGCAATGAAACTGCTCAGTGGCCAGCAGCAGCATAGTGTGACTGTGCTAGGCAGCTTTGATTAGCCAACAAAAAAGACTAGAACTGGCCAGCTACTCAGCGGACCTGTGTATGAAAAAGTGCTTTTGAATGTGAGACGTAATGTTGAATTTTGCAGTGTCTTTAAATATTTCCTTCAGGGGATAGATAAATGTAGTTTATGCTTCATGTGTAGTTTGCAGTGTGCACTATATTTACTGATACTTGATGATAAAAGATCACATACACAATTCAGAGAGAGTGAAAAGACTGGGGGTAAACGGGGACCCGAAGCTAATTTCTGGCCCAGGGTGGCCTGATGGCTTAATCTGGCCAGACCAACGGTTTGGCCTGATAGGTACTGCATTTCTTGGAATAGTAAGCCCTGGAGATACTGGAGCACTGTGGACAGTCTTTACGTGATTAGCTCTAAGAAGGTGTAAGTAAGTAATCTAATACCGTAAGATTAAAATCAATAAATATCTGAACATTGTACTTTCCCACTATTTATCTTAATATCAAAGGAATGTAATTAAAGTGATTGATGTGTTTGGCTCTGCATGTAATGAGGGTCAAGGATTTTGAACCAATCTAGATGGAACATTTTTCCCACCATTATTAGCATTGACTTAAAGTACGCAAGCTGGCCTGCTCGGAACACACCCACCCACGTAGCCACAGTCAGGGCTGTGGGAATTTGTGTGCATCACATCTGCCTGCTGACCTGAGCTGATTCAGGGCTTTCATTTTTCATCATCTGTGATATGATGCAGGTTCATGCCTCATCACAGCTGCCGACAAACAGCTTGTAACAGCTGAAAGGAAGTTTAATTTTGTTGACACATGACTTGTTACTGGGACAGTACAGTTCATATAGTAGACAATAGAGTATTTTTAACTTTTGCAACAAACTGAATCATTGTGCTTGACTGTCGTGTGGACACTTGTTGCTGAACCTGCTGTAACATCCCTGTTAGATTCGAAAAGAGATTCATTCAAATTGAAGACATCCTGGATTAACAGCACTGATACTGTCATTTTCATACATAATATTCTATTAAGCTATTAATCATGACACTCTTGACACTTACATGGTACTTGTATTCTTTAATGACTTTTCTCTCTACATGAGGGATTATACTTCCTAAAAAAAAAGAACTTTTGAAACTCCTCTGGGGTTCCCCATACTTACACCATCACACACTTACACACAGTTACATGCGCACACACACTCTCACTCCCCTAACCCTGTGCATGCCCTCTCATCCCAGTATGTGTGTCCCAAAAGACAGACTTGAGTAAAACTGTCAAATCCCAGAGAAACAGTGCTGTGCTTGGCCGATTGGTGTAGAGCTATAGATATAAGTGCGTGCACACACACACACACATCAGTCCAGAATGCCGAGGTAAGCAGGTATCTGACAGTAGACCTTCAGGGAGATAGAAGAGCTTTTCCTGTCCAAGGGGAGGGAAGGGTGGAGAGGGAGGAGAGACAAGGGAAGGAAGTGACAGAGGAGCTGGAAGTGAAGGGATGAACGTTCACACACACAGACAAGAGAGGCCGAGTGGGAGTGACATTGGAACAGTTTCTGATTGGATATTTATTGAAATATTCATTTAGTTGATTTTTTTTTTCTTTTCAAATACATCTTCAAAACTGCTGTTTATTAAATGTATTAAAATATTGTTAAAATAAGAAAGAATAGCAACAGTACTTGTGTTCACGGTTTTCACAACACAATAACATTCTTCACAAATCTGTTTGTATGAGAGTCAGCCTAAACCTGTGTAGGTGTTTGGACAAATGTGTGTTTATTTGGGGATGTGTGAAGAATAAAACTGCTATTTAAGACCACCATATTCCTGTAACAAAGTACTTTGCACAATGTGTCATTGTTCCATATTTAAAAATGGGACAACAAAAAGATCTTTTTCTCTTTTGCATGTCTTTGTAGTCTCAATGCAATAAAACACTGATAAAGCAGCACACTTTGGTACATCCTGTTGCGTGCAGTTATACACACAAAACATGATAGAAATAGCTGTTTGAAGAATGACGAATGCTAAAAGGAGAGGAGGAATTTAAATCCCAACAACTTTCACATACCTGCACACCAGGCCAGTCATTGCTCGATGTGGGCCAGTTTTGGAAAGTTCCAAAAATGATGTCCTTACGCCTGTGGATAATTTCGAGTACCCATTTCACCTGACCTGTATATTTAGACTGTGGACTGTGAGAGGAAGGAAGAGACAAAGGAAACCTGTGCAGAAACTAGGTGTGGATATCCACCTGTCACTAAAGGAGAAAAGTGCTCTTTAAAGTGAACCTCTTGTCAGAAATCATGGGTGGGTGGGGATGATTTAAAAGCAATTAGTATTGAAATAACACAGCAGGAGTACAAGAAAATACTAAGGCTGAACCAAAGACTTTGTAACATCAAGACAGAAATGATCTGAGATCACACTGCTGGAAAGGTCATCTGTCACCTCTGGGTTTAGTGAGTCCCTGACCAGTAACATCTTGTCATATACATGCAGACGGATAGCAGGGCTATTAATAAAATGCTTTCATTTGTTGTCTGCTAACAGAAAATTTTAAAAACATGTAAATTGGATTCAAGGAATTGCTGCATGAAAACAGATATACCCGAACTTAATTAAAAAAACCAAAACAATTAAATTTCATTTTCTTTCAGTCACATAAACTCATATCAGTAGGCCTATAAAAATAATAAATACAGAGACATTACAGAGATGTTATCATTACAGTTAATTAGGTCCACAGGGATTAATGCAAATATGGGCTTTTGTTTCACTGTTTTCAAAAACAAGAAGAGTTGTACATGCTCAGTTAAAGCCATTATGATTACATTTTTTTGTAATGAGTTATCAATTGTGGCTGAAAGATGGGAACTTTACTAGACACCAACATAGGATTTGCAGGATTTGTCCATCTTGGGAGCTTGAGCAAGATTGTAAATGCTGTATATTTTTGTCACCGCAAGCATTTTCATTTTTTGCTTTGCTGTTGCTGCCCCACAAATGGGTTGCATAGAGTGCAGTAGGCTCTAAAAAGGTCTGCTTTAACATGATCTGTACACAAATTTGCGTGCCAGCTTATTGGCTTGCATACAGTTTGTCATTATCACACAAATCATCTCTGATGATGTGATGCAAATATCTTACTTTGTTCACCACATTTTGTTCTTGATCTGCCATGAAGAATAAAGGAAAATTTTTGCTTCTGATCCTTCTTGGTTTTATCAATTATGACAACACCCTCTTTCATACGGCTATAACTTGAGCAGATGCTGAGCAGTCACTGTAAGTCAGCCCTATAAGGAAACAGTACGACTAAGTAATCGGCATACATCGGAAAGGTAATAAGATTATTCCCCACCATATCTAAAATAGAGCTGAATACATTTATTGTTGCATGAAATTAAGTATGCAGGTCCATACTCAATGCTTATAAACACAAAATATAACAAAATACAGGATAAAGCACAATAAACACACTAATTCGCTAACAAACATAAATAGTGCAAACACATGCAGAAAGAGCAAGAACTTCAGTAGAAAACCAGCGTAGCGTAACAGAAAGTGACTGAAAGACAATGAGCTGCTATTCTGCTGTTTTGATGGAAGCAGGACTCAGAGCAAAGGTTCAAGGAGACAGAGAGAGAGAGGCCAAGTGCATTTGAGATGGCACGTGTGTGTGTGTGTGTGTGTGTGTGTGTGTGTGTCAGGTTGCTGTTCTCCACCTGCGTCCTGAATATTAATGAAAAGCTGAATGGTGGCTCTGTTTGTGTTGTTGTTGTTGACACTATTGGTGTTGTTTGCTGGTTTTTGTGTTTTAGCAACAAGATGAAGTGAAGCAGGAGCAAGTGAGTTGATAGTAAATTTTAACCTGCCAATAATTACATTGAAGCAAGGCATTGAAATTAGCAGCTGCTTTTGCTGTAGGTTCTTTTTCATTAATGTTTTTCTCTTATACTTATATTATACTTGTTTTTTTGTTTTTTGTTTTTTCATTTCTGATTTTCTTGTATCTAAAACTTGGCAAAGTTCAGTTTTAAGAGCTTGAGGCTCTTCCACACCAGAAGAAGTTGAAGAGCAAAGACTCTCCCAGGAGAGAGAGTTCCATTAACAAAACACACTTTAAAAACCTAATTCAAGCTACTTTGTAAAGCATGATCAAACATTAAAAAGGCTGGGATTCTTCAAGTGTTCTTGAATTTGGTCAGATTTTTAATGAGCTATAATATTTAAAGGAAGCCTTTGATTCCTCAAAAAAAAGTAATAAAATAAAACAGTAGAAAATCATAATAAAGAGCCTAGATTTTCTTTAAGTTGCTTGCTGCCACAAAGTTAGTGATATTAACTATTCCATGCATTTTTATATTTATCTTTCGTTATTTCATGCTCATAGTTAATAATAGGGCTGCAAGATTCTGCTGGAATTGAGTCAAGCTTTAAATTGTCATGATTTTACTGTAATGACATTGAACCCAAAGAATGAATCTTGAAAAAGCTATAATATTCTGGCCATGCAAACGTATTTAGACAGTATTGGCAGTGTCATTCATAGACTGACACAGCAGCTAGAAATTATAATGGACTGGAATGGTAATGCAAATTGTAAGTGACAACTTTGGACTAAACTGAAACACCTCAATAACTATTAGATCGGATTGATGACTGATTAAATGAGAGGATGCTGACATTTGCATTTAGCGCAAAACTTTTTTTCTCTTTTTCGTTTTATGTCTCACACATAGTAACACAGCACACTTGTTGACTCAGTCTAGATTAGCCATAGCTGGCTGTCAATGCAAACCCAGCTTCAGCATGCTGACACTGAAAAAGTGATAAAGCATGCTTCCATAAGGTAGTGTAAGTCATGACTGACTGACTGATTGATTCAGATATGCTGATGTTGGGAAAAAAAGGAAAAAGAATGTTTTTTTTTGTTTGTTTTTTTTTTTGCATAAACAAGTATAACCACAAGCAACCAACTTTCTGATCTTAGACTGTCCTTGAACACAACAAAGAGGAGTACTCAGTACCAAACGATGATGATGATGATGTTACTTCGACAATAGATAAGTAACATAAAAAAGTCTCTGCGGGCTGATTTTAATTGTGTATTGCAATGAACAGACATCGATGACATCAAAGTCAGAAATCAATTGAAAAATGTATAATTAAAATTGTAAAATAAAACAAAAAACAACACCTCATGATTTAAAGTGTATGAAAGTATAGCTATCAGCTAAGATTTGTCAGACTACTAGTGTTAGCCTTTAAATTTATGGTAATACTGGAAAAAGAAGTCGGTAATAAAGACTGCTGGTTTGATTGCTGCACCCTCAGAAATATGTCTTACTGAACCTCACGAACCAGGTGTCCGTGAGTGAAAGTCCCGTGTTTGACCGATCCAACCACTCTGTCCACCCCCTCACAGACTGTTTATTCACTCTTTATAGTACTAAACACCCTGAAATGGCACTACAGGGGCACCTTACAGCGTCATAGCTTGAAACGCACTGACCAAGCTGTCTTACTTGACGCAAGTGAGAGAGAACAGGCTGCCTGAGAAACAACTCAGAAAGAGACAAGAACACACAAAGTCCCGTGCAGAATAACATGCACATAATGAAGAATAGTTCCGATGTACAAGTGAGCAGACACAGATACCAGGCATACCTGTATGCACACTTTAACACATATGCAACAGGTTTTGTCTGTGCAATCAAGCGAACATAGCTTAACTTTACACTTAGAGGCACTACTGGAAAAAAACATTGCCTATACTGAGAAATAAATTGCAGTGAGCAGAAAGACCTACACACAAACACACAATAGACACTTTAAGGAGGGGATGGAGGAACAGGCTTTTAACCAAAGTAGGAGCAGCAGCAGAAACATCTACAGAGAGAGAGAGAGAGATTCCATCCTATTCTGACATTCCTTTTTTTTTAAATGAACTTCTGTCTCTCTCTCTCTCTATCTTTTTCTATTTGCCGTTTAACCTCGTAGCATCGTGCAGGACTTTTATCCCTGAAGACTTTATGGGTTCATAAACTCTGTCCCACCACGTCAAACCCACATGCACACACACACACACACACACACAAACACACTCAGATTCAGGCTACAAATCTCTCTAGTCTTTATGGAGCTATCTATTGCTCTGTCCAGTACTGAGACTCTCTGTCTGTCCTGTCTGTGATAAATGGAGGGTAAGTTAACTTTCAGTGGGTGGAGGTGTGAGAGAGGTCAGTCAAATTGCTGTGTTGTTACGACTCTCTGCTTCAACTTGAATTACTCTTAGAGGTGGAAATGTAAGCCTACAGCTTTTTCTTTCAGTAGCAGAGGAGCAGAACGGTGAGCAGAAAACATACACTTCATGTTTTCACTGACATTAACTGCGAGTTGCTGTGCAGCTTCTGTATTTGCTGCTATCTGAAGTCATATCTACCATTTTTTTCATAACAAAAAATAGCTTGAGTTTTGAAATCCAGCAAATTAGTGATGAATGAACATTTTAGTAAAACTGCTGGCAAACCAGCAGCGGTGTGAGCACAAAGAACTCCAGATTATACCCAGATTACAGGAAAAAAAGCTCATCTTCAGATTAGGGAGCACATTTTAACAGGTGAAGTCTTGCTCATAACTGTTTCACTAGTGTGACACACATGAACCAAAGTCAACCTGCTAGTGCATTTGTTATGATCAAGACTTCACTTGAAAAAGATAACATACATACAGTACGTATTAGAAATACTTAATTTACAGTTATGTGGATAGTTAAAGCTTGTAGATTGTTTTGTAATATGAGAATAGACCATATTTATGGAGCATTATTAAGGGAGTGGTGGAATATGGTCACGTAAAATAATGCATCAATAAGTGCTTTTTAATGACCAATAAAGGGCCAACATAATACTGAACAGTACAGTGATATTCATTCTATTTAAGCAACTAAATACTGGTTAGTGTGTTCCATAACATTTTTCAACTTTTAAACTCCTACATTACCAAACCATTGTGCACTTGGAAGCCAGAGAAAACGCTGCTGGACATGGTGTGTGTGTGTGTGTGTGTGTGTGTGTGTGTGTGTGTGTGTGTGTGTGTGATATATGCTCATTTTATACAGGTACATTGTATAGGCTGAAATAAGGCTCCGAACTCCATGTATTTTTAAAGATGGAAGTTAATTTATTTGACAAAACAACCAGAGGTACTTTTCACACTTTTTTACTGTTTCACCAGTGCTATACTGACCCACGCTGAGTTAGTTAACCTAGTTATTTTTAGTGTTTATGCTGAGGTGACTCACTCTGACACTGAATTGTTATTGCATTCTGGCATGTGACATCTCTGCCCTGCTCTGCCTTCTCTGTGGTGCTGTAGAATCCTGTCGTGGCACAAAATTTATTTCCCATTATATTTAGCCACTTTCATTTGTGTCCTGATGTTATAATGTAGTAACATTATTTCTAACCTTTGCTTAAATACACCATGTATGCTCTGTGGGTTCACCAGACCAGAGTGTGCGTGTAGTGTGTGTGTGTGTGCGTGTTTGTTGTGTTTTGAGGCAGCCATTAAACCACTCTAAAACAAGAAGAACTAGAACAGGCCAGAGGCTCTGTCTTCTGCTCTCTCTGCTCTTTCTGTCCCCCTCACTCTCCTCATTGGTCCATCTACCCACCCCCTGCATCAACCCGCCAAACCATCACCCCACCCTTCAAGCTATTTCCAGGAGAGTGACACAAGACAAAAGTGTTGTGGTGAGTTCATGTATTTTTAGCGCATGCACACAGTCAGTTGCAGTGCTGCAATGGGTCTTATGAGAAGACTTCCAGTTGGCTTGACATGATTTCACCTGAAAATCTCTCAGGCTATGAAGCTCTAATACACATATTGTCTTCAGGTGTTTGGTCGAAGCATTATCATCACATAAACAGCTAACAGGTTACATGTTTCTTATGATGGAATATAATCAGCAACGTCAAAGTTTTGTCTTTAATAAGACAAATCTTCAAGCTGACGCATACATGGTCCACCTTGCAATTAAAAACCACAGTCCATCACTGGAGAACAGTAGTGTTAGTAGTGGTCTGGGCCTTCAGATGGGATTATGTCATGAAGAACAAATGATGTTTTATTCATTAAAGGTGTTTTTAGCTGTCAAGGAAAAACGGCACACACAAAAATGGCCTGCCCTATTTAAATAACCTGTACAAAGTTTAGGTCAATCTCACTGACTGCATCCTGACTTCCAAAGTCAGGGTAGATTATTTCCACTCAAAAAAGCTGCATTTTAACACATCTCCCATAATAGTATCCACATCCCCATTATGACAAACCTAAATAAGAAAGATGGAAAATAGTTCATTTATTACCAAGGCATGTTTACACCTCATCCCGTTTACTGTTTGTTTTCACTCTCTGCTTAAGCCTTGTTTGCATGATAATAATATTATTGGGTGTATTTATGTGTAACTGTGATATGAAAATTCACACGTAAATGGATTAGCTTGTGCAAGACTTTAGCGGAATATGAGGTTTTATGCATAGTGATGTTATATCATTGTGATGTTATAGCGGGCTTTCTTGCTAATATAAAGTTCATTGTATGAAGATGACTAATAGGAGACTCTGCTTCCTGCTAGCAGATTTTTCAGGCTTGACACACATGGTAATCACTGTTCCCATAGCACCACCTTCCCAGTTATATTATGCCTGTGTTGTTATGTGCCTGATTTTTACTATAGGCAATAAGCTAGTGAGCTTCATGTGTTAACATTTGTATTGTATTGATGTTCGAGCAGGTAAAGAGCATTTAATCCAGTCCATCCCATCCAACAAACTCTTTCTATCGAGTAGAAATCCAAAGACCGTCTTTGTAGGTGTGCCATGTCTAGTCAAAGCTGTCTAAGATATGATTGGGTAATTGCTGTTTAGGGGTTAAGTAGTGGTCAAATAGTGAGTGTAATCTGAGCTCACACTCTTCATATGCTCTTTATAGATTTTATATCCAGCCATTTAGCTACGCAAGCCATAAAAATAAAATCTGTCTCTTGCCCCTCCACCTGCACATCAGCAGCCATCTGAAGCTCGAATGTTTCTGGCTGCTTGTGCCGTCAGATTGGATTATGTACTGTGGCTTTATACCTGATGCTTTATTCATGAAAGGTGTTTTTGGCTGCCAGGGAGTAACAGCCAGAGAAGAGGACACACACATCTACGTGCCTACACTTAAAGCCACAAAGGTAGACAAGATGTTCTTACCCTTATCAAATTATTAGCACCCACACAGACAGAGTACAAGCTGCTCTTTCACTTTTAAAATGATTTAAAATGCAAACAGTGAATGGACCCCCCCCACCGCCCCTTGGACCAAGTTAAAAAGTTGAAGATGCCTGGAGCGAACTAAAGAAATCACACAGATGGAAAGAGCAGCAACGACATGCAACAGCAACTTTACGGTCAAGAGCAAAATAAGATGTTTTCAGAATACCAACAAACAAAGTGTTTTAGTGCTAGGAATATCAGCGTTGTGTCAACTCTTGATGTAAGAAGTGACTGAAAAAAGCAAATGGTTAGCTTTTTCCCTTAGAGATTGACTTTCTGCCAGTCGAGTGACTGCTAAGTTGTCATTCATTTCTCATCATCATCATCATTTCAGTGCTAAAACATTATGCTATGATGTTTATAAAAACTATGTATAGAAACTGGAAACAGGAACTACAGTTTGGGAAGTCGTCTTCTGTCTAGTCACTGCTGGTGAAAAGCTATCGAGTGACTCAGGCACGAATGTCCATAGGCAAGGTGATGTTCTAAAATTACAGTAATGATAAATGACTAATATAGCCTATATAATAAGTATATTGAAAGGGCCCTTCTACATTATGTTATTATAATCTAATTAATGCCTTTTGCTGAAGATATGTTTGTACTTTGACTAAAGTAAATTTGGAATTCTGGAGTATTTTTATGTGTAAAACATCTCAGCACTTCTTCCACCCATCGCACAAGCATCACCTTACATGCATGCATGCAATGCTTTGACTATTTTAGGTTATCTTCTCCATCAAAGCCATATTTATTAAAATTCATTCATGTTATTCTTATCCTCAGGCTAATGGATCAAGTTTAGAAAGTGTGTGTTTGTTTGTCTGTTTAGGCTTACATGCTTCTGGACATACTGACCAATGCAACCTGATGCATGTATTCAAATACACGGCCTTTGGGCTTGAGGTTAGAGTTGTGTGGTGAATTAGAAAAAGCATATTCACATGAGCTCTAAGCCAAAGACAGAGCAAAAAGGGTTTATTTTCTTGAAAATATGTAAATGTGGAGTATGTATGTATGCAGACTAGAGCTTGGGGTTTATACACGGACCTCCATGGGGTTGAGTTGGGTCACACTACTCAGGTTTATTAGGATGATTTTTAGGGAGGGAATTGATTCACGGTTGCTTTCACATAAAGCCTTTAACCCTCATGGTGTGTTTGAATTGGCCAGAGCATTATGGGAGTTTAAGTTTGGGGCTTTGCTTGGATTGGCAGCCTGCAGTCTTGCTTAGAGGCATGCCTGTGAACCAATGTGAAGCAGGAAGTCGCATGTTGACTGTCTTCATTCATGTGTTAAATTGTGCGTGTGTGTATGAGATCCTGAGCGGCCACATTCCTGTTGAGCCACTAAGTTTATCAGCCTGTTTATTTGAGTGCCTTCAAAAATATTTTGAGATAACTGTAGTGGTATCCAGACCTCACAGTGATTAGCATTACAAATCTCTGAGCTCGTTGAGGAACATTTTCTTGTTTTTAATTTAATGAGTCTCGCTTCCTTCTCTTTCTCTCCTCCTCCTCCTCTTCCTCCTCCTCCTCTGGTTCCACATTTGTATGTGAATTAGCTGGTGTCCAATTCAAATCCGTTTGTTTAGATAATCGGATCATTTAGCTGTTTTAATTTCAATCCTAAAAAACTGATTTTTCCTCTCCTCTCCTCTCCTTTCCTTTCTTTTGTCCATTCCTCTCTCCTTCCCTGTGGGCTTCTCTTCCTCTCTCTGGTTTTTGCTCTCAGTTTTCTGAGCTTATTTATATAATCAACTCATTTAGCTGGTTTTATTTTAACAGCCTTTGGAGACTCTTCTTTTTTTTTTCTCTAAATCTTTTGTTCTAAATCTGTTTTTCTTTCATGACTCACAGCTTTGTATCTGTTTTTTCTCCTTCTATTTCTGTCTTTTTTGCTTTCCTTTTCTTCTTCTCACTTTCCGTCTCTCTTTCTCTGTCACGTTGAACAACCTACGTCTTTACGACAGTTTGTTTTGCCCTGATAGCATCTAATTACGTACATTACATAAGTAACGCTCAGATGTGATGTCTCTCTTAAGATGTCAGATGTGTTTTTGCAGCGTCTGGAGGCAATAAAAAAAATGTTGTTCCAGGTTAGGATAACTCCATATGCAGGGATGAAAGACTGCATACCACAGCTCCTCCTCTTTGGTGAGGGTGTAACAAAACAAACTGGTGTTAAACTCTTCCCAAAGGGCAGCTGCACTGATTTTTTCATAGCAAAATTAGTTCAGTAGTCAGAGGAAGATATAAAATATAAAGTCTTCTGTGGACATTCAGGACATGTTAGTCATTATAATACTGTTGTGTTACAAGCTCTTTGCAAATTTGTTAAATAAAATATACATTTGCCTGTATATTACATAATTGGATAAAAATGTGTTGTAAATTCTGTTTCTAAATCAGATTCAGTTAACAAATCAATAACTTCATGATGATGTACTGATAAGTTAGCATGAATTACAATTACTGCAAAACACAGTAGGGGAGTTGAATGAGCTGTGAGCAGGTTATGAGCCAGCTGATGCCAGACATAACTTTGCAAACAAGATAATCTTCTTTCATTATATGATATCTGAGACCAGTCTCATTCCCAGAGCATTATTACATGTCATACCTTCATCTGGGAGCTTGGAGTTTACATCCTGTGTGAAAGCAAACACACAGCACTGATGAAATTTTAGATCTAATAGGAGCAAAATGGAACAGACCCGTACTTTGTCAGTGTATTCATCCCACAAATCTGTGAATGTAGCCAAGAGTGCCAAGTACATCAAAAAGCCTCTACAATCATGTTCAGTCTGTGAAGGTTGTCCATTGCAACTCAGAGGATGTGTGATGGGTTTAAGGTCTCTGCTACTTTACGCCTCAATATCTTTAGTGCGGCTGCATTCGTGCACATTGACATGGCACACACACACACGCACACGTACGTGATCACACTATCAGGCCATGGTAACTGTGCACATGCTGAGGTCATGCAAGTGGTGGAGGTCAGGGTCACATATGTCCCTAAGCGATGCAAACACACGCACACACTCAGTCTGTTTCCATATGGCATACACACAAAAAATGCATAGACACATTCCCTGTCTCATACACACACACCTACACCTATTGTCTGCATCCATTATCTTTGCTTTGCTGCACTGACCTGGCGTGGCCTAGTCGTACTTTGTTGTTTTTCTGTGTTTCTGTGTGTGTATGTATTTTGGTGTGTGTTTTTTGTTCTGCTTTCCAAGTGGAGCATATCCAGCAGCATATGAAGCACTGTTGCTTCTCACATGTGCACAGAGCTGAAGAGCTGAAGAGGTGTGCTAAACTACCTCTCCTGGTTAGATTATCATCAGTTTCAGTCAAGAACACACCATACCTGAAGGGTAGCGTTGCTGTGTGTGTGTGTGTGTGTGTGTGTGTCCGTTGCTGGTGGGGACATGACTCTGAGAAGCTTGCTCTAGGATGAAGCTTTTCTTAACCTCTAATGAGCCTCACTGTGTGACGGAGAACCCTTTCCTCTCAGTCTTCAAAAAGAAGACTGTGTTCTTGTTAAACCAGGATGAGAACATTAAGACACCAGCTGATTAAAGGATGTCTGCACGTTTTATTAGCTTGTGTTAAAGGTGGACAAGTTGTCCTTTGCCTTCTCAGTCCTCCTACGGGTGTGTTAACACGTTCAGTGTATCTGCAGTCATCAGAGTTGTGCAGCTGCTACTTATGTTTTTATTGAAAAGCTTGGGGACTTTTTGCACAGGAAGGTGACTGATTAAGTGGTAAAAAGAACTTCACTAACATGTACTTGAAAGTTTCGTGTCCTGTTGAGCCGTTTAGTTAAGTACCTTAAGCCTGCAGAGTGAACATACAGTAAAATATATTGAATATCAGGGAGATCCTAGTCTGGTCGACTATTTTACCTCTGCACATACAGACATAAATCATGTGATCACTTGAGAGCTGCACTTAAAGGTTACTACTTTACTTTAAGTAGGTGTGAGCTGCTAAATGTCTTATTCTTATTACTTTCAGGGAAGAACTTTTGGCTCTTTAGAGCATCCTCAGCTGTAATTCTCATAACTTTTATAAAGACAGGGCCTGGATTGGTGGAGTGAGGGGACCAGTGTGTCTTTTCGCTGCTGTAAAACAGCTCAAAATGTTGTAGGTCAGCACAGGCATCCCCTGATGTGAGGACACAGTCGAAATGCATGCGATCACAACTCAGCATGACATGCTGCAGCTAAAGTAGGCGGTGCTGGGACCATGTAACAAGCCCATAAAAGCTATCAAATATAAAGCAGCAACTAACCATTTTTTCTCAAGCTAAACTTTGTAGCTGTGCAGAGGTGGGACCAGTTCCCTTGTAGCAGCAACCCTTAACTCTTGGGGCAAGTTTATAGGCAGTTCAGCAGCAATGGAGTCACACACAGCACAACACAATAAGAATCACAATCGGCAATTTAGCAACAAATGCAGTGGAGCATTATTTTTATTATTGATGATACTTTATCATATTTTTTTTTCAATCTTTAATTTATTTTTCTATTCATTCATTTTTTATTCACCTATGACACTTTGGGTGCTTTTTGTCAGTCGTGCATAAGAGTGTATGACGCTATTTGATACATTCACTGATACTTTGTGAGCAAAAACTTTTTTATGTTTTTGGTTTTCAGAATTTTTAATCATTTTTTATGTTCTTTATTCAGTTCTGATTTGTTTATGCACTGTGGTATGGTACATATTTTAAAATTTTATCTATGACCATATGTGCATTCTTTTGTTTTCATGTAAACATTCAGTTCAGATGTGGTTTGTTATATTACACTACAGTACAAAGGACAAATTGTTCTACGTTATAGCTTCACTGCACTTTTCATGTTTAACTGGCTCAACTGCAAGAACAGTTGACCCCAGTCTGGTCCCTGTGGTTTGCCATAACCACCACTGCTTTGTACAAAGTGTCACATGAGAAACGGAGCAATACACACCTTCGCTTTATTTATCAATACCATGGTTAATGTGACACTGCTCCAATACGATTCTCATCTCCTGTGATTATACACTAGTTGATTGGAATATTAATGGTATAGATTAGTTTATAGCTGCAATCTGAATGCCGTATTGATTTTGAAATAACTTTAATGGGAATAGTGTTATTGATTAGTTAACAGCTGTCACGGTCCCATGGGAGGGATGCATCGATTGTGCTTACATTTAAAAAACACAGCACAGCAGGTCAGTCACCAGAAGGACGGAAGCTAACTGATACCACTGGATTAATTTTTATCTTGGAAATTGATATCAGCATTTTAATCACCTGACTGGACTGGTTTCTCTTCTTTTTCTGGATATTTATGATGCCACCAAGATTGGATTGAAGTGAAGGAAAATGCATCACTGAACTTTGACCCAAACAGCTCTGTTTTTGGTCTGTCTGCAGATGATAAAAAAAAGACACAGTGAATGTGGCCCCAAAGGCTGATAAATGAAACTCCTCGCAGAGGAACCTACGATCTTCATTTTGTTCTAAATATTTTTCACGTCTGCTGGATTTTCACAATGCGTCCTTTTCCACTCATGTGAGAAGCCTGAAGGCAATTAAAGTCAAGGAAGTTAAGTGCTGTTCCCCTTGCCTTTCCCCCCTGAGACCAAAACAAAAATAAGTAACACACACACAGACACACACACACATTCAGAGTCCTATAAAACTGTTATTGTTCCTTGCTTCATTGTTTCTTGACATTTATCTCCTCTTTCTTTTACCCCACTCACAGCGAATGTTGATTTTGCTGATGTTATTCCTGCTGTCTGCACATTCATTTTACTCATACATACTGCCATGTAGATAAACTATCATCAAATGGTGCTGGACTGAGATATGAAGTGAATAAAGGACTAAAAGAGGAATCAAAGAGACTGGGGGCATGAAAGTGGGATATGAGGTGTGGCAACAGAGAGAGGGGTGAAGGTGAGAGGTGAAATGAGAAGATGAAACATAAACGAATAGGAAAGGATTTTTAAACAGTTGTGGAAGTACGTCCAGCCGAAGGAAGGAAGGAAGCATCGTCACTTCAAGAGGAAGGAGAGACATGAAGGAGGGGAGGGAGGAATACGTGGGGAGATGAGGACAGTGAGGCAAGTGCCTCATTTTGCCTCTTAACTAGGCAGCTGAAGCTGCTGCAAAAGTCAATATACTTAAATCTTTTATGATTATGACAGAAAACAAGTTCATATTTTACACTCGTACACACTGTTTGTTCTTGCATATACTGTGCATATGAACGCAAAGTATATAAGAACCAGAAAACTGGAATCACTTTTGAATACAGATAATTATTTATAAATTGTATAGTCACCAATGATCATTGCAGGTGGACAAAAAGTTAGAATTATTCAGATTTCAGTCCTGGTTTATATGGTGACACCTGTGGCCACAGGTGGTAACAGCAAATGACTGAAGGTCCCAGGATTCTGCTACCAGCCACTTCTGTCAGATATACAACATTAGAGCAACTGCTGTGTCTATTTGCAGTGCATGGTAAACTTGTGTTGTTGCAGTGAGGAAGTCAGTCACTAATTGGTCCTTTTCCATCATGCCACAAACAGCTGTGATTTGATTTTTAATGCTGCAGGGCACAGTAAATTTGAAAATTAAATATCCTTGTTCTGCTTTTCAGTGTCATATTTTAAACTGATCAACTGATCAGTTAAAAATGGCTGCTGCTTCCTTGACACAGTTTTAATTAATGTTTGCAGCGTGCACTTACCTCTCTGATGAATGAATTGCATTTCTTGTGATTGCTTCAAAATAAAAGGCATTCCGTGTTACGCCAATTCAGTGCTTTTAATGTGAAGCAGCTGGACTCTGGATTACTGAATAATTTCCTGTGGATCCCTACTTATGTGGGCTATCTGAACATAGCAGACTCCTCCACTGTCATACTAAATATGACATACTTTTAAATACTAATAAAAACTGGGGCTCTGTTATGACAATTTTAAGCTGTATATGATTAACACAAAGAAACATGTTTGCAGAATCTGTGGTGGTATGACTCCCTCTAAACAAAGCGGAAAGCCCTTTCTCCTCTTGCACAGACAGATAAACAACCACAGCTCTGCTATTCGGAGCAACGTTTTCCCTCCATTGTAAGCAATGAGGAAAATGAGACGTAATGAGAGGAAGCCAACAGACACAGTCTTCAGCTCTCGTTTCACACCATGTTGTGCAGATTCAAGAACTATTGGAATCTAAACAACATACCTTCCCTTGAATGGAGAAAAATGATCATGTTCTACTTGTATTTTTTCATATTGTCATATTTTTTATTTATTTCAAACACTCATTTCACCATATTCACTCTATTGTTGATTTTGTTATTCACTGGTATTAATGACTTCTTGCGTACAATATATTTTCTCACGTTTCTGTGGACAAAATCAGAATGAATGGCATCAGTGTAGGCACACACACACACACACACACACACACACACAATATCTTCCTATTTGTCAAATCACACCAAACCCCACAGACAAACTAAAATGAAGGAGAATTCATTTTTTATTGGATGCAATAAGGGAACAACAAACTACAGTTAATCTTCTCAAACAGCTTTTGACATTTAAAAAGAACACTGATTTTTGCAGGATGTTACATTTAAATACCTAATCCATTTAATTTCCTTATTCTTCCATCCTTTTAATTAGTTTTAGAACAACATGTTTGGTATACACAACTATATACACACATGTTTTCATTTATTGCTTTTTCAAGACCTTTGCACCAATGTCTTGTAACACCTCCCTGCTCCCAATTTTCCAACATGAAGTTCCAACATCAATCGCAGGATCAATAGTGTTAGCTGGCTTCTCATTGTGAGACTTTATAACCTGCATCAACATCTTTTTCTCAGTTAGCCAAACTACAAACTGTTGGCTGTTCATAAGTTTGTGTCTGTATTTGTATCCAGTATCTGTTAGACTTACAGGACATGGCTTGATAGCAGGAGAAATGACAATCTGTACCATTTTTTTGAACTTTTATAAAGTTAGCATGGATTGCATACTTTTTTTTGCTGAAAATACCAACAGACTGAGTCTGTCATAATATTAAAACGGTAACTAATATTAATTGTTGTAATGTTAGCTCATGAGAAAAAAGGGAGATTGAGATCTTAAACAAAATTTAAGATCTGCTCCTTCAATCCAAAGTGGTTCAAAAGTAAAACATGGCTATTGCCAAAGAGTCAACCTTCTGCTTTGCTTGCCTGCTTTTTGGAGGGGGACACCACCTGGACCACCACAGGATTAAAGAATCTGAAGCATCTTTCAAAATCGCCAGCCTTTCTATACTCTGCAAGGATCTTTGTTTTGACTGTAGTTAAGGACCATTAAGCAATGAGTTTCCCTGTTCTGAAATGCTGCTTTGGATGTCTTTATCATTTGCTTTTTCATAAGTTTGGATTTGTAATTTGATGTTTTATAACAGGGTAAAATACCAGTTCTGTGAGCTCAAATGCTGTTATTGATAAATACCACTCATATCTCTGTCTCCACCTCCGCTTACCCGCCCCATGTCGCATTAATGTGTGCTTGGGATTTAATTGATGAGGTGCATTTGTATTTGGGTTCACTGAGTAAGTACTTTGCATTTTATTGTTGTGCCCCACCACAGATGCCACTGTGTATCACTGCAATAAGCTGTAGTAAGCAGGTTCAGGTGAATTGTTCTTTGTGGTTGACTCGGTGCAACAGAGACAAACCAAATAAGCAAGGTGATTTTTTTTCTAATGGAGCTGCTATGAATTAAGGTAGGCTTTTACAATATTGAATGTTTACTTTAATCGGCTTGTGTTCTAAATGCATTGCCATTCCTGTTGTTTCCCTTTCTCTCTCTTTGTCTCTCTCTCTCACACTCACACACACACACACACACACACACACATACCAGCATTTGTCCACCACTTCTCTCTCTGGCTCATTATCCCTCTCTCTCCCTGTGCTTTTCTTTGGATAGAAATCGTGTGTCTTTCCTGTCAATACGGTATCTACCCACGCTCACCGCTATATATAGGACCTGCCGTCTTCCCACAATCCCCCTCACCACCTCCTCCACCTTTTCTATTCAGCTTCCCATCAAATGCACTCATTTCACTTCAAACCAGAAACTGAGTGCTAGGGAGGAAGAGATGAAGGTAGAGGCAGAAAGGAGGAAAAAAGTATGGGAGGACTATGGGGAAAAAAGAGATGAAAGATGGAATAAAGTGGAAAAGACTAATATAAAGACTCAGAGTGAGAGCAAGTAAATGAGATGCTTAAAGAAAGGTGAAGAGAGGGAGGTAAAGGTGGTGGGAGAGTGATGAAATAAAAAAATGCTCTCAATTTTGGATGTTTTTCCAGGATTTGCCTTTTCCATGGTCAACTCAGACTTTTTTTGCTTTTGGCCAGAATTTGCCACTAATGCTGCTGATCGGAGAGCTGAAAAGTAGCCTGCTCTTCCGTTTAATAGGTCTGTATCTGCATGAAGATGTTAGCTGATTGACTACAGAGATCAGCAGGGGAGAGCTGGAGAGCAGAAAGTGTTAGAGGGAGTATGTAATTAAGGACTTAAGTTTAAGCCCCATGGTGTTGGCAAGCATCCCTCCTGCTGAAGTGTCCTTGAGCAAGATATTGAAGCTCTTCTTTCTCCAGGAAACAGAAAACTGACCCTGAACTCTTTGTGGAGAAAGGCCAGAAGAGGGAGGATTTATTTTTATTTAATTAAATTTGAAGAAGGAATTATGTAAACAATAGATTCCCCTGCTTTGAATTACGGTTGTCCCCACCTCATTATAAATAAAGTGTGATTTTGAATGACCAACAAATCATGTCTCAAAGGCCTAATTATCCAAAATACTGTCAGTGGAAACACCTGTGGTTGGACAGCAGGGATGTTAAGTTTCATCATCAATGTGCCCATGTCTCCTGCCTGCAGAGAGTCCTTAGTTTTGGAAGTTACTGTACAAGAGGTTATTGTTGGCCTACACGTTGAATATGTTATAGATTGGAAGTATTTAAAACAGGTACGTCAGAGGGTGATAATTCATTACAATGGAATCACTGCAATAAGGGAATTCACTCAGGGGGCAAAGAAAATCCACACAAATTTTCAACTTTGATGACCTCTGCCACTCATGTTCATGCTGTTAACTAGTCAGTGCTGGCCTTTGAGGGAACCAAGAGCTGAAGCATCCAAAACAGGGGAAGCTATTGGACTAAGACATGCTCTATAAGAAAAGTAGGCTAAACAATTACACACAGTAAAGAGGCAGGAGGTGCAAAGTACTACTTTCTTGCTGCATTCTTGCTATTTTTTCCCCTCACTTTTACTATTAAATTTTTAAATTACATGATGAGTACTCATGATAAAAGAATTCCAGATGGAGTAATTGGCACAGTATAGATAAAATAGAAAGAAACCTTAAGGGCTGTTTTGGCAGATCAACTCTAGCATGTCACATACTGGAGGTTGGTTTTTTAAAGAGTGAAGCGTGCACCCCAGGGGGGACATGAGTTGATGCGGGGGGGACTTGAGGGATAGAAGATATTGCCTGAGACTGGTGTATGCAGGTGCAAGCAACAGGAAGTTAATTACTGCAGTTTGGCCCGCTGATCTGGCCCAGTCTTCACATCAAAAAAATGCCACTCCATTTTGGAGTTGTGACTGATGTATATTTTGATTCACCATGACTTTCACTGAAAAATATCCAATGTTCATCAGACATAAACTTCTGTAAATTAACATTTCATCCGGTAACTGCAGAACTTACCTGAGAGTCATCATGTTTTCATCATGAGAGTCTTTTATTCCATATCAAAATAACCCACTGATGACTGTAAGCAAGAACTGGTAACAGCTGACTTCATGGTGCTGATGATGTATACTATAATTTGGACTCAAGAGAGTTGTCTGCTCTTTTTGGTCAGCCTATCAATCAGCCTGCACTGGATTGGGTGTGGCGATTGCTTTAATTAACCACGTATTGATTACGCTATTCGACAGTTTTGATTCAGACCCTTGATTAGTTTATGTATTTGCATATACAAACAATTCAAGAAATACAAAATGATTAGAAATATGCATTACATCTGAAGAAATCTAAACGTTAATGTAAAGGCTATTCAAGAAAAGAATAAATCCCAGAGTCGTATGAAACACTGACATTTTTCCAGTTAGATGTTCGAATATAAAGCAAGAGAAAATCTGTGGTCTGAGTGTGATTTCTATAATTAATGTGAGAACTTAAATTCACCCTGAAAGTGCACTATGTTATCCCCTCTCCATAAAGAACACACCAGTGTGTGTGTGTAAATGCATATGTGTGTGCTCAAGCGTTCTGGCGAGTGTTCCCGTTTACTGTCACTTTAAACTTTGTAATTTTATGCGTGTCTTTATGTTCCGCATATTCAAATATTGCTACGTCAGATGTAGGTGGGCTAATGAGTGCTCTGTCATATCCTGTAACCTAAAGGCTCACACACCAAATGCTGTTATGAATGAGGAGATCAGTGGGATGTGATTTCTAACACATGCCTAAGCCCTCCGTAATCAGATAATCAAATTGTGGACTGACAGAAATACACAGCATATTGTTAAAAATAAATAAATAAATAATTATATACATATATATATATTTAAAGTAAAATAAATATTCAAAGTATTACATAATGTCAACATGGTGGCTATGTTCTTTAGCGCAAGATCTCACACTAATCCATAATGTATATTGATCATTGCAGAAAAAAATGTATTTTACATTGCTTTACTATGTATCTATCTACTACTATCAAAGTGAGCAATATACTATAAAGGAGCATATTGGAATATTGAAATGAATGCCTTCCTTCACATTTCATACTTAGATTTAAAACATATCCACGAAATACAAAAAAAAAAAAAAAAAAAATGTACCAAGAACCAAAGGAATGGCTGTAATATTATATCATGAAAATATGGTGGTCCCCAGTGTGCACTTAATGACACCTCGGGAGCTACGTTGTGAAAGGGGTTGCAAATTTTCTTCAGAGGAAAACTGAGAGATGAAAATTCTGTGTGAATAGGAGCTGATGTTTCTTTTCTTTTTCCTTCAGAAAAAGGACTATGAGCAAGAGCCACTGTAGCTGAACAGATACAGAACAAACCATCACTTCCAGACAGCCAAATCTGACAATAGAGAGCACTATTAAATTGTCTAGTTATCTGTGTAAAATGCTGTGCAGTAACACAACACAGATGAATAGAGAAAGTCACAGAAGTCACCAACATGAAAGAAAGCAAGTAAGGACCAGGTCCTTAAGGGCCATACTCAATAGTACATTGTCTAAAGTGCATGGCGCAAGTGCATTTAAGGCATTTGAAACTCACTTTTGCTGTTTAAATGATGCATAATCAAGGTCTGCAAAGTAAGCTGCAGAGGGGTTATGTGTAGTTTCTTAATTATTTCTAGGTGTGTTTTGTGTGTAATATGAATTAAACCAATCAGAGTGTTATCTTTACCTTTAAAAGTCACGTGTGCCTGCAATTCCTGCATTGATATTTAAATGGCAGCACTCGTCTTGCTGAGGGGCAGGTATGTGGTTCTTGGTTGGTGGAAACTCTTTTTCCCGTCCCGATCTTCTGTCCCATCAACAACTCCCTTAAACTGCATCCAAGCACATGCACTAAACATTACACAATCCTTGCTGCTTGGAAACATATACAGTGTGAATAGACAATGTCAGAGCACATCAGCACTACTGTGTAATCAGAGTGTAGGTGCGACGTGCACCTCCCTATGTAGACAGATCTTACTGTTCAAATGAGTGGCCCTTTTAATCCTGCCCCATTACACTTTAGATCATTTTTTTGTTGGTCTGTGACGCAATCACTTAGCAGGACACCTGAATGCACCTCACTTTTAAGACGTATAGACATATAGAGCCCTTCATCCAACCTCAGACAGGGTTTAGAGTTCGTGTCCAGTATTTCTCTGCAGTTATTTGTTTGAAATGAGAGGTGAGACGTGATGCATTCGTTGTTTTAGATAATGTGCTCTTAAATGCTGCAATACGTCTCATAATGTCTCCTGAAATGTCATTTAGGTGGTGAGCGTATAAATGTGAAAAATGTCATCTGTCTAGAATGAACACTCTGAATGTGTGTTTTTAAGCCTTGATTTGCATGATCTCTGCTGTTGTGGACAAAAAAATATGTGGACAATATGTGAGGTGTGGACATAAATAATTCCTGTTTTCGTGTGTGTGTGTGTGTTGACCCTGTTCAATATTGAATACGTCAGGAACTATGAAACATGCATGCAGCAGCCCTGAATGGCACGTGATAAAAGAAGACGGGGTCAAAATGCTGCACATGCATACTTGCCCCCATATATGCACTGGATCTCTGAGTGATGCTTAAGTGCTTAAATATTGAGAGGGAACCCTCTAAGACAGTCTTCTTTCTCCACTTGATCTCAACAGGCAGTACAGCCACTTGAAAAGATTTCTGTTTCTTCCTGATGTTTTTCTTTCACACATGTCACACTTGAATCCAGCGGGGTGTTACACCACATGCCTTAATGATACATCTCTGTATTCAGTGGAGCTTAAATGATTCTAAAGACCTGGTATGTGTGCGTCTTCGCATGCTCCCTTTCAATTGAAGTCATGATGAAAGCTCATCCAGTGAATTCTCGATGTCCTGGGAATCTTGGTTAAGTGTGGTTTCATTCATTTAGCAAACATACTGAAGTGATTATCATGTTTATTTCCATGCATAATCCAAATTCTCTGTAGGATGGATGAAAATCTCAGGGCCCCTTGTGATCAGACTGGAATGTTTATTTATTTACAACTTTATTTAATCTCGTAATCTCATTGAAATCAGTGCCACTTTTGGAAGAGACAATTAATACGACTGTAAGAAGGTCCAAAGATCCTCTCCTCACTTGTATAAAAGGCAAACATAGAAGCAGAATTGCACAAAATATGTTTATTGCAATCAATCACTAAAATGGCACTTATTTCTTACTTATTCAGTTTTTATGGTGCCAAGGAATGAACCCTACCAACTTCAGTATTTAAGCATGGAGTATCAACAATTATCCAGTTCTGAGGTCTAGCCCAATGAACAGTAGTTTCAAGATTAAGAATAATGATTATTAAATTTTTGTAAATAACAAAGGACCAAGTGCAGAACCTTGTGGTTTCCCATCAGTAGTTACCAGAGAGGTACATGTGGGACCATGAGGACAGATCACCTGTGTTCTACATTATAGTACTGTACACTGAAGTACAGACTATTTGCATGTTACTAGTTCTGAGCAGCCGTCTAAACAAGCCAGGGTGATTTGTTAAGATGCAATGGTCAACAGTAAAAACTAATGGTCACAGTATTAAGTATTGATTTTTTTGCAATACACAGCAACAATTTATCTCCTTAAACTGTTGCATTTTCACTTTGTGCAATGTGGTGACCAATGTTTGAAATTGTCCTATAAGTCATTATTTAATTAATTGTGCAAGTAAAATGTGACAGAAAGAGATAATGACATTGGAAGTGGAACATTTATCCAAAGATCAACATCAGCTCAAGGCTCAGTCCAAGTAAAACAATTCTCTAACCTGCCAAGCACACATATCCTTTACTATCTGTTCTGTGCCCAGGTCTTGGAGGCAAATGTTTTTGGTTTTCTGCTTGGTTTTCCTACCATATCTGTTATCACTAATTGCACTCACCTTTGCCCCTTCTATAAATTAGTCTTAGCTTTACTAGCCAGAAGACTTTTTTTCATATATAAAGTCAAATTATCAAAGTACTAAAATATTCCTTCAGTGTTCTACCTTGCATTATTTTAAATTTACTTTCATAAATTTAAAATAATGCTAAACATCAAGTTCAAGAATAACAACAGCAGATGCGCTTTGATATAACCAATTTGTCAGAACAATTTGAAATATGTTTTTAAAAACAGATCATACATACTGCTCTTTGTGGTCAGGAAAAGGTAGCCTTTGACTTTTGATGTTTTTTAATGAATAGTTCACTGCAGAATAGGCGAGAAGGCAGATAAAAACACCCCTGTAACTCACCAGCTGCTATAAGAGCACTAATAACAGAGATAGCAGGCCTCACAGGTACAACTGACATTTAAACTCACTGGTATAGAGCATTTTGTGTTATTTTAACATTCACAAATGAGACAGTGTTGTTTCTGAGAGATACAGCTCATGTGTTTCACCCAGAGGTGTGCAGACGACCCAGATAACCTTGTGGCTGCAGGTCAGACACACGATCACCTCCTCACAGAGTTTAGTTATCTTCTTTTAGGAAGAAAGACGAAAGAATGAAAGATTCGGACAAATAGACACTCATTATTTTAATCTATAGATGATGGTGTACGTTGGATTCATTCAAGCATAGATCCATATTTAACTATAATCTCATCACAAAGCCCCTGGTTATCAATTCTAATCTCTCTTTCTCCCCAGCCCTTTGGCCAAAGACATGTATCTGGGTCACACGGTGGGAGGAGAAAAAACAGATGCAAAGGAGGAAAGAAGGAACGGATCCACAGTTTCTGTTTCATGCATGTTACTTCTCCTTAAATAGCAGAATAAAGCCCAGCTGAAAATGTTGTTTTTGCGTCAGTGGTGTAGAGGTGCTCTTTGGGGTGTGACGGTACACCATGTCTTCACTGTTGTGTGTGGTTACAGGTGAAGGAGAGCGCACTTCTCACCACACGTTTGACCAAAACCAGGAGTGAAGCACTGTTTTTCAAACTTTTATCCTGAAAGCTGTGCTCTTTCTTTTGTTACTGTAGATCATGAGTTCAGCCTTTAATCTTGTATTGTGTCGTTTTATTGCATATTCTCACTTTTAAGCAACATTTGCTTGCTAGCAGGGACTACCAGTAATTCAGTCTTTATTTTAAGAAAGAAAACTTGTCAGAAAGTACTTTTATGTGCATTGAAAAAGTTTTCATTTTTTGTCTGCTGGACCTTGCTAGAGGCAAGTACAGCTCCGAACCTTACACATCAACAGTGAACCCCACAAACACAATAAAGCCGTCCTCTTGTTTATTAGCATTTGTCCCCCAGCTAAAAGACTTATAGCAGTAATGACTGCCTCGCTGCTCTTTGAACATTATTAGCCAAAACAAGTGTAACACCCACTTAAACGACCTGCAAATCCCACAGGAGCTCAACAGAATGGATCACTTTATTTCTTTCTTTTTTTTTCTTGTTCACTGATGACATTAAGGCGCAGAGACATTGTTCAGTTCATTAATATGTGTCCCGCAGCTAAAAGATTTCTACAAGTCACAGTATGCATTTGGTGGTCTCTCTACACAGATTTAAAAGGGCAGGGCAAAAAAGGTAGAGAATGTGAAACCAGAAATAGTGTTTGTGTGTTGATGCTCAAGTTGACACTTAACGTGATGTGACATGAGTGCATATAGTTGTGTTCAAATGTGAGTTTTCCACACCCTTCACAGAAATACTCATTTGACATTTACAAACAAACCAGGTAAATGAGGGCATTTCTTACACATTGGTTGTTTTTTGTTAAGTAATTAGCAGGGCGCTTGTGCATGTGCCACTGCATGAAGCATGTTTCACTGATAACTGTAATGGTTAATCTCAGCCCTTTGCATGGACCTGTTCGCTGGTGGTCATGTGGTTATCAGTAATATGGAACAGATTACCTAAGCAATGGGAAAAAAATAACTGTATAAAGTCTCAGTGGATGTAAGAGCAAGATGAGCAGTGATAGTAGAGACGGGTTAAGCAGGGATAATGTTTCTGTATGAGTGTGTGGATATCTGGCCTTGTGGACAAGCTAATTGTTAGCTTCCTTTGAAACTTAATGAGATTAAAAGAGCAAACATATTGAATAAGATATTTTGCCTCCTCTTCATCCCTGTTGTCTCTCTCTCTCTCTCTCTCTCTCTCTTTCTCTCTCTTTCTCTCTCTTTCTCTCTCTCCCTCTCTCTCTCTCCCTCTCTCTCTCTCTGCCCGTATTAGCCTTGCTGTTTTTTTGCTTTCCCATTTTTCTTCTCTTCTCTTCTCATCTCTTCTCTTTTCTTCTCTTCTCTTCTCTTCTCTTCTCTTTCAACTGATGTTGACCCCATCTGTGATTTTGAGTACATGTGCACATGTGATTGTGTATATATGTGTACGAGAGACTCTGGATTCGTTAGTGTGTTTGAGCTTTTCAGCGTGTGTGTGTATGTGCATCTAAATGTGTTTGTGTGCGTGTGTGTCAAGATGCGTGCCTGCTTCAATTACTGGGGAGAATCGCTCCTTGGAGACAGAGACAGTAATCTCACAACACACACGCACACACACACACTAAGTCCTATTCTCTCTGTTCTCAGCATGATAGGGCAGAACTCAGAGTCAAACTATGAATTTATGAAACAAGATGTAGATGAACGGAGGCCTTGCCAAGACTAGAAGGCCATCAAGCTGTTCTGTTTATTGGCGTCTCATCCCACTCGCTTATACACGGCTGCATTATCATGGCTGTTAGTCTTTAAAGGCGCAATGTGGAACACGTTTGGATTAAAGTATTTCCCACTTGTGTTTCTGATGAGTGTGGTGCAGACACAGAAAATGAGCTTTGGAAACTTCAATGTCCATTGTGACTGCAGCTGTCAGTTCAATAACAGTGGTTAAAGGTACTGCGGGTAGAAGGAAAACTTCCACAGTCTAAAGCCAGCTGGACTTTAACAGTGACACTGTATAGTGTTGCATATAAAGTTGAAGAGGTTATGAGCTCTGCTGGTGGTGATCATCAGCAAATGAAAAACACAGTTGCATGTAAACATGCAGTATGCATATACTGAAGTCTTCAATACAACTCAGTGTGAGATCGTCACTCCCACTTTCTCGTTTCTGTTGCCATAAAGACAGATGCAAAATGTGGGTTGAAGACATCTCGAGCAATGGCCTGTCACTTGGCATGATATGTATGAAACTTAGCAGCAAATTTAATGTTTCAGTGGTTTGCAAAATGTATACTGCCAAGTTTTTATTAAGCAAAAATCCCTTTAAACTTGGATGTCTCCCTATCTTGAATTTTTATACCGAGAAATACCCTGTAGTCGTAACGCCCCCTGTTCAACCCCATTTGGTAGCCAATAAATAAATAAATAAAAATCTGTTAAACCAATCTACTTCAATTCGAGCTTAGACTTGTAGGTGTCATCTATGAAAGTAACACTCTGCAGATTCAGCTCTCTTCTCACCATGGCTGTGTATGTGCTGCGACATGACTACCGGCTGTCACAGTGAGTCATGGAAGTGATGACGACTAATTATTGCATTCATTTTGACTCATAACATGATCTGACATACAAAAACACAAAGCCAAAAGAGGGCTGATCATGGCTAACTATAAAAATATGTCAAATTGTTCTGATTGTAATGAAGCATTGTAGCATTGTAGTTGTACATGTAGTTGTTCTGTGCCATTGCTTTCACATAATGTCAGTTATTTGCAACAGACAAGGAAGTTCTATGTTGAAGTATGTATTTAGCCTTATTTATAGTTACCTTTCTCATACGCATTTCAGATCAGATCTTTAAACAGAAGGTTGTAAGACACTTTGGTTACTGTGAATATGGTCAATTATACAACTTGTAAAAGACCTGAAGTGGCTTTCCCTTCCCCTCTCTGTGCCTCCAGACTCTGGAGAAAGTGTTTCATGACTGCACACACTGGATCAATACTGAGAGAGTGTGTGTGTGATCAATAACCAATCTGATTATAATTAATGTGGGAGTGAATCTAAGGTGCAAGTAGCACACAGACACACACACACAAATACACAGGCACACAAAGGGATATGCAGAACAGTACCACTGATGATTTGGGGGGAAAAAATGGAAGGAATGTGAGCTATGACCAGATCTCTTTTTCTCCTTTTTCTCTTCTGCTCCATCCCTCCTTTCCTCCAGCTAAGGGCATACAGGATGCACATTAAGATCCACGTCCCTCTCTGCGTTTGTCTCCCCTCTCCATTCTCTCCTCCAATGCTAGGACACAGCACAAACTGCTTAAGGGAAGATTTAAAAAAAAAAAAAAAAAAGAAAGAAAGAAATGGAAAACATCTTTGGAGCTGTAACATTTTGTCAAATTCTGCATCACATTTACATGTGAGATTGGAATCCCCACAGTCTCTTATGAAATCTCAGATATCTCCACTCCTTTTGCCAGCTGAGAGTATAGTATATGAAATGTTGATTTAATATATAATAAACCAAATAAATAAAATAAGACTTATGTTGCAACAAACCAGATAAAAAGTAGAAAAAAACATATTGTGATAAGCTCGCAATATTGTGACTTTTCAAATAATTGTGATATCAAGCAGTGTATAACTTATGTAAGGTGAGGAGGCCAAAACTGCGTATGAAGCAGAATCTAAATCTCCACTTTTTTGACATATGATGTTTGATGGTTCATAACTAGTTTAAATGGTTAATGTGCTTTATACCGGTGGGAGAACAGGAAAGGTCATGAGTGATTAAAGAATCATAGGACTGATCAATAAAGCATGGAGAGAACGAGAGGGGAAGAAATAAAAATGAAAAAGAGTGGATGAGTTGGAGAGGTCATGATTTAATCCTTGGGGAAGGATGAACTCTGAGTTCTTTGATAAATGTTACAGTACATTAACGTGTGCGTGTGTGTGTTGAAGATAAAGACAAAGGTTGAAATTGAGGGAAAGAGAAAATCAAGCATAACTGTTTCATGCTTGTATCATTCTTAGGGTTTAAGAACTATCTGTTGACATGAATAAGTAAACATGCACAGTCACAGTCAAAGTTGCCAATGTAAAACTGTCACTTTCTGAAGCTTGTCTTATTTTCTCTTTTCACTTCCGCTTGTCTCTTAATCCTCACATTCATTCATCGTGTCAGCCTGTCTCATACTGTCACGAAGATGTACAGACTAAAGGATTTATGAGAGTTAGACAACAAAAGCTAATAGACGACTTAAAAATTGTCAGCCATTTTCAGCCTTTGACATCCAAATACAATCATGTAAGTGGTAGTACATGGATTTGACTTTTAAACCACTTTAATGCTGCAGTACATGATTGATAAAATAAGACCTCTTGCATTGTATAGTATGAGGAGACAAGTTTCTCTTGTGTATATACAGAAACTCTCTCTCATTTTCATGGCACATCAGGTTTGCATGTTCTTCCTGTATGTGTGTATGTGTGTGGGGGTTCCTGTGTAGTGGCTGAGGTATGATTAAAAGAACTAGCTAGCTGTCTGTGTCTAAAGGCTGAAGTGCTTATAGCTGTAGTAAAAAAAAAAAAAAAAACTGCCATTGTGCAGTTGACAAGCAAGCAGAAACGGCTGTTTTTATTGATCCATTTTACAACTTGCAAATATACCTTAATCTAAACTACTGCAGGCAACATAACACAAAAAGTATATTTAGAAAAATGATACATGACATCTGACTAAAATGGGTATTTGCATATGTGTCGTGGTATTGTGCTAAAGCAGTTTCTAAGACCTCTGATTCTCCTTTGTTAGTGCTAGATATTGTCAGTGTGGATCACAAACTTTTCGATATCATCAAAATGAGGCTAAAATCTTGCTCAGATGTTGCGTTGATGTGCTAATGGAATCCTGAGATCTCTAAATTGCAACTGTTATGGGAAGGCACTCAACACTCAAGACAAAATTTTTATATCTTAACTGAAGAATCTCATGGCCCTCTGAGGGCTGAAAATGGCATACAGGCATTCGAAAGTTATGAAAGCCATTCATCATCAGCCTAAAACTCAGGCAGATTTTCTTCTTGATTTGTGAAAAGCAACGATTTTAGTGATGTTACAGTTTCATTTGTCATCTTTCTGTTCTCTTTTCTCTTCTTCTCTGTAATTTGCCAGAGTTTCAGTGTGAGAACAAACAGCCTCCTTCATCGACATCTGTCAGCAGGCCATTCATCTGACTGTGTATGTGTGACGTGTGTGCATCCTCATTTGTAATTTTTTGTAGGTGAGTCAGTGTTGGTGTTTTGTGTGTTTGGATGCCCATTTTGCGTCATATTCTAGGCAGTGAGTCAGTGTTGATGTTGTGTGTGTTATCTCTTAATATGTCAGAGCATCATTGCAGCAACTCTTTGAAAAAGCAAAACTAGGAAGCTAATTAAATATGAAGTAAAGTGATTGGCCGATTCAGTTGCACAGCAGATCATAAGCAAAGCTTCAACCTTGGTTTGTGTATACACAAATCAGCCATAGGTTGATTGGAGAGACACTGAATATGCACAGAGACACATTTATAAGTCGTTGGATCTGTCCACCCACTCTCTAATATTCACACATATAAATGCACACAAACATACTCCCAACAATACTTAAATAGGAGCACACACTTGCAGCAGGGTAAATATAAGCACACTGTTTGTGAGAGTGATATATATCTAAAAATCTATTTATGGTTCTAAGTCAAAAGCCTTCCCAGCAGTGCATATAAACAGTTTCTGAGGGATTATGTGGATGTGAGAACAGTTTGGGGGTTTTTGAATATGTATGTGTGTTTATATCATATCACTATTTGCATTTGTTTACTGGTCCAATCCTCTGAAATCTACCAAATCTGTTTGTGGTGCATGATTTTTTCTGCATCCCATATTGCAGAAATCTGTAGGCACTAAACTTTCTGAGATGAGAAATAAAGCATCTCATTAACTAATTCTTAATTACAAAGCATTCTAGGAGACATTAACACTAGTTGGTCTCACTATAGGTCACTGAGTACTCGCTGCAAGCAAGGGCCATTTTAATTTTCGCTTATAGTAATGTCATGAGAATTGAATGTTGAGGTGGCGTTAAGAACAAAGAAATTTATACGGTTGAGGTATAAAAACTTAATCTTAAGGCATTTATAAAACATCATCAGTCGTTGCACCTTGCCCCTCTTCCATCAAATCCTAATAAAAAATAAAAGATGAAACTTGAAGGTATCTAATCTGGAAAATGGTTCTTTGAAATATCAAATATTAGGATATAGCAAGAATAAATAGAAACTAAATGACAGAAACAAAGAAGACCTGGAGACGTCTTACACATGATGCAAAAGTAGTTGTGTGTAATATATTAATTAATGAGGACTTTGTCACTCTCTTACTTCACCTGACCTCATCTGTCGCTCCATACATACAGTTACTAGTCAGCTCAATAGTCAACCTCAACATATGTAACTACAACTCCCCTGTAGTGTTCTCACTTCTTTAGTTGAATCAAGATATTTAACTGACAACTGTCTGGGGTTTGTGAGAAATGATATTTATTATTGGATGCAAAAAACATAGATTTTTCCAAAATTAACTGCTCTAATATCTTCTAGTCTATGATGATGGATGATTTGTGGGAGGAGAACTGAAAGCCGGTACTTACACAAGCAGCAGTTCAACTGCCATTCACTGCAAAACTTTTGTACTTGTATAACCATGGGCGGGCCAATTATGTCCTCTTATTGTAGTGCATATATACATACCCACTTGACTGCACCTTAGGAAGGCTCCTACTGCAGTCAAGGGCCTTTGTGATCAGTCAGCAAGCACCACTGCTCTTCTCTCCACTCCTGCAGCCTGAAATACCATGAGGGCACTCAGTGGAAACATAAGGGTCCACACTTCATTTTTAGACATTACTATTATCCTTTTCTTTTAAATGCATTTTTTTTCAAACACCATATATTACTGTCACATGACACTGTCAGCACCTACAGTTGCCTGGAGAAAGCCAGGGACAAAGTCCAGCTGCAGACCTCATTCTTGTGGACCCAATAGAGTAGAGGCCTCTAAAGTTGTCAATTTCAGCATTACAGTGCATTTTCTTCATGAACTCATCCTGGCTTCAAAGATAAATTATGCTTTATCCATTTGGGGGCTTATCCAGTGGGTTTATCGTGACTTCTATGAACACAGTACAACTTGATGCTTGTTCATCTTAAACAGCACAACTTAATGCTAGCCTATCATGTTAGCATGGATCCAAATGTTTTTGCTTTTACATTTTGCTAATGTCACATGCTGAGGTTTGTCATAATCATCCTTATTAAAGACAAAAAATATGTTTGTTCAGTGTAACTTGACCATTCCATTTTCCGTGTAGTTTATACCATGAGATTTTAAAACGGTTTGTTTGAAGTCTCACACAGAGGTTATGGCAAATTTACCCTCTCACCCCAAGAAAAAAATATGTCGGCAATGGAAGTGATGCACATCATCACTGGGTAACCTAGGTTCTCACTCTTCTCCTTCAAAATTGTTAGTATAATGTCATAAAACAGGCCAAATTTAGATTTGGATCAGGGGTTGCTTTTGAAAATCATAGAGGGTATCTAGCCAGTACTGAACAACTAAACTTTGGGCATAGTACTAGCCATCACCCCTTCCTTCCAGGCCTGGCAGAGAGATTGAGCTTAGTCGTTAATACCTTTCAGTAATCACTCACCCATCCAAATAATTGAATGCAGGTGTTCCAACCACTTCCATGGCCACAGGTGTATAAAATCAAGCACATTTAGGCATGCAAACTGCTTCTACAAACATTTGTGAACGAAAGGGCCGCTCTTAGGAGCTCAGTGAATTCCAGCATTGTACTGTGATAGGATGCCACCTGTGCAACAAGTCCAGTTGTGAAATTGTCTCGCTACTAAATATTCCACATAGGGCTGTCAAAACGTTGAGGTGTTAACGCATTTACGCATTAGGGCTGTGCAAGACAACGCGTTATCATCGCGTTCACGCAATAATTAATTACCGCCAGTTATTATTATTTTTCATTTTATCGCACGTTAACGCAGTTTTTTTAGTGAGCAAGTGAGCAACGATTACATAGCTAGTGAGCAACGAACTTTAAAAATAATTATTATAATAAAAATAACTGCACAATAAAACAATTGTTGGCATTAATGCTGCGTTAACGCGTTAACATTTTGACAGCCCTAATTCCACAGTCAACTGTCTGTGGTATTGTAAGCAAGTGGAAGCGATTGGGAACGACAGCAACTCAGCCACGAAGTGGTAGGCCACATAAAATGGGCAGAGCGGGGTCAGCAGATGCTGAGTCCATCGCTACAGACCTCCAAACTTCATGTGGCCTTCAGATTAGCTCAAGAACAGTGCGTAGAGAGCTTCATGGAATGGGTTTCCATGGCTGAGCAGCTGCATCCAAGCCATACATCACCAAGTGCAATGCAAAGCATCGGATGCAGTGGTGTAAAGCACGTCACCACTGGACTCTAGAGCAGTGGAGACGCGTTCTCTGGAGTGATGAATCACATTTCTCCATCTTAAATCTGATGGATGAGTCTGGGTTTGGCGGTTGCCAGGAGAATGGTACTTGTCTGACTGCATTGTGCCAAGTGTGAAGTTTGGTGGAGGGGGGATTATGGTGTGGGGTTGTTTTTCAGGAGCTGGGCTTGGTCTCTTAGATCCAGTGAAAGGAACTCTCAATGTGTCAGCATACCAAGAAAGTTTGGACAATTCCATACTTCCAACTTTGTGGGAACAGTTTGGGGATGGCCCTTTCCTGTTCCAACATCACTGCACATCAGTGCACAAAGCAAGGTCCATGAAGACAAGGCTGAGCGAGTTTGGTGTGGAATAACTTGACTGGCCTGCACAGAGTCCTGACCTCAACCTGATAGAACACCTTTGGAATGAATTAGGATGAAGACTGAGATCCAGGCCTCCTCATCCAACATTAGTGTCTGACCTCACAAGTGTGCTTCTGGAAGAATGGTCAAAAATTACCATAAACACACTCCTAAACCTTGTAGAAACCTTTTCAGAAGAGTTGAAGCTGTTATAGCTGCAAAGGGTGGGCCGACATCATATTAAACAATACGGATTAAGAATGGGATGTCAGTTCATATGCGTGTAAAGGCAGATGAGGGAATACTGTTGGCTATATGGTGTATGTACAATTTCATGTCTGCAGTCCAGAAAACTGTGAATGAACAACAGACAAAAAAAGCAAAAGAAACCATGGTCATCTGTAGTTATTTGTGTCCCTGGAGAGGCCAAAGCCCACATTATTTGAAGTGATGAGTCAAGAGTTTAAACAGTGGGGGCTGAGAGAAAACAGAGACAAGTGTGTGGAGACAGAAAGATGAGAGTAGCCATAAAGTGAGTCAGAGTGGGATGATATGTGGGTCGTGACTTTGTGATTTTCTGGGAATCCGTCTCTTCCTCTTCATTACTCACATGACCTGACCCAACTGGTTGCTTCAACCAGGCACTGCACTCACTGACTGGATGGATGGGTGGCTAATTGACTGGCTAACTGATGGATGGATGACTGATCCAGCATCTGTACGACTTAATTCTGAGTGAATGGACAATTATGATGGATGATAGATTGATGAATGTTTAGAAAAACATGATTTAATGGATGATGAAAAAGTTAAGATATGGACAGCTGCATTGATAAATGGACCGACACACTGAGTTTCTCAGTGGTATCTAGTATCTAATGGTGTGCCTTGCACTTATTTTTCATAGTTTCTAATGTTGGTGTAAAAGTCTTTGAATGTTTGATAATGGTGAGTTAACACACATTAGTCCATTAAATTTCCATAGCTCTCTGAACTTTTCTTATTAATTAGCTATCTGAGCCTCAGTACAAACGAAATGGGAAATGAAGGGTGTAATTTTCAGGTTAGCTGCATTATAAAGACTGGTCAACAGCTATAGGGATGAGAAAAGGGTCAACCTTCCCTCATCAGGCAGTATCTGTAAGCCAATGTGTACTCTGTCTATATATATCTACCAATCCGGCATTTCAGGCCAATCATGTGGCCCAATGTTGTAAAGGGGTCCTGTGTCAAAATTACTAAACTAATGTTGTATTCCATCAAATCACCAAGTAATTGATACACTGAAGGGAGAAGGGATTTGGTTGGTTTTGGGGTTTCTTGTGTGGGACATGTGTACTGTACTTGCTGGGTACTTGGCCATATCAGGGTCCCAACAGCATTTTGGGGGGCCTAAAGGGTTGAGTAATTTAGACTCTTGGTGAAAATACTGTGATTCAAAAAAGCTAACATTAATTTGCAGGTCTGTGATAGCACACTAATTCCACTTCCTCTTTCAGAAGTGGTACTTAACATTGGCGCTAGATATTAACCCTGACCTGTGGAATCATCCATTTTTAATTTTAATTCATAGGATCATCAGCGGTCTGTTGGATCGCAAATAAAAATCACAGCTGAAATGCATCTGTTTTATACACCTTCAAGAAAAGGCACCTGATCAAGTAAGTAAATAAAAGCACATTCAAACTAAGGATTAAAGGAGATGTCAGTGAAAAAGTGCAAGTTCGCCTTGAAATTTGTTCTTGTGTATATGTTGTCCTTCTGCACATTTACACTGGTGTTATGATGACTCAATCTGCGCTGTATTTCTTTGAAAGAGTATGATACCCCACTACACAGTTTGTAGTTTTCATGCAAGTGAATATGTGTATTAACTGTGAATCATCAGTTTCTGGATGGAGAAAAGGCGTGTTTTGAAAAACAAGTATATGGAGGAAAAAAAGGTTTGCTTCAGGTGACAAACTTTTTAGTGTTGAATTCAGATGGCAATGTACTGACATGTCTAGTCTCCACAGCCTCTCAGAATGACTCTTGAACATCTCTATCACAGATGTGTGTTGTACAGTATTGCCTTGGTGTATTACACTGTAAGGATGTCTTTGCTGTGTTAGCGTTCACTTCAAGTGTGCCTGACAGTTGGACAGAAATTTACACTTTGCCAGTAGCTCTGGCTGAAGGGGAAGGCAGATTAATGGGACGCTGTCCCAGGCTGAGAGGTCCTGACCTGAATGGAGACAACAACCCTGTCCCCTGTCTGCCCTTCACTGTGGAGAAAAGAGAAAACGAAGGAGCTAGGAAGACAAGAAAGAGGGAGAGAACACCAGCAGGGCCCTGAACAAGCTTCCATTGCATCCCTTCCCCCATCCCATCTTCCTTTTAATCTCTCCTCTCCCTTCATGTCTTGTTTCCTCTCTTTCCCCCTCTTGCTTTTCTTTCTCTCATTGACTCCCTCTGTCTCTCTGGGCATCTCTTCAGCCCACTTAGTTACTGTATCAGACACCCAGGGTCAGTGACTTCATCCACACAGACAGATGTAAGGGTATCAGCCTCTCATCAGGGGAATAAACACTGCGGTTCATCCTTATGTGGCATCAGGGCTCACGGACTGCTGAACTCTGGGTGACTGCCGCATACTTCATACTGTGGCTGTATAATGAAATAGTACTAAGGAGAGAACAACAGAATGGTCGGCATTGCCGGATGTCAGTCAGCCGCAGCAACAAACTGCTTTCCATTTGCCCAAAGGAGATTTTGATAACCAAGGACATGGAAGAGGACAAAATAATGAGAAAATACTATTTTTTTTAAAGGTGGAAAACATTTTCAGTGTGATTATGCTTTTTGTTGACAGAATATACATGAGGTAATAGAGATCAGTTTAAGCGTTTATATGGTTTAACAGCATTTCTGTTTTGTCACAGTCACATTTTACTACATTTTAGGTATTTCAGGAATTATTCTTCCATAGTAAACTGCATATAGTTTTGTTTACATATCAAACATATGATACAAGCGCTAGTTTTAGTAACAAGCTGTTGAAGAGTGCAAAGTGAGTGAGGTTAACGTTAGGACGGCAAGGAAAAAGGTATAACTTGTTGTGAATGTTTTACCCCAGAATCCCTGGCAAAGCTCCTCCCTTTCCCCCTTCACTTTTTCCTCTAGTGCCATCATCATGTCAAAGCTTCAATTTGTCAAGTACTTTTAGGTCAAATACTCCGCTTCAGTTAGAAATTGGGTTGAATGCAGCAAATGTGATCATACTAACATCCTAAACATCAGCATATTAGTAAGAGCAACACAACTGGGTCAAAGCACCTCTGTCCTGGAAACTCTTGTTAGAATAAGTGTGAATGAAGAGAGATGCAGAATCACCAAACAAAAAAACAATGCATACAGTTGAACAAGAGATTTTATCAGACATGTAGGAGGGTAAATCCCCAAGTCAAAGTTCTAAGCAAGTAAGTGTCCAAGGACAAATCTTTCAATTTTAAAACCATGAAAACAACATGTACAAATAGCTGCATGCAACCTCTAGGACATATTAGAACTGGTAAAGTTAAGAGAATGTTCTGAAGAACAGATACCAATTTAATTTAAGACTGGAGAGAGGTTAACATCTTCTTGGGCAATAATAAATAGATAAAGATCAGTAGCTTTAGTTCAGTCCTTCAAATCCAGTAATTAATGGCAGCAGATGGAATTACAATTGCTAGTTTGGTATTGGATAGATATTTGGTTTTCTCTCTGCTCTCCTTTGTGATTTATCTACAGGACCACTCCACATTTCCATAACCACTTTTAATCACAATGCATTGTCCTATAATGAAAGGAAAGCCATGTCATCAACATATTTAAAAAGACTATGCTCAGACTATGGAACCAGAGTTCAATAAGCTACAGGGAAAAATAAAGCTGCAGATAACAGACATCCCTGTGGAGCCTCCCTGTGCTAACAAGGCTCTGCTCTGACATACTGTAGATCCATTGAAACTGACCTTCCACACTAAATTGAATCTAAAGTCTTTAATCCAGACAATAAGGCATCTGTTAACACACATTAATGCAATTCAGTTTGGGTTTTCAGTGAAATGTTTTATTCATTTAAAGGAGAACTAAAATTTAAAAATAAAAGTCAACCACATGCTGTAGACTTCAGGAGGTGCTGTGTATGAAATACATGGTTTAAACTGTCTCATCAGTGAATCTTATGAACCTCGGCTGACCTTGAGGTTAAATACATTGATTTGCAACAATTCTTTTCATTTTTATAAAATTAAGGTTGATGTTGTGGGTCTAAAATCTCTGAAGGACAGTCGGTGACCTCTTCCATGAGTTGGGTACAGTAGTATCTAGAAATTACTGAGCATGTTAAAATCTCCTTTTAACATTTGACAGCAGTCTGTAAATAATACTTTCGGGGTTTTGTCCATTCTGATACTGTCAAATTTAACTCTGCCCTCATCTGGAATAAACCTACTTTATTGCATGGACTGGAATTGATGTAGCTGTTTGCCCATTGTTCAGTTAAGACATGCTGTAACCCGATTTATATTGCAAGTTCAAAATTTGATTTTAAATTTTGATTTTATAATCTGTTTTAGTCTTCACTGTAGAACGTTCATTCATCTGGGTGTTGTCACATTCTTGGTTGATACTATGCCCAAGATTTAGTTGTTTAAAGGAAGCCAGCCAAGAAAGGCAGTGAAACAGACAGTAAGAAAGGAAATTGGAAGAATGTTTTATCTTCCTGTTTCCAACCTGCTCTGTTAATTAGAGGAGGGAAAAACAGGATTCAACACATTGTTCATGTTGCACTGACAACAAGTAGCACTTCATAGGTAGTTAGCTAGACAATTTGCTACATAGTTACAGCAATTCAGTGATATTTTGGCACTTTGGTGATTGGCACTTGTATGACCCATTGCTTGAAAGCAAAAATTTCTTTCTTTCCTTCCAGAAAAAAGCATTTAATTTTCTCCCCATTATATTTCCCATCCCTTCTTTCACCTAGAAAAGGTTAAAACCTAATTAAAGGTCCAGGTGAACACATTTGTGTTCAGAAGACTGTATCAGCTTCTGTGTGTCTCGTCTGTCAGCCAAAAATTCATTAATTTGGTGACTTCTAGTTCCCAACTTGCCAATTATCCACACACAAACACACACACACAGTATCACTGCCAAAAGGACAGGAGGTACAATTATTTAAAGGTAATCTTGCAACGTGAGCATTTCAGCACCTTGCTAAGGTTTTCTTCAATTTAACTTCAGTTAAATGTACACACCATCATTAAATTGCTGAGTGACTTTCACTAATGTCAGCGTATTAACTGTAAAAGTATCACAGGGTGCAGCTTGGCATATATGTCAGCCACATACATTCAGGCATTATGATGATAGCTGCTGATTAAATAATTATCATAAATGATATCCTGCTCCATAATGAGACGTGGAACCTGAGTCTGGAACTCAAGCAGTGATTAAGTTATACAGTATGTGAACTGATGGATTACCATGATTACAACAGCTTAATGATCTAAAGATAATTGACAAACTAATAAGAAAAAACTGATCCATTACAAATTGCATGTCTTGTAAACCTGTTTTTAGAGAGTGTAATGGCAGTATCTTTGAAATGGAGTAGCCTGTAGCCTGTGTAGTCTGGACTCAAAAAAAGATCAACACCTCAGGAACAAAAAATTTGAATGACTTTTCCCTGAGAAAAGCATTGAAAAACATCACAGCAATGAGGGCTCAGGTAACAGGACTTCAGCATTTCCAAGCTGTTGATCACACTCACTTATGTATTCAAAGCCTTGAGGACTACAGATTTAATTACTTCAGCTCGATGACCAGAGAAAAGTGCGACATGAAAGCTGGAAAGGTGAAGAGTGGAAGCAATGGGAAGCCTTATCAGCTGTTCATTCAAGCCGGCCGACTGTCTATTGCTTCCCAGCCCTGGGTGGTCTCACCTGACCCTCCCAACTAGTGAATCCCATTGCTCAGTTCCTCCCACATAATGAATTCTGGCATTTTCATTTCTAGTAATTATGTGGATCCTTATATCCTCACAAGGGTCCTGTTCAAAGATGTGTGCCTGTGTTTTTGCAGTGCTGCAAATTTGTGTGTCTATATGAGCCCATAAGTGATCATAATAATCTGTTTACCTGTGTGCAAGTGTACCTTTATCTGCAGGGAAGGTTGCTCACCTGTGTGTGTGTGTGTGTGTGTGTGTGTCTGCATGCATCCATAAGCATATGAAGAGCCACTAAGTGAAACATGTTTACACAGACAGAGGAGAGACATTGAAAGGGATGATAAAGGGGAAAAAAGACACTGAAAATCATAGAGAGGAAACAGGCAACAATAACGCATAACAAAAGGAAAAATAAAGAGCAGAGGAAGGTGGAGATGTGAAAAACAAAGTAAGAAAATACTGAATGACCATCCCCTGAAAAATGGTCTTCATCTTCCATTTAATTAAAAAAAAAAATTAAAGGCGAAAATCCAAGGCGAGGCTAAACGTTAACAGGCTGATTAATGATGGCCCTTCACATTCAGACTGCACATAACACAATGACAAGGTCTTTTGTATCATATATCATCAGGCTAGCATTAGCTAACGATACCTGACTTAGTAAATGTTGACTTTGGTGAATTGATTTTCTGATTTTGTGACTCTTCTCCTCTTGCAAGACTGTAATGAGCTTATAACCAGTAAATCCCAACATTTCCCATAACTATCATATGTGTACCCACAGTGGCTGCTCTTCAGCAAAAGTGACGTAGTCTCACTTCACTTCATCTCACAAGGGACCAGTGCACTCTGCATTTCTTTTCTATCCATTTTCAATGTTATTGTTGACATGATATATTTCAACAGATCGGAGCAACTTAAGAAATCTAGCTAGTATTCTGGTGGTCGGTTTCCTAGAAATTTCATGCCATTTGGAGATTGGACAAATAAATTTTGTTTTTTAAAGCCTGTGTCAGTTATCACAGAGCTGTGAGATGAGATGCAATGAGAGCGCAGTGAACAGATTTAGTGGTATAACATGCATTTAATTAATTTTTTTTTAAAGTCTATAAATTCAAGTCCAGGGAACAATAAAACTTGTAAAATAGTGATAAATTTGGCATTCTGGATTTTGGAAAGAGAGGCAGGGTTGGAAAATAATGGAGGGAAAAAGAGGTGGTCAGACATGTCTTATTTGCTATTCATCCTTGATCTTTTTCCCTCCAATTGCTTCAACCACACTGCATGCGGACGAAACAATTCAAAGAAAAACTAGAAGGATAGAAAATAGGAGCAGGCCAAATACTGTGCATGCTGATTTTTTCATCATACCTTACAAATATTAGTTTGTGATGATGTGGTGTGACCTCAGTATATTTGATTTTAAAACCAGCAGAGGGGAAAGTAAGAAAAGATAGAAAAAGGAGAGAGATGAGAAAATGATTGAACACCATCTATTCTTTTGCTGTGCGTTCATCTGCTGATGTGAAATCCATGTTCTTGTGAAAATGAGCCAACAAAGACTTGACAGTAAAATAACAGATATTACAATTTGCTTGTTTAATGAGTTAGGGAATAATCATTCTGTATGCCACCACATTAATGTTATTTCACATTATGTGCTGTACATACCTAGATATACAGAAATTAGATTTGACCAGTGTTGCATAAAAATAAATTTTGCTTAAAGGTTGAGTTGAATTAACCTAAAATGGACTGATGGCACAAAGGACTGATGGCAAAAAAGAGTCCCCCTTACATGTATTCCCCCAACTCATTTTACCTACAGCCACAGAAACCCACCAATATTCCTACAATGGAACATAACCTTGTCCTTAATTCTGCGTATGTTAGTTAAACAAAAATATTAAAGGTTTCTAAACTAGATTTAGACAAAGTTCACCTTTGCAAAAGAAAAAAAAGAGACATATCTGGGTTGAAGGCTTAACTCAACAAACTTGCTGTAACATTTACTCCCACTAAAGCCACTTTTGTCTAAAATCAACTAAATAAATTTGGTGGCCAAGGGTATCAGTACCAGCGAGGCTTCATACTTTAATTTGTAATAACATCAGCACATTATGAAGCATCAAATCAAATATCAATCAGACCTGTAATGTAAACATTACAGTGTGGACAATAAACGCTCATGAAAATGAATGAGGGAAACCACAGACAACAAACACTGACAGACAGAAAAAAGGAAAGTGAAAGTCAACAAGGCCGACAGGAAGTGAAAGAGAAGAAAGCTCACCATCTCTCATTGTTTTTCATTGTCTCCTGAGGTGGATAATTTAGATCATCTGCCACAACAAGAAGACACAGTTATACCTCGGTAATGATAACAGAGGGTTTTTTTTATCTTTTGTTCATTTTTCTACACATACCTATGTGACTCAGTATTCTCTGCTAATGATGACTTTAATGTGGCGGATATACCCTAACACAAACACACACACAAAGAGAGACACTAACCAAAAACATATCAACTCCAAGGCAGCAGTCCTGATTAGAAGACGACATATTTGTATTTGTTTGCTGAGGGCTTTTTAATTGGACGGTAACGTTTCACACAAGTGTAATCAACTTTAACAAGCACAAGTTATCAGTTCAGCTCAACTTATTTCCCAAAAACCAAATATTTTTGTTCATAGCTATTTTTATGTTGTGCATCCTTTTGTCGAGGAGAATTCTCTGTGACACATGAAGCAAAATAAGAGACTTTGAACTGCAAATACATGTGAAAAAATATCTTAGCAAGTCACCAAATTAGTTGGGATGTGGTTTTTGAAATGTACTTGTTAATGAAGGTCTCCTTAGTTCAGTTTTTTTTATTGATTTGGATGCATCTTTTAAGTCGTGGCTTAATTTAAAAAAATGTTGCATATGCCTGCATATGCTTTCAAACAGAGCCCTTTATATTTAAAGAAACTTTGTATGTAACCCGACTGACAGGACACAATGTATATAAAATGATAGCGTTTTGACAACCCTGTATCCCTTGGAAACATGTTCAGAATAAATTACACACTGCAAGTAATTTATCTCCAGTGCTGTGCAGATGCAGAAAAAAATACTGTAAAGGTGTGCATAACATCTGTATTTCTAATTGGAAGGTAAGCATTCCATACCCCAACACTTTAACTGCTGCTGCCTGGTGTAGTGGAGAAATAAATGTAGAAATAATAAGTTTTAAAAATGTTATGAAAATGCAGGAAAGTCAAATACTCACAGTGATTTTAGGTTTAAATCCTGTTGGGGTTGGTTGTATGTGTCTGTTCTTTTTCCATTCATTTATCAAGGCTGTATTTTATTTATTTATTTATTTTTCATAGACCTATCACAAAGAAGTTTCAGTTTGGAAAATCTGCAGGAAATGCTCTTACTGCAAATTGTGAATGACAAAATAAAAGTTAGTGGTGCCCTATAGATTTTTCTGGTAAACAAACCAAGGCTAAGACTACATAGTGCTTCTCACCAAGCACACTGTGAATCCTTATGGCTGTGTGTCATATGTAGCTCCTTTCTCATAAAACATTCGCAAATACAATTTTCTTGACTATTTTAAACTGTGTATTGTTGGCATTTATGTTTTAGCTAGATGGTATTGTTCAGTGTCTTTACATTGCTAAAGATGAGTGTGTTGTGTGCTGTGTACTGTCATCACCGCATAAGATTTCCAGGCTTTGGGCTCCTTTAAAAACAGACACCTCATCTCTGTCAGCCACCATTCAAAAGTACCTGCTCCATTTTGAAAACTCTGTTAAATTATGTATCAATAACTACAATGAGAGTAATTATCATAAGCTCATTCATGCTTTCAGGCTACAATTGGACCAATAATTGAGTCAGTTAACACAGTGAGATGGTCTCTAAAGGTGCCCCCTCAAATAGGTGTCTGAGGGAAGGACAGAATGCCAAAGGAATGAATGAATTACGTAGATTTCTCAATGACGGCCTCAACATGAGGACCCTTCGGTTAATATAACATTCTTGTGTGTGTTCATGATGGCTGTTTAAATTCACCCGGTCCACTCCTGTCAAATCACACAAACAAGCACACACAGGCTATGACTATATCAATCTTCTTTTACTTTCTTTCCTCTGTCTTGCAAACTTAGACACACACACGCACACATGCACGCACACACACATACACTCAAGCAGTCTTGGTTAAGTACGTAGATTGTGCAGTGTCAGCATTAGTGACATATTATTAGTCGAAAGAGGAGAGCCTGTTGACATGTGGCTGTGTGTGTGTGTTTCATTTGGTTGCGCTCCATTGTTGCTTGCCGCAAGGCTGCTGACACTTCGTTACGAATCCACTGCTATTTGTGTGTTTATGTGTTTGTGTTTGTGAGTGAGACTGACAACTGCAGTTCTTGTAATCACAATGTAATGGCAGAAACGCAATCTTTGGACTTAATTAAAATGAACAGAGGAAGAGTCAGGACAGGAGTAAAAGTCAACTTAACATGGAGAGAAGGAAAGAAGCAGGCAGGAGACAGGAAGATGGAGCCGAAAAGACACATGGAGACACACACAGTAAGCAGGGAGAGAGAAATAATGGATGCTGAGCGATCATTATCACTTCCATAAATGTAAAGCACTGCAGTTAAAGTAGTGAGCCATCACCCATACTGATGTTAATGCTAAGTGCTTCAGTCATACTAATTCAATTCCACTGACAGCTATGACAGAGATGTGGACGAAGAAGACATTATCCATATGATAACTGACTCAGCTGACACCATATGGGCTTATTAAAGTCCTCTCCATACAATTAACGGTGATAGACAGCGAATATCAGATTGATATTCACTGCTGTGCTCCAAAATGGCTGCTACACACTTTAAATAAGATTGTGAGAATCAATGCTCTGCTTGTCGTTTCAACAGACAGCCACTGCCAGCACTAATGTTAGTGCTAAGTGGTTACACTCAGGTTATTATGGTGACCTGGTGGCTGGCTGCTGATGTCGAGGCTATTAGCAAAGTATTTTACAGACTAAAGAAGGACAACAGGCAGCTTATTGGGGTCAGTCCTCACATTTCAGTCATGCGGGCTGATAGTAAAATGGTTCAACAGGGTGGTCGCTCCTAATGGAAGAGTTGCCAGGTATCATGTATTCACATTCATGACCCAGTTTATCTCCAAAGAATACAAAAAAAATACAAGCTTATAAGTTCAGTTCTTCTAATGTTTTCTCACTTACACTTAGTTTTGCTGAGCTATGCTAAGAGTATTGTTCGGGGTGGTGTTGAGATACCTGTGCCTGAGATTTCTGCTGCCAGCCCTCATAGACATGAATTCAGTCTGTGGTGCATAAGGCACTTCTGTTGTTACTGACATAGTGGCAGATGTTTTAGTGGTGTATCTCAAAATTTGGGTATTTACAATCATGCTTGCGGTTGGATGAAATAGATAAGTTGGGGCAAAGCGCTCAATATACCCTTGCATTAGCTTTTTGGCAGCAGCTGTTTCGTTCATACGTCACAGTCACAGTTTCATCTACCAGCTCTGTGGCTACTAGCTGACTAGTATTGTCCAGTCGTATTCATGCAGACCCCTGACTATCAATTTACTGTTACACAAATATTTTGTACATTTTAAAGAGTTAAAACAATGCAGACTCCTCATTCGTTCCATCGACTCTGGAATTGTTTATAAAAAACTTTAAGCTTGCTCAAGTTTTGTCGCTGCACAGTGCAATGTTGAGGCATAATGTGTTCATTTTTTGTAGACGACACTGTAATATGAATGACCTAATTGAACAGTTACATGTGTGTTTTCAGAGAGACAAATCTTGTTTCACAGAGGGCCTGTTATAAAATAGTGTAGTGTTTTGGCAATCGCTAAATCTTCAAAGTCAACAAAATTGACTTCTCAGTCATACGTCATGATCTTCATGATTTATTTTATACAAGTCTAAGGTGTCATTTGAGTTTTTCTTTTGAGATTGTGTTATGAGAGGAAATATGCCACTGAGGTGATATATTTATGATATGATATGATGACTCCAGTCCATTTCACTGACAGTCATAAATCAATGAACTCATTTAGTTCCCAGCAGATGGGTTGTATACCAGGCTCAGTGTACAAAAGTTTTGTTTTTTTATGTGAAACATTTCTCAACTAAAAATGATATCTATATCTATAAAAATAGCACTCTTTGGACGGTTTTATTGTGGACAGGATATCTGCTGCTGCTGTGTTCTTGCCGCAGCCTGAGGACACGAGGCCGTTCATATTAGGCCAGTGAACAGGTGTTTAATGGAGTCTGGACAAATACGCTAAGACCTCTGCACTCGCACCGATCTATCACACACATAGCCACACATGCTCACATACACTCCCACATACACACCCACACACGCTCAGTAAACAGAGAGGGAGAATGAGAGAGAGACCTGCTGTTGACATCTATCCATCATTTCTCTCAGCAATGCACCACAGCAGAGGATGCTTGAGTGCACACACACACACAAAGAGGTACATACACACCTGCTGCTTAGTGTACGTGTTTGTGCATGAATGTGTTGTACCGAGGGAGGCCCAGTAATGAACAACAATATGGTCCATCCCAAATTATCTCTCCCTGTCCACTCAATTAAAATGTCATAGGTGTGAATGTTAATATCTCCCTGCTGAGGTTTTGGAGTGACATTTCACGACTGTTGCTGAATTTTCTCACAACTGCATACAAATGATCTTTATTTTTCATTTCCTTGATTTTAACTTATTTGTTATAATGCGGTGAGTACAGGGATAGGCATAAGACCCAACAGCAGGAGAAGGCAGCAGAGCAGGTGCAATTCAATAGTTTATTTCCAATGTGGAGTTGTGTAAAGGTTTACAAACAGACAAGTTAGTGGACTGGCAGGCAGGCAGGTACTGGTCCTTAAAAACCTAAAGGGCAGAGTTGCGGTAAGATTAAGTTTTCAGTGATTGGAATACAAAGGTGCAAAGCACATGACAATTTTTATGGTCTGGCAGGCAATGAATAGATCTGGATGGGTATACAAACTGAGAGGCTAATGAGGGAATGAATTGCAGCATAGGAGGTGGATCAGGTAACTCCAGGGCTGATGAGATAACGTCACGTGCAGTTCTTTGTACTTCCAGTGAGTTGGAAGTGCCTCATGATTGTGGCAACAACAAATCAAAAAGCCGATTGTAGTGGTAACAGATGAAACAATCTAATTGCACGAACATGACAGGATAATCTGGCAAAACTAGATCGCATTCAAGTATAGTTAAGGTTGTGGTGAGTGATTCCGGAGAAAGATAACTGATTGCTGAGTCTTGTTCCCAGGTAATTAAATAGACCTATCTGGGATGAGACTTAACAATTAACTATCTTTCTTCAGAATCTCTCACCCCAATCTTTACAATATGTCAGCTGGGTAACCTACATCATTAATGACTCCACCCACTCCCAACCACATCTCTGAACTGTTGTGCTATAGAGCAGTAAAAACATGAACCACTAGATTTGGCTAGACAGTTAGACAGTTTTTTTTCCCCAGAGCCATCAGCACACTGAACAATGGACAGAAGTCCACATATGCTGCCATCTTGCACTACTCTGCAACATTTGCACTGAATAATTATTGCTTTTTAGGAGCCAGTTTTTCTTTCTTTTTTTTAAATTAAGTTACTCTTGGTTAATTATTTTTTGCATTTTATGCTGTACACCAGGAGAGTAGCTTTACAATGCTTTATTCAAATATACAATGACAATAAAGGTAATCTTGAATCTTGAATCCAACTAAGATTCACTAAGGACCATTGACAGTGTTCAGCTTTGAGGAAATGGAGAGTCTAAAATGGATTAATTAGCTATGTTTGCACCATTCTGTTTTTGCTATGTAAACTTATTGTCCCAATAATGATTGTACTAACAAATTCGCTAACTGGTATTTTGCAAACACTTAGAAAGCACAAGTTTTTTCCCTCTTTAGTAACTTTTTATTGAACAAAATGGTACTAAATCTTAGAAAAAAAAAAAACCAGGTTTTGGGATCGCCACAGTGACTTGACCTGTTTCCATTTGGCTGTTAACGGTTAGCTAGCCAGCTATAGTCCTTACCCCTGCAAGTTGACACTATCTCACCAAGCTTCTACAACTAAATATTTCACAAAGATGTATGAATGAATTTCACCACTTTCTGATGTGACCAGGCTTTTAGGCAGAAGAGATCTCGTGGCAGACATAATCACTGAACCGTATGCTACACATGATGTTGCAGAAGACCAGCACAGCATGTGTTGAAGTGATGTGGAAAAAAATCCTTTTCATGGCAGCTGTGGTAGCAGCACCGCTTCTAAAGAGTGACCTAAATATTTCACAGAGAGGAGATTGTGTTTTTGAAGAACCAATTTGTGTTCCTGAATAAAGATGTAGGCTAGTAATGAGAGGATAGGATTATAAAAAAGGAAGCAGAGGAATGTGCTGTGGTGAGGTCTAAGCTTAACATATTGAGGCTTGTACTTACAAAGGAAACACTGAGATTGGATTAAAAAAAATCAGATTAAGCACTATGAGCTATATTTTAGAGAGTCTATAGAAATGAGGATAGCAGACAAGATCAGCAGAAAAAAAAAAAAACATCACAGAAAACCAACAGCAGAATAACAGAAAAATGTAAGAATAGAAATGTTCTAGATGTGAGTGTGAACACCAAATGAAGAATATATGTACTAGACTGGAACCAGAAAAGGATGGGGACACAGTAAATAGACTTGGTTGTAGCAAGTTAGTGGATTGTTAATGAGAATAAAGGTCAAAGCCAAAAATGCAGGAGCAAACACTGGTGTGAGATTGACTTTGGAGCTACATAATGAAACAAACAGCAACTAGAATAGCTACAGTAGCACGTGTTCTCAAAAAGCAATCTCACATTCCGCAATAAAATGCCTCATGGCAATGGCAGATGAGATACCTTAACAATATTGGTCACCACTTCAGTGTCACAGTTGACTGCAGTATGTTTATAAGCGCATCAGTGGGCCCAGATTGGTAGGTTAGAGGTAGGCTAGGAGTTAGATTAGAACCCGGGAACCTTGTGGTGAGGATCATACTTCAGAAATCCCATGCAGCATAACATATTTATAGTTAACGAAACAAGATATAATATGTTTATTAGTTAGCTTTGTAAGGAATCCAGCTACAACAGTAGAGAATGTGTTGTTGAAGTTTATCACTTTCCCTGACCATGTGGGAATGTGATTTACATCTGTCTAGGCTTCAGCATGCATGTTTATGTTCAAACAGCAGAAGCTCCCTGCAAACTTAAAACAACAGAATTCAGTTTTATTTAAGCAGAAACAGACAACTGACAACTATTTTGGTTGCACAATGGCAGACATGCTTACTTTGTGCTGTAAATCAAGTCTTTTTTTTTCCTGGAAAATCCTGCCCAGTGGCAGACCGAACACATACAACAAAAAGGCTTATAATTTCCCTATCACTTGAACTTCAACTGAGCAATCACTATTTAGTTTAAGAAAAAAAAGTTCATTAGCATTGTATTATTATTGACTATAGCGGCCTGGGTCTTACTTTTCCCTTTACAAGGGATAGTCTGAGAGCTGACTATATATAGGTTAGGAGGCTATATAGGGCTATGAAGCTAGGACCTAACAGGCTATAGTGTAAACTTGTATAGTATAGTAATTAGGTCACTATAGATGCTCAAATGGGTTTTTTGTAAAAACAACAAAAAAAAAACCTGTCTGTCCCTGTCTGATCTCCAGATGCTCAGACAGGGTTTTTGTAATAGATGTGGCTAATATTTCCTCTCGACCTTTTGTTTGGTTCTCAGTGTGATAATGACTTGTAATAGTAATATATGTATATGTAATATATTGTATAATAAGCAGTAGTCTTCAAGCTGAGACTGCACTCACAAATGTTACAAAGTTTAATAGGAGGATAGAAATAAAAATTTTGCTATTATCTCCTCCTTCATGAAACAGAGTCGACCAGTGACAGTCGCATTGGGAGGTCAGTGATAGTGATGGGCCTCCTTAAAAGGCTGAGAAAGTGTTGAAAAGCCCAGACAAAATAAAATATTTGTTTTAAATTCTGTATTTATGGATCACAAATATTGTACATCAAACTAGACTAATTTAGTTAATGAATACAAGTGCAGTAATATATTAAGGGTTTGACATCAGTACGCACACAATCATGAAATCTAGCCAGCCAGTTGCTTCTGGAATCAATAAAATGGCTGTCGCAATAAATCAACATCAGTAAAAAATTTCATTATAAATGGCCTGGGGTTAGCTTGAGAGATAAACATCGCCAGCACATTATCTTGTAATTCTCTGGAGATTGTCTTCTCCATTTAAACAGTGACAATGTTAATTAAAGCAAACTCATTGGAAAGAGAACTCTTTCACTCCCTTTTCTGTTTGCCTCTGTCTCCCTCTCCCTTCTCATTGAAAAGAAAAATACATTGAATTTTAATCATTTCCCTCTAAATCAAATCAATGGTGAGATTAACTAACTTCTAACCGTTGTACTTTGAGAGACATTGGGAAATTTGTATGTCAAGGTGAAAGTAATATAAAAGTAATAATGCGTTCTAAACATGGTTTAGTGAATTAGAATAAAAGCAAAGGGATGGTTTCTTTTTCTTGGCTCGAGGCTGTGATTTTATACAGTACATGGCATATAATTCATGTCACATTTTTAAATGAATGCATACGTCTTGTAAAACAGAGGTTTTATCAGACATAGTGTAGGAGAAGTATATTTTACCAAGTTTCCTAATCTTAAAGATCATCACAACATAGCACAGACCATGAACATAATATTGTATGGTACTTAATCATGATCATTTGTTTGTTTGGCAAATAGTTGCAATAGGATCCTCTTTCAGAAAGAACCATGATTCTGTAGGTATGCATACCAGCTGGATAATAAAAATATAAATAAAAATATAATATAATTTTATAATAATATAATGTAATATTTCTGTCATAGATGCTGTGAACATTGCCCATCTGAATAGTTCATAAATGCGCTCAGTCTGTCAAGACCTAAAAATCTGACTGATCAGTCTCAGTAAAACTGAGAAAATATTCTCTTCCACTGTTAAATATACTGTAGTTGTTAGGACTGACAAACTGAGTTGCGGTTGTGCGAGTCTGTGTGCAAGGCTTTAGCAGTGTAAGCCAGGTTTTGAGCCTGTCAGTGTCTCTATAGCTTCTAATCCATGTGTGGAGTGAAGGGTGACCATCTCTCCCTTGCTTTCCCTCTTTCTCACTCAGCCTCTCTATCTCTACCTAAGCCTCTTTTCACCCCAATTTAACACCAATCGTCCTTTTCACAATGCTGCCCACAGCCCCAGTGTAACCTCTGCACACATACACACACGCCCACACACATGCTATAACCTCCAAATCGTTGGATGCAATTGCATCACCACCCTCCACTGTGATCTTTTTTTTTCTCTCAGTGTTAATCTCTCTCCATCGCCATCAATAATCTATCCCTATCTTCCTCTTTCCACTCTTTCTCTGTCTTCTATTTGTCTTTCTACCATGGGAATGATGAGTAACTGACTGCAACAAAGTTGAGACAGAAATAAGTATGTGATTTTTAGGATGTAAGCACTATTAATGAATTTTCAATTCTTTGTCTGAGGAAAGAGGTGGGTCATCTTCATTGGAAGTTATATTGCAGAGATCAGGTATCCCATATCACTCCTGAAATCAAGGTGCCTGTTCTGTTGAATATACAGGATTTGCAGTTTGGGACTCAAAACTAAATCAATTGGCTTCCTGTACTTGGACATGAATCGTCCCTTTTTTTGTTTTCATGATGACTTAAACATGGAGAAATCATGTCCACATATCGACACAGTGGTGCAGTGGTTAGCACTGTCGCCTCATAGCAAGAGGGTTCCAGGTTCAAATCCCAGTCTGGGCCCTATGTGGAGTTTGCATGTTCTCCCTGTGCAATCCCAAAGACATGCACATTAATTGGCTACTCTGCATTGTCCTTAGGTGTGAGTGTGTGGTTGTCTGTCTTTGTGTGTCAGCCCTGTGATTGACTGGCAATCATTCCAGGGTGTAGCCCGCCTCTCGCCCATAGTCAGCTGGGATAGGCTCCGATCTAAGACCCTGACGGATAAGTGGTGTAGAAAATGAATGAATGAATGGATGATTGTTCACCTATCCGCATACATGAATCCTAAAAATTAAATTTCATCAGTTAACCACAAGTCTTCGTCTAAATCCTGATTACAATTGGTAATTGTTTCACAACCTAAAATATATCTTCCTAACCTTAACAAAAATTGCTGATAAATCAAATCCACAAATCCTGCAGATGACAGTTCATGATTTACAATTTGACAATTTTGCCATTAACATACCTCCACGTCAGGTCAGAGGTTGTTGAACCAAAAAGTAAATACTATGTTTTGCATTTATTTACATATATATTTGTTTACAAATGCACAAAATGATGTTAAAAGGTAACCATGCTGTCTAAAATAATTTCCCAAAGTATATACAAGATTTATTAAAATTAAGTAAATAAAAAAACATAGCTGCATAGCCTTCTTTGAGTAGCATCTGCAGGTGTATTCTCAGACTGCATACAGTCTGAAATTACAGTTAGTGTGCACAAACAGTAATAGTTGAAGGTAATAAATTAAAGTCGTAAATTAGCCATCATGCACCAGAGAACATTCTGAGTGAGCTTATTCTATTTAAATAAAATTATTCAAAATTGCAAAAAACCATTAAGTTAAAAATTTGTAATTGGACCTAGCTGTGCTAACCAGACAAACAGCTGTTTCTGCTGTTTCATGCTGATGGTCATTACATAAAACAACAAATGTCCCATTTTACATGTCCACATAAAAAATTTACCCATTAAAAGGTGTTTTGTTTTTTTTGTTTTTTTAATTGGTTTATTAACCTAGAATGCCATTTGGGTGAAAATCAGTGTCTGTATGGAGAATTAAGGACATAAACTTATCAGCTCTTCTCTTCTCTCATTTGAATTTTGGCAACTGAACAGTCAGAGCACAATGTTGAGAGTATTAGTAAGTGAAAGAAACTAAAACTGTAATTTCCCCAGAGGAAGTTCTGTGATCCTGCAAGATCAGACATAAATTCCTAAAACTTAATCCAATGTGAATTCACTTGAGGGTCCTGAGACCTTAACCCATTTAAACTTTAAGATGAAAGCTGCATTTTATTGAAATGCAGATGAAGGACACTTGAGTCAAAGTCTTCACTGTCAACTTAGAGTGTCTTCAAATTATGAGGAAGTGAGGCATATTTAAAAGTCCAGCATACAGTAAATGTGTCCATGTAAATGGTGTAAAGGAACAAAGGAGCTTCATACACACAAAGAAAAGTTAGCTGTGAGACCCTACAAATGAAGATTATGTAGGGAGCACCGTGATGTATCTCTGCAGAATGCTTCACCGTATAAACACAAATTCTGCGCCCTAGAATGCTTCCATGGAGAGAGCTCCCAGGTGCCATGAAAAATACTGTGTAAGTGTGTGTGTGCGTGTGCGCGCGTGTGTATGTGAGTGCTGGCTGTCCTTCAGACTACATGAATTGAAAAAGGAGACGAGCTGGAAAGAGCATCATTGGCGTTTGCCTTTTCTTCTTTTCAAGCCCTCGTCTCCGTCTTGCTCAGGTTTGCAAGGAGGAAGTATCTTTGGATGTTCAGAGAGAGGAGTATTTAAAGAAAGAGAGCGCTGACGCACATATGGAAGATACAGATGTACAGTTAAAGTAGGCAAGACAGGAAAAGATATGTCTAAGAAAACTAGAAACAGAAAAAAGAAAGTGAGATGTAGGAGGACGTGTTTTGTATTTCAAAGTTGCCCTCTGTGTGCAGTTGGGAGGAAGCAACTCTTGATGCCTCCTACTCAGTTTGGCCTCAGGCCTCAGTATCCGTGTGAACATCCCTGTGTTCAAACCCAGTCAGATCACTCCCAGTGCTACAAAGAACTGCAGGGTTTGGATGGAGACACTGGGTTTGAACATCTCTGTGCAGTTACAGTATCAGGGAGACACTTGTGAACATTCAACTTCTGTGGAAAGCACAGGGAACAGACTCTGGATCAAGTCCAAATTGAACTTTTCACTTGGTTAGCCACGCTTTGTTGTGGTATAACATGAAAGTGCACGGTTACACAGAGGGGGTTTAAATCTCAGACACTCAGTGAGACACTTTTTTGACTACACGCTAGGTACTTTAACATATAAATTTAGCTACAGAAATTCACCTATTTTACAGCAGCAGGACTCTGAAATGAACTTGGATGAGAGTTTTCACTCTATTAGTTACACGTCCATGTTGCATGTTTACTTTCAAAAACATGGACACAGAAAGGCTTTCAGACACAGAAAACTAGAGCAAAGTTTCTGAAACTTTCAGGAGATATACTAGTGTAGCCTTTTTTTTTTTTTTTTGTTAAATTTGTGGACATAAAGCAAACGAAATTTTTAAAGAGACCATATTACATTCAGCTCATTTTCAGATTGACCCACAAACATTGTATTTACAGCAGGATTCTGTATCCATGAGTTATATCTTATGACTTATGTACATTTTGCATTACACCTTCTCAATCAACATGGAAAGTGTTTGACAGTCTTTCCACCTTTCATCATCTAGATATCTTATGTAAACCTTATTTTCATGTCGTAGCTCTTCCACCACTCCAATTTTATATTTAACTGAACAATAAAAATAAATTTGTCTGTCACTTGGAGTTTGCATAAATATCAGTATAGCGAACATGATAACAAGCAGTAAGCCAATGTTAGCTTTTATTTGGAGTCATGTTTCAGCCCACCTGACAATTTTTTAACTTTGTCTGCAGTTAGGTGCTGGGCTGGGGATGGACAGTTGGTTTATGAGAGCATCTTTATTGATAACAGCTGCCTCTTCCCACTGGCAAATACAGTATGTTGTAGGTTGAACCTGAACCACAAATTTGTTTAAAGACACTAAAATGCTGCATCGTGCTTAAGGGAACGGCAGAATCTGCGTATAACTCTTCTCTGCAAACCTTATTCCACATTTTATTGATCATTGCTGCTTTAGTAGTTTACATTGCCTAAAGGGGCAGGCATTTTGAAAATTCTGCAATGATTTCTTTTAAGTGACCTACTGATATGCGATAGAGTAACTTTTAGAGACAATGTTTTCCAGAAAGTATAGTAGTATTGAAAAATGGTAGGTTGTTTTTGAAAGTTACTTAATCAAATGAAGAGCCCTTTATTTTATTGTGACTATAATTATTTATTCATCCATTACTGCATAAGGAGAATGTATGAAAGATTGGAATCTGATTTAGACAAACAGAGCCACTCTACATCATAAGTCTGGAACAAAGCCTAGTGCAGCTTTAGTCAGACTATTTCACTCCCCTACTAATCCCAAACAGTGTTTGCCTCCAAAAAGACAATGATGGATTGGTGATGCATAACACTTCAAAAGAATATATTAACTTATGTGTTATAATTTCATATAAGCAAAGAGCTTGAACTAGAAAAAGTAGGGTTAGGATTGGTTGTATACAGTAGTGTGCAGATTATATTCAAGTAAAACAGTAGGGACGTGTTCACTCAGCAAGATGACATTTGCTCAGGTCAGCTTTTTGCCCCCGTGAGACCTCTGATTGGCCAACTCTCGGCCAACCAGCAGGAGACAGGAAGACAGGAGCTTGGAGACCTCCAGACAGTAATTAGCTCCTCACTGTCTGAGAAATCAGTCATGGAAAAGAGCGTGATAGACTGACGTATAGACAGAAGTACAAACACTGTGGATAAAGAGAAGAAATTGAAAAATGTTGTTTTGACGGTCACATATTGAGCGGACGTTAGCTACGTCGCCCACTAGACAAAGTGTGTGTGGGTGTTTACGCGTGTAGATGTGGCATACACTTGCGTGTGGTCTCTAATTGGCCACTGTAACTGGGTTTCCTGCAGTGATTCAGACTGACTGCAGCGATAGTGATACACATGCGCATGTGCACACAACACATACACACAAGACCACAGAGAATGCCACAATTAATGGTGGCAATAATGTCAACACAGAGCAATGCCAGTAAGAGAAAATGAGAGCAAGACAATATGAGACGGAGAGGACAAAAGAAAGGAAGAGAGAGAGGATTTAATGATGTGATATTGTTTCTTCCCTCAACCTTTTTATTGAAAAGTAGATATACAGCACAGAGACAAAGAAAAGAAATGAATACTGTGAATCAGCCAGTGATAATCTGACTGATGCTCTTTGCAAAACCAAACTAACCATTCATAGTAATCTTTTATCTTGAGAAGTGTTTATTTAATGTTGCATGACTATTCTTTCCTCAACAGTGAGTTTCATTCAGCATTCTGAATTTTAAAGAGTCAGAGTTTCAAATACTACCCAAACAGCAGTAAATGCAGACTGGCAGTAGCCTAAGTAAGCTAATGTTAGCTCTGGCAGCAGCTACATCTAGCGCTACGATAGGCAGCTACAACATCAGCAGTAACACTAGCAAAGTTGGAATAACACATATGCATGCATAATAATAATAATAATAATAATAATGAGAAGAAGACAAACATTTTGAAAAGATCTTGCCCAGCACTGAACACTGGGGCAAATTAAATAGCCCAAATGTTAACCAGTGAAGCAAATGTTATCACTCCCGCACTTTACATCATGCACGCTCAAAATCTCCTCACATAGAGGTGACAATCATATGATGACAGATGTTAATGTTCTACAGGGGAAACTGGACATATGCTTTATTAATGTATTGATAACATCATCAGTATGTCTTGGTATCTTGTAGTCAGTGTAAAAGACAATTGTCTTACTTAATGATATTGACCAGAAACAGGCCACTGTGAGAGTTGAATTAAAACACACATGCATGACATTTTCTTTAACCATACCAGACCCTTTGCTGTGCTTTAATGAAATCAACACAGTACAGTAAAAGCTTGCTCCTGACAGGGCACCACTGCAGGTGTAATGCAGCTAGTATGCAGTAAAATATTTCCAGCGACTGTAATCGGTTGAAAAAAAAAACTGTATTTTGGCCTTGTATAGGAACAAAGAGGTGCAGAGCACACACTGATTCATGACATATCCTCAGTTGACCCATTTACCTGATCAAAGCAAAGCCTGTTGGGAGGGAGGATTTTAGTGGACCCGAGGATTGAGTGTGTGTGTGTGTGTGTGTGTGTGTGTCTGCTTAGGATAAGTGGAATGCTAACCAAGCAGTGTCCATTCTCCAGTTACAGCTTGCACGTTCATATTTCATTGGCACAGAGGAGGGACAAAATACGCATGCATCTGCACATGAATGTGTGCAACTTTACATCCGCACTTGCATTAGTGTATGAATGCATGTGTAATTCAGCTCTGTACAGTTGTGTGCATGTACCTGAAGGTATCACATTACCACTGAAGTTACATTTGCTGCCAGGCAACAAGTTGTATTTTTAAGCTATAGTACCTTGCCCAAATGTGCTGTGTGTGTGTGTGTGTGTGTGTGTGTGTGTGTGTATGTGTGTGTAGTGGTAACTTCGGGGTGTACAAGGTTGTCATCAGCCTCTAGCATTTCATGGGACTGAGCTGATTTTCTGCTCCTCATAAACCAATTATGAGTGTAAAAGGAAACTCCTCTCAATCCCCTGTTCATTTCTTTTTTTTTTTTGGTTCTCTTTTCAACTCTACTTTTCAACTCATCTCTGTTTGTTTTCTTCTTCTCGCTCCTCTTCCCGATTTTCCTCCTGTTTTGGTCTTGTCATCCTGCCCGTCTTTCGTTCTTATTTCTTTCCTTCCTTCTCTCTCTTCCACTAACATCCCCTCTTCTTTGTTCCTCTCCTCTTCCCCCTCTTCTCTTCTGTTCCCTGTCTTTTAGATTAGTTTTATCATCTCCGTATTTTGTTGTAGCCGTAGGGAAAAGTGTGTGTGTGATAGTAATCTCAGCTGTCCGATTAAATCTTGTTGCTCTGTTGCTGAACTATGAGATGGTTTATTGATATTTTGTAAGGGAAGATATTTTCTAAAGATGAGTGCGTCTTGATTTTATCCCTGATCTAGCTAGGCAACTTGGGGATTAACAGCTCCTTTCAACTAAAACATGCTTCAGGGCTCTTTGTTCAAAAAATTCAAACACTTAAACTACAAGTGGCGTATCATTTTCCAAAATATTTGTGGGCCGCATACCAAAGCTCTTGGGATTACAGTCAGTTCTCAGAGATAAAAGATGTGAATTTTTAGTTTGTAGTGCAATCAAGTTAATTCAAAAGTCAGACAATTTAATAGAGCAGAATAAACTGGTTATTTAAAGATAATTTCGCACCAGATATTTCGTGTTATATATATGGCATTTCCACACTCAGATTTTTATATACTTCATTGTGTTTTTTTGTATCATTTTTACAAAATGGAAATGCCAGAATTCAGCTTTCTGAATGAAAGTTTGTTTGTGCGATTTAATAGAGAAAAAGCAGTCATTTTCAGGTCCCAGCAGCTGCAGGGTTTCTTTTTTTTGTTGGTTTGTTCAGAAACTGATTCATGGAGATAGTTCAGGACCCATTGTACACCTCATTCAAAACAGCTGCAGTTTGAGAGTCATAAGGAAAAACCAAAGCATTTTATGTTCATTCAATCAGATATAATGTGGAAAAGGTTTGTTCTGATGTTTGACTGTCAAAGAGCACCATCAGGTATCTGTTATACAATGGTAGACCATAACATGGAAACAATGGAAAATCTGGGGTAACTTTACAAAGCAGTTAGCAGTTTCTTTTTGAAACATGAACTTACATTTAAGCATATGTTGAAGTGTTGCACATGTATCTCTGAAGCTACTCAAGATGCACTTGAGTGTTTTCTGACTTCCACCACCTGAAACCAATGGGTTAGTTCCCATATGTTCTCCCATCCACCTGGAGTGCTGGGGGGGCTTAACTTAACTTCTCCTACAGTGACCTCATACCTACCATCCTCTTAATACCCAACTTTCTCTCTCTCTGTCCTCTGCACCATACCAATCTTTTCTCTTCATGTCCCTCCTCCTGTTCTCAGCTATCACACACACACACACACACACACACACACACACACTGACACAGGGGAGGAGGTGTCAGTCAAGATTGATGTTTAAGTTGGATCAACATCCCATATGGCAACGTATGGGTCCTGTGTGTGTGGTGTGTGTGTGTGTGTATGTGTGTGTGTGTCCCATGGGCTGTGCCATAGAATTTGGCACCGTTCAGCTCTGCTTCATCCAGTCTGCTATTGAGCTGGCTAAAATATGCACACACAGATACACACACACACACACACACACACACATTTTAAACCCAACATCTCTCTTACTGCTCAACAGCTCTGAAACTTTTCAAATACTGCAGAGAATATTTGGAAAACATGCGGCTCAGAATAGTGATTGAAGATGTTTACTTGCTGAAAACCTGCTATCATCATTCAAGAACATCGAGTATTACCATTTTGATTAAGATGACTGTGCTAACTTCAACCATGCTGCCTGAACTGTGTGTACTTGCTCTACACTTTACTCATTTGCTCGGATAAGGCTGAGCTATATTGCTAGACATACAGAAGATGGCAAACCAACTCTTTCATTTGTGGATTTGAGCACAGAATATTGAAAGTTGTAGTAAACCTTTGAGAAATCTGTGAGGATAGAGTTAATTTAGAGTGGCTCAGCCACCAATCGGTCAGGACCGATATTCATTCTGATTTAAGGCCAGTCAGAAGAGATGGGAAGGAACGTATTATCACCTTAGCAAGTGACAAACTGAACCTAGCACTGACCACATCGGAGCATGTTGTCTTATGCTGTAACAAAGATACTATCGCTGGCTGGCTACTCAGCTTGGAGACGCATGAAAAACATGAAGACTTTGAAATGTTCCAGTGGTACCAGTCCATCAAATCCCTCAGCCACAAAAGACTCGCTGGTGGGACCTTTTGAATATGTAGGACTGGTTAAACCAAGAAGATACAACAAATCCATATTGAAACTGGCAGGAGTAGAGCTTTTAAGCAGCACTGCAGGCAGTGTGTTTGGCTAAAGGAGCTAATAGCTAACAGAGCTGATAGCTTACAGCGCAGCTAAACACACAGCAAGTGCAAGCATTTCTAGTCAGAGGAATGAAGCGTTAAACAGTGAACTGCCGTTTTATAATAAAATACTGTATAACAAAGTACTTCACTTGAGTACCTCTTGGAGGTAAAAGTATTTAGAGTTTCGAATTACAGACAATTTATACCAGTGTGCGTTTTACCAAACAAGAGATAATAGTGACCAGATACCAGCAGTGACCGGCTTCAGGGCTGACCTCAGTACAAAGAGTGATCTGTTTTTTAGATAACCTGTCGTTTTGTTTTAAACTTCATCCATAACATTTTATCTGTTTTTTATTATGCTACTAATTACAACTGTAATAAAGTAAACAGCCAACATTTTTTATCTGAAATTCACTTCCAGCAATCTGTGATTGGTTGCAAAATTCCTGATTGAAGCACATTTAAGGTTTTTGTTTTAGTGTACTGTTTTATACTGTATTATATTTGATGCTGTTTCCTGTTCATACCTGCAGCTCTGGTGAGCTCTAGTAATAATGACATACTTGTTATCTGAAATGCTCTCAGTTCTGGCTGTATTAGTTCACCTACTACTTAATATTCTGAATGTATTTTAAGCATATGACAGTGCATGAACAACCATGTTAATTAACTGAAGTAGGTTTCTAATGACTTTGACAGCATCTCAGAGTTCAACATGCCCAACATTCCTGGTTCCTTCTCTAATTTTACTGCAGAATCCACTGATTTTCAGATCTGATCTAAGATATTCATAAATTATTCAAAATATACTTGCTGTGTGCACTGATTTGACAGCCCGTCTCAAACACATACACATACAGTATATCTCATAGAAGCAGAATGACACATCCTACATATGCAGCATGGTGTAGCCGCGCACCTACACACACATCCACCTACAAACAGACACACACACATTCAGTCTAAACCTTGATGACTGGGTCTTTTCCTATCTGATTGGAAGTGCAGTGTCTGCATCTTTTCCTCTGTCCTTCAGAAGCAGAGAGAGAATCACTCTCCCTTCTCCTATTGCTTCCGTTTGCTTCTCCCTCTCGATGTGTCTCTTTAGCTCTTGAACTAACCATATTTCCACTGCATTTTCCTCCACTGACATTAAGCTTTTCAAAAACCCCCAGCCTGGCAAAGAAAAAGTAAAAGAATGCAATTCAAATTGTAATACTGTCTCCTTAATACAGGAGTTGGTAGCGAGTGAGGAAACTGTCATTTGAAAGAGTTTATTCCCTGATGTGTCATGCTGCAGCCTAATGATGTGTAAGAAAGCACACAGTCTTGTCTGAAGTGCAACAGCAAAATAAATGTAAAACGTAAAATATGATGTTAAACCCAGGAGGTTAAAAGTCAGAGTCACTGTACTAGATATATTCTGGAGACCCTCAAACATTATTAGAGAACAAAAAATACAGATTTGTTTTAACAATACTATTTCATAATTTTTTAACAGAGATTTTTCTGTTTTATAAGGGCAGCACAGACGGAGGATTTTGCAGTTGTATGTCCATCCCCTTTGCAGCCATCATACAGATCTGTTAGCTGTATGCAGACAGTCCATCCATCCAGCCACTTGCTGTACCTTCTTTCTGTGAGGCATATTGGCTAAATGGCACACTGAATCACACACTTTAGACAACAGCTGGGAAATGTAAAAATATAAATGTAGATACATTTAAAAAGGCCAAGACTATGAAGCTGGAATTTGTCCAAAGGTATGTTCATTGAATATAAGTTAGCTAGCCAACTACATAGTGAGCTAACAGTTATGAATCACACACCACATATAATAACTGTTCTTATAAACCTCTAGTTTTGGAACACACAACAAAACTGTATATTTTATATTTTCACTGGATATTTTAACAGTGATTGTAATGGTTAGCTGATTAGATATTAGCCTATAGTAGGTAACGTCCTATAAACAGATAGCTGCACCAGTAGCAGAACTGTTATGGAGAAATCAATCAATTATATCCCAATTTTACTGAAATATCCCAGCAGTTATGTTTATGAACACATGTTGTTTGTGGGAAACTCTAGCATCACCTGAAGGCCCTTTGTACGACATGAGGTTCACTGCAGAACGTGTGGTTCAAAGTACCTCTTGAAAAAAAGCATTTTCATTACACATTTACTTTCAGAACTTGTATTACTCACACAATAACATGTTTTCAACAATAAAGCTGCACCAAAAATATCTGATTGCAGTCCATGCCATCTCACTTTGACAGAACGTCAAACATAAGAGCTTCAAAATGCTTTTTCAGCGTCTCACCTGAACCACTAGCGTCTAAAAGCACTGCAGCAGGGTAAAACTGAGATGTAAGATGATATGTGATGAAGATGTTACTCATGATTCATGACTTATGAAAGAGACATTAGCACATAAAAGGTTATAGCTCCTTGTACAAACAACTGCTAAATTACAGCCCAGATGGAGCTTTTAATTTTCTTCACAGGGACACATAACATCCAGTCACTGGAGGAATCAAGCGGTTGCACTCATCAGGCTTTTTTCCCTTTTTTCAGACCAACAGAAAACAGGATTCAGATGAATGTGTGCTTATCAGGCTTGTGCATAGCTTCATGATGAGCTAATCATTTGAATGAGATGTGCTGGAAGAAGGTGACATCTAAAATATGCAGGGAGTTTAAAAGCCAAGAACAAGTCATGATGTTGTTGCGCTACCTGCCACAGAGGCTTCACACTGTGACACACACAATCACCATGGTTACATGTAAAGGCAGATTTCTAAATAGTGTCACCAATTCAGTTATCAAGACAAAAGTTTATGCTCTTTGTTTAGACAACATAAAAATATGTATGATTTATTTGTGCACATGTGAGTAATTGTTGTTTAAACATGCTCTATTTGAAACTGACTGCAGTGGCTGAACAGAGTGATGGATTTCACAGAAAAAAAATATGAGCTTAATTGCATTCTTGAATTAGCACAAGGTGAAGTGCAATGTGTTTTTTTAATCTATTTTTTTATTCAAATTTTCAGTTGGAATATTTCTTTCTATGCATATATATTGGTTTTTAAACTACTTTCTCCAGTGAACCTTTTTTCCCCAGCAGAAATCCTCTCGGACAACCTGTTTCTTTTCACAGCTCACCATTAAGACAGGCTGTCTCTGCCTCTCTGTCTTACTCCTTTTCACTCTCTCCTCCTTCTGCTCACCCTGTCTTTGCTCCTGCCACTCTTCTCCATCTTCTCATCTGTCTTCCCAAGGAAACACCTCTATCTGTCATCTCTCATTTGCTCTCATCACTCCCCACTATCCCCTTTTCTCAGAAGTCAAATATGTCTCAACCATTACTTAACCCTATCCAGTTCTTCCCATCTCACTGTCTTTTATTTCCTTCTTTATTCACTCCTCCCCATTAATAACATATACTGACATTCCCTGTGTGTAAATCAAGAGTGTCTTGGACAACCATGTTTGATTCACTCATCTGTAAAAAAAAGTTTATTTCTAAATAATCTGACACTGAATTACAAAACCCCTTCAGCTGTCTGTCTCCTCCTTCCTCCCACTTTACATTATTCAGATTGACAGACACTGTGACAGACATTTGCAGCAGCAGCTGGACTAAAGGCTGCAGTTCAAATTTCAAAGTATCTGGAGGTTTTTATGATTCATGGACCAATATGGATTTTTGTTATATTTAACTGTGTGCTGTTTGAAGCGTTTCACAATTCAACTGTCAAATCGTGTCCATGATGACACTTTTTCTGGGGTACATATAGGTTTTGTTTGTGGTCGTCTTTCATGTTTGTTTAGCCTTGAGGACCTTAGATGCTCATGCTAACTGCTCTTTTCCATATTTGCTCATGATGAAGCCTTTTGTTGTTCTTCAGTGCCAGACGGGCCTGCCAGGTAACTAAAAGAGTGGCTAGATGCACTGAGATGAAAAGCTTGAATGTAAATTCACTGCAACTGGAACCAGAAACATAATCCATATTCCATTTTTCTTTTGTTCTCATCCATCCTGGTTAGTCCACTGAAAATTAAGCAGTGAAGGTACTTGCTAAATCCTGATAACATGCCTTTAAAAAAGCATTTTATCACATGTGAAACCATGTTGGCTAGCCATAATCTGACACAATGGTCGCTGATGTGTAAAATCCCTTTCACATTAATGATTACTTTGGTCGTTATATACAATGCATTATAGTAATGAAGATGCTGCCCTTGGCTCAGATTGGGGCAGTCTACAAAGTCAGATCTGTGTTTCACTTTTTACCCACAGTTCTTAGAGACCAGCTTAGATGCAGGAGAAAGCAAGTGCAGTGCAATTGGAGGTTGCTCCAGGAAATTTATTCATCATGTTGAAATACTCAAAAGCCAATGGACTTGACCCACTTGCATAAGTCTGTTGCTCCAATTAGTAATTAGGTTTCTCTCCATCTGTCTCTTGATTATTTACTTTACTTTTTAGCAGCAAGAGCTTTCTATCAAGAAATAACAGGGTATTTTCTTATACTTTAAACTGAATAAATCTGTCACACTCCAGAAGTGCACCATATGTGAATACAACAACAACAACAACAACAAGCAAGCTCACATCATCACACTGTCACTAAATTATGTGTATATTGGATATATGTATACTAAATGACAGAGGTCAGAATAAAGAATGTGTTACCAGCCTGTACAGGTGACGTTACAGCATATTAGGAGTGTTTAGATGTCACTGTGTGCAGAATGTGGACAGTATATCATTGCTTTCTATGTGTCCTAATTATTGAATCAATATATAAATTACAGTGACACATTATACATTTTATTTATATAGCACTGTGTCTCAGTGCTTCAAGTCATTTTAAAAGAAAATAAAAATAAAATAATCACCAGTCACTACACAGTGATAATATCTTAGAAGGTCGGATATTAATATAATATTAATGTGCTTGGAAACTTACTGTTATGTCCTCCCATACAGCATTCTACAGAGGTTTATGGTGGGGTCCAAAATAAAGGTTTTTTTTGTTGTTGTTCATTTTATTTTGTTTTTTTCTAAATAAGAATCACAGCACATGTGAAATGGCTTAAAAACCAGTATACATGTAGCAGTTGTTTTCTCATTAGGAGTGTGACTTAAAATCTACTGTATCTGGATGTGTGCTGACTGGCTGTGAAGAGGTGTTTCCCATTGCACTGTATGTCCCCGTTTGAGAAATGCATAATGAAATGTTATAAATAAAAACCATGCTGTAGTAAAGAGCGTGAATACACTTTGAGACAAAGAGAAAGACTTGGTGTGGCAGTAGGGAGGGAGGGAAGTGAGCGTAACTTATTGTGATGAGTGCCAACTGGTATGTGCATCCAGTGGGAATTTTGAGCAATTATGGCTGCACATAGGAGGAGAAACACATGGGCACGATCAGGCTATTGAAACTGAAACTTTTTGCAAAAGGGAAAAGAGGAATGATAAAATAAATAAAATGCAAATGAGTTTTGAAATGAAATTCAGCAGACACTTTTTTGAATATCACGACAAGAACTCATAGGCTTCACTGCTCAAATCTGAATCAGACCAGGGGAAAAAAAATTCACGTTGCATTTTAGCTCTGGTCCGATTCCTGTTCAAACAAAATTTATACAAACGAACCAAACCTAACCAAGATATGCATCAGCAGATGAATTTAATAAAGCTTTAAAAAAGCTTAGCTTTTGAAATGAAATTAAAATCACATATTTTCCATCATAAAATTCTGCGGTTGGTTTGCTTGTTTTCACATTCAAAAATGAACTGCTCTGAGGGTTGACTGAGAGTGAATTCAAGGCTGCTCTTTCTCTGTGTCTGAGACTGCTTGTCTTATTCCACATCAGAGGTCAATTGCTGTTAACATATGCCCAAACGAATCAATCTTTGGGAGGAAATGTGCCCTCAGTATTTTTTATTGCGAGTGACGGAGAAATATCAACAGTTTACAAAACAACCACTGGAATAAAGATAGTTTTTGAAGGCAAAACAATAAAACATGTAAAAACATTTCAAATACAGTCTTTTTACATGAATGAAAAATGCATAAAAATTAAGAAGACCTACACCCAGGCTAAGAATCCCGCTTTCTCTGACATCTAATTGTTCTGGCAAGCTCATACTGGCCTGTGTAATGCAGTACTTTATATACAGTTGCTATGCTACATTCTGTCAGAGATGCTTGTGGTACGGGGAGCCTTTCTGGAATACCCTCCTGCAACCTTGCATGAACAACCCTGAGAGGCCAGGGTTTTCTTCAAACTGGATTTAAGTTGCTCCTTAATACTCTATACACGTTTTAAACCGTGGTGATTTTCTGCCAAAAACTGACATAATCTCACTTTTTAATTTGGCAATCAGCAACAGACATTGTTGCTAACATCACACTAACCTAACAATAACTTTAACTTGTATTTGTGTTTGCATACAAACAATAATCCAGTATTCAATCTCTTTTTAGCTCTGTTTTGGTCTCCACCAACTCCTGGGGGAAATTTCTGGCTCTTTAGCTGCTGAACGATCTACTCTGTCCTCCGCTAGTTGCTAACATTCTCCGCCTGCTGCTTTATGCTGGGCAGGAAGGACAGTGGAATCACAGAGCTCTTTCACTGGATGCCTGTTGAACGTGAAAACAGCATTGATTAGGGTGAATAAACTGAACCAGCGCATTAAAGTTGCATCCTGGAAAACCAAAACACTGAACTGAAAGACACTTAAACACTCCACGTACCTGGGAGGAACTGGGGTGATGATTCTCTGTGGGTTCATACAAACATCACACATTGGATTGATTAAATATATGATTTAAATTTCTGCACATACTCATACCTCCAAGTCCCAAACATTAATGATATGAGATGAGACAAAGCAACAACCTGACAGAAACTGCCCTGAAGAAAAATACACTAGAAATGTCCAAAACGCAAAGGTTTTTTTTTGTTTTGTTTTGTTTTTTGTTTTTTGTGTCTCCCCACTCTAGCCTGTGAGTCGACAAACAAGTCAGGAGACAAACCTCTCAGTCAGCTTTCAGCATGTTTACAAGGGGAATTTTAAGGTTGTCTTGAGCAAATATCAAACTCTGAAAAACATTCCGAAAGTCAGAAAGCAAAAGCAAGTGTTCATTAGTCTCATCGGCATCTCTTTTAGATACCAACTCCAAGACGCCCCCTGTTGCTGAGCTCTTACCACTTCATTTCTGTCTTTTATCAGACGATGAATAGTTTGCCAAGCTCTCCTTTTCCTCGCCTAGGCTCTTTAATTGGATCACTCGTCATATTAATTACATCAAGGAGGTATGCAGACACGGACCATGATGAGTGCATGAGTTATTAAACATTTGTACTGCCAATTACGTGCATCTCATTAAATCACAATGATAATTTGTGCAGTGCTCCACTAAACAAAACGCTTGTGGCAACATAAGTGCTATTTATGGAACAGAGGAATGACTTTATTAAAGTGAATGCAGGATAAATTAGCTGCCTGGAGTGAATTTTCCATCTGGTGAGAATAGACATGACCATGAGAAGTGGCAGAATTATTTAGATCCTTTATTTGAGTGATTGTACCAGTCCATTAATAGAAAAATACTCCACAATCAAAATTTGATGCGTGTAAAAGTACAGAATTATTGGCATTGTATTGTGCTCAATATATCAAAGTAAAAGTACTCTTTATGTAGAAAAAATTCCTCTGTGAGTAATTACTAATTACTAGACTGTAAATTCTGATGCAGTGATTCATTTTACTTGTGTAGTTGCTAACAACTCAGACTTATGAAACATGAGAGGGCCTTTTTAGAAGTAGTCACAAGCCAAAGCAAAGTTTTGAACCACACTGGTTTGATTTTGAAATATAATGAAGTAAAGAAAACTTCACTTATGCATATGATGGAGAACTCCACATAACTACCATGTCAGCAGTGTGTGTGTATCTGTATGTGTGTGTTTGGGGTGACTGCTGGGGGAGCAGCAGGTGATCAAGGTGACCGGACAAGAGTGAGGGTTGCCAAGTTTGGTGGCACAGTATCCCTCTCCTGTATGTCAGACTTCAGAAGGACTGGCATAAACACACTCACACAGGAAACCCACGGTCATCAAACACCTGCCAAAATCTGTCTTCCAGGTACACCAAGTTCTGTACACACATCTTCTTCTAAAAACATGTATTTAGATTTTGATATTCTTCAGTACCTCTTCTTCACATTTAACCCAAACGCTAAACCCAACAACATTTTCAGTATTATCAAGATTTGTTTCCACATCTTGCAGCGACACTTGGATTAGAAGCACAGAACAGACACAGTGCAATTTCCAGTTTTTACCACTCACCTTTATATGAACTGGCCCTCCTAAACTAACCTCTCTTCCTCTTTCTATTTATTTCATTATTTTCTTCCTTTTCTCTCTCATGTACTTATCACCTTTTTCGTCCTGTGGCCTTCAGAGTGATCTTTATAGGCCAGAGGTGATTTCTCATTGTTAAAAGGTTGGGCTGGGACTTGACGCTGGCTGTGAATCTTACTGAAAGGTTCACAGAGAACTATAAAGAAAACAGTTACTAATGGATAATTTTAATAAGTATCTGCCACGTTTTTGTCATTCTGATTTTGTTTGTTTAAGTATGTACCTCCTGATTGACACACGCATGGAGAGCTCACATACACAGACAGGAAAACACTTTTTGCATCTGATTAAGAGGTGTTCCCAGGGTGTTTCTGCTGCTATTCCGCAATTCCACTGGGGTTGATTTTAAAATATTCAATAGAAAGGCAGGTAGAGAGGCTGAGAGACAGGGAGAGAGAGAGAGAAAGCGATGATAGAGACTGAGCAGTGGGTAGATACAGTAGGTAGATTGAGAGGAAGATATAGAGAACATATCTGGAGATTGAAAGAGGAGCAGAAAGATGGAGAGAGATGATAGAGAGATGGGGAAAGCGAAGCTGCCAGGAGTCTGTCAGCGGCATGTGACAGGTGTAGGAGTTCATTATTCTACTGGCTTAACATTCAGTCTCTGCCATAGACTCCTCTCTTTCTTCTTTGCCATCATAAATGTGTGGTGTGTGTTACAAAAGTTTTCTTAAAAAGATCTTAGGTCTCTCTGTTGTTTCTTTTTGTGCTCTCTCTCTCTCTCTTTTTCTCAAAGCCTTTGTCCCTCTTCAGTCAGAGCATCTTCAGGCTTCATTTATGTGTTAAAATGTTTCCTTTTTGTTACTGAGACATGACAGGACTATAACAGACAGAGCTACATTGTTCATGTGATAATTATCACCGGGCACTGTCGTAAAGCAATGATATCAAGCCAAGGATTTTTTTTAACTTACTTTGAATCTGAACGACTGTTTGTCATGACTGGCTCAAAGCTTTGATATTTGGCCTATTCCAAGACAGAGGGTGAGTAACGTTATCCATTTAGAGTCATTTTGTGTCCACTCAGCAAATTTAAGTCCAATATTCCTTCCAATCTTTGCTCTTTATTTATTTATTGTGCCAGGAAGAGGCAGTGACGCTCTTCTCTTTTCAGTCCCAATAATCCCATTCCACCTTCACCTCTGACAAAATTTCCCTTTGTCACACTTTCTTGCACTACCCAGCTCTCTCTCTGTCTCTCTCTGTAGGGTGCTGTCACCGAACAGGTGTGCAGCTACTTTTCTTTATTAATGGTAGGCAGAAAGAAGGCAAAGGGGACTTGTGTGTGTGTGTCTGTGTGTATGCGGGTGTGACACTGTAAAAAACTGACAAATGTGGGAGTGATTGTGCTGCACGCTCCATCAACACAGTGACAAATGAAGAGGGCAGGAGATGCGTATATATAAACACACACACACACATAGACACACACACACAGCGACACAAAGACAGAGGATAATGTTGTCAGAGCTTGAAAGTTGTTTGGTTCTGATGAGACTTTCTGAAATCCATTTAAAGTTGAATTTTCTCGCATGCGATGTTTTGATGAAGCATTGGAAAGATTTCCATTCTGGCAAGTCATTTAATCAAGTATTGAATCTTAAAATCTTAAAATCTGTCAGTGTGATGGAATCCTATTGTTCCCATGCAGCTTTACCCATTTCGGGGAAGTTGTTTTGGATTGTATTTTTGGTTTGGAGATAGATGTTTTATTGGTTGTTATCATGTTTCTAACTAATAACAATGATATAATTGTTACCTGTATAGACATAGTAGTAATTAAACTCTAGGACTATAAGACCAGTGATGCCCTCAAAATGAAGCCCTCAAAATTCCCTCAGTAAACAAAAAAAGAGGACAGATAGGATTTATACATTACAGCTCGGAGGCAGGCACTTTATGCAGTTCTCTCTACATGCTCCAACATGTTCCAACACACCAGTTGCCTTTCATTTTTTCAACAGTCTGCAACTTTAATTTTTATGTTATTTGTTTTTAATTTTCTCTTTTTGATTTGGTTGTGTTTGTGTCCTCCCATGTTTTGTTGAATTGATTTGGTCGATTCCCACCCCTTTGACATTTCTGTATTCGTCATCTCCCTATTGTCTTGATTTTTCCTTTCCCAGCTAATTATTTTATAGCAGTGCTTTTTGCCTTTTATGTTGGATTTGTCTACACTTTGTCTACACTACAATTTTGGATTTCTTTACCATTTTTCTTTCCTTGTTCATACTTCTTCCTCTTATGAAATATGTTACAGGAGGCAGTAGAGGCAAAACAACAAGAGGCCTTTGGTTTAATTGGAAATGTGATTTCAGAAACGCTAACATTTTCTCTGGTGTGAGATACAGTAGATCATTAGTCATCTCCTCCAAGATCTCATTCATTAGTGTAATTACACCACAGGTACCACATTTTATTTGACAGTGATTTATTTATGGTTTCAATGTTAGGAACAACGTTTCCTATCATTTTATTTCACCACTATCTTCCTCTTTTAATCTTTCACCTTTAGTTATTCATTGATAAATAACTCGATAAGGGAGAACATTACCGACTTTCTTATTATCTCTCCAAATGCGGGTGTCTTTTGCTCATCCAAATGAGCCTCCTTTGTTTCTCCTCTCTGTCTTCCTTCTATCCCTCCCTCCACCTGTCCCTCCATTCACCCACAGTAAACTTCCTCTGGAGTTATTATGGTCAATGTGACGGCCAATGTGTTCTGCATCCCAAGAAAATGGGACTCATTACTTCTCATTAAGTATTTCATTCCCTCATCCTCAACGTTTCCTATTTTTATCTTCTTCCTCTGCTTGCACATTATTTGTCCCTTCATTTATGAACCTCCCTACTTATGTTTGTCTTTCTGTTTGATGGCCTGGTGTACAAAAGTCTGTTTTTATACCTTTTCTTGCCCTACTCCCATCAGAGACTAAACTTTGAGTCAAAACTGAGCATGTTTCTTACTAAAGTATTTATCAGTGGGCACATTTTTTCTTTTTACTGGTTTACTCAGTTAATTGAAGAATAGTGAATGCATCATGTTGAAGAGCTTTATTTAGAATTTAGAGTATCTTTCAAAGAAGTTCAGATCAAGATGATGAGTCCTGCAGTATGATAGTTTTATTGGCCTTGACGACTTTATGATTAACCTTTTTTTAATCTTCTTTACTGGTATTCTTCTTCTTTTTCTAATGAGATGCCTTATTTCCAGCATGTATACAAGGTTCAGGGAGAGAAAACATCTAGCTGGCCAGGCTTTCAGTCACGTGACTCTCCAGGGTCTCATTGAACAGTGTGAGAAACACCTTGCTATTTTATTGTTTCTGTTGGTTTGTAATCATCCAACAAAGCCAGTTCTTTATACAAATGCACACAGTCATCATCACTACAATCAACAAACTGAGTTAAATTCTGTTTGGTTTTAATAAATGTCACTTGATTCTGTCTTTTGTTCAACAATCTGGGTTGTTTGAAAGAATATTTGTGTGTGTGTGTGTGTGTGTGTGTGTGTGTGTGTGTGTGTGTGTGTGTGCTTTTTTGTGCAAGGGTGAATACATTTCAGTCTGTAGCATCTGACAGAGGGCAGATTGTGGTCAACTCCATTTATTCAGCGCTGATGCTTGCGTGTGCGTGTGTGCTAATATGAAGTTGAGCATTTTACTGCGGCTGTGGGTTATATGTGTGTTTGTGTGCATGTTGTCCTGCTGTGTGTGTGTGTGTGTGTGTGTGTGTGTGTACTGTGGAATTACAAGCCTTGTATGCTGATAGATGCCATTGTAACTCCATTGCACCGAATAAAGGCCATAACCCACACATGCATTACCATATTCATACAGCTCACAAAATAGATTGCTTTGCTGTCCGTGTGAGTATACGTTTGTGTGTTTGTGTGTGTGGTGTATGTGTGTGGCTTCCACGGGTTTGTGCAAGAGTGCAACTCATTTTGAGGACTCATTTTGAAAATGGCAAACACACTCCGTCTCTTTCTCACTTCTTGGTCTCTTAAACACACACACACACACACATGCACACACATGTCTAGTCACCAAATATATATAAAGCTCTATCTAGGCTAAAGCCTATTCTCATAAAATGTGTTCATAGAAAAGAAGTAACCATCAAGTCTGCAGTGTGCTGAAATTGAACATCAGCACAAAACACTGGGCCAAATTGCCATGTACTTTTCCTCTCTGTCTCTCTCTCTCTGTCTGTCTCTCTCTCTCGTTCTCTCGTCTTTTGATCTCATTCTCTCTTCTTTTTTCTGTTTTTCCCTCCTTTTCCTTCCCTCTCTTCTTTTCCCTCTCACCTAGGTGTAAATTGCACTTGTGATAGACTTCTGTGTGTGTGTGTGTGTGTCCGCGAGGGGTCAGGTCAAGCTATTATTATGACAGCAGCTGTAGTGGTATTGCAGGGGATTGTGGGAGGTGTGCAGACAGGCTGAGGGCTCTGAAGGGCTTTATGTTTGAGTGACATGGATGAAATAATGTGCTGCACCCTGCACCCACTGCATAACTCACAGCCCTCCTTTTAAATCTAAGACATACGGTACATGTTTATTACTTTAACTGTTAAATTACACTCATTTCATGTTATTTGTAGTCTTTCAGGAAAGCATGCATTATGTAGAAAAAAAATGTAATTTTACTACTTCATATAGAAGCACATAGTCAATCATTCAGTTTGTGTACAGTAGGGGTTTCCTGAAAACATCCTTAGAGCAAAGGAAGTTTGTTCTGGGACTATTGATATGATATTAATATGTCATGTTGATGTTTTGTTTTAACTTAAAGGAAAAAAAAAGACAAAACTGAGATGCATGCAACAAGACAGCAATGAAAGTTTAGCAAATGGCTAAACGAAAAGGCAAAATAAGAAAAGGTCTTTAGTGACTTGACAATGATACCACCTAAGCCTTAAATTAAAAAAGGACATATAGATTGTCTTTCCAAGGAAAAGACTCATTTCAGCTGGAGGACATTGAGTCAAAATGAGCTGAAATAATTTCATTGTCATTAGGGTGGTGGGGGGGGGGTGGTCAAACCGGTGACCGTCCGGTCACAAGCCACAAGCCGCTTCTTCATCCCTCTAGACCATGGCTGCCCCAACATCACAGCACTTCACCACCTCCAACTTCATACACCAATACAAACAGAAATTGTTCTTTAAAATCACTTTACAAGATGGCATATATATTGCAATGGAAAATGCACACAACTATTGAAAGAGAGTATTCACTATGTGCTAATAGGAAAAGCTATAGGGCAAAAAAAGTAGTCCAAACAAATGTTGAAGTTTGTCACGCCGTGTGTGTGTGTGTGTGTGTGTGTGTGTGTTTTGTCCCCAAACTTTTCTAAACTCTGAAACTTTGCCATTTATCCAGGCTTATTTTCATTCGGCTCTTTGGGAGCATCCATATGCAGATAGAGCTGACGGGAATGATATATTTGCTCATGCTAACGCCTCGCCCACACATTTAATATGTCTGCAGACACACGCAGCTGCACTCGCCCGTACACAAGCAGACACACACACATACTGCAGGTGTACACAGACACAAACACACACACTCACCTACAAAAATTAAAACACATGCAAGTGTAGAAGGAGCAATGAATGAATTATTGGGAGTTTGCTTTGGTTATGACCTGCAGCTACATATGGCCCTGTCGTTCTAGTGTGTTTGAGTGTGCATATGAATGTGATAGAATGTGTGTGTGTGCGTGTGTGTGTGACCCGCGTTAAACATTGTCTAAAACAAAAGGCATTAGTCCAGTAGACCAAACTAATGTGATTTTCTATTAATGTAATGCCCTGGGTGCATCTGTGTCTGTATGTGTTATTCCTTGTGTCTGTGTGTGTGTATGTGTGAGTGTGTGTGTGTGTGTTTGTGTGTGTGTGTGAGAGAGAGAGAGAGAGGGAGAGAGCTCCTCTGTGTTAGGTGTTAGAGGGACTGCACTCACACCTTCAATTTGTGTCAGATCATTAATTTACAACAACCAAGTTAGTCTGGTCTGTTCATTGCCTAATTTTCAACACACACATCTTTAATTCCATTTACATACAGCACATGCAAAGAAACACACAAAGTGGGTTTTTATGACTTGTAGTCGGACAACTACAAGTCATAAAAACTTCTGTCATAATACTGTGTGTATGTTTGAGAGAGACATAGTGAAAAACATGGCTAAGCACTGAATCATTTGTGAGGTGAGAGAGTGATTGTGTGTGCAATAAATCTGTTGAGGTGTCTCTGTGTGTGAGTGTGTGTGTGTCTGTACAGGAATACAGTAAATCTCTCCTGCCTCTGTATGACTGAATACATATTGCTAAATCTATAAATGTATCCAATTAAGCGCGTGGCTGTAAATTTGTGACGGAAGCTCGTGCAAATGAGTCTTTAAATCTTTAGTAGTGACTTAACACAAATTATACTTGACAGAGTGCATTAAAATATGTTTATATTGGCCACCATCAAATGTCTACCTTCTGACTGCACACTTTAACAGGAAGGCAGAAGAGAGAACGAGAGAGAGAGAGAGAGACAGAAAGAAAGAAGTCTAAGCTGAGTCTGAATTAAAGTTGCATGTGTGTTAATGGTCTGGTGGAAAATGAAGTAACAGCTACTCTGATAACAGAGCGGAGTGGGTGTGGTTGGAGTGGGAACACACAGTCTGTGGACGGCCATCATCTGAATTGCTTTTACAATTTAAGAAAAACTCTAAATCTGATGATTTCCAGGTTATAGGGAGCATCTGTAGTGTCTGGAGAGTTATGCCGTATAATTTCAACTGTAAATGCATGGATGGACTCCATTCTCCTTATCCATGATTCGGACACCAATTTCAAGTAACAGTGTGTATGTATAATCTTTTTGTTAATTTGACACAAGAGAAGACAATATTACAGCAAAAATTCTGATAATGTTCAGATTTCTTCAGACCATTTTCCTTTTATATCCAAACAATGTACCTGTATTTGTTTAGACACTTTTACACCCACTGCTTATTACCAAATGAACAAACAAGAGGCTGAAGAGGTAGTTTTGGGCAGATGACAGATCCAGAGGCTTTATTGCTGCGGGGTAAAGGCTGTAATTCAGTAGGAAGCCCTTGTGGCAAGTGCCCGAGGGCTTCAGTTAAAACAGGGCACATCTATCTGAGCCTCAGACCATGTGTGGAAAAAAGCAGTGAGAGGAGCAAAGAACAGAGAGAGAGAGAAAAAAAAGGAGGAATGAAGAGGGAGAGGATGAGTGGGGCGGTGGGAGAGGGAAGTCCATTTGGGAAAGCTCCTTGTCATTTTCCGTCCTGACCTCTACGTCTCACCAGCTCCTACTTGTCTTCCATCTACAACTTGTTTTCTGTTCGTTCCGGTTGACCTGATCTCTCCCTGACATCGCTGCCGCACACACTTCCTCTCTACTCTTCTCTCTTTTCTTTTGCTCTCCACTTCCTCAATGTATCTGAATCTCTGTTGTCACAGCTCTGCCATTTTCTCTGCAATTATTGCTTTTTTTCCCCTCTCTTTCAGTTTCTAACAATATATTGGACATGGTATGGTATTACTTAAATTATATATAAGATTTGGTTGTAAAAATGAAATTACAAAATTATTAAAAAATTAAAATAAACAGAAATTGATTAATATCTTTGACATAAATACATATGTATATAAAGTACAGCATTTTCTTCATGGATCTATTTTAATTTTTTGTGCTGTTGCCCCCTGCAGCATACTCACAATAGACACATACAAATACACACACACACACTTTCTCAAATTCATATTCAATGTTTTATTACCTTAAAGAAGAAGAACAATATTGTCAAAGAAACAGTCGTACTCTCTCTTTCTGTGACTCTCATTTTCTATTACTCTTTCACCCGGTCTAGCAGCTTTTTCTTTTTCTTTTTTGTTTTGTTTTTTGATAAGAAGAATACTTTTTAGTTTTATATTAAGCCTTATAAAAGTTTTTGTTTTGTTTTTTTGTTTTTTTAAAAGGTTATAAATGTAACTTCTTCTTTGTTTCCTTCATGGAAACATGCAGTCCAATGAAGGGCTGTTTCTGGACTTTCTGTAAAATTGTCTATATAATGTGTACCTATCACCATGTTCTCAACATGTTTCTGTCACCTTCTCTCCTCACAGTGGATGGATGCATAGACTGGTCAGTGGATCTGAAGGAGTACCATGTTCTGGCTGGTGAGCCTGTTCGAGTGAAATGTGCCTTGTTCTACAGCTACATCCGAACCAACTACACCATGGCCACCAATGCCAAGCTGCGCCTCATCTGGTACAAGAACAAAGGAGACGCAGAGGTAAGATCACTCGAGGTAGGAAAGGGAGGAGGACGGTGACTGTGGGAGTCGAGCACTGACAATGATAAATTGAAAATCAAATTCAAGTTCTATTTGCCTTAGCTAAATGGTTAGGATTAAGAATTGGAATCATTTCATCACAGATTTTCAGTTTGGTAACAATCAGGATGGTCCTTTTCCTCTTTAGCCCGCATGACACGACATCCACAATCTCATTAGATGACAGCACTTCACCACAGTAGCAGATCTCTTTTTACTTAAAACATTAATATGAGAGTTAATATTTTACTGTTGCTGTGACAATGTGTCCATCTTGTGTCTTTTAGGAGCCTATCATCTTCTCAGGCCATAGACTGAGTAAAGAAGACGACTCCATCTGGTTCAGATCTGCTGAAATGGAAGACAATGGGTTCTACACCTGTGTACTAAGGTAACCTGAGCAGAGGACTACATGTAGGGCTTTTTTAAACACTGACTCTGTAATGAGTCATCCCTGAAGTAAAATGACGAAAAACGATTTTGGGGTACGGTGGTTCTGCTGAATGGCTCTATGTGAAAATTACATAAATACTGACAGTCTTCTCAGTCTGGAGCTGGGTCAAAGTAGGCTGAGCAAAACTCAGACTTTATTTTAAAGTTTCACTTCCAGTCACAGCATTTTTGCTGTGTAAGACTAAATAAGCACAGCAAGGATTTTACCAGCATGCAAACAAAATATTTTGACTCTGACAGGCAGCAGTGCTCCTGGAGCTGGTTCAGTATTGTTGATTTCATCACATGGGAAAAAGCTTGGAATAGATTTCTGATTGTTGTGTCTCTGCACAGGTGGCCCATTTACATTGCCGTGGTAAAAAGGAGCACCGCTTTTGGTGTATGAATAAAATGAATGTGAGGTTTTATTCTAAACTGCCCTGTATCCATTTTGAGAAAGAAATGCCCCCTGCCCTTATTAATCACTATTTCAAAACAGATACGAATCATATTTCCAAAATATTACTATTATATAACCAAGGTTTTGAGATAATCAGTTTATGCTCAAAGATGGTTTCATTATCGCTTTTTCTGATGTCTTCTTAGAATATCGGCCTTTTAGATGTGTGTGTGTGTGTGTGTGTGTGTGTGTACTTACATGTTTGCCCTGCTAGTTATGTGAAAAGCTGCCAGTTTAGTAAATTGAAAATTACAATATGGCTGTTGGCACCACAGCAGACTTTGGCCTGAGTTCTCTGTGGTCCTTTAGGGATGTGTGTGTGTGTGTGTGTGTGTGTGTGTGTGCGTATGTGTGGGTGTGTGGGTATGCAACTGATAGTACAGTAGTGGTTATGGGGTACAACTTGTGTGTGTACCAATTGGCTTTCCAATTGACTTACAGTCTTGTTTACCTACAAGTGAATGCTTTCTGTGTGTGTGTGTGTGTGTGTGTGTGTGTGTACGCTCGTGTGTGCACAATGAACTGCAATGGAATATGCCAGTTTGGAAATCTGTGGAAATATGTTGCCTACAATCAGCCAATATCCCTGAAGGAAGAGCATGTATTCCTGCTACCTTTTGAATAGACCAGGTATTATGATTTTTGTTGTTTTAATGGAATGTTTCACCATAAAGGAAAATCTGTTGTTTATATGTTTATTTTCATGCAGGTATTTTAATTCATGGAAAATAAACTTAATCCCTCAGTGGTAACTCACTGGCACTTCAGAATTGATCTAGAAAGGATAGGGTTTAAAATGTGATAATAAATAATAAACAAATCTAAAATAAAAATGACACTCATTACATATTAGTAGCTCACAATCTAACACCAGTGATGAGCCTGTAGCTATTCCCATTCCAGGCAGAAATTTCAGGAAGAAATGTTATGAACTGCCCTTTGGAAGCCACTTTCTGGTTCAGCTTTGACCTGCAATACCTCTGCATGAGGTCACTTTAGGTTTTAAGCCAAATGTAGTAGTTTTTGTTGACAGCCAGACTTCCTTATCACAACGTTACCATTTTCTTACATTTCAGCAATTACACTGAGCATGTCATCAACATAACCAATACATAATAATACAATACATATTTATCTTGGTCATTACAAGTGTAATGTAATGACATACATGCATTGCACAGTCAATTTATACATCTTACAGAATAGAAGATTATTGAAGTAAGCATGGTGTAGTTGTGTTCACTTCTCTCTTCTCCTGGACCTGAACTCACCTGTCCTGAACATAAATTGAGACGCACACATGTTTGCAGCAGCCCACGTGAGCACTGGTGACCTGCGCTCTTCTTTTGATGAGATTTGAGTCATTGCAATGAAAAGCAAAAAAGTGTTTCTCTGTCAGTGGGATGCGATTGTCAGCCTTATATTGGACACCATGCAGAAAGTTGCTGTGATTCCAAACCTGATTATGGACATGTTTTGTCACAGAGAAACACATGATAGTTTCAGAATGGGTAAGGTCTGTTGTTCTTTACGTTATGTTGCGACTGATAAGTAGGAGTGTAAAATGGGTGAAGAAGACATTAGTCACAGTGTTATTTTGCAGCCTTTGATCTGTTTTTATAACATGATTCCTTCGATGAAGAAGTATGTGTTTGCTGTCATTGTAAAGCTCAGTTTCTGATTTATCATCTGATATATGCGCCTTGTCTATGCAATCACATAGACAAGTTATTCAAATTGAAATTAACCCCCCTTCCTTCCCCCACATTCATCACTCTGGTCCTTTATTTCCTCCCCATTTAATACAATGTAGTCTAATTGTCTTCCCTTAAAATTATTTTTGATTATCATTCTGTGTTGTATCATTAAAAAATGTCATTGAATGCCAAATAATAGATTTAACTTACACGAACAGTTGGAATATCATTATCATTAGTTTCCAAGGGAGCTGAAAAAGCCATCGAAATGAACCCAGTGTTAAACAAAAGCAGTGGTTAGAAATTTGACATTCAAACTTTTATTAGGTCACGTTATTGATCACAGACAGCCGAAATGTCAAACAAGAAGCTTTCTTCTTAATTGTTCCAATGGAAAACAGGAGCAGCCTACAAAGCAAAAAGTCTTGCACTTCTGGAAAACAATCAGAAGGATATGTGAGCTTTCTGATATTAGCCTATAGGCCTTAATATCTTTTGAAGGAGAGAAACTAAATTGCTTTGAAAGTAAGTGGCTGCAGAGAAGTTAGTTTCAGCTGCAGTGGGCCTGAGGCCATCAAGTCCAACAATCGTGCTACTCGGACTGTGGAGGACCTGGATGAGTCTCTGCTCAGCGACACAGACTGTGTTGTTGGGAAAAGAAGCAGCCTGAGCTTCTCGTTCATAGTGTGGCCTATCCTTAGGAGAAATTAATGCCTTCAAAGGGAAGAAATCCTTAAGTTTCTCCTCTGGGAATACCTAGGTGTCATTTTCCATAGGTGACACAACAACACAGTAGACCATGTTGGTGAAATTGTATAGATGATACCCTTTCCAATGAAAGCAGCGTGGAGCCAAGCTGCAGATAGCTGACAGGACCCCTCCCCTGAGAAACACTGTAGAAACAGCTCTCCTGTTGATTTGTGCCAGAACTCACCATCTTCCCACTCCACTTGATCCAGTTTATCTTTCTCCTCTACAGCTGGTAGCTTCACCACCTTCACTGTCTCCTGTGTCTTTCCCTGTGTACCGTTTTCTAGATCACCTCCTCTCACCCACTCATTTTTTTCTTATCACACCTAATCTGATCTCCCCTCAACTCACCAGCTACCTCCATCTTCTACACATCCTTCCTCTCTATCTTCTGTTTTTCTTCACTGGCTTCTTGCACATGTTCCATTCTCCTCCCTTTCTCTCGCTTTCACCCACTTCTCCTCTTTCTCCCTGTCTGCACCCGATTCTCTGTACCTCCCTTCGTCACCCTCCCCATCCACCCCCCCGCCCTCCTCCTGCCTCCTTTTCCTGCCAGAGCTTGACACCTATCCTCCTTAATAAGCTCCCTCTCCCTCTCCCTCTCTTTCTTTCTTTCTCTTGCTCTCTCAGCATGACAACCTAATTAGGGCTTGGTGTCTGTCATTGTCTCAGGGTCTCTTATTAACACGTGCAAACACACACACACACACACACACACACACACACACAGAGGCACAGCACCTCCTATTCTACCAACTGGATCATATAATAATACTAGAGAGCCAATGAGAGAATGTACTTTTAAATGTATTTATTGCCCTTGAACTGAAACATAAATATTGTTTATGTATATGTTTATTTAAATTATATATACTTATATATACCAGCATCCTCAAAACAAGCTTTTTGCGATTAATTTCACATTACCACATGGCATTCCGCTCTGACTGACGTGAGGTGAAGCCCCCTTTTTTTTGTCTCCCATACAGGGACAATAAAAGAGTCTGATTAATCTCAGTTGTTCCCACAACCTAAATAAAATGGGTGTAATCTTAAGTGAAAATCTAACTATGTGCAGTTTCATTTATCTCCATATGCTGCCAAGGCTTAACAATAAATCTTCTCTACTATATGTCAACTTTCCAGAAACTGGTATGCTTTTTCACTTTGTCACACCACCACGTTTGCAGATCACTATAAATGTTTGCTTTGGTAACAAGCTGTTGTTTCATCAACAATGAATAATAGGAAAAAACAAGTAAAGAATAGTCACAAATGATATATCAGGATGGTCAAGGATACTGTTGAGTCTTCCTCACCATCAGTGTTTCACTATGTGTAGGTCTCCAGGTGATGTCTTTATGAAAAACCTGTGCAGGTGCAGGGGGTAGAAATCACACCAATGCATTGTCATCCCAGCTTGTCACATACAGATGCACTGCGTTTCATTCAGACGCACGATGCACCCTTTGGCCACCTCTTTAAGTTTAATCCCCAAACACTATGCAGTAAGGTTGAGGAAAAATCCAGTGGTGTGCGTTTCGGCATGAATTTGACCCTCAAGTCACACACACTGCAGTTATCCATCTGCACTCATACAACACGTGTAATATTTAAACAACAGAACTTACAGGCTAATGTTACAGTGTTACAGTTTAAATGCTGACATTGTTTTTGTCTTAATATGTGCTGCCTGTTGAATCTGACCGTTTATTACTCACTAACTCTGAAAGCTAACTTTGTGCAGTTTCAGCTAGACAGAGCTGACAGAGATCTATCCATGTATGGCAGTTTTTTTAAACTGGTTTTCAGCCAATTACTTTTGTTCTAAATAGTGAAAATGTCCATACATAAACATTTTTGCTATGAAAAGGCCTATATCCCCTGCTGTGCACTGATGTACTTCATGCATCTATTCATCTATATTCCTCCCTCCACTCATCAATCCTTCTTACTCATTCATCTGTCCTTGCCTTAGACTTGTCACAGTGGTGATCGATGTGTGTGTGTAACAGAGTTGTCAAGGGGAAAATGAGTAGTTTCTATGGAATTTTCTGTCTTTCACATTTTCAACTTTTCCTGTAATCTTTCTGTAACTTAGTCTCTGTCTCTCTGGCAGCAGCCATTTTGTTTCCCTCCTTAGTTTACTTTAAATCTCATTATCTAAGGTTCTAGTTACCTCCATCTGTGGAAAGGATGATTTTACAGCTGGAGTTGGATTAAGAGAATTCAGTTGTTTGAAAAAGGGTTATTGAGTGATGGATGGTATGCTGATAGCCCAGTTCATAGCAGGAGGGTCTCTTTCTGCTCCGTCAATGTGTCCAGACAATGCTGGCTGGTACAGAAAAATATAATCTTCTGATCAGTTCACACAGAAGTCATTTCCAATATGAGGCACAAAACACATGCTGTAAAGGAAAACAGAATATAAGAACTACATGTTGTTTTGCCTTGTTGTTAAACTAAAAAAACAATACTGCTTAATTTTTAAATTCAAGAATTTAAATTCTAGAACTTTATTGGCCCAAGGCAAAATGATTGCCATTCACACTCAGCACTGATCCTTTTCATGGCCTCTACAAAGAAGCTAAGGTTTCTTTAACTCATGCAGTATACTCTGGGTCTGCCCTGAGCTATGTAGCTTCTGGCAAATGATATGTCCGATTCTCTGAAGCACTCAGACATCCTACCTTCTCTTTGTTGTGAAAAAAAAGTCAGAATGAGGACATATAGGCATATATGCACCATAAGCAAAATATATCAAAGCTTGATGAAGTTTAAAGATTTCCGTTTTTTCGACAAAAATGCGTAGGCTGGTTACAGTCCTCTGAGGCACTGGCTGCATCTCCATACCGTTCAATGACTATGTGATATTGGAAAAGGGGTGGCTTGTAGTTGAACCTAAAGAGAATATTCACTTACAGAGCTTGATAATAAGTTTAAGCTTACTGTTGAGCTGTCCCACTCTCAACTTCACAGTTTTGGTTCACTTGCACCTTGCTTGTCCTTTCATTGTAGACAGCACCCTGCAGCTGTTTTCAGCAAAAAGCCTGCGAAAACACTACCTGTCCAGAGCAAACCAGTACAACAAAGACGGTTACCTAGTAGCTGATGAAAACAGTGACACATTTAGAAGGTAAAAAGCCACATAGCTCTCTGAAACGGAACTAACAGAAGAGTGACTTTTTGTGCTTACATTCGTCAGAGGGACAGAAATATGACTCTACCAATAATGGAGCATGTTCTATTCCAGTTTCATTTTTCTGAATATAATGATTCTGTGTGCATATCTCTGTAAGCATGTGGCAACATCACATTGGACTTGTTTATAGTTGTAGTTTTTCTTTCGTTCAATGATTTTCTGTGAACTACAATGCTGAAGGGTGTACTGCTGCCTCCAATCCTCTGCAATTTGTGCCTCATTTTATATGGAATGCTGGGATTTGTCTTTTACCTGTTTATTTTCAAAACACTGCAGATCCCTCGTGCCTATTGTAGTGTGTGGGTTTGTATGAGCCAGAGAGAAGGGACAACTCGGAGACACTGTTATAAAACCAGAGGTGAACAAGCATTAAAGATGGAGTGACATTCCCTCTCAGGAGACAATAGCAGGAAAATAACATTGACTGAGACACGAGGTACAGAGAAGAAGAGATGTGTGCTGGAACAAGGAGAAAGAAATGAAAGTAGGTGGGTAGGAAAGAGAGAGAAAGAAGAGAGGGTAAAGAAAGAGTCAAGGAGAAAGTAGTTAAATTGGAGGGATGGGGAGAAAGGGTAAACAAACGGAGAGAAAAACAGAGGGGAGCTGATGAGAGGGAAGGTTGAATTGTACAGAGAGATGGAAGGGAAGGTAGAGAGGAGGAATGCATGGTGGAGAAAAAGCAAAAATCCATTTTCTCTGCAGGTATAAGGACCTCAGTAGAGAGGGAAGGAGAGGGCATACTGCGACTGCCCAAGACCCTCCATATACACCCACCACGACTAGGACACCAGTATACACACACATATTATTTTGAAAGGAATTGATATACCCAGTGAGAGGCCTGAGTTTACTTTTGAAGCTGGAACGCTGTGAGAAAGACTTTGTACTAAACCTTTATCCTGCAACACTTCTCTCTGGCTGTCTCTGAGAGTTAGGAGGAAAGAGAATCAAAAAGTAGACTTACACTTTTGCAGAACAGGACAAAGAATGAGAAATATAGGACAAACTGAAAATTACAGAACAGAAAAATAATTTGTTCTTGGTAATGAATACGGTGAGAGATCTCATGCCTCTGGCTTTGCCCGTTCTTCACTTTAACGCAGCACATTAGGTGTAAATGTAACATGTTCTCTGTGAGGGAAAATGGCTAGTAACAGGCTGAAAAGCTGGTTGGCCTCTGTGGCACTGTGTTTGTACATTGGTTGATCGACAGGCCAGCTGGGTGGGTGTGCAGTTTTGTTTTTTGTTTTTTTCATTTGTTGTCATATTGGCAGGACAATCGACTTGGTAGGATTGGTGGCTGTTTGGTTTGTTGACAGGGACGCATGCAGATTGAATGGCTGGCTGGCTTAGTGATGAGGAGTGACTGACTGACCTGGTGACTGTTTTTCTGCATGGCTGACTGATTTGTTGTTAATCTTATTGGTGATACTGGGTCTCAGGAACCTTATCCATCAGTAATGAGGGTCTAAATTTTGCCTAGGTGTTACCTTCTGGTGACTATTAACTTTTGAAGCAAAGTGTTGAATGTTGCTCAGTGGTCACATGCCTCACAACATTGTGACATTTACCATTGTCAGTGTATGAAAACTAGAAGCCGCTGTTGACTTTTCCATTTTAAACCAAGACCATGATCTTTCCTTAACACCAGCTGCTAATTTAATTATGCTTTTGTTAGACATTGAATATATTGTATTGTAAGAGTGGTTATTGTTATCAATGAACATTCTACTGTAATTACATAAGCATAATTTTAGAAAGTCAGGGTTGAACTATCTGGTCAAAAAGATGTTTGTCTTAGGAACAAAAGCAGCGGTAGAAGAACATTGTTATACCTTTGAATGGTTTAACATAGAAACTGTCCTGTCTCTTTCCAGCAGTCAGTGCTGATTTCTTTGAACCTTGACTATAATATTTTACCTCAGCAAAGTACTTTCACTTGCATGAAGCCAAACCTTAATCATAGAGGTATCTCATCAGAAAATGGTTGTGTGGGTAACACTAACACTGACAAACAACCAGTTTATTTAGGCATGACGAATTGCTGTTGATGGCTGGTGACTTTTTGCATGGCTAATTGGTGGTGGACTGCACAAAATAAACTGCTACTGCTACTTTCTATTGAAATTTTGCCAGCATCATTCCATGAAGCAGTTTTACCTATTTGCAATTGTTAATGAAGTCAAATAAAAGGCTGAATTGTCACTTCATATTATTTTCCTCTCATTGTGTGTATATCTCTCTCCCTCTCTGTCTCTCTCAGCTATTCCCCTGAGGCATTTCTAGTGAGCTGAACCACCTGTCTCTCTTTGCATTAGAGGATAAATCTACTCTCTGTGGACACTCACACAAGAAACCCACACATAATTGTCACAAGGGTGTTTTCTAATGCCAGCCAAATGTTTAACCTTTCTCTTCATCAGATTAACAGGCTCGGAGCAGGAGATGAATACACTGGGTAGAAAGAGACAAAGAGATGACGAGAGAGAGAGAGGGTGGAAGAGAAACAGACAATGGCAGTAGTAGAGTAAAATGGAGGGGAAGGCAGAGCGAAAGCGAGCAGAGAAGGAGAGAGCGGTCATTTGAAGTTGCTTTGGCAGTCCTCTATGACTTGGCAGCCACTGAGTCGGTACCATTCTCTTGCCAATGTGGGCCAACATGTGCCAGTGCATGCCAATTCCTGCTACCCGGGCCAGTTTTTTGGAAAAAAAAGGTAAAAGAAAAAGTAGGCTTTGGTTTTGAAACTTTGATGTTCAAGGGGTATTGAAGTTGCTCTGAAATATGATCTGACTTGGTGGAGATATGGAGGGAAGGAATGAGACAGAGGAGAAAGGAGGGCATAGGAGGATATGTGAAAACCAAGCAACCTGCGTTTCAGCGTGGTGTAGTGTTGGAAAGGCTGCTCTGTAAAGCAGCGATGATAGTTTGATCCTCACATCATCCACCGCCCTCATCCAAGTATCCTTTAACAAGACACTGTTCTGCAAAGTCATAGTGAGTATCATTTCACCTCTTGACATAGCACGCAATTATCCTACTCGGTCAATGTGATCCAATAGAACTTTACATTTAAATGTGTTGCAGGTGCATAAAGTAAAACATAAGTTCATAGGAAATTACAGAGGTGGATTCTGTGAACTGTACTGATGTCAGTAATGAGTGAGTACAGAAGTATCCTGGATTCCAAAAACAAAAATTGAAATACACAAGTTGAATTAATTAAGTTAAATGTCATTTAGTAAAATGCTTATCTAGTTGTTAGTTTTCAGTCAGCTTATTGTCTCAAATGAATTACAGCGTCCTCTGAAATTTTAAATGACACTACAGCCCAGTGTACAGGACTGACATTGCTGGAGGACATACAACATATACAATTTACATGCCCACATAAATACACGTTGAAGAGTCCAGCACAGGCATAAATTCACAGAAAATCAAGCTTGCAGGACAATCTCATCTTAAATACAGGCCTGGGGGAAAGTGGGGCCAGTAGTACTAACAAATAATGCACGCACAAATGTAGTAGTCACCTTGGCTAGGTGACTCCAGACTGTGGCATAACTCAAGCTAAACTCCATGCTGTGTGTTTTTAAAATACTCATTCATCTACAGCCTGCAGGAACTATAAAGACAAATTAAAGATAAATACAAGTAGTTGGACATCAGTCATCTTTCAGACATGGCAAAATTGTTATTTTCTGTCATAAGTCTAACTTAACAATTACCAACAAGTGGGCAACTATGCCTGACCCAAATACCCTCAAGGGGCCTCCAGACCCCACATTCACTAAGTGGCAATTAGATTGTGACAATTTAATTAATGGCAATTTGTTTGTTAATACTGCATGAACTGCTAGAACACATGAACTGCTTAACCTTGAGACCCCATCACATAGAACCTTTTGTTAAAGTCTGCTATAATGCCTTTGTTATTCCATCGCTCTAGTGCGCTTTACTAAGTTATATGTGCAAATACATACAACACACAGTGAGTGGAGGGGATAATTAAGTAAGTGACCTTAGTGACATATATTATGTAGACAAAAATGAATAAGCAATTATTTAGTACTTGTACCCTGCAAGCCCGATACATACCAGGTCTGCACAAGTGTGTACTGCCCTTAGGAAATAGCAATATAGTAACTTTCAACTACAACACTTGCTCTTGACTTATATACTACCATGATATCTGTGGGCCTTATAAATGGAAGCATTATAGTCTTAGCATTACATGCTAACTCAAGCAGTGTGTTAAATTTTAGCTTTAACCAATAAGGCTGTGACGGATACATGTTTCCCTTCTGGGCTTACTGTATGCTGTACTTACTTACTGTATACTGTATACTGTATACTGCTGTATGCTCCTGCTGCTACTCACTCCAGTACTACAAACCAACAGACTTGACCCAACCTAACTCAAGTTGGCTGCTGTTGATACCAGCTGTCGTACATGCTGACTGCCATTCAAAATTGTCCATACATGTAGAACTGCAGCCTGAATGCCAAAGACTACAGAAGAGACTGCTTAGGGGCTTCTGGGCTTGTCAGATTCAGTGCCTGTTACCTGTAAATGTTGTTCCTGGCTGCTGCATGTGAACTTTGGTGAGACTTGCTGCTGCATTTTAGTTAATAGTTACATGAGTTACTTACAAGTTCAGTGCCTGCTATTGTTTTATTTTTTGATCTAAATATTTGTATTGTCTCCAGGTTACTTCTTACTTCTGTTACTGTCAAGAATACTTGACAATACTGGCTTCAAGAGGTTTGATTATTTTATGATACATGCATAACAACAACACAAAAAAACAAACATGAGCATATTGATTCAACATCACACTTTAACTTCCTGGTGCAAACAGAAAGAATGAAAGATTTCATATATGTAGCTGAGGTAATCATTCAAGTCCACGATGTTTGTGGTTTAAACCGTCCACTGGGGCACAGGTACGGTTGTTGCTGATCAGTAGTGACAGATATTGACCTAAGCTTCACAGGCTGAGGTTGCTGACCTTACACATAAAGGAATATTAGCACTCAGGTGGAACATACACTCATGCACAGATCTTCCCTTTTATATGGTGCTCTGACACTTGACTTGAGCGCATGAGTTGCAGCTTTACTCACACACAGCGAACACAACACCTAACAAACATGCATGCACAGAGGCACATGCATTACACATTACACAGCACACACAGACCTGAACGGAGTGGTTGGACTGTTTTGATATATCAGGATGTTGACATGTTGAGGTGTATCACTCTGGGTATGGTTGAATGTGTGCTGTATGGTATGCGTGTCTTTCCCCTAACTATAAGGATTGAAATGTTTTTCTGTTTGTTTGTGTTTTGTTTTTTTTAGTTCCAGTGCATTTTCATCTAAAAAATGTTGTAACCAGGGAAACACTGGGTCACATCTCTCTGGTCCTGAATCAAGAGAGGGCCCAAAGGTGCCCTTTTCCTTTAAATAATGTGCTGGAATGATTTGTCAAAGATACACATTTGTATAAACTTATTCTTCACATAAAAGCTGATTGTTTTGTATAGTCCTACTTTTCGTTGACACAGTCATCAAGAACAATTTTTCTTCCCCTCTGTCATTAAAAAAAGGATTGGTCTGTAAGGTCAAACATCTTTCAAAATGGCCAGTAATCAAAATTCAGGTCAGTTAAATTGTACCATAGACCTTAAGTGTTGTTGATATTTTGACATTGTTAGACATTTTTCCTCCCATCCACTTACACTGAAAGTAGGTGAAGTTGTACCATAAAACCCTCCGGTGCTTCAAGAGTCTGGTGCTCGGCAAAGACGAGAAAAAAGAATAGAGAGAGAAATTGATACTAGGGGTGCAACGGACTCTATGGTCAAGCATTTGGTGCAACATATTATAGTGGAAGATGTGGCTACAACAAGTACAGCCCCACCTGAATTGAGAGAGGAAGATATTCATGAAGAGCAAGGTGAGATGTCCATTTAGTGAGCTAAAACATCTGGAAAATACAGTCACTAATAGCTACCACTTTAGACATTAACGTTTAGTCATTAGCTTGTGTGAGAGCTTACAACAACAAGTACCACTGACAGGAACAGTTGAGTCCAGAGCTGGAAATACCCAAGTCAGAGAGGAGAGACAGAGAGGAGGAGACACCCAGCCTGCAGATGAGAACAGGGTGGGAGAGGATAGCTGTGCTGGAGAGGAGAGGAAGCTGTGAGGTGACAGTGCTAACCACAGCACCGCTGTGCCTCCCTTGTATTCGTGTAGAGTATCATTAAAATTCCACTGATAAAAAGAATATTAATTGCTGTCATTTAGTGGGAAATTTTTGCACAAGCAGAATTTAAGACCTCATTAATGTTACATTATAACCTAAATACGAAAACATACCCGCTTATAAGCATTTGTGTCCATGTGCTCATGTGTCCCTGTCTTAGCAGGTGGAGGAGCAGAGCCTGCAATCTCTCTCTCTCCCTCTCTGCCTGTTAGTTAGATTGATAGTCAAATTAATCTGCAGCTCCGTCCAGGTATAAACACGCTGCCTGCTGGCCAGGATACGTCCCCCTCTATTAACGCCATAATTCAATGCACCCTCCAGCTGCCTGCCCTGATCATAGGAGGGTAATTGCAGGAAGGGTGTGCTTGATTTATAGACTGGGAGGATATGGTGGATTACAAGTTGATTTGGGGATTCATTTATGCCTCATTTTGCATTATAGGTAATTGGAATTTCTGATTTTTGGAGAGCACTGATTCAACCGCAAACACAACACAATTCACAAACATGAAATATTAGCGGTCAGCCAAAGCACAGAACGCCTGGAGATGTAGGAGAGATGCTGCCCTGCTTCAGGGCACTTTGGAAGTGATTTTGGGCACTGTAACAGATGCACAGCAGTCCCACCAAATTATGATCACTATGTAATGATGACAAAAATGAAGCATTTTCGCCCAAATACTTACCCTGCCTGTGTGCTTTAAATTGTATTTTCAACTTGAACATAAGCTATTGAGTTGAAGACTAACAGGGGGGAACTAATCCAATTAATAGAACTGTAGGTATAATTTGTAGCACGGAATTTGTTGAATAATTTGGGAGCTGAAAATTGTGATTTCCATTTTACAACATATAATGTAATTTTAGGTTGTTTTATTTCCTTTTCTGCTCACACCTTACATCTGTTTCAGCATGGTAGCACATTCTTCATTTGTGTTAATAAAGGCACATACAGTAGGGACCCATGCACATATACGCAACAGTAGGAGTGAGATCTCCTGTTTTATTCATAGCTGTCTTGCGATGCAAATAAAGGCAACCAGCTGTACCCTTTCTTAGCCATGTGACAAAATAACAAGCCTCACAAAGTAGACCACACACACATATACACACCCACAGTGAGCTGTCTGTATGTACTACACTTTAGCTTGCTGATAACAAAAGGGTTATGAATGTCTCCTTCTCACATTAGACAAAGATTGCCATCCAATAATCTTTCCTTTCACCTTTTAAATATCTTTTTTCACCCCATTCATTTCTGGGAGGACAGGATTCATCTTCACAGGATAGGCCAAATTTATTTATAAGCCAAATCAGGTTTGTTAGCAGAGCAGTAGAGGACACACATCTAGAAAACCTAGAATGACACAAATATAATATAATAATAGCATGCAAACATGTTGTGTTTGGGCATTTCAATAAAAATGCATCTGATATATGTTATTAATGCATTTATACTGGAAAACATATGGAAAAAGTACATGAACTGCTTTATTGCAAGAGAGAGATCAACACCTGGTTTCAGGTTTTGTTACCTTTGGGCAGAGTCTCAATTCTACCTGTTTCTAGTCTTTTTGCTAAGCTAACCAGCTATCGGCTGTAGTTTCATTTTAACCATATAGACACAGGAGTGATATCAAACTTGTTTAACTATTTTGTTTAATAATAGCAAGTTTATAAAAAATGCATTACTGTACAGTTCATTCCATACAAAATACAGCTAGCATAGCTGTCACCGCCCTCTGGTGATCAGGGCTTTCAGTCTCAAAAGTCCGAAGAAGTACCCTCTCATTTGTTAGATGAATGGACACAATATTTCTGCAACCTGTACAGACTGACACATAATAACTTTTTTATGTGCAATAATCCTTTGATCTCCTTTTACCTTTTCTCTCAATTACACAGGAAGACTTTATTTTCTACTGATAATGGCAAGCCTAGGTACAGGTATAGGGTTGTTGAAAAAAGATTAGATTGCCAGTAACATGAATCTCATAAATGATCACAATAAACACCAGTGTTGTTAATGCTGCTTTGTGGACCTGCAAAGTGAGCCCGCCTCATGAGAATGAAATAACCCGAGGCTATGAAATGCAAACTCATCTCTTATGATCATCTCTCAAGATGAACAATAATATTATCCTTGCACAGTCCAATCTGTACCACTATATTAACTGTTATTCAGCATTTCAAGAGCTTGTCTCATTTTTCTGTTTCTTGCAGCCATTTTCTTGTCTGCTTTGTAAAGTCCTGTGCCACATAAATGTCCTTCTCCTTCCTTCTGACAGATATTCACATTAGCAGCTTTCTAAAGGGGTTAGTAGTCCCTTTAAGAGCTGTTACTTTCAGTGGGATTCGGCATTTTGTATGGAATTTTGTAGAAGACATAATTGCAAGAATTTTCAAGGAACTTCACCATTTAGACCAACTCTTAGCCAGAGAGAACTTTGTGAATACAGTAAAGGTTACACCAAACTTTGTTATAGGCTGCCTTGAATTCTTAATAATATTTTTTGTATGTAATTCTTATTCAATATCTAGTAGTCTATAGATCCAACTAGGGTGGAATCCAACACAGATGTGGAATTAACTAGCTAATTTTTTAAACTGTATTTCCAGAAATGCAGTGATAGTTTGATATTTAGAAAAATATGCTTTTTTTACTCTTACATAGACTATGTTGCCAAAAATACTCACTCACCCATACAAATAATTTAATTCAGGTGTTCCAACCACTTCCATAGCCACAGGTGTATAAAATCAAGCACCTAGGCACGCAGACTGCTTCTACAAACATTTGTGAAAGAACGGGCTGCTCTCAAGAGCTCAGTGAATTCCAGTGTGGTACTGTGATAAGATGAGACGTGTGCAACAAGTCCAGTCCAGTGAAATTTCCTCACTACTAAATGTTAACTGTCAGTGGTATTATAACAAAGTGAAACAACAGCAACTCAGCCACAAAGTGGTAGGCCATGTAAAACCACAGAGCAGGGTCAGTGGATGCTGAGGCGCATAGTGCGCAGAGGTCGCCAACTTTCTGCAGAGTCCATCGCTACAGACCTCCAAACTTCATGTGGCCTTCAGATTAGCTCAAGAACAGTGTGGAGAGAGCTTCATGGAATGGGTTTCCATGGCTGAGCAGCTGCATCCAAGCCATACATCACCAAGTGCAATGCAAAGCATCGGATGCAGTGGTGTAAAGCACGTCACCACTGGACTCTAGAGCAGTGGAGACGCGTTCTCTGGAGTGACGAATCACGCTTCTTCTTAAATCTGATGGATGAGTCTGGGTTTGGCGGTTGCCAGGAGAATGGTACTTGTCTGACTGCATTGTGCCAAGTGATTTTGGACAATTCCATGCTCCCAAATTTGTGGGAACAGTTTGGGGATGGCTTGTTCCTGTTCCAGCATGACTGCCCATCAGTGCACAAAGCAAGGTCCATAAAGACATGGATGAGCGAGTTTGGTGTGGAATAACTTGACTGGCCTGCACAGAGTCCTGACCTCAACCTGATAGAACACCTTTGGAATGAATTAGAGCGAAGACTGCAAGCCACGCCTTCTCGTCCAACATCAGTGTCTGACCTCACAAGTGCTCTTTTGGAAGAATGGTCAAAAATTACCATAAACACACACACCACAAACCTTGTGGAAAGCCTTCTCAGAAGAGTTGAAGCTGCTATAGCTGCAAAGGGTTGGCTGATGTCATATTAAACCCTATGGATTAAGAATGGGATGTCACTGAAGTTCATATGCATGTAAAGGCAAATGAGCGAATACTTTTGGCAATATGGTGTATCTGTACTCTAAATACTGTATAAGGCCACAGCCAGTAGCTCTTAGCTTAGCATAAAAACTGGAGACAGAGAACTGGAGAAGCAGCTAACCCTGGCTGCAGTGACGTCCTAAAGTCTTGCCATCAAAATGATTTTGCTTCTTGTGGTGAGTAGGTATGAGTTACATTTACTTTGCAAAATTAACAAATATCATCTAAACAGATGACAACACAGATGAAACAGCAGTTTAAAATAAGGGAGGAAATCTGAAAATACATCTGCTGAGGAAGAAAATAATGAATAGATCTGAAACTCCGATTTCCAAAGATGAGTGAAATTCTTCTAGGAAGAAACCAATTAAAGGAAAGTTCAAACCTCAAATAATGGAAATTTTGTGATGTTCACCGCATCCAGATGATGTCTAGGAGGCAATTTTATTTTTTGGTATACTCTGATCTTTCATTTTGCCTCACCTGCTTTTGCTTTTATTAGATTTCTTGTATTCCTTAGAATTCCACAATAAAGGCAACAAACATTATTGTAACATTATTGTATATGTGGGAGGAATATAATCAGGCTAGGATGAATCTCTTGGATATTCAGTTTTAGTGACTGTATGTTCTTCAACCTCCAGTACTCCTTCAATATTAATTGTTTGCCTTAAAACCTTGAAAATGACAATGAAAAATGATTATATGTGTAATATGTAAGCACTGAGGCAGTTTCATTAGTTTATCTACAAAAACATTTTTCATATAAGTACAATGTACAGCTAAATGTACAGGTCTGGTATGTAGCACATTAAAGACTCTAGTGTCTTCTACTTGAGTGCCACTTTCCTAACTGAAGCATTTAAATGCATTCCACACAGAGCCCAATATGAACACACACCCACACAGAGACACACAATTTGCATCCGTAAGAGGTGCACAACATGCGCTAAATGCTTTTGACACAGTGTTTGCATTGCAATCTAATTGAATCATCGTGTTTATAGTGAGACATACATAATGCATTCTTCTTTACATAGATTCTGCTTTTACCATTTTGTGTTAGGCAGACAGGGAGCTACGGCAGCAAAGGCTGATAGAGCAGTGAAAAAGAGAGGAAATACCAAAGGACACATCAAGCAAGAGAATGCTGTTTTACTTCTCCACTTTTTTAAAAAAACCTAATTTCAGTGTGCATTACTGATATGAATGTACAGAATAATATCATCAAAGTAACGAGATTAAATAGTGTGTTAACATGAAGTTCATTTTGCTTATTTGATGCATGAGTGTGTTTGTGTTGAAGCTTATGAAAGGGAGGATCTCAACTGTTAGCATTTAGAATATTTCAGTATTGATAGTGCATGGGGAAGCTTACCACATGATTCATGATATACATGGATCTTATATAATCATCATAATCATCAACAGAATAATTTGCTTTATTTAGAAATCATTGTTTTGAAAGCCGTAAGTCAAATGTTTCAAATTTTAGCTATGAGCTCTTTATATCTCAACTTCTGTGTTGACTCAACTGTTCGCTAAAACAGCACTAATTGTCTGGGTTTAGTTTCAGATGACCTGCCATGGCTGCAATGAGTGTTTCGTACCCTGAGGGTCTGCCGTTAAAATGGCATTGACTTATCATCACCTTTTAAATTTGCCGTGGAAACAGTGTTAGAAAACTCTTTTCTACTTAAATATCACAGAACAACTTTATATACATTTGAAGTTTTTTTGAGGATAAATGCAAATCCAAAATGAAGTCTTCTTTTTCTCCTCAAACTCCTTGAACAGTGTTTGGTTTTCTTGGAAAATGGTCCAGCGTGTTAACCAACTTCTTGCTAACTTGGTCTGTCTCTCATTTGTTCCATCAATAATATATGAAATTCACAACTGTTAATGTAGGGAAGATCTAGAGGGAGGGGCACATGTCAACAGCCTCACTGTGTTTTATCTCAAGTACTTTTAGTTAGCATGATTTAGGAAGATTTTCCCAATCATATGTACATATTTTTGCCAGAATAACATTTTCAATGCAGGACCTTCAGATGTAACCGAGTATTTGTACAGTGTGGTATTTGTACTTTTACCTCAGTATAGGATATGAATACCACTGCTGAACGTAACTGAATCACTGGAGGAGAAAACATGATGCTGTAGGCTGGAGGTGGACTGACGAGGAGGAGAGAAACTGAGTAATGGATGGATAAAAGGCTTTCCACGTCTCTAGTTCAATGATCAGTGGTCTGGTTAGGTCACTGACGAAGGAAATCCTTATGTCCCCTGTAACACACACACACACGCAGCATTGATGAGATAAGTGGTTTAGATTCACTTAAATAAGAGGTTGTGGTTAGGGGACAATGAGTGAGTCGTGTGTGTGTGTGTGTGTGCATGCGTTGGTGGGAGAGAGAGAGAGAGAGAGAGATCAATGTGGTCTTTTGTGTCTGAGGGTGAACTTGGGAAATACACAGCAAGGCCCCCACATGCACACACACACACACACACATCCAAACAGATACAATCACCTTGAGCAGCTCCAAAACCCACAGTGATGTTGAAAACACATTGCATCACACACTCCATACCAAATTTCAAAGGTTGTTCTTGTTGTTTCAGTAGATAAGTTGTCTCGAGGACATACTGTCACACATGTAACATCACAACATCAGGATGTATTGAGGTATCTTGCTAACATGACTCTACATAACTCTACCTTCTACCATAGCAACAATTAAATATAACAACTCCCATTTAACATATGAAAGTAGAGTCTACCTGACTACATATTTGCTTATTTGTTCTTGCACAAAGAAGAACAGATAACCTTTAAAAATAAGTAGGCCTTAATACTGAGAATCTGTCCCAGAATTAGCATTTTACTGTGCATTATTTATTTAAGTAGCATTAATCTGTAAGCCAAGCATTGACATGTTATCATCTCCTGTTATAATGACGAACATGTTGAAAAACAGTTTACCATACACATCCTGCAGACATGGAGCAAAATTAGTATTTAATTGGAGTCGTTTTTCTAGATACTCAATGAATGTAAGGCAAATATTCAATCTCCTTCTAAGTCTGTTTTGGTCTCTACTAATTCCTGAGGAAAATATTTAGCTCTTTAGCTACAAAATATACTCACAACTTTGTCTGCTGTTTAGTCCTGTGAAGGAAGTTTTTTGAGATTTTGCAGAAAAAAAACAACAACTCCCTGCTCAGTTAATTAGAGCAGTAAGAGTGAACCCTCTGTAAACCCTCTGTAAACAAATAATAAAGATGCTCCGTAGAGCTAACAGGAACTACAGTCATGTGATAATTTGTCAGGAACCATATACCAAAAAGATTTTAATATAAAGTTAAAAAGATTTTTAATTTCATCAGCTACTCTGCAACAGCTCTGCGTTTGTTTGAGGAGTGCTCCAGAGAGTTCGATTGGTGACTGTTGGCACACATTAAGTATCTTTTTCATACTTTGCAAAATAATAAAGTCTGTTCTTTATGTTATTAACTTCATTGACATTTGCTAAGTGTATCATTAACATCAGCATAATGTAGGATTGGAACACCATGTATCACACAGATTTTTTTGAAATTTGGCCCATTAGTCATATAACATGTGACCTAAGGATTTATGATCTAGTGATAAGTTCATCATCATAATACATCACAGCAGCTCTGGTAGATATTGCTCTGTCAAGTGTACGTATGGGAGGTAACAGCTGACAACTAGTATTATCCTACAAGTGAAAACAGAGCTTATAGCAGCTGTTAAGTTGAAATTCACAAACTGTTTTTTTCACCATTAATAATGAGCCTGTAAGGCCTTATTGTGTGTAATGCAATTAATGATGACTCTCATGGCTTCCTTGAAACCTTGATTGTTAATGTTATTAGTAACACAAGTTGAACAGAAAGCCGTTTCTTCTGGGTGCCAATTCCTTCAGTGTTGCCAAAGAAACACTGAAATGTGAGTGGGCTTATAATTTCAGCAAAATACTCACAAACAGTCTATCCAATACTTTCACCATGAAAACAGCATTTACACTGTTGCGGTTTTGGACAAATGGAGGAATGACTCTGTCCTTTTTCTGCTGTCAACTCAACTTTTCTTTGAGCTTGTTGACCTGCCTGGGAAATACAGACTGCAATATATGTGTTATTTTTGTGATGCTGAGTAGTTCACAGTCCATGATTGCAATATGGGATTTTCTTGGTGATTTTTAACTTTTTCTGCATCTCATTTTTCCAGGAACTTTGCATACTGCAAGTCATCAATGTCTTCTTATTTCAGTATCAGGACAAGATAAACATATTTCCCAATGTTGTGTTTGTAATCTGCTCAGGAACTCGACATACTGCATGAAAGTGTCCATGTCGATGACTGTGGAGGAGAGTGACGAGGGCAAATGCTTCAGCAGCAAAATCCGTCATCTGGAGAAAGCTGAGATAACCCATAGCAAAATGATCAACTGCCCTGATATCGAAGACTATTTGGCTCCATACAAGCAACCGCAGATGACTTGGTATAAGGTACGATACACACAAAAAAAGTTCCGAGCAACCATATCTATGTCTTTTGTGGACTGTTGCATTGTAAATTAAACAATGTGTGTCTCCTGTAGGAGTGTGAGCGGGTTGAATGGAGAAGCTCCATCATAGTTAACACAACACATATCTGGATTCCTGAGGTGGAGGAGGGTGACGGGGGAAATTACACCTGTGAGTTACAGTATGGATCCAGACTGGTGCGGCGGACTACACAGCTCAAAGTCACAGGTAGGACATTTTGCATCATGGACTGACATATCTGATATATATATATATATAGGCACACACAGACAGTATATGTGCATTAAACCACTCACAGTGGTTTTGGGTAAACTGACTGCCACAGAAGGAACAGAGTGGATTTAAACCATGACAGGAATATGTATTCTGTCTGCTTTTAATATGCAATGGATCTCTTAGTGATTTGAGAGCATGCATTATTTTGACAGATGCTCAGACTCAGCAATGCATCATTCATCATTTCTACAGCACTTTTAAAGTTACCATGAATGTACAATGCAACTCTTAAACAACTGAGTTTCACAATTTCGTACATTTGTATTTGTCTTATTCTCAAATTCAACATAAGTTCTTTCAAGCCTCAGAGGATTTTGACTTGGCAGCAGCACCTGCCATTTGCTGTTCAGAGTGTGTGTGTGTGTGATTGTATGCATATTCCTGTTTGTGTTTTGTTGTTGTGCCATGTGCAATATGCACGCTGAGTATGGCACACATGCACTTTAACATGCACCCTTCCACTTGGCCACCATTTGGCCTCCGTTTCTCTCCTTCACATATAAACACACACACTGAGTGACTTTTTTTAGCCTGGTGTAATGTGATGTGCCATGATAAGCACCATAGAATGAAAGTGGATACGCCTTGAACAACATTCTTTTAGAGTATGCCCTTCTGCATTTAGTGCTCCATATGCCAGGGTCTTTTTCATCTTGCACTTTGTGCTTTTGTTCATATGTACAGCAACCTCTTGTTGAGTTGAAGTAATATGAGCAGACATTGCTTCTTTTGTCTGGGAATTATTCAGGACTGCATTTCCTCAGTCCCCTTCATTTACTTTGTACAAGGCGATAACATGGGAAAACACAGCTATTCTACATTTTCTCACCATGAATGTATTCTGTGTGTACTGTAAAAGAAATACTTCCTGTTAGCTCCCATATTGAGTGGTCACTTTGGAACATATTGAATTGCACTAGTGTTTAGGACTGTGATCTAATATGTTTCTTTCTCTCCTGCATGGAGCTTTACTGCTTTTTATTAAAGACAGCAATACCTCAAGGATGAAATGAGTACTAAAAAATATAAAGTTAAAATTTATATTCTACTGTCCCAAATCACAGTGGAACATATATTGAAAAATATGTGTAAAAAAGGGTGTTACAGAGAGATTTACAAAACTTAAGTGCTGTGTTTTTCAAATAACATACTGAAATATGAGTGTTACCTTTGAGAAAATGTATCCTTTTGTTGCTTGTCAGTAAAAGCAGGTAAATAAGACATAACGGGAAACTGCCCACCACTGCTCTCTAGTCCTTTTTCACATAGGATTAGAGTTTTATCGGCAGAAGTTGATAAAATATTGTGTAACTTGTGGGAATAAATTAAACACAAAATTTAATTTTGACGTTTGATCCATTTATGTCTTGTATTGTGTATCAAAGGAGACACAAAACAACAAAAATTCCAAATATCTTAAGTCAGTAAGGGAATCGTATCATACGGGATAAAAACAGACAAGAGAAACAGATTTCTAAAGGCAGAATGTGGGATATGTGGGAACATATCATGCTCAAAGGGAAGAAAAATATGCAAATAGGTTCAAAGGGATGCATTACGTCATCAGTCTCAATTTACATTGCATGGTAAATTGTCAGGTTTGCTAATTATGAGTCGTGTTGTTTTATAAGGCTAATCATGACCAATATGAATCCATATCAAAATATCATTCATCAGTTTCATATTTCTTATTATACATCATGACTCCACATCATTAAGTTTCATGTCAGCTTTCATTATATTTCTGCGATGCTTTTGGGTCATTATCAGATAAGTTACAGAAAGGAACAGGGAAGCAAACTAACATATGGGGATAGAATAACTCCGCAAAGCAATACAAGCATGAACGAAGATGTGTGTGTGTGTGTGTGTATCTGTGAGTGTGTGTGTGTGTGTGGATGCTGCTCACACCGACTGCCATGACGCCAATTTATCTTGTCCTGTTTAGCTAGAATATCTCTCTGACTCCTATTAGCTTCTCTCCTCATTCAGCGTCTCCCTCCTTTCCTCTCTATATTTGTCCACATTTAGATATTTGACGCTTTCTGTCTGCCTCTCTTCTCTCCATTTCTACACACTGAGCTTAGGGCTGATTCTCTGGTCATTCCAGACCAGTGCTCATGACCCACAGCAAGATTTGTGTGCATGCGTGAATATAAACTCTCTGTGTGTGTATCTGTGCATGTGCATCTTTGACATCTGACTAGCTGCAAAGGAAAACAGATTTGTGTTAGATTTACATTGTCTCGGTACTTTGGCATCTGTCTTACATAGTATGAAGAAAGAATGATTTCTTCAACTTCAGCTCAGTATTTCTGACAACACACTTTACAAATGTCAGTGAAATGAGCAGCTAAAAACATTGTCAGTGTGTGCCAGGCCTTGGCTAAACAGCTCTGTCCTTGATAATGTAGTTAGGTCTGTGTCTCTTGGCAGCAGGCTTTATCATTGTGCTTTCAACATTAAATGGAGATTAAAGTAAAGACTCAGGCAGATCCTACGCATCAGCTGCTGGCTATGATGTTAATACCTGTACAATACACTTACGCCCACAAAGAAATGCTGAAAAAAGACTCTGGCTCTGAGATTTCGGAAAAACTTATGTTCTAAATGTCACACTCTTAAAGTGCTTCATTCAAAGCTGTTCATTTTTGTAAAATTTACAGATTTTAATTAAGTGAGGAAAGTTTGCACTTCGTGTCACTGGAGTAATTTCTTGTGTTTACAATGCACTTCAGTCTACTGTCAGTTCTTGGGATGTTCTTGGGTCTCGCCTAACTTCAACATGTGCAAGGCTTAGAAAAGTTGGGAACAGACAATGTTCGAGTAACATAGCCAGATGACGAGGAACTGATGTGCAGACATTAATAGTAGCTGTTCTTATGATAGTCATTAACAATATGTGGAGAAATTATGCCTTAACAATTCACTGAAAACAAAATCCTGACAATTACAGCAGCTGTTGTGAGGAAACGCACCACCCAACCCAGCCTCCATCCTGAGGCTTTATTTATTTTACAAATGGTTTACTCTAGGTGGGTACTGAAGGGGAGACATGAGGCAAAGACACTGTGTGATGTGAATGGTGCATGTGTGTATTCACAAAACAAATGGAATTTATTCATGGTAGTTTAGCACCAGTGTAGCCCATTTTTCAACACAGTCAGCAGTTGTAGCAGAGCTCTGGCGTGGAGCTCATGGAGACATGGAGGTAAGGTAGTTAAATGATGCGACTTGTGCTACCAGAGCATTTCAGGGTGAAACAACACGAACCAAACCAAAACATCAAAAATACGATGAACAGTACCTCAAGCTGTGGAATGGCTCAAGTGAATAACCACACTCAGTCAGTCGCATTTTTCATATCAGGTTGGAAGAAGAGTCCTTTTCTTTGGCTGTCATTGTTTTTCTTTTGGAGCTCAGCATTATGATATTGTGTCCCAGTCTGTTTCTAAACTTGAGGTGACAAGGCATGCTTTTGATTCCTTTGAAATCTTACATACATTAAACTAGTTTAACTTAAAAAGCATATAAATGAATAAATAAAACATAGTGTTGGGTGATGTGTTGGTCTGATGTTGTCAATACTTAATTTTCTAGTGCACAAAAATAATACAACCCAGATTATTTTTTTTTTCTGTCTTGAAAACAGAGACCCAACGTGATATGACATGACAAATTACAAAACACGAGGTAAACCTGGTAGCAGCAGGTATTCATTTTTAAAGCCCTGATGCCTGGAATGTGAGCATCTTTCAAAGAAGTGTAAATGGCATATAATTTTGTTTTCAAACATATGAAATTGCTGCAGTTTCTGTGTTGCATTCAGCCCATTCATGTCAGTGTTCCAAGGTCACAACTGTTGAAGAGAATCGAGTTTAATGGCATACTGTCCACTGCAGGCTTCTTTTTTTCGATGTCATTACTTGAAGTTGCCATTGTCAGAAATACTCATTCCCAGTGCATGAGGGCTTTAGTATACAGATATGACTCACGGAAGAGGAAGGTGGAAGCCAGAATATTAACTGGGACATATATACTAGACTGAACACAAATGTTTATTCAACTTTTGTCAAGCTAAATACAAGAATTCATAAGACCCCAGCAGATGTTTGCCACTAAGAATCCTACATCCATAGTAGTCATTGCTGCCACTCTTTCCATTATCACCATAACTTATTAATGATGCCCATCTTTGCAATCTGACCAAGAAGTGTTGAGAAAACCGGACACTTTACGGAGAGATACCACATGGCTCACAGCGCAATCTCTTTGAAACCTTGTCTATTTTGCCTAGCCCTTCTAAAATACATTTCTAACCACTATTAATATGATAATTCATTCTTCTACGACATTATGTTTCTGTTTATGGCTGTGTGGTTTTTGATTGGCTCTGCCTCCATGTTTGTACGCGAATGTTTGTATTAATTAACATGCAGTTGTTAGTAATGCTGTGTGATCTGTCCAGTGATCACAGAGTACAGAGTCATGTTGTATTACAGCTGGAGCCTTAGGGGAAGCACGATACATCACACAGCAAAACACACACAGATACTTGGGGAAACGGCATACACGCACACACAAATGAAACGCATAACACAGTCCTCTGGGTAGAACAGATCTGATCAGGTCAGAGCAGGGAAAACTCGGGGTCAATGCAGGAGCAGAGAAAGAGGGATGTGGGGTGGACCAGAGAGAAGACAACAAATGGAAATTACAGAAAAGCATTACAACCAGAAAGAAACATCAAAGGACTTGACAGCTCAGTGAAAAGTTAGAAAAAGGAAATGAAGGAAATTAGAATCTGGTTCTTCAAAATAGTGCATTCCGTATATGACCAGTTGTTACCACATGACCAAAGTGCAACACTTAGGACACATTAGGACACCTGAGCTCAAACTAAACCGAAGCTGCTGTCATAAATTAATTTTTTGGTTGGGTTATATTTACCTTTTGGGTTATGCAGAAGAGACAGCATTTATGGCAGTGATAACAAACACAGTACATGTCAAGATAAGATAAGAAGATACAAGATACCAGATGGAGTCCCACTCCATATCTTCACAGTGGTTTACACTTATTATTAGGATTTTTACCATACAGGAGATCGTTCAGTTCACAGCAAAATGAAAAAAGAAATCGACCACAGACCGAATGGGGTTGCAAACATTCCCATCAGCCTCAGCTGTACATAATGTTTAGTGCTAATTAGTCAATGTTGCCATGCTCGTATGCTAAACTAAGGGGGTGAACATTGTAAACATTATCCAAGCTTAGCGTCAGCAGGATAGCATTGCCACTGTGAGCATGTTTGCACTCTGATCTTGGCGTTTAGCTCAAAGCTGTGCCTAAGCAGAGCTGCTAGCATAGCTGCTGACTCTTCTAGTATTGTCTCAAGTTTCAAAGTTAAGCTGGAGGGAGAAATAGACTATAAAAATCTACTTAAAATTAGTGTAAAAAATAAAAACCAAAAGACCCTCTCTGAAAGAAACTGTTAATTTAATTTTTGGACAGGAATAAAAATAAATAACTGAAAATATAGGGTTAATAATACTAATTGCAATTGATCTGATTTGCATTGCATTTCAACTCTGATTTCCATCACTATCCAAGGAATTAATCTTGTTCTGATGATCCAACAATAGATTCTTGGAGAAAGCTAAAGACCTTTTTTATTAAAGGAATTCTGTGCAGACAGACAGGCGTGGAGAGAGAAACAGACAGACTGAACTCTCTAATCTTGTTTTTATATCCATCATGTCCCACAGTGAAGAGCTCCATCAGCCCTGAGCTGCCTTCAGGAGCAATCTGCTACCTACCACCCCACAGCTGTGTGTGTGTGTGTGTGTGTGTTAGCGAGAGAGAGAGGATGTGTGTGTGGGTGAGTGTTTGTGTCTGTTGTCTGCTATCCTGCTCACACAACATGAGGAGGAGTCGAGTATTACGATGTATCTGATGCTGTGTTTGTGCTCTTTTCTTTAAGTGTGTGTGTGTGATATAGGACCAAAATGCACTTAGAAAAATAAGACCAAATGGAGGATGACAACTGAAAGCATGTCTTGTGTTTTGATTTGATAGGCAGTTCAAATTTGATATCGAGGAGTTTTGGGACACCCACCTGGATCAAAAGCACACGATGCGTTTGTATTCTGTACTTCTTTCAGAAAGTTGCCAAGTCATGTCGATGTGAAACAGATCCACTTCAAAATGATGTACGGCATGCAATTTTTTTTTTTTTTTTTTATAAAATGCTGTCAGATCTGACTTTGATACATCAACAACATTAACAGCTACTGCTACACCTGCGGCTATGAAGTGAATGACTGGCATCTATCATACAGGTGTCAGTATGTGGTGGCCACGTTGTGTCAGTTTGTCAGAGGCTGACTGGTGTATGGCCCAGTTTTTAACCCAACCAGCTCATCAAATGATGGCCTGGCAGCTCTTTGCCTAAGAACTGATTGTACCACTTTCTATGACCCTATTTATTTAAATGTGACATGTCTTGTAATCCAGATGAGAAAAGCATATGTCAATGCAAAGTGTAAATTCTGACATTCATGCTATGCTTAACTTATTAGCTGTATCTACTTGCTACTTGCGAGATTTTTTAAGGACTAATTGGAGCCCTCTGATCTGACTGACTTGTCATTGTCTCAGTTCATGCCACCTAAAGCGAATTAGCATCTGTTCAACCCTGTTTAAGTCTTTTCACTGACCTTGTAAGCAATTGTGAAAGTTCTAAAATTTGTCAGTCATTCTGAGTTTTATCCTCTCTTTCTGTTCTATGCTAAATCTCTGAGCTAATCCAGTTAGCAGTCAGGTTTCAAGACTTTCTGTAGGTGACATCATTTTCTAATCTTGTTCTTCTGCATACTGTGTCTCAACCAGTTCTTCATCACGAACGCAGCCTCTTTCTCTCTCTCTCTCTCTCTCTCTCTCTCTCTGTTTCCTTTTCTTTTCCTCACTCCCTTATCACCCTTAGCCATTTTTCAAAAAAGTCTCATCCATATTTCAGAGGCATTTCAAAGTAAAATGTGTGTTAGCAAAGTACACAGCATTCCAGCTAAATTTAACACTGCTGAGGATTTCTCTGCTAAGAGGTGTATTTGTGTCTGTGTGTTAGAGACAGACAGACAGACAGACAAAGAGAGGGGATTTGCCGTGGTGCAAAATATTTGTAACCTCATTGGAATAATGTTAAGCCTAATGCAACATTACTTGCCCTGCCTAACAGATTTGTGCACACACACACACACGCACACACACACACACACACACACACACGTACAAGCATTTTCTCTCTCTCTCCCTCTCCCTCTCCCTCTCTTTAGGACACAGGACACATTAAAACATTCTTTGTCTTGCTCCATCTGCATCTGTTACTGCCTGTCTCTCACCCCTCTCTCTCTCTCCCCCTTTCCTTCTTTTTATCCCTCTCTTTCTCCCTATCTGCCTCTCACTCTTTTTCTCTCAATACTTCCATTTCTTTCTCTCCCTCCCTCTCTCTCTTCCTCCTTTTCCATCTATCTCTTGCTCTTTCTTAATTCAGCACATTGTGTATTGTACGTGTGTGTGCGTGTGTTTTAGCGCATGCAATAAGGTCTCATGACCTAGTTAGAGACTCACCTCCTAATTCATTGTGAAATTGGCTCTGTTCTCCAAAGACACACACACACACACACACACACACACTTCCCATTAACATGACTTTGGAACTTAAACAGAAAACACAACAGAGAGATGGTGGGAGACAGCGAGTAAGAGACAAGCAACCCCAAGAACAGAATATCCCAGTGTTGTTTTGGGCTGTTTGTGAGGGAGAGTTCATTTATTTAAAAGTTAGAGCTCAGGCGTCATTCACTGTAACATTTAAAAGATGCATGATGCCAGTTTTAGCATTCATAGTCTGGGTTTGCATTCCCAAACCAATTCTTGGTACTTGGGCTCAGGGCACAGTTGTTTTTGTAGAAAGGTGGAGGCATCGAGGTGCTGGGAGCTTTGCTTCACCTGTCAGTGATGCAGATGACCAGATGTTGGTCCTGAACACTTTCTCTCCACTCAAATTAAAACTAAAAAATAATACTTCTCAATATTATCTCGTCGAAGTCCAAGAGACATTGAAAGACAAAACACCCTATTAAAAAAAAAAATCAAATTCAGAAATTGTCTTTCAGCACTTACACACAGAACAGTGGTAGTATTTTCCCAAGACACAGTTTGTACTTACAAAGAAATAAACCTGAAAATATTAACACAATTCCCTTTCATGTGATGGTGCTTTTTTTTTTTTTTTGGACAAATGTCCTCAAAATAACCTCAGTAACACATCCATAGGGATGCAAATTTATGCTAACAACAGCGAAAAAGGCAGTTTGCTGTTAGAATTGTAAACAACATTCCAACAGGCTGCAATGAGGCATTTGTCAGTTTCAATCTTAGGATTATTCTGACTGTTATTGGATAATACAGGGGAAAAGGACAGGCAATGCTAGTACGAGAAATGATAGCAAACAGCACAAATTCTGAGTTTCAACTTACAGTGTCCTTCAGCCTTCAAATCATGGCAATGAAATTTGGAATGTTTACAACCTTATCATACATCCTCATGCTTTAGTTTTTCTTTAATTCACTCTGTCTAAACACACAGGTAAAGTCATACAAAATGGTCAAAGAGAACAAAGAAACAACCGTTGTAAGCTGGTTTACGTGATTTTCATTTTAAAACAACATTGTTTAATCACAATAATAAATCACAAGTTTCACTGTATTGACCCAAAGATGACACAAAAACTGAAATTAAAATCACAAAACAAAATGTACTATATTTTCATAGCCTTATTTAGGTTTGTCTTTTGGGGTTAAAGTTACTCTATATAAGTGGTGAATACTCAGGGATAAAATGGGGATGCTGAAGAATTACTAATTCAGATTAACACATTTATATGGCACTTTACCAGACCAGAAGGCACTCTGAAGAAACAAATTCTCAAAATAAGCTAACAAGAATAAGAGTCTACAGCCACACTAATGGGTATCTGATGCTCTAATCTTCACTGTGAAGAAAACCAAACTACTGATCAGATCGAGTCAAAGAATCGCCAGAGTTCATGGACTCCATTAATGTCTGCAGGGGATTGTATAGTACTTCATCCAAAAGTTATTATACATACACATTTCACATTGAACCAACTGTCAGTTTCATGATGGCAATATAGGGAAGGTGTGGGGATCACCAAAGTCAGTCAGTAAGAATCACCTTCTGGGAACCATGTGTGTAAGTATACTTCACGCCAGTCTGTTTGAAATTACTGAGATATTTGACCAACAGAGCAGCATTGCCAACCCTGAAATGGTGCAGCTATGATGACAAAAATCTTTAATCTTATAAAGGCCATCTGTCATATGTGGCATTGACCTTTGACCTCCGGGTAGAGCTTGGAACTGGGGAACATGGCAGGGTTTTTACATTTCCAAATATATTCTGTTCATATGTTGGAGATACTGAATTTTAGTCTGATTGGCTTTTGTTCCACATACAAACGTGTGTCACGGTTGGTGCGTGTGTTTGTGTGTGTGTGTGTGTCGAGGTGACTTGATGCCCTTTGCTTTTTGTTAATTTTTTTTTCTTTTCTTTTCACTTGAAACGTGATTCAACATGATTCAGTCACTGGGCTGGAAAATAAGGGAGTCAAGAGGTTCATTATGTATACCACCTCACTCACCTACAGATACAAACACACACACACACACACACACGTTTAATTTGTCCATTGATGTTGAAGAAGGGTACAAACACATGTTTTCACCTACACACACACACACACATTCTGAATAAGACTCAGAAGACCATTGATGTTAACTTTCTTCCCTTGTGTCTGGCTTTCTCTTTCACACAAACACACTCACACACTGAAAACCCAGTGGTCAAGTTAATTAGATTAGGCAACCTTAAGATGCAGACCCTTCTGTCTCTCACACATCGGTACCTCGGAGACAGCAGCAAGCGGAGAAAAACAAGAAAAAGGACAAAACAAGAAAAAAAGACAGATGAATAAACACACACATAGAAAAACAAGTTGAGGAGAGAAAAAAGCGGGATGATTATGCAAATTGGTTTATGCCAGTTTAGCCACACTGGGACATTAATACCAAACTTAGTTTACTCTGGGTGGAGTTTGACAAACTTTATCCATAGCATTATTATCTCTTGTGTACAGAGAACAGGACATTTTATAATCTGTTTCCTGCATCTCCCAGAGAAAACCAATATGCAAAGAATAAAATGAGTTTACAAAGCAGAGAGCTCTCTCACAATCTACCGTGCTTTAAAACAAGACTTATAAATTATTGAACGGTAACTTATATTCAAATGGTCTAAAGAGCTAGCACTATTAATATTTCATAATGAAGTGAGATTTGAGGTTGTATAAAAATGTCAATATAAATGATGTGACAGCATTCAGCAGTACTGTTATCAGGACATCAGAGTGCACACATTTAGATAAATACATAACAAATATTTATCACAATAATGTAAACTAAGTGTCTGTTTGTGCCACAGCAACAGCAAGTGACATGAGGAGATGGTTACAACTGTCATGTCAGTGTGTTACAAACAGAGCTGAACCAGGTAGGAGGAAACCTGCCTCGATCCAAAGTGAGAGCCCACTAACACATCAGAAAGTCTCTTATTAACACGTTGTATCTCATTTCTTTAGTCCGCACAAACAAAGTGTTCTTCTTTAAGTCTTGTTGTCAAGGTGAGGTTGCTGGTTATGGTAACATTTTGCCATATTCTAAAGTCATTGGAAGGTACATTGTTTAACTTTTAACAGAGCTGGCTTCCAATCTTTATGCTAAGCTACTGTGCCCTGATTGACTCTGATCTTCCCAGCTCTTCCAAAATTGTGAGCTATTCCTTTAAAATATGTTGAAATTTTAGCATAATGATCATCAGTCTTCAAAACCCCATGACACATAATCTTACCACACCACAAATGTATGTCACACAGATTTATGGGACATTTTCAGTTGAGTTGATTGAGTTGACTGACCCTGAGTACGTCTGGACTGCACTGTGATGATGAAGTTTGTTTTCTAAACAGAAGAATATGGAGGCAAAAGTAAAAATCTACAAGTTCCCCTGCAGCAAGTGTCCAACAGGCAGCGAGAGAACAGGCAGAAGTAGAGGTCTTCTTCTAACAGCAGATATATTGACATGTCACAGCAGGAAAAGCCCAGGCGTAATGAATAACATTATTGATTCCAGTTTTCTATAAAGGTGTTCCAGTTACAAGGCCAAATCACTGTCATTAGCACCACCTCTGCTTTTCCTGCTATGAAAAGTTAAAAAGGTCTGCTGTGAAAAAGGCCATCTCCTAACTCCTCTGGGGGTCTGTTTGAGCAGAAAAGGGAACGCTCTGCCCACCTTCATAAAACATTATGGACTGGTAGATGATGCTATGTGGTGATAATTAACAGTACACCAATGAGTTACACTCAAATGTGCAGGAGATCTGTACCAGACCCAGTTTAAACATAGCCCAACCCTTTTCTCCTCTTTTCAGTCCTTATTCCTTCAATTCTTCCCTGGATTTCAGATTGTTATAAGAAGCTATTTGTCTCCCTTTGGAAAACATGCAGTCTTCCTTCATTTCTCTTTGAGTGCATATGTAGGTGCATCCTCAGAAACAATGTGTATCCCTCTGACATCTCTGAGCCACCTAAAGATTTTGAGGGTTGTTACCAGTATTGGTGATAGCAGATGGTTTGGTTTTCAAGCCAATATTCATCTCCATTAGCAGTGGAGTGTGTACTTTTATTACTAAGCATTTTGATTCGTGCCACTGTGTTTATAGTTCATGTACATTCTCTTTCTAGAGTTGTGTTTTTTTTTAATCCTACAATACAAATTTAACTTCTCCTTCCTCAAATTAATATATACACATTAACTGAAGTTTGACTGAAGCTCTTTTAATCACTTCATGTTGTTGCTCCCTCTTCTTCTGTGGTTTAAATGGCACCAGCCTGGAGAAGTAACAACACCAACTGGTTATCTCCATACGTGTCACTCGCATGCATTCAGTCCAGTTGCCAAAACGAAATGCAGATGCTGTACATCTCTGCAAACATTTCATACTCCTAACATAAACATTCACAATACAATACACATCATATCACATTCAGGTGATATAAGCTGACTTTCTTAGATGAGGGGGGAGGGGCGCTGGTGGTGTGTCACCTAGGCGTGATGGCAACAAAAGTCTTCACCCTAATATTTAATGATTTGCATTACTTGCATTTTGTCTCCGTAAGTAAGGCAGGTGCTCACAATGTGACTGTGGAAACAGATTTTTGTCCCCACAACTACAGGAATACACGTACACACACACACGTCTGTCCGTTCCCCCTGAATAACATGTACCCATACAAACTCATTTATTTTTATCACAATAATTAGAAGTCACTGAGCAGATAATAATTCAATTATCTGATTATTGAAGTGTTTTCTTTGCTTTAATTTCTCCTCAGAAGGTTTGCTGAGTGTGCTGGTTCATTTTAAATGCCAATTAGCTTCACCATAGTTCTCTGCTGTTGGTCAATGAACAGCTACAGTTGAGTAATTAAAGGTCAAGTGCTTTGCTCAAGAGCCCTGAAACAGATGTTGGTGACTCAGGATCAGCATCTGACCATACTGTGTTAGTTATACTTCAAGGGAAAACAGCACAGAGGTGGAGAAAGAAAAGTATGATGGGAAAGACTAGACACATATGTGCAAAACTATTAGGGAGAGCAGCAGAGAAAGATGGATAAATACAGCTGGGCGAGACGCAAAGTAACAGAGCAACAAAACTGAAAGAAAATGTGCTATAAAGCATGTCACTATAACCTTTTAGTGACCTGAATATCTTTCCTGTGGTACATAATCTGACTGAGAGTAATTTGTATCTTTGTAACAAGGCAGAGAGGACATGGGAATCTTTCTGAGAAGGTTATTTCCACTTCAGCCAGACAAATTCATCATGTGCTTTCTGACACTCTTGAATGTGTGTGTGTGTGTGTGTGTGTGTGTATGCGTGCGTGCGTGTTGGTTGTCTTACTGTATTTGTGAGTGGGGCTGCATACATCATACATCAGGCCTGATTTGGCCAGACAATCTGACCTACAATGACTTCACTCCTCTCTGTCTTTCCTTTGAGTTTTAATGTCATACCTTTCCCTAACAATCTGCCCTCCTCATTCCCCCTTGTGTGATTCACTAAAAGATTTCACCTGTGCTTTATTTCAGCTGGGCCCCTGGCAATGATTTTGATTCTTTTTTGTGACTGCCAACAGGATCATTTCACTAGTTCTCAGTTCTGCCTCAGGTGACTAAAGGAATATTGATAATAGCACCTTTAAAAATGCCTACAAAGTCAATGCACTCTGTAAACTGTTTACCCTGTGCTGTGTCGTGGTGGTCTGGAGCCTCTTTCGGGACAGCATGAGCTGAGTGAGAAGAGGACAACCTGCACTGGTCTCCAGTCTTCTCACTGGATAATATTTATTCATAAAAAAAAAAGAATCAAGCAGTTTTGGTCAACCCATCTATACAAGCCAGTCGATCAAACAGAGATGAGATTTACTAATTTCACGGCAGGTTGAGCAAATGCTCCCCTTACCTTCAGAAAATATAGAAATGTATTCAGCATGTTCATGTTTCCCAATGGATATTCAGGCCAGCCAGCTTTACACTTCAGTGTCGACTTTGAACACAACGTGCATCTCATATCTCATAATGTAAAACATCTATTGCCAGTAAATTTGGTGAGCACATACACAGTCTGGGGAGAATAAACCCATCTGACCTGAAAGACCACATGACCTTTCTAAGACTCTAAGACTGTTCTGTTAAGGGTGTAGTCTTATGGAATATGGAAAGTATCACCTATTATACTTCAAGACTGGCAATTAGTTATAAATCAACACAGCATGAAATAAGCATCATGAAAACATGATCTGAAAAATGTCTTCAGGTTTTGGAAGAAGAGCTACAGTAAAAATGTTCAGTGTGATTTCCCTCGGCGCAAGTGAAAGGAAGAGACAGAAAGTGGGGAGACAGAGAAAGAGAAGAGAGACAGAGTGAGGATGCTATGAAATGTGACACAGGTCATTACGCTGGACTTAATGAAGCCTGTTTGCCTTGATAACCACCCATTTCATTAACTGCTGCTACACAAACACCCTGTTTGCTCGTGACATGCAGACACATACAGCACTCCGCCCTCCAGCGCTGCCTTTTGCCTGGGACCATGGAGTGAGACATTAGGTTAGATGAGAATGTGATTAATGAGATGCCAATTAATTATAGACCATTACAAATACCTCTCGCTACCTTTGCCTCATTCTTTTTCTTATTCTCTCCCTCTCTCTCCCTCTCTCTCTCACTCGCTCAAGTACTTCTTCACTTCAGACTGAAGACACATTACAGAAATTCTTTTCAACGGAGTCATAGCTAATGTTTGCCGGTCTCATAGAAAAATAGGGAAATAATTTGATACTATTTGCAAGGAGGTTTCATGAAGATACAATTCTGTTTGCTATTCAGCAGATTGGTGTGTATTGATGTGATTAAGTGTATTTGTGCTTACTACTCAGTTAAGAGAGCTGAATGCAGTGCTACAAGTAGTGTATGTGAGACAAAAATAAAAGTCAAAATAAACTGCAGGGATGTTACAGCATGCAGGTGCATGGTGAAATGTCCTTGATACACAACTTGTTTCGATTTGGCACACCTTATGAGCCTAATACATATGGCTTTATTAGCTTAAAGCAGCATAATTACTGTCTTTGTCTTGGCATGTGCATTATTTCAAAAGTTCAAGTCTGATCTGAAAGCTGCAGGCTTGTCTGCGCTTGAGGCGTTTCACTACCCAGCCCGTGCAGACATGGTGTTAGGCAAAGGTTCGGCTGTTTGTCTGTGAGGCAGTGGGAGTCAGCTTAGTCCAGTTCACAGTGTATGGCAACACTGGTGTGGAACGCATGAGAGGCCAAAGCTGGAGGAGCCTCTTATATAATCAGATACCCAGTTTGGGAGCATTGTGATTTCCCCTTAAAGCAACACGGAACAAAGGATGCATTAGAGGAAAACAGTGACACCATCAACCAAATAAGGTAACACACAGCAAGTGCTGACTCATTTGTGAAGGCATGAGCCAACCATGTCTATTATTAGATGAATAGAAAGCAGTCAGTGTTAGATTCTGTATAATCATGCTACTTTCACATCCAGCATTTTGTGGCGGATCAAGGCATGACTCAGACCACGTAAGTGAGACTGCTTCATCTCTCTCTGAAGTACTTGTTACTTTACAGGTTGTTGCATGACTCAGAGCACAATGTTAAAATGAGGTTGGCACAGGATGAGGTTTACCTATACAAATAATTATAGCTGGATGGAGATGCACAGACAGCATTTACTTCTCCCTTCTCCTCCTCCTCCTCCTCCTCCTCTTCTTCTATCATCACTCACTACTTTCATTCATTTTTGCTTCCCTTTTCCTTCATCCCTGCATGTCTCTAACTAGTCTAGACAGCAATAGAGGAAAATGAAGGGTAGACAGAAGGTAGGAGATGCAGAATTAAGGGTTATCAGAGGTTATTTTCAGCAACTGTATATCAAAATATAATATGAAGAACTCATTGGTCCTTAATGACAACATGTTGATGTTACATTTAATACTTGAAATTCTAATAAGCACAATCACAGCAGACACACTTGTTTACAAAATGAAAAGGCTGAAAATAGGACACTGTCTGGCTGGTAAGGTGTCATAAACATCTGCAAGACGCTGCAGAGGAATCACTGTCTGCATATTTAATTCAGCTGCACGTGTCACCAAGTTCACATGTGGACTGTAACTTCGTTACTGTAAATAAGCAGGTTAAAGCACCAACATACTCACTGTTCACCCACACAGGAGTATTCATTTAGTGCTCGATTATATCTGATTATCCTGTACAATAAAGTCAGGTTGCGTTTTCCACATTTTATTTCTTTAGTTCAGATAGTTTAATCATTTTTACTTTTTCAATATGATATTGCCTTCAAGTTTCATTCAATTTTGAGTTGATTGTTTTACATGCAAAAACAAGAATTGGATAACAATACAATATGTAGACAAAAGTATTATATTATATTATACACCTGACCAGTACACCAACAGGGATTTTAATCACATTGCATTCTAAATACACAGACAGCTTTGTAGCTCTAACAGCTTCCACTTTTTTGGAAAGGCTTTCCACAAGATTTTGGAGTGTTTCTATGGGAATTTTTGCCAATTCAGTACAGTACAGTGCCATACAGTAGAACATGTGAGATCAGATACTGATGTTGGACCAAAATGCCTGGCTCACTATCTCTGTTCCAGTTCATCCCAAAGGTGTTTGATGGGGTTGAGGTCAGGACTCTGTGTGGGCCAGTCAAGTTCTTCCTGAGCTGCTGCCACAAAGTGTGGGTGCATGCATACCTTTGTTCACATATTGTAGATACATTCTTAATCTTCATATTCTGACATAAATGTGATCCACATAAAAAATTCAGACAGACAGACCATACTGATGTATGAAAACATCACAAGTCTATTTCATACTACATTCATAACTTTGATGCTGATTCAAACAAGCTCAGTCAAATTAGGGGCTAATTTTACATTTTGGTAATTCCAGTATTGCATTTAAAGGATCAGCATCAATGCCCGCACTGAAAAATCCTTTCAGAAAAAAGCAAGAGTTAGTGACCGTTTGTGTTCCCAAACCACTTCCTCAATCTGCTAAACAGTGAAAATAGCTACTTCACTGTAATTGACAATTTAAATGATCCAGGTGGGCTTTAGAAACTTTTATCATCCAACACTTTCCATGCATTCAATTGTCAAATTCATTCAGCAGCCCATTCAACATAAACTAATTGTTTGTTTCTGCATTACTGTACTGCAACATGTCATATAAATGCAAATTATTTCAAAATGAATTTGACAGTCTGTGTCTGAAGTACCATAAGGGATAACCTTGAAACACAAGCAGGTCGCCCCTAACAAGATGATATGATCCCTAAAGTACAAAGTGGCTCCATCTTCTTCTGTCCCTTTTGATACATACTGGGATGATATGGGTTGGGTTGAGTGTATGGGTTGAGTGTTAGTATGCACATGTGCTATACAAAGGAAGCCGATTATGAGCTGTGTGAGTCTCTGCGTTATGCCAATGTGTCATTTTTACTCAGCTTTGGTGTGGTATTGTTCACATGTAAACCAGACTATCCAGTGTAGCTTATTTCCATTATATAACTGCCTTTGATTAAGTGTATTGTGTGCACATGTGTATACACACTACCTGACATGAAAAGGAATTATTTTATGTGTCATCAGTGTTCTTCATTTGTCTTTGTCACTTCTCGCCACATATTGATTAATGTTCCTCAAATTCAAAAGGCGGAGAAAGAGCAAACAAAAGCAAAGAACAGACAGAGAGCGGTGTGTGTAAGTGGTTCTTGCACCAACCCGCACTCATCCACATGTTGTTTTCCATCATTATCCCAGACACAGACAGTGAGAAATTCTGACATCTACTCAATAAACTGTCAGAATCAACATCAATATGTTAGGACTTTGACGAGCAATCCAGCAAACACAGCAGAGATGGACGCAGCTGTTTATCTGACATGGCCTCTGAAATATTCACTTGTAGTGCAGCGTGTTGAACGAGCTGCAGTTTTTCTGTCAATGCACAGGATTTCACATCTCATAATTTTCATCTTATTTAATCAATGTACTTGCAGGGAATCTCGACCCAAAACAAATGCTGTTTTTAGCAACTTTTCAACATTAAGAAGCTCCACTAGAGTAATTCTGTACCTTGATCATGAGCATCCACTGAAGGGATTCAAACCAGCAGCACCTTCTCTTGAACTGCTGCTGCTCTCTGAGGACAGTTTTATTGTTTGTTCCCACAGCACTCAGCGTGAGTTACAGACAACTGTGAAATGTTAGCACTGACTTAAATGTGAATACATTTTGGTAATGTGCATTAAAGTAACTGATAAACACTGACAAACTGGAACATCTTTAGTCTCAAATTCAGAATGGCAGACTGAAACGCAACTTTTATCGTTTCATTAATTTCTAAATTCAAATGGACAGTTTCTATAAAAACACAAGTGAAAGGATGCCAAAATAAATCTGAGCCAACACAGGACTGAGTCCGTCCTCCCAATGGAAAGTCTGTGTAATCTCATTATTTCAGCCGGGTTGAAAATGTTAGGAGTCCATATTTAGAAATTTGGCATGTCCCTGTATGCCTCCAGAAAGGCTCCTGCTCAATAGGACCAATGAAAGCCTTTAAATATACTTAAAAGCCAACTTAACCCAGTTACCCCATGACCATTGACACCCCACAGCTCTGACAGAACATTGATCCATCCCCTGTCTACACCAGATGCATTTTAGCTATTCAGTGTTCCATCTCAGTTTCTATCAATAAAGCTGCCAACATCAGCGGTATAATGGCTTTCATTTCATAACTGCAGTCCAGCTGCTGTCAGTCATACGCTTTCAATCCATTTTCAGATTGCTCATTTTCAAGGTAGTTACATCTGGAACACTTCCACCATGAGAAAAGAAGTTCTACGGGTCCAGCAGCTGGTTTCTGTTTTCATGTATTTTGATTGCAAGGTATTTCCCAGAGTGAATGCAATATTGTCTTGAGCTTTGGGTGCATGGAGACCAAGGAAACACCATAGATGATTGTTTTCACTTTGATTGAGAGGACAGAATTAGAAGAACAGCATTGTTCATTTAATTTTTTTCTGTTTTGGCCCAGACCTGAGAGCCTAGGAAGCAGTTTTATCTTAGAAATAGCAATGCCGCCTCTTGATAATTAAAAACTTTGGCGGTTTAGAGCCATCATGAAATAAGATTATTTCCTCCTGAGAATTTGTTTGTCTGCATTGGATATATTCATGTTTATAGGGGAGACAAAATTACTTCTGGGTGTGCAGTTAGATATAATTCAAGTTATAATTCCCTGATTGATAATTTGCAACAACCAGCTGCAAAAATAGCCCATTTACAGTATTACATGGCTACTTACAAGAGGCATTTATGCAGTGGAATACAGTAAAAAGTAATCTCAAGAGAAAAATCTTTTTCAGTGATCCTCTGCTGTTGCCACATCGGTCAAACATGGATGTATTTCATTACTTTTGTTCAATTTATGAACTATGTCAAGTCTTCTGTAAAGTAATTATGTGCTGCTGTGATGATAAATATGAAACATTTGTCTCTTATTCAGAAATTCAGGTATTGGACTCGTCCACTGACCAATCCGTCTTAGGTATTCATTGCTGCAGTGTATTTATTAATATAAAATGAAGGTGGTTGCATACTCACCAGTAGTCCGTGTCGTCAGAAGCATACCGCAGTATATAAAAATCGGACTTTAATGAGCCACTGCATCAGTTATTCCACTTGATGTAGTGCTCCTACACAAACTGATGATAAAATGTAATGCTTCTCACAGTTCCAGATAGACACTCACAGGCACAACAGAACATATTACTGCCCTCGAACAGACACGCCTTCATTCAGAATACATCAGTGACACCATGAGTGTGTAGACAGGCAGCGCGGGCTGGTAAATACCAGATGGTCACACATCTAATTGACAAAACAGGGAGATGTATTGCTTAATTATACCCAATCGGACACATTTACAAACAAGCATATAAAAACATTGAAAGACATGAGAGAATGGTGTTAAATGTAATCAAACACACGCTAATGCAATCACACACACTGTGACATCTGACATTTCAGAAACTGGCCTTTCATCCTGTGAATATACAAACTGTCATGTGTATTTAATAGGGTGCTAAATTCAGTGTAGTAATATATTGTTTTAATGAGTGTCAGTGTAAAGAGCTAGCAGAGCCTCTGGCTTGGTTTTACTATTCATTCTGAATGAGAAAACAGTCTTCAAAGGTTACAGTCAGACAGGGGAAGTCATTTTGGTTTTGTTTAGCATTTCCAGCCACATTAATTACCTTTTCAATAAATGTGAGCAGGCAGAATCTAATGTTCTCATGTTTTTATTTCATTAAAACCATTTTGTGGCTTCTTCACCACACACAGAAACACCCTCAGTCAGTTCAGCCGTGTGTCACAATGCTGTTTTCGTGACTTATGACAAAGACACATGAGCAGATCCCTGCAAAAATCCACTTCAGACAATATTCTACTGTCTTCTTTTGCATTTTGCTTATCTAATACAATACACTTTCAAATCACATCAGAAAAGGGAAGAAACCTTAGGAAAAGCAGTTTAGGTTTGCATTCATTTCAAGCTGCCTTAATCAACATCTTTATATGGGCAATCCATCAAATGAAGGGTGGGTAATATTAAGTGGTTGCATGGTGACATTATTCCCAAATTATTATCCAACTCTGCAGAAGGAGGACTTCAGTCTACTTTGTGTCATTGTTTTGGTTTGATGGCCCTCAAACTCCAGCCACAGCAGGCAGCAGTTCCCAGTGAAAAAGCTCTGGTAAACCATCTGTACAATACCTGCCCAGCACATAATGACCAGCAGAACACGGCGAGCTTTACAATCTAAGCTTTTCATTACTTTCACCAAGTGGTTTTACTTGCCTAACATTAATCAGAAACTGTGAATGGCCACTGAGTAAACTACTGGCGTTTAATGTATCAACATATCATCACTGAGTGTAATATGATATCTTTCTGAGTGGCTCATTTTGTTCTGTGAGTAGTTTGACTCTTCAAGTGTATTAATCATATAACTGTTGTTGTATGTTTATCACAGCCAAGCATAAACCTGTAGGGAGTCATGCATTTGAGCATATGTGTGTGTGAATATGTGTATACAGCTAGTTAAGTTCCACTAGGGTCAAAGTCACTAATAGGAAGACAGGCAGAATGTTATTGAGAAGAATGAGATGGAGCATGTAATCAACACAGCTTTTGGGCCTCTGACTGTTCAGAGGCCCAGGAAGCTCACAGACCATTTTGCATGTGTTGTAAATCATCTGTTGTGCTGCCACTCAGCTCATCAAATCTGTGTATTTTGATAACATGCATTGCTACTCAATTCAGTGAGCTACCTGCACACACACACACACAGAGAGAGAGAGAGAGAGAGAGAGAGAGAGAGAGAGAGACTTCCATTCATTTCCTGGAGCCTAATCCTAACCCTGACCCTAACCAAACCCTAACTTCAGACTAACCTTAAAGCAAGTCCTCACCCTGTGGGGAATTTTGTCCCCATAAGTAAGGCAGGTCCTCACAAGAGCCAATAGAGATTGAAATGTTAGTTTCAAATTTAAATCCTGAGGGATGTTGAATTCTCAGTTTCTACAGTATGTAAACACTCAAAGTAGTTAAACTGTTAAACCGTGGAGAAGCAAGAGTTAAGCTCTGGGCAAGTGGACTGTCAGTTAAAAACATTTTGATATTTTAATACCTGTGTGGAGCAGAAAGAAATTAGAAACACTTGGCATTGTCCAAAAGATTGGTCTGCTGCATGTTGGCAGAAGCTGCAGGAGTTTTAAAACATTCATTCTTCAGTAGTAATTTTGTCCATTTTGTTATTTATAAAAAAGTGCAGTGAAAGGGAGAAATTACGTTTTGTTTCTGTTATTTTGTTTTGTTTCTGAACAAAAACATCAGACTAAAGGAAAGACGAATATAAGTTTTAAAATACTCAGATTTCATGTTTGCAAATTCAGTTCATTGCAATAACAATTCAAAAAAACCCCAAAACTTTGCATAAAATCCGACCTGGGTTTTGACATGAACATAAACGCAAAACACAAAAAGTAATGAACAGTGAAACGCAAAAATCACAAAATCATTAAGTGATCATGAATATGTATTGAGACTTAGCATATTGATGATGCATTTACCTCATAAATTGACACACTGCTCTCCCCTACATGGGTCTTTTGTATAACTGGCTTAACCAATTACAGAAAGCATAAACCAAAAGGGGGGAAGCTTCAGAGATTAATAAGCTAAAATAGTGTGATGATGTATTAAGACACAAATAGTTACACAATGAACCCTATATTCAGGAAAACTCATTTGGAGGACAGCTGCCTTCCCATCTCAGGCAGTTTCCCAGCAGTCCCACAATCCGTTTGTCCAAATTAGCTGTGCAAACACAGTTAGTTAGTGGAAGATTTGGGGGATTTGACTGGGCCTGTGTCTGCACCACTGACATGAAAACTAGACTCTAATTATTTTTCAACATTATATTTAGTTTAGTTTAGCTTCTTCCTTAATGCTTACAGTTGGGTAAACACTCCAGCAAAAACTTCGAAAGTAATGAAATAAATGAGGCAAAGCTAAAACAAAAAACCCACAAGACAATGTCTTAACTATAAAAAAGCTTCTGTCCAAACAGGAAATTCATCGGTTTTAAAAGGGAACTGGTAGCAAGAGGCTGTTTCCTGACCAGCCTTAACCTCCTGAATCTCTGTCATTCTTTTTGTCTCCCTTCTGTCGATCTTTGTCCACCTCTCAGATCCTTGTTCCTGTGCAAATCTACTCGTCTCTTTTTCTCCCTTGCTCTCTCTTCCCCTTCATCTTCATCATCCTCCCATCATTTTCTCCCTTTCCTGCTCACTTCTTTTGTCCTCTCACCCCTTTCTTGCTTTTCCTCATCCTCATTGTGTCCCATTCTGCATTATCCTCCTCCTCCTCCTCCTCCTTCATCTCATCCATCTCTTGCTGAGAGGCTGCGTCAGGGCAGATAAATGTTGGACAGATGTTATGCAGAAACCTCGCCCTGGGTGGCATAACTAAATAAGAGTGTGTGTATTTGCCTCTGTGTGTGTCGCCTTGGGTGGCTACAGCTAAATAAGAGAAGACAAAAAATGCCTCAAGTTGTTTCGGATACATGCCCCCCTGCTAGCCACAGCTCTGTGTGTGTGTCCTTTAGAGGATGTTTCTACTTTAGTTGTTGCTCTTAAGCAGTGTGATGCTCAGAGTGCAAATGAATTACCATCTGTCTTCAGAATACGTAGGTATGATTGCATGATGTAATTATGATGTTATACACAATGTTACATTTACACATTTTCCTCTTTTCGTTACCTTGCTGAATTTGTTTGTAGGGGAGTTTTACCTTAAATGTAAGGCATTACAGGCACGTTTTCTCTTGCTACATAAATATCATCACAATGCCATCATGCCAGTATGTGGCCAGTGCAGTACAAAACGTTTCCGCAGGATTCATCTACTCTGCAGGGAATGGCGGCTGAAAAGCAAGTATGGCAGCAACCACAGCTAAGTAAAACTTCTACGGGTATTTTTTTCCACAGCACATATAGAATTCATGCTGGCCTGGGCTCTCAGTCAGATGTCATTCAATCATATTCTGAACCCAGTCAGGGTTCAAAAAAATCGTTTGCAATGGCAGATACATGCATGTTGTTTGCCTGAAAATATCACAAATTCAGGTAAAGCGAAAAGCAAAAAATGTTACAATTATGGCAACTTTCTCCTATACGGTCAGTTTTTCTTCATCCATGACACATGCACATATGGAAAGAATAAAGAAGAAAACGACAAAAGCACAGACCTCTTTTTGCTTCTGTTTCTCTCCCGCCTCTGCTTTGCTGCTGTGTAATTCCAGACTTTGGTCAATTATTAGCATTTGGTAGTCTCCCTCCCTAACTGTTCTGTATTCAGCATTAACATGATTAACACTGCTGAGGAGGAAACATCCATGTAGAATAATGAAAATGGATTCCCTAAGTGGACTGGCTGGCTGACTAAATGTCTCGGTCAGTGACTGACCAGCTGAGAGAATGAGAGACTGATAAATTGGCTAAATGACTGAGTAACTGGTGACTGAGTGAGTTCCTGTTTAAGTATAGACTGACCAGTGTATTGACTCTGTGAAAGGTATTTGAGCTCTCTGCAGTCAGGTTTTACACCGGGTTCTATAGTTATGTTCATACAGTTAGAGTTTAACAGATGAGTTTGAGTTCCAGTTGACAAATCCCACAAAATAACCAAATCCAACAAAGCAAGTAATCTATTAACAAATATTCTCTCTGTATCCACAGCCCAATATAACTTCCTCCAAGCCAGAGAGTATAGATTTTTGTCCAAAAGCGATTAAATATTCATGAGTGAGCCACACTGTTGCACTGCGTGACATGTTTCTTCATGATGGACAACATGGGTGAAGTCCGTGCATAGCCATACTCACTAGGGCAGCAAACTCTGTTTTCTTTTTTTTTATAATTTCATTTCATTCTTAATGTACAAGAAATAATGAATAACAGAACAAGTTTTTCTATGTATCACACAAAGTCTAATCTACCGTTAATTTCCCATATGTAGAGTTTTGCATCATGTTTAAAAGCAGTGCGAATGGTCCAGTCGTGATGGTGCCGAAGGAGATATTGCTAGACTCCTCTCTTTCTCGACCTTTTCTAGTTTGTGAAGTATGGTTTTAATACCAAGTACTGGCTTATTTTCATGTGGAATTATTCACCAGTATATCAATACCTTTTTGAAATTCATTCCAGGACTATATTTTCATATAGCCCTCAGACAGCCTTGAATATGAGCCAGTAATGCAAAACACCACTGCTTGATTGATGAACCCTGGACTGTGTGTGTAAGGCTGCCTCCACGTCTGCCATCACTGCAGTGCACAGAAAAATAAGCTGTTGTGTTTGGAAAAGTGACTGACAGCAGGCAGCAAACAGCCAGACGGCAGCTGAGATCTGATTCACCGAGATCAGCACACTCTGCCTCTGCTGCTGTTAAGTGCTCTGTTCCACCATGTCAGAGAGTGACAGCTTTACTGACTGAGGGACTGGCTGACAGAGTGCCTGACTGAATGACCATTTCACTTTCTTTTCTCATCTTTCTTGATCTTCTTTTTCTTTCCTGTTTTCTGTCTTCAAGCTACGTTTAGCCTTATTGCCCCACATGCACCGCTATCAGGCTGTCTATACCGTCACTTGTGTTAAGTAAGATTGGAAAAGGCCTTTAGGGCTATCACACTTAATTTTGTTACTCTAATTTCCCAGTACACCCAGATTAAGAAAAAAATCTATTAAATTATCAAGACACATAGGAAGGACGCACGGACCCACACACACACACACACAGACCTAATCAAAGGGATACACCCAGGCAAACATATACCTGAGTGGCAATTACATGAACACAGCCACTTAGGAAAGCACAATAACTTGTGTGCACATGAGCACATACACATCATGTTAATTGGCACTGTGGTCAGGCCCATTATGAGTTAATTACTTTCGTTAACCTGATTCAGTCTCCAGTAAAGTCAGAATTAACCACAGAGTGTATGTGTGTGTGGAAGTGTGTGTGTGTGTGTCCCTTTAAGTTATTGGATCTGAGGCCAGAGACTGTGAGCGTTTGCACATCTATGTGTGTATTTTCCCTCGACACAGTAACATTGACCCCTATTAAAGTGTATTAATAGGCAAGCTAAATGTTCACCATGAAAATCTAAGAGCTTACAGCCAAGATAATACTCTATTAAGACTGTGTGTGTGTGTGTGTGTGTGTGTGTGTGTGTGTGTACATTGAACAGGAAGGGTTATCTGTGCTTGCTTGAGGCTGAAAAAGCGGATTTCCTTGTCTGAATTTGCTGATCGTTTTCTTCCACATTACCTGCACTATGATGCTGCACAGATTGAGTTGTTTTCTGTATTACCTCAAGTATGGCCCCTTCACCGCATCCTGTGGACCAGCATGCATTACACCCCAGATTGCACATGTTCAATGTCTGGTGGTGTTGAACTGGTACAACAGTAACAGTGAGCTAAGCCGTGTGATAGGCTCTCCATTTTCCTCTGTCCAAAACAAGACACAAACCCTAAGCCACACCTGACTGATTTTATCTGTCATCTTACAATCCACATCCAGCACCACTTATGTCTGGCTCACTGGACAGGTTCATTATGTTACTTGAAGCTTACAAATTACTGATCTGTCCAAAGCAAGATCCAAGAGTGCACAAACTCCTGTTCAGTATCTCTTTGGCAGACACATTTTGTGTGAGTGATATGGAAACTCAGTCTCTCAGTAACTACTGAATGGGTTGTTATGACATTCATGGCTCTCACACAATAAACCCCAAATACTTTTGTGAACCCTTGATGTTTTTGTAATTGTTCACTTTGGATCTTTTCCGTTCATGCCACCACAAGGAAGATACATTTTGATGACACATTGCCATTATTTGTTCAAATGGATTTTTTTCAGCCATTCATGTCGGCCTCGAGTTTTCCTCTAGCGCCACTCTCAGGTCAAACTGAACTGGCCTCTCTACCACCAGGTCAGCCTCAGTGGGCATGCATACACACGTACATGTTTTCAAGGTCTAGAATGAACGTCCTTACTGAACAACATACTTCTGTTTTGTCAACCATATGGGGATATTTTTTTAAAATGTTCTTTATCATACAGTGGTGGGAATATATGACAACACTACGATCTTAGCTTGCATAAAATATTCTAAAGTCCACTTACTGTAATGGATTCATTTTGTTAGGCCGTGATGTAACAAAATTCCAGCAATAAAGAGGAAAACCTTTTACGAATGTAAACCCTGGCCAGCTGCATGGAGACACCAGGATCAGCCGAGGTCCTTGGCTTTGCTTCCACGTTGCAAATGAGAAAAATCTCAGTCCATTGTTTGTTTTTACCGAAGCGATCATGTGATATATGTTCATATATTTCCTTTCCGCATGGGAAATCTGAGGAATTAAAACATATATGATTTTAGACAGAAATATCCTCACCTTCACCTCAAACAAAATGTTCAGCAGCTCCTCTAAATTTTAGAGGAGCTGCTGAACTTAACTGTCCATAGCAAATTAATGGTGCAAAAAATATATTTCTTCACTTTAAATAGTCCTCAAAAATACAGGCATGATGGGAAACTGAGACACAGTGTCCCCAGGCACATTTATACAGAATTTTGCACTACCTGATGACTTTCTGGTCCATCCAGTGTTTTTTTTTTTATTTTGCAGAAACAGAAGGTCACTCTTGTCTCGGGCTCTTGGTGGAGCAGGTCACTTTCCATCAACTTTAAAGATAAAAACAGAAATAGTATCAATCTTAAAAAGTAATCAGAATGTAACACATTCGTATTACCACTGAATGTTTTCGTGGTTTTCTAGATGCAGGGACTTTTCTGCTCCCTGAGATGAAGATTGCAAACTTTAGACCGCCCTAAGATAATTACAAGATAAAACACTCTGTAAAGATTTATATCAGGAAACATAAAGATTTTAACTGACTGAAAATTGAGGCAGTTTTGTACTCGAAACAGTGCTCATAACGTCCAAGTTGGCCACAGAGTGTTTTACAATAACAGGAGACAATAAGAGACACTAATTCTGCCAATAAAAAAGTGCAATCAAAATAAACTGAGAGTAAGTATGTCAAACTCCAGGATGATGGGGATGGTGTGTGTGTGTGTGTGTGTGTGTGTGTCTTTCTTTGTGAACTAAACTGTTCCCCTGGTGGTGATGGAGACACACTGTTGCCAAGTGATTGCTCGGGCCCCCCTCCACCTCCCTAATCTACAATATGTTCATTTTGGCATGTCTGCTAATATTTGATATCTCTTGGGCACCTCAACACACACACACACACATAGATCTGAAACGTGCTTCATTTGGCAGATTGCCTCATAGCTGGTACCCTTTGTACTTGTCCACTTGTGCACAAACACATGCAGACATGCTTTAGCATTCTGATGCTTGTGGGAACCCATGTGCAGTTCATTCATAAAATAGCCTCAAACACTAAAAAAGTCCAAAGTGGTATACCCTTTTAACTTCAAAAACCTGATCAAACACAACTTTTATTCTTTCTATCGTTGTGAGGACATGTGAGAGACACACAAACACACACACATTTGCATATTGGCAGTCTGCTGAGTATGAGCCGGACAGGAACAGGTGTAGTGCGCCATATGTTGACTTGGTTAAAAGGTCAGCCCTCTTGTGGTCTCATTATAATATGCAGGTAGATTTTCAAATCTCACTGTTGCAGTTTGAAAATGCAAGTCCCTCACACCCTTATTTTGCGCACACATTATTTATAACAGAACATTTCTCAGCATGTTGCCTATCTGGAGATTTTTCATCTCACCATTCACAGAAGTCAGACTTTGGGATTAAAAAGTAAGACAGACAGACAGACAGACTGGAGGAGACAGAGATTGCATTATAACTAGTATAGCAGGGACAGACTTTAAAGTCTGTAGGTGAGGTGTGCTGTTTGAACTCACACACTTTAGCCTATGTTGTATTACAGGTTTAAGAGACACTCATGCACTTACCTACATGCACACATATACATGAGACTGAGGTTTCTTTTCTTTATCTGAAATGAATGTAATATCTATGTACAACTAAACAAGATTTATTTTCAAAACAGATTATCTTAAGATAAACTGGAAAATAAATGAATCTTGTGCTTGACAGGAACTGCTTGGCTCCCATTAGCTGAGTCTAGTCTGGCAGAGGTTATCTGTGTTGTTATGCGGTTTGGTCTGGATCTTTATGACTGGCCTAACCAAACCAGCCAGCAGCAGCAGGATTTGGAAATAATGAGCACATGTTGAGCAGAAGCAGCCAGACGGTTTGTCATTATTACAAGTATTTAGGATTTAAAAAAATATATTTTAATACCCTAGAAGATGTACAGTATTAGATGTATATATTTTTTATGAGCTATCAATAAAATACATTTAGTCTGATCAGCTTGAAGATGCTGTTGTAACACTCAGATGTAGTATAAATGAGATGCAATATTGTTTTATCTATAAACTGGGAAAAGGAAGAATAGAGAGTGACCATTATCTGCAGGGTTATGGTTAGCTTTGGACAGATTGTGGACGACTTTGGCTCGGTCACACTACAGCCACGTTTGGCCTGGTTGTAAAGAAGCTAAAGACTCAGTTTGTGAGCCAGTAGCGCAAAAGTCTGTGTCTCTGTGCCACTGATTTATTAAACCATCGCAAAGTTTTCCCTCCTCTTCCAGCCAGTAAAGTCAAGTCAAACTTTGCGTGACACATTTACAAGAAAACACATTGTACAAAAAGTAAGAAACAGAAGAGGGACACAACATGAAGCCTGAAATCCACAATGCGTTGGTAGTATTTTTGGAAATAGGCAAGGACCTCAGTATCAGATGCAGAAAAAGATGATGTGTATGTGATGGGATAAACAATCTGGATTTTTAAAGCCAAGTATTTTCCACTGTAGCTGCAAATACTGTTTTCTTTATGTGACTATTTTTATGCCAAGTAATGTATTCTGCTAGAAAACAACAGGGCCTGGCCAATAAAACTCTGACAGAAAAACAGTGGAAATCATTTGACCTTTCGCGCTACTTTTCATCAAATCTCAGCAAAGGTCTCCCAGTAGAGAACCAGTATAAAATAGACAGTAGAGATAGTTTTGCTGTATCATCAATTAGAATGCATCCTATTTAAATCACTTAAAAAAACAAAAACAAAAAAACACCCGCATCTAACAGCACCACATGTAGCAACTTTTGGACTATAGCAAAAGTACTTTGGTTTTAACAGGGTTGTGTGAACAGTCAGTAAATTCAACTTAAAGTGATAAGAGGAACATATCTTTTAATGTCCCATAATTATAGCTCTCATATTCTAATCTGTGTCTTTGGTGTCCAGATGTCATCACAATCTGTCTGAATCTAATGTTCAGAATCTACACCAATCAGCCACAACATTAAAACCACCAGCCTAATATGTTGTAGATCCCCTTTTGCTGCTAAAACAGCTCTGACCTGTCAGGGGAAGGAACACAGGATGTCTGGGGGTATTTTGTGGTCACCAGCATCAGAATGTTGGATCCTTTGGGTCCTGTGCATTGAGGAAGGGAGGGTGGATTCAGCTTATTGCAGTGCATCTCATAGATCATGCATCTTACTCTGGGTTGATCAGTTGATCTCAGTCTGATTTGCAACCATCTCACCCAGGTGTAATGTCACCTTTTATATATAAAAAAATTTAAAAAAAAAACTTTGTACCATACCTTTGTTAATAAAACAATTGTTTTCATAGTTGTTCTCAAACTAATAAAATGTCGAGTGTGGAGTCAGAATAAAGCTTCATTCAAGTGATATGTAGATAGAGTTATCCTGCGTGAGGCCTCAGCAAAGCAAGCCTTATGGCAGGACAAACATAGCCTGAACATACAGATGTGGTCCTCTTGCTAAGTACCAGCATCTCTCTCAGGCATCACAGTCATCTACAGACACTTTAGAGGAGCAGTGGGACTTAGCCCTGGAGGTGAGGCTGAGTTTAGAGCTGATCTGAGCTGATCACTGAGAAAAGATGGAGTTGGGAGGTTGTAGATGCTGCTGGGATGTTGGAATGATCTACACACAGCTGTCACTTCATTTCCTCAACATCATCATCATCACTGTTCACCAGAGCGTGGTGAAAATTGGTACCCTAAAGGCAGGACATGGAGCTGGATACAAAGCCATCTTTCGTTCTTCTCTTGCTGGGTACCAGTGTCTCCCTCTCAAGTCATTTATGACCACTGACTGCAGAGAACTGGTACCTTAAGGACAGCTGATGGAGCGTGATATGAAGCCTAAACACAACAGTCCTCCTTTTCCTATAAGATACCAGCTTGTCTCTCTTAGAGCGAGGACCCACTTAATGTGGAAGGAGAAAGCCAACACATTTCAGACAAAGTGAAGCACTGGCTGGGATAGTTCAATATGACTTATGTCTCTGATTGTTACAGGAACAAAGAAAAATGTAATGCTGAAGAGAAAGTCACATAATTGGTTGGATAAAACTGCCATTGCACAGAATACTCCCAGACAGTGCCCAGTTCAGTCCAGCACAATTTGCTCATGTGTACACATATCAGAATAGTTTTTCATGCTTCTTGGACTTCCTTATTTTGGGGATTATAGAGACCTTTCAAATATTATTGAACTTACTGGCTTGAATCCTGATAGTACTAATGCAAATGAGAGGCTAACTGTGGGCACAACACCAGTGGCCATAACCCAGCACTGTTCCTGGGCCCATCATCACTGTGCCACATTGTTACTCTGGGTGACATGCTCCTTCACTGTGACAACCATTAGCACTGTAGATTATTTGGACGAAATGCAACATGCACCATCCTGCTCCTGGAAACAGTTGCTAACACACCAAATTCACATCTGAAAATAGTCTCGCGCAAATGCACTTTTTAATTCACCAAAGTAAAAGTATTTCAGACCCATTTTTAAAGATGTAGGCTACATCTTCAGTAGGGACAACAGAGCTTGGGGCTAAGTCATACCTCCCTCTTTCTTTCTCTCTTCAAAGAGCAAAAGTGGTCTTATGAATCAGCAAAATAAATAAAAATGGTTATTATGAGGGTTTTTTTTTCAGACATCCTGGTCATTCAAAAAAATGGAGCTGTTGTTGCTTAGAGCTGAAGATCTTCACTGTGGCTGCCAGAGTGTTACATCACCTTGGAGCGTTCCATTAAAACAATTTCGTGACATCTTTTTGCCAGTAATGAATTATTTTACATTTTGTGGTCTGGGTCTCGCTTCTGTCTCTTTTTCATATAAACTACTCTCTTCCTGCAGTCTTTTCCTCTCCTGAAGTATTTCATTCACAGAACATACAGATAAGTGAATATGAAACAGACATCACTGCCGGGATGTTTTCCAGTCCTTACACAAACTTGACACCCCTCGGCTAAGCAATGAATATTTTCTCAGCATGCATTACACTCCCTATGCAAGGATACACATACACAAACATACACTGTCTGTCTCTGCAGGCACAGAAATTCATAATGCACACAAACAATATTCAGTTCCATTATGGAGAGTGATTTTAGCATAGCTATCAGTTTCTCACTTTTTCCCACTACTGATTCGTCTGTATTATTTAGAGACATTTTTATTACAAAATCCTCCTTTAAGACTCCACACGTTTTTCTTTGTCAGGTTGACGTGGGATGATGTGCCATGTAATGACACAAAGGTTAGCCAGTTTTAGGCGGTAGTACGCTTAATTCAAAATGATTTACGTTACAGGTGGCATCGACTGCACACTAGCTTGGATAATGACTATAAAAGCCAATTATTTGGAGAAATCTATTTAGGATTGCTGTGATCCAACGATGAGTCATGACCTCCTCTTAAACAACACTAACTTTGTTTGCAGAGTTCCATTTTAGATGAAAAGTTTTCACTTCTTTCTAAATCTGAAAAACACACAAATCTGAAAACCAACTTTTTACACAAATATAATGGACACTCAAGACTGTTGATTGCTTAAAATTCGTTGCATTTTATAAGGCTTTTAAATAATAGTGATGCAGCAATCAAGTATCATTTGAATAACGTGCCCTTTGAATAGCACAAAAAAGTACATTGTTGAGTTTAGACAGGGTTTTTGTCCATCAGTTCCCATCATGCTACTGCCCTTGCGAATTAGTGGTATGCAAAGGTAATTTACTGGAGACAAGGCTGAATGTAAAATGTGGTGGCTGAAATGATGGTGATGATAATGACAATGTTAAGTGTCATTAGTTTTCAGTGTTTCATATGATTTTATATGGATCAGCGAGCACATAGTAGAAAGGTCAATAACGTAAAGAAATTCTGCCTGTAGCTCCACAAATGAACTCTCCCTCTTCCAGTCTTATCTCAAAACCTAACTCTGGTCGATTTATTCTAAAGCATCCGAGCACCAATTAATGTAAAGAGTATGGATAAACGCACATGACTGAAGGTAGCCACTCATCTATAACGAAACACACATTTCAAATTGATAGAGAAAACAGATCATGTTGAGATATTATCATTGGTTTTATTAATCAGTTCAGATGTAATGTAACAAGAAATAAAGAAAGCCTCCAAATCAGGAGTCGAGAAGTGATTCTTACATGGTATCCAGTCATTTTGTAGTCTGTGCGTGACACTGCTCTGAATATTTCATACAGTACTTCTTGTGCCTGTGTAAGCACTTGTGTGATGTGTCTCTCAGTATGTGTGACTCATTTGCTGTATGATATGGAAACAAGAGGACCAGTCTTCACTTTGCTGAAGCATCTTTCAGTGTATCTTTCACTTTGTAAACACTGAGGGCTGACACAGTTTTCCATTATCTTCTATGTTGGATGACCCTGGGACTTAGAGCTGAACAAATGGAAATGCAAGGAATTGGAAATCAACCTCAGTAAGCTGAAGGGAAATTTATGTCACTCAAAACTTAGGTCTTTTATAAATTATTCCTGCACAGATTCAGTTTTGTTTAATTTTCCTTGTAAAATACAGCAAACTGATCCACCCCAACAGGAAGGCCCATGGTGCACTTCCTGTACTATACTGACATAATGACTGAAACAAAAGCTTTTCCCCTGAATCCCAACCTGCAAACAGTAATTTTGAATTCATTATACAGATTTTATGATTAAACAGACATGATCGTCTTCATATTGGGAGTTGGTGTTACTTCATCTGTACTTGATCTGCTTCATTCCTTCTCATTTTGGATCTTCAGAGAACATTTAAGGAATGACTTTTGACCTCTTGTCACCATGGTGACTTTTAGCTGTTCTAGGAAATATTCACTCATTCAGACAAATCGGCTTCGGTCCAGTGCTGATTTAAATTTGTACACACAGTAACACACACACAAATACACACCTTTAATGAAATGTACCCAGACATCAACAGCAGTAAACACAGCAAGAGCTGCTTGGACAGAGTTCAACCCCCCTCCTTACCAAGGCAGTGTGTGCGCATTTTCAACAGATGGGGACAGCAGCAGGGTATGTGTGTGTGTTTGTCTGGGTGTGTGTGTGTGTGTGCGTGGGTGCATGTCTGTGTTGTGGGGGTCCCTCAGTTTTCCCTCAGTGCTTCTCAAAATGACTTCAGGAGCTGTGGGTGCAGACATTTTGTAGCCTCACCAGCTAAACAGCCCTCTGTACGAACATTCTGAGCTTTAATGTATCGCTGGGGAAAACACTGTAAGTTTTCACCCCCTAAGGGCCTTTAGTACTTTTGAAAACTTTTAAAGCTCTTATAGATGCAACCTACAGCAAGGTACATTAAGAAGGGAAAAAAAGTGAAATGCATCCATTCATTTTCACAATGATTTGATTTGCTTACACTAATTGAAGTTGTCCTGGAGTAAATACAAGAAATATTGATTTCATGTAGATAGATACATATGGAGGTGACAGCAGATATTTCAATTTTTGTTGATTTGTTGAAACTGAACAAAAATTTGCACTGAGGTACTTGATGACTTGAACTTGACTTGATGATTTAGGTAAAGATGCATCCATGCGACTTTTCTGGGGATTGTTATTTGTAACTTTACAAGAGGAAAAACAAAGAAACCCTCTTTGCCAGCAATCCTTTGACCCAACAAATAACTCCATTTGACTGTATATGAGAAAGTGCAGCGATATTTAACTGAGTAGCAGGAGGGCCATGTGTGTGGTGATGTGCCATAATGATGGGCCAATCACACAGAACATCGTCTGACTAATGTGCCCTTCAAATAGCATGTTTACATTTTGACATCAATAATGTTTTTGCTGTTCAACATACATCACAAATCGATATGCAGGATTTCCTTTTGGATTGTTTGATTTTGTCTAAAGTGCTAACATACAGCACAAGCATATAAGCCACCAACACATATAATAAAGTACCTCTGCATAAACACATTTTCATATCTAATGGTGTTTATTGTCTATTAAAGATCAGATGACTTCAGTATTGATTAATAAAGCCCAGCTTTTACATTCTGATCAATTGCTGTTTATCCCTTTCATTGATTTTCATGATGAATATATATGGCATCACAGTGTGTCTGCATTATTTACTTTTATTTGAGTGTGTGTGTGTGTGTGTTCTTTTCTGTGCTTGAAACACATATTTCATCATGACAGATGAATACAACATTGACCCACAAGAGTATTTATTGGAATAGATGTTGGGGACATGTTTCTCATTAAAACATTAAAGTTTGAATAATTACCCACCACACATCTCAGCAAGGTTGATACTGGAGGAAGTGGATGGAATCCATCGATCAGTGTGCATGCATGCATGTGTGTGTATTTTATGGCTGTACATGTGTGTTTGTGTGGGTGTTACGCTTACCTTGTTCTCTGGCAGCCACCTCTATCCTCATTAGTTTTTTTGTCTGTGTCTGTGATTGTGTGTTAGACTGAAGGAATATGGATTCTGCGTTTATCTCCCAATTTGCCAAGGTGCTTGGTTGAGGCAGTCACTGGAAAAAATGAAAAACTGTGAACCAAACTTCAGGAGGAGGCTGTTGAAAATTGCTGCATTTTGCAACAACATGCTTCATGACCCTCCAAGAGTGAGCATTTACTCCGACTGGTTTTCACTTGAAAGATAAAAATTAAATCAACTGTGACGTGTGGGAGAGAGAGAGAAAGATGTTTCCTGTAATTCAGCCAGTGTTATGCTCTGCCCTGTGGAAATGAAGTGATGGTTAATTCAGAAAATTCACACACTAATGATGGAAGATGAAGGAGCGTGTGTGCACATGATGGAGGTGGTATGTAGATGTAGGGTTTAATGACTAAGTATGACCTCGATACTGACGGAAAGTGTGTGTGTGTGAGAGAGAGAGAGACTTTGTCACTGTCTAGATCCCATTCAATCATTTTCAATGTCCATTTACTCTCTCTCTCTTTCCTTCCTTTTTAAAGTCGACGTATAAATGAAAATGTATTAATGATTGAATATATCCCAGACAGTGACAGTGCATTGACTGATGACAGAACGAACAAGCTCATTATTAAAGGTCTTATCACCTCGCAGCAGATGCAGTTACACACACACACACACACACACACACAAGCAGATCTTACTTCTCGCTCAGTGTCATGCATGCATTTGTCATCATAATCAACATTTTGTCCCCAAGTCAACCTTTTTTTAAAGTTGTTCAAAGATCTTGTTGGTCAAGGTTACTTGAAGTACCAAAAAACTTTGAACAAACTCATACTGTAAACGGTCACAGCAGTGCAGTCGTACCAATACTGATTTGATTGGAAAGAGCAGTGGTGTAGAAGCAGAGGTAGAGCCGAGGTGGTAGTGGTCGGTCATACTCATAGTAAAAGTGCTTGTGTTATTTTCAGCTGTATTAACGCTGCTACTGTACGGTTGTGATAGCGAAAAGCACACACTCATGCAGCAAGCAGCATAATAGCACACTGAGTCACTGACTTGGCTGCACCAATTAATTCAAATATGTAACTGAAATTTCAGAATAGAAACAGATTCACTTATCACAGCATTACAAACACACCAACCTACAGCCATCCCATAGATAACCAACATCAATGGGGAAATGAAATAAAAGAAAGAAAGCAAGAAAGAAAGGAAGTAAAACACGGCCAGTTCCAGTTACGTGAAGAGAAAAAGTGCTAACTTGTCTAATCTGCACCAATGAGAGGATACGAAAGGATAAGGTGTGTTTTTGTAGTCTTGTCATCATATATTGTTCTTACCAAGATAAATTTGACAGGACAGGAGACCAGAGAATTCAGACAATCGCACAGTTCAGACACATCATCTCAACCTCGTTATTAGAGGTAAAAAACATAAGGCAGTTCACCTAAAATGTCAACAGTAGCCGAATAATCAGACAAATTTAAACTAAGAAGCTTGTCTGTAAACTGTGACAAAAAGTTTGGATTGGGTCATAATTTTAAGTCTGCTTTACCCAGGCTTATCCTTTACACGTATCTAATGAGATGGAAAAAAATGAATAAATGAAAATAAAAACCACCACCATGCGGTAAGCTGATCACACCAAAAAGAGGTTTTGCTTGGTGTGAATAATGACTTGAATTGATCGTCTTGACAGTTATTCCACCTGCTCAATGTGAGTCTTCGAGGAGGAGAGGGAGAAAAGCACTACAGCCTACAGATAGCAGAAAGATAATTAGCTAAATCTCCATGGGTGATTGAGCTGCCCCCAGCCCCTACACTGGAAATAGTGTGCGTTCCAACCCATGCTGTCTCTGGGACCAGCGGCAGTTACGTAAGAGTCCCTTCACTGATTTAAATCAACTAATTGGAATTGTTAACTATACATGCTCACACACTCATGCTGAGGTGGTGGTGCCTTCTAAACGGTCCGGCACCAATGCCAGCTGTGCTTCTTGAGGATGTAGTTGATTCCTCGTGTATTTATACTCTGCTCATTGTCTTAGTCTTGATTTTCTCATATTTTAATTGGATGCATCTGTTTCATTCATTTCATTTCCTTTTCCAGCTCTCACAGTTTTCTGATGTTGTTTAACGCTGCCTGTGGGGGTATGTCACCCAGTGTCATGAAGAAAGAGAGAGGGAGAGAGAGAGAGAGAGAGAGAGAGCTCTGGGGTCCGGCCAAATGGATTTCTTTTTTTTTTTTTTTTTTAATTGTGATCATTTCAAAAATATTTTAGCTTCTGTTGAGACTCATCAGCCTGCTTGGATTGCAAGATTTGTTTGATGATGAAATTAAATTTTAAATAAGAAGTTCATTTCGCGATTCTGTTGCAGATCCTTTTCACTGTTGCACTCATTTTATTAATGTGTCAATATTACATTATTGTATTCATCTTTTTATCAGGTTTGACAATCCACTGAGAAAAACTGGCAGGATAAGGTATGTCATATAAATGAAATCAATTAGTCTTCAAGCTGCAACAAACTCAGTTTCTGACCTTGACTGTTTAGCGGTATTAAAAAACAAGTCTCATGATAACCATTTTCCTCATAATATAAAGAATTATTGGAATAAAGACAACCAGAACGATCATTGGCATCCTCCCTTTCTTTAATTTATACTTTAATCGTATATTTTCTGCTAAAACACTTTATCTTTAACAAACCAATGCGACAATGTGACATTCTGTGTACAAGACCATGTAATACGATATCATATTGTGATATTAGGACCTCTCAAAACATTTTAAAGCCGGCTGAATTTGTTCACCAGATACCTGTCATAGCCAAGCTCATCGAGTGTGTATTCCTTTGCCACCTCCTCCACTCCCTACAGAGTCGTTCATTTTTAATTTATGTCTTGATCATTCAGCTCTATGTGCAGAGATAAGGGAGAGCGCTTGTTTCCACCATCAGGGTGTCCCTCCAGTGTGGCACTGCTCTGCAGCAGATGGTATCAGTGATAATGATCTACAACGCAAACACCTGTGTGTGTGTGAGGAAAGGTCTACTTTGGTTTAATGTTTCCCCCATGCCAGCACTTGCACCAGACTCACATTAAAGGACATCGATCTCACACACACTTGCTTTGCACAGTGTCTGAGGCCTTCGGGCCCTGGTTCTCTCCAAAGAGCCGTTGTTGCATCAGAAATAGGCCCATGTATATCTCACACAAAACCAGATCGCCATAACGACATCAGCATAAACTTGGACTTGCATGATTTCTGTCATGGTTCAGCTTTCTGTTATCAAAAGACATTTTCTTCCAGTCCAAAATGTTTAACCCTTCACATTTTAGAAGCATGACTTTCATCCAAAAAATTCAAATCTATTTTTTAATGGCATTTGCAGGAGTACATCTTTTAAGAAAATCAGCTTATTTATTGAATGATAGTAACAGGCCAACATTCTCCATATCTCTGGCATTTCTTGGCACCAAAGCTCAGATACTTACCTGGCAGGGGAGATACCATGATCACCAAGGTGGTTCACCCAGGGCGAGGCTCGGCCATTGCACTCCGGTTGTGCTGACCCCTGCGAATTCCCCAAATGTGGGAATCTCGACTGCATAATTTCTGGTAGTGGGGGACTGCGTTCGCGCTCTACCCTGATTTTTTTTTTTTTTTTTTTTTTTTTTTTTTTTATTTTTTTTTTTTTTTTTTTTGTGGGCAGTCGTGGATCAGCGGTTAGGGTGTCGGACCCGTAACCGGTGGATCGCTGGTTCGATTCCCCGTACCGGTGTCCATGACTGAGGTACCCTTGAGCAAGGTACCTAACCCCCACTGCTCCCCGGGTTTGCTGTGTGTGTGTGCACGTCACTTGGGTGGGTTAAATGCAGAGCACAAATTTCGTTGGAGTGAGTTCCCTCCAATGACAAAATATGTCACTTTCATCTTTCATCTTCATCTTTTATATGTTATACATTGGTAACTGATAACAGGCTCCATGCTTAGCACAATGTCTCACCTTCAAACTGTGCAAACACAGTGTGATATCAAATAATGATTAAGTTTACCTTGAATATGAACAAATAAAAGTATTAGCAGGGCTTGTTTTGCCTGTGTCTCTTTAAAATGATAATAGTTACAGTTCCAAAAGTAGAGACATGACTGGATTGCATTCATCACTGTGCAGTAAAATGTTTCAGTTTATTATATCTGATGTTTTTTGTGTTAATGTTACTGCTGCATTAATGTATGTGTTTCATTTTACTGCTTTTGATGTTTTAGACTGAGATCATTTTAACTACTTTACATAATGAAGAATAGTTTGATCTCCAGCAATGCATCACATCATCATTATGCCTATTCTATAAGATTATTACCTGTTTGTAGCCTGGCTGTCTTGTGCGAGTTTTATTTGACTCAACGGCACCTCTGGTAAATGCAGAGTGTGTTCCTCTCTCTGCATTCATGAGGTTCCATGCAAATACCCTTTGATGTAAATGACTGGTTGCCACTTATGTGAAAAACTCAAAATAAAAGACAAGAGCCTACGCAAGCATGAGGTGGTGAACTGAACAAAGTCAAAATATTACTGACGTGGACCGTATGTCTGTTATTCATAAAAGGAGACAACTGACTTCATCTGACTCACAAGACAAATTATCACAGCGCTGAGATAAATATGCATCCACAATGTGTACTCCCTTTTACACACACACACAAACATCTTAAACACACAAAGATAAAGGCATCTAAAAACATGCAAGAAAACACATTCCTGCGGAAAGTACACTAATGTGCACACACACATTCAAACACCAACGCCATCACATTGTGTACATGTGGGTACATTCTGTTGACTTGCATTCATTGCTGACACACACACACGCCTCTAACAGTGTTAGTTTTTAATGACACATTAACTTGTTGCCCATCCAGAGAACATGCATGATTCAAATACAAAAACACACAGAATCACACAGGTCCCCATGAGCACTGATATTGCACATCTGGTCTGATGTTGCACATGTATATACTGGTTCCATAGTGTATATATATGGGCTTCCTATTTTACTTATTTTTTTAAGTTTTCATCTATTTGTTTATTGCATGTCTTCTTGGAGTTGTTTGTCTGCCTTGTCACAAGTATTTCATTGCTCAGTTGACCCTGTATTGACTGTGTATATGACAATAGACCTCTTTGAATCTTTGAATAAAGACACATTCATAAACACAAACTACTACAGCAGTGGTGACAGAGCGTAAAGTTACTAGTAAGATCTAAAAAAAGGTATAAAAATCTAACTTACTTTAACACAGTAGTCTGTTCTGTTAGAGTCAGAATTCCTCCGTTTTCGCAAAGGGACGAAAAACAAGTTCACGGGGAAAATGGGAGTTGCCGAAAAAAAGATGATGAAAAAGAGATAAAAAATAGAGGAGGTGAAGGGTTCAGAGGGAAATTACAAACAAACATACAAGGATAACAAGGACAGTAACCAAATGATTTTGGGGCTGGTTGATAAGATTCAATTTAAGTTTATTTATTTGTTTCATGTCAGATTTTCACTCAGTATTCACTAGTGTGACAGTAAGAAAAACAATCTGGCTATTTGCATTGCATGGCAACAGTTAAATTATTTCATTTTCCCTCAGGATTGCATCATAAGAGTTAAAAAGAAAATGTGAAATTAGAGTGTGTTCTGGCAGGAATAAATGAGTCTTACTGTGAATAGGGCAAGATATACAAATCTAAATGTATCAGGACTAAACATTAATGTCTGGCGCTTCTCTGCTTTGCCAGACATTTCATGTTTCTCCAAAAGGTCAAATCAATTTGAAATACAGAATGTAGTATCTGATTATGCACACTGAACAGCACAAAATGTACAACTGTTCAATTGTTAAAATGTCTGCTTACTCAATTATTTTGTATAAGTACAGCTGTGAGAATCTTGAACTTCATTTGATAATTTTGACGACTATTTTACACTACTTTATAGCGCTTTATTGCACCACCACCACTTTGTTACCATGCAAAGTTGTAAATAAACATGTAATTCGCCAAATGGAAATGTTGCATTAAAAATTGTGCATCATTTACATAAAATGTATATTATATAGACAAACATTTTCAGACACACCTCTTTATGGGGCTGTGTTTCAGGGGTTGGACTCAGCCCCTTACTGCCAGTGAATGGAAACCTTAAAGCTTCAGCGTACATTTTGGACAATACTATGCTTCCAACTTTGTGGCAACAGTCTGGGGAAGGGAAGCGTAACTGCATCCCAGTGCATAAATCATGGTCCATAAAGACATGGTTGGATGAGTTTGGTGTGGAAGAGCTTGACTTGTCCACGCAGAGCCCTGAACTCAACTCCATCGATCATCCCCGGGACGAACAAGAATGGGCTGACGCGAGCCAATCACCCTCATCCAACACCAGTGCCCGACCCGACCAGTGCCTCGTTAGTGTAATAGTCAGATGTCTCAATACTTTTGTCTATATAGTGTACATTCAATTCAATCATAGAAGCACGATAATGTCACAAAGTAGTGTCCACCTATCAAAAGTTAAGTAGCAGGACAAGCTAAAGATGTCAGATCAAGTGAGGCTGTGACAACAGAATCCCTGAATGTACTGAACTGAGCAATAATGTATTGTATTGCTAATTAGTTGTCGTTTTCATTTGTAGGGAAAAGAATGTGTTCTCTTTTTTAAAAAGCCCCATGGTGTCACTTTGTAGGTATTCTCTTGCTCTGAAGTCTTGTGCATGGGCATGAGGGCACACATGCACCGTAAATATCCCTGCCCGTATATTTACACTATTGCAGTCTTTAAGAGATGCTGCTGCAATGCACCAGCAAAATGCAGTGATGGACATCATAAGCTAGCACACATTAAGGTAAACAAAGGAGTTATTTGGGTTTTTTTTTTTGTTTTTGGTTTTTTTTGTGTGTGTCTTATGAGTACGGAAATTTACTCAACATGTTTGCCAGACATCAAGGATGTTCACAGAGCTTTGTAACATAAAAACCAAGAAACAGGACAAAACGAGATTATGTATATTTTGTTTATTATGCATATTAATACAGATGAAAAGGTTTATACTTTTATAAAATGTATCTCAGCTGAGATTTGAAAACTTTATCCGTGTTACAAAATTGCGTGCGTCAAAGGTCAGATGAGACATAATGTGTTTGGTAGTTTCACTGGACAGAGAGCAGCAAAGGTCAAAATTAGTGACCCTTGAAATGCTAAGGTCATTCCATTTGCAGCACAAAAGATTATAGGCCTCAAAGCAAAAATAATTAATCTTTTGCTGAGAAAATGGCAGTCAAACTGTGACTTTTGTTTTAAATGTTAACAAATGTCTTGTTTTATGCTGTAATTGCAAGGTTTTTTTTATGTGAATCTTAATATCATTGGATTTTGAAAGGGAAAAGGAAAAAAAGGTCACATTTGGTTTGACATGCAAACTGTACTCATTCCATTTGTGGAGGCAAAGCCTGCAGTAAGACAGTGTTTGTTTCAATCTACATGAAGCAGCTGGTAAACTGGAAGTATCAGATAAGTCAGGAGGATTCAGATAATCTTCAATCACAGAAAAGTTACTCAAGTGACTTTCTCACATTCTGAACTTTCTGGCACTCATTTAATCATAATTCATATCTGATGACACACATCCACACACATTCAGACGTAGCTTTAGCTTTGAGAAAATGTCAGGTATATATCCCTTGTAATGACTGCAGTAGGAGATAAGCACTAAAACAAACTTTCACTACTCTGTCTAAGGTCTGTTAACTGATTATTGCTCTGCATGACCTGATGTGCAGAGCTGCCCCACAGCACTGAAATGAAAAAGGTCAAGTCTCATTTGAAGAGCATTCGAGGCAGAGTTGCAGACATCTGTCCTTGAGTTTGAGTCTTTGTAATGTGGTGTTGCTTCTTTGTCTGCTCAGTGCACACAGTATAAAATACAATAATATAAAATATATTTCTTGCATGTGTAACTGGCATTAAGTAACATTTGCTATCACCGAGCTGACCAAGATGAGCATTTATTTGGAGGCATGTTGTTGTCTGCTTGATGATGTGAGTTCAATATTCACTCTTCTGTAAACACTTCTTTTGTGTTTTCACCAATTCTTGGGGAAAACAATTGGCTTTAGCTCAGTTCTTCATTCCTCTCACCAGTCAGTGACTGCATTTGTCTGTCTGCTGTTTGGTGCTTGGCCTTGAACTTACAGTCGGTTTAAAAGATGCTTAAAAAGCTACATAGAGCGGAGGGGGACTGCAGAATTCAGTGCAAAGTTCACCACTACAAATAACCCATTTCACATTAAACAGTACACGGTCATTCCGTAATTTGTTTTTGTAGAAATGTTGATTAGGGCAGCATTATATTAATTTAATTGTTGCAGTTATGCAGTAAAGTAGAAAAAATGTGGCACTTTTAATCTCTTTCTACACTTTTTCCACATCTTTTTTTCCACAAGCCTATCAAATCATGATCACATCCCTTCATCACACAGTCATACAAACATTTTGTTGTTGTGTAATCCAGAGTTGTCTGGTTATTTGTATGCAAATTTATCTCAAGTCAAGCTTGGACGTATGAATCAAGCTGGAACACGTAATCCTCAGATTCAGTAGAAAAACAAAAACATATTACAGAGAGCTGATTTGTGGGTCTTATCTTTGATAACAAACTTTACACCAGCAGGTGACGTCAGTCATTCAGTCATGCTTATCCACTAAAAATCTGGAAACTGTCATCCATGTTTTTAACACTTGTTGACTGTAACTTTCTTTTCCTGTCCCACTCAATAGCAAAATACTGTAGCAAAGCTGCTCACAAAAACCACAAATCTATATTCCAGCATCTCTACGCTCATTACCTGTATGTTTTTCTTGATTGTTGTTTTTACTGAATTTTAGTCATTCTTACTTCACTTCTCAGACTGCAGCCCTTTTACTGTTATTAATTTTTTATCTGTTAGTTTCACTTGTGTTTATATCTTTGTCAGGGTTCAAATTATGATTTGATTTTTGTGGGGGGGGTCTCTAAATAAAAAAAAAAAAAATTGACCTAACAAGATCGATTTTTGTGAGTAAGCAAATATTATTCAATATACTGAAGTAAGAAGAGCTTTATTTGTGATTATAATGTAATGATGCTGCATTTTGGTACTCCCCACAGGTGTATGATTTTACTGCTTTCATGGGAGCCAGTCCTCCCTCCATGGGTTAGAGTAGTATCCTCTGGGTCCCACATAATTTGAACTATGGTCTTGTAAAACACTGTAACTTGTTTTTGATAAGGGCTATGTAAAAAGCACCTGTGTTTACTTCCTGTGAATCATCATTACTTCCTGGGACCAAATGGTCCTAGGTGGTCTTTAACCTAATGGCAGTTGCTCCCCACACACCTACACACACACACACACACACACACACACATAGACAAATTTCCACATCAATAGTCTACTGTTATTTTCAAAACAAGCCTACATTATGAAAAGTTCAAAGAAAAAACTCAAATGCACGCTTGTGCGTTTGTGTGTGTCTCTGCAAGCCTGTGTGCTAAAAGTAAACAGCAACCCTAACATTATCATCTGTCCACCACACACCTTTTGATATTCAGATTTTTATTCAGGTTAACACAGACTCCAAACACACACAATTTCCACTCAAGGAGTTGGTCTTTGTGAGTTAATGGCATATGTTGGTTGGTGCATGTGGTGTTGTGTGGTAATTTTGTACCAGAAGTGCTGTGTGTAGTACAAGACAGTTGCACAGAGTATCCAGGAAGGTCCAAATGGTACAATATAATGCAGTATAGAGTTCAGAGTGGATGTTGCTGGGGAGACTTCGTGATCAAAAAGAACAATTTACAAAACAGTCTTTTGAGTCGGATGTGTTCGGTGATTCACGCACTGCACCACAACTTCACCAGAACAAATGACAGGTGTTGCTCCCACTGTGCCTCATTCTTGCAGCAGTTAAGTTCACAACAACTCCCCAAAATACCAGGCAGGTACAGGTAATTACACCTGTGTGCACCCAACAAAAAGGACACTTAACCCCGTTTAAAGCCATGAAAAGCCACGTAGCTTGTTCTGTCGTGATTTTACCACAAAATAGGCTTGGACTGAAAGAGAGGAAAGGAAGGAAATGACAAATGTCTACATCTATTGTGAATCATTTTACTATTCATGTGTGTTGTTCCTGCTCTGAGAGACAGCAGCAACTAAAGGCCTACTTTACACAGTGAGGGAAAGGGTGACAAAGCAGAAAGGAGAGGAGAGGAGAGGAAAGGTGTAGGGTGGAGGATGGAACAGGAGCAGGTCTAGGTGAAGGGTTGTCTCATTAATCTCAAAAGGGCGCAGTGATCCTGTCAGAATGCAAATGAAGCTATCAGTCTTATCAGAGAAACAGTGAGAGGGACGGAAGGATAGAGGCATTGACAGGGTTATTGGGGAGAAGGAAGCTTAAATACAAGGTGGAGCAGAAAAGAAAAGAAATAAAAAGTTTATTCATGTTTTTCAATGTTAATAGCAGTTTCAAAACTGTGAGAAAAGTGAGAGCATTTAGACTAACATGGGACCCTGACAGTAAGTTACACTGAAAGAGTAAGAGTAATAAAGTAATAAAACAATTTCAGCTATGGAGTTGTAGACCAATGATGAAAAAGAGAACACTGGAGGATATTGATGAAATGTGTTTTTTTTAATCTTATTTTTGCACTGTTGTAGTTTGTTGTAGTTTTGTACTGTTTTTGTACCCAAGTCCTTTGTCTCTGGTGTTTTCTCTGGGGAAATCGTCTAATCATCAAAGTCATTTAGATTCATCATCTGGAAACCAACAATATCTGTGCAAAAGTGCATGGTTATCTTCCAGTGGTTTTTGAAATATTTTAGCATGCAACACAGCTGTGGACAAACTGACTGACCAACAGGTCAACACAGAGCAGATTATATATTGCACAGTACAGCCTTCAAAAGAGAAAAATACTGAAACAGAGTATTATCAGACACTTGTGGATTTTGTGAGGGAAAAATGTGTTGGACAGCAAAGAATATTTGTGTCCAGTGAGGTGAAATTAAGAGGCACTTCAGGTGGAAGCAGAGAGCATCTGCTGGGCATCAGAGTTGAAAGGCCGTCAGTCAGTCAACCCATTTGTCTGCAAAGAGACGGAAGAAATCATGAGGTGAGATAAGCTGTGCACAGAGCTGCCTCTGTGGCTGAGACAGCATCCTGCAGGTATGACGGTAAATGAGCTGCAGTCTTTTTATATTTGGCTTTGTGGTGCTACAGAGCAGCGATCAGTTGGTAGAGCAAAGGCCAGCAATCTCACAGCACCTTTCCTTACAAAAGTGTCACGTGGAGCTCTTCAACCAACAACTGCAACTGTTTCTAAGGCTATCCCAAATCTCAGGCCTGCCTTGTTGTATGTTGTTTGTCTGTTTTGTTTCATTTATCACTGACCAACTCTTGATTCTTTTCCTCTATTTGTCCTTGCACTATGTCTTAAAGTGCCTTTTTATCCAAATGACAGAAGTGCAGGAACACCTAACACCTGTTGGTTTGTTCTATGCTTTGTCAAAACCAAGACACCCCATTATATCTCTCTATTCAAGCCTTACAAATTAATATCTGAATGGGTACAGTGAATGTGTGTGTGAACTTAGAATTTAAGTGGAATTTCTCCTTTGCTGAGTGATGGCCCATACTGATGATACACTACAGGGGTTTTTTTTTTAAGGGTTCGGCCCCTTACTTCCAGTGAAGAGAAATCTTCAGCATACCAAGACATTTCAGACAATGCTATGCTTCCAACTTTGTGGCAACAGTTTGTTGAAGGCCCTTTTCTATTCCAGCATGACTGTGTCCCAGTGCACAAAGCAAAGCTCCATAAAGACATGGTTGGATGAGTTTGGTTTGGAAGAACTTGACTGGCCCACACAGAGCCCTGACCTCAACCCCATCCAACACCTTTGGGTTGAACTAGAATGGAGATTGGGAGCCAGGCTACTTCATCCAATATCAGTGTCTGATCTCACAAATGCTCTACTGTATGAATGGGCAAAGATTCCCTCAGAAACACTCCAAAATCTCGTGGAAAGCCTTTCCAGAGGAGTGGAAGCTGTTACAGCTGCGAAACTGTCTGCGTATTTAGAATGCAACGTCATTAAAGTCCCTGTTGGTGTACTGGTCAGGTGGGCCAGTACTTTTATCTATATAGTGTATGTGTCCGTCAGACCAAGTCTCATTAGTTTAAAACTCTCATACATTTGTGATAATCAACATACCTCCTGTATCTCTCTCTCTCTGTCCCCCAGCTCTCCAGACCACTCAGCCTCCAAAGGTCCTTTTCCCTCCAGAGAGACAAGATACGGTGATAGAAATTACGCCTGGTAAGAACCAACACTCTTCTTTACTCTTAAGTTAAAGTGGTAATCCTTAAGGTCCTCATTTTAAAAATGCTTCCTCTATGTTTGGTACAAAGCATTCATTTCTGTGGTGTTTCTTTATGGGGTGGTATGTCTGTGCCCTGTTTGGACACCACTATGGACACTTCAGTATCTACCCTCTCACAGCTGAGGTGATCAGATCAAATTCCACTCTATTGTGATCTTCCAATTACATCGAGTCCATTGTTAATATGAAAAAACTGATTTTAACCACTTTACCTACACACAATTAAAAATTGTTATGAGTAACAATCATGGATCAGTGAGTATGGGTCTGTTAGGAGACCTGGTACCATATTTCAGGATGGTTCTCCTTTTCTTGTAACATCCCTGGCACAGGCTGAAAGGATTTTTTGGGCTTCTACATTGCTACATCAGATCAGGTGCATCGGAGTCCTTCTCTGACTTTTACTTTTATCTCTTCCACTCAATGTCTAATGATTTATGTACTCAATCCAATTTATTTTTTTCTAAAACATTTATCAAGCCCGCACAGGACTCGCTACTCTGCTGCCCTATGTGATGATGAGAACTGGCTGACAAAGGATGACATTTTCAAATTCAGTCTTTTCACTCTGATTTGTCTTCTGTGGGTGATTTTCACATTGAGAGCACAGAATGTTTGGATTGCCAAGTGAGATCAACCTCAAAAAATGTAATTTTAGCCCTCTTGAAATGAAAGCGAGAGGAAATCAGGTTTCTGCTTGGATAACAAAAAGAAGGGTCTGATAAAGAAGGAGACAGGAATTTTAAAACTGAAGGGATCTCATTAGGATTTGCTTGTGTACTGAACAGTGTGTGCAGTGTTCTGCTGTGGTCTGGTGCTGTGGCTTTCTTGCCAGCTTTGTGTGTGTACGTGTGCATGTGTTCAAGCTCATACGTACGTGCATACATGTGTGTCTCCTGCTGTTCAGTGTTCTCTCCGACAATGTTAGCACTGTAGGCAGAAAATGTGTTTGGATGTGTGTACAAGTCTGTGTTTGTGTGTTGTGTGTTTCCATTAACTCCAGATTGATGTAGCAACAAATGGGCCCTAAGGCCTCTGTACACTGATTGCAGCAGGGACACCTTTTAATGGGTACCGCAATCTCAGCCCCCTGACACCACTACACACACACACACACACACACACACACACACACACCTTCAGCAATAAAGGCTGTTGACACACATTACACACACTCCCTCACATGCACACACGATCACAGTGTGACCCTGCAGTACATTTTTAATTATTATCTTGCTTTAACCTGAGGGAGATTTACATCCGCAACCACAGTTATGTTGTTCATGTTCCTCTTTTTTCACCTCCTCTTCTCTCTTCCTCTTCTCTCTTCCTCTTCTCTACATTCACTGCTTCATTTTTCTTCTCCTCATCATCGCTTTATTCCTCCTTTCTCCAACTGTTGTTTTCTTTGCCTTCCTTTTTCCATTCTCTTTTTTTTATTTTACTGATTTTTCTTTTCCTTTCTGCCACCCTTCCTCCATCTTCTCTGCTCTTCTCATTATTACATAATGCTGTGGGTTGTAAACACAATTCATTATGCTCATTGTTACAATACTGATGAGGGCTACTGGCAAGAGGACGACAAAACGAGCTTATTTAAGATTGATTCATGATAGTATAATAAAATAAATTTGGAGAGAAAGAATAATAGAGCATGAGGAGTTATTTGCACATCCGCTGATTGATTCAGCCCTTAAAACCCTGCATCATCAGAAGTGTGTAGGAGTGTAACGCACATGCAATCATTGCTGTCTGAAGTTTAAAAGTCTGTAAATGGCTCAGAATAAATGCATGATTTAAATGTCAGATACATTTATTGGAAGACTTCTGGTATTTTTAACTAAGCAATAACTTGTTGGCGCTACAGGTCCACTCTTGGGTTAACATTATATTATTCTTTCTGCCTCATTAAACACAGCTAGACTCCATATCCCTTGAAAAATCTGACATTTTTGTTTCTGGTTAAATTCATTCTGAAGTTTCATATCTTGCTATCAGTCGTGCTTATTTGAGGAGTGGAAGTTGAAAGATTAAATGATGAATGGGGATTGAAAATTAAAGTGATCACTAAGCAAGCTATTTGATTAAGCCAAATGAGAAAGAATTAAGTAGAAGCAGAATTGTGTAAAAAAAAAAGGGAAAAAGAAAAAATCAGGGATTAGACACAAATTAAACAATGAATTGCTGATTTTTCTTTGTGTGAGCCAAAAGAATAAAACTGGCAAAGCTGACTGATAAATGTGGAGTGAAAATTAATATGACTATTAAACCAGCATTCTGAAAAAAAACATAAACTGAAGGATGAATAATTGTGATTTGATTGGACAAATTAAACATAATTTCATTTAGTAACTGTAAATGTAAAATGTTCCTTCATTCGTCACAAACTCAGCAAATTGCTGGGTTATCATCAGTAATTTGTTTTACCACTCTGACCCAAATGTCAGTCATATTTAAAGCCAGTGAGGCTCAGCTAATTGCTCGGCCACCACTTGTTTCTCTTTCTTCTTCTAATCCAGAATCTCTTCTAATGTTTGACTCCATTTACTGCTTGTCATGTGATATTAGCGTGTCCTCCCACCTCGGCCAGTGTATAATATACCCCTTAGGAATGATGTTAAGAATGCTGCTAAACCTGAGTCTAGTAAGTAAGTGTGATGTGTAAACTCACACATGTGCCAGATTAAATAAATGACCTTCACGGAAATCACCTGAACAGACACAGGCGCACACACACACACACACACACATACACACAGTAGCACAGTAGCGCATGTATGGGGGCATTAAACAAATTCTGTAGTTATTGTGTAGTACTGGAAATCAGGCACACACACACACACAAACACGCCTGTATCTGAAAACAGTCGACGCATTAATTAATTAAGAGCTAATGATGAAAGTACGTTAGGAGTAAGGAGTGGGCCATTTCACTTCCTCTTCAGTCACACATGTGAAGTACTGATCAGGTACTCGTGAGAAACTGATGGAGGGAAAAGACATTTGTGAGGTCAACCTTGCACTGGTGGTATGTGCTGGTTTTTTACACGTGGCTAAACAATAAATGAGTTATCGAAGATAAATAAGAGATAGATTAGATTCTAATTAAAATGTAATTAGTTGCAGCCCAGTTGAGTGCACAGAAGCAGTAAAACATGCTTACAGTTATTTTCAGAAATTCACACACACACACGCATGCAGAAGTAGTATTAAGTGCCAGTGAGAGGCTGGCTGTGAAAGGCAGGGTAAGATAAGGAGGCAGGCTTTCTGTCCTCTTTCTCCCGTCTTGTCTCTCTGTCTGTCTCTGTCTCTCTCACCCCCCCACCCCCACCCCCCATCGCATTTATCTTTCTACGTCTGTCTCCCTCTGTCCCTGCGAGGTGTCTGCCTCTATCTCACTTTCCTTCCATCTGTTTGTCTTCCCTCCACCACTCTCTATATCTCTAACTGTCCCTTTGTCTTTCTCTTTCAGCTCATTCAGTCGTCTCATTCATGCGCCTTAAAATGGTGATGCGTCATGTCATTATTCCCTTTCAAACTGTCACAGAGAGATAGCATGAGGTGGGAGGGGGGGGGCAGGATGAAATGAATGCAACAAAGGTCTTTATTTTTCAGATTTTCATCCATGACAGAGAGAGAGGGGGACTCTGGTTGTGTTTGCGGTTGTTAGTCATCTTCAGCCATGTAATTCAAAGCGGAATAATGCAGCACAATGGCTCAAAAGTGTCACATTATATGCGACAGTAATACACAACAGTGCGTTCATTTATTTTTGCTTGCCCAGTTAAGGGTGATAAAAAGCTTTTCAATAGAATAAAACCTGAAAAAATAGGTACTTAGAAGTGAGGAAAAATAAGTGAGAAGGTCAAAGATGGAAATATGTAAAAATAAGAAAGAAAGCTGAGGACAACTGAAGGACAAAGGAAGGAGACAGAAGAAAAGGAAAAAGGGTGAGGACAATAAGAAATTCAGAAAGAAAGAAAACAGAGAGAGTGAGGAAGGTGTGATGTATGAAAATGTGAAGGATAATGGACGAAGGGAGAAAGGAAGGATGGGAGAAAAGCAGACAAGTAGACAGAAGTTGTTTTTCACATAAAACATTAGCTATGACAGCTGACATTAGCTAGCAGAGCTCATGTCAGGTTTTAGGTGAAAAACAAGGGCAGAGAGAAACAGATGAACTCACACCTATGGTTTTTTTTTCATTTTGGAAAAGTTCACGTGAAGAAATTATTAATATGTTCTAGCTGAAACTGAAAACAAGGGACAGTGGAAAAACACTGACAGGACAAAATAAAACCTGAACCCTAACTGTCATTTAAATAATGTGAATAGCACAGAATTGTGTCTGAACGAGGCCTAAGACAAACATGAAGAAAAACAATCATTGAAAAACACATCAAAATATTCTAAAATTTTATTCGATATTATAAAATGAAAGCATTTTTAATGCATGTTATATCCTTTCACTGCTTCAGTGTTGCCTTTTTTCAGTCTTGCTTTCAACACCAAAATTTATTTTCATTTGCACAATCCACTGTCACTTTCCGAGCCTCATAAAACAGGCTTTTTGGGCCCCAGGACTTTCCCTGCAATAGTGCGAGAATAGTGTTGTCGTATCCAGGTCTAAAAAGTAATCTTCACTCATGGTGAGAACATGAGAGAGAGAAAGATGGATAGGGAGAAGAAAAGAGGAAACGAGAGAAAGGGCTGAATTAAGAAGGGACGTAAGAAGTAAAGAGGGACGCACACTCAAGCCAGTAAGAGTATTGTATTGTGGAGTCTATAAGTCACCTCTTTATCACTGTCAACATATACACAGTGTTTCTGTCTTCATTACTCTCCGTTCACTCTCATCACACACACACACACACGAGACACAAACATCACATCACATAATACAATACAGGGCGTTTAGCCTTTCTGTCAGTGTCGCGATGTGCAAACTCACGCATGCACGCACACACACACACACACACACACACACAGACACAGACATGTCCCTCTCAGTGCCCCCATATAAACAGATTTTTGACAGACATGAGAGACAGAGAGGAGAGAGAGACCAGAGGGGCAGCAAAAGCTGAAAGGAGAAAGAATATGAGGGGATTGAGAAAATAATTGCAGGTGAGAGGATGATTGATATGTGATGAGAGCACAATAAAGAGGAGGTTTTGTTCTTTCTTCTGCTCTCGCGTTCATTTGTCATCTAGAGACCTCATGAATATGGTGATCAGCTTCTGTTTGCAACCTTGATGGAAAAGGGGTGACTGATGGAAAGACGTACAGGAGGGTAGAGTAAGAGAAGGAAAAAGGTGAGAAAGGTGTTTGATGGAGGTGAGGCGGTCAATGAAACATCTGTTTCACTGTGTTTTCATGGGCAAAGATAACAGCAGCAAGAAAGACTCAAGTTTGAGGATGTGAGCTTGAGACTGCAGGGTCAATAGTTTAAGTCTCTGCACAGGCCAGGAAGATATTTGCAGGGAAATTGAACCATCCCTATTGTTGCTCCAGGTCAAGTACTGTTAAAGCCTGCGTGTGTGTGTGTGTGTGTGTGTGAGAGAGAGAGAGAGAGTTTGTTTTTGTTTCTTTTTTCTTGAGGCAAATGAGCAAAGCGACAGCTGTAGCTTACATGGATAAAAGGACATTGATACAATAATGCTAGTTTGGAAATGACAGCAGTTAAACCATAAGTAACAGACACTCAAACTGCTTTTCTTTCCATTTAAGAAAGATTTTTGGCCGAGCTTCAAGCTTCAGGTGGCGAGTATCTGACTTTTAGTGGGACGCTCCTCTCACATTCGTTTGAAGAAGTCCTTCAGCCAGAATAATGAACTCATGCTGTTACGTTTAACAAAAAAATAGGACCCCAAAAAGCAGACACTGACAACAAGAGTAAAACTGGAAGGTACACTTTACTGACAAAACTCCATTTACACAATTTAAGAGCCAAAGGCAAATCCAAAAATTCATTTTTCTCCAAAAGCAATCCAAAGCAGGAACCAGGTAGTTAGTGAGTGCATGTGGCCAATGAACAGGTGAGTATAAACTGTCCAAACTGAGCGTCCAAGCTTCCTAACAGGAGACACGAGGAGCACACCCTAGCTGGCGGGGAAGGTAAACTGAGGCGAGGCACTGAATCTGAATTAACACACACAAGAAACAAAGTTAGTCCAAGATTTGGTAGCAAAACCAAGGCTGACATGAATACCACTGAAACAGACAGTATAATCTGGCAAAGGTGGACTGAGAGGACAGGTCCTTAAACTGTCATGGGAGAGAGTAGGTCGACTGGCCAAGATGCAGAACAGGTGTGCAGGGAGGGAGATGACTGGAGGAGATCAAGGACTGTCCAGCTCAGCTCCGGATTGGCTTGGATAAGACACACACATACACACACACACACACATACACAGAAGCAGGGAGGGAAGAAGAAAGCAGGCGTCGTGTGTGCAGTTCAGTATGGTTCATGTTCAGATAGGGGTCTTCAGCTCCAAAGATATACATTACATAGAGTGAGGGTTTTTTTCTCCCATTTTCTCGGTTTCTTGGAAAACTGAGGTTATTGGATGAGTTCCAGATGTGTACCCCTCTTTTGTTGTTTGTAAGTACCCGATATAAGCAGAGGATTGGAGATGTTTCAGTAGACTGGGCCATATAGGCTGGGATCCTCTCACATGCACATGTTAAATTTGATGCTGAGCTTCTTGTAATAAACCTTCAATACAAGTAAGTTCTTCAACATCTTCACATCATCGCTATCCAATATACCACACAGGAAAGAACCCAGAGAGAAAGACAGGAAGAACTAGATACACTCCTGACACGTGCAGCGTTTAAAAAGAGTTTTGTTAGTGTGATGTATGCCTGAAATGTGTGCATTAGGATCATTTGTTTGTGCATTCAGTTTCTTGTTAGTGATTGCCTAACATGTTCATGTGGTTTGTGCCTACTTCAAATTGGTGTAAAAAGCAAAGAGAAAAACACAAATACAGAAATACAGAGAGCAGTGTGTTAACCTTTGGTCACAGCAAGAAGCTGTCTGAGAAGGAAGACAACCTCTCGTCTCTCACCTTATTCATGTCTTTTCTTTGTTCATATTCAGTCTCTCTTTGGAATTAAAATTATCTTTGTAAATTTGATTATTTTTGATTTAAATGTCAGAGAACGATAGTTACGAATGGGAAAATTATCCAGGATTTATTTTTCAGCAAAACCCTCAACATAAAATTAAAAATTTTAGCTGTGCTTTGTTATTATATAATTAATTGTCAACATTTTAAACAGTGCAACGATCAATGTAATGTTAGACTTCTTCTTCTACATCTTTTAAGACTTCTCTAATGTTTCTAAGTGTATTTCCAAATAGTCCAAATATGTTTGTTTGTTTGCTTTTACAAATGATTTCAGATTTCAGTAGTTGCTGCCCCCCCAAAAAAGATGTCTCCATCACTAATTATTTCTCCTGCTGTCTTGCCTCGCTCTCTCTCTCTCTCTCTCTCTCTCTCTCTCTCTCTCTCTCTCTCTCAGCCAAAGATTCTGTGGCAGAATTGGATTTTTATTAAGTAGAAATCCTCCCTTTGAACGTCTGCTTAACCACTGACGTTTGTGTGTTGTGTGTTTGTGGGTCTGTGTGTATGCGTATTCTTGTAGTTGTGGTTACATAAATCTGTTTACACAGTCATATCATGAGGACCCGCCTTACTTATGGGAACAAAACTCAAGTCCCCACAATGTATATCATTAAATATTAGAGTGAAGACTTGCTTTAAGGTTAGGCTGAGGTTAGGGTTTGGTTACAGTAAGGTTAAGATTAGGCAAGTAATGTGTAATGTGTGTTGTGGTTAAGTGTCCAGGAAATGAATGTAAGTCTATGTAATGTCCCCAGAAGTGATGGAAACACAACTCTTCGTGTGTGTGTGTGTGTGTGTGTGTTTGTTTGTTTGTGTGAACATGTGTGTGTGTGTGTGTGTGGGTGTGTATAAGACTGAAGGGATTAATGACTTGGCTGTGATGGATGTTTTGTGAGGCTGGATTTCCTCCATAAAGTCTTAACAGCACTTGAAGTGTTTGACTTGACACATGTTACTGGTCTACGTGTGAGAAGATATGACTTGACAGCTGTTGGAGATAGTTTATCAGCTATAATGCATCTGAGTTTATTTTGGATTTCTCTTTTTCTTCCTTTCTGTGTACTGGGTACAAGGTCCTAACCATGTCGCCTGGCCTTTCGTCAGCAGACATACAGTTGTCATGGAGATTGTTTATCTGTTATCATGTCAATCAAATGGAATGTCAGTCATGTCACAGCTAAAACTCCGCCAAACATCTTTGCCAACATGTTCTGCTGTTGCTTGATTTTCAAAATAGTCAGATCAGTGTATTGTTCACATTACTCAACTTTCTGTCTTGTCTTAAAGTCGTTGTGGTTTGAACACTGCATGACTGATCAGGGACAGGAAGTCACGCATGAATCCCCGACAAGTCTGTCTCGTTTCCAAACTACATTTTGTCACAAGAGCGCACACAGGAAGTGATGCAAGAAACAAGTGGTCCAAGTTGCTTGTCATTATCATTATCTACAGTTGCAATACTTCTGGTATTATTGCTGCTGCTACACATCTGTGCTTGTGTGCTCCTTCTCTCACGCCCCACCCCCCTCTCCCTCTCTCCCTCTCCCCCTCTCTCTCTCCCTCTCCCTCCTGCTCTCTCTCTCTCTCTCTCTCTCTCAACCCCGCCAGTAAAGGCAGATGACCGCCCATCTTGAGTCGGGGTCTGCTCCGAGGTTTCTGCCTTCTAAAAGGCAGTTTTTCCTCGCCACTGTCGCCAAGTGCTTGCTCAAGGGGGAATGTTGGGCTCTCTGTATTACAATTTAATTAAAGAGTTTGGTCTAGACCTGCTCTAATTAGAAAGTGTCATGAGATAACTTTTGTTGTGAATTAGCGCTATATAAATAAACTGAATCGAATTTAATTGAAAAACAAGTAAGAACAAAATAAACATTGCTGAGAGATTTGAAGGTCAGTAAATATTTTTGCAATGAAAATGTAGATTGAGTCCAGATGACCACAGCAGGCTGTCTCAGAGTGTCAAAAATGTATTCTGGCATATCACCCAAATAAATAAATTAATTGCTTAATTTAAAAAATAAACCAACTGTGCAACTCTAGTTGCTTTTAGAAATGTATGCAGCAAAGAATAAAATGAATGAAAACATGAAAACAGTCTTAAGTTAAACATATCTACTTTCTCTTACTATAGCAATATTTTGCTATATCCTTGAGTCTCTGTGTTTGTGCTTTCGTTTATTATAAGTGTGACTGTGCATTTGTTGGTGTGTGTGTGTTCAGTCTCTTAGGACACCACTTTCTTTTATACCCAGTTTAACATTTTCACACCTGGAACAGCTGTGGGAGTAACAGCAAGAGGAGAGAAGCCAAAGAGGGATCTTAAGTGGAATAGTTTGTTTCTATCACTTCCAGTTGTGTAATGGAGGTTAAGAGGCCTCTTAAACTCACTCTGCTGCTACAGTATACGATGCTGCTCATCTTCGTTCACTTAAAAGAAAAAAAAGAATAAAGGTTTCGTGACTTCAGTACAGTCATCTGCAGCAAGTTCTGAAGGACAGTAAAGCTCTTGGAGCCACATCAATGCAGATTTTTCTTGAAAGGATCAATAAAAGAAAGGAAAGTTCTGCTTGTTTCCAACCCTGCTTTAATTCTATTGGCCTTTCTGATTACCAGTCATGCTTATTTGTGCTTGGCACCTCTGTTAATAATTAACGACAAGGAAAAGCTTTCCAAATAAACTTCAATTTTACATAAATTATTTCAACCCTTTGTGTCTGCGGAAGGCCATGGATTATCCCCTCACTAATCTATTTCTGGAGCAACTTTTATTATTTAATGCTTCATATATAGTACGACTTTACTTCAAGCTCAGAGGTAAGATATCATTTGATTGCTTTTGTGGGTTGCTATCATCTTTGTTTACCATACACTGAGCTGACCATTTGGCTCAGTCTTCAGTTCTTTCTGGCTTACATTCAGTCAGACTCTGAGACAAGTTAGAAAAAGTGTAAAATTATTAATGAAAAAATGAAGTTTATCTGAAAACCACCAAGATATCCTGATGTATATTCAGGATTTGCCTTTTGTACAGAAGACATTTGGACGTGTCACACTGTCATGGCTTACTGGACACTGAAGAGAACACAGTCATTGTTAATGCTGTTAGGAACACCTTTGCTCCTGCTGTGACAAATCAGAACATCTGCAGTGAGAAAGGCTTAAAAGATTTTTTTCTAACAAAAAACATGATGAAACACATAGGAAACAGAGCTGTGACGACAATATAGCAAATGAACATATTCAGATTTGATCATTTATACCATTGCTCCCATACATTCCCATTCCAGCTACATAAATAACATGAAACCCGTTATGAAAACATTCTAATGCCCATTCTACCTGCAGCTGCACAGCTGGGAATTCTACAATAACATGAACAGCCTGGAACCACATACAGAATTGAAATTGTCCAGCCACTTGTAGGCCTACAGCTGTTCAAACCACAGATGACTCAAGCAATTCGGGGACTAAATTAAATTTTCCATGTAATCCATTTTTCAGTCTACTTTGTTAAGTGTTGGTCCTAAGCTGGAGAAGTAGAACACTCTTAGATGTTTTGGGACCCTCGGGTAACAGCTGTCAGTCGGCCGTCACCTGCCACCCAGTTCTGTCATGAAATCCCCAACACACCCACATACGTTACCACCACTGAGACCGAAACTATTAGCACTCGTAACCTCATGTGGGCTCGCTTGCTTTTTCTTTCCTCTATCCTTTATACTTCTCCTCCTCCTGATTCTTGTTTCTCTATTCAGCTCACAGCCAACTACCCTGAAGGCCACAACCATCTGCTCATACCTGTTATCATTTTTATTCATCTTTTGTCCTTATTGTCATTGGTGGTGAGTATTTACCTGGGATGGACTACAGGTACCAACGGCCTCTGCATAGACACACAGTCAACCCATTACTGTCAGAGATGGGTTGATTTAACTGAAGGTCATTTTCATGGCTGTAGTTGTCATGCTCACAAGTCTTTTTTTATTAAGTGCAAGTCAAGACAAATTGTTGAGGCTTGACTTGTTCTCTGCTTGTAGCCTACTTGGGTCTCTTATGGTCGTAATGAGCGTTCTCTAATCTACTGCCATCCAATTTACTTAGAACAATGCAGGCATCGATGCACAGACCTACAATCAGATTATAAATCCAAGGCTGTGTAGATATTGACAATATTGATTGCCTTTTTCAGTTTTGGCACTCTGTGCAGGCTGTTGCACATGAGAAGAACGAAAAAGAATAAAAAAGAGTATTGTGTTTGTATACTAGTACCAAAGTTTAAAATTCTGGTATCATGACAAACTATACATTCATTTTTTGGTATATGATCACTACTATGAAATTATGTCCAATCACTGAGTCACGTATCATCTTGCTAAGCTGCAAACTTCTGCCAGCCTGACTCTGACAAGCAAACCTGAATCCCAACCTGAAACTTAAACTTTAAACAGTGTTTTGTATACGCAACCAAGTGACTATGAGCGTTGAAAGGTCTCACTCATAGTGATTAACAGCCAACTGTAAGCTTAACTCAGCATTTTAGTAACTCACCACCACTTTAAACATCCACAGCCTCATGTATTTCATTTAAAGCATTTTTCATAATGTTGCCTTATTGTTGCCTTTTCAAAAATTGGTGCCAGGCACCAAGCATAAAATTTGCCTTGTTGGTTTCAAACTGGTGGTTGTGGTGTTAAAACAAGAATCCGAACCCGTGCTTTGATGACAGTTTCTACGTATTGTGAAGTTAAAAAGACAGACAATGTAAAATACCGACCTCTTCCTGTGAAGTGCTGTAAAACAATATAAAATTTCCTGTCAGGTTTGATCAAGTGGCAGATCTGAAAAGCAGTATTTACTCCAGTAGAGGCTAATGACCTCTCAGAGATAGCCCTATATGTTATATTAATCACGTTAACATGTTAAACATACTAACGACTTAATGATGTTAGCGACTCAAAGCTACTTTGAAAAACTGTGAGCAGACAGAAACTCAGGTGTGGCAAACAATATCAGCTCCGAATCTGTCAGTGATGTTGAATTTAAAACAAGCCCCTCATGACTGGTCATTTAATTAACCTTGTCAAGCATATCTGCAGAAATCTCCAATCTAATTTAATCTGTTAATTTAAAACTGTCCTTAATGAGGCCAGCCCCCCAGCCAATCAAATGTCAGGTATAGAAGCATTAAGGACTTGGTTAATTATAGCTGTCAGGAAATGACCAAATATGGACAAAGAGGGGGTGGATTTCCTTTTATTCCTTCCTTGAAAGAGTTATTAATTCTGTGGGAATCACTGTGTGTGTGTGTGTGTGTGTGCGTGCGCGTGTGTGCATGTATGCGTGCATGTGTATGGATGAATAAAGAGGAGGAGAGAGTGAAGGCTAAGAAGAGATAAAGTCAGACACGGAGAGACAGAAAAAAGGAAAAGAAAAATAGTTTATTCAGAATAATCAAATATGTCTCTTTCCAACTTCGTGGCAGCTTCATTTCCTGTTAGACAGGAAATTGAGCCTTAGCATTTCCAGAAGTGATTCTCCATCTCATATTTATCAAATATTCGGTCTCTCCAGTAGGAGTGTAATGTCACATTATATTGAAAATCTGCACAGGGGTCTCTGAGGGTTTCATATCTCTGTAAACATGTTAAATATTGGTTTGCATCAGTGAAAAAAAATATATATTTATTATGAAATACTAATATTAAAATCAGTTTCTTTCACTTTTGAACTTTTATATTAATTGCCTTTTGTGTTGCAACCATAATTTGAAGCCATACATATTGGTTTTTACTGGAGAGCTGCAATATGTGACAGTGTGTAACTGCTGATGTGTGTATGCATGTATAAGAAAACAGCAGCAATATGTTATTTACAAGATTATTGTTAGTTGGCTAAGTGATGTATTTTACATTTCAAGTGTCCATCGCCAACCAAAACTTTTTTAGAATTTTTTAACTAATGAAGATGATTTTACAGGACTAGACACAATATGACTGAAGTCTGACGTGCAGCGCAAAAGCAACACAGCAACAAACACAAAATACGAAGACTTTCAAAAACTCAAGGATTAGCATTGAAATTCTGGAAACTGTAGTTGGCGCAAAGAACGGGATTCTGTAGGAGCGTCACTGCCACATACATGGCTCCTCTGAAAATAGCAAACATTCGAAATTAAAAAGGACTGATTTGTTAGAGGCAGGATGTCTGTAAATAGGCAAAATGAAAGAGTGAACAGCCTCCCAGGTTACAGCTGAGCTGCCCACGTACTGACACGTGGGTGTGTGTGTGCATGTGTATGTGTTTGGCCTGAGAGTGTGAACAGCACGTCTGTATCTGAGTATTTGGCCTCAGTGTGTGTGTGTGTGTGTGTGTGTTCGTGTGTGAGGCACCATCTGTGTTGCCATGTGCAGCTGCGCTCCCTTGGAGCCCAAGACCCAAAACTCAGCTGTTACCTAGACAACCCCCATACACTCCATACCTGGTCCACACACACACACACACACTCACGGTGTTCAAACCACCTAAAGGTCTTACACTGTGTGTACCTTTAAATGAGCAGATGGACAAAGATGTATTAAATATGAGATGTGTGTGTAAGAGAGAGAGGGAAACAATGAGAGAAAAGCAGATGGACAGCCTATTTTTCAGTTCTCCTCTACTGGCAAGTGGGAAATGAAAGTAGTTTTTAGATAATTGTATTACGTATGGTCCTTGTCAAATAAATAAATAAAATCAATTCAATTACGCTTTTTCTCTCACCTCAGTCTTCTCACCACCTCCCAAATGCATCCCGTGAAGGACCATCCAGTCTTTAGGTTAAGAAGCACTGGTATGTGACAAAGGTTTTAAGCAAAAACTGATAATTGGATCCTCTAAATTAAAGCGAGAGCATGTCCTGGCTTTTGGAGCAGCTGTCTTATTGGACTTATTAGAACCAATAGTGATTTTCTAGCCTTCTGCGGTTCAGAAGCAGGATGTTTGCGACTCTACAAGAACAGAAGTTAGATTTAAGTGGAAAAGATCAGTGCGTTGGTTAAGTCCATGTCACTGGAGCATGCTGCTGCCACAATTAAACAATGTGCTTATGCAAGCCTTGTCTGTCTGCAGCTAGCTGTCAAAAACGGCTAGGTTCTCTGCTGCATCAACAGATGGGAATGAAAAGAACAGCACACAGAAGGTGGACGAAGAGGCAGAGCGATCATCCCACAGTAGTCAGCTTTCTTTAGGTCAACTGTGCTTCCTGTCATGTGATGAGCATAGTGTTTAGTAACATTAAGCTCCATGCTAACAGTACCCTTACACCGGCAGTATGGGGCGGGTAGTGACATGAACAGGACTTACATTCAGGCCCGTCAACTGGTCTGTCTGGTGGAAGTTCCCCTCTAAGCCTCACTGTTAGGGTGTTATATCTCATATATATATCTCACTCAGAAAGTGTTGGATTATCCACCTTCTAATGTAGGTCTTATTTTATAGGCTACAGTTTTGCCATATTGTCAGCTTTGCAGCTCTCTGTGATCAGCAAAAAGTTGAGAACCAATTCATCCAAGTAAATGAATATCTCCTGTCTGTCTGTGACATTTTACAGTGACTGAGTGGAATCAACAAGTAAAAACCTATGGTTTGATACAGCAGGTTAATGAAACGAATCCATCTCTGTAAGGGAAAACACTGTCTCCACAGCTACCTTGACTGGATTTCCACAGAAAAGGGACAATTGAATTCAATAAGCTTTATTTAATGTTAGTCTTAGTTATGAGTAGGCTAAGGTTTAATGAATGGGTTGAATCACAGCTGACAAATATAAAAAGAAACCACTGTCAGAGCTGGTAATTCCAAGTCAATTAAGTCACCTGATGTAGGACTCTGTCAGAGAGAGAGAGAGAGAGTGTGTGTGTGTGTGTGTGTGTGTGTGTGTGTGTGTGTGGGTAAGTACGTATAAATCCATTTTCAGTTACTCATTTCTCTTATTAATGGTTGTTCTCTCCTAAAAGCCTTTATCTGATCCTTATCTGCTTCTTTCTTATTTCCTTTCCACGTACAGAATGTATTTTCAGTTACCTGTTGCTGTCTCAAAAATAATTTAATTATTTTCCTGTTTTGCCATTTTTGAAATTACCAAGTATAGTATTTGTTTAATACTATATGTGTACAGACAATATGTGTGTTTACTGGACACCCCGTCACACATATCTTGCCATTACAGGAACTGATGCAGCAACATGACAGCGCTTCTTTGGATGGAGGCTGATTTCATTCTCCTGTGATTACTGTGACTCCCATACCTTTACCCTTTTCAAAATTCATTCTACAATACTTATTTTGGAGAGCATGAGCTGAGATGTTATTTGAACAGCTTACAGCAAATGGATGTTGCGCAACATTTTCATGCTGAATGCGACTGATGTAAGAAATAAACCAAATGACCAAAGTTTGTTTTGCCAAAGCTTCTGCTGTGTATTTGATAGCATATCTAAAGGAAACATAAAAAAAGTTGCCTTTTAAACTTTACCAGACTTTATCAGAAAATAACACAGAAATTACCACAAATTCGTCTTGTTTGTTTGTTTGTTTTTTTATTTAATATCCACAGCTTTTATTAAAGCCAGTAATTAACAAGCTGTGAGATTCTGGGGAACTGACAGGTATTTATTTTGGTTGTGAGTGGGTAGCATACAGTCAGTTTATCAGAGCTTTTTCACTGAAAACAGCCACCCACTGTGGCTGGAAATTTAACTTAAACAGAGCAGTGAGACTGAATCAGAACTTTAAAGTTTCACTGAATTAAAAGACACTGAAACACAGTCAGGAGATAATTTAATGTGAGCTTGTCTCTCTTAGCGTAACGCTGGATCGTAGTAATTCAATTCAAAATAATTTAAAAAATATCAGATTTTAGTGAAGGTTTAGTACGCATTAGTATATTAATCAGGGACCGCTGATGTTTCTTTGTGATGGCTTTTGGTTATGACACTTGCACCTTGTGCTGCCTTTCTCGTTGTTTTTATTTTAATTTATTTTTTTTTCATCGACTGAAGAAAATTATCATAAAATTAACTGCTTTAAACTGAAGCCTATTCACACCAGCTGACTTTAGTGTTTTGGGATTGATGAGAACAAATGAAATATAGAAAAGTGCAGGGAGAGTTTTTTTGGCAATGAGAACATGGGCTGAACCAGCCTCGACACACGAGGGTTTGCATGCAGAAAGCAGCAGATGCCAGTGTCTGATAACTAGCAGCTTCTCTTGCTTGAATTGCAGCGTTGAAAGATAAATGCAGAGGAAACCACAGTCTGGCCTGATGCTTACGCTGAGCTGCTTCGTCATGTGCATCTACGTGTTGTGAATGCCAGAGTCTGTCAGTCTGTCAGGCCGATCTAAGGCGACAAAGACCAGAATCAGATGGCTTTTCATTCATGTGTTGTCTGTTTGCAAACTCTGTTGTGATTGGGCAGAGTGTGTTCTTGCAGTATGCTTCACACCAAAGGAAACAACATCTAGGTGTGATCACACTCAGCAGCCGTGCGAAATGACAATTGAAAAAGTTCCTATCAATCATTTTTTTCAATCAGTCTTCCTTTGACACTAAAGACAACAACAGAGCACCAACCTCTTTTAGTTCCTTTAAACACCCTGCTGCTTCAGCCACAAATAGAAATGATGACTCAGCTCGTCTCTATGAGGCTGGTGGTTTTGATTGAGGGAGACTGACAGCCACACACACACACACACACACACACACACACACACACACACACAGGAATACTCTCACCAAGCTCAACCTACGCACACTCATGCCACACAACTGCAAACAAAGTTGATGATTTTAATCACCATAACATGCTGAGAACACAAACACACCCTCAGGGTGCTAATCAATTACTGTGGTGCACACACATCTACACACACTCTAATCCAGATTTTTTTTTTTACCTCAGTGTGTGTGTGTGTGTGTGTGTGTGTGTGCGCGCGCATGTGTGTGTGTGTGTGTGGTGCAGGATGCAGGATGCAGTCTGCCTCAGTACAAAGTTAAGCTAACACACCATGAGAACACACATACAGGATGTATGAAGCTTTGCAGACTTCGTCTCTTGACTTGTTAGAAATTATCATATTTAGAGTCAGGGAAATGTCAAAGTCTTATGTCTTCTCCTTTTTTTTCCTCAAAGAAAATAAGCAATCATCTGAAATTTCCATATGAAAACAGTTGCATTTTGCCATGACAAATTGATAAAACCTCATGTTTATTCAACCTATAGCCATTCTGTGAAAGTTTTTACCTTTTCCCTTGCTTGTGAAAAAGTAATTTCAGGGATTAACTTGGACAGAACCACCTGCATTTTCTACTCACTCTGCACGAGTCTATCAGCTTCAATAAATGTCTAAAATGTAAATATTACTGTTAACATTCAGTTCAAGTGCTTGTCTGACAACAAATAAACAAATATATGCAAGATGTTAGCATTCAGTGTTGGTTCTAGACTGTGCTGATAGAGCTATCATTATGATAATACTGGGGTCCATCATAATTATCTGCTAATTGACTGCCTAACGAGGTAGTGCTCATTAGAATGCTCATTAATACTCCATCATCATCATCGATAGCTGTAATCACAGAGTGATGGTTTCAAGGTCTTACAGGAGAGTGAGTGAGAGCAAGCATTGATACTGTACACACACATATGTTTGCTTAAATGTGTGTGTGTGTGTTTGTGTGTGTCTACATGTGCATTGCAAGTATTGTTGATTCTTTCTTATAGTTAAAAACTGATGCATTAGCCCTTCCAAACATAAACAACCTATAATACGGCTAATATTTTCTCCTCTGTGTCCTGAGAAAGTACAGCCCCATTAAATAATGTAACACCTTTCCCCTGGCACACCAGTGTCACCATTCAGTGTAAATGCAGTGTCCAGTGAGCCCTTGATGAAGCGAGGCAGACAGTAAGACTGTGGAGGTTGTGGCAGTGGATGGGCATGTAGTCCCTCTCACTTTTTAATGCATAAAACCAGACGTGTGTGCAGTTAATGTACACCTTGTGTACCTACCAGTGATGTGTCCTTAACTTTAACCATATCAATCACAAAGATCAATGTTGGCATAATGGTTGCGTAAACTTGTTTACTGATTTACTTGCATGATAAACAGCAGGACTGGACACAAAATGTCTTTAATAAAACCTCTTTCCATGCTGGCATCACTGGCACAGCATCATCTGTTGAGCCTTGCACTATCACTTGGAAGCCTCAGCAACAAGTACTAAATTTTAATATTAGATTTTACTCTATCTATGGCATTTTCATTGACTGCAGAACCTGTTTCAGCTGCAGTCCAGTGGGCTTTCAGTATGACTTTGTCTGGCTTATAACAGTGTTGTGTTTTGTGTTTTAGGTATGCCCCTCAGTCTGGACTGCAAGGCGTTTTTTGGCTACAGTGGAGAAAACAGAAGGCCTATTATCTACTGGATGAAAGGAGAAAAATTTGTGGAAGAACTCGCAGGACACATTAAAGAAAGTGAAGTGAGGTAAATATTTAATTTAAGTATTTTTTTTCTAGAGGAGAGGAGACAAAACAAACCATAGTTGATGTAGATAAATAAAACTACTACAAATATTAGAACTTATTGTATGTGATATTATGTTTGTAAATTTGCTTTTCACTACTCCTGCGAGACACTGCAACAGTATCAATTATAGCCTGTCAGGTTTACGGGTTTTTATTGTTAATTAATTTCTGGAACGACTTGACTCCAGCTGCACTCCTCACACTGTCAGTATCTAATTTGCTCTCTTATGATTTATGACTCATTGACGGTTCTCTGGCAGATTTCTTCTCAACTTTCCTAAAGAATTATGAATACTAATAATAAAGTTAAATTGAATTCATTTTCTCCCCTATTGGGACCAATTACATTGGGCTCTATTGGGAAAAGCCTGATTGTCTGCAGGGCGTCAGATATCTTTAGAACCACCTGCCAGACCACCGTGGAAACCATCAGAATACACACAGTCTGACACTGTCACACACATGCAGAGCTTGGTACTTAAAACAGTTAGTTACTCAATAATCAATTTACCTCCAAAATGTGCAAAACTGTATATTAAAGGTCCAGTTCATCTTTTGTTGCAATGTATTTTGGTCATGATAAACTACTAAAATGAATTATTTTCAGCGACCTGTATGTCTATAGATCACCGACTTGCTCAGTTTGGAGGGGAGAATAATTAATAATCTTTCTTTAGTGGCCAGATGCATGGGGAGGAGATTGGAGTTTTAGGTGATATCACTGATTATATTAATACTCCATCATCATCATCGGGGGCAGCCGTGGCCTAGAGGTTGGAGAAGCGGCTTGTGATTGGAAGGTCGCTGGTTCGATTCCTGTACCGGACAAACAGGAAAAATTTGAGTGTGGTGGAGTGATAATGTCCCCATGGAGGTGAAAGGTTTTTGGCCTGTACTGCAACCAGCCACCAGGGGGTGTAATTATCCATAGTTAATGGGTGCTACACAATACTGTTACTTCATAAGGAAACCAAGTGAACTAATGTGGCACACTGGGCTCATTCAGTCAAACAGCATTTTTAATCAGAGAGAGGTTTAAAATGTTTTAAATCTTAGCAGAGATCACAGGAAAGCATCTAATACATCACAAGCAGCAAAGGCAAGCTTTGCTGGCACGTGGACAGCTAAGGATTTAATATGACAACAACTTTAACAAACATGCAGCGGTAGTTGTTGCTGGAATAACTTTGCCTCTGTGGGACTTTGGGAGTGCTCTGTGAAGGGAGTAGAGATGAGATGAGATATGCAGGATTAGAGCACACGAATCCAAGCTGACTTTAGCCCAACTGGTAATTCTACTGTGCTGCAGTGCTACAGAACCACTGAAATAAATATTTAATTCACATTTTGTTATGTGGGTGTGCATCATCCTTTGTAACCTATATATTAATGGGAAAACAATGGCCTATAACAACCTGGGTTTTACTTTGATGGCTCTTTCCTCAGTTGTAGTTTTACTGCTGGCTTTGGTTTTCTCTGTCATATAAATGTCGACTGTCTTGGGGGATTTGTTTTCAGCCTGACCACTGTGACAGCACAGAACCCACACCTTAAAGCATTTCCAGTGTTTTAAAGTTTTACTGCACCACTACCCCTTTCTCGAGTCACTAATTTTGAGGAAACAAGTAATTATAGTAATTATTATATGAGATACCTACCTCCTGGGCTCTGTAAACCAGCATGTTTTTAAGTATCAAATCACTGTGTACCAGTAAATAAAATGTTTACAAAATGATTAAATTATCATTATCACTATAAATTATCATAAGCAGCCTCTTCAGCTGCTCATGTCGTGTGAAGTACAGCCTGCAGCTTTATTTCTTTTGTGAAGACAGAGTGACTACGTAGCATGGCAGAGAAAAGCCTGTTTGTTTTTTCCTAAATGCGCTCTGGGAGGTAAGAATGTCACATGGATTAATGCACCATCTACAATAACTAAACTCTGGGTTTACTGTGTTTTCCTTGTTTCACGCTTTTGTTCAACCTGCCAACTGTTTAGGCAAGAAATAATGCCATAACATGGAAGAAGACATGACTATATTTCTGTTCACTTGCTATTTTAACCTTCATCACTGACTCCCTCGCTCCATATATCCTGAACTCAGCCCAACAGTAATAAAGTGAATCTTTGTTTTTCCCTAAAGGGAATTCCTTTTGCCTTCCTCCACTCCCTCCACAGGGAGGTCAGATTCAGCCACAGAAAAGCAGCTCCGGAGCTGGGAGGACTTCAGCAGGAGCGCAGCTTGCTGACCTGCTGAGGTTTGATCCCAGGTTCTGTTTGAAGGATGGTCTCTGTAACTGCCAAGTCACTCAGTGGCCTTTAAAAATGTTCGCTCCTAGCAAAATAGTTCTGTAGATACAGAGAGCAGGAATGTGCATGAGTGTGAGTGTTCAAACTGGAGACTAATCATGCCTTGTGGTATTGAATTAACCTTCGCCTGATGAATACTCTATCTTTCAATCCGGTCCTCCGGCCATCTCTGATCCAATCACAGCGCCACTCCAAATTCAACAATCAGCAGACAGCCTCCCACTGTGATGCACATTGATCTGTCCACGTTTAGCTGCCACCACCCATCCTGCTGCACCACTGGCCGTTATACGGTGTGTGTGTCTGTGTGTCGCTGTCTGTTTGTTCTAGAATCCAACACTGTATCCATGATAATGTGAACATCCATAATTATCAATTCACCCTGCTGTATGTGAGAGAACTGTTGACACTCGCGCTTCGTTATTACTACACCACTTCGAGAAAGCATCCAGCTGTGAATAGGTGTGATGGACAGGAGGTTTCCGACTTTTTCTCCACACTTAGGCTTCAAGTGCTCTCCTTCTGAAAACCCAGCACCTGTCTGTGGTATATGCAATTATAACTTGTCAAGAATTCAAATGTTTTTCTTATCAGAATATGCCCACACATATCACCAACATAATAAATACGAGCAGTATCATTAGTTTTGCTGCAGTTCTTGGCACAGCCGCTTTGCTGTGCAGCTACTCAACATTTCTGCATTTTAACTATCATAATTCACAGTTTGTTCATGTGCAATGAATTCATAATTACTATGTTTCTACTTGAGGCGGTCCTTCCTTCATTTCACTTCACTTGGAGGCAGCACTGGCCCATATGTGTGTTGGTGTGGAGAGGCTTCCTCACATGCTTGAGATTCACATTAGCTGCCCAGTCCACCTGCTGTCAAAGTCTCACTTTTTAAAGTTTATTTTCTTTTAACCAGCACTTGTATCTACTTTTTCAGTTCAAGCCAGTGTTAGTTTTCCATGCAGCATTTAATCATCTAGACGTTGTTTCAGAGCATAGAAGTAGGAGGAAAAATACTTTTCAAAATATGTTTTGCATGAAAATGTGAATATGGTCAAATTAAGCTTTCTTCACATTTTCGTCTGTGCCATTGTTGTCTAAAACTTATTAAAAACAAAGAAGAATTGTGAGGTCAACAGTGTCAAAAGCAGTAGCTATGCTGAAGAGGATGTGAATACTGAGATGAAGAGAGAGTGTGAGGAGAATCCAATTTGAAAAAGAATAGTCTTTTAACCTCATTAGCATAAGCATAACATAGAGAGGTCTCATTCAGGATTTTTTTTTTTCCTTTTTACAAAAAGTGATGGAAGGAGTGTGTTAAATAGCAGTATTCGAGTTTCACATTATAGAGAGAGATGGAGGAAAGTAAAAAGAGAAGGAAAGGAAATGGGTGGGAGCGAGGATGGAGAGTTACCAGAGGGAAGGTGAGAAAAATGAAGAGAGGAAGTGATGTGTTTTTAATCGAGGATTTTAGCAAGTCACTGCTTTTAACAGTGACCTCTAATGCTCTGCCCTGGTGGACATCAGAGTGATGCACACACTCAAACCCACTGACACACAGAGGAGGAGGAGAGCGACACAAAATGGTGTATGTCTTCAGGAACCTTTGACATTTCAAATCTTGTACTTCTTTTGGTAATGTTCACTGTTGCCAAACTGGTAGAGAACAACATTAATATTGAGAAGGCTATTACTTAAATTCCCACAGTGACCACTCATACTAAATGTTTGTGTGTGTCAAATTCTTTGAATGCAAGAACTTGGATAAAAGTCATAAGCAATGTGCATGGATCTTTTCCATTACTACATGTTTTCTCGTCTCTACTCGCTATGGCCCCTGGGTGCTTCAGAATCAGCCCAGTCTGGACTACTGGTCAAACCTAAACCAAACCTTCCAGCCGTTATGTCCTATCTCGTTTTCTTTTCTGACACTGATGCTCATTCTGCAAGGGTTGTGCTACTGATTTGTCTACTGATTTGTTCTGGCTAGTCACACTAAATTTAAAACAAACCACCCCATAACACAGCTGACCTAAGGCAGGCTAAACTCAGCTGCTGAGTAGGGATATATGTTACCTACCTGTTTTCTTATTTTTTAGTCATGTGATGCACTTTTGCCCCTTCCTTTATTTTATTTATTCTTTTTTGATAACCTGTAACTCTTTTTTTCTTTTGTTTAGTCTTCCCTGTGCGCTGTAGGCTATAGCTTTCTCCCCTTCTCTTAAACATATGTAGTAATACAGTTAATACAAATGTAATGTTGGCTGCAGACACAAGACTTTCTGTATTCAACAAAGCATTTCACATGGGTATCATCACCCACATAACACTCCAAAAGTCCAGATTCCCCTTAGTCCACATTCCTCATTCTCATTTTCTCTGGTCCTGTCACAGTCTAGGACAATTTCCTCCAAGGTTCAAGTTGTGATTATTCAAGTATTAGAAGCTAATGCTGAGTTCACTTCACAAGGTGAAGTGGTTTGCAAAATAAGTATCCCCCTGTCACACCAGATAGATTTTGGTAATAGTAGGAAGGTTTTGGGTAAATCAAACCGTCGACTGTCATTGTAATTGACTGCTAACTGCTAAGTTAGCAATGCTAAATGCTAAGTTGTTGTTGGACAATTGTTTGAAGGCAAAATTTAGCATTCATGATTATGGTGATACTGTGATTCTGCATACAGCAAGTTTATCAAGCTTTGGATTTTTCCAGGTTTAAAGTTGTCTCCTGAGTATAGAAAGCCTTTCAAAAAATTGGTTGAAAGATTGATTGAAATTGAAACTGACTGATTTACCATGCATTTCTCTACAATGACAACCTATACCGCAAGAGGCACATGACATTCAAATTGACATTTGCCAACTGTAACAACAATAAGAACAAAACTAAAACATTGTGTTGACATACAAAGTCACATTATTAATATCCATCACAACAAATATGAATGAAAACTTAGATATGACCATTCCAATTAAGTTATTAATCATCATTTCAATCATTTAAATAATTCAAATGTAAAGGAAATCAATTTTAAAAAGTAGATTAGTCAGAAGATTCCTTACCACATAAGACAGATTAAATAATGTCACTGTCCCAGTCACATTAAACAGAACGGGAGTAATTTAAACTGTGATGGTACTGGGCCACCTGTGCTGACTGTTGTGTATGTGCCATGTCAGCACAGTTAGTTTGATCACAGGTTTCAGTGGTTATGGCTGAATGTGAATTCAAATCAGCCTTAAAGGTGCACGTCGTAACCCAAACATCAGTTCAGTCTCCCCCTCCTCCACCTTCTCTCTTTCGCCTCCTCGCAGGCTTTTAGAGGAATATGACCTTACCATAAGGAGAGTTCTTTTTCCAGCTGTCACCCATGTTTTCTACACATGCCTCCTTGCTCCCTCTGTCGTCTTTTTTCATCTGCTCCATACTCCACACTGCTCCACTCCTCATTTCCTTTTACTTTTCCCTTTAATCCTATTACCCTCTTTCCCCTATTTCAGCTCTTGGTGGAGTAGTTTAGGAGATGTGGACCTTTAAACTGTCTCAAAGATTAACCTCCCTTCTTGTTGTCTCATTTCAATTCTTGTAGATTCTGTTTTTAAGGAATAATTCAGGAGGAAACTCCATCTAATTATTCATATGTGTTTATATTCTCCTTGTCTTCCTTAAAAGGTTTTTAAAGTAAATTTGGGGGAGAGAAATGTTCCTGCTGTCCATGACTATTGTCTTCTTTTTGTGTGTTTGTCTAGGATTTTAAGGGAGCATTTAGGGGAGAAGGAGGTGCAGCTATCCTTAATGTTTGATGCTGTGGAAGAGACAGACCTGGCCAACTACACCTGCTATGTGGAGAACCACATAGGGAAACGCAGTGGGAGCGCTATACTGCAGAAGAAAGGTAGATTACTCTCTCTTTCTCTTTCCTTTCCTTGCAGCTAGAATCAAAGAGGTGCCTCAAAAGTCATCATACCTGTCATTTTTCTTGAACGATAAAGCTGAGAGAGTGACAGACGTAATCACAAGCAGATTGCAAGTAAATTGCTCATCACAAAACCACCGAGCATGGTTCAGATTTGTTATTTGTTGTATTTGTCTTTACTACCAGAAATCATCATCATCAATAACATTTTCATCAAAACTTTACTTTGTGGCATTCAGGTCAAAGCAGTTTACATACAGGGAATAGTACATGGGATCCCTGTGGCATAGCTACTTTATATTGCAAAAGAGAATCAGACACATTGGGAAGATCAAAGGTAAGGTTCAGTATGGTTTTCAAGTATTGTTATCTACTTTGTGTGGCTGTAGTGATACCTTTTGAAGCCATGTTAATCCTGGAATAAAAACATTGCCTGGAAGCAAAGCATTGCACTAATGTTAATGATTTATTTGCCACCAGCAAAACCAGCAACTTGCAACCAGCAAAAGTCGATGTTCCAGAGCAGGGGGGTAAAGAGACCATTAAACACATAAGTCTGAAACCTTGTAGCAAGCCAAAGATCAGAAAAAAAGCTTAATCTATATATTTCTCCTTGAAGTAATGTTCAAAATTATGGGAAATACACTTATTTAGTTCCTGTCTGAGATCATGACACCACTCTCACATCCACAGCAAGAATTAACTTAGTGTAAAGAAACAGGTGGAAACAGCTATCCTGGTTAATTCCAACATTCAAAGATTTGCCTATCATGACCTATAAATTCACCAATTAGCACACTGTATGAGTTAAAATGTTCATTCCAGCAATCACTCCACATATAGTTGCTGGTCACCAGCTAAAAACTTTACTCACCATTTTTACATTTCAGAGGATAGCATGTCCCTGTTTTTCCTATTTCCAGTTTTTATACTATGCTATGCTAAGCTAAGCTAATCCTCACTTGGTTTAAGCCCAAAGACATGAGGTGGTATCAGTCTTGTTATATCCAACTCTTGGCAAGAAGACAAATTGCTGTATTTTTCAAATTTGAGACGTAACTCTAGCATTAACTTAAGAAATTTCTATTCTCAGATAATTCACTGTCAAGTAAACAGTAAACAAGTAGTCAAATTTTGGAGTGTGTTGTCCCAAAAGCAGTGATATTTGTTTGCCATGACTTGTTAAATATAACACCACATCTGCTCTAGTTACCTGGAACACATTCCATTTCTCTTTATGATTCTATGAAAAGAAATACTCCTTACAGCTCAGGAACTGATGCTACTTTTATGGCTCAATAAATATTTGTGAATGTGAATAGCTTCCAGGATAATTAAGGCTTTAAATGTGTGCTGTCATCAAGAAATGTGTGAGATGTAAAAGCTTCTCCAAAACTTAATTTTAAACATTTGGTTAGCTGCTCTTAAACAGCTGACACAAAGAAAATAAATGTGGCTCTGCTTTCTTTCTGCCAGCTTTAGACATGACCAACAGAAAATCCAAAAATAAGATGTTACAGAACTGGACTGTGATTGGTGGGTGATCTCCAGGAAGTGCTGTGAAGAAATACAACAGCAAAGAGCACTGAGCACCACAGATGGACACTAAATAAATAAATAAATAACGTGATCTCATAGTTACTGCCTTAAATATTCAGTTGTAAATGCAGGAGGACACAGCTTCCTTTGTAAAACATTTGCAGGAGTCCTGCAGTATCTCGCTTTTTGTCTGATGAGCAGAAAGAATTGGTCTGTTTGAGTCAGAGGCCACAACCTGGACAAAGAGAGACACAGAAACAGAGAACAGCCAAACAACGCCGGAGGAGGAGATGAATTGTCTCTGTTACCTAGAATCTCTGTGGGAAAGAGAGCCGCATGAATGCCTGTTATATGAAATAAATGTATGTAGTGCAGAGTTGTAGGGACAGAAAGAATTAGGGGAATGTGGAAAGAGATAAACAAGCGCAAAAATGGTGGGAGACAGAACGAGGCAAGAAAATGGAGAACAAGGGAGAAATAATACATTCAGACCGAGAAATAAAGATGGGGAGGGTGAGGGGTGTATGAGAAAATTGGGAGAGACAAAGTGAAGAGAAAAAGAGAAAAGAAGAGACATCAGGATAAGGAGAGAGAGAGAGAGAAGGAGAAGGAGGAGGAGGAGGAGGGTATAAAACAGGTCTTTCTCTCCCTGCCTGACTCGCACTGAATGCCTTGGTGTCAAATCTATCTTACTATACTTAACTAGCACCTTTGGGACCCTCACACAGAGGCACATGCACACACACACACGCACGCACGCACGCACACACACACACACATACACACACACCCAGAGGGGGTCAGGATGGGAAATGTAGGGTCGTCATTATTTCACATCAGCTAGTATAATGCAGGAAATTGTGTTTGTATACAGAATTTTACATTTAAGCAATAGGCAGCATCGCTACACAGCATGTTGTGCATATGTATGGATCAGACCTGACAACACATACACTCATGGGTGCACGTGTAAAGGGGTGGTTGTATAAACCCGTATTTGAGCGCTCCACCACCACCACCACACACACACACACACACATAGAGCGAAGGAACACGCGCATTGGAAGCCTCATGTAACTTGCAGCAGTATCAGAACATGTTGAACGTATCCTTGCTGGCTCTGCCTACAGCAACAGAGTATTTTAAGTGTTTTAACAACTTGTTTGTGGGTTCTCTTTTGGATTAGGGTGGAGGCTATGTTGCTATACGTTTGGGGTGTGTTTATGAGTTTCATGTTGACTCTTAATGAAGTGGTCTGTTCTGGATGTTGTTCAGAAGCACACTTAGTCTCGTTTCTGTCTCCTTATCTCTCTTTCTCTCTCTTTTTCTGCTTACCCTTTTAGTCCCATTTAGTTCTCAAGTTAGCAATATACGTAACAGCAGTAGTTTCAAAGCTTAAAACGCCTTCTTGTCTACATCTCTCTGTGATCAGTAAAAGGAAAGGTGCAAGAGATAATAGCTTTAACCTGGAAAAGAGTTCCCATTCACTGTAAGTCATCACCTACAGTGCTATTATTATACTGTCAACCTAAGAAACATTTAGAGAACTTTTTTTAAGAAGAAGTCTTCATCAAGACACCAATATATTTTCAGATGCTGAGAGCGAGCCAGCTGCGGGGGATTCATTATAACTAAAATTGTCCTTGCATGATTTTCTAAGTGTAGGGAAAATCACTTTAAATATATTTAAAACTTATTGTTGGGAATCAACAAGAACAAAATGTGTCTTCATCACAGCAAGAATAGGCAATAGTCATCAGCAGGAATATCAGCTCAGTTTACACAATAAATGATAAAATATGTGGTTTTCAATCAGAAAATAAAAGCAATGGATGAATACTTACTTTTAGATTTGTATTACAAATATTAGACTAATATCTAACATGTATGATATGACATTTTAGGTGTAAAAACATACGGCAAAGTGCTCTATTACTATTCTATTCTACTTTTTTAATTGCCAACTACCACTCAATAGAGTACACATGTATTTGTACTAACCAATGCGCCCAAACTTTTTTGTTATATTTTAGGTTGTGAACACATTTGCTGCAACAAATTTATAAAGCGATAACAACTTAGTGTTGTGGGTATATGGTGGGAAAAAATAAATTAATGCTTCTTTAAGACATTCAAAAGGAACCGAATTCAAAAGTACACTAAAAGTTCACTGATAAACTTCCAAGTGTGTGTGGGTGTAGGATAGAGGCCTTCAGTGTACCAAAGAACAAATTTATAACACAAATTACTGGAGATGGTGGCAATGCTCGCCTGGGCCTGAAGTAAACCAAACTGTTAAACCAGCAACAAGCTTTAATTTTAAGAGACTGAATTAAAGATAGTAACACCTTAGACATGAATCGAAAGAAACACTTTCAAATGAGCAAAGTCATTTTGTAATTTCCACCACTGCTATAGGCTACTTTTGTAAAAGTTCACTAGCTGGGCTAACCATCCAGCAGACCATCCCAGTGCATCCTGGCCTGAAGCCTTGAAGCTTATAGGGTCACATTTTGGCGCCTGAACACAACACGACAGGCTAAACAAAGCACAAGTTGTCCTAAGTTAGCACAAGTTATCAAAGCTTGATTTCATGCGCCGTGTGTGTGATTGAATTAGGGTGTGCTCTCACCCTGCAATGACCCAAGGTAATGGGTTGACGCATCTATGTTGCACACATGCACTCACACAGACACACACACGTACAGCACACACACCATACACGTCTACTTATTGTAACCGACAGAGCAGAAAGAGCTGCCTTCAGCCACCATGACGAGAGTCTTACTAGAAAGAAAAATGGAGGGAGAGAGACAGGGTGAAAGCTGACAGGAGAGGAGAGGAGGGGAATGAGAGAAAATGACAAACAGAAGGCAGGGACTCCAGGAAGACTCCAGGAAGATGTCACTCAAAGGTTTCTGTTTGGGCTCACCACAGGCCTCTGTCTTATTTATTATATCCAGTGGCAAAAAATTGATATTATGGCAAAGGGGAGATTACAACCAAAAACTGACTTCAATCTGACCTACATGTACACACTTCATGCCTTTTGACCAATTGGATAGCTGTCACATCTGAACAAAATGTGTGAATGCATCCTGGAAGCTCTGATCAATGTGATTGCTCAAACTATCTTGGGAGGGGGTTTAAAATGTGTTCCAGTCAGATGCTGAAAAGGTGTAAATGCATCAGTCTCTCTAAGGTGCAAACATCCTTACTCCTTCCAAGCATAGCAAAGTCAGTGAGCTGTCTGTGCTAATAACAACTCACAGGGTGTGTCCCCTGTGATAACAGCAGCTGAACTTACACTGAAATTACTCTGCAATTAGATGTTGTTCTCCCAGTCTCTTGTTATTATTGTAACTAAAATGCAAGTGTGTGTAAGAAGTTTATCCTTCTTCACGTTCTGTACTTGTAGCCTATGAGAAGCAACACAGATGGAATCAGATTTGTGATCTGCCCATCAGAAATGTGAATAAGTATCTACAAAAGTGTCTTAAATATTACATTTTTTCCAGATGAAAGACACTTGATTTTTGAAAGGGTAGACGGGGCCATTGTGTGATAATATCCACTGAATGTTTCATCTGATTTCATAAACCTCTCACTTTTTTCCTGAAAAGACTCACTTGTTCAGAAAGTTGTCTCGTCTCTAACCTCTTATGGAAAGCATTCGTTGAAGACTTTCTTCAGGAAGTGAAGTTTGCTCAGTTGTCATGTAGATGATGCAAGGCCCTGCACACCCACACATTTGGCTGATTAGACCTGCTCAGATTACAGATGATGAGGACACAGGTGAGAACTGTCTGTCCCTAATAGGAGCAACAAAATAAACTGCACAATGACAAAGATGTCGTTTAAACTCAGTCTTTCTGTGAAAATGTCTAATCGGACACAATAACTGTGAGTACCTGTGTGATTGTAGCACGGATTTCAATAAAAGACTTCCTGTAGTTGTCTTCATAGTTTCTGAGAATATAATTTATAATGCATGTTGAACATGGAGGGGAGTTGGAGTTTTCCTACTCACATCAATAGAGGAGAGAGCTTTTTCTTCAGCTTCTAGTATCCTTCAAAGAATCTCCACCTTGAGGCATTTCAGAACCTCATGGTGGTTCCAATTTGAAAGATGAGACAGATGGTACGTTTGGGAGACAAGCTTTGAGGCTATTTTTATTTCATAATCATTAATGTTGTTGGATGTTTTTTTGTTTTGTGTTTTTTTTTTGATAAATTACTTTGGCAACAGATGCTAAACGCACTTTTAGTAAAGCCATTAGAAGAAAACTGAAAACTAAATTAGAGAATAGAATTCAGTGTGTTTGGCTGTCAAGACAGACAGAGAGCATGATAGGAAAAAGGTTGGGCAAAATCTTATTCACATTTCTTTTCTCATATTCTACCCCACACATGCAGATGCTAACACTTCCATTAGAGGCGATAACTCTTTTTATGACTAAAAAGTCAAAAGCAAGTACTTAAAATTCAGCATTCAAATTCAGCTCCCTTTTTCCTGTGCACTGATATCAGGAGACAACGACCGACAAGTGACTCATTACTAATGGAAAATATCTGGGAGAGGCAGATGAAGGGGGGGAGTGTGGTAGAGTGAAGGGGGGAGAATAGAGAGAGGAACATAGGACATGGAGGGAGGGGTGGATGGAAGCAGGGGTGATGGAAAGAGAGGTGGAGGTTTCTAAATGGGTGTCATTACTAATAGAAGCCATCTGAGTTCACTTCACTGTAAAGCAAATATTTGACAATTAGTTAAATTTTGCGATTTTTCTTCCCCCTTTGGACCGCCATTCCATCTCTGCTTCCCTCCCCCTTCCATCCATCCTGCCGCTGTCCCACCACTTTCTACTAAATGGTGTCTCTGTGGATATGGAAAGGTGATGTAGCAGCTCAGCATAGGGTTGGAGGGACGTCTACTGGTCAAATGTGGTAACTTCAGAAAGAAAATAAAGAAGACAGGTGTGCTGTAGGAAAATGCTTCAGATGAAAAAAAAAGAAGAAGAATTTCAAATACACATCTGAGAAAGCGATACATCACATTTGTCATCAAAATCCTACATCTTATTGGGCTAAACTTGCCACTACAATCAGAAAAAGGATGATTCTCAGGTTGAAAAGGATGAAGAATGACTCACAATTCTATCTGCCAAAAAATAAAATCAGTGCTAATAACAGGCTCAGCAAACTACAAAACAGAAAGGAGAAAAAAGATCATGACAATTAAATCATTTGTCCCACTGAATAAGCTCTGAGACTTAAATTTTCAATAATAACTTTGTATTTTTCTAATGTTGGTACAGGCTGTTGTATTGTGTTGTATTGCTGCATCACCATGCTGAGTTGTCAGATTTATCCACCTGTTTACCTTTTTTTCATATAATGATATAATAATAACATTAATAATATAATAATGATAAGTTGTGGGGTTTTTTTTAAATCACAGAAAACTGTGACATTCTAAGTATGTAAGAATTTCACAGCATCACAGATGTCATAGTTCATCCACCTCTGCATAGAGAAGGATTTTTCTCAAATTCACCATTCCAGGCATCATTTAAGTGCTCGGTGTAGGTATGTAATTAGAATTCAGCTCAAGATAGTAACACTTTATAGAGGCTACTTCTCTCATCTGTCAGATGAACAGTAACACAGGAGAGGAAATGCTCACACTTTGACATAAAAGCAATGTAGTTGCAGAATGAATGTTGATATTAAACACTGTCACTAAACTGATAGTAGAACAAAAAAACTAACAGTTCAACTGCACTTCTCAAACAAGGTTCTATAATACAATTAAGTAACACACAAATATGAATCTGATCACATGAATTTGCTTAGAGACAAAACACTTGTACTGCAACTTTTGAATTTGTGTACGTTTTGAAACAGTTCATAAACTCTCTCTCTATTAAATCTGTAAACTATACAATGCACGGTAGGCCTGACTCTTTCTGTTTGTATGTCTCGCTCTAAAGTTCTTCACTGGACTGCTGTGATATTAACCTCTAACATAAATCCTGTCTAAGTGGTCATTCATCAAAAAAGTTGATTAGAGCTGATTAGAGCCAAGCAAAGAAAGATGACAGTAAGACATTCTCTTCGGATAAATACATATGACAAGTGCACCAGACAAATAGGTCTGTTCTCCCAGGTAGTGACTAAACCATGCCAGTGATGACACACTAGTACTTTAGTGTCTGACCTTAGGGCCTGTGAGAACACAGTGTGAAATCACTCCCCAGGAAAACAGAAAGCAAAGTTCTTTGTTCAAATTTTCAAATCTGAAAGAATTCGAAAGAGAGAAAGAATTTTAAAAGGACAAGACAAGTTAGTATGTGTGGGCATGTGTGTCTGAGTGACATGGTGATAGATCATATTTTCTAACGATGTCTTTCACCAGGCATGTTCCATTCACACACACACACACATAGTGTTAGATTGTGTGCGTGTGTGTCTGACATTCTGACATGAGGTCATCTGTCTCGCCACAGTCAAGGCAATGTACCTTGTGTTGAGGCTGATTTTGTGTTTTGTGCCAATTTATAATCTGCAGTTTTGTAAAATACAGAATTACTCATGTTATAATAATAGTAAAATGTATTTCTGCTGTTGTGGCGGAATAAATTCCATACGTATGGTCGCCGACAAGTACAAACGTGGTGCATATACAGACAGGCACTGCTAATACAGAAATGCGCTGCATATAAGATAACAGTAACAAAAGGAATACGCTACAAATACAGAAATGCGCTGCATAAACAGAAACGTGCTGCAAATACAGAAACATGCTGTAAATAAGAAAACAAATGCAAAAAGAAAAATGCTGCATATCCAGTCATACAACGGAAGAGCTCCAGTCCTCTAGGGGCAGTGCTGAGCTTCCATCCAGGAGACAGACAATGGACATATAAACATGTAGAGCGGTGAGTAGAAAAAGAAGAAAATTATTGGTGGGAGGAAAATTGTCTACATGAAAAAGTTTTCTGGATGTGTGGCGTTTTTTTTTTCAGTTGTTTCTTATTTGCAGCACGTTTCTGTATTCGCAGAACATTTCTGTATATGCAGCGTGTTTGTACTTGTCAGCCAACATACATAAGTGCTCAAGATCAAATCACCATATGATCTACTTTTAGATAGATATGTCTTCATGGGACACACAAAAAAAGTAATGCAAACCGATGCCCTATAGCTCCTGTTACTTGACACCTATAAACATGGTTTTGTACTGTTGTGTTAAGGCTCCATGTTTTTTGAAGCTGTGGAAATGATTAGTGGCAAATTATATAACCAATGGGATGCCCTGTAAATAAAAATCTCCGCAAATGCTTCTAAACAATGTGCAGTGCGTCACATTTGTATCAGCGTTGATGGTGGATCCTTTAGGTCCTGTGGGTCTCAGGGTGGAGCCTCCATGGATCAGATTTGTTCTAGTGCATCCTATACATGCTTGATTAGATTGGGATCTGGAAAGTTTGGTGTCCAAGTCGGCACCTTGAGCTGTTAGTCTGTAATGGTTACTTAACATTAAACCTGCAGAGTGGAATTTATGTCGTCCCCCTACTAGCAGTGAAAGTAACTCCGCAAACCCTGACAGTGTGCTTAGGCTCTCCTGTGCTTCTAGTTGCTATAGCCTTCTCCGTTGCTATACCTTTGCACAGATCCCTACTGGTGCGCCAGTGCGGGAAAGTCACCGCAGATTCCAGATTTAAAAACATAGTGAGAATACATGATAGAGAGAGAATTACCTGGTGGAGATAGGCTTAATCACCAATATGTGAACTCATTTGGCAAAGGCTTGAATGTAAGAATGTTTGGTGATGTATGATTCGGCTTGCTGCGTCGTTTAATTCGATTTTATATCATTGTACTGCAATTGCCATTTGTGACCACAGTGGCCATTGTTCAGTAAAGCTTTCACAGCATTGTTTTTAAGTAGAATATTTTGATTGTATGATTGAGCAGAATTAGACAGGTCAAGGACATTAGTGCAGAAGAACTGTAAAACAAAATCATATTTTGTGATTTTCTCAAACAAACCTGCCAGGTTCCAAATGAATGAGCTGTGTAGTGGCCTGTTAATTCCTGGTTGAACTGACACTTCCAACAACCTTTCACATTACCCGGAGTCACTTCTTTCATTGCTGATATAATAATTATGCCTAATGGAGCTTTAATTGAATTTTTAACTGTGGCATTCATTTAACCTCTGACCTCCAGAGTGCAGGTCCAAAGACAGTTCCTATATGACCAAATGAAGCAAATAAATATTTATAATATATATTAGCTCTTGACATCCAGCTTGTTACATGGGTGTCATGTTAACATGTCTTACACACCTAATTCTCCCCTCTCTTTCCTTTGTGTGTGTGTGTGTGTGTGTGTGTGTGCATGTGCATGGGGAGATCAACAGACAGCCATTTCAGACATTATGCTCAACTCCATGAATATTGAAGTCTGGCATGATAGGCCGCTAATGTTATATTAACATGTATATAGTAACTGAGTTTGTCTCCTACCATTTAGGATATCAGTGCAAGGAACATGTTAGCATATAAGGGGGGGCAACGGTTCACAGGAAAAGTGGGATTGATGAGCTCACAATGTAAACAGAACAGATAACATCAAATAAACCATCATGTATGTCACTGTGGAACACTTTAGCAGTTCCATCTTGTATAGTCCGCACTTCCACTTTGTGGACCTTCTTATTGCTGCTGGGGAATGTTTCTACTATTAGTCCCATGGGCCATCAGAATCAGAATCAGGGTCAGTGGATACAGGTCACAAGAGGTCTTGCATTAATAATTGCCATGACCTCAGCCATAAATGTGCATAACACTTCATGAGTGAGACGTGTTTGTTCAGTTCATGACAACACTGCTTCTAGAATGCGCTTGGCAACCCCTATGAGGCGCTCCCACGAGCCTCCCATGTGCGATGCGTGAGGAGGGTTGAATGTCTATGTACATCCTCTCTCGCAGGTACTTTCCTACTGCTGTGTTCTCTGAGTCTAGGCCTAGTTCCTTACAAGCTCCCACAAAATTAGTATCTCTGTCTGACTGCAGAAACTTGGCTGGGCCCCGAATACAGAAGAATCTTCTTAACGCGGTGATAAAACTGTCAGCAGACAAAGTCTCTATCAGTTCAATATGCACAGCCCTCGTTGACATGCATGTGAATAACACTGCCCAGCGTTTGTTCTGGGCACAACCACCTCTTGTGTGACGTGTTACAATTGTCCATGGCCCAAACACATCTAGACCTGCAGTGGTAAAGGGTGGTTCAGGAGTAACTCGGTCTCTGGGTAAGTCAGCCATTTTCTGGGCCTGCATTTTGCCTCGTAACTTGCAACATGGGACACACTTATGAATGACAGAGGATACAAGACGCTTACCTCCCACTATCCAATATCCACCACTATGGACAGCTCCTTCAGTTATGTGCCTCCCTTGATAAGCCACTTGTTCATGAAAGTGACTTACAAGTAGTGTGGCGATGTGGCTGGTGGATGGGATAATCAGAGGGTGCCTTTCCTCCTCTGTGAGGTTGGCAGAAGAGAGACGACCCCCGACTCGTAAGAGGTTGTCTTTGTCAACTACAGGATTGAGCTTTTTGAATGTGTCAAGTTTTGGTGTGCGTCTTATAGACATTGACCTTTGACTGCCTGTGCGCGTTTCCTAAACACACCTCTCCCACAATGACCCAACCTAGGTCGAGCCTTTGGGCAAATGGTGCATTGTGAGGTCCATTAATTTGTTCATGAACCTTGTGGACCCTGAGGATGTCCCTACCCAGGAGTAAAAGGACTGGGGCCTGGTGGTCAACAGGTGGGATGTTGTCTGCAACTGGGAGTAGATGAGGATGATGCCGAGCAATCTCCGGAGAGGGTATTTCGGTTCTATCATCCGGAACAGAGTCACATTCGATTCGGGGTAGTTGGATGTTGACTTTTCCATCCATAGACTCGAGTAAGAAGTTTACAGCTCTCCTACCTGAGGTCTGTGCTTTGCCAGAGCAAGTCTTTAAAGTGTACGGAGTGGGTGGAGCCTTGATGTCAAACAGCCTAAAAAACTCAGACTTAGCCAGTGATCTATTGGACTGATCGTCAATTACAGCATACATTTTAATAGCTTTCTCTTTGTGCCCTGTGGGATATGCTTTGACCAGACTGATGTTTGAACATGAGCGTGGGCTATCGCTTTGGCCACATAACTCTGTGCACTTTGACACGACTGAAGGTAAGTCCTCAATCTGCTCTTCACTGTCACTGTCTTCTGGTGTAATGCTCTTTGGGGCAGGAGCAGGACCAGGATGCATTGCTGATGTGTGTTTAGAGCTTTCACACTCAATACACTTAACCGCTGCTTTACAGTCCTTTGCAATGTGTCAAACAGATCCACAGCATCTGTAGCAGATGTGATGTTCTTTCAGACAGGTCTGTCTTTCTTCAATAGGTTTGCCCCTTAAAAGCTTACATTCTTTGAGCGGGTGAGGTTTTTTGTGGATCGGGCACTGACGGTCAGGTTCCTCCATTTTCTTTGGACTAGGACTGTTTTGGATTATGCTCTGCTGCAATGTCCATTTTGTGTGCTGACACAGTGGGTTTGCAATTATAAGCTCTCAGTTTTTCTGTGTGAGGAGGAACATGCCTGTCGAAAATGGGCATCTAAACTTGGGTCGTTCCTCATTTTCGCTTGCTGCTGGACAAATTGCGGGAAAACTGAGAAAGGAGGAAATGATACATTATGAGCCTCTTTGTACTGCCATCCTACAGTTGTCCAACTTTCCTTTAAATTGAAAGGAAGTTTCTCAGCTATTTGTCCGACTCCTGTATTTTGCAAAATCTTGAGCATTGTTTGGTTCGATTATGTTGTTGTTAGTTACACACCTGTTTAATTTCTCTGTTTACTGGTGGGGGGTTTGTTTGAGTATTGGTTGTAACAGGATTAGTTATTTGAGTGCCGCCTTGTACGTCTACTTCATTGTCATTCCTTTCATGAGGCTGTACTGCATTGTCCTGAGTGTCTGGGAAGAGAAGCTCACGTTGATTTTGAACATATTCCTTAGTGCGCTGCACTGTACTAATGGACTCAGCTTCCAGGCGTAGCTCCCTGCAGAGCTTCCCACTCTGAATCTCTGCTTCTTCTTCTTCTTCTTCTTCAAGTTGAGGCCTCTGCTTCAACTGCAGTCATTTTTTTTGGCACTGAAGGACATGCAGATGAGAATCCAGTTCAGCCCATTGCTGCTGCAGAACCTGTTAATGATGAAGATGTCCGTTGAGACCGCCATGTGGGGGCTCTGGATATCTGCGACTTGGTGTCTAATAGTTGAGACTGTTGCTGCATTGTAGCTGGTGGAGTGGTAACTTCTGGTCGTTGTTCACCACCGGTTGCTTCCTCTAGCTGTTCAACAATGTAGTCTTTGAAATAATTTTTTCCTGAGCGTAGGCTCATGTTGCTTGATGTAGCTCTGTAAGCCTGAACCCGCCAAGTAGTCGTCTTTTTACAGTGCTGTCCTCACACCACGTAACTATGTGAAGCTAGACAGCCAGCGAACAAACTAAAAAAGGTCTCCAAACAAGGCTTGCTTTTCTTGATTTTAATGAAGATCTTTCACAAAGTTTATTATTTTTTCTTGTAACTGAAATATACAGAAGGAGAAAAATAAATTCCAAGCCAATACACAGTGCCACACTTAATGATTAGCCGTTTGCACTGCCATTACACTCTAACAACCAAAATAACTAACACATGTCCAAGTGCTTTCTGAACACATCAATACTCACAAAGATGAAAGTTTCCCCAAGGTACAAGTGCTTTTAGCCACATTTAGCGTGTACGTGAGCCTTTGCTCCTTTATTTCTCCGACGCAATTCTTCACAACATTACCAGAGAAAATTCAACTTATTTATGTAACTTTATGTAACTTAATTCCATCATGAACTACTTACTGCCTTTCACCAAAAAGCATCACAGTCACAGACTGACTTTCTTTTCAGCTCCCCAACCCTTAAACTTGCAATACCTTTCTTCATGTTTGAAGTGTGACAAAAATGATATATATGTTCATGCTAAGCTATTAATCCTCAGGCCAAAATCACAATTGAAAAGATTTATACAAAAGGAAAACACTCTTTTCTACAACAAAGGTTTAAGTTATGAAGCTTTAATCAGCAATTATTTTTATACTATTTTTACCATGGAGGTTGAACTATATATATATCGCCGGTTAGAAAGTGATGTTACTGACCAACATGAGCATTAAAGTAAGACTATGTTTCACCGACAGTGTTTGGCAATAAAGCCTATAGTGATATAGCTAAATTTATAGGTTGATATTGTTGAGTGTGTTCACTGACTTTGTGAGTTACTTGTTGCACCAGCCTACCTTTATATGATGTTTTAGTATGATTATCCATGATTAGCTTGTAATTGTCCCTTCCAGCCTCAGTGGTTGTGACTGCTATATGCAATATTGCCTTTTGTCACAGTTTAGTTTTTCAAATATATCAAATATAAGTAATATTTTTCTCAAAAAGGAGAAATGTTGCCTCTCTATGAGGCCTCTTAAAGTAACAAGTAGAGTTTGGTGCATGTATGGTGGAAATGCTGGCTGACAGCAGGCTTTCACTTGGGTAATGAAAGAAGTTTCTTGACAGAAGATGACAATTTGATAACAATACATCAACAGATATGACTTGCAATGTTTATCCAAACTTGCAAGCTTTGGACTTGAGTGAATTTGTGTTGTTATTCCATTGAATGACTGCATCTGCAATAAACTGAGCATCTGTTCTGCAAATTTCACTTCTACCCACTTCATGCTGAATGACTGGTACTGACAATCATGTGCAGCTTATCAACATGCCAACTGAAGGCATGTTCTGGATTCTTGTCAGTTTAATGTGAGTAACTAGTTACCTGCTGCTGTGACGTTTGAGATAAGATAATCCTTTATCTGTTCCACATTGGGGAAATTCGCTTTGTCAAAGCAGCACAGGGGTAGCAAATAAAGATACAGATCAATAAAAATATACAAATAAAAATATACAAAAGTAAATAAGGGGAATATAAGAAACCCACATGATATTTACAATATTTTAAGACTATTAACATTATTGCAGTTTTACTCAATTGTTCATAGGAGATGGGGGATTATTGCACAATGATCATATCATAATACGTTTTACCTGCCTACTTTGTTTGGAAATGGCCACACAGAGTAGATGTCATCGCTCTGCGTCTAATGCGATTTTAGAGTTTGCTCGTGAGGAGTGACTGCATTACACTTTTCTGGTCATGAAAATTTCTGTCTGTGAGGTTTCTTAGTCAGTGTGGGTTTTCTTTGTCCTGATGAGAAGACAGTTGTGGCTGTTACCACACATCCTCCACACTTGCAGACAAAGAGTGACTAATACTGTAAAGGCAATTTATAAACTTTAAGAGTTTAATTCTTTTGATGTTTTGCAGGATGGTATCTAAAACAAATTAGAAAGGAATATGAGGGAAAAGTAACATTTGAAACAAGTCAGAATTAGCAGCATTTGATGTTCTGCTGACAACATTTAATGACACTGTGTTCTCAAATTTAGAATTAACAAAAAGATTTTGTAGAAAAACATATTGTCTTTCTATCCCAAAACTTGCATCATTTCAGAGCTGTATCAAAAAATGCCATACAATGCCCAGTTGTCCCCAGTACAGTTATGTACACTATATAGACAAAAGTACTGCATACAACATACCTACTGGAACTACATACACATACATTAATGCAACTACAGCAGCTTCCACTCCTCTGGGAAGGTTTGCCACAAGATTGTTGCGTTTACAACTCAAGCGCAATACAGTAGTTCTTCCACGCCAAACTTACGCAACTGTTTTGCCTGCTGCCCATCCCTGCTGTGTAAAACCACAATGTGTCACATTTGCACCACTGAGAAGTTTTCCAATTGTTTCTGTTCTTTCTGGCATCTGTATTAACTTTTTTGTTATATTATGCTCTGCTCTGTTTTTATCACTGCTTGTTGTTATATTGGATCATTTGAATCTGTGTTTGACTCTTGCTTTCTCTGCTGGTTGCACCAACAACACATAGGAGGGGTGAGACAGACAATGAAAGATGTTACCTGGTCGGGCCATGACAGAGGCCCGGCAGCTCCCCCATGAAAACACTGCCAACAGTCACACTATTCTCCTGAAAATATATCCATCTTTGTCTTTTTTTTTTAATTCTATGATTCCAAGCCTGATTGACATCACTATGACATAACACAATATTTTTGGTGATTACAAAACACATGCTGTCCACAACAATAGATTTGACCTTTTTTTGCAAACGCACAGTTTGCAAGGCTGTGCATTAAAGAGTCATCTGCAGAATTTGTCCTAATAATGATGCCATTACTATTGTTTGGTGTGTGTTCTTTTTGCGCCTCATTCAGTCTCCTCAGTGAGCTTGTCTGACTGACACTACAGCTGTGATTCATCAGAAAATAACAAACACCATCAGCAACCTATTTTGTTTGACTGAATGTTGACAGAAAATTTGCCAATCTGAAGGTAATTTAAGCCTACATATGTAAACAGGGAGAGAGAGAGAGAGGGGGAGAGAGAGGTAGTTCCTGGAGTTAAATTATTGTACATTCACTTCATCTACTCAGACATGAGCAAACCATTTTGTAAAAAGCACAAACAAAATCAAGACAGACAGAACTGAGATTCACTAATGCAGTGTTTAAAGTCTGACACATTAGAGAAGAATAACAATTATTTTTACCTCACAATCAGCGATCCTTTGAACAATAACTGATATAAACCTCATCAATTTCTTTTCCTGTAGATATGTATCGTTTGGAGTTGGCTGGTGGGCTGGGAGTCATACTGTTGCTGCTGGGAGTCCTGACAGCACTGTATAAGTGTTACAATCTGGAGATCATGCTGTGCTACAGGAGACACTTTGGGAGTGATGAAACTGAAGATGGTAAGACCATACATGTCCTCGCATTAACTTCAGAAGACTCATACAACAGCAGTATTCAGGCAGAGTGTTTGTATCAATGTACATTGTGCACTGGAAAGAACCAGAGAATTACAAACATGGAAGACGACAGCAAGTGCTCTGAATCAGTCAAATGCAGGGATTTTGAAAGACATGTCTGTACTTGTTCTCTTCTCACTCCGGCTGGCTGGCTGACTGTCTCCCCCTTCACAGATAATAAGGAGTATGATGCTTATCTGTCCTATACTAAAGTGGACCTAGACTCTTTGGGCAGGTCAGTTGCCTCCGTACGCATGTATGTGTATTAAACACCTTATCATGCTAATAATACTGGTTCTTGTACTCACAATCTTGAGTGACAGCAGCATGAAAAGGACCAGCCTTGCATTGTTAAGCATTAGGTTTAGTGATGTCACATTGCACATTTTCTGGGTACTGAAGTTTATTTTTAACCATTAAATGCATTTGCATAAAGCTTCAAGTGCTTGTTTAACTAATGGTTTTTCATCTGAATTATGGAGCCACAACTGTTATTCCCTATTCCAGCAGGACAAGCAGCGATGAGGAAACATTTGCTTTAGAGATCCTGCCGGATGTTTTAGAGAAACATTATGGATACAAGCTGTTTATACCAGACAGAGATCTAATACCCAGCAGCAGTAAGTTTCCGTTCATCTGTCTGTCTGTCTACCTCACTCCCCCAACCCCCCCCTTCACCGCAACTCCCACGCACACACATATACACAAATCCGCTGTCTCTCTCTCTACTTTATGAACGATTATAGACCCTAATACCCAGAATTTACTTGCACAGAGACACAAACACATGCGGTACATGTGTGCATGATCTCAGGGTATCATACCATGTACACTCAAACAACACACCTCGCAATACACAACAGCATAGTCATGAGACATCGGACAGTTTCTGACATGTTCTTGTTGTCAACTTCCTATGAAACCAACACAGCCACAATCTGTGCCTTCCTTTGCCTCTCTAACTTTCTAGATCTCACTTTCACACCTACAGATGCTCAGGCACTCTGTTCTCATACAGTTATTCACACACAGAAACAGACAAAATTAAAATTAATTTCTGGTTACGTGTCACTCATTATCCAACTGGAAGGGGAAATATGACCTTTACTGCTGTTATGTGTCAATTCTTTGACCAGATGCAGACATACACAGACACACAATCTCACTGCATATGCACAGAAAGGTGGAAACATGACATAACTGTCTATCTCTCGCTATCTCTGTCTCTCAGTAATATTCTGAAATAGTTTCAGACCCGGATGAAGCGAAAGAAGATGAATAGATAGGTGGATAGTCTGAGACAGTGTGTGGATTGCAGTCTGTACAACAGCACAGTCACAACTATGAATACTCTCAAAGTGTACACTGTGAATTTGTTTAATGATGATAACAGTTTTGTCGGGTATTGTGACTATACATGCAGTCTGAAGAATACGAGGAGAAAAAGGCACATATAATGGAATGTCAAGGTTTGTCATTGTTCTCAGTACATACACACCCCACAACATGAGTAACACACATTGCCACACTCATTCATCATTTTTCAGCTCATCTCCGGCCTTGCTAGCTGCAGGGACGGTGAGTGAAGCAGTTAAATTGAAACGTATTGAGGGTCATCTGTTTCATATGGCTGTCTATTATATAAACACACAAACAAACACACGCAGGCACATTCTTGTGCATGCCTTAAATGTGCACATGTATCACATGCTTTCGTGGTCATTTGCACTAAGAAAGGGAGGATGAATACTTTATGTATATGGAGCAAACGCACTCATGTAATGTAAAAGGGGTGTACTTCCAAGTACTGATTTTGTAGATACTGTAATTCCTGCTCTAACAACATTTAATAGTCTCTAAGGCACCTGGTTAACTCAGCTGAAGTATTAAACTAATGAATAAAATAAAAAATCGAGCCATTATCCCCTGTGCATTAGCATTTTGTAACCAGAATTGTACAAATGCTTCAGCTCCTGTAATATTAAATTTGTCAAAACGTTCTAAACAAAAGAAAAAAGAATGCAGCCACTAACTTAACTTTATAATGTGGCTAGAAAGTAAAAAGCTAATGTGTTGTTCTTTGCATTATTTAACATTTTCTCCGAAAATGCATAAATAAATTTAAATTTTGGCTCATAATGAATTGCCTTGTTCAACATAGCCTGCCCTCAGCCAAAAGTATGCCTCCTCCCAACACACACTCAAGACAAACACACACAACACCACCTCCTGAAAATAGATGAGAGTCATATTTCCTCCAAACAAGGTTTCCTGTGCCCTGAAAACATCCTAAAAACAAATGTCCACTGTGTATAACTCTGTCTAAGCTGCATGTGAACCAAATGTGTCGTGTGGAAAATACACCAAATGAGTGAAGACAGAGAGAGGTACCTTTACAGTGCTATCTAAAGCTATTGACAGAGCAGCACAGCGATGCGACCTAAAATACACCATTCAATTATCCACTCCATTAGCCCCCTGAAATTAACAAGAGAGCGAGAAATAAACAACATTGGACAGAAAGAGGTGGGGACGAGGTCATTAGTTTGGGTTATTTCATTAATCGATTTACATAATCCTCAGAAATAGAGAGCGGAAAGAGGAGGTGAAGGGCAGGAGAGAAAATGAGAGGTTAGGAAAAGAGTGATGGAAAATTAAACCAGAAAGAAAGAAACCAACTGAACTTTGGGATGTTATGTACTATTTGTGCCCCTCAAATTGAGTGTGAAATTGCAATGTGTCGCATTGTCATCAATTGAGTTAGTATGGCAAAGGAGAGAGCCCGTTGTTCACGAACAGTTTTTATACAACTATGAATTTGGGAAATAATGAGCAATTTCATTGGTGCCAAAAAAAACATTAGAATGTCACAAACAAATAATTGGAAATGGGGCAGTTTGGGAAGGTAAAACTCCATAGGGCTTGCTATGAAGCAACAGCACCAGTGGGGATGAAAAACAAGCATTTAAAACTGTGTTTTTGGCTCTATATTGACTCCTACAGTAGTTCTACCTCTGATCACATCTCATCGACTCCTCACATTTTCCTCCATAAATTAAAGTAAAACTTGACAGAGGAGTATCATTTTAGAGCTGATTTCCTTGTGCTATGTCAGAACCAAAATTCTTGCACAATAATTTCTACTGTATACTCACTGTGTCACTCATTCAAGTCATGAGCAAAATGAGTAAAAGGGTGCTGTCAGCAAAAAGAAAGTAGACATAGTGCAGGGTTGTTTTCTCTGCATACTAATGTTAAATTCAAATTTTCTTTCTGCCTCTTCCTTTTGAAGCTCTTGTTTCTTTTCCTACAGTCTATAACAAATAAAACACTTAAAATTGACTCTTACATTTTTTTATTTTGAAGAAATGAATGCATGACTGAAGGAATAGTTTTGATGAAATACTTTGATTCCTCTCTCTTACCGTATCATATCTGAGGCAATATAAATAACATGAATTATCATATTTCCTATATTTGCATTTGAGCTATACATTAGACAAGCCACCAAGAAAATCTGGTCAAATATACCAAAGAATTTCCTTTAGATATGAACATTTCTTCAACAGATTATCTGCATTGAGTGTATCACAGAAACTTATGTAAATGATTTTTTTCACTCAACAAATGTAAATCCCCTAAACTGCAATGAGAAGACTGAGATCAATTTCACATCATCATGTTCACAATACGGAGCTAAGATCAAGATGTGTTATCCAAGCTGAGCGGAACTGTGATGATGCTTCAGGAAGCTGCATAGTCCACTGCACCCAGGTGTTGCTTGACAGGAAATAGTTAGAGCACATGGTTCTCTATAACCCCAATTGTTGCTAAGCTAGGCAACCGCAGTCACCAGACTCCAGGTGCATGCTAGACTGCACAGACACAATACTGATAACAACCTAATGTCAAATAAGCATATTCAATCTCGTATTAGCTCACGTTGTTACCTTCCTTTTCCTGTTGGCCCTGTTTTACCTTGCCCCACTAATGTAGATGATGTAACACAACCTTCTGTTTGATTTAAACTCAGTGTAAGTGATTTAACAAAACAAGAGAATATCATTACTGACAGTCAAGAGAAAACATTATTTTTCCAATACGCTCTGGATGGACCATTTATTTCAAACATATAAACTGCAAGACATCACTCTCTTCTTGCTTTTACATTTAGTTTTGCCTCTATTTCTGTTTCTCGCAGCCTACATTGAGGACTTGGCTCGTAGTGTGGATCAGAGCAGACGGCTGATCATCGTTTTGACTCCAGAGTTTGTCGCCAAAAGAGGGTGGAGCATCTTCCAGATAGAGACACGCCTCCACTCCATGTTGGTTACCGGTGAGATCAAGGTATGAGCTAGGAAGCTAACAGGAAATACGACAGTCAAAGAGATATTTTTTGTTGTGTTTCTCCCCTTTACGTACCTGTGTGTCTCTGTGTTTCCAGGTGATCATGATAGAGTGTGCAGACCTGAAAAATGTCATCAACTATCAAGAGGTGGAGGCACTGAAACATACAATCAAGGTACACAAAGAAAGTCATGAACAGATGGAGGGGTACAGCAGGAGATTAAAACAATACAGTTAAAAGACATCTTCTCTGCAGGTTTTATCCATCATCAAGTGGAGGGGTCCTAAGAGCAATGAACTGTCCTCTAAGTTTTGGAAACAGGTGGTCTACGAAATGCCTGCTAAACGCAGAGAGACCTTGTCCAGACGTCAGGTATGCTACCATTAAGAAAAGGCTGGAATTTGTTTTTCTTTTATCTATTTCCAGTTTTTCTCAATCATGTACACCACAAACCTTTACGTTAGCTACCAAAAAAGAAATACTAGACTGCAAATCCATGTTTGTGGCATAAACTAGTTTAAAAAGAGAGATAAATTTGCATGTCTCCAAAAATATGTTCTGGAAACCTTTCTTTTCACTGATACATCAAACTTAATGTGTACAGCTACAGGTGTAAATAAAGAAAAATGCTACCATCATAACACGTCGACAAGCCTAGAAAATAAATTTAGACTGCACATTTAAATACACTGCCCTGGGATGTACACATTCACAGTAAGCAGATGGCATTTGAAATGCTGGCTAAATACAAGTAATGTATGACAATATGTACATGTTTGCCATGTACTAAGGCCACCTCAGGTGGTGTGTGCCCTGAATAGCAAAGAAATGTTGTCATGTTACTTGGCAGTGGCGGTCCTAGCCTGAATGGCGCCCGGGGCGAACAGCCCCTGTGGTGCCCCCCCGCACTGGCTCACGCCCCCACCAACCCAAAGAGAACATAGGGTGGAAAGTATATGTATACACTTTATTAAGATAGAAATACAATAAAACAAACTAAACATTAAACAACCAATTTAAAGTGCAAGATATATATTGTTTTTAAAGTGCTTTATGAATAAAGCTGAATTGAATTGATTGGAAAGAAAATACACATTTCACATCACAAGCATAGAAAAGCACAACAAAGAAATAAGAATAATTGAATATAAATGACAACAATAAAAATACAAGTCAAAATACACAAATCCACACACACATACAGAACTAAAACCTGACCCTTCTGGTGACAACATCTCCCATCATTCTCATTCTGAGGAAAAAAGAAATCTGATGCCACCTTACTTGGCCCTCTGCATACCAACTCGGTCCTTATGCTGTCTGTCAGAGGTGATGGCCAGTCTGCAGGGTCTGTTGAAAGAGGCTCTTCCCCAGTGGAAAATGAACTTTGTGGGGGTTCAGGCATTTCTGTAGAACAACACATTATTCAAAGCACGCAGCAGTCTAACAAAACATAATTTTAAGAAATAGCAAAACTGGATTAGTCACAACTAACAGGAAAAAAATGTGTACAGGAAGGTAAAATTCACAGATAAAACACACTGCTACTTCTATCTTCACACACAAACACACACACAAATGAAAGCAAAATACCACCCACCTATAGACTCCTGCTGGGGAGAAGCAGCAGCAAACTCCTTCGCCTTCCTAAGACATGGCAAGAGATGCCATAGAAGCCATAGCGGCCAGGTGGATGGGATCTCCTGATCCTCTGCTGCTGGAGACTCATCCTGGGCAGGAGGTGCTCCAAAATATTTTAGCAGTGCCCCTGGAAAAGTGCATCAATGTAAACATGCATGAACGGCACACTTAAATACATCTCGGGGGGGCCAATTACAATGCCAGGGGGCGCCAATTATTAATTAATTATTTATGTATTTTTTATCTTTTTTTCGGTGGGCGGAGGTCCTCACATGCCACCCAATTCGCCCATATGAGAAACCGCTACTGTTACTTGGTACTGGAGAATAATCACTGAGAAAGCACTGCAGAGTGAACTATAACTGCAACAGATTGCATAATTATCCTAATGTCATTCAGTGCCTTAATAATTCATATTGTGGAATCTGAGCCATGATAGTGATAGTATTATCACATCAACTTTATTACTGTGTGATTTTTACAACAAATATTAGGAATTGATGCATTTTTATGTTCTGTATGTACAGAACAGCTTGTTAGGTCAGGTGAGAATAGTGAGAAACTACCACTTGTAAAACAATCCCAAATACGAGGCCTATGTGAGTTTAAGTAGATATACATTGAGATGTGATACTCAGTAGTTTGTCATGCTTGGAAAGCTTGATATGATACAACGAAGCCAAGAAGAGGTGAAATGCTCTTCAGTTTATGGGCCAAAGAAGACAATTCCTAACTTTCTAAAAAAATGCATGGCAACGCTGATGAATTCAAGTCTTCTGTCATGTTCAGCAACAAACCACCACCAACAACATATCCATCCCTGCAGGATGACATTTTATGGACTGCCTGAATACATATGACTTTTGTTTTGCCCTCCTAGTTCACTTGGAATTTGACAGTGTCAACCTAAATGAACCAAATACATAAATGCAACAAAGTGAACTTTAAAAATGGTTCAGACCAAAGGAAACAGAGAGGGGTTATAATTTCACCTTTTCTTGTAGTTTATAAAAATCTCACTGTTATGTGGCTTTCTCTGTACAGTTTTACATAATTGTGTTTACATGGTAACAGGTGATGGACTCTGGTGAACAGGGCCTCTTTGGTGACCTACAAACTACTGTTTCCACCATTGCCATGACAACCACTTCCGCCTCCTTGGCCCCTCCTAATGAGAATAGGCATGGACATCATCAGGTCAGCCAGTGCACGTGTACTTCAAATTGATGTTGTTACTTCGGCTTTGTGTTTCCACTAATCAAATTTGACCAGATTTGCCTAACTCATACTGCAATTTTGTGAGTAACCCATTTTGAAAGTGTGTAGGCTCCAGGGTTTCAGTCTTATAGTTATGATCATGTTCTTTTCCAAAGATGGTGTCTGTCATTTTAGGTAGCTTTTATCACACAAATATATGTTCAAATGCTCATTTTTTTATAGGTTTGGTTTTTAGAGATTGTTTGATGCTATAAAAAGGGTGAGAAACATGATTGATAGCAGAGTGCTGCTTGAGATGAGGTCATACAGACGTATGGGCAGGAACTTCAATCATTGTTGCTCAGACTCTGGCTCCAAATTATGTTCTCAGCACAAGTACCTGGCTTATCTTGACTTCAGTTTTGTACAGTGATGTTGAGACCCATTGTGCATCTTTGTATAGGTCAATGGGTTGAACTGACTTGCGAGTATACTTTAGGTGACAGAAAGTGGGTTTTTTTCTCACCACAGGTTGCTTTGGCTACAGAAATCCCTGACTACAACCAGATGACTTTGCCACTGGGAGGTGGTCACACTGCCACAGCAGCCCAAATGAGGCATTTCTGCCGTAGCTACGAGTTCCAGCTTCCCCCACAACCTTCCTCCCTGTCACCTCCCCTCCCGCCTCCTTCCACCATGCAGTTCTCAACTCTGGGCCCGGGGGGACGCCACGTCTATTGCAACATCCCTATGACACTACTGAATGGACAGGTGTGAGAAAAGAAAGCCCCATCTACCCCCGAACCCACCCCACACCCCCTCTTTGCAGTTCCTTGTTACTTACTAGCATCCAACATCTACACAGTGTATCCTTTATGCATTTTCGTGCTGTTTTTTTTATTTATGTGCATGTTCTCAGAGTTTAAACATTAAAAATAAAACCCCTCTTTTCTCCCCAGGGGTTCAGAGCAGTTCACTGGGGACCAAGAGGTCTGTTTGGATAAAAGAGAAACATAGAAAGAAAATTGTATCTTCACATTATCCAACATACCATGTTTATATATATTTATCAGACTGGGAAATAGCTGTCATATATGAGGCATGATACACTATTGGCATGCAGTAGTACTGTAAATTCTAGAGAATAAAGCCCCTGTTTTCTCTTAATAATCATAGTTTTTTGCTAGGAGTTCTAGTGTTTGGGGGGATTCCTACTTATATGCTGTGCTGTGAATTTTTCAGGTGCCTCAGAGCAGTACACTCGGGAAGAAGCCGGAACTCCACCTGAACAGCACCTTCGTACCTCTCACCAGCAGAGAACTAAGCTCTGACATCTGGTAGATGGACTGCTCAACTGGTACACGATTACAGACCGGTTTACAGACTGCTTTTACACTGGCTTAGGACATGGGGTAGATTGGTTTGTCAACTGGTTTTCACTGGGTTCTTGGAATGTGTACAGCCATGGCATTCAAGAGAGACTCCCTTCAGACTTGTGGTACTCTTCATCCCAAAGGATTGCTTAAAGACTGTATAATGCTTGGACTGATAAAGACTGGGTAAACTGGCTACAGACTGCTTGCAGACAGATGAGTTCAGTTTACAAAACTGATTGTACACAGCAACTAATTACAGACTGATACAATCTGCAAGCTGTGTAGCCATGATCACTGGTGACCATTGGAAAGGAGCCCCCGTAATTCAACGGGGCTGGTCATGGGCATTTGGCCAGTGCAAAGAGTCTGTAAATGGGTATGGACGTGTGGATATACTGAACTGGAAAATTTGATGAAAAGGTCCAATGAGGAGGTACTCCTTCTGTCAAACAAGTTACCAAGATGGACATCAGAGCAGAAAAAAAGTATCTTGTAATCACAGTCTACTCGCACACTAGATTTGTTCCCAAGAACCAGCTGATTTGTCAGTCTTTTGACTACTCTGAAGTATCAGCTGACTGAAGAACAAAGGTGGTGTAATCTCAGAAGTCCACTCGATCTAAGTTCAGTCTACCTGTTGACTAAGTTGGCTTGTCAGTGAACTAGGCACAGTTGAAGTAGTGATTTTGGAATACCAGTTCACCTTAAAACAACAAGTCAACCTCTTGAACTACAGTGCTAGCTAGCTAGCTACCTGGTTTGGCTCTTAGAGACTAAAATGGTTGACTTCAAAGAAATGGATTCCAGGAAGATTTTTTAGATAAGAAGTGATGCGTAAAGCATTTGCTAAGCTTAATTACTGAGCAAGTTAGATGGTGTATATGGAAACATAAAAGGCTAATTACTTCTTGAGCTAGGCAGGTTATGCTAAAAGGCTCTGTGAAACTGAAAAACCAGCCAGCTCATTACCTTGTAACCAAGTAATCAGCAACTAGTCAACTCATAAAGAGATGATGAATTAGCCAAGTCAGGTTACCTACCAATGTTTACCATCAAATTAAATGCATAAAGGACTTGGCTTTTTCTATTTGCATGAGCACCATTTAGATAAAAAAAAAAAATAATAATAATCAAATGAACATAGATAAGAGTAAATGACACAATCATTTCTCGCAGCCTCTTTTAAAATGGAGAAGAAAAAACATCTTATGTTGATTACAGTATATTTGTTTAAACTGATAAAGGGAAAAAAGGAGACATCCCTCCAAAAACATTTTTATTGTTTATTGTTTTGTTTCATTAAAGATTTTATCCTTCTAGAAGGTTGGTGGGGCTTTGTTTTTAATGTTTGTTTGTTACAATAATCTCTGTACAGCTTTCATAACTTATGCATAGACATTTACATGACAGTGATTTGTTCCCTGCAGTTTCTGTTAACACCATCATTACAAGTGTAAGACCCAGAGCTCCTTTTTGCTTTCATTTTGTTCTTCTTTTCATTAGTGGATGGATGGATGGGTGGATGGATAATGAATGCATGGTTGGTTGGATGGATCAATGGATGAATGCTCATGGCAGTAAAGTTCTGCTAATGGATCAATGTTTTGGGCCTGTCACTCTAGAATTAAGACCACTACCAGTCAAAGGGGGCCTGACTCAAAGCTGAACCAGACCACATTCTTCTTTGTGAGCTTTAAGAACTCAAGATTATTGTCATAATATTTAAGCAAAGAGAATAATGTTTTGAATTTACACAAAGGTACTTATCATTGTCTTATTAGAACCAATGAATTCTGGATATTTGAGATTGTTTGATACAATAATTATGAGTTGTTATATTCAATGGCAATATACAGTATAGTGGTTGTCTTTTGATTTTTGCTGATTTCTTTGACTATTCTTTGGATATATTGGTTGAAATAATTTAATTGAGAGCAAATAAAAATCATATGAGTTGTTTTATACATTTTGGATGCTTGTCATCAGACCCAACAGTTATTTCTTCTTTTGTCTGCTCTTTCCCCACTTTCCCCTTGACTGTATTCATTTTCAGTTTATTGCTTAAACAGATTCTCTGCAAGCTGTTTCCTCATTCTTTCTTTCAAATCATCTCCCTGTTCCTCTACACTCCTCCAACAAAAAACACTTATTTGAATCCCAGCCTACTTCTTCATCTCCCAGTCCATGGAGTTTGGATTTCTTAATAAATGTTCTGACATACAATGAGTTGAACAGGATTTGAGCTATGTTAAGCTGAGTCAGCAAAAGGCTGCAGTGATTAAAAATGAATTAAAAATGATATTTAACATTAAGGCATTAACAAAATTTCACTACACTAAATTAATATTTATTAAGTTCTACAAAAAAATTAGCTTAATCTTAGCTTCAACCGAGGAAAATGTGTCAGTATCTGTACTCTTGATGGTGGAAAATCTACACCGGGCAGCTGAAAGATGTTTATTCATTCAGGTTCATTAAAAAATAAAAATAAAAAAAAAGAAACTTGTTCTGTACCTCTATAATAGCTCTTTTACTCTTGATGTTTTCTCAGACATTTTCTTAAATACTTGGGATTTCATGGAAATTTGTTGAGGCAAAAAGATGGCCTTATGCCAAGCTCACACTACAGGAGTTTGGGGCGTATTTAGTCAGTTTCTCCTTAGTTGCATCATGCAACTCAATTTCAAAATCAATTAGATTGTGAGCCCGGTGTTAGTCCTCCAATCAGAGTAAAACCCGAATAACCCCAAATGTCAAAACTTTCTGTGTCATAAAATTTAAAATATTTTATTCCTGAAATATTTTACAGATTTTAGCAATTATGGATTTAATTTAATTTTACTTATTATTAGTTATTTATTACAATTGTGGCCTATCACTACTTGTCATCAAATAGCATCTAAGGAAGTATAAACAAAAGTTCAAAGTTCATGGTCGCAGGTTTCACATTCATGTCACATTCTCATACACATTTTCGATAGTAAACTTAGCCTGTGGTTGATCATTTTCCATTCTGTTGAAAAAACCATTAGCAGTTCCTGTCGATATTCTTAAATTGTGAGATTGTGAAAGGTTGGAATAAAATGAATGCAATAATAGAATTAATGAAAATCTGGTCAGCAGTCTGGCTCTGAAGCATACAGTGTCCACAGAGGAATCCCACAGTGTGTACAGTAAGAACAAAAGAGCATAAATACACAATAGATCAGTAAGAAGAGTGCCTTCACTCAGGGAAAGTTGGAATATAAAATAAGGATTTATGAATACAAAAAAAAAAGACAGAGCAGGGAAAGGGGCAAGAAAATAATCACAGTATAGAAGGGCAGGTGGTAGCTGGTGGCTCTAGATCCTATGTGACCTGGCTCGCCAAGGATCTGGAGTCTGTTACACCCCCTGAAAATTAATTTTATGTTGTGTCAGAGGTGGGCAAGTAAGGGTGGCCCATACTTGCCTTCAATTCAATTCAGTTTCAATTCAATTTATTTATATAGCACCTTATCCAATTAAAATTGTCTCTAGATGCTTTACAGAGACCCAGAGCCTGAACCTCCGAGCAAGCAGACAGTGGCAAAGAAAAACTCCCTTTAACAGGAAGAAACCTTGAGCAGGGCCCGGCGACCTTCAGTAGTAGCTGTATGCATAGATATGATGATAGGGAGACCAAAGCCAAGGTGCATTCTTTTCTTCCTTCAGATGTAGACTGAAGATGATTGTAAGAAAGATTTGATTTGTTCACAGCACAGATGTATCATATTTTTCTCTTCAACATGGTTTGTTTCAGGGATGGCAAGAAATACATGCAGTGTTATTTTGCTATCTCTGTATTAAAGGCCGACCAGCTGAGAATGAGTGAGAATTCGAGAGCAGTTGACAGGCGACATTTCTGTTCTTTTGTTTTTAATGTACTGTAGACAATCAGCTCTGTCTCCTTATAATGATGCTAATACGTTATTAATTTGTTTTGCCAATTGCATTTAGTCAGGAAATGTAATTAAGTGTTGATTTGTTTGTTTGTTTGTTTTTTCTACTGGGCAAAACATAGGACCTTGAAGATGGAGACAGGGGTTCACTGGTTAGATTTATGAGTGGCTAGATTTAGGCAACATGAACACTATGGTTGAACTTGAAAAACAATTGTGGTTTAAGATTATTGAGAAATGCACCTTGTCACATACAGAAGTCAATATTTATATTTTAAATATTAAACCATCATCTTTCGCTAATCTTTAGTGAGCACTGAGAGTGCCTAACAACACTAAGAGTCTGCAGTCACAGGAGCACTTTGTGACTGCTGTTTAGCAGGTGTAATGCTTACTATGTTCACCATCTTAGTTTATCTCGTTAGCATCCAAACATTTGTTTATTAGCACACAAACAGAAAATTTAAAGTCTAGTCCAGTCTAAAATTTAATAACAATCCGATAAACAGTTGTCGAGATATTTCAGTATGAACCAACAAACTAACCAGCAGTTCAATATTGTCATCCCTAGAGCCATGCTGCTAGGGTAATTACAAAACCTTATTAGGTTATTATATATAACCTATAAACGGATACTGAAGGAAAACAAATGAAAGATATCGTTGGTGAATAGTTTGCAGGTGACATTAAGTGTCAGCCTTTTACAGCTTAAAAAAAGTCTGACACTTAATGTAACCTACAATTATTATGATGATTAAAAAATGTAGCAATGTGCAATAATATTAGTCTGAAATCAACATTTCTGCCAATGGGCCAATAGGAGTAGGCATAGCAATTTATTACAATATGACTTGATGTTCTATACAATTAATAGTAATAATCCTTGAAAGACTCAGCCATTCACAAGAGAGGCCGGGACGAGATTAATCACTTTGTCAAATACATGATTGTATATCATGTTAGCAACGAGAAAAAAAAACTAGCCAGGAGAATTAAATATTTAAGATGACATATTCCAACAAAGAGTTAGGTGATACACTGGATATTGCATGGATGTTGTCTTTAGAAATGTTCTGTGACCATGTCTTCTTCCAGAAATCATTACCTGGTTACTTTACAGACCTTGTTGTGAGCAGTTTCATGCAAGAAATACATTTGTTTTTTCTGCCACACTGATAGACGATACTTTGGATAGATTAGTTAGCTGAGTTAGCTAGTCTCTCGTCAGTAAGCAAATGTGCACTTTCTTCTGCTCTGTTACATGGTTGGCAGGTGTAGTTGGGTCAAAAAACCCCTCCTCCTACTTTATATAATATGATATAAGAAAATATAGTAAATGATTATAACTTTAGCTAAATATATTCTAGTATTTTTGCTGTCTATTCTGAACAAATATGTCAAACAGTTACAGCATTCTCCTGCTGCAGCTAAGATAAATTGTGAAAAATACAATTGTGCTTCTAAACCAATCATAATTCAAATTGTGTACTTAGAAACACAGCTGTAATGACTACATTTTTCACAGCATTGATATTATCTAACTTGAGTTTTTGTGATAATGACATGACGTCTTGTTTTTGAATGACAGTTTCCTTGACATCTGTGACGTAAATAATCTCAGAACTAGGACTTAACTGATAAGGAAAAACAGAGTCAGCAGATATTTCTCTTGAAAAACATGATAAAAACAATATTTTCGAGTAAAGGCAAAGTTCCCCAGTAACTTGCATTGCGTGTGAGTTAGGAGTTATATATTACTAGCTATGACAGTTGTTTTTCGGTGTGTATTGAAAGCATTTTCCCGATGGGTTAAGGTATAATACTTTTCAGATTGTAGTCTCAGACAGCAAGGCCAGTAGATTATTACTAAGATAAAATTATTCATTATTTCCTATATTTTAGGATATTATGTAAAAAAGTTGGAGGATGAGTAGGAACTATTTATTTTGTACCAAACTAATCCAATCCAATCAAGAAGATAGACAGATACATTTCATTACAAAGAGGAGGGAAAAAATAGCAGTTTTGATTTTGGGATGTACTGTCTCTTTAAACAGGAGAAACAGCAATACAGTGTTGAAGTGGTTTCTGGTAACAGTGTTGCAGTACTGACTCCTAAGTATAAATGCATGCTTGTCATACTGACTGTATTGCCATGTAAAACGAATTCAGTTGGCTCCTGTGAGGCAATTCTATGACCAGAATTCATATTTAAATGTTGTGCACATGTCTCTGTGTGTATTTTTTTCAGTGTCTACTGTCTACTGGGAAGAAGGCCTGGTGTATTTGTCTGACACACTCCACCACAAACCACAGCGCTGTAGGACTCTTAGTCAACAGCAACATCCTCATTCTTACCTGCTGTCTGTCTGTTTGCTCGCTCTAGCTTGAAAATTACTCTCTGCCTTTCAAAAATGCTGGAATGCTCTGTTTCCAGATGGTAAGTCTTGATTTTATTTTGTTTTATTTAGAATATACTGACTTTATAGGATAATACAGTCCAGTCTGGTTGTTAAACCTGAAGGCTTTTATAAGAAAAAAATCTGCCGATCATTAAAATGGATTGGTCAGATTGACTGCAGCAGCAACAGCACTTGTCACAGTCATTAGAGCTGATGTCTTGCTTAGCAGAGTACAAATGTACATGATTATGAGGTTATAATGTTTGATCGAGTGTTCAACAAGAAAAGGAAATATGATATTTTGTAGCTGATAATGCTCTGATATTCATAAAGTTTTAGTTGGTTTCTGATAAATGCACATAACAGTAATATCAATGATGACTAATGGCATATGACTAATTTTCCATATGGTGCTGAATCGAAATTTTTGGTGGAAACTGTACAATGTGTTCATTTGAAATTTATTACATATTTTCCTTTCTTATTTACCCTAACCCTATAAGCACCTATTTTATAATTTTGTGGCAGTGACCTAAACCTAAACAAGTTTTGTTGAGCACCATTCATGTAAACTTTCAGACAGCTCAGAGTAATTTTGAAAATCATGTCTGTACATGTCCTAAGTAAAATATGTAGAGACACAAAGAAGCTTTGAAAGCTTTGAGGCTTTGAAAATTAAATAGGAAAGACAGAAACATTTGTGCTGCAATTAAACTTATTTTCCATGCCAGTACATTTGAGCTAAATTTATATGTTTTATATAATCTCATCATTTCTTTTTAGTTTTGGTGAGGCACTCCCTCCTCAGTCCACACATCACTGCTGCATAAACAGTCTATCAGTCAGTCAGTATCTTTCATCTGAACACATATTGATAGCTCTATTATATGTCCTTTGATATGAAACTACTATTTGACTGTAGATAAGTTAACAAGCAAAAAGCTAAATCCCGTGCTATATGTTGATACTTCTATTGACACATATATTCCACATGGGCGTAATTAATTCCCCAGAAACTGTATAGGAGTTTTGAGATCAATGTTAAAGCCCAACAACTTAGGTCATAAAAGGTGAAAACTAAATCCAACTACAAAGAAATGCTGAAATCAACACTGCCTTGCATAATGTTGGGTTCTGTTGAAAGACCCATCACAACATCACTCCAAATTAACAAATACTGGCAAGAGTCACGTCACAGTTAAGTGAGCATGGGGACATTCAAGTATTAATGTGAAAAAAAAATTTTTAAAAACAGGCAAAATAATTGATGAAATGCGAGTGTTTCCGTCAGTTGCATCATGACTTTTAGCATTGATGATGTCAATATGTGAAGATGGAAATGTATAGAAACTTCAATCCACTGATGTTTGAGCAATGTTTGTGTCTTCTTACAAAAAGTGTTTTGAGTTTGATTTCAGCATCTGTTTCCATCTGAAACTACATGCAGTGGATTGTCAGGGTTTCACATTTAGGCTTTCAGTTCATTGATTCTGGAGCTTCTTGATTGCTTTGTATGTAATGTGAATGAAACATTGTAAATATACTATGTCCGTAGTCTATACAGAAGCTTGTAAAACATAGACAATCTTAGTATGATAGGCTACATATTAATATGCCCAATATGCTAACACACGACTCTTTTTTTAACAAATGGTTTACCATGTGCCAACAGTGTACAGGAAATGAAATTTAGCCCTGGATTTATCTGCTGGGACCTGGATGGAGAGTGTGGGGTTTTGGGGATTAGTTTGCTTGTTTGTGATTTGCCAATGAGTCCAGTCCTGAAAGATGCACGCATCATGCTGTCATGTGCACGCTGAATGACAGGCACATAAAGAGACAGGCAAGATCGGACAGTCAGTAAAATCTTTATAGATTTGGGGTTTTTTTTGACTATCCACCAGCCCTCCAATATGGTGGCCCACTGATGTCACAGCATCCCGGGATTTGTGCATCACTGGTGCCTGCACTAAGTCCAGAGCAGTTTGTGGTTGTGGTGGTTTCTGATGGATACAGATCTTAATGGAGACTTCTTCACAGTACACATAAATCATAGCTAATGAGAAACACTTTACTGAGCAAGGAAGAGTTAATATTAGCAAAGTGCTTCCTGATTCCAATCCAGTAATGGATAGCTAAGTGTTTCTGGTGTGCAGAAGGGGCATTAAAGAAGTCCATTTTCACTTTTGTCTTGGCAGTGAAAAGACTCAGCGGACACGAGCTCGACGATGGTTGTGTGTTTTGATGCTGTTGCTCATGATGGGAACAATAATGTTAATATTCTGCAATTTGAGCCCCCAAGTGTCATGGCATGTCAAAGTTTGGGCAACAAACTCATGGTTGAGCCAATCTCACAACAATATGACTTCTTCTTTTGGCAGTGTAAGTATGTTAAGTGGCCTCCATGTCCATGCAACTATCAATGTGACAAAAAATCCATGCACTTAATGATTCTGTATTATTTTTGTGCTACCATAAAAATTAATTTGAGTCAAGCAATACTAAGTAATTACTAAGAGTAATTTAATCTAAATCTATAGTGTATAGAGAAGTTCGAAAAGCATGTAGAGTATACTGGGCTACATATGAACTTGTAGAATATGTTGACATGTCACACCTTTTTTTACAAATGGTTTTGCGTGTACCAGCAGTTTACACAAAAAGCAACCTGTTAGCATGATTTCAAAAATTAAATATCACATTGTAAATCATTTAATTTTGAAAAAGCCAGTGAAATGAGATTTGTTGTTTTTTACTGTCCTACTGTGCAGATTCATGTAATATATCTTTATATTACATACTATGTAATATATGCAATGTATGTCATCTGTTTACATGGAACATAAATATAAGTTCTCAGGAAGTCTGCTCCTGTTGCTGGTCAGACTGAAACCAATGTCTCTTGCACAATAGCTGCCACCTCAGCATTCAGCAAAGGCTGTTTTTAAGAGCCAGCTAGTTTAACAGGTGTATGTGTAATCTTGAGACATACTATGAGCATAAAATAAAATATATAAAACTGAGATCGAAATTAGGAATTATGAGAATGAAGACATGATTAAACATTAATATAATCTCATCATTTCTTTTTAGTTTTGGTGAGGCACTCCCTCCCCAGTCCACACATCACTGCTGCATAAACAGTCTATCAGTCTAATTGACATAAATAAAGCAAAGCAAAAATTAATTTTGCCTTTCATCTGAACACATATTGATAGCTCTATTATATGTTGTATGAAACTACTACATGACTGTAGATAAGTTAACAAGCAAAAAGCTAAATCCCGTGCTATTGAGATCACCACCACTTAAAAAACATCAACCTCCTCTGCTTGCATAGATCTCATCAGCTGACCATTCAATATCAGAGTACATTGTGGCATACCCTCACCAGTACCATTTCGTGCTGGACGAACCTAATAGATGCCGGGAGGAAAGCCCATTCTTGGTTATTATTATCCCAGTTGCACCCCACAACAGAGAGGCTCGTGACGTAATCCGCAACACATGGGGCAAAGAAATGACAGTGCTGGGCCAAGTGGTCAGAAGTTACTTCCTATTGGGACTGTCCACAGAAAAAGATGAGGCTGAGCCCCTTCAGGAGCAAGTGAGTTGATTCATTTTTGAAATGACTGAATTCTCTTTCACTATTCATTTTGACATATAAAAAAATACTAGACTATATATGTATCAACTGTTTTTACTGTATTTTAGTGTACATATATATATATATATATATATATATATATATATACCTGGAGGGGAAAAAATATTCCAGGATTCATTTGTGGAAAATTCAAATGCATTTCTGTCCTTGATGTTTACAAAATAAATCAGCCAACATGGATAGGCTACAGTAGATGCTTCAGAGAATTTAACACTCACAGAGTAATTAGAACAGAGACAGGAAATAAAGCTGGTTGTAGCTGCAGATTGTAACTGCAGCCAACCACAATACACTACAGAGAGTTATCGGTTTGTGGGAAAATTCTGAGTATGCTGTGGCTCCAGTGATAGCTCTTGTAAGGCACTCAAACATTAAAGCTGCACTAATCAACCAACTTTGAAGTTCCCCTAAACAATGCTGGATCTAACAGTTTATTTCAGATTTTGTTTTGGTTTTCCAGCCAGGAAATTTGGTTCAGTCTCACTCCTCACATCAACCCTGTTTGTCGCCCCAACAATCATTTGTTTTAAGTGAAAAGGTTTAAAATGTAAGCCCCACCCAGACAGTTGACAAAATTTACAACTAGATGGTGAATTTAGCCTAATGAGCCAAATATTTCCCACAGGAGTTGGTAGGGATGAGACCAACTAAAAGGAGAGTGAGTATTCAACTTACAGGTGGCCAGGAACAACACTTTCATATATAGCTAATGTTGCTCCCCATAGGCTTGTTTGTTTCCACTGCCCCTGCGTGACCAAAAAGTCTCTTAGCTACTGCTTTAAACTCAGTCTTCTGTCTCCCCTTCTCCAGGTGTTACAGGAAAGCCAGAGATATCATGATATTCTCCAGAGTGACTTCTTGGACAGCTACAATAACCTCACCATCAAAACCATGGTCATGTTTGAATGGCTCAGCTCCCATTGCCCCAGCACCTCCTATGCTATGAAGGTCGACTCAGACATATTCCTTAATGTCCACAATCTCGTTGACATGCTTTTGAAAGCCCCCCGACATCTCTACATGACAGGAGTGGTGGCAAGGGGTGCTCAAGTTCTCAGAGACCATACCTCCAAGTGGTTTCTCCCTGTTTCTGTTTTCCCTGAGTCTAAGTACCCACCTTATGCCCTGGGACTGGGCTATGTGTTCTCACTGGATTTACCCAAGAAGATACTGGAGGCATCCGCACATGTTATAGCTGTTTACATTGAGGATGTGTACGTGGGACTGTGTATGAGACATTTGGGAATCACACTGACAGAGCCTCCACAAAACGGTTTGTTTAAGACAACGATTCCTAATTTAACAGGCAACTGTTGGGCCTCTCTCATTACAGCAATTCTTGAGAACTCTAATCAACTTTTGAATGTATGGGAAACATATCAGATGCAAGCACAAAGTGGCTGTTAAGTATATCTGCCTGAACCTTACAGAGATGATGACTGTTTTAAAGTTGCACCATAACTGCACAGCATAGCTGTGTGTATTTATATTTTTAGAAATATAAGTTCCATATTTATTTTAACCCTGGTGTGTGATAGCTGAAGAGTCTGTGCTGGTTATATTTATTTATTGAAAATATCTGAGTACTGAATAGATCAGTTGCCCTGTTTCTATTATTCTTTCTAGTGTATTTTATAGTATATTGGTTCTTCCTTCTGTCGACATTTAAATTCTGTTGGGCCTCTGACTGCACACACTGGCTTGCCTTGTCCAACTTCTTTCTGTTTCCTTTCCTCCTACGTCTGCTCTGTTGACTTTCTTTGTAAGTCAGATATTTTATTTAGTCATCTAAAAAACCACAACTTGAGTTTTGGACATTTTCACCCTCTGCTATCAGTTTTCACAATGGCAAGTGAGCTGCCTGTGGAGGAGGCTTGAAACCACTGTGGTAGCCAATGACATCGCACGAACCAGGTGCAGTTACAGTCTTAAAACTAAAGCATATTTAAGTCTATATATAAGCGTTTACATGAAGGATATAGCATCAGAGCTTTTGAAAGCACCCAACCACATTCTTTTAGACAGTTCACACAATGCATAGAAATACACTGTAATAACTGAACGTTGATACACTGCACAACCACAACATCAGTTAAACATATTCTCAGGAACAACAGAACCTGCACTTTTTCTTACCTGTTTTATAAGATTAGCTGCAACCACAACAATCACCAGCTGCTTTTTAGTATACACAATGACACCTTCAGTTGTAAAAAAGAAAAAAAAAAATGTTGTGACCAGGGCTGAATCGGATATGCAGCAAGCATATCATTGTTTGGAACAAAAAATAGTTTCTACATGTTTAATTAAAGTTCGGTCAGTTCTACTTGACCAGACAGAATACCATGACATTTTGTACATGAATTTATTGATCCTAAGTGATGAATCCTAATGACTTCTGTGATCCTCTAACTTTTCCTCTAGCATCACAATGTAGTTGTCATTTCTGGGTTTTATGTGAAATGTCTCAACCTCTGCAAATTTGGTACAGACAATCATGCTCACCAGAAGATAAATTAATCCAGTGCTATCATTAGTTTTTTGTTTTTAGGTTGTTTTACTTAAAAGTCATTTGTGGTATAATGAAAGAAAAATGAAGTATGTTGAAGGTAGAAAAGTGTGCTGAAAGAAAACTGAATCTGAAGAGATGTTTTCATTCATTGAATAAACTGAACAATATTTTTACAGCATCATATACAATAAGATGACCTTTAACTTGGTATGCATTTTTGAAATCTGTCTGAAGTCGACTATGACAGATTATGGTGAATTATGGGAAATTAGGCTGCATGATGGAAGATGTGCCAGTAACAACACTGACACTGGATGGCCTATTTAGACATTTGAGCTAAATCATGCAGCATAATGTACTGAGTTCATGGGAACTCTATACAAAACAGTTTCTCATCTGCTGAGTGACAAACCTCAGGAAGACATCTTGAAACCAATAATTTACATTTAGTTTTTAGCTGCAGAATGATTGTCAATTTGTCTGTGAAATTTCAGTATGTAGAAATGAGAAATGAGTCAAGCCTGCAGCGAATGTTTCACAATAAATAAATAATATACATTTATACAAAATAAATCAATTTGACTGATGAAAATTTAGATTCTATGCAACACAATTTACTACACTGAGATCAATGAAAATATGTGAAATATATGTAAATATATAATATAAAAATACTCCGCACTGCTGCCAGTTTATGCATAATTGTGTAATGGATGTGTTCATTTATGACATTTCACAATGTAATTATTTGAATTTTTAGGTACATGTCATGAATTAAATGAGTATGTTGATGAGAAATGAGAATTAAATGAGTATTTTATATATTATAGGAGATTTTTAAACGCATTTTGACCTTTTGTCTCCTATTTTTGTTCAGCAATACATTCTGCCCTAATTCATGTCTTTTGTAAGAATTTTAGTGAGTACTTTACTGAGCACTGTTCATACGAAATGACTTCCTGAGATGTCTGGGTTTTTTTTTTATGAATTTGTTTTTTCTGTTTTTGGCACCATGTTCTTCCTCTTTCATTTTATAGCTGCTCTGTCAACCTCACAAATGATGACTCAAGCTGCACTGTGGCACACTGATCAACCTGTGAATTGTTTATATTAACTGTAAGTTAATATACTCTACTCTTTTATTGAGAGTAGCTCAAAGGATAGAAATAATTCTTACGTTAATATTTTGTGTTTCCCAGGAGAAAATCGAATTTGAAAAGTCAAATTCAAATTGTGTGCAAATCTTTCCTAATTTCACTTGATTATGGAAGCTACGGGATTCCATATAGTTTGAAAACATTTAGAGAAATGCACATAGAGGAAGAAAAGAAACATTATACATCTCTACATACATTTCTATAAAAACCACATGTGACACACACATATGACAAAGAGATCTAAAAGCAGCCTTGTTTTTCTCATTGAGTCCACGTAGTAATAACTGCCATGATCTCAGTGACGTGAATGAGCAATAGCGCTCTCTTGTGGTAATCAGATAATAAAACAAGGGGAATTATGAGTGAAATGCTTTAAGTATCCATGATGAAGTGAAGTGTGTGGTTGCTGATTCAATTTTAAGCACTTATCAATTTTAAATACTTATCAATATGGAAATGACCAATTGCATGTAGCAGAGTACCAGCACAACAAGAATGTTGATGTTGCTGTTACTATGGCTATCAAACACTGGATACTGGATAACTAAGCATGAGATGCTATATTCACCTTCCATGACAGTGAGGCTAAATCATGTAAATCTTACTTAATGGTCAAGTCACCAGCAACAAGAAAAAGTGTATGCTGATCTGTCTGTATGGAACCTTGTGACCTTTCTGCCTCCGACATAAACAGGTGAACAACTCTGCACTACAGCTACACTGACCAAAAATCCTGTCACATAGAGGTTTATTTGTTGTGTTTTGTTTTGATTTTTTTTTTTTTTATGTCAAGCCATTTGTGTGTTTAAAAAGTTTAAAAACCCAGTCTGAGGCTCTGCCGTGAGTGAAAAAGTCAATAAAGAGACACTAAGTGAGACAGATAAAGAGGTGAGCTCAGTCAGCCTGTCAGAAACACTTCAGCATGTCTCTGCAGGAAAGCAAGCAAAACTCTGTGTGTGTGTACTCAGAATGAATAAAAATTCTAAAATGGATCAAAAGCATAACGATGTATTGCTCTGACGGCTGACTATTGTGACAGGTCCGAGGTTAAACTGTTATGGTTCCTGAGTGACCTTAACAAACCCAGTCTGTTCCTTCACATACTCATAATGCCTGCAACAAGCCAGACTGCTCTCTCTCCATCTCATCCTCACTTTTCACTGACATGATGGCCCACTCTACTTTCCTTCAACTTGTCCTGCTGTAGTTTTTCTAATAATTTCCCACAGTGCTTATTGGCAAGTTGACTGTGGGGTGTGTACTTGCTCATTTCAGTATAGACATCAATGGTAAGATGACAAAATAAAGGAAAGTCATTCGAGCCACAAGGGGTCACTGAATGGTTTGATTGTGTATATCAGATGGCCTTTATATTCATTAGTCATTCTTAGTAAATTTATAACAAGGAGCACTGAAGCTGTTCTTGATGTTTGTGACAGCCCAACACCACATGAAGACATTTTATGTTGGTTTTTCATAGAATTTACCATTATTTATATTAGACAAACATCATTAGCAAGTTGACCAATAAAGCTCTTTTTCAACAGGTTTGTAAGCTTGTTTCACACTGATGACACAGATTTAAACTTGGTCAAGGGCACTAGTCACAGGCACTTCAGTGGTCACAATCCAGTCTTAAACACTATACAACCCAGGCTGTAGCCACAGGGTTGGAGCCATAGCATTGTGCAAAATGTCTTGGTATGTTGAAACATTAAGATTTCGATTCACTGGAAATACGGATCTGAGCCCAACACCTGAAAAACAGTTGCATACCACACCTAAATTCAATAATCAAGAACTACGTCTGATATATAGTGTAGATCTGCTTTGTAATATACTATGGTCTGTAAGTGAACTGAGGAAACTGGTGCAAGATTCGACTTTCTCATGAGCATATTTTAAACTATGATTTGTTTGTCCAATCAAGTGCAGGAAGACGTTGGCATGATTATGGTGAACGTGTTAATTCTTTTTAATTTTATTGCCTTGAATTATAGCTATAGGTTTGAATGAAGAATTAAGTAAAGTTTTCTTTTCCTTGCCCCGAAAAATAGTCCCCTTCTCTTGATAGGGGACACTGATATCTGACACTCACTGTAGTCTATATGTTTATCACTGCATCTATACATGTGTGTGCATGCACAATTGCAAGTACCCTAAGGAAATGATTTAGATAAGTGTCAGCTTCCTCTTCACACAGAATCCCTTAAATGTTTGAAAATGTACCGAAACACATACACACAAAAACAAAAATCGACGAGACAAATGGCCTCTATCACTCTGGAATTTGTTCAGTTGTTAGTCAGAATGTTGTCTTGTTTAGGTTGGATCCAGAAATGTGTGTGTGTGTGTGTATATGTGTATGTGTGTGTGTAAGCAGCTGACCCTGGTGTGAACAGGGCCACTGTGTGAAACCACAGAGAGGCCATTCTTCAGTGAGAAATACACACACACTCTCTCTCTCCCCCTCTCTCTCTCAGACACACACACACACACACGCAGACACACACACTACACAGTCACAGCCCCTCTCCACCCTTGCTCTTAATTTGTCACATTCAGGTACACACACAAACACACATGCAGAGGGTGCAAGAGAGTCACTTACCTGTGCTTTCTCATTCTCCTGCACTCACACTGATGCTGGACTCTAGCGGAGTGTCGCTCTTTCTTTGTACACGCACACACACACACACACACACACACCCCACATAATTACCCTTATTTCACTATGTTGACTGTGACTAACTGATTTAGTCAGGAGACTGGGATGTCAGGCTCCATCTCTTCAATATACTACATTTTAAACTTTACACTTTCAAAGAGAACTATTGAGATAGTGTGAATAAACTTTGAAAACTATTCATTTGTAGTTAGGTTTTTGTGTTACATGCAGTGGTGGAGGAAGCATTCTGATCCTTTGCCCAAGTAAAAATGTTGATATCACACTGTGAAAATACTTCACTACATTAAGTTGTCGATTAAAAACTTTACTTGAGTTAAAGTATATAAGCATGATCAACAAAGTTTACTTGTCATATCAAAAGCAATATTAGTTATTGTGCAGTATAATTTTCCATGGCAGTATTTTACCGTGATATCTGATGTTTTGGGTATTAATGTGTATGTTGTATTGTGCCAGTCGCACGCACAAACACGGACAAAGGGAAAGAGTATGTGCTACATTCTGTTTAAGCATTTTCAGTCAGATCCAAATATAAACAAATACTGCAGAGACATGGTGTTAGTGAACAGAAGAGTAAAAGGTCAAGTGAAACAGAGCGAATACAAGCAGAGACAGTGAGATGTTAATTTTACAGGCATGTATGTAGTAAGTGTAACATGAGAAATAAATAAATATGTATGTAAGTAGGTAAGTAAGTAAGTAAGTGGAAAAGGAAGTGAAATCTAGAAGTGCATTTTCTAACTTCTTGATAGATTTTAATTTCAGTTCTGGTAGTACGTATGTCTTTTTATTACATGATCTGATAAATATTGTCTCATGTTGTCTCTTCAAAACAAAAAAAAAACCAAATCTGTACGAATGTTCAGATCTCCAATTAAAGACATTTGTTTTGAAAGTCTACACCGGAAGTAGAGTGTTTTACGCTGACTCACTTGACGCTGCTAGCAAAACTTCAGAATGGACCTGACAAGAAAACCCGTTAGTTTGTAAAGGAGAAACTGAGATCGTCCATGTCTTGTCCACAAATATCAGCCTGCAGACAAAGTTATTGACAGCAATGTCGAGAGAAAACACCACTCGAAGTTTGGACAGTATAGACCTTGCGTCCTTAAGAGTAAGTAAAACAGTGTTTTTTTGCTAAATGTTAGAGTAAACATTTGAGGATGTGGTGGGTGTAGCTTGAAACTCAACGGCAGTTTCGGGCAACAGTTTTACTTGAGCAGTGAAGGACTTTGTTTTAACTTGTTTCAACGGTTTCCCCCCTCTTTATGTAGATATTGTTTAGAGACGTAGTTACTGTATAGAAACGTTTATTCGAGCCTAACTTGGTGTGTAACATGTAAAGAGCCTGTAACCTATCATTATGCTTTCTGTCTGTACTGTGTTCTGTTTGGTCTAAGTTTACAGGCTTCAGTGTTTACACACAGGACTTTCCTTTGGCCGAGTTGCTGAAAAGCTGACATGCAACCATGCAACAAGTGATAGCCCCACTGAGATAACTTGGTGTATTTATTGACAGAAAACTAGCCAGAAAAATGCTTTCTTGGTAGTGACACACCAAATCACCTAAATTTGGTGTATATCCTGTTTTATGGAATGAGTTCATGGAAATTTTTTGTATCTTCATTTGCTGAATTGACAGTATTTTTTATAGTACTTCTGTGATATTGGTATGATTGTGTGATTAAGGAATGGTTGCAATCATGTAAAGGCATTATTTAGGCAGTTATTATTTGGGTGTTTGTAGCGAGTGAATAATGACCTGTAGATCAGGGACATTTTCTATGATTTTCAGGCTGTATTTTCATTCTTTCTAGCTCTCAATGTTATCCACATTTGCAGCCCCTCTTCCTCAGTCTGCATCCCAGAATAACACTGCATTATTGTTCTCCAGTGGCCCTTGGTACCGAGTACATACTTTAAAGCTGTTGATCATAGTTTTTCTTGAGATAAAACTGTTGCATTTTGACTTTGCTGTAACATACAATTTACTGCTGTTAGTGTGATTTTATCCTCTTTTCTTATTCTTAACCATTTTTTCCCTCTAGGATCCAGCAGGTATCTTTGAGTTGGTGGAGGTGGTTGGCAATGGAACCTATGGTCAGGTGTACAAGGTCGGTACTTCCGTGATGCTTTGTTGTCCATATTTCTTTCTTTTAAAGAAGTCTTGGTTACATGCATGGAAGAACGCAAACATTGCCATGTTCTATCTAAACAAGTAAATAAAAGGTTGTCTGTTGTAGTTCAGAAAAATCTCATAAATTTCACACCATAAGCCTTTGGCTGCGTTGGCACATACAAACACATCGCATATGACGTGTCATTTCTGGTAAACCTTATTCTCACTGCTTCCAGTTAGACAGAAAAAGAAGAAATTTTCAGTTGACTGAAATATCCTGTAGTGCCTACAAACTGAGCACACACACATCAGCATCTACAGCATCTTTTAAAGGGCCTGGGTGGGGCTGACTTCCTTATCACCATATCTGTTTGTATTTGAGAGGTTTGTGGTTACATGAGGTGTTTGGTTTTATTTAGGGCTGTGCAGCTGGTTCCCGAGTGCAAATTATGTTGACATGCCTCTGCAATTACCACAAACTCTGTGTTACTATACTCACGTAGAACTGTTTCAGTTTTATGCATTGTGTGATCCTCTTGTGTGAATTATGTGACTTTGCAACAGAGAGTTTGCCCTTTAGAAATGGGCAAAAGGCTACAGTAGTTTGCAGTATCATTGGATTAAAATTCTCATTACTGTTGGATAAACCTTCAGAAGATGTACAGTCATGCCAATTACATAACTGCCCCCCCCCCCCAATCAGCCGTATGGCAAAGAAAGAACAAGTAGGCATGTTTATAGAGAAGATGATTTCAAGTTGCCTCGGTCGAAAATGAATTAAGTGGAAGAGGAATAAGTTGTGAAAGGTGGATTGTTATTTGTCCTGCAACACAAGCCATGTATGTTTTCTGGTCTGCGTCAGGTCCCTTTTAAACAGATATTGTGTTGCTCTTTAGTTAGTGTGGCAAAAATGTATGTATTAATATCAACATCAACTACTACAAGATGACGATATATAGGTATGAATTATGAATAATGGTAGAGGTTGAAAGTTTAGGTTTAAAGAATGAGGTCAGTGGATGGGTATGGGGCAGCTGTGGCTCGTTCAGGAAGCAGAGTGGTTTGTCCACCATTCAGAAGGCCTGTGGTTCAATTCCCAGCTCCGATTGCATGTTGGAGTATTCTTGGGCAACATATTGATTGCCACCCCACACCAATGGCTGTTTCATCTGGTGTGTGAGTAAAAGTATGAATGGCTGAGTATAGAAATATCATGGGGCGTTTTGTTTCTGGATGTTGTCACCGAATGAATGAATGTGTTGTAAAGCTCTCTGAGTGCTCGATTGCAGCCTCTTGATTTCCAGAAAGAGGAAATGTTGCAAGAGGACAGGGCAGTAAAGGACAGTAAAGGCTGTGTTGGTTTTGAGACAGACTGCCTTTACACAGGCATAGAAAAGCCCAAATTTCATCCTCTGACTCACATTCGTTGATGTTTTAACAAGGGGAAATGGAGAGGTGGTGAGCAGTGTTATTGAAATGAGAGTAAATCAGAGTAATTATTCCTGTCAGGATCCCATAAACCTGCCAGTAAAAACCACAGACCGTCTGAGAGACGTTCAATGTTAAAACTAATTAACAATTAACAAACTAAGCTATTTTATTAACAAGATGCACACAGTGCTGGTACAGAAAACATTACCAAAGAAATAGCAACATATTTGTAATTGTGTTTATGTCCTAGAGTCAAAAAATATTGATACCATGTTTCTGACCACCCTGCGACAGACATGAAAATACTCCATCCTGGGCCCAACTGAAGCATCGGTAATTTCAAGAAGAATTCTGGTCATGTTTTTGGCCATTATGTGCATTTGAGTTACTTGTTGTAAGACACACTCACAGCCTATCGATGCTAATGATAGCACACTCTGCTTCCCCATGCACACATACAGAAACTTTCAGAAAGCGTCTGTGTATCTGTGTGAGTGCTACGCAGTGAATCCCATCATAGAAAACCACAACAGGAATTGGCCCTATAGAACAATGACTTTTGCTTGGCGCACACACACATACACATTGAGCCCCTTAAAAAAACACTTAGTTGTGGATTGATGTGCAGGAGATGCTGACAAAGCATCGTGGCTTTTCCTCTGTTTATTTAGTGATGTAACATAAGGAGGAAATCTATCAGAAGATGCTTGAACCATTGTATTACCACTATGTAGATTGTTAATTGCAAGATACAACAGAGAAAATTTTTTCCAATGGTGTGTCACTATTACAACTTAACCCATCTGAATTTGTGTTGTTTATTTTTTATTCATACTGTTCTATAAATGCTGGTCGAGGGCAACAGAATGCAGGACCAAAATGTCAAAACAGAGAAATGACTAGTTTTGTGAATACCATTCTAAGTTCAGTTTACAGTCCTGCAGTTCAGGGTTTCCCTTAGGAAAGTTGATTAGCCCAGTGGCAAGTATCTTTTTTGACCTCAAATGACAGCCTGGTATGACCTCAACTAACAGATGTGGCTGATGAACTTTCCAACTGATTAGAGCTGCTGCACTGTAACTCTAGCTTAAAAAACATTTCATAAAGTTACATGTGGGAGATATGCTTATCTTCAAATTTGATAATATCAGAACACTTGCATGCCATTTTGGTTCAAGATCGATTCTCAGTTAGATGACCAGATAAGGGGGCACCGCCGAAGGAGAGACAATGATAACTGATAGGATGTGAAAAACCCAAGAACACACACTGAGACTTTGAGGAGAGTTTTAGGATGAAGAGGCGGAGGCAGGAGATGGAGCAGGAGTCACCGTGACAATGTTTATACATGCACAGTAATGTGCAGTTTGTTGTGGTCCTCGCTGTAAACCAGCCTGTGCACCAGCCTGTTGTTTGCTATGTTAGTTTGTAGTTCAGCTTAGGTTATGTTGCCAATTAGTTCTGCTCTACAGTGAAACCATACAGCTGACATGTATCTAACATCAGGGGTTAATTGCAGTGATTGCTAACTTAAACCATGACTCATGTTGCACAGCACTGGGGTCAGATTTTCAGTTCACTAATTGCCAGTTAGTAGTCTGATATAATGTCAATCAAACCTCTGTGTCAGTGAAAATTGGAGGACTGACTGTTCTGGAGGAATGTCAGCCCCCATTAGCCTGATTTTCATTTTAAGTCAGTGGAACAACCTCCTGGTCAGCAGACAGGGTTTTCTGATTTACTAAGAAAGACACAATTAGATGAAGAGTCATATGGAAAGTGGAGAGAGCTGAAGAAAACAATCAGGCCTTTTTCAGCCAAATTGCCCTGGAAACTGATAAGTCAGCAACCACTCAGGAACTCAAAGAATCTTCAGTACACTTGTTTGTGCATTTCTACCACATCTTAAGAACTATGCTAATTAGAGAAATAGAGTGATAGCGGGCAACACAGAGTCATCACTGTTGAAACACTTGAAAACTAAAGGCAAAACCTGAAGTAGAAAGGTCAAACCTGTGTTTGACTGTATTCAGAACTACAAACTTCACCTGTGGTATTTATGACAGACTGCAAAGCAGTGCGATAGTAGCAAACCATACTGAACACAAAAATTAAGACTCAGTATAAATGCAAATAAAATTACTTAATTCCTCAAAAGTTCCCCGAAAACTCCCTGCAGTCAAACAGGGATATGGTCTGGCTTTGACAAGACAAATGCAGTCACTCTTTTCTCCTCTCAGTTCCACTGTTGTCCTTGTTAATAAACTCAAAACAAATTACTCAACCCAATTCTTCTTTGGTTTTCGTTTGAACATTATCACTTTACTTAAACTGCTTTCTTTTTTGGTGTGCTAAACATGTGCACACAAAGAAAAAAAAAATCGTTTGTGTCCAACTGTTGCATGCACACCCATGCATATTAGTAGTTAAAGGATGTATTATGTGCAGTCGTGGTCACATGGTAGTAGTATGTGTGCAGTAGTTTTGTTCCCCCAGGACAAGGAAATCCATCCCTGGCAATTTGAGATTGTTGGATTTTTAGAAAAAGTGAATAACGAAGTTAACAAGAATGTGTTGGATTATTTGTTTTGCAGTGATTCACAGTTGTCCTTGACTTTGTTTAAAGAAGCCAAAATGTTTGTTTCTTTAGAAACAAAAAGCAAAAAGTGGCTTTTGGTTCCTGAACAGTGCAGTCAGTAACACACAATAATTTTACCTAAACTTTTTAAATAAACATTATATCATCATGTTTCATTATTAAACATTCTTAACTCGGGGTGCATGCTCCTTCTCATCATTCTCTCTCTCTCTCTCTCTCTCTCTCTCTCACACACACACACACACACACACACACACACACACACACACAAACACACACACACCCATACACACACACACACACACACACACACACACAGGGCGTTTCCCTGTTTGCAATAGGAACTTCCCTTCCCTGCAAGCCACTGCTGTAGAGTCATCTCTTTGTCTGTGTGTGTGTGTACAATCTGAAAATGTCAAACTCCACTGAAGCTTTGTGCCACAGTCACTGCTAATGCAGTGCTGTGCTGAGTAAAAGCTGGAATTAGTGACTAGTCTCAGGACACTATGATTAAATTAAATTACCACTAGTTGTTTTCGTCAGTAACTCAGTTGTTTCTGTGCATAACTGACCTTCTCAGTTACAGAGTTGGCATAAACAATCAAAACATGTGTTTTAGCATTCAAACATTTTAGTCAAGTTCAAGGTCAAAGCCACCCAGATTTGCTTCTATAGCTGACACATCTCTGTAAATGGTGGTGACACTAAGTTGCAACATCATAGATTGTGCGCAGCCATAAAACAGCTGGCTTTAATACAATTTCCCAAAATGAATCACCTACACTTCCTCTTATCTTTCTGGCTTCAGTAGCGTCACTTCCTCTTTCTTTGACCCATATATCTTCATTCTTATCTTCGTCATGTTGACAAGAGATCAGCAGATTTCAAAATACCTAAATGGAGATTTAGACCAACTGCTGCTTGCATTTGCAATCACACCAACCCCCTTCCCTTTGGTGACTGTAGCACAACTCACCCTGCAGCTGCTACACAGCACATGCCACTGGGTTGTATCTTGAACACTTGCCCAGCTTTAGGTAAACTACAAGGTTTCTTTGTATGAAAAAAAAATATTCAGTTTCTTCTTCATATTATGAAATGGACAGGATAAGGGTCTCGTTTAAAATAAAACGAAAACTTTCTTCCAAAGCGAAGCAGTGGTGTGTGGGAGTGTGAGCTGAGAGAAAAAAGAGGAGACTGAGACAGAGACAGGAAATGTTCTCCAACATAGTGTGGAGTTGCTGTGTTTGTGCTTGTTAGAGCTGAAAAGGAAAAGACAGCAAGAGAGCGAGACAAAGGCAAAAAGAGGAGAGGAAAGAGGGAGAGGAAAGTGAGAGAGCGAGAGAGGGCGAAAGGAAGGAAGGCAGAGGTGAAAGGCAGAGAGATGGAGAGGAGGGAGGAAGGAAGAGGGAGAGAGACAGATGAAAACCAGAGAGAGAGAAGAGGAAAGTAACCCCCCATGAGGCTTAAAACTGTGGCTTATGCTGCGTGTGTGTGAGTGTTACGGAGCAGTGAGAATATGAGGGAGGCTCACTAGTCAGAATATCCTCAGAAGTGACTGCCCTCCTTACTGTGCTTTCCAGACCTTTAATTAAAATGCTCCTGCATTGAAGGGAACTGCAAAGCCAGCTCTACTCGTTACCTATCAGAAAATGGTCTATCTTGACAATAAGTGCACATGCACCAGACTAGGGTTGTTATTAAGGTATTACAGAATATCAGGGTATTTGGAATTCCCGTCATTCACATCACAGTGAATCCAGCCAGCAGTGGAAAAAAATAAATAAAAATAAATACAAGAAAGGCATCATATATCAACTTTTCCAACAACAGTCAAGCAGCCATGAGAGTGATCTTTAGTTAACAGGAAGAGCGTCTTCATTTTATTCGTAATCACTCCATAGGTTACCCGTTTCAGTTGCAACCCAGCCCTTTTACTGACACTGAAAATAACATGTTAGTGACAATGATGATGAAAATTATGATAATGATGCAAATTCAATTGATTGGAAACTACAAAGATGAATAAGCACAAAAGTGAAATGAAATGAAATGAAAGTAAAATTAAAAGATGACATCACTTGATAATATCAAGTCTAAATTTGCCAGCAAATTGGTCCTTAAGCAAGAAGAAGAAAGTGTTTATTAGCTATTTTATTAACACTGTGGTCTGTTATGTAAGATGTAATGACTTCTAGCACCAGTAGCTCAGCTTTGCAATTTTTGTCTTTAACAGAAGTACTCTCATATCGTATACCCTGGTGAAATGTCAGGAAAGTATAAAGGTGCAAAAAAAGATGCACTCACAAACACAGCAGTAGCCACTACATTTTCTTGCGTCATTTCATATAGGACAGATAGGACAAGACACTTGAGGACAGAATGAGTTTTTACTGAGCTTTTAGCAGCCTTATACTCAACATAATGTTCTACTGTCTCTTTTGTCCTGATAGTGCCAGCCAGTGAAGGTTCCTTGTGAATGGAAGGGGACAAAATAGGTTGTTTCCCCAGTAAAATGTGCACACATGCACACACAGACACATAGACAGACAGATACATCAGACAGCACCATTCCTACATGCAGTTCTCATAGGAGAGCTGATCATTAATGCAGTGAACACATATGTAACATGTATGCATGTACGTTATGAAACACATAGAAGATGAGAGAGATGGACAGACAGGGAGAATATTACACAGAGTGGTGAGACAGAAAGATGGGGACTAATGGAGTGGTATGGTTAAAGTGTGTCTTTTATTTGTACCCTTGCTGTCTGAATTATAAATGTCTCTCCTGTATCTAATTGGATATGTTATAGTAACCTTTTCACTGACACAAATTTGTAGTGTTCCCTTAGTGTGTCACTGTGTGTGTGTGTGTGTGTGTGTGTGTGTGTATGTGACACACAGAAAAAGAGAAGGATTTATTTGTGTTTGATTCCTAGCTGATTCATGATGTCAGTGTGTGTGTGTGTGTGTCTGTGTCTGTGTGTGTGCCTGTGCAAACCTGTGTGTGTGTGATTCATTGGATTTCAGTGTCAAAAAGTCGATAAGCTTTGGCCAATTAATTTTCTGCTAGAGCGCAGGGAGCCCTTTGTGTGTGCATGTGTGCATGCACGTGTGTGTGTGTGTCTGTGTTTGTGTGTCAGTGCTGCATATTGTTAATAAGTAGCCCAGTTGAGAAAAGAACATTTCACATTTGTAGTTGTGGCAGCGTAGCAGACACCATCAAGTCTGAAGGAACAGGAATACCACTTCCTTATTAATCACATTCATGCCAGGTTCTGATGGTATGCCACGATTCTTTGCAATTATGGAGACTATGTCCTCTACTTGGGGACAGAATCAAGGCGAGATTGAAAAGGGGTCAGTGAGCCTAACATAGTGTATCCAATGTAATTGCAAAGTATGAGTAGGATATCAGCCAGCTTGTTATCTGACAAGGAGTGTGTTTCACAGCTGAGGGTTCAGCAGTATTTTCAATAAACTTTGAGGCTTGTCATAGCATTCCACTGGTTTTATGAATGTTTCTACCCTTTAGTTCTAGGGCTAAACACTGCATGTTGCATATGTGTGTGTGTTTCAGTGTTAAATGCAGAGAAAGAATTTCGATGTATGTATAAAATATACTGACAAAATAAAGTTTGAAGTTTTTAAAATCATTTAGATTTATGCTAAATTGGAGTCAGTTTGTGCACTCAGAAAAACAGTACCTTTAAAATTTACATGCATGTCAACAGGGATACTTATGTCATCATAGCATGGTTTTGATCATATCCACTGGCCTTCAAGATCTGTAAAAATCACCATCGCTGTATTTTATGATGTTTTATCCAGTTTTCAGTTGTGATCTGTGCTGTCTAAAAACACTGACAGCATCTGCCTCCTATCTGAGCAGCTTTTAACATTTAGCATTGTTACAAATTTCCAAAAGATTTTGAATGAGGTCTTCTTATCTCTGGAAGAGAACTTGAAAGTTCCCCTATCACTTCAGCTCCTTATTTAAATGATTTAAATTTATGTGCTGGTGTTGTTTAATGAGGAAAATTATTCATGTAAGTATTACGAAGACGATGTGCTGTTTTGTTTTGTTTTTTCATTTATGCTAGTTAGCCACATAGTCATCATGATTACCCCACACAAACACACATGTACAAACTCTGGACCAATCACTGCTCTGGACAAACACTGACACACCCATCTTATTATCATATGAGTTTGAAGGACATGTGGTGAGAAAAAAGGGAAATGTTGTTTGGGAAAAATATGGGATATGTGAGCAATTTAATGCTTGTCAGGGACCAAAGCATGAAGTGGGTAAGTTAAAATGATAGCTGAACCAAACCGACTGCTTGAGACTTATTTAACTTTAAACCAGAAGGTCTTTACTTTCCATATCCTGTACTTCTATGCCCATTTACAACTAAATTCCTCTCCCAGATCTCTGAGCCATGAGAATACTCTAGTTATTCATCAGCTGGTGGATAGAAAAAGTAAAAATAGATTGGAGAGACAGGTCCCACTGACAGTGAGCAGTATAGATAGTAACTCATTTAATGGAAGTTTTATTTTTTTTTAATTGTTGGAATAAAGTTAAGTGGCTTGCCAACAGTAGCTTATCCTTGTACTGCATGCATTCAGCTTGGTTATGTGTTTAAACTGCTGAGTTTAATTCTTGGAAACTCATGAACGAATAGACAGACGAGTTTCAACACCATGCTGTCCTCTATGACCTGCTATACAATTTAGAAATCTGTCCTGCGAATAATACTTTCTTGGAAAGGGTTACAAAATGTTTTTAAGATTTATCTGCAGGGAAAGCAGAGCATAAATAGGCAGGTATTAAATTGTAGTGTTTATTCTCAAGCTCCCCATCTATCTTTGTTTCATACTTTTTCTCTCTTTGTCTCCCTGTCTGTAGCTGAATATTAGCTGACTGATTGAGTATAGTTGGATTTGTCATGCCCTCTGGTCTCTTTCACACACACCACACACACACACGCTCGGAGCCCTGTCATACATCACAGCTTAAAGGCTTATAGAGTCGCTACTCTAGTATCTTGTCGGCTTTCTGACTCATGACAAGGCTTTCAATTTTCCCCTTTTCACCTGACTGCACTTTACAGCTCCAGCTCTTCCTCACTTGTGTCCTGTCTTGTTCTTTCTGACTGTGCTCCTCATGAAAAAATGAAATTATGTAGACATAGCTGTGTCCAGTATTGAAAATGATATCACGATCCAAGCATTAGCTCAGAAGAGGTTTTGTAGTGTGTGTGTGTGTGTGAGAGAGAGAGAGAGAGAGAGTGTTTTACTAAAATCACAAACACATATTACAGATGTTGGGCTGATTATAGTTGTGATTTTAACATCAGACCAAGTTGGACTAAATACAGTATTACACAGCCTAAGCTGCCAACATTTTGTTTTTGGATTATAATCTGTCATGTTTTGATCTGCCCATCATTCCCATCAAGATCACTTTAAACACTTCTTTTCACAGTTACGCCTGGGCTACAATAATCAATCTCTGTTTTTTTATCTTTACAATACTGCCTGAAATCATTTCTTTGCATTTTTCATCTTGCTTGCAAACTGCAGAATTAAGTCACAAGACAAAATGCTTTAAGCATTGATTTCTGTTTTGTGTGTCACATATGTGATACATGAGAACTTCTGTGGGATTCTGTGGGATTTTGGGGTCGTGAAAACACAGCTCAAGTCACAGTCTTCAGTATGCAGTACTTAGCTGTATTGTTCATTATAATGTATGCTTTTGTCAGGACTTCAAAATCTGTGGATACTGGTGGAAACAAATCTTTATATATTGAATGTTCAGGGCTTAACATTTTTTTTGTCATTATTACTCCAGGGTCGTCATGTCAAGACAGGCCAACTGGCAGCTATCAAAGTCATGGAAGTTACGGAGGTAAAATTGCATTATATTTAATTTCACACTCTTTTTCTTTGCATCTCTACTTCTTTGCTCTTCTTCTTAACCGTCTTATCCTTGGTGAATAAATTTGAATATTAAATGAAAAACATCAAGTGTAATTAGTCTCAAAATTGCCAGAACTATGACATAAAAACTTGGCAATGTAAATCATAAATGACATACCTCTTTTAGGAGAAAAATGTACACAGATCTTTGTACATGAGCATTTTCCACTGGTTTTAAATGGGGTGTGAATCATAAGGTTCAACACAATACAATATTATGTCGATTCTTTGGACAAGCACAACATGCAATTGATATGGTGTGATATCATATGCTCTTTTAACAGTCCATTACAGAAAAAGCTGCCAGTCCTTTTTTGCTGCTTTTGGCCATAAAGGAAAAAACAAAACAACACATAACTAACTGTAAATAATTGTAACCAGTTAAGTGCAGTAATCTTTAAAATGAATCCACTAAAATTTAAGAGAAGTATGAAATTTGGCTCAATAATTACCAATCACTAAGGTTCATAGATAAAACTAATGGTTTTTTTGATAGTTACCATTATTAGCCTGTCGCATTTTAGATTGTATAAATCAGATTAGGAGCCATTGGACTTTTTCTTTACCTATACCTTCTATTCATTGGTTAAAGTCGCTGCATCTTTCAACAGAGCAGCATGGTTGAATTTTGCGCTGCATGCACATATTTCAGCCTAATGTTGCAGCAAAGCAGCTAATTCAGCTGTATGTTTTCAACTTACTAGTTCTATTTCCGCTGTATTGTGTCTTTTTCTTTTAGGTGATGTTATCCTTAAAATAGACAGAACACAGGACATTATTTGATGGAGGCGTTTGCTTTAAACTGTTTGCCTTCGAAACAATGCAGTTTCACAGAATTTGGAGATGTTTGTACCGTAGTTGGACTAAATAAGTCACTTTAGCAGTTTGTCTCTTTTGTCATTTTCCAGGTCAATTGTCTTTCCACTCCTGCAAGTAATTTAAGTGATGGAACTTTTTGAAAGCATTTGACGACTTCTCCTAACCCCCCTTCTCAAAGACACAACGAGCCGCAAAAGAATAATCTATTGCTAGCAAGACAAAATTGAATTACATAAAATAGTCTCTTTCTTACAGTTTTCTGTGCCACCAATATTTCTGTTTTAACTCAGGAGCAGTTTTTGTATTAGATTCCAGGTGTATTTCTTTGATATTACTATTATGTTCACTATAGAGGTTTAAAGTCATAATCTTGAATCATTTAGGTGATATCAAATATTAATAAAACTTTAAATCAATTTGAGCATGAAAAAATCTTTCTGATGCTGTATTTTGAATTTCAGTTATATGTGGATTCCACCTTTAACTCTTAGGTTGGGTCTAAATATGAAGTTGATTTGCTTGTTTTGCCTTTGTTTTATTTGATAGAAAACACAATAACTTTGGGTTTTGAATTGTTATCAGACAAAGCGAGAAAATGTCTCCTCTGCCTTTGGGGAATTGTGTTGGTCAATTTCGAACTATTTCCTTCCATTTTATAGACCACGTAATTAATAATATTTAAAAAGTAGCTAATATTGTTTAGTTAGGTCCTGTGCAGTTACTTCAGAAAATGTGTTGACTATTATAATCTGGTCAGACTGCTTCTTATCACATAATACTTAGGCACAAATTTGCTTATTGCAAGACTGGATACACTGGTTTCTTTCCTGTTGTTGGGACTTGTGGGTCTGGGTCTTCTTTGTTGCAGACAAACTCTTTTGCAGGAAATGCTCAGCTATTATCTCCCTTCATGCACACATACACACACACACACACAAACAGAGAGACAGAGAGAGAGAAAGAGAGAGACTGCAAAGCTGGCAGGAGGCTTTGTGTTTCAGATGGAGGTGAAAGTTCAACCACTGCCTTGTCATTTTCTCCCCTCCTGTCCTGTGGAGATTTAAAGGAGGTCAGTGACTGGGAGAAGTTCTCTGTTGTTTCCTCTTTTCTGATTAACAGCCACGTCTAGCTTCTCCATCTCTCCTCTTCTCCTCCACCTCTCCTCCAGTCCAGTGTAAATTTAGGGGTTCTGTGAATTGGAGAAGTCACGACTCATTTCTGGAATTTATAGTAAGAAAACAACAACTGCTGAACTCTTTTCTTTATTCTCTCTTTCAGTCCTTGCATCACATAACACTGACCAACCTTAGCTGTTTTGTTGAGGAATAGCAATAAATGAATTAAGGTCCAACAGTTGGGTAATAGGTCATCTATAGCTTACACGACAGTCTCATTAGGGATGTCTGGATGTAAGCATGTTGGTGGTGTTTAGACTATGGAAGTAAAAAGACAAAGACAAATGTAATACTACAAGCAGGAGTAAATGAGTTATATTAATGAGGTAACATACAGTGAATGCAGTTTGATTTCTGCTGTATCTGTTGTAATGTTTAGGAGGAAGAAGAAGAAATAAAATTGGAGATCAACATGTTGAAGAGTTATTCCCACCATAGAAACATCGCTACTTATTATGGAGCTTTTATAAAGAAAGGTCCTGCTGGACAGGACCACCAACTCTGGGTTTGTACACTACTTTGTCTTCATTTTACTGCCTATGTTATTGCTACTGAGTAGAAATAACTTGCTTGTTTTTATTCAATAGCTGCATTCGTTTTGTTTAGTCTTTCAAGATCATTCACATTATAGTCACTTAGTCACAGTTGTTTTTGTTGGTACCTGTGTGCCTGTATGTTTCCATCTAGTTGGTGATGGAGTACTGTGGAGCTGGGTCAGTGACAGACCTGGTGAAGAAGACCAAGGGGAACTGTTTGAAGGAGGACTGGATAGCTTACATCTGCCGAGAGGTGCTCAGGGTAAGGTTTTCATAAAAAACGCACACACAGACACTCACTATGGCACACAGAGACACTATAACACTGTGCTTGTATAATAGACCCAGCAAGCATACTTGTTTGGTCTGTTGACAGACAGCAATATTTTATTTTGCTTAAACTTGTTCATTGTTATTATTTTGGAATTTGTCGCCATTTGTGCTTCTGTGGGTGTATCAACTAACCTTGCTTGTAGATTTGATCTTATTAATTGGACTAGAGCATAGAGTTGTGGAACTGCTGGTCCCAGGGGTAATTTTTAGTTTCCTGGATAATGAGATTATGTTTAATGGCTTAAATGTAACTTTTTTCTCCATCAGTTTGGTATTCTCGATGACTGTAAGTACTACAATATTTGCATATTTTGAAGGATTTTACTTTTTTCCTTTGTTACTTCCGCTCTTGCACACTTCTTTTTTTATATGTAATTGGCCGAAATAGGCTCTTGGGGGGAAACTGACAATGCACAATAGCGTTCAGTATTGCAATTACAGCATGATTTGCTATAAATAATCAAATATTGATATGCCGATATTAGCTCTTCTCCTCTTCCTTAGCCATTGTGCTACCTAACCTTGCGCTTGCCATCAGTTGACACCAATTAATCTGAGGCTTCCTGATGGTTACAGAACAGAATAAGCACAGAACAACATAAAATAAAACGGAGGTTAAAAAAAAAACCAGAGCTACTAATTTGTGTGTGGATGCAAACTCAAGGCTGGGTGAGATGCCGCTGTTGTTTAAGAAATGCAATGCTACTTTGAGCATTTGAATCTTTGCCAAAACATCAAAGAAAAGAAGCCAAACTAACACTGATAGTCATTTTTGTACAGGGATCAGTATCTCCCTCATGTTTTCCCCTGTGACTGCGGGGGGAATGAGTGATTTATTTTTTTATTTATGTTCTTACAGGCCAGTTTAAAACACATGTCTGTGAGACGTTATGGTTATCATTATAAGAGATCATAAGGTCCTGAGAAAGACTCCGGGATGTTTGGTACTTGTGGCTCTCATGACAAACCTGCACATATGCAGACAGTACATGAAGTCAGTTCCAACATATCTGTCCTTGATGCTTTAGCTATCAAGGAAAAAAGTAAAGTGAGATAATTTTTTTGGGATTTAAAGAAAATAAAAAAACTTGTGAGGCAAAGGGCTCTGGACTGTCGCCAGTGTTTTCCCTGCTGCTGTCAGCCATGCTGTCTCCTCATTGTTTCAACACCACAACATACACACACACTGAGCATAGCATGGTGAAGTCATTGTCTGAAATAAGACTCACTTCCTCTGTTTATTTAACCTCCTTTGAAGAAGCGAGAGTACAAACGCACACACACATGTCACACTGTGCCACTGAAAGGTAGCCCGTAGCACTGGGTCACTCTGAAGGGAAAAACAGGGCAACATGACTGAAATCAGTTCTACTCTTTATTTAGATTTTCACATAATGCTCCTTTAAAGCAGTGTTTATGATGACGGTGCTTTATCATGAGTAGTCATCTGACTATGTGGTGTTTATGTGTGTGTGTGTGTCTTCCAGGGTCTTTCCCATCTTCACTCCCATCATGTGATTCACAGAGACATTAAGGGACAAAATGTTTTGCTCACCGAGAATGCCGAAGTCAAACTGGGTATGACACATCGACACATGCACTGTGGTTTCTCAAGCTCAGCTGCATGCCTGTAGGCAAAACTGAAGAACAGTCACACAGTCATACATGCATAAATGACACGCCTGCAAAAACATAAAGAAGCAAAGATTGTGGTTGTTTTCAAATGTAAAATGAAATAATAATAAATAAATAATAAAATTCTGCATTTTGATGTCTCAGTTGACTTTGGAGTGTCGGCACAGTTGGATAAGACCATCGGTCGCAGGAACACCTTCATCGGGACTCCCTATTGGATGGCTCCAGAGGTCATCGCTTGTGACGAGAACCCTGAGGCCACATATGACTACAGGGTAATTAAGTACACAGAAATAGTCATGTTTCCTGCTAAAATTGTAATAAAAGAGGAAATGTGGTTTGGCCCTACTATAATCCAACAGGTGGAGGTAAACTAACTCCTAAAGCCTTTTTTTGCGACTTCCAGAAAAAGAAGAATGCATGCGCTCTGACTGTCACAGCCGTATGTCTAGCTAGCAGACTAACTAGAAATTTTGCTGTATATGTTAGAAAGACTGCTGTAATTGAATCTCAGTCCATCTGAAATACTTTTTCGATGCATTTATTGAACTTTTTTGAAAATCTTTAAAGTTAGCCTAAAAAATCTTTGTGATACGGAGCAAAATTTATTCAAAATTTCAAAAGTTTGCTCTGCATGATGAGATATATCTTAGGTCACATCCTTAACTGGCAACTCAGCTTTTCTGGAAGTAATTAGACATTGACTTTTGAAATCCAGTACATCATTAAAAGGATTTGACTGATTCTTTGATTCTTTTGTGAAATGCCAAGAGACTGACTTGAAGTCTTGGAAATAGTTTCTCTAATTCTTGGATCTATAATCTCACAGTATGCACAAAGATTTACTGTTTGAATATGTAGAGGACATCCAAGGTTTACAGGAAATGAACAAAACTCGAGGCTAGCTGTGTGTGTGTGTGAGTCTTAACCTTTTCCTGTCTCTCTTGTTTGCAGAGTGACCTCTGGTCTTTAGGCATCACTGCTTTAGAGATGGCTGAAGGAGCCCCTCGTAAGTTTGATAAAGACTTGTACACACTATGGATTGATATGATTGAACAGTTTGCATTGTTTTCCAGCATATTTCTACTCAGGATTCATTTTCCCATTTCCCCCCTCCCTTTCGCTGCTCCTCGTCCCTCTCTGCACTCTTGTCCTCTCTCTTCTTCTTCCCTGTCTCCCACTTCTTCAACTCTGTCTTTTTTTGTAGCTTTGTGTGACATGCATCCCATGAGAGCACTGTTTTTGATTCCGAGGAACCCCCCACCCAAACTTAAATCAAAGAAATGGTAAGCCTGGGAGCACACACACATATACACACAAAACAGGATGTAGACGGCAGTGTTTAGGTTTTGTCTTTTGAAAACAGGGCTTGTTGTGGGTTTCATGCACCAGAAAATCAGAACCAAGCTACCCTAACACTCTCTTTTCACAAAGAAAGTGAAAGCCCTGATATGTTCAACAGGCAACACAATAAAGCTTACAAACTGTAACACATTTGGCCTTTATTAAAATGTACACATATTATTACATGAATATCGCTATCATTTTTAATCTTAATTAGCTTTATTGTGATCGTCTCTCTCACTTTCACTGTTCTCTCTTATGCCCTTATCATCCCATCTCCTTCTCTTCCATTAATAATGGATAAGCTCTTAAGATTGAACTGGTGGTTGAACTCATGCTGTCTTTCATTTAGTATTAATGGCATCAGAAATACTAGTTCATAGGACATCTTTTATTAGCTCTAACAATCTGGGTTGTGCAGTGCTTTCCAGTCCTTTTACCTCAGGGCCTCCCAAAGGCAGCAAGCACACCAAAAAGCTAAGTAGCAACACGTATTCCTCCCCCGTTTTCTATGTCTTGAGAGCACAGACAACAACTCTTGAATTTTGGGAGTGTTTCTGTAAACAGGTATTGCCTGAATAAAGCTTCAAGTCAACATTTTTGACAGGATTGTCCTTGGTAATACTCCAACAAGTGATTACTAGCTTGCATACTCAAGGTGAGTTTAAACAGCTATTTAAGAATGTTGTGGCATGCTGTGAAGCTGTCGTTGATTCAAACCTGTTGGCTTGTTGCATTTCAATTTTGGAAACTTTTCATTGTTCTCTCTTTTAATTTGATTTTAACAAGCGTTTACATTTAAACGTTATCTGAGTATGCTACACTTTTTTTGGTTCGAAATGAGGTCTGACTCAATACTCAATGAGATGCTTTTGGATGGCATTTTTCTTTTTAATTGTGGTCTTCTTATTAATGTTCCTTTTATGAAAAGCTTATTTAATGGAAAGTTTAAAAGTCCTGTTAAAAGTGTATTTTTAACAAGACTTTAGTCAATAAATTCAAACCTATTATAAAGCATTCCATATTCCATTGAAGTTAGGATCTCAATAACATTATCAATCAGTTATCTTGCTAATAAGTTGTTTTGTTTCCGCTTCCCTCTGCCCCCTTTCTTTGACCACCTTTCACAGGTCGAAACGTTTCTTGTCATTCGTCGATCGTTGTCTGGTCAAGAACCATCTGCATAGACCAACTACCGACGCCCTGCTGAGGCACGCTTTCATCAAAGATCTGGCTAATGAGAGACAAGTTCGCATCATGCTCAAAGATCACCTTGATAGAACCAGGAAAAAGAGAGAGAAAGGTGAGGAGAAAGGAATGACTAAAGGAAGGGAGGGATAAAGAATTGAGAGTGATTGCGAGAAGGACCAACGAGTACAGCAGACGAATGAACACATTAAAAATTGAATGCAGTCTAATTTTATAGTTAGTGTTTTAGTTTTATTAGGACCAAACCCTGAACTGGCTCCTAGATTTGTGGGATTTCCTGAGACCTTTTAGCAGCAACACTCACTGAGTAAGACCCTGTGCTAAAATTATACTTATTGCCATGTATATATGCTCGTGTGTCAGTGGGGTAAGACGGTAAGAAGGATGGTTTTCAATTAATCATAGACTAGCAGATAGGCGATATAGATATTATTAACCTGTATGTGGCAGGTGACAGGTGCCAGTTCCATTTACTGTTTGACCCGCTGAAACACAAAGAAAGCACAAGTGCAGAAAATCTGACCTAATGTCTCTGTCCTACGTTGTTAGAATAATTTAGTGGTGGCTGAGTGGTGATTCTCAAGCAGTCAAGCAGGGACAGCCAAGGGGTTTGATCAATTCTTTGGACAACTAATAGACTTTCAGAAAGTTTGACAAAAAGGCCACTTCACAGAAATGATTCTCCATAATGTTTCACAAATCCACTGCATTAGGTGGGTTTCAGGCCACTTGTAGTTAAATAAGAACTATCAGCACACTTTAGTAATGAGAGTGCTCCAGCTGCACTGATGGCACAGCAGCCACTTTGCTCAGGCTATGAAAAAACTGTATTTCTGTTCATTTGTGGCATGCAGTTGCAGTTGCTAAATTAAACCCACACGCTTTAACGCCTAAAACTGTCACTTCTACTGCAACGCTCTGAAACCAGGCAAAACATTTTAGGAAGGAAGCACTTTTGGTGTATGCAAATGATTACACCTTCAAAAATGTGCTTCAAGGATCGCAACAGCTAATAAAAGTTTTCAAACTGACTTTGAACAATGCTAACTGTGCCAAATATTTTAACTGAGATGAAGACAAGTGAGAAAGGGCGACAGTGAGACGGCCAGACAAAACGAATGAGAGAGCAAAATAAGAAGAGAGTGTTGGGTCGGGCCAAAAGGCTGTTACACGGCTGACCTTTCCTTCTCTGCAGCTGGGACAATGATTTACACAACAGACCGACACAGAGATGGAGAAGGAGGAGAAGAGAGAAAAGGGGAGGGATGTAGAGACAAAGAAACAAGAGACAAGTTAGGAATATTTTATTCTAATTCTTTTCTAAAAATGAAATATAATCTAGATGTGCCAAATATGTGATGGCAATCAAACTGTGAGCTAAAAGAATAGGGGAGTGGAAGAGATATTTATGACTCCGCTCTTCTTTTGTGCTCTTATTGTCAGTTAGGTTTATTCATTTTCATTTCGGAAACTGGAAGACAGGCGGCGTAGAGAGACGAGACAACAGAAAGAGATAGTGATTACAGCAGAGAGAAATAGAGAGACACACACACACAGAAACGGAGCAGGGATAGAGAGAGAGAGAAGCTGAGAGGGGAAGGAAGGAGGAAACAGAATGGCCATCTGGTTCTAATCTTCTGTTAGCTTATAAAAACACACTAATGACTGTTGGACTTTCTGCATGCTGCATGTGTTTTGTGTGTGTGCCTCTGTGCCCCACCAGAGTAATGAAATGCTGCTCGTCTAAAAAGTCACTCCTACAGACAAAAAAAAAGGAAAATCAGCGCTCCGGACATGATGCAAAAAGGGTTCATTTTCAGCATACCCAAGAGTGTAGTTTGGACAAAGATGGTCTATGTTTTGGAACATGATTCATGCAAAAAGCAAAGCAAAAAAAAAAAAAAAAAATCAAAAGTAGGCATTAACCCTCAAATTGCTCTTCCTTTCTGCAGCTTTGGCTCAGAAAGACATGACAGGAGCCAAAACTTTCAAGCATGACATCACAGCAACAGAGCAGAGATTTTGTTTGTGCTTTGCAAAAGTAAAATTTGTCAGTCTTCCTCCTTCTTTCTACACCTGTGTTGTGTTACCTTTCACTGTGTTAATGGCAACATATGGCATGTCAAGTAAATGTTCAAGTTAGCCCGAGCTACTTTCACACCATATGTCGGCCAAATGTTGTTCTTCTGAGCTTGCTGGCCCATCTTCCCTCCCTGTGGACAATAAGCTCGTGGAATAGTGTTGAGCTGTGCACTGATTTTGCTGTGGTGGTCTTGTGACGACTATATATTTTGAATATACATTAAAAAATTGTTTAAGTACTTTGATGCATGGCACGGCAGGCATGGAGGAATTGTTAATGAAATGGTGGCAGATTCAAAAACCAGAGACGCAGTAGTGTGCACCTGAAAGGAATACAAACTTGGCATATGATAACATATTGACACATATCTAATTTCTAACAAACAGAGAACACGTAATTTTACAGACAACAGTCTGCTATTCTCAGATTAAAGTTAAAATGGACACCAGATTTAAGTGGGACACATTCCACAAGTGCTCTGCAGCTGGTAGACATCTACTGTTACATGTTCACATATTTAGATCCGCTCTGATACAGCTATTAAGGCTGCAAGTGCAACTAACAGTTATTGTCATTATCTGTGAATCTGTGGATTGTTTTTGGACTTAATCCATCCCTCAGTTTGTCTATAAAGCTTTGGAAAATAGTAGAAAACAGTTGTCACAACATCGCAACTTCCTTGAGTTGAATTTTTATAGTTTCGATAGCCTAATATTAAATACTTAATTGTTTTTCTTTCTTTATTTCTCAGAGGGTCCAGAGTATGAGTACAGTGGCAGTGAAGAAGAAGAGGATGAGATGACAGAGGAGGAAGGAGAACCCAGGTAAAAGCCTTTTCACACTAGGCATGAGTGTCTGCATCTAATGACACAAATGTGTAGTAAGCAAATTATTAAGATCCACAGCAGTCACTGCAGAAATCCAGATAAACATGCAAACGTCTCAAAAATTTGGATCATCATCATCAGTACTTATCAGTACTCACTGCTTGCTTATGAGTACTAACACTCATGTTATTATAAGCTGTCCCTGTGCATGGCCAATGAATCACTACAGGGCAGTCATGTTTGTAAGCACAGGGACAGATGCACTGTCCTCTATGTTACTGTCCCTGGACATCAAACAGCAGATGGCACTAAGAACTGAGCACTTTCTGCTTGGGTGAGCTTTAAGTGTGTGTATGTGCGTAATTGTGCCTATAACCATCTCATTGGTGAATTAACAATGTTTTGGTATTTTTCCTCTTTGCCATAAAGTGATTTTCAGCACATAACAGTCAGATGACACTTACACTGTTTCCCTCCCACTGTCTCTCTTTGTCTTGCAGCTCTATAGTGAATGTTCCTGGCGAGTGGACTTTAAGACGAGAGTTTCTTCGTTTACAAACAGAAGATCGCGAAGGGGGCATCGAGGGAGGCCGCGGAGGAGGTGGAGCTCAACAAAGGCAACAGGTAGGCGTCCTCTTCATTTACCACCTTCTACACAGGCAGGCAGGTTTTAGTAATATAAAGTAAAATGCAATGATGTCATCAGTTCTAATTTAAAACTGAATATGGCTAATCGGAATTTGTGTTATTTTGGTAATTAGTTAATCATTTCAAACACCAAAAACATGCACTGGTTCCACTTTCTCAAATGTCAGGATTTGTTGCTTATCTTTGTTATGTATGTGAGTCAGTTGGATGTTTTTGAGTTTTGACCTCCTGCGCAGACAGAAGAATCAAACTACTGACATCATTGCGGGGTCTCAGAAATTGTGAATCATTCACTTCTTTATTTTTTAACATTTCTTGGGCTAAATGACATATTGAGAAAATTATTTCAGATGAATCAGTAAATAAAAGTTATGGCCCTTTATATTATTGATAGTAATAAAGGTAGTAGTGGTAGTTATGAGGTGTACTCTCACCATAGCATGTTCAGGGTAATTAATTTCATTCCTTGAGTTTAGCCTTTTAGAAAATCAATCTCAACTCAAATGGGAAAAATCGCCATATTAGTTGAAAAAGTCGATTCACTACCAAAATTTCTGCTCTGAACTCTAATCCTATTTCATTCTCAGCAATTAGTCTTTAAGTTTTAGGTGTAAGTGCCTCATATCACATTTGGAACAGCAGGGCGTTTGACCCCCAGATCAGTTAAAGAACCTTGGATCAAAGACAAACATAATTGGGTTTGGATTTTGCTCAGGCTGAGTTAAGAGCCAAGTTAACCCAATATATTCAATGTTTCAGTCAAAGACTTCAGAGCGTGAAAAGCCTGCTGTTTCATTTACATAATTTGATTTGAACAATGATCATATGATAATTCATGTATAGGCATTACAGCAGCACAGGCAGCAGTTGGCAGAGCAGGAACGATACAAGCAGCAGTTACTGGCTGACAGACAGAAGAGGATCCAACAGCAACATGAGCAACGCCAAAAGTTAGAGGATGTAAGTACTGAATATACACATTTTACCTTTGTGGGTAAGAGTGCTGCTTAAAGTAAAACAGAAGAGAAAGTTAGCTGAAATAATCCATTTTTTTTTTTTGTTTTTTTAGTGAAATCTGTCTTTACAAGAAATCTCTTGAATGTCACATTCCACCTGCTGAGTCACATCGTTACTCTGTCCACCCTAACTGATCTCACAGTGCCTTCAGCTATGGAAACTTTTGTCTGTATGATATTATCTGAACCCACAATAAACCATTGCGTCTGTGTGTCATGCTGAAGAGCTCTCTCATCATGGCAGCTTGCACTTCTTAAAAATGTCACCTAATGACGAAATTCATCTGTTGCTGCAAAGTAAACCAAATAAAACAGAAAAATACTGTTTGCATTCTAAAGAATTGCACAGTTGTAGTTCTTGTTAATGTGAATGACGTTGTCTGTTGTTTTTGTGCGTATTGTTGTAAATATCAGTGCATTGTCTGGTATGTCCAGCAGCAGAGACGGCAGCTGTCAGAGTGTGCCTTTCAGTGGGCCGACCTTCAAGAGATCTCACCTGGAGAGGAGTTTGATGAGCATGACAACCATATCTTTCTGGATGAGAGGAACAGGTGGAGCAACAGGAGACAGGTAAAGATGAACATCTGCCTTTGCGCTTGTCACTGGAAATAGATTTTTGTTGCTCTGAGGACAAATCCTATTGACTTTTAATGATGTCTGAGATTTTTCCAGTTTAACCATTCAGTCAAAATCTCCAGTTGTTCAGTAATTCATTTTGCAAAAGTATCTCAGATACAAGCAACATTAAAATTTATTTGGTGTTATGATTCTGGCTACCTGGCAAACGTCATCACACTTCTTTTGTCTGGCTCTCTGGCTGCTAAGTGTTCCACTATGTTCGCCAGCTACTTTCTAACTGTGTCTGTCTGTTGTTTTGTGCCGGGTAGGTAGTTTACTGTTGGTTCATCAGAATATTTTTAATGAAAACAACTCCCTGCTGAATCTAGAAATGACACTGATAGGAAAAGTAAAGAACAGCAAAACACTGACGTTGTTGATTTTAAGACCACAGCGAGTGGAATGACTAATCAGTTAAAAAAAAAAAAGGTTGGCAGTTAATATTCATTTGATCAGCTAATTGGTGAGTTGACTAGAAGTTGAAGCTCTGCAGTGAGTTAACACCTGAACTTGTTTTCCTCAGAAACTCTTGAGGTGTATTTGATGCTGTGCTCATGTAGTGGCTGCACCTGTAAGCCTGCCCGTTACCCAGGTGCTAAAAACATTCTCTGTTGGAGGCGGCGAGCCAGAAGACCTTTTGGACCTATTTCCATCAACTTTAATCTCATCATAATGCAGGAAACAAGAACCTTGCAGACTTGCAGTATGCAAGTTGGGCTTGAATCAGATCTTGAGAAGTTCAATTTAGGTCCTTATATATAAAAGACATTATCGTGTCCCAGCTCTTTCAAATGGTTTTGTAAATTGGAAGGAGACTGAATACATTTCAGAAATCTTTTGTTTTGTTCCTCTTCCACAGTGGATGGAAAATCCAAGATGGTCGTAATGTCTTTAATATCTTAGATGTCTTTTCCCTTGTTAAAACTTAATTTATAACACCACATGCATCCGAATCTCTTAGAAATGAAAAATTACTTTCTCTGTGAGGAAGTGTTACAAAGAAACTTTGTGTGTGTGTGTGTGTGTGTGAGAGAGAGAAAGACAATGGAATGTCCCTGCCACTTCCAGTCATATTAAACAAAGACACATATCTCTGTCTACAGTTTTAGATTCATTTTTTAGTCATTAATTTTAACACAAGCTTAATGAATCTATCCCACACACCAGTGAGTTTCAGTAGGTGCATATTAACACCAAGGAGCAGGTTATACACTCTGATTCCTTCATGTAGAAGACACTTTACTTCAATGCTATTAATATCTGCCTAGTTATATTATATGTCTTTTTAGTGTTCTTAGGTTTCTGTGTGGCAAACTATCTGTATGAATTAGACTCTGATTACACATATGGAGTCTAAGTCATTAATTTCAGTCTGCTTAATGGATCTATCTGATGTGTCATTAATTATGTGGCAGGATCAGTGAGTGTGTGTGATGTGATGTGATGTCTCGCATTTTGTCAGGTGAACAACTTGTCTGGGTGCAGCAGTTCCAATCATTTCACACGTTGATTGATTTGACACGCATCACATCACATATTTCAGTGGTGTGTTGATGGCTTAAAGATTAGGGAAGTCACCAAATGCAGGGTTTGAATCGCCACACTGCACGGGGAAAGTGAATCATCAAGGGTGTATCATTGTGTAACATTAAGTGGTTATAGGTTTTCAAAAGCGAAAATGCTGCTTGTTTTTATGCCTCCATCCTGCTGATAGTCATGGCTGGAGACATGTTTTTGGTTTGATCATCCATCCATCTGCACATACTACATACACAGATGCCCATACATCTGTTCATACATTCCATTTGTGTGAATGTCATATATCAGAGGCACACTGAGGGAATTTCTTCAAATTTAGCATAAATATCCACTTGGATTAAACTGAGTAGATTTTACTAGTCCAAGATCAAGGTTGCTGTCAGCTCACGTCCATCCCATTCCCATAAACATAATACCTCAGAAACTCCTTTTATTTCACACAAATATTTAATAGGACAAAACAATTAAGCGATTTTATACCCTTAAAAGTCAAAGGTCAACTTCAATATGTCATCCAAAAACACTTTTAAGGTATCTGTACTCACCCTGCAACACTTAGAGGTAGTTGAAGTACTTGCACTGTCTTTTTTTCTAATGCCAGATTGAACTGCTGTGTGAATGCTCACCTTGGGCTATCGTTCAATGGGCACTTGAGTTTGTTATCAGATGAACAAACTTCATCATGGAAGCTTTGTCATTAGTTTGAGCTTAAGCTCTGTTAAATGTGACCCTTCAGATCTAAGCTAGATAAACACAAGCTAAAGACAAAGGTGTTGCCACTGCAAATATTTAAAGCAAATAGATTTAATTAAAGATTGTTCATGTAAAAAAATAAATGCAGCTTGGATTAGGACATGCAGGGATTTTCTAGGAGAAATTCAAAAAGAGGTCATAATGAAATATTTAGATTTTAGGGCGTTGGCTAAAAGCTCCATGCCATCTTGCACACTCTGAATATTTTAGTTCCCACCTCTCAGAATTCTGCTCCAGACCTTAGTAAACCCTAATTAAAATAAGCTTGTGTGTGTGTGTGTGTGTGTGTGTGTGTGTGTGTGTGTGTGTGTGTGTGTGTGTGTGTGTGTGTGTGTCTGTCTGTCTGTCTGTCTGTGTGTGTCTTCAACAGGACCATGCAGGCAGACAGAGGAGTGCTGATGTGTCAGACTCAGTAAGGCCTCTGGACTCCACTACAGACCAGGTAACCAGCTTTCACTCTGTATTTTCTTTACTTACTTGTCATTCATTCTCCCGTGAGGGCCAGCAGGTGGAATTTCTTCCAAAATATTTAGATCGTGGGCTCATACTTACTGCCACTCAGTAAAGACACGTTCAGGGGGAGTTCACAGTGTGATAAGAAGGTTTGTGTGTGAGCTAGCTGCTAGCCTTCAGAGCGACTTTCTTTCTAATGATGATGTTGCATTGTCATCATGAATGGGGAAAAAAGATTTAAGTTAAATGATTAGTTGATTGAGAGAAAATTATATTTCTGCCACTATTTTAATAATTATTAATTGTTTACATCATTATTCAAGCAGAGATGCCAAATCTTCTTTCGTTCCATCTTGTCAGTTTTGAGAATTTCTTGCTTTTTTTGTCTTTTATGATAGTAAACCCAATATCTCTTGGTTTTGAACAACTGGTCAGACAGTCCTAGGCATTCAAAGACATCACTAGCTACTATCAATTAATTATGTTAGAAAAGCATGCAGCTTTGTGAATAATAAAAATATCCCAAAAAAGATGTGGTGACTGAAGATAAAGATGCTCCAACTTTGATGAAATTAAAAGCTTATTTTGTAAAGGTGATGAAAAAACTTGCTCTGATCCGACGATTGGTTGTGTCTGATCCCAAGTAAGATGACAAAAATTGTAAGAGGGTAGGTGAGGGGAAAATGGTTAAGAGTCAGTGCAGCAGAGCAAGGATGAGAACAAAAGGAAAAACCAAAATAATTCAATTTTTCAATTCAGTTCAATTCAATTTATTTATATAGCAAAAGTTGTCTTGTGATACTTTCCAATTAGAGCAGGTCTAGACCAAACTCTTTAGACAAACTCTTTAAATAAGCCGTCTCAGAGTGTCTCTGTACTGCATATGTATTAAAATAGAAGGAGCTCGTGGGTTTCAGTCATGCTCTGGATGCCTCCACCCTCCTGGTGGGGCTTGGGATGTTGGTCATTTTCCTCGTTCAATGAGACAATCAAAGACGGGGGTTTTTAGTTCTGTGTTAGTTTCAGTCTCCAGTAAGGATAAGAAAAAAATGACACGACACGAAACCGACTGTACCAGTAGTGTTGGATCTTGACAAGCTTTTAAGCCCGTGCTTATCTCAGCATGCCATCGCTTTGCTTTAAAGTCTGCCCCCTTCTCTATCTCCTTTTCTCTCTTGTTTACTCTTTTCACCCCTCCCTCCGTCATTCGCAGCATGTAGCCTCTTTCATTTCTAGCGTGTCTCTTTCGACTTGTCTCTCTTTTTTTTCTTTTCCTCAAAATGTTACCGACTACTCTCAGTAGGGGTTTCAGATGTACAAATTCACCAGAGGTTTCTCTTTTCCTTTTTGCCGTCACTTCTCTATTTTTCATTTTCTCTTCTTCCTGCCCAAGTCCCTCCTCTATCTTTCTGTTTTTTTCTGTTTTGACCTGTCTTTTATTCATAAAATGAAAGAAATTGAATATCATTAACTCAAGAAAAGTGGCAAAAGAAGACTTATTTTATCACACATGCTACCTCCAACACATCGCAGGTGGATACGTGGATATTTTGTGTAACTGTTAAGATTTATTTTAAGATTACTCATTATTTGGCTATAGAACTTTCATCTTTAATGTGCAGTAATTCTAGTCAACTAACTTAACATACTGTAGTTCAGTATTCTGAATATGTGTGCTCTTATTCTCAATAAACAGCGTTAAATCTGTGGTTGTTTACCCTCCATGATGACATTCATATTAATATCATCTCATCTTGCTGGCATGTGGCCGCCATGTTCATGCATTAAGTTGACATAATGATGGCACAACAAGTGTTCTTTCTCTCCTTTTTACTGGTGTAGGTTTGTTGCTGTAACCCTTCTGCTCTGGTGACCCTTTAAGTACCTTTTAAGTACTTTTAAGGGTCAATTTAACAGAAGTGTTGAATTGGAGTTTGTGCACAGTATCAGTATCAGTAACAGTATCATGCATTAATATATTTTTTCTTTTGTGTAAAGTAGCCTCAGTGCAGTGCAGTTAAAATCATCTTCTCTAGGCTGATAATAGGGCAATCCTAGAGCTCAGTGTAAGGTGGTGATCTGCACAGACAAGTGCTATGCCTTTTAAAATCCTGGCACTATAAAATGTTTTTTTTATTGCTTTTCCTCTAGAGAAAGTTGTGCTTGCAAATCAGATTCTCAAGCCAGAGAACCAGCTGCCATCATATGTCTATGCTTCATCCCGATGTGAGACTGATTGCTGTTGTATGAATGCTTTTGTATGTTTGTCTTGCACCGAAGAAGTGAATCAAATCAGCATTTTTCTTGTTCTTGCACATTTTTGAATGAGGTCTTGTCTTGTCAGTTTCTACAGAACCTGGGAGTGTTCTTTTAGATTTGAGGTAGCACATATTCTCGATTTGTACTGCAAACTTAAATAGTTTTGGGTACACTTTAACAGTTTTATATGAAGAGTAAGTCAAACTGAAACTCGAATGCTGGTCAGACCTGTCAAAGTATAAATAATTCCTACAGTCTGCATATTGACCACAGAACAACCATAAAATGTTAGCTCTTTTTGTTGCTGTTAGTGATTACTGTTATTTCTCTTACTCTTACCGATTTGTATCTGAAGTGATTTTTCCTTCTTTAAATTTTGCTTAAGCTTTTCTACCATATCAAAAAGATACAACAATGAAACAGTGGTTGAAATCAGCTGAAAATGACACTTTTACACTTTTGACACTTGTTTATAGCATGTGTTGTCGATGTACACTATTGCCTTACAGTATAGGGTACACTGATGTTATTTAACATAGACGCTCCCAGGTTCCATCAGTTTCTATGTGTGCTTTTCATGTTTGCTACATAGAGAGCCGTGGCTCCAAACCAGCTGCTTCAGCACAGGGCCCAGCTCTCACAGCCTCAGCTACAGCCGCAAGCCAAGCCCCAGCCTCTGGCTCAGCATCAGCAGCCTTCAGCGGGCAGGAGATCCCACCGCACTCTGCCCAAGGACCAAACCCAGCTCCTGTCTCTGCAGCACGACCACAGACATAGGGAGAGAGAGAGGGAGAGAGAGAGGCAGAGGCAGAGAGAAAAGTCTGTGCCAGCTGTCCAGAAGCTAACAGCTAATAGTGGGAACACAGCTGTTGTTGCTCCTGCTGCTGCTGCTTCTTCGCCCAGCTGCGCTGCAAACAGCCAACGCTCTGCGGTAAAACCCTACCTTCCTCAATTGTCTAGCACCTTGTATCACCTCTACATCCCACATCTTTCAGTCTGGCTCCGTCTTTTGCATTATACTCAGTGAACGTGGGGACACTTCTTTCCCAATCCCAATCCTTTTTCTGAACTTGATTCCTTATCTTTCCTTATCAGAAGTGACAGACCTCTTTCACTTGAAGGTAACAAAGATATGGAGAAAGTAAATTAAATTTTAGATAGCATGTGGTTAGATTAGGTGGCAAACTGAGACATCTATGCAAATGACACATAGTTCATACTCTTTTTTTAGCATAGTAACTAACTTTACCAGGAAACAGAACAAAGGTGTGATTTCTGTAAGATAAATATGATATATCCTGTAAGTAATGGCTGATTCATACAAACTCATGTGTTTGAGATATTAAAATTTGAATAGAATAGAATGGAAAATAAAACATTTTTTAAATGTAAAATTTTACTAGTTCCTTTCTGTTATTCCTGCCTCTGTTTACTTATCTATACCTAAAGTACATTTATGTGTATGGTGGTAGTACAGTAGGGCTTGTACTGTATTTGTGGGAAAAAAAGGTTTTTTTCCTCAGTGAGACAAGCTGATTAGACTGAGGACTGAGGCAATTTTTCTGTGTTCCCAGACACATTTTTCTTACTTGTATTTCATATTTTAGATGGACTTCCAAGAATCAAACCTAGCCAGGCTGCTCTTGGCTGCTGGTCTACCCAGTCAGGTGCACTCTAGACTGGGCTCTGGGAGCAGCTCTAGTCCTTGTACTCCAGCCATGCAGAGAGCTCACCTTAGCCAGGTATACACAGTTATATCACATCAAACGTGCCCCCTATATCCTTTGAATGTATTGTATTTTTCTGTACTGTTTCCATTTTTTCTATTCCCTATTTGACTAACATGTGAGAGGATTTTTTTTATACATAATCCTGTTCTGGGGCACTCACACGCACACACATTGTTATGTTGATTTAGATTCAATCATCCAGGTCATGGTAGTTGAAGTGCTAGAAGCGAAGGTAGCCGGATATCTTTATGTTGGATATGTGAAAGGCTGAAGAAGGAACTGAAGAAGCCTCTCAGATGAGAGGTGAAACATCTTCAGCAACCGGAAGATATCCAGCTGTCTTCGCTTCTAGCACTTCATTCTTTCATTTTTAATATTCCTGTTCAAACATATTGTTTTAATACTTGTTGTAATTATATTGTGGCTAAAAATGTTTGTAAATTTGCACAAATTACCATGTGTGAACCTTTTTTTTTTACCCTAGAATGCCAATCTACGCTCAAGTCGAGACGCCCCACACAGCAGCTCTATGTCAGACATGGCCATCTCGCCCTTGTCACCGTTTAGCCCCCTATCTCCAACTGATGACGTCTTCTGGGACCCCGTTGAGATGCCACCTAAGGTGAGGAGCAACGATCCTAATAGCTGCTGGGTGACACATTAGGTTACATGCCAGCAGGTTAAAGGACAGAAACAGAAAAGAAAGAGGAAGTTGTTGTTATTGTCATGCAGGATGTATTCTGCATCATGTGAAGTTTGCATGATGTGTCTGCCAAGCATCCTGTATTGTGGTCATACCAAGGAAATCATGCCCACAGCAGCACACAGTTGATATACTGTGTTTGTGTTTTGGAGAAAGTGCGTGTTTGTTTGTGTGTATGCTTGTGGGAGGCGAGAGATTGTGCTTTACCTCCAGGCTTGTTATCAAGTGTCTCTAACTAAAAACATCTCTGTGATAAAACACTCACCCTCCACTGCTCCCCGGAATATGCTGTTAGGTGTGTGTACTAACAGAACACCATATGGAGTTAATATAACAACTAATAACTACTACAGAGAGAGGAGGGGAGTCTACTGAAGCTGTCTGTTTGCTATGTTATGTTGGTGAACTAACAGGAGGCCATGTGGAGTCAGTAGAGCAGTTAATAACCCACTACTCTCTTCTGTAATTGCAATGTGCTGATAGGAGCTGCTTTAAGACACTGGAGTGGCTTCAAAATTTTCACTTATGAGGACCTCCACCACAATAGAGTATGACAACAATATGCTGGAGGAAAGCCAGGCAATTTTTACATATAATCATCTTACGTACGCTTAAATTGTCAAACTCAAGCTGAGAGCTCCTTCTCAGTAGACTGAGGGTTTGTGCAAAGCACGATATGCTCTAAAGTTAATTTCACATGTGTAGACAGGAAACAGCAGACACCAGACACCAAGTCGGGTGTGTTCATTCACATGTGTGTCTCTGTTTGTGTATGTGTGTGGCTGTACAAGTGTGTGTCTGTTAGGTGCCAGATGTGGGATGTGGGCAACTTGTCAGAAGGATGATAGGTATTTCCACAGCTCACTTCCTGCTCTGCTGGGTGTGTCTTCCTCTCTGTAACTGGGTCATGTGACTCAAGAGAAGAGAGGTCATAAAGTCACCAGCTGGTTGGTAGGACTGAGAGTTTGAGAAAAATGAAATCAGGAAAAAAGACACTGATTTGCAACACTTGTTCTAGTATGGATTTCACAATGCCATTCTTGTCACATTGTTGAAAAATGTTAGGAAATATCCATGACTATAATTTGCACATGGATATGGGGAATTTAAAGAAGCAACACAGAAATGTTAAGAAATAGAAAAACCAAACTCTCTCATTAGATCCTCAGAAATAAAAATCTCCTGGTGGCCTATTAAAGGTTTTATTGCACTCTGCTCTACACCCTGTCAGGCGTTGTAGAAGGCATTGTACATAAAGGTCTCATAAACACAGAAACCTGCCTTTATGTAGCCAAGACCCTGTTTGGCTAGACGTGAAATCCTTGTAAAGAGCCCTCTCAAACTTATGAAGAGTGAAACAAGCAATCAGGACTTCCAGGAAACTGCCGTCTTTCTGTATTCACTAACCATGTGTCCCTGTAAGATCGGTGAAACTGACTCTTCGTCTTTCCTCTATCCCAGTGATTTTCAACCACTGTGCCGCGGCTCACTAGTGTGCCGTGAGAGATCACTAGGTAGACTGTGGGAAATTATCCTATTTCACTTGATTAGTTTTACTACACATGAAAATTATTTAATTATTATTTGCAAATAATATGCTATTGTCGAGAGTCTGTGTTGTAATTCAGTCAGTGACACTTCCATGTCAGTGGGTGGCAGTGGTTTCTTCTAACAAGGGAGTTAGTGATGCATGATACGGACAGAGCTGACAGTGGTGGAGAAGTTTTTAGTATGAGTGGTGACCAAAAGAAAGCGAAGACGGTGAGCTTGAGTCAATACAGCGAAAGCTATCTTTCGTTTGGATTTACTTTCATGTAAGTCACGTTCGTTTGAAGGTGCAGCGCTGGCAACAACATGGGCAAAGTAACAACCTTGAGATGTTCCCACTCCCTGTGAAAAGGAAACATGTCAACACTGCTGCACTGCACCAGGTAGGCTAATAGGTAAACATTTGAAAACTCTTGAGGAGAAGATGTCATTTTATTTCTCTTCAGCCTTCACTGAATGCCTTGACTGGGTTAGGGACCCATATAGCTCAGCATCAGTTGTTGAAAAGGATATGACTTTACAGGAGAAGGAGGAACTAACTGTACTGAAACAAGATTGTGGTTTAAAGCTAAGCTTTGCTGATCTACCTTTGGACAGTTTCTGGTTAACTGCTGCCAAGGAGTTCCCCATTCTGGCCAACAAAGCTATTTCGACATTGCTCCCATTTTCCACAACATATCTGTGTGAGCTGAACTTTTCAAGCCTGACTGCTATAAAAACTAAAAACAGAGAGAGACTGAGAGCTGTTGAAGAAGAGCTTCGTGTGTGTCTTTCTTCAATTCCTGCCTGGATATCGGCTTTGTGTTCATCAAGTGTAGATTCTAAGCAGGCCCAGGTTTCACACTATATTGTCATTATTTTGTATCTGTATTAGGCTGCAGAGTGTCATTTTGTAACTTTTTGGTTGGTGTGTGCTGCAGGATTTTTTCAATGTAAAAAATGTGCTGTGGCACAACAAAGGTTGAAAAACACTGCTCTATCCTGTATAAATTCCAGGTCCCAGAGCGCACTACCTCGAAGTTCTACTGTCGAGAGCTGGTGATGGGACACAAGAGGGCCGCTTCAAGGTAGACCACAACTACATTGTGTGCACACTAAACACGCGAACGGCACATTAATATTCCACTCCAAAATGTAGTGGAATGGAAGTCTATTATAGCAGGAAATTGAGATACTCAAAAATAGTACAAGCACCTCAGAATTGTACTTAGTTACAATTCATTAATAGATATTCAAAATTCTTACACTAAGATTGTAATTTTTACTGCAGATTTATATTGTATAACAGTCTCCTTGTTTGCTACTAATTGGTATTGGTCAGTAATCAGATTGGTCAGTTACTTAATTTCACTTTATGTCATGAATGTTAAAAGTTGCTGTTTTTTTCCTTGAAGCTTCACTAATCAATATCTTATATTGACATTGGGTTAAAGCCCAAATGAAATACGTCTTAAATAGAATATGACTGTTAAAGAGTGCTTTCCTTCCATCCAGACTTTATTGTCTGTGAGCAGTTACATCACACTACAATTCAGCACACTATTAGAGAACAATCGGTCACAGCTATATCAAATTATTTTAGCTTGGGTGATTATTTTTGATTAGATGAACCTAACAGTGAGGGAATTGGGTCATACCAGTGGTAGCGTGAAGGATATACTCAAGATCAGATCTTATCGAAGAGTATAATGTTGATCAAAGGTCACTATCCACTATTTGTCAGTCTGTATGTGTGTCTCTTTCTCCATCTAGTGGCAGTCCAGTGTCTGTAGCAGATAAGGGCGGGCGATCTGTGTTTCAAGGAGTCTCCTCCACCAGCAGCAACCACACAGGTCTGCAATAACTTGACCCAGATCTCCACCAAGCTTAGTCACATACTGTCATGTGTTGAACCATGAAAATAAACCCCAAAAATCACAGATTCCTGAACTCTATAAATGGGTACTTCTGTCATTTGTGTTTCTAATTAGCTGGCTCTCAGGATGACAGATCTTGTTTTCCCAGCCTGGGATCAATAAAGTATATCTATCTATCTATCTGTCTATCTATGTGGGCATGATAATGCAAATATTATTTTTGTGATGATCAGTTGTGTATTTTTTTTAGTTGTGTAATTTGGTTTGTTTTGTTTTTGTTGTGTGCAGCATTTTTTTTAAGCCCAGCCCTTGTTTTCCGACAGATGTGGCCCGGAACTCATGTTGTGTTTGTGTGAGTGTGTGTGAATCGTTAGGTTTCTGGTTTCTCAGCTTAGCCCACACCGCCCATACGCAGATACCAAGCTAGCACACATGCTCACGCAATATCCTCGTAAACAGACACACACACCAGGTATGTGCAGCAACAGCAAGCCCACGATGTTTGGTGTGTCATTTGTGTGTGACACCAAGGAAGCTGCAGTTGTAGCCGCTGATAAGTGGGCAAGATGAGGCAGAATCTGTTTAGTATTTCAAAGTTTCCCTTTGTGTAGTGGAGAGAAAATGACTTTTGATACCTCCCACTCTGTTTCACTGCTGGCCTCAACCTTCTACAGATTCTCCTACAGACTCATACAGCTTTACTGAGGTTTAAAAAAAAAAAAAAAATTTATCCGGGGCACCTCATAGCTCATCTGGTGGAGTGTGCTTTGCAGAGGCAGAGGGTTTGATTCCAGTCTGTTGCCTATTGCCGCTCCTTACTGGTGAAGCTGGTGTCTCTCAAAGTTAAGACTGTATTTTTATGATTTGCATATCCACGAATGGTGTTCCTTCTTTTAATGATTTTTATTTCTTTTACTTCTCACACTCCATACCATTTTCTCTTGTTATGTGGAAGAACAAACAAGTAGTTTGTTGACAGGCAGATGTTAGCACCTGCAAAGCATTTCTGCTTGACGTACCACCATCATTGCCAGAGTACCAACTGCAGGGTCTTCAGCTGGTAGACATCCCTCACTGATGTTTCGCCCCTTTAATCTCCAGAACATCTCAGAATGGTGAGGCAGCGGACAGGGACGTCTCCCTGCCGCTCCCTACAACTAGATTTTGATGGTCAGGTTAAAACGAGGCCTCTTGCTTTCCCCAACTCTTATCATTTCTTCTCAGCCAGAACCAGAAGCTTCCCTTCTGTGCTTCTTCTGAGAGCCTTTACGACCTTTACGGTCCTTTAGGTTGTTGCTCTCCAGCCTTTCTCTTGGCATTCTGCCACTAGGTCAGCGTACCGTGACTTCTTCCCCTCACATGCCCCTTGAATGCCCTGCTTTCATGACACGGTCAGTTCAACTAAAAGGTCATGCTTCTCCACTGTGGACCACTGGACGATGTCGGGTCTCAGTGTGGTGATGATGATGTTGGTAGGAAAGCGTAGCTGCTTGCCGATGTCTGCTGTCATTGACCAGTCTTTGCCTGGGGTCAGAACCGATGTCCTGTCCTGTTGTGGGCAGCTTTGTGTGACATGTCCCGCTGATATAAAATGGACAACTTGGAAAATATAGGGAATGTGACAGATTTTTTCTTTATGATTATCTGCGCTCTGGGTCCATTCATAGTGCACCTGCTCCAGCGTAGCTCCAAAATTACAGCTTATGGCTGGAAGCTGATAGAGCTCCGTGATAAACAATGTTAGATCCCATGTAGTGGCCAGGAAAGGCTGCCATTTTTTGAGAATGGCCTCATTTGTCCATGGTAATTATACCTCTCACCACTAATGTTTAATCTGTTAAAGGTTCAGTCATTTGCTCAACATCACCCTGCTGCTGTTTTCACACTGCATAACTGCTGCTAATGTGAGTGTGTGTGTTTGTGTCTGTGTGCATGTATTGTAGGTTATTTCAAACTGGAGAGTCCTTTGCTACAGCATCGTCTAGAGCAGCACAGGAAGGCACAAGAGAATGTAACCAGTGGACACACACAAGTAAATATGTTGCCCTCGACATTTTCCCTTGTTGTGACAAAATTCGGCTGTTCTGCCACATGCAGACGCATCATGTCTGAACAGGCATGACATAAATATTACGAGAAACAATAACTGAGTGACGCTGATCTTGAGGAGGAGTATGACCACAAAAAATATGCATGCGAATGTCACTAAAGTTCACCTTGTACATTAGTTGTGAAATGACATCAGGGTATTTCGAGCCAGTCCAACTTTTCCAGATGTAGAAGTACTTTTGTGTCGTTTTCATCTTTACCACTCAAGTGCACTTTTTGTTTCCTTTCCTTCCACTCTTTTTTTGGTCTTCTGGTTCACCTGACTTCATTTACTCATATTGCTCTTTATCTTCATCATGCAGGCTGTAAGATCTGCTCTGGGTCGGCTTAACAAGGCCACAGAATATTCCTCTTCCAGTGATGAGGTTGGCAGTAGTGATGATGAAGAGAGGAGCAGGTGAGCTCTTCATTATTAGCATTTTAATTACAGTATATTCTTTACAACTTTTCTGATTTATATCCATTGTTCATTTTACCCAGTCTTTTCTTTTAATCCAGAGAATGGATTATCAGATTTGCACAAACAAAGAATTGCCTCACTATTTCAGAAACAAAGTTGTGAAACAAACATGACCTGACACAAGATGTAATGTGCCAGTTGTGAAATCAATATCAAGAGTGACAAAGGTCTGTGCTTTCTCAGAACTCAGAAAGTCTGCATGTGGAAATGTTCCTGCTGACTGCCAAGGCCGATTACCAAAGCACTTCTCATTTTATGTAGGACATATTAGACCATCTAAACCTTAAAAATCAAGCTGGGGCAACTTTTATTTCTCACTGCTTTACATTTTACATTCCCACAAATGTGGCATGAAAATGAACTATATTGATACTGTGATGGAATGCATATATGTTTGGTTATAGTGAGGGTAAACAGATTAGGAGATTAGATGGTGTTTATTGTTTTCGATATATGATATATTTCTCTTCTTATCCCACTTTTGATGCCAGGAAGTTAATCAGCCTTAGCCTCAGTTTTCACGGCCCTTGATTTTGAGGATGTATCGATCTTTTTTCCATTTAATAAATGCAGTACTTGTAGTCAGGCTCTGGTCTAAAATCTTGACCTGTCTCTGTGTTTCAAGGTCTGGCCTGTCTAATGGAAAGGGGAAATACTACAGAGGAATACCTGATGGCATCGTACTGCAACCTCACCACAATCTTAACCAGGTTGCCTTGCACATACACATGCTGCTCTCCTGTTTCTCCTCTCAACTCCTCCCTGTATTTTCATTTTAACCACTAGAGGGTGTAATATCTTTACTGCTAAAGGGAGCTGACTGATGTAGATGATGAATCCAAATACACTCTGTTCTACTGACTGGCAAAGAGTCACAGGCACTTAAACCACCTTAATGACAACCACATCTCAAAGTATGGTGACCCACCATTCAAATGCAGGCCCCCTCATTTGGTCTCTTTGGGTGTTCTGCAGATTGCTCGGATAGGTTCAGATGATACCTCCCTGCTGCCAGACCTTCTGCAGAAAACCTCCTCTTCCAGTCCTACCCATAATGTACTGGGTCAGCAGCAACGACCGCGTGAACTGACCTACCCGCAGTCGCCCACAACCCCTCAGTCCCCCACACACCAAGAAATACTTGTGAGTTTACACACACAACACTGTACTGATTACAGTGATAAATAAAGTTAGTGATAAATTTAATTTCTCATTTCCTTCCACTTATCATTCACATCATACATGGGCTTACACTGAGAAATAAATATTTTAAATAACACATTGCACACATAAAACCCATTGAAGGATGTTGTCTAATCTTGCATGGACAACGTTTGAAAAATTAGAAGGAGATCTTCCCATGAGGAAAAAATAAAATTGTTTGGAACTAACTCGCTTATTTTGAAATTCTCAAGCTTTCTGATACTGATAATAGTCAGCGAAATAACCTAAACTGGTTAGAGAACAATCTTAGTACAAGTCTATGAGTATTGTTTCTGAGCATTTGAAATCAATGTCAGTGTCCAAATGTATTTTTCTAGTTGCATTATTTACATGTGTCCACCAGGGGGTGGTGGCACAGTTTAGGTGCACATGTATAAGTAGAGATGTGATCTGATATAATAGTCTTGTACCATTATTGATCTGCTTTAATATAAATATGCTTATGCTATGTCTTTTAAATTTCCTCATACATATTTAGAATCAAGAATACATTCATAGTAATAATGTTCAGATATGAATATGAAACTTCAAAGAGAACCTGAGAGCTGTTGATCTGAAAAGGTCGCAGAGTTGATGTCACTGCTCTATAACGCCATGAACAGTATCTGTGATATTGTGTATGCAGGCAAAACCAACCAATAAAAACAGTGTGGGGTAACTTTCTTGTTGTTGTTCATCATTAGGCTGTCAGCAGTCCTGCTGGTAAAAACACCTCCACATCTTCCTCTTCCTCCTTCCTGTCCTTCATCGATCCAAGACTGATCCCCGTATCATCACCACCACAGAGCCCCAGTGAGTAAATCTGCACAAAAACACTTAAACCTACCGTACATTAAAATACAAGACTGCATGCATGCACATCACTACGTAATGTAGTTTATACGAGAGAAAGTCACGAGAGAACGCAGTTTCATTGTCAACACGTTTAATTAGTTCTTGCGTTGTTAACATTGTCTTTTTGTCTCCACGTAGCAGGCAGTAAGGGTGAGCCAATCAAGAGAGAGAACCACAGGAAGGGTTCTGTGGTGAATGTAAACCCAACCAACATTCGACCACAGAGTGACACTCCGGAGATCCGCAAGTACAAGAAGAAATTCAACACAGAGGTTCTCTGTGCTGGACTATGGGGTTTGTGGTTTTATATTGTTTGTTTTGGGGTTTTTTTTGTTTATTTGTTTTCTTTTTACTTTTGAAATGACATGTATTTGTACAATCACAGATTCAGGTCTTTTTAATGAGGAAGAAGAAGTAAATTTCATTTTGAAAAAGCCATATCAGGAAAACGTTTTTGGTAAATCTTTTAAGTCGGATGAGTGGTTTCTTTTGATCCTTGTATGTGGAATATGTTGTAGATGTTTTCAGAAGGGAACAAGATTGTTCTATTAACTGTTAAATTGTAAAAATGAAACTGAACAGTGAGACAACCTGACTTTGTTACCTGCTTTGTTCTGTAGGTGTGAATCTGTTGGTCGGGACAGAGAATGGCCTGTGGCTGCTGGATCGAAGTGGTCAGGGGAAGGTCTACTCCCTCATCAGCAGGCGAAGGTTTCAGCAAATGGATGTGTTGGAAGGACTCAATGTCCTGATCACTATATCAGGTATATGTGCTTCAGGTTCAAATGAGTGTGGCTCTAGAAACACCAAGACCTATCAATTTTACCTTTATTTCACCATGAGTTCTTGTCAAATTGCCTTTGAGCACTGTAGATGAACTGTGTCTGTAGGTAAAAAGAACAAGCTGCGTCTGTACTACCTGTCCTGGTTAAGGAACAAAATCCTACACAACGACCCAGAGGTGGAGAAGAGACAGGGTTGGACCTCAGTGGGTGACCTAGAGGGCTGTGTACACTATAAAGTTGGTAAGTATACACTGCGGGCACCCTGAATGGTTCAGTTTTCAGAAAAACTGTAAACTCAAAAGTGCTGTTTTAATAGAAATTTTTTAGAGCTACTTGTACATACATAATCATGTTGATAAGGTCTCTTTGTCCGTGGTATTTCTTCAGTGCGTTACGAGAAAATCAAGTTCTTGGTGATTGCTTTGAAGAATGCTGTGGAGGTGTACGCCTGGGCACCAAAACCATACCACAAATTCATGGCCTTCAAGGTTGGTAACATAACTGGTAACTGTATTATGTTTCCTCTGTGTTGTCAGTTTGAAATAAGAGTTGGGAGCTTATTGCCCCAGCTATAAACGCAATGCATAGGCTGTATTCTTTCTGCGGTGCAGGTATACTATGACCTTCTTTAGCCACGTTAGCTGCGGGGCTCTAAGGATGCCAGTGTCTGTGAACTTGTTGGTCTGTCTGTAAAACACTTCACTAGTCAATACTGAAATATCTGAAATACTAGATGAGGAATTTTTTTCAAGACTTTTATGGACTTAATTTCACCAGCAGGACAGACTATGCAATTTTCTAACACTTAAGGTATATGCACTGTAGACTGTAGTGATGTTAACAAACTCACATCCTGCTGTGTTTAGTATGCCAACAAACAGTAGATGAGATCTATGAAATCATTGTACAGCAGAGAACAGTGAATGTCATGCATAGTGTTATGTGCAATAGTCATCCTTGATTGGGATCTCTGAAGTACTTATACCACCACTAACATGTTATCAGTATTGTCCTCCTTTATCTTTTCTGTTCTCACCATGTTTGCTTATCTAGGATAAAACATTAATAGACATGGACAAAAAAAAATCTAATGGGGCCACTTTCACAGCCAGACACAAAGACATGACACATCCAGGCTGTGAGAGCCATACCCACAGATTCTCAGCAGAGATGTGTCCCATTTCTGTGCGTCCTTCGTGGCCTGAGCTACTTTTTCTTCCACAATACATAGTTTAACCGTCTGTCCTCAGAAAATGCCCAAAATACACCACCTTTTGGAAATGATAGCATGACTATCTTAGGATGCCCATATTTATGCAACTGCTCTTCAACTTGTCAAAGTCAAATGCTGATTAATCACTCCAGGTCCCATGAGATTACTGGTGTCACAGTTTATTTAGAAACTGTATCATGAAAGGTAATGATTGAAATGTACACACAATTGTCTTTATGTCTACCCAGTCATTCAGGTCTCTGCCTCAAAAACCACTATCTGTCGACCTGACGGTGGAGGAAGGTCAGCGGTTAAAGGTGATCTACGGCTCCGTGTCAGGGTTCCACGCCATTGATGTTGACTCTGGAACACCTTATGATCTCTACCTGCCTACGCATGTGAGAGTCTACTTCATATTGTTTGCTACATTTGCTTGTTAAAAAATTTCATGTTTTCAGTTTTGTGAAAGAAAAGGCTTATGATATCTTAGGTGAACTTCCCCAATTGGACTAGTCTAGGATGAAACTTGTTCTCAATCGTACTCCAAAAATAAGTGTTGGAAAATTCTGTCATCTTATTGTATAATATACTGCATAATCTACTGTATAATCAGGGTTGTAGGAGCCAAATGCAACGTTATGGGGAAACAGGGTGAATCTGTATTTGTTGTGGGTACCATAGGGGGCGCTGTGGTCATTCAGGCCATGAAAGGATATAAAGGTAATGGGAAATCTGGGGCCGTCAGGTGTTGTGTGACCCCGGAAGGGCAAATGGTTTTTGACCGCTAAGACACAGGTGTTGAATCTCAATGTTAAAGAAGAAGAATCAGCTTTATTGACAGTATATATATTTTTACATACACACACTGAATTTGTCTTCTGCATTTAACCCATCCTTAGTTGAACACACACATCACACACACACCTGCCAAATTACATGCAGTGAAACACACACAGGAGCAGTGGGCAGCACCAAGTGCCCAGGGAGCATACTGGTGGGTTAAGTGCTAATATAGGGGGGGATTTTTTCGCATTAATCACTCCACCACACCCAAATTTTTCCTGCCCATCCGGTGGGGGAATCAAACCGGTGACCCTCTGATCACAAGCCACTTCTCCAACCTCTAGGCCACGAGGATGAATGGACACAAGTTTTTTTGTTGCACAGGGAATAAACCTCAAATGATGGAACAATCAATGGAGACGAGTGGACTCAATCCTAAACTAGTAAGGAAATTTGGACAACAACAAGATAGGTCGCTCCGGGCTCAAGCCCCTCAGTAGCTTATAATAGACTAAGCTCCTATAACAACGGTTTTCTAATGTTATAATCAGCACCAGATAAGATTTGTGAAAATAACATTTGTGGATCAGTCTGGATGAGATATTTTAATTATTTTATGCTTCTGAATCATTGCTGTGGGATAATATGTCCAAATCATAGGGTTATTTTTGTTGAAATTGCATATGAAAAGCCCATACAGATAGATGTATTTTTAATTAAAATACTTTATATAGTATTAGATACAAGATCTCTGCTGTACAGATGCTATTCTTACTGTAGCTGAAGTTCTCTTATATCTGACTGTGACTTTGTCTTTTGATCCATCAGCTGTTATCTCTCTATTCAACAGTATCACCTCAGTCCTCTCAGTCTCTCAGGATGTACTTCTCTTCCTACTCCGCCTACTCACAGTTTGCAGTTGTCAGTCATTGCTCTCCCCTTTTTTTCCTGTTTTCCTCTTTCCACCTCCCTCCACTCTCCTCCCACTCAGTCCACAGCTGTCAAACACTTTTCTCTTCCCCTTTTTTGTCTCCTCCCACTCTGTCATCTAATGTAGCATTTGTTCATTTGCTCATTTTACCTTCTCTTTTGCTACATTTACCAAACTATTAGTGCCCCCCCCCAACTCTCTGTCTCTCTGTTCAGTCTGTGGGCAGGTAGGGCTGACAGCAGAATGCTGTGACTCATGTTCACATTGTCTGTTTTGTCTCGTGTGTGTTGTGTGAATTTTGGCTTAAAACTCCTTTGCATCACATTCCAGTCTTTAGCAGGTATTGTTGATGGTTTTAGACCAGTCATAGTTTGAATTTATTTTGATTTTAGCTAAATATTTAATTGTTTGGGTTTGTGATTTTTTTTTAACTACTAAACCTACAGAGTGACTGAATATGTTTTTATATATTACTACCTTATATTTTTCCACAGACGACTGCATAAAGCTTAATCAATTTAGCAGTAACACAAAAACATGATCTGGTTTGTTTTAGTCACTTGGCTAAATGCCAGTGAGCTCAAAGTCTTGTTCTTTTTCAGGCTCACAGGGTCCGATATTTGTAAATCAGTTAGATTGGCAAAACACTTTTGGCTACAGTATCTGTATTAAAGCTGCCAACCCTCAGTTTATGATTATAGTGTGATTTACTAATTTTCATGATGGCATCTTTTCCATTGCTAAGTTAGTCTGTATCATCATTTTTTTTGTGTAGGATAATAGCTCAGGAAGTCGATAAAACTGAAGCTTTTTCCATCTCCAAAAAAAGGTTTGTGCAAATGAATGAGTGTTTTTTAATGTGAACAAATCACCCACTGCTGATACAGTTCGAGTCAGAGCAGGTCATCATATCCTCTCCTTTGCTGTATGTGGGCATATAAAGCTCACTGTAGCCTTCACTGACTCATATTCACATTCAGATTGTGACACATCGTATTGAATATGTTTTTAGCAAGAGCTACAGTGGTTTGAGGTTCAGAATATGACAAAAGATTTCAAGTTTAGGATTTGAAATATTTAGATTTTATAGTGTAACCAGTATTTCTGAAGTCCTTATTTGTTTTGTTGTTTCATTAACTGTCTATGGACTATAGCAGTGTTTTTTTTCCTCATTCTGTGCATATACTGAATATGGTGTTGAGTGGGTGGCTGGACCAGGGAACACGATTTCTCTGCTTTTTATGGTTTAATAATTTGTGTGAAGTGTTTCCTGATCTTTTTGTCATTTTGTGATACTGTGGCAATGAAGCCAATGTCTCATTTGGATCTTTAGTTTTGTTCAAGACACCGATGTCAACCTGTAACTGTGACTTTTGTAATAGGACAAGTTAACTTGGATGGAGGAAATGTCTTCCTCGCATGTTTCTTTTCTTCATGTTTCTCTAATTTGTGTTGTCAGCACCTTTCATTCACTCATACAAACACACACACACTGCCCCAGCCACTATTGATGTGTGCTACTTTCTGTGTGTCTGGGGAGTAGTTGGAGTTAGCAAGGTTATGGAAACAGGCTCTAAAAATACGTCCTTCCTGTCCTCCTTCTCTCATGATCATTAACTCTGTGTGTCCTGACCTGTTCTTGCTCCTGTTGAGAGTTTTTTTTTTTTTTCAACTGCTTCTGGTATATTAAGCGAGTGTGCACGAGGCTGCCTACACCGGTGCCTTATGCTGCTATCACTGCTGCTGCCGCTGCGGTATCATTTCAGCTCTGCAGCCTCTTTCTCTCTTTTTTTCCTCTTCTCTCTTGCATATACAGCCAGACTTCCAGCACTCTTTTTGACACACATTTGCGGCTTCATAGCTTTTAAACCCACTCACACTTAGATATCCTCATAGTTCACTGTCTTTGAGTACTCTTGAGGACACTTCACACTCCTGGGCTTTTTTTCGTAGCTGCTTATCTGTACTCTGACACACACTCATTTACACAAGCACCGCATTCTCTTCTTATGTGTACATTTTCACACACACTCACACACCTGCACCAACAGTAAAGACGTTCACTCACAAAAGTGATCTCTATTTCATCATCACTATTAAAAGCAGTTCACCTTTTCACAAATGCAAGCCTGAGCAACACACACACACACACTCACCCACGAAAAGGAACACACACACACTTCTTCCAGTGTTGCCTACGAACTATGTAACAATGCTGATTCCAAGGCAGAGGATTAAGATTGCGTTGCGTCTGTGGATGCCTGTTCTGATGCTCAGGATCGTGGTTGCTCACCCTCTGGTAATGTATGCAACACGCTCAGTCACCCTCACTTTTTGTAACATTTCAGAGCACAGCCTAATGTTTTTGTTCTTTCCTGGAGGGAACACTGCTGCTGAAGGAATTTCCCTGCTGGTTTAGATAAGAGCTGTTGTTAGATAGTTGTTTCTGAACTGGTGGGATTAATATCTCTGAGAAGTTTCTGATGCTTCTGATGATGGTTTTTGAACTGATTAGTAATATTATTTTGCAATGGTTAGATAAATGTGTCTGAAATGTCTAGGTGGATGTTTATGAACTGGTTAGAGATTTTTTTTCTTAACTGGTTAGATGCATGTTTTTGATCTGGTAAAATAATCGATTTCTGAAATATTCAGCAAGATGTTTCTAAATGGGGCGTCCAAACATATGTTAGACAGATTTCAACTTTGATAAACCTTGGTGGATGAAGAAAACTACATGGGTGTTGTAGATGTGCTCTCATGCGTTTCTTTGCTTAGTTTTTACTGCGTCACTGAAATTCATCTTGAAATCATTCAGTCAGGAACTTGATGAAACCTCATTTTTGGAAGAAGATCCACACGTAACACATAATTTTCTTTCTATTCAGAAAATTCCACCTGTACCTCTTTGAAGTGTTTTTCTCTAACACTTTCTCTTTTTTTAACATTCTCTGTTGTCTTGTACCCTTCCACAATGGTCAACCCATCTCCAACCTTGGTGGGTTGTAACTGGTGCAGACCTAAGAGCTGAACCTTAATCTTTATTTTGGCGACTGAATGGTATTGTCAGATAATATCGGAATATCATTAAAAAGAGACTATAAAGTCAAGATCAGTTTGTGTTTGTTTTACAGATCCAGGGTTCCATTCATCCCCATGCCATCATCATTTTGCCAAACAGCGCTGGAACAGAAGTTCTGGTTTGCTATGAGGACGAGGGCGTCTACATTGACACCTACGGCCGCATCACCAAGGATACAGTGCTGCAGTGGGGGGAGATGCCTGCATCAGTTGGTAAGTGTCACTCACACACACGCATGCACACATCAGCGACCCACATAAATTGTTAAATATACATTGAATGACACAAAAGCTTGAAAGGGTATTTTTCTAAATTACTACCAGTCTTTACGTTGTCTTGCGGTCTGACTTACTGATTCTAGTTCAGCAGCTGTCTTGAGTGCTGAGAACTTACCCTGAACCAGATCCTGTGAGGACAGACTTGGGACAGGGTGATCTAAATATAACATTCCGTGTGTGTGTGTGTGTGTGTGGCCCAGTAACCGTAACTCTAGCTTAAGGAGAGTCTGTATGGAAAACATACGCACACAGTTCTCCTCTTTCCCACAGTCTATAACTGTCTGTGTGTCTCTCTTTCCAGCCTACCTCCAGTCTAACCAGGTGATGGGCTGGGGAGAAAAGGCCATAGAGCTGAGGTCAGTCAACACAGGGAACCTGGAGGGAGTTTTCATGCACAAAAAGGCCCAGAAACTCAAGTTCCTGTGTGAAAGGAATGACAAGGTAAGAGTTCAACTTCTATCTTTTTACTCTGTCAGTTTGTTTTGAAGTTCTGTTTACATCTCCAACAAAGCACTTCAATTATTTTCTGTTTTATCTCTTTGCAATTTCATTAAAGAACTGTATATAAAACATAAGTTCAGTAAGATTATTTTTTTGATCACAGTTGATCACAATTGTAAAGTACAGTTCTGCCAGTGCATTTGGATTTCTCCTACATTGCTACTGGTTTTATTATGGCTCTGCTCCAGTGATGAGCCGTCCATCACACTCTTGTGAACGTGATAACTAACGAACAACTTGAGGGAATTTCTTCAAATTTGGCACAAACATCCATGTGGACTCAAGGAGAAACTTCACTAGAATTTGGTGGTCACTGTCACTGTGACGTCACAAAATAGATTTTTGGCCGTAATATATGATTTCATATGCTAATTATGACAAAATTTCCCACAAATTCATTAGTGCTTTCACTTGGTTGCATTTTTCAAGTCTTGTTTCATCTTCTTGTTAGTGTTTTGATCTAATCTCAGACACACGGTATTAAAATGTTTATTATATTACTTTAAGAAAACTGCAAATATCTAGTTTGTCCTTTGTCCTCTTCATTCCATACACATAAAGTGTAAGCAGTGGCTGCTGAGATCAAAAGATGAATTTTTTTTAATGCTTTGTTGAACATTTAAAAACAAAGCAAAACATGTTGATAGCAGTAGTAGTTTGACAGAATCTCTAACTCAAGGGCCACTCTGTAGATTTATTCTGGGCTTTCAGCCACATCTCATGACCTTTTTAATAGATTTTTTTTGCTATCATGTGACCAAAGTTTCATAATGATGACAGCTGAACCATCATCTCGACATGCTCCATCCACTGAAGAAGGCCATGAGATGTGTCTGAAAGCTTCACCATAAATCAAAGAACTTTACCTTGAATTGTTCAAAAAATATGAACTCACCCACATTACTTGTCTGTGTGAAGCAGTCTGTCCTTAAACAAGATCACAGTAAGCTATGTTTGTGAATATGTCGTAAATTTGCATATTTAACATATTTCCTGAACCTGTGTGGCTCTCTTGCTGCAGGTCTTCTTTGCCTCAGTGCAGTCAGGAGGCAGCAGTCAGATTTACTTCATGACTCTTGGACAGAACTCACTGTTCAGCTGGTAACAACTGGACCTGCTACTCTGGGATCGATTGGTGGGCTCTGCCTTCGTCATTTTGGGTTAGCGTGGTGACGTCTTTTTATTTTTGTGCTGACTGATGTTTATCTCCATGGATACCATGCAAGTTATTGTCTTTTTCTGGATCCATGACTCCATCTAGTTTGCATGTAAATGCACTTGAAATCACAGCTGAGTTGATCATAACCCCGGCTGCAGCAAAGATGCTTGAATCTTTCACTCTTTCCTTGAATAATGATGCCTGAGTCATCTTTACTTTAGTTGCAGCAACACAATAATCTGAATCTGAAGTTCAGGGAAAAGGAGCTTTAGTTCACTGCCACCTCACCCAGCAGTGGAAGCCTCTGTAATGTGAAAAGCACAACAAGCATTTTCTCATCTCTTAATTCCAGAGTTACCTGGAGTCTTTCCCAGTAGGATTCAGCCCTCTAGCAATCACTGCACCAGTATGGCAGAAATCAACATTCAATTTGCTTCCAGTTTGATTCAGTGGATTGTGTGGTGATTCCTAATGAACACCAGATCATTAGTCAACACCTGGCTTCAACACCCTGTTCCTCCTCTCACCTGTCAGCACTGGAGACCACAGCAAACCACGTTCACGATTCAACTCATCTCTCCAGGATCACTTATTATCCCTTCTTTTCTTTCTCTGATGGACTCTTTTGTATCAGTTACTCAGCTAATAATGTGTAGAAGCTCACTCACGTTTGCTTTTAATAACGTCTGGCTGTGGAGTATTAATGGATCAACTGCTCTGTTTTCATCTGATGAGGTAAAGTCTTTATTAGTGGATAATTATTGTCAGAATGCAGACTGGGGCAATTATGGTTCCTTCTCATTTGTCTGGTTTGTCTTCATGGAAGCAGAATATATGTTAAAAGGAGTGAAACTAATAGAACACAAGTCCTTGATAAAGCTCATTCGTTCCACAGGCATCATCTGGGCATTTCAAAGACTGGGTTGGAGGCCAAAGTGTCAACTAAGGGGGACAGCTTTTGTGTGTCATTCCATGCTTTGTTGTTATTTCTTGCCATTTTTTTTCTAATGATTCCCCTTTAATTAATTTTCAGGTCCATGAAGTATTATGTTGTGTATCTCCAGTACCTCAGTGTTATTTATGAAGGCCTTTAGTACTGTTTAGTTTTCTTCTTCACAGCTATTAGTATGTATCCAGGACTGACACAAATTAATCAGTTACTGTAAAGAATCTTCATTGTGTTGCTTTTCACATAGCGTTATCAGACAGCATTATATTGCACACTATCAGATATTATATTATTGAAAGAAGTGTTGTTTTTTTTCTTTGCAATTTTTTAGAGTGACAGAAAGTAAGTGTATCACCTCACACATCATAGATTCAATTGGTTATGTTAAACTGTGTCTTTAGCTGTAAATATACTGTCCATGCTAACCTTATAGTATGACCAAATGTCAGAATGGAATGAGAGCCATGAAGATATAGTTCATAAATTCGTTTTATCCATAGTAATGAACTGGAACTCACCAATTAGGCAAAAATATCTCTTGGGATACTTTCTGCATTGCATACTTTGCATTAAAATGATTTGAGTATATTTTAGTAGCCCACCAGTCCTCTAAGGTCCCAGTTTGAGCATTTACTCCACCACAGATCTGGACCGTGTAAGTTTAGTCATATTATTTCATATTAAGGACCTTATACTTTGCTGTGGGGATTTCAGTTGTAATTTACAGCAAAAATGTGTGCAAGTAGAGATACAAACTACTCCACAGTAACAGGATAGGAATGCTTTTCTGCATCAGTTTTGTACAGCTTAAGGTGTATATAATCTTGTAAGATGCACTGTTTTCTAAATATTTTATAATTGACAAGCCATCTCTATGTATGTGTACAGAATGAAATTCTTATGAATGTGAAATTCCATCCCAGATCAGAGTTTGTTATTTCCTTGATTTTTGGAAGTTCAGTGTTTGTGAACATGAACATGAGCTACTGACAGTGAACTTGAAGGCTCCTGTTCAGGTTTGCCAACCTGGTTAAATAATGTATTACGTGGATTCTGTTTTATGGTTGATTTTCTGCTAACATGTATAAGTTAGGCTCGTTGCACAATTGCCATCTTGTACATGTTCTCTGTGATATATTCTACCTTGATTTTTTTTTGTTATTGTTGATTGAAAGTGGAAACATTTAAAGCCATTCTGTAGTCAGTACTGAAGATATAAGTGATACCTTTCGACTTAGAACAGTATTTCTTACACTACCCAACATGGGACACATGTGTTTTTGATGGGTCGATTTTTTATTTTATTTTTTTTGTTACATTTTGTTGAGCCTGAAATAATTGAAAATGCCCTGATGTGTAGTATTTGTTCTGATTTCCTTAATATTTTTGTCATTTGCACATTGAACTTCAAAGCAAAAAACCAAAGATAGAGACTTTGATATCATGGCTTCTTTGAATCTGAATATCTGAATAGATAATTTACAGATCACAGTTGACTATTTCATTTGGAAAGATGATTAAAAATGCAGATAAAAACATCATCTGCATTTGAAAACTTAATTAGTTCAAGGTATATTTGTCATTATATGACATATACAAATATACCAACTAGACCAACGCATTATATACATCATCATCTAGGAATGATGTATCATGGTAAATTGCAACAAAATATATGCAATTTAATGTTGCTAGTGTTCATATATTTAATAACTCATATGTATGCTTTAAACTCTTCTGGGTTTGGTGAAAGTGAAGAAACAATTGTTTGTTACCTTGACGTTTCTGATCCATTTTCATTATATCAGCTGTCTTTTCCTTCATCAGATTTTGCTCAAATTGCTAATTCGGTTATATTTTCTGTTATTTTCTGTATTATATTTACTCTTGAATGTTCAGGCTGTCAAAAATTGTGCCAAATGTTTTATACTCAGTGATACTTTGAGTTTGTTTTTATTATGAACTTGGTAGAAATAATGCAGCTGGTTCTGTGCAAATATTTTGAACTGGAGAATTAACTCTTTGATAATGAGTGTCTTATTGCTAAGTTGCTGTCAAATTTCTTACAGTATTTGTTTCTGAGGGATTAGATTATTGCTCCCTGAGACACCAGATCGGACAGGTAATTAACATGGCTGCAGTGCATGGAAATCTGTAATTGTAAGCTAACAGGATAACAGACATAGACTTGCTAGCTATCCCAAGTGATCTAGCTTGGGATAGAGTTTCTTGTTAACATTGCTAGTTAGCACACAGCTAAGATAGAGGCTTGGCTTGAAATGCCAAATTATGTCACCTTTTCTCTTTCTAGATCATTGTTTAGCTGTGTACAGTTTCCACATAAGATTTAAAAATGACCCATAAATATTTCACATAGATACAGACTGTATACTGTCAAGTGTCTCCGTCCGCCCGTAGCACTGGTCAAGTGTTTTAATATATAAAATGGCAAAAGCATTTTTAAACATTAATTCAAGACACGTTTTCAACACTGGAAGTACTTTCATTCTTATGTGCAGCTGGCAACAACTGCAGGAAGGTTTGAGCAGAGAATAGTTTTTAATACTCAATTTACATTTTTGAGTGAACGTCATGTAAATTCACACATGCATTAAGATGTTCTGTGTATGCAAACCTTTACTTCTGAGAGCAGGACTTATTTGGCATCAGGCACTGTGCTAACACGTGGTCAGATGTTTTGGCGGGTTTGGCCAGGCTCCTGAGCAAGACCCTGGCCATCAAGAGTGCAAACAAGACAGGAAGCCAGATCATGTGTTCAGCTCTACTTTACACATACGTGGACAATGAACAGTAGTAATGTAAAGTAGCTAGCCTGTATTTGCTGCAGTCTGCTACCCAACAAGGTCTGTCATAGATTGTTGGTTTTCAGTAGTACATGTGGTTCTAGTCAGCACAAGTTAACTAATTAGTCCTTTCATTAATCAGCCTTTGAAATGTTTTTTGTTTCTCATTACAGAACAAAGCCAGAGGTTGTGAGAATGTCTTTGCAGTTTGACTTCACTTCCACTTTTTAAAGCAATAATGCATACGATTGTGATGCAAATTTTATCTGATGAGTTGTAATTTGGCAAATTTATCAGTTCATCCTTGGCATGAGTGATACATAGATGTATATCAGTGTTGAAAACAGGTTGCTGTGCTTAGACTGTCAGTTTTTAGTTTAGTAAAAAGGTATTTTTTTTTAGGGCTTTTGAGGACATTTTTAGTGCATTTTGTCTGCATTGTACCCCTTATCAAAAACCATTCATCAAAATGTTGCATTATTTTCCATCCTGCTTTAAGAAACAACATAGACATCAGTTCTGCTCACAAGTTACCAGGAGCCGGTGTGTCACACCTAAGGTTGTGTTACATAACTGAGTGAATCATCGAAAGCTACAGCACAGAGACACGCTGAGGACAATTTTGTGGGTTATTAGAAGCAAAATTCTCTGTCTTCTCCTGCAGTTTGTCTTCCTGTGCTGAACATTTGACTGTCGCTGTGTCACTAATGAGACAGAGATCCGTGCATTTCCACCCACATCTTCCACTGGTTAAGAAGATGATAGATTCTTTTTCAGGCTCGCAGTGACTCACATCTCCAACTCGCCCACCAACTCTTATCTCACTTTGTCAACACAGCTCTTTTTGCCACTGCCTTTCATTCCCTCTGCGTCTTTCGCTCAGCTTTCTCCTCCTCTACCCATGCACAGCTGTCTCGCTCTTGCTGACACCTTTCACCGTTATCGAGCTCTTTGCTCCGACGTGTTTTTCTCTCCGCAACTTTCGTCTTCTTTTTCTTTCGTGTAAAGTGTCCTGTATTTTTGTTTGTGTCACTTGGCTTGGATTGGCTTGGAGTGGTAAAATTATTGTAGTTCCCTAAATTATTGATATCACCAGACGTGAGATTTGAGATGTAATACATGGGGGGAACGGAGGCCATACTTTCAAAACTGCACTCACTTGAGGAAATGACACAGTGTAAACCTTTAGTTAAGCCTCAGACCTCAACCTTAGCGATACATGTTGTGCCATGTTGAAAGTGGATCGAAAGTGAATCACTTTTGTGAAGTAGTGTGAAGACTGATGCAGAGAATTGTTAACGCAAAGCAGCTACAATTTGCCACTTGTAACCAAGAAGTGGCAGTTACAGGATAAAGTTAAATGCAAACACACAGCTTAACGGCAGCACAGATAATGGAGTCTTATTGGTCAGTGAACAGTCATTTGCTACCATTAGATACCTTTATTGATTATTAATCCAACTTTTAATTTAAAGGAGAACAAATGTGTTATTTCTTGTTTTAGAGGTTACATAGTTTTCCTTTAAGCACTGCAATTGTTATTTCTCAGCCTGTTTGTGAGTTAAAGTCTGTCGATGAGCTCCGTGATTCTAAAGAAAGTGTGTGTTTGTGTGGGAGGGCATGATGTAGACTGGGAGCAGTGTTTAGGAAGCAGGAATTCAGTCTGTGAAGGATGGAGTTTGAGGAGGTAGTCGGTGGCTTAAGTCAAGTGTCAGGTAATAGAAGGAACATGGACGTTGCTTTAAAACCCAAATGCACAAATGAAAAAGTTTGAAGAGCCTCATTTAAATAAAATATTTATTAATTATTGTTGTAGCCTAAAATAATCCTTGATATCGAATAAGACAAAAATGCCGTTTGAGTCAATAGTGGGCCAGCATTTCAACAGAGGCAGCAAACTGCATGTGCGGATTGAACATTTAGATGGTTATGCTGTGGAGAAGGAGGAGGAGGAAGTGAGCTTGTGAAGGTGATGGACAAGAATTCTAATTAACAGTCTTCTTAGGTTTAGATTTCTAGTCTTGTTCAGTTGCTCCCACAAATTAATCTTCCTCACAGCACTCATTATAAAACGCCATGAGGCCAATAGTGATATATACCAGATTAGTATTGTCTATTGATGAGTGATAGTTCCCTAAAGTTTAGATTAAGGTAAATATGTACAGTTACTGTCAATATGTTGTGGACCAACCTGATAGAGTTACTTACAAATTTTTGTCTAAAGAGAAAGATTATAAAATACCAAATATTATATGGATTTATATTTAAATATATAAATATATATATTCCCTTAGTCATTTCATTTCTATACCTTTTTTTACAGTTGATCTTTTGTTTTATTTTTTTTTTTTTTTGCACTGGATTTATGTTGGATGCCTCTTTTACTGTACCCCCACCCCCTCCCCTGATTTGAGATGAACACATACCACATTGTGTTTCCATGTAATGAGGCAAAAGACAGCGAGACAATAAATATCTTGAACTGAGTGGTGCGTGTTGTTGTTTGCTTTAAAGGTGGTACTGAGTTCTTTTATCTGCCCACAGTTTTATTTCAACACTAAGTCGGTGACAGTAACACTGACAAACTTTTAATCCATCTGACTACTGAAACAGCTAGTGTCTGTTGAACATACTGCACCTGTCATTGTGACAAATGATGTTAGCTTGCTGGTCCAACACAGTGAGCAAAAGCATTTATTTCCAATTCCTCTTGATGATCTACTGAAGTCAAATTATCTAGTCAGTGTCACTCATTATCATTTTAACAGTACAAACTTTTAAGAGAGGCTTTATCTAGGCTACATTTTCAAAATAAAAGCTCCAGATGGCATTTAGTGCTGTTTTACAGTGTATTAAAGCTGTTCTATGGAGTGCTGAAGTGTTTCAAAATAAGAATCTCATTGAGTTTGTATCTTTCCTTCTTCCTTCCGTCTTCCCTTCTCTTGTTCCTTCTCTCTGATTCCCTTCTTTCTTATTCTTGGTCTTGATGTTCTCTTTCTTTTTCTTTCTTTCTTTTACTTCATTCTGTCTTTTGTACTTTACTCTACTTTTTCTTTTAGTCAGTCAACTCGCCAGCTCTCACTCATTTCAGGCTTCTCTAATGTTTGTCTTACTGGGGATAATTTGATTTCTCTGCAGGTACATTCAGCACCACAAAATATATACTGTATATATACTTTACTGTACAAAAGTTTTAGGCAGGTGTGAAAAACTAAGAATGCTGTCGAAAATATAAATAGTAATTGGTTTTATCAATTTACAAAATGCAAAGTGAGCAAACAAAATTTAAATCAGTATTTGGTGTGACCACCATTTGCCTTCAAACCAGCATCAATTCTTATGGGTACACTTGCACAAAGTCAGGGAATCACAGTCATTAACTGAAACTGAAACAGCTGTGTAGGAGGCTTAAAAATGGGTGAGGAACAGCCCAACTCTGCTACCAAGGTGAGGTTATGGAAGATAGTTTCATGTCACAGGTCATACACCACGGCAAGACTGAGCACAGCAACGAGATAGAAGGTAGCTATACAGCATCAGCAAGGTCTCCCTTTGAAATATTTCGATGTAGCAGAAGACAGTTAGTTCTCTGAAAGGCTGGAGAGCAGTACAATAATGAGTGTCTGCAGACAACAGTGAAGCATGGTGGAGGTTTGGGCCTGCATTTCTGCAAATGGAGTTGGAGATTTGGTCAGGATTGATATACAATACCATCAGGGAGACTTATCATTGGTGCTGATTTATTCTGCAGCAGGACAACAACCCCAAACACACAGTCAATGTCATTATTTTCAGTGTAAAGAAGAACAAGAAGTCCTGGAAGTGATGATATGGCCCCCACAGAGCGCAGATCTCAATGGCATCAAGTCTGTCTGGGATTACATGAAGAGACAGAAGGATCTGAGGAAGCCTACATCCACAGAAGATCTGTGGTTAGTTCTTCAAGATGTTTGGAACAACTTACCAGCTGAGTTCCTTCAAAAACTCTGCAACTGTACCTAGAAGAATTCATGCTGTTTTGAAGGCAAAGGGTGGTCACACCAAATATTGATTTGATTTTAGATTTTTCTTTTGTCTTTTCTTTGCATTTTGTAAATTGATAAAAATAAACAATTATTATTTCTAATTTGACACCATTCTTAGTTTACAGCAGTTTTTCACACCTGCCTAAAACTCTAAATATATGTGTGTGTGTGTGTGTGTGTGTGTGTGTGTGTAGATGTATGTTGTTATCAATGGGGATAAATTCAGGGTCCATACAATGGTCCTTTGATTCCTTGATCATGGTACAAATTTGTTATAAACTTACTGTAAAGAAAGTCTCTTAGTCTGTCTATGTGCCTCTCTCAGGTCACTTTCTCATTTGCAGGGGCCTCATCTCATGTATCCCCTGAAGACTCCCTGGCACCAGTCGCAGGTTTCCTGGCCCCTGTCTCACGCGCTTGGATGAAGTTAAGTCGTCGAGCCTCCAGCCCAGACACGTCAGTCACATTTTCCTCTTTTGAAGTCATCTGAACATATTTTTGTTTTTCTCTGCAGCCCTTGCAAGACTGCAGAGTATACAAAAAAGACCCCTCTGTGTTTGTTACACTTACTCCTGGTCACATTGGGTTCATATTAGCTGATAACATTAGCTAACATATGTGAGGTTTGAGCAGATTTGAGCTTCACTTGTTGCCTTGGACTTCGAGCTCTGCTCTAGAAAGAGTTATTGTCATTGCTGATTAACACTCTACTCTAAATTTGCCCCTTTTACCCCTCCATCTGCCCTCCTCTCACCCCCCACCTCACCAGCCTTGGATTCCCTGCTAACCCCATTCCACCAACGCAACCCCCACACACACACACGCCTCTGACTGTGTGTTTGTGTGTAAATGTGTGTGTCAGCTCACCCAGTAAGGTAGGGAGCATCCAGTGACCAAGCCATGACCGGCAGCCACACACTCACATTGCACTTTTGCATTTAGTATTTGGATCATTCGCATTTCCTGTTGGATCAATACATTTGTTGTTGGGTTTTGTTTTTGTTTTTTTGCCTGCTGGGAAAAGACCAGACAGGTAAGAAGGGGAACATTTTGGTTTTGTACAGGATTAACCTGTGCTGGGCTTTGCATGCACACGGCTGGATCAACTCTTTACTTCAACATAAGAAACACAATCATCATTTCGCTGCAGGGTAAAGGGCCTGTCTGATCTTGCTTACACACCGAATATTTCACTTTTTTGGACCAGAGATAAACTACAAATTTTGCCACAGGTGAAAATTTAATGACAGACGTTCTGTGTTAGGTTTTATAAATAGCTTTCTGTTATAGATACTGCTCCTTGGCTTGACTGAGAAACCAAGAGAAAGCAAAAGTAAAGGTGATCAGATAATCAAATGCTGTGATTCACTTGGTCAGGGGCCATGTGGTGCCTGATCCTGCATGCAGTGTTGGATTGATTGTGGTGAATGAGTATGCAGTCAGAAAGAAGAGGACAGCTGGGATAATCTGTGTGGAGCTAAATTTATATGCTGTCACATGGCATCTATCTATCTATCTATTGGCTTTTCTGTCAGTGTCAATCTATCTCTGTTTTTCTGTCTAGAAGGTATTCTTCCTGTGTGTCTCGCTATATGTTTGTCATTGTGATGATGTAAGTGTACAGTGTGTCGGTGTGTACGAGCATGTACGTCGCCCAGGATGCAAACTGTATACATCAGATCTTCAAAGTGTTGCAGTGGAGGAAAAATATGTTACATCCGTTTGGAAGATTAAAAGGTAGAAGTGGAAGAAAAGTATGTCAATTATATATACTGCACGGTAATGCAACACAAGACATACCAGTCAAAGCTGAGTGGGTGGCAGAGTGTGTGTGCGTGTGTGTGTGTAGGTGGGGGGATTGGGGAGGGGGGGGTCACAGTGCGAGACTGGCATGCCTCTATGACGCCGTGTTCAGCCGATGAGCTTTGATTGGCGCACAGAGAGATCAGGTGACCCCGTCCAGGCTAAATCGGTCTCTCTTGCGGACAAGTTGAGGAGTTAGGAGAATTGGAGAGGTTCAGGAGGAGGAGGTGGAGGGTTATAGGGTGTTTTAAAATGACGCAACTGAAAACATTCAAAACGGTCTTGCAGCAAGCAGAGGAATTCCTTTTTTCCACTTGCAGTCCCTTTACACCACAGTGTGCCTTTAATACCAACAAATTAAAGCTGCACTGGGCAACATTCTGAAAATAATAGAGAAAGCTGAAGCCCACATCGACATGTAAGCATGGAATTCTGTTCAGTCAGTGGACAGAAAACCTATCCAAGTATAGAGTTATCAGCTGGAAGCAATGTTTTCATCTCTTTCATCTCTCTAGATATGGCAACACTGGTCTGTCTGTCGGTCAGACGATCCACGACTTTGGTCCAAACTTTGCTATCTCAACAACTAGTGACTTTGAATCTCAATATCTTTGATTTCCTGACTTTTCAACAAATGCTATCATCATTTAAATGTTTTTATTTGTCACATACTTTCACATTTATGACCAAAAGCCATTCCCAACCATCCTCAGCTGTACTTTTTGTTACTGAAACAAGGATTAGTATGTTAACATATTAGATGAAAGTGATGAACATCACTCCTAAACATCAGCACAACCTCACAGAGCTGTCAGTGTTATTATTAGAAGAGTGTACGCTTTGCTGTATTTGTCATTATTGGTTTAAGGAGTACTTAAATCAAGCGCTTGAAAGCAACAAAATGCAAAGCTGTCCAGCACAACTTTATGTGATTTTGGGTTACTGTACTTCATTTCTTCTACACATGTAGATGAAGGTCATTTCATTTTTCTGTAATTTGCAATTCTAAGGAATTTAGAGATGTTTCACTTTATGCTCTTGAAATTTACTGATTCCAAATATTCCAATTTAGTGTAACCCAGAGATTCCTTTGTGTAGTCAATGCCCGGCAGATCACCTGGACACACAAAATGTGGCATTTTTAGCAACAGGCAAGCATGTAATTTGACATATATGGAGAATAAAGACTGAAAAACTAGATAAAGAATTAATTGACTTTATTTAATTTCTTAATAAAACAGCTCATCTCTAAGGGGAACTTCTGTTTTCCCCACGACTTCCAAATCTTACAGAAAATTACATTAAGGAATTTACATAAGGCGTTGCAGTGATTTTGATTATACTGCTGTCAGTGAAAATACCTCTAAGTTATAAACATAAAGGCTCCAAGAGTACAGAAAACATCCTTGTTTTAAGCTTGATGACAATTCAATTATTGTTATGAAGAGTTTTATCTGAACTGCATTGCATAAAGCAGTGAGGAATAAAGAACATACAGTCAACAGCAGGAATGCTAGGTTTATTATTGCATCTACGTAAATTAAGAGTTAAAATCCAGAATGTGATGGTCCGTTTTTTTTCTTCCACTCATATTATGCACACATCTGCTCCAGCTGAGTGTGTGTGTGTGTGTGTGTGTGTGTACATACATGAAGGACACACATTATCCTTGTGTTTTTGACTTGTTGTTTGGCTACTAGATGCAGAAAAATCTACTGCAGTGACTAATTTTTATTGTTCCATGGGTTTTGATGGATTTGATGTGTGCTGTCAGTCACAGGAGAGCCCACAGACTTATGTAATGAGTTCTTACTGGCAGATTTCAACACGATCCCCTCATCGAGCTCTGCTGCTAGGATGTACTGCTGCTGCTCTAAATCTGTCCTCAGCTGAGAGCCGCTGCTGCTTGGAGGCTTCATGGTGTTGTGTGCAGGACTAGAATTACACAGTGGGTGGTTTGTTTAAATTTAACAAGGTTTATGGGTAGGTGTTGGTGTTTCCCTCTCTTTTCCTCTGAACGTCCTACTTCACCACCTAGGATTCATGTCATCTCATGTTCATTTTTTAATGACTTAGAATCCCTCAGATTAAAGAATAAACTACGTTTTATGTTGCAATGTGTAGATTTGAAAATACACTGAATTAATGCATTACACAGGGTATATGCCCTTAATGTATAGAATAGATTACTTAAAATGATACAGACAAGAGAATATTTCTATGGCAACAACTAAGAAATGAATCTCCTTGAAGAGTTTTCCTCCGTCTTTCTACCCAATCATTTATGTATCCTGTTCCTCCCCCGTGAGTCATCTGTGTAACTCTCTCCTGCCTGCTGAGAACAGGTGGCTCTGCCTTTGAAATCACAGTAATACACAACTCCGATGCTAGAGAAGGTGCAGCCGTCTCCCCTCTTTCCTGAGTGTCGCAGAACAGGTGGGATGATGAACATCATCCCAAGAGGATAAGCGGTGTTAAAAATACCAGCCATTATTCTTCATTGACACATAAACTCTGGAGTTGTGTGCCATAGGTCAAAATACTTGACTGCAATAGCAGAGCATGTGTTTTTGTTGTGTTATGTTGTGTATTAACATGGGCTGAATTTCTTTTCCACCTTTATAGGCAGACATAATATTTCAGGGTGTAAAACAAAGTCAAAGCTATCAGTTAAAATCTTGAAATTAATGATTATTGATTGGTTATTGATGTCATTGCATTCTAACATAGACAGCTTTGCAGCTCTAACAGCTTCCACTCTTCTAGGAGCCTAACCCAAGGTGTGTCTGAATACTTTTGTCTATATAGTGCAGATTTTATTGTAGCAGTGTAGCTGCTGCAACCACAGCGTCAAATACAAACCCTGTGGGTGACAGTTATGTGTTTATGGTGTAAATCTCTTATTAATGTGTCTCTTAAATTATGGATGAGGATCCAAAAGCAGCCTGCAGCTTCACACATGACTCAAGGTCACTAGTGCAGTTAATTGGATCAGTCACAGACAACAGGACACTCACCGAGGTCCCCACAGGAGCAAAGTCAGGTCAGGGGATCATCTGCCTGTGAAATGATCAACACATTTGTTCTATATGAAGTTAATTAAATCTTATTTTATTTCAGTGGTAATTTTGTATTAGATTCCATACATGTGTGACTGTATAGTGGGTTGTTATTGAGTTTGTTTTACGTCATAGGCCTAAATGATTCACCCCACAGTGAGCATTCGCCTGTGTATGTATATATATATGTATATATATGTATTTTTACTAATGACAGGCTTGTGTATATTGTAGAAGTCAGAGAATCACACTGGTAAGTAAAATTAGACAGTAAATACAACAGTGTTTTGTTACTGGATCATACCATGAGTTTCTACAAAAAAATTTGTACAACCTCAAATTATGAGGATGATGCTTCTGTGCTTCAGTTTTCTGAGCAAACACTGGTAACAAGGCTTAAACACAGCATACACGATGTGTTAGCTGAGTGTATGATCCGGCAGGGTGGAGATGGCAGAGCAACTCCTTCTCATTCCGGGACACCAATACTACCACTTTGTCACACACTCCTGTCATATAAAGAGCCTTTTAGGCACAACGTGACAATGGCACCTACTCCGTTCTAAAACCAACTTTTTCCAGTGGCTTGAGTGGCACAGTGACAGATTTTCACCTGAAAGGAAGTCATGCTTCAGAGCACAATGGTGCTGTTAAGGCAGATGCACAAGATACCTTTCAGCATCTGTCTGTGATGTGCAAAGTCTTTCTACCATGAAGAATAAGACTGGCTTGGATGAGTACTTGTAGAGGTCTTGATTAGATGCATCCGGTGGCTCAGGTCTGACTCCAGTCACACCTCACAGACATAGACAAGAAAGGCAGAGGGGGGTGGAGGCTGCTGTTAAAGCTGTTAAAGAGACACTGAAAATGAGGCTCCAGAGGCAGATGTAACAGTAGGGAGGGTCTAATAAAATACATTATCAAGTGGATCCAGTGTCTTGGTAGCTTGACCCACAGTAGAGACTGAAAGTCAGGATATCTTGTCTGCTGCTATGAACGTTTTGTGCTTGTTTTGATCACCACTGAATTTGTCTGCCATTCCCTACATGTCTCTGTCTATTGCCTAACAGACAACACATTAGTAATGCCGCATGAATGCAGCTTTTTGGCGCTGCTATAAATCCTGTGGTTAGGTAACAGAGAGACAGGCGATATGAAGGGGTCATCAGAAGCTGTTGTTTTATCAAGAACAGGCTTAAACCAGAAACACAAGACACCTGCTGGAAGTGATGATCTGAGGGGAAAACTGGATGTGCACATACATGTTTTGCATGCTGAGTCTACTTGCTGTTCAGCTCCGATCCTCCAGTTTAGTCTGTGTTAACGCTGTGATCCATGTGTAGGACTTTCACGGACGAACACAGAGCGGATATAACTCAAACGAAGGACGTTAGAGATAAAGCAGAGGCAAAGATCTGGTGTGAAGGAAAGGTTTACTCGCTGTTTGTCTGCATGTGTCTTATTAATGGAGACATAAATTTTTCTCAGGTCAGAGAGTTTCTGCTGTGCTCAGGAACCGGCAGAGTTTAATTTAGCCTGGAAACCTGAACCTCAGCCTCCTCTGTCAGTTCCTTCTCTGGGCCCAGGACACAGCCGCAGAGGGCAGCACCCCGGGATTTGTGGGTGTGAAAGACTCCATTTACCTTCAATTAGCTGCCGTGCCTCATAAGTGAGACCAAGATGGCAACATTGATGTACATGGGAAGTGATGCATTTGTTATGCAACTTCTTGGGTTTGCTGCAAACAGAGCAAATTCAAAACTGGATACACGATACTTTTCAACATATGCATTAGTTGTATTGTTGCACCAATGCAATAAAAAAAAGTGGATAAAAATGGCATTTGGATATTAGTGCAGCCATGTTTTTTTGTGCATTGCAGAGCTTAGACTTTTAATGAAAAGTAAAGTCAGGACCACCATAGACACTTAGTTTTTTTTGTTTTTAATCCTTTGTAAAGCTTCGGTGCAGCTTGTTTATGCTACATGTTGTTTATAGTTTGTTGTACTTTGTGTTTGGTTTGCTTGTCTTCACTGGACTGATTCTGTGTTTTCTGTGTGCATGTTGGTTATGACAGGATCAAATCAACCAGCTGACGTTCAGGGAATGAAACACACATGCATTTTTTTAGACTTTATCTGTTCAACTACACTTTGCGACATTTAAGAAAGAATATACTGTTTTGATAGCAGGATTTCTGAGTTTTACCTCAGCTTTTCTTTTGTGTATGGTCAATATTTCAGTGCTAATATTCTAAAGGTGGGCAAGTACAGAATTATATTCACCCATAGAAACGACTCATAACCACAGCAGTGTCATGTACTGTCAGCCACTGGGGAGAAATCTGCTTCTGAATCACAGAAGGAATACCTTGATAGTCCTGCTTTAGACAGAAGAGTTTCTGTCTTGCACATATAAAAGCAGGTAACCAAGCTACGCTTTCCTCAACGTGCAGAAAACTCCTGGATCATGCAGCTGCTAACATTACCAACACCCCTGGAGTTAAGCGTTTAGTATCCGTGGAGGAGTTTAGCTGACCACACATGCTCTCAAAACCCTGCTGATTATTCATGTTGTAAAGCACACTCACGCCTGGGTGTCAGCATTAACATGCCAGCTTCTACCACATCGTGGAGCTGCGGTAGGACAGAGTGTAACACATCTGACACTCTGCTTCTGTCTTTGTAGGGAGTAAAACAACCACTGTCTGCCTCCTGGAAAGCCTGAAACATGGCACAGTAAGTTACACACACACACACACACACACACACACACAGAGAGAGAGAGAGAGAGAGAGAGAGAGAGAACAAAAAACAATAAAGAGCCCAGATGTAATTATTTCTTAATCATTTATCATGGACCCACATATGACTGTGTGTAGCGTCCAGAGGGTGCAGAAGAAGACCAGCACCATGTCCCTGACCATCTCCTCTTCTGCCTCTTCATCCTCCTCTCGAGAGCTCTCCTCCTGCTCCTCCAGCTCCTCCTCCTCCTCCGCCTTCCTCACTCAGAGACACTCCAGCCTGGTGCAGCCGCTGTGTGTCAGCCCTCAGAGGGTAATTACATCAAACTCAAATGGATCAACTCATCTTGTAGACTTGATGAGGGATACACTGGGTTATGCGTTAACGAAGTGTGATGACTCTTAAACGAGTTCAGTTAAAAACATCAACCCCCTATTTGCAGAATCAGAGTCCCATCTACAATCCGCAGTATTCAGGGAACGGAGTCCCTCCAACTTTTGTTAAGGTAGAAACACACTTATTCTGCTTTTACATACAGTATATATGAGTAAAATGATAAAGATAAAGAGTAAAATATTTGAATTATTTAGGCGAAATATAACTCATCACAATAATATTTTCTAATCCTCTATTTCTCCTCTATATCTCTGCATCCATCGTCATCACCTCTGCCAGTGTCTCCATGATGTGTCTACAGTGAAGGGTCAGTTGGTGGTCCTGGAGTGCAGACTGAGGGGGACTCCTCCCCTGCAGGTCATATGGTACAGAGAAGACGAGCAAGTGCTGGACTCTGATGACTTTAGGATACTACGCAAGAGTGAGTGTGTTGTTTTTCAGTGGGCTGCAGTCGCATGACTTGGACACGAGTCATAAATTTGACTTCAGATTCAAGTTACAGCAAGCACTTTATGAAATACTTTCCTGTCGTCCGCCGCTAAAGAATCTAATACCAGAAAATATGATAGTGGATAAAATCTTTAAGCTCCTGAGCCTACAGCTACAATTAGTTGCTAAACAGTAAATTTAAGAGTTTATTGCTGACACGGGGTCAGCTTTGAGATGTTGTAGAGCTGAAAAAGTCTACTTTTTCCTTACTTGATAGACTGTTGAATGAGGATTGGACTCAGTGTAGTGTTTATGTAGATATATGAAGTTGCATGAGCAAATAATATTATTACATGAAAATGCATGTAAATGAATTAATCCCTAATACACACTGTACTTTTGAGTTGCTAAGTGATTTATATTGACTGATAAATCTGACTAAAAAAGAAATGACTTCACTCTGTTCTTCTTTTCCCAGAGGCCAGTTCTGCATCAGTGCCAGGTAAGCACAGAATACTGGTCATACACTAGTTTAAAGTAGTTTAAAGGAGTGGGTATGAGGAGGGCCCCTTCAAGAGATTAAAGAAAAAAAGAATTCTTACTTGATTCTCAGTTTTAGTTTTGTTTTAGCAGAATATTGGTTACTGTCACATCTTCTTCGAGGCTCCTAAATATTTATTTGTCACCTCTCTTGGGCCACAAACTATTTAAAGCCTCTGTGACATTAGAATTAAACATTCACAATAACACAGCACATCAGTAAGTATGAGTGTTCACTGAATATATGAATATATGATTTGCATGCGACATGCAAACAAAGTGCTCTTGATCTTGTGTGGAAGGCTTTTGTTTAATGGGAAATTGCATTTATGTCCTTGTGTTTTCCTCTGCAGAGGAGTTGTGCACGTTGGTGATCACTGAGGCCTTCCCAGAAGACTCTGGCCTTTTTAAATGTGTGGCCCTCAACTCCTTCGGCACAGTCTCCTGCTCAGCAGTCCTGGAGGTTTACAACGGTTAGATGTCCATGTATACATTAGCACAATATAGCTCCTACAAATTCATCTGTTGGACTCTATTATACAGTGAAAATGATCAGAACTGCTTTTATAACCACTCATCTTTTGCTTTGCTCTCCTCCATGCAGACCTGGAGGAGCAGCTGGAGATCGAGGCCATTCGTCAACAAGAAACAGTTTCTCTCAGACAGGAAACGGAGGCGGTGCGCCACCAGGAGAGTTCCTCCTCTATAAGGAGCAGCAAGGACTTTCCCTCTGAGCTGCCTGACTCCATGACCCTCCCTCCTCCTGAGTGGCCTGACAGCCCTCCAGTAGATAACATGCCTGTTGCAGAGTGAGTAGATGATGCACACACACACACACAAAACATACATTTCAGTCTCAGTCAGTATCTATTGTGTTTATGCACACATCACTACTTTTAAACAAAGATCTATCTATTTCTGCTTGTGGTGCCATTCATCGTGTATGATATCAAACAAGAAAACAGTCACATTTTTTTTGTGTTTTTTGTGTGCTCATTTTTTGCATGCATTATTTTTACTTTACAACATTTAAATAAATGTACATTTATTATTAGGATTTCTGAGCTCTGTTTTCCTTTTCTGAATTAAGAAAAACTAGTTACTAGTTACTACTATTTATTCTTGTAGCATATGTATAATTGTATTTATCTATCTAACCATTAATTCGTTCATTTAATTATTTATTTATTTATTCATTTACTCACTTTGCCCATTTAATTGTTACAATTTAGTTATTTCCTTTGCTGTTCTAGTAATTTTTTACTTTACTTATTTAACATTCAGGGGTAATCGTTTTGAAGACATGTAGTTAGTTTATACTGCTGTAGTTCATCTTTGTTTCCAGACGAGGGCGCTGTGGTATAATTGTAAAGCAAAAGTTCACTTTTCTTCTTTCTTTGGAACATAATATTATTGATGAGGATACTCATCATAAAACATTAATTGACTTGAAAATGCATAAATAAAAAACATTAAAAACATTACTAAGCCAATCACAGTGGAGCTCGAGATGCAGTTGTGACGATGCTGAGTTTTTGGAAAATTAAACCAATAAAGTGGACGCGCGCGGTCCCGCCCTTCTCCTCGTGAGCGCGCGTGTCACCTGTTGCACTCCGGCGTCGGAGTTTGGATTCCGCTTCACGCGGGGAAAGAGCAGTTCCATTGAGCCGATACTGCAGGTTAAGGACAGTTGTGGGCAAAAACGCCCAGCGAGGTAAGAAAGTGTCCTCTTTGTCGTTGCACGGCTGCCTTTTCAACCTGAAGTTTCGCTATTTGGAGCCATTGACGCTATTTATTTCTAGCTAATTGTTGGCTATGAAAAGCAGTTTTCGTAATGTTCTCTCTTCTTTGTAAAGGGACAAACTATGTTTAGAGCACTCGGTACTTACTGAACTTAGGTTTATTTGGGGAGGTTGTGTGCCATCTAGCTTGGTGCTCTTACAATCATAATAAGAGGAATAATAATAACAACTAGCCACCGAGCCATTTGAATTATCGTTAAACTAACTTAACAGTAGCCATAGACGTCGTTATTGGTTTTTGTGAAACTGACCGCTGGGTAGTGGTACCCGTCATAAATTGTGCCAGAATTTCTCAACATCTTATAAAGTTGACAAAAGTGTAACTCAGGTCCTCAGAAAGTCTTCTTTATTTCTTCGTAAGAAGAAACGACGGCTACTTGTACTTAAGATAATGTTAACTTTCATAAACTGAAGTGAAATATGATACTAAGCTATTGCTCACTTTTCTGGGGATCCTCCGGAACTTCGGGGATCCACCATTAACATGCCTCTGCATCGTCCTGGTGAGATGTGTTTGCTGCCCGCCAGACAGACTGAAGCCGAGTGGCACTTCAGATTGGGCGATGAGCTCATCTGTAAAGTGGCTGTACGGACTGTGTGTCCTTCAAACTTACCAGCAGTCATACGGATGAGTGGCGTTTCCCATTTTTAGATGTCATTTGCTGGTCTCATGCAGGGACTTAGATTTGCGCTGCCCAAAGTGATTTTGTTGACTTGATCCTTCATATTCAGACCCTGTGAGTGTGTTTGGCTGAGTGTAATGTGCCCACTGTATATCAGTGTGCAGGGCCATGATCTCATCTGTAATGTGAAGTGGTATCTGTGTCCTTCAGAACCCCCCACACCCCCCACCCCCAACCTCACGCCTTTCCTCAGTGCTGCAAACAACAACAGTTGTTCAGAAAGTGTTGGCAGTGGTCCGGCTTTTAAGGTCACGTTGAAGTTCTCTGGCCAAGTTTACCTGATATTGTTTTATTGATTTACTTATTTGAGAAAGAGGATCTGTATTATCTGTAATGATGTTACATGTGTCTCTTTTTTGGTCTGAAAATGACAATTTCAGTTGAATGATGAGAATGTGTTGTTATTATGGCAGGGTAAAGACTGCAAATTGTGGTTTGATTTTTTTAACAATACTTTTCACCTTAACTCTGACTGCCTGTCACCAAAATTTGGTAAAAATGGCGTCATGAAATGTTCAGAAGCCTATTGAACACCAGCAATTTTACTAAACAGTTTCCTACTGAGATAAAACACGGAAAGAAGGAGCTGTGTAGTGATTGATCAGTCAGCGCCATAATGTAGGACGAGTAGGAAAATAAATTACTGCAACATCTGTTTTGAGTAGTACTGCTCTCATATGGTCTAACACAGTGGGGAGAAGCTTAATTAGTCCATCTTCAGTTAGAATAAACCCAGTTTATTCTGTGATCAGGTAGACACATACATGGACATATGAATGATGAAAATGATGCTCATTCTCGCTGTGAAAATTATGCATTTTATCTCTCACCATCCTTTGTATGAAGTATGTGTCTCACTGCAGTATTGAAGTATTTTCAGAATGCAGGCAGAGACGTTTATTTCCCAAATATTGTCCCTCTGTTGATGCTGGTCATACAGAGGACTTGGGACAGTTAAGCATAGTCCTACCACAAGCAGAGGCAGAGTGTGTGTGTGTGTGTGTGTGTGCGTGTGTGTGTTGAAGTGTTGGGTCACCAGTAGAGCGTCTGCACCTGCCAGCTGATGTCCGAATTCCAAGACCAATATAGCTTTGCCCACTTAATGACACCAACACAAATACACATACAAAAGCTCACACACACAAACTATATACCATCATAATACTAAATCGCATACACAGACACACACACACAAGTTTCACAAAGTAGCATTTAAAACACAGAAAGTACAACACACACTGATCAACATATTAACACTATGCGTCCGCTCATACGTAGTACAGTGTACTATAGAATATGATCATTTAGCCATTTGCAGAGGTACAAAACAAATGATGTGTCTTACTGTGATGATTTACAGTAATAGGACAGTTAAATGTTACAATGCTATAAGTAGAGGTTTGACCTGCCAATACCGATTTTTGCTGATTCCGATTTACTATAGCTGACAGCATATACAAACAAAAATGAACTTTTCTTCAATGCAAGATTTTACTTTCACAATAAAAGAAATGATTAAACATTACAATTTTATCTCAAAATAAAGTGCACATAATTGCTTTGGTCTTTTCACTGCTCATATGAAGGAAAGGTTGGAGAGGCTGCTGGCACTGAGCTCTAGCCAGCTTTAGCCTTAGCTGTGTTTCCTTTGCTAGCTTCTTCAAGATAGCCATGTTCAGCTGATGATGTGATGGTGTTTTAAGTGTCGGATTAGGTTTGTTGTACTGAACGTCTTCATGGTAGTCCCCCACAGTTTACTTTGGCTTTACATGTATCACAAATTGCGGGCTTTGTATCTTCTTCGCTCACACTAAAGATGTGTCCCGGCTAAAAACATGTTTGCATGCGTCTGCGGCATTACGCACACCATTTTACACAGACTTGCTTGGAATCTGAGACACGGGAGACTGACCGGCTGGTCTCCGGTCCACACTGAGAACCAGTCGATTTTGGTCCCTGGCTGGTTGATTGGTGCATCTCTAGTCATAAGTAACGCCTGTACTCTTTCTGCCATGACAAGTCAAAATGTCAGCTTTAGAGCCTGAGCAATATATCAGTACCAAAAATATGTTTGAGGTAAAGTGACAGTTGCCAGTACATGATATGTCCCCCTCTGATTGATTTAAACACTCAGTATTGGTAAAATGTATGCCCAGTGAGGTTTTAGATGTTAGTTTGTCTTTCAGTAGAATATTTCAGACCCTCATGCAAACTCCTTGGCCTGGGGAATAATAAAGTGATTTAGACAGCCTCGGCAAAAGGTAGCACACATTCACTGTCATTTTGAAACCCTTCTCACCATTTTTCACCACTCATTCTTAGGATTTAGGGACAAGTAGGGTCAAAAATGTGATTGACCATCAGTCCATGTTTTTTTAATCCAGATCCAAGATTACAGATTCAGACTCTAGGTCAGCTGACATTGGCTGGCCTAAACTGTCTTGTGCCCTCAGGAGGCTGGGAGAAATGCAGGAAAACAGTGAGCAAGTGTGTATAAGTAAATGAGTGTGTGTGTGTGTGTGTGTGAGAGAGAGAGAGAGAGAGAGAGAGAGAGAGAGACTGCTATTGTCGTTATGCTCCTGCGTAGCCCAGACTACATGGTAGTCATGGGAACAACATTTTTTCCTGGTAGAGAAGTGAACGAGGACGAGCCAGGCTGGATATTACAGGAAGAAAACTTCTGAGTGGGCTGAAATGGGAGCAGACCCTCTCGTATCTGTTAGTCTCATTAGACAGTTCCAGCAGTATGATGGAAGCCATGCTGGAACATATATTCTGTGTTTAAAGACACCTTATAATTTTGCCACCAATTGACATGTCAGTGGCAAAAATCTCAGCCATTAAGAGTACGGTCAGGCTGGTTCCTAGAGTTGAAATAATATTGTGAGGTGGGGAGAAAAAAAATCTATTAGATGGAAAGTGATGTTGACATGGAGCTCTGCGCTGCTAGAGATGTAATGTCAATAAAAACACAGCAGAGCAATTGGCCTCCCCCCTCCTTTTCTTATTCACATACAGGCTGGAGACTGCAAGATGCTTTCTTAATTCATTAACATTCCAACCAGCATCCTCTGGCATAAGTTGAAGGGAAAAGGGAAGCCCAGCTGTCTGGAAACTGTGTCTAAAGATACAAGCAACATTTATCTGTTTTTAGTCTCTGAATCTATTTATGAGAAGATCCAAGCATCCATGTTCCAGTTTGCTTCATACACATCTCAGCTTTGAACTGCCTGGGGATCTGGAGATTGTCATGACTTTACATATTTTTCATTGCAGTTATTTCGGTATGTTACCTTTCACCCTCTTTAGAATGTATTCAAATTGTTGCTAACGTGTCTGTTTTCATCTGTCAGTTTTCCAGAGCCTCAGCCAGCCAACCACTTCTCTGAAGAACCCTTTGGTCGCAGCGAGGAGGAGAGTGCCTTGAGCTCAGGGGGACAAAGGTCAACAGTCCAAGCCTGTACGCCCAGCCCCCCTCCTCCACCCTCACCACCACCACCAACCCAAGCCAAGGGGACAAACCAGACGCCCAAACTGTTCAACCCAAGCAAGCTCAGTTTCTCTGTAAGAACGGTTGTTGTGATATTTAGTATTTATTTGGCCTCATGTGTGTAGAATTCCACCTTATTTACTTTTTGTAAATTTGTGGGTCTTCCCTTCCAGTCCTCCCAGTCAGGAGGCAACAACATGAACCTGTCAGACCTGCCTACCTTCACTCCAAGCGCCTTCCCTCCCAGTGCCTTTAATTACGAGCGACCGAGGCATTTCATTCAATCACAGCCTGCCTTCCAAGCACCCAGCTATGAAAGTGTTCTGAGGGAGGCTCAGGAGAACCAAAATAACTCCCAACACAACCTCAGCAGTCCGCTAAATAATCCAAATGTTATGGAGACACAAAGTCAGTCTTTTTCTCAAACCAAGTCTTTGTCACAGACTCAGTCGCAGTTTCAGTCACTAAGCCTTGGTCAGAACCAAGCCCACGCTGTCACCCAGATCCAGACCCAGACCCAGGCCAATGGTACGGGCAAGTCATCTCCCTCCTCATCCAGTCTCAGCTCTCCCATTTCCACCCCAGCCTCCTCTGCCGCACCTCCTGTGTCCTCCACTGGCCCCATGCTCAGTCCCCCTGACTCCACCACTTTCTCTCCTTTCCCGGCCTCCTCATCCTCTCTCCCCCGCACCACCATGCGCTCCACCATCACCCTCACCCCCAGTGTCCCCAGTGCCACCGGGCTCGGCAGCGCCACCCTGCCAGCAAACCAGGACACCATGTCGGCGCCCGCTGCTTTCCTCTGCTCTGTGCTGCCTTCCCAGTCCGCCTTCTCCCCTTTTTCCTCCTCCAAGCTGTCTCCCAACTCCAACCTTCCTCTCACCTCCACCTCCCCCTCTCGCTCCCCACTTGCTCCCTCCAGCCCTCTCCTTCCCATGAGGGCCTCCTCATCTCCTTCCTCCCTGCCTCAGCAGCCTCTCCCGGTGTCCCCTTCTCTCCCTTGCTCTCCTCTCTCTCCATCCTCCTCCTCCTCTGTCCCACAATCCACCACTCCCAGCCAGAACCGAGTTCCGCCTGCTGTGGTCTCCATGCCCTCCAGCTACAAGGGAACACCAAACATGTGAGTCCACCTGTACATCAATTTGACGTGTGTGTTTGTGTATGCCAAACTGGAGAAACTCTTTCTGGACAGAGAAGGTGTTGTTCCTAGTGTTCATAGTTTACAGTAATTTAACAGTGAGTAAATCTGCCATATATATCATAAATGAAGCACAACCACTCTGGCACATTTAAATAAGTCAGATAAGAACAAAAGTTGATTTCCAGAACTGTCTTCTTTATTTGTGCTCTTTTTAACTCCTTTATCTCTTTCTCTATCTCCTAGCCTTCCTAAGCCCATCCTCAAGAAGTCTGTAGCTCCTCGGCCTTCTTCCTCTCGCTCCACAGATGAAGACATCCAGGGCTCTAAAGACGCCCTCATTCAGGACCTGGAAAAGAAGCTTCGTTCAAAGGAGGCCAGGAGGAGAAACAGCCAGGTGTGTGTGTGGGTGTGTGTGTATGGATCTTGTGTTTGAAGCGTAAGAATCCTACATTGCATTCATCAAAGAAAAAAAAAATCTCACTAACACACACACACACACACACACACTGACACAGTGTGTACCTGTTTGAACCTAACAGAAAACATAACTGCAAAAGCTTATCAAAACAAATACAGCACATCTTATTTATGTGAAAAATGCTTATTTAACAATATAAAGCTTCAATTTTGACAGAAACTCTCCTATGAGGAGCGTATGGCTCGTAGGCTGCTGGGTCCAGACAACGCCACCTACATGTTTGACCAAGACAATCTTTCAGATACACAACTCGACCAGGTATGACAGCAAACTTTCATTTAGTCAGTGGAAATCACAGTATTTACGGGGAAAAAAAAAAAATCCTTCCATCTCAACATTTCTAACAGTCAGATTATACTAATGTGTGCTGAAGTGCTGTGTTTGTATTGGCTTTGGTCCCAAACCCATTATGTTTCATTTCACTATCGAATAAAGACCACACAGTATTACCGTCATTTGGGTTTGAATAGCTGCACAGGCAGCTCGTTCCCCTCTCAGGGCCTCCCCGTGGGCTCCCGGGCACATAGTTGAAAACGCCTGGCAGTATAATCAGCAGTCCCAGTGAGTTGTCTCATGCTGTCTTTTTGACCTGTGTGTGTGTGTGTGTTTGTGCGCACACGCGCATGTGTGTAGGTGTGGGCTTTACACCCTCTCTTCTCTCTCGCTGCACATGCATGTACACACACATACACACACGTCCCCTGAAGCCAACAAGTTTTGCCAGTGGTTATTTCTAGCCTGCCTTCTGAGAACAAGCCCCTTTCACTGGTGACAACAGGACCATTGTGTCAGAATACACACAAACACACACACACACAGTTACCCTCCTGGTATTTTGCCAGCCTGTTGACCAGTACAGTTAGTTTTCAAAGTTAAAATCTGTGATTACCTCTGCTCTGTTTTCTGTTGCAGCCAGATTCACCCGAGGGAAGACACACAGGTGGACTCTGGTAATACAGTCTATGCATCAGTATTGTTCAGAATTATTAACCCAGGCTTGTAGCCAACCTTGAACCTCGATTTCCTCCTGAAATTCCTGCCCTGCATGACAGTATTTACTCAGTGAAAGCAGTTATAAATCTTTGTTCATTTCGCTTGTCGGGTTTGTCCAGCTCAAGCAAAGTACCAGAGCCTCAAAACTGAGCTTAGGTACAGTGCTTAGTTATATTCCATCACTACTTGTTCTAAGTTTTGAAGCTCAGATTTAAATTTTTATTGCAAATGCACATTGGTTCCAAATATTGGTTATTGGCCTCTTTCAATTACTAATTATCAATTTCTTCCTAAATGTACTGAGTGTCTGATAACTCCAGTTGTCTGTCAGGAGAGACGGGAATGGCTTAAGTCTCTCATCCAGTAACTGTGCCGTCACTGACAGAAACTGAACAGGAATCAGCTTTTAATATGGTTGCTTGCATGGGTGCCATCTCTGAAAGCGTCACTGAAAGTGAATAAATAAATAACCTCGGTCTTTGTCCCCCTGCAGGGGGAGGCACCACTCAGGGACAGATGAGAAGGCAAACGAGGGCTCAGCTATCCAGGAGAAATGTTACGCTCCTCGCTTCCTGCAGATCCCTCCAGACCTCACCGTAGAGGAGGGACGCTTCTGTAGGATTGACTTCAAGGTGAATGAACCGCTCTCTTGACACGTGCATGCTTCACGTGTTCAAGTTTATTAATACACTCACGTCTGTATTTCTAAAAGGTCAGGGGCTCGCTCATGTAACAATAACATTGTGGTCATGCAAAAGTAAATAATCTTTGAATAAAATTGCAACTTCCCTCTTTTCTCAATCCAGGTCGGAGGCCTCCCCACGCCGGACGTTTCCTGGTATCTGGATGGTAAAGCCATTCGTCCAGACGACTACCATAAGATGCTGGTGTGTGAAAAAGGGATGCACTCTTTCATCATAGAGATCGTCACAGTGCACCATGCCGGAGTGTATGAATGTGTGGCCAGGAACCGGGCAGGGGAGAGCAGGTTTACCATGAGGCTCGATGTAATAGGTAAAAACGTCATTACAGCCTGCGTTTAGCTGGAAATGCCAGTTTCTCTTGATGGAGTTTCATTGTAGTGCAGCTTAATATTAGTATCGATTTCTTCTTTAATCCTTTGTGCTGTGTAATCTCGTCTTCCTCTCTGCAGTCCAGGAGGTTCTTCGTCCTCCCACTTTTGTCCAGAAGATGTTAAACTCCAGAGCTCTAGAGGGCGATACTGTTAGGTTAGAGTGTAAAGTGGACGCTTCCCCTCCTCCTCAGCTCTTCTGGAAAAAAGATAAAGACATGCTGCGCATTGACCCAAACAGAATGAGGTGGGTAAAATGAAGTCAATTACAACCAAAATGCTCCTTAACTGCACATCAGACTCATTAGATGACACTGAAGATACACTCTTTGATAAACATACCCATCAAGCATTTTACAAAGCAAATTTTGGGAGACTCAGTTTTTCCCTTAATAGTTTACGATTTGCTTCTCTGCTACAAGAGTCAAAGCAGTCAAGCAGTGATTCCCAAATGCAGCTTCTGTGCTCTATGGAAGGGTACAATGGTGTGTGGTGAACTTGAATATTATAAAAACTTACTTGAGAATCAGATGGTTTATTTCATTGCGTAGTTCTTATTCCTGATATTTCTGAATCTAAAATTGCACCTATATACAGCTTATATATATCAGTTATGCACAGATGAATTACTTAATTTATGTGTGCAATTACTTGTAAAACTTGAACATGAGTATTTGTTCTTTTGACCACCCGGCCTGCATCAGGATGATTTGGCCACCATGTGTTAGCCTGGGGATAAAATAAACATTTCAATGTGTTCTTGTTTCTCCACAGTCTGTATCAGGACGGCTCGGGGCGGCAGTGCTTGTTGATCGAGAGGGTGATGAAGTCTGATGCTGGCTGGTACACTCTCTCTGCCATCAATGTGGCTGGCATGTCCACATGCAACGCCAGGCTGGATGTAGGCAGTAAGTCCGCTGTGTGTGTTCACCTTTCTATGCAAACTTGCTTTAAAGAGCCCATCTGTCTATTGTGTGAGATAAGCCAGTAGTTACCATAGTAGCCCAGGCTGTAAAATCAAACAGCAGATGGACAATGTTGTGCTCTCAACGCTACAATGAATCCAGCTCATTACAGCCTGGAAGACATCAAACAAATGCTGCGTTACGTGATCAAGCAGAACGCGCTGTGTGAGGTGCTGAGCTGTGATCACCGAGTCACGGAGATAAGCATGGAGCTCGCTGGAGGAACATACAACACAGCTATTAGGTTTCTGCTCGATCACATAACATCTGCTTTGTGTAGAGGAAGCTGAGTGAAAGGAGTGACAAAGAAAAGGACCTGACCCCGTGCTACACCTGAGCTGGACTGTATATCTTATTAATAAAACCTGAAAGTGAGTTTAGACCACTTTATCCGAACCAGGACTCACAAGGTGGTTTAAAAAATATGCAGCTTATGTAATATCTTTAACCTGATCACTGTTAACTTGCTGTTAAAGTTTCAATATTCGGCATACAGGTGATATAGAGGCCTCTGAAAACATTTCTGTTCAATTATTATTACTAATTCAGTTTTGTTTGAGCTGCTGTAGATTTGTTGCTCTGCTAATGAAATACCTTTTGAACTATTATTTTGATTATCAGTGATCCGGATCGGCTTAAAAAAAATACCTAGAGTTCATCCCTCATATTATTTTCTATTTTTACATCTGGAATCTTGTTAAAATGTAACAGGAAGTGACTATTAACACTTACAGTGTCACAGTGATGCACATACAACAGATCAGGTCTCAAATGCATCAAACCTTGAAACCTTAAAGTTAATGGTTTTGTGAGTTTGAGCCGCAGACACATTGCCTCCTCCATATGTGGCACCGAGTCATGCTGTGGCGTGCTGTGGCGTGCAGGGCACAACGGTTATTTTCGGACACCTGTCATGAAAGGAATGTTTAGCCTGAGTCGTCTACCAACAAAATCTGTTGCTGCAGTTGGTGACACCAGTGGTGTTATTCGTGTTATTAATTTAAATAAACAAAGCACCTGCAGGTCTGTAAAACAAATTTCATCTTGCAGTGAGGTCATTTAGCGCTACGTCTTCACATCTTCCACAAGTACATGTAATATTTTTTTGATTCTTGATCAAGATTTCCTTGATCAGTTATAAATGTAAAATAATGTATCACAACATTAGGCATTGCTTTTAAATAGTATAATGTGGAGCCAATCAAACTTCACTGGTGAAGACTATAATATATGCAGGTCGTGTTTACAAAGTTTATGAAGTGCCACACGCCATACTGCAATAAAACAATAATTGTGTTGGTAATAAGTACAGTTTAGTCTAATAAAAGTATTCCAGTCCAGGCAAATGGATTTTAACATGATGGTGTCAGGCAGCAAAACCATCAAAAATTAGTTCATGTGTACCTGCTTAGTGAAGGTAAATTTGAATTCATGGCTCCCCTCACAGCTCGCACAGCCCCGCCCACGAAGACGGCGCCCCCTGCCTCGAAGACGCTGAAACTGCTGTCGTCTCTGAGCCATGTGCCTGCTCTGACTGTGGAGAGCCCCGCCCAGCACACCGCCCCACTGTACGAGAGCGAAGAGCTGTAGACCCACACGAGACCCCGTCAGATCCCCCCAGATCCCTATCACACATCTCAGAACTGTCAAACTGGACCAGAGCCTGCGTTCACTGCCACGTCAGGGCACATGTAGTACTAATCATGCTTTGGTTCAGCTATATGGAGTACCAGCACTACAGCAGCCGAGGACTTGTAACTCCGAGGCCGAGCTGGGTCAGGTTCATTATTTTGGTTGTGTTGCTGTACGGTAAACTCTACGGTTTTATTTAAAATAACTTGAACAAAATTAGTTGCATATTGTCAAGATTAAGGTGCGAGAAACCTTTAAGAGGAGCTGTGATGTGGTTTTGCAGAATGTTTCTCTATTGGAAAACGACTCTAACCATAAGCAGGGGGAAATGTTTTCGTAGTCAAGTGCCTTTTGAGTTACAGTAAAATAATCACACCTGCCGCTGTTTGTCACAACTGTGCCTGTCCTTTCTCCTTCTGTGTGTTGTTGAAGGCTGCAGAGCTCATGTTTGGTACATGCCTGTAAGCCTCCCTACTCTGGCTGTCTGGTGTGTCTAGGTCATGGCTGTATTAATAGACCTGGATATGGTGTGGCAGAGTTGGCTGTGCTGCCAGTTTTATCCCAGAGCTGACTTCGGTATTTGTGGTCAGTAACTGTTTTCCCCTACAGAAAACTGACTTGTATTCAACCAATACCCACAATCCAACACTACTTATGTCTGTCACTGCACTTTAATCCTGACAGCTGCCTTCCTCTCCTTCATCTTGGAGGTGAACAAAAAGTGATTTCTTGTTCGAACCTCCCAATTTGTCCCCGAATTACAGCTGATGTTAACTCTGATGATGTGTGTCTGTACAGTTAAATAAACTGGACTATAAAATCAGACTAACCCTCTACCCTCACCCCCTTTTGTTGAGATCAGACATCACGGTCAGTTACTGCTCAGATTCCTGCTGTGGTATGAATTCAACCTAGTATGTTTTAATAGACAGTGTATGTGACTAAGCTATTTATTTGAACTGGAGTTATTAGTTACCACTGTTGGGACTTTAAGCTGCCCCTCTGTCTGCCTGCGGATGGCTGCGACCAGGTGAAAAATATAAACGAGTTGGACAAAGCAGTAACAGGCTGCCATCCTGATCACCGAGCTTCTACAACTGAACCAAACCTGCACTCAACACTCAGACCAAACTTAGAGAGGTTTACATTTCATCACATCTGCAGTGCAGATAAAACAGATTTTTACTCTTCACTCAGGATCAGATGATCTGTTTTTTTTCTCCATCACTAATTCTGCATGTTCAGTTGGAAAACGGGTATCAGTGTGTCAGCCTGTAGATTTGCCAAACTCTCCATTTCTAACCAGAGACTTTCGGATGATCTGTCAAAAAGAGGCTTGATTTGCCTGCATGCTTTGGAGCTGCTTGTTACTAGCAGATGTGAAGTAATTTCACAATAACCTGGTGTTTTTGGCTGCATCTGTATGCAAACTGAAAATCTGGTATTTAACCCTGTGTGGCCAAAGCTCAGCCCATAAACTCTGAGCTTTGGACCACAAGGTAACAAAAAGAACTGCATTTTCTTGTTCAAACACACCATGTTTGGGCTGCATTTAAACATGGACATTTAATCTTGATGGTTCTAGATGTTGTGTTTCTACTGCTTGGATCGAATGGGGTTAAACGCTGGACTTGTTTTAAGCACCAGAATAGCTTTGGTGAGTTAGATCCTTTCTGTTGAGATTTCAAACTGCAGGTGTTAGTGTGTGTGTTCTTCCAAGTACCACTTGTTGTGTCAGAACTTCTACATATCACTGGATGAATGAGGAATAAAGTTTATGTGACCTTAGCCTTGTCTCCTGCTGCATACGTACATGCTGTTAGGTGTTAAGAGAGATGAAGTGTCTCTAAGGAAGACTCTGACCACTCGTTTTGAAAATAACTTTCTATATTAATGTCCTCTGTTGCCCCCTGGTGGAGGAGTTGAAAAGCTCAGCAGTTAAAATATTTCAATACTACACTCACCTGGGTGATTGAATTAGTTCTTTTTATTAAAAACAAAAGTAGACAACAATATCAAAAATCACATAAAACCTGTTTCTGGCTAAAAGAGGACATCACTACTGTGGCTAAATTTTGTTCCACTGTGCATCTGTAATGAGCCTGCTTTATTAAAGTTGCACAGTCATCGACCAGACACACGTTCACAATGTTTTAACTAACAGCCTCATCACCACCATGGTCCTCCTCTACATTATGAACACACTCACAGATGATACACTTTTATATATGTATATATACACATGTGTGTGTGTGTATGTATATATATACACAGTAATTGAGCAGAGAAAACAGAACGAAAAGGAATGAAAAGACTGGATGGAGGATGGATTCCTGTTTGGATCAATTTCAAAAACGGCTGTTCACTTGTAGAAATCCAAATCAGTGTAAAGTTCAACCAGAAGCTGACGTGAAGGTGCCCAAGCCTACACCAGTGCTTGACTTTTCAGAGGTGTAAGGCACATGAATGATGCTAATGGGAGACTAATGAACCCTGGAAGGCACTTGAGCAGTTTCTCACACATGCATGTGTCTTACAAGATTAAAGGAATCAAAAACTCCTCACATCTTTTCCATGACACCCGGTGAGACTTGTTTAAACTTTCATTAAGTGCCTTCATGGGTAAACTGAGTGTCAAACAGACCTCCTAAGTAATTGCTCTTAAATTTCAGGGGTTGACAGGGCATACACTTGGTATGGCCATCACAGTTTCTTGGACGCAGGCTGTTTGTCTTCCCCAATGGGACACTATGTGAAAAATGTTTCGCCAGTTGATGCTGGGAGGTATGAGATGTGTATTTGTTATTGTCTTTTTGTCTTCAATATCTGGTTGAAAACAAAATTCTTTGTAATCCTTTATACACGGAGAGTAAGCATTCTGTATCATGTGTCCTAAGTCCAAACAAACATAGTGATGCTTACCTAAATTCAGCTGGCATTTCATTACTAAGATGACAAGGGAACAAGTTAAGAGATTTGAAATTAGATAATGTAAGAGTGCTTCTGTCAGATCTCTTCTGATGAGCTGTGGTGGTGGAACAACTGTAATATAAATAGAACCTACTGAGAAAAAGAGCCGAGCTTCAGAGTCTTTTCAGTCCTTCCAGAAGTTTCTGTTAAATCTGCAGTAAAGACGCAGTGTTTGGAGACTTCAGCCGACGTAAACGGAAAGCTCCACCCCTCTCGTTCTCCCTGCGTCAAATTTCTACGTCACTCTCTTTGTCGTTGTCGTGGTCACCATCATAGAACTCATTGGGTGCCTCCGGCCTGGGAAAGTGTCATTATTGACAGCCCGTTAGGTACAACTGATATTTGTCAACTGCTCGCGCCTGGCTTCAGAGCGTACTGACCTGGTGTAGTTTTCCTCAGCCCCCCTCTCGTCAGGGTCGGGCTCGTCGTTGCGTTCGTAGCTCAGCATGTCAGAGGGAACGTCGTGGATCTGGACGCTGGGCGCGTGATTCAACATCTTCAAGTTCTCAAACACCGTCTGACGAATCTGTTCCAGGTACTGTGACAACATATACACAGTTACAAAGACACTGTATTTGTGTTTATGTGATTTATTATCTCTCTGTTAGTCATGTTGTTAAAAAGCACTTTAAATTTAGGGAATGCAAGCAGGGGATGGTGCTTTACCTGTCTGGAGTTCTGGTTTTCGATCCTGGTGCTCACATCAGGGTGCAGCGTGAAGTCTGGAGCAAAGTACTCAAAATACTCTGCAGAGGACAGAAATGAAAAGGGGTTAGGAAAGGACGAGAGCAAGTGGTTCACTTTGTACTCTACTCTGTAAATGAATTTTTCCCCAGACCCACAAAAACACAACAGGATTCTGACTCTGACCACTGCAACTCACCGCTGTAAGGCAGCTCGTCGCTGATGGACTCGTCCAGTAACAGAGACGTCTCAAAGGTCCTACAACAGATTAAGCAGCTGTTATTTTAAACACCAATTCATGACCAAGCTCAGGACATGGAACCGCCGTCACTTCTTGACCACTAATACCACAATGTGTGTGTGTGTATGAAATCAGACTTGTGTGTCTGTGTATCAGACTTACCAGCATCGAGCCACATTCCTCACTGTGTATCCTCCTCCTCCCAGGACCAACAGAGGAATCTTAAAGCTCTTCACAAACTCCACACACTCACTGAAAGCCAAGGAGCACATTAACACATGAATACCAATACACAAGTTAGAAAATGCCGTCATCATCATCATCATCATGCTTAGGAGCAGGTTAACTTAAAAACCCACTAACAGCTTGATCACTGGAAAACTCATTATTCAGTTGTTGTCCTTTGTTAGAAAAATAATTCACACACCGGTACTTTAACTACTTTAACTAATTTATCACACATTTATACTTGTTAGTTCATCATCAGATGAGAAATTTTAAAAAAATGCTTAAAATTCCCGCTCTTATTCACATCCTTACTTAACATCTCGATAAGATCTGGAGTGGAAAATCCAAAATCAACAAAACCAACTGATCACTCGCTTTGTGACAATGTTATCCAGGACTACCAATGTTACAGTGGACGGGTAAGCCCAGGAGAGCCGGACTAAGTTGATCATTTAAAAGAAAAATTAAAATCTAAAATAATTCAGTCTCACCCATGTCCTCGTATACTGAGGTTGAAGCAGCCCAGTCGGTCACAGCCCAGAGAATCTGCTCCACACTGGAAGGACACCAACACACGGGCTTACAACGTGCAACAGAATCTGATAACAGGACGAGTTCACTTTATCTGGCCCTGAACACCATTCCCTCGTCACACACACACACACAGACTAAATGATCCATTAACTGAGATGTTAATTAAACAGATGAGCGCTGCATTAGAGATTCAGATTTACTCACTGACCTGCAGAACGATGCAGGTCGGCTGGTAAAAATCCACCACTTGTTTAATAACCGGCTGGAACAGTTGCCTGTAGCCTGAAACGCACACAGACGTCTGTCAGGCTCACGTGATGACAAGACCACAGCAGTATAAATTCATATATATAATAAATGTGTGTTACCGTACACAATGGATTTTACATTTCAACTATCAAAGTTGCCCAGGAAGTGAACTCACTCTGGTCGTCGATGCCGTCCCTGAGAGGAACATTCAGGCAGTAGTACCGGCCGCTCTCTGCTCCCACCTCGTACATGTCACCTGCAGAGAACGCACACACAAACAGTATTAACACACACCTGAACAGTGACGACATGGTCACAGCTGCACCACCTTCAACGTGTTAGAAAAGCAAAAGTAGAAGCAGCTTGTACCTGTTCCTGGAAAAAAGTAGTTCCCATATTTGTGGAAGGACACAGTCATGACTCGGTCAGTCAGGTAAAAGGCTTCCTGTACACCGTCACCGTGGTGAATGTCTATGTCGATGTAGAGAACCCTAGGGTGGTATCTGTAACACACACACACACACACACAGCTGTAAAAACAGACACACCAAACACTTTGTTAAAGGTAATTCAGGAGTGTCCTCTTACTTGAGCAGCTCCAGGATACTGATAACGATGTCATTGACGTAACAAAACCCAGAAGCCTGCAAAGGAAACAGAAAACTCATTTTAGACCTTTAACCATTCACAGCTGAGCTGAGTGCCTTTAGAGAGGAATGACAACAGCGTACAGGACACCACTCTGACCTCAAATTTTTTGGCATGATGCAAACCTCCAGCCCAGTTGATGGCGATGTCACAGATCTGGAAAACAAAGAATCCCTATCAATATGAACTCACCATGCCTCTGTAGTCCGGAGCAGCGCTGCAGCCCTGTTGCTGCTGCTCAGTTCAACTATGAAGTGTTAACACGTCCAGCTATTTAAGTATCATCTGCTAAACACATGTTCATCTTTAATCATCAGCTGTTTATCAGAGACCACAAAGCAGGACAGGAAGTTGAAATGCAACTGAAATAATAACTCGAGTAAATCAGTGGCTAAGGGGAAAAGCTTCAGAGGTAGAGACCATTAATGTTTTTCTGAGGCAACACTGACTTCATTTAGGTTGGTACACGTATGTTTGCACTGCATTGCGTGTGTGGGTGTGTGTGTGTGTGTGTTTTACCTTGTGGTTCAGCTGTGTAGCTCCCTGTAAAGAGGCTCCAGTGTATCTTGAGCAAAACTCAAAAAGACCTGGAAACACAGGACTAAAACAAAAACACACAGGCATTTAACATTTTAGTGTTCACATATGAAATTTTGCAAAGCATGACTGTACACTGGATTAATACTTTATAAAACCATTTTATTAGTTATCATTAATATTTTCTAACCGCTATCATACTCACCAGTCGTCTCCAACATTGAATGTGTTGAGGCTCTTCGTGAAGCCCTGCATGTTATTGGGGCTGACCTTCTGTAGGAAGTCTATGTAGTCTTCAGAGTGGAACCGACACATATCATGCTGAGATGCTTTGTATGGTTTGAACACCTAAGAAGAAGAAGAAAAAAAAAATCAATAAACTATGGCAAGGATTATTATTAGTTAGTACTCTTGATTTCAGTGTTTCTTCACTTAAAATAAAAAAAAGTCAGCAAGTCCTTTATTTCAGTGTGAAAAACACCAGCAGGGTGTGAATCGGTCACACCACCTGTCTGCACTGCTCACCATCATTTTCTTGTAGAGTCCATAGTGCAAAACCAGACTGTGAGTCAGAGACAAGCGGTGAGGCTTCATGGGGTGGCCAGCACCTGCCAAACACAGTTTACACATCACAATACAGACATTACTGCACTGATGAATTCATAGTGTACTAAAGTGACTTAAATTACGTCCAGTATTAAAATCATCTGAATTGCATAATACATGATGTGAGCTGTGGTGCGTTCACTGCACTTTAAAGCTGCTGCATCTTTTTTTTTTTTTTTTTTTTACATTTCTTCTCAATGCAGCTCATGATCAGTACTAATACTGATGCTGCTCATTTATTTATCATTCATCATTGTTGATGTCTTATTGGTTGCAGACTACCCATTCTTCATATTTATTCAAGTAGTGAATAAAACAGACTAAATATCTACAGCAGGACATTTGTAGGGATACTGTCTAATTATACAAGTGAATATTCTTAGCTTTCTGAAAGACAATAATAAATATCAAAAATGTGTGTAATAACAGCACAAGGTTTGGTGTGTGTACATGGTGTTACCATATTTTGAATGATCTTCAGCTTTGATTATTTCTATCTTAATTGGAAAATAGCACGAAATGGGACATTATTTACCTTCCACTATCTAAATACAATTGCCCTTATTGTAAGCCAATCTGCTATTACTTAAAACCGAAATTTTAAACCGTTTAAGTTACTGTAAAGACATCCTACACATCAGAAATGTCAAAACGGACAGATAGCGAACACAAAGTAGCACATGCTGGAACATATTAATACAATTACAACACTATAAATACAATACAGGCAAATGGCAACATAGCATTAGCTAGCTAAGAGAGCCTGGCGCTTTGGGATTTATGCAAACTAACATTATCGATAAATATGAAATTGTTCTATCACGAAAATCAGTGCAACCGGCCTCCCCTGCAGAACGTGAACTTCAAAAAAATAAAATATATTAAAATAAAAAATACAAATATGCACACAACCCTGAAGTTATTAGCATGTGGCTAGCTTGTGTTAGCATCAGTTCCCTTTGTAGGCCTGTTCACTACGATAGCCAAACTCACCATAATGAAAGTTGCCCACGTCTGGGTCATAAAAATAAGATGTCCTGTTGGTCATTCTGAATGAAATATCCTCTCACGTCTTCCGTAAAACTATGACTGTTCGTGCGGCGATAAAACACACATTTTTCTTTCAATTAACATCCGCCATGGTAAACACCGACTCAATGACGTCATCAAACAGAGACCATAATGACGGAGAGGGGAGGGGGGAGGATACGGCAGAAAAATTAAAGGCTTTTGCAAATGAATACTTACACAAAACAAAATATGAAGATCATATATTTATCAGAAATACGATGCATCTGAATTTAAATCTGTCTGTTTTGTGACTTCATTTCAACATATGATGCAACAATCAGCCACAATAACTTCAGCAATTAAATCATATTGTGTGTCAGACCAACCAAAAATACAGAAATAGTGAACAATCAGTTTTACACTGGCAGTGTCCACCCATGTATTTAAATGTAGTCCATGTATTATTAAAGGACTATTTAGTTTATCAGTTGATTTCGATCTAGTGAGGCAGAATAACATGTCTATGCAGGTTAACTAGGCAAACAGAACATGAACTTAACACAGCAGTGGAGTTACGAGTGTGGAACTATACTGTACTACTACATCATTAACTGTTTATTTTGAACAGTTGTTCATGAAAAATCCGAACAAGAGTTTGATGGAGATTTTCCATGTTACTGAATTAGAGAAATCAGACTTGACACAGGTGGAAAGGAAGGAAGGTGCAGGAGTTATAACGCACATATGTTACCCTGTATTGCACATGCAGTAAAAACATGTAAACTCACACAGGTTGCTGTAGTTTATTTTCTTTAACCAGGAGGGTTTAATATTTTTTAAGCATGCTTCAACTGTTTTCTTCCTCATTCAGTCTGACTCCAATCTGTCTTTCTGTTCTACTCCACCCTTCCCCTTCCTTTTCTTTCCACAGTAAAGAATAAAATCTGTGTGTGTTTTTGTGCATGTGTGTGACGGCAAGAGCAGATGTGCCCCGCTGTCTTACAGAGCAACCTAACACAGACAGGGTCATGTCCGCCTGCAGTGTCTGTGTGTGTGTATGTATGCGTGTGTGACAGCTAAACTCTTGAGAGAATTTCATTCTGATTTATTGGTATACTCTCCTAAACACTGTTATTTTCAAATCCTTTGCGTGCACACATACACAAACACACACACACACAAACTCACGGACATGCATTCACACGAACCAATAAAAAGAGGAGGGTGAGGTGAATGATTTACCTGATTAGATGCTCTCCTAATGTTTTTGTTATTTATCATTCATAAATGATTATTTTCAATATCTATTATTTGCTATTTTTCTCTGGTGAATCAGTTCATCTTATCCTATCGCAGGGTGATGTCTTCAGTTTCTTATTTTGGCAGGCCAACAATCCAAACCCAAAGATATCCACTTTACAGTGACATAAAAAGCTGCAGGTTCCTTTGTTTGAGAGGATGTGACCAGTAAATGTTTGGCGTTTCTCTGTATAAATAAAATAAAAGAAATAAATGAAATGAAATGAAATGAAATGAAATGATTGAAAGCCGATCAATGCATTAATCAACCATTAGCATTAATTAACTATTAACTATTGTAAGAAGGGCACCCCTGTGACCTAAACCATTTGTTGGCGCTCGTACACACACAGTGCTGTGGTTTACAATGGCAAACATGCTACAACAGCCCAAAACATTTTCATCCAAAGAAACATGCTGCAGCTTCGTGCCAGTTCAACACACATACAAAAATCCAAAACAAATCCAACAATGCAAACGTGAGCAGCAGATCTACCTTCCATCTCTCTCTAGGGGCGAAAATCAAGATGTTCCAATTAGTGCCCAGAGACACTTGAAAACACACATTCAGCCAACACTTTCACACCATCCCACTGATCATCAGGTGGTGGTAACATGTCCAGAAACACACTAATGCACCAACAGAGGCAGTGACGAAGACTGCAAGATGTGTAGGGACCATGGATGGACTGAATGTTCAGTTTAGATTGACATTTTATATTTAAACTTTATATTCACCTTGTTATTTCAGAGTCAGAATCAAAGTATCTGCAGTATGCCTCTGGGACTTGGTTCAGTATGTTGTTTCAGAGGGCTTGGCAATATTATGGTATGACGAGATAGATGAATGTCAGATTTTTCCACTTTGGCCATTGATGGCAACGGTGAAATTATAAGACTGCAGTGGTTTTACGGTAACATTGGATTTTCATATGATTTTGCATCAAGAGATTCATCTCCATGGAATAATAAAATAAAAGTTTCTTTCTCCGTGAAATCACTGTGAACATGGGACTGTCTGTGTGTGAATGTGTGTGTGAGAGAGACAGAGAACAGTGCTCATAATTGTGTGTGAGTGTGATGGAGGAGCTGGCATTAATAATGGTTCACAGTGAAACACAGCCTCGCCTTCACTCTACAGAATGTGTGTTGGCTTGTCAGCTCTTTTGCACTGGAATGTCTGGTTGTAGATTTGACTTTCTCTCTTCGGCTAGGTACCCCCCCACACACACACACACCACCACCACCACCACCACCAACATGCTTCTCTGCCTGCAGCTAAAGGGCAGAGCTTACCTGCACTGAGTTTTTATGTATTATCTATTCCTGATGTTACAGGTTACAGTCGGTTCAACAGGTGTGCTTAAGGCAAGGATTGTGTTAGTGTATGTGTGTATAGGAAACCTGATTTGAACATGGAAACCCCCTCATTTATGCTTAATATATTATTTTTGTATTTCTCCTCCTTTTTCCGAGGGTTATTTTTGCAATGTATGAATTTAACCAAACGTATGCCAAAACCATGTGTTCATTAGGCCATACAAATGTCTCCGTATTTCAGCTTTCCTGGTAGTGATGCGTTTCACATCGACCTGCAATGATTGGTTTGCCAGGTGCCTATGGCAGGAAAAAAGCAACCCTACGTATCCAAGAGGAAAGTGGAGGAGGAAAAGTTCTGCACTGCAGATTTAAGACTCCTCTTATTTATCTATTTATTACCAAATTTCACCCAAAAGTACAAGAAAGGAGCTTTAGTCAGCTATCACACTCATTTTACAATGGACATTAAAAGTATTCACTTTAAAGGGGGTGAATATTTATGCCATGACTTATTTTACATATTTTTAATTTACATTAGTTTGTAAAAACCTGGTAAATCTTTGGTAAAAATAAAAAAAAAGAGGTTGAAGACCCTGTCCCTGTGTGCCCTGGTGGACACAAAGTTGTGTTTCTTTTTGTTAGGATTACTATAGAGAATGTCTTGCAAGAGCAACAAATCTTAAACTGGCAACTGGCAGCTTTTTTGCGTTAACGTGTAACTATGAAATAAATGTTGATTTCACAGTGTAAAGGCTACAATGACACCATCAGTGTTTAGACTGATTTGCTTTTAGCTTCTCTTTCACTGTGCAGTTCTGTACTAAATGAAGGCTTCCAGTCTTTTTCCCGCACAAAGTAATATTTAAACTGTGTTATTATTCCATATCCAGTTATGGCCATTTCACTTTAATCTTATATGGCCTAACTTATGCTAACAGTACTTCTCTTCTCTCAGAGAAATTGATTTGTTGCAGAAACGTAGTCTTTCACATTGGTATCAACTTTAATAACAGTGTGGCACACTTGATGAAGAGCACTGTTAGAAGCTTGTCAGTGTCTATATTTGACTGTGCAATTGTGTGTGTGTGTGTGTGCAGGCCTCATCTTTAGCTGGCTTGTTTTGGCCCCAGGGTCCAGTTCCAGCTCTGTTCTGTCAAGCATCTGTCTCTGCCTGTTTGTTGAAATACACACACACAAAAATGTTTTATCAATGACACACATGCACACACGCGCGCACACACACACACACACACACACACACACACACACACACACACACACATACAGAAACATTTTAAAGTGATGACAGCCATGGCTAATGTCTGGCATCTGTGGGCCTGGGCACACACACACATATATATACACACAAATATTAGACTGTTACAATGTAAATACGGTGCAAAAATCAAAGCATAGTTGTGTGTACACAACTCCACCAACACACGGATAAATCAGTAAATAACTGTCCTTATAGCGTAATGTACCCTCTGACATATGTTTATGTCAGTGTTATGATTATTGATTTATTTTCTGTAAATGGTTGGCAACATTGGGAAAATGGGAAAAATCAATCAATCACTGAGGAGGAAAGGAGACGAAGAGGAGAGTTTTGATAATACCTGGATAAAAGTGGTGATCACATTACCAGATCTGGTTCCAATCCTTTGTATAAAGAGCCAGGTATACCACTGATCATGAATGAGTGAATGATTTGTTATAGACGGAGCTGATACCTGATAGAAAACCAAAGTATAAACAGGTCATGTGATAAAAATGTTACAAAGAGCCATACTGCCCCACTGGCCCTGCGACTTCCGTTTCCGTCAGTTTCAACTTGTTCAATGTCCTGCAGTCCTGGAGGTGTTTACACAGTGCTTCATTATGTTCTACTGACTTCATTTGGCTCCAGTGTCTCTCTGGTGGCCTCATCATCTATGACCTCACCTGCTGCATCACAGATGTGGAGACTTGCACCACATGTGATCACACACACAACTTTAAGGAGAGAATGGTGTCCACTGGGCTGCAGCAGAGTGTTTCACTTAATTCATAGTGGCCTTGATGATAACAAGAAAGCATTTTATCAGCTTGCCTTTCGGTTTAGATCTGAAAATGTGTTCAAGAACTCACTAGTGTGTACTACAAAGTGTGGCCTATGGTAAGTAGGCAAAACTGACTTTTTGTTTTCCTTTCTTTTTTCTTTTGCAATGTATTGTTGCAAAATTTAGTACAGACATTTATGTAACAACTTTGGTGATACTTTCATCAGGTCAAAATTTTAATCTATCCGATAGTTTGATTTATGTGTAAATTAATCACATGTTAAGTTCATCAAGTCAGTTTTATTTACATAACTCAAGTCACAAACTGAAGACCTTCAGCGTGGATAAGGAAATTTGGTTTTACTCCCTGAAACCAGTTAAGTAACAGCGTTTGTTCCTCCTCCTAGGGCCACTATGACTGTAGACATCCTGTTACATTTTGGGTTCTACAGATCCAGTGTCTGTAGTTTTTCCCTGGAATAACAGAAAACATTTGTGAACAAAAAGTCATTAATTTTATCTGTCTGTTTTATTTTTAATTAATGCATTGGACAAATATCATGATGATATTACCGTAATTTCCGGACTATTGAGCGCACCTGAATATAATCCGCCTCCACTAAATTTAAAAAGAAAAAAAAACTTGTACATATATAGGCCTCAACTGTCTATAAGTTGCAGGTGTCCACGTTGTCAGTCTCTCTTTTGTTGTCGCTCTCAATGTCACTTTCGTCTGGAGGCAAAATCCGTAAATTAGCCACATCATTGTTTAAACCGCAGGGTTCAAAGTGTGTGAAAAAAGTAGCGGCTTATAGTCTGTTAATTACGGTAAATATTTAGCTCTAAATACTAAGTAAAACAGACTCGGGTGAATGTTATTAAATTTACAAGCATGTATAGTCAGAACCCAAATCATTGGACAAATTAAAGATTTTCACCTGATGATGATGAAAATGATGGGAAACTTTTGCATGGGGCACATTAATGTCTGCACCATGCTGGCAACACATCCAATAGCTGGACATTTCCATCTCCAGAGCAAGAAAACCTCAGTCATTATGTATTATCAGGTGCTGAGGCAGTGTAAGGAACACTAGCCATCATCCCAGGTGTAAATCACTCAGTGGATACAGGCAACAAACCCTACATCACATTATAAATGTCAGTACAACACAGATTCATGTATTTACTGACTGAGAAACAAGATGAATGTGAAATCCAGACAATAGTTGCCGTGCAAACAAAAGCCAAAACACATCACATTCAGATGCGTATGTGGTGGTGTTTTACAGATGTGTTTGAAGTAATCTGGTTTGAGTCTGAGATGTGGAGCAAGACTGAAATGATTTAGAACTGTTTAATGAGGGGGAGGCACGGTGGTGCAGTGGTTAGCACTGTCACCTCATAGCAAGAGGGTTCCAGGTTTGAATCCCGGTCTGGGCCCTTCTATGTGGAGTTTGCATGTTCTCCCTGTGCCTGCGTGGGTTTTCTCCGGGTACTCCGGCTTCCTCCCACAATACCAATAACATGCACATTAGGTTAACTCTCCATTGCATTGTGGTTGTCTGTCTTTGTGTGTCAGTCTGGCATCCAGTCCAGGGTGCACCCTGCCTCTCGCCTGTAGTTAGCTGGGACAGGCTCCCCACGACCCTGGCGGATAAGCAGTATAGAAAACGAATGTTTAATGAGCTCGATGGAGGGTTGATTATCCAGAAGCTCTGACAAGCTGTCCACACCACAGACAGTTTCTGCTAAATGACAACTTTGACAAAAGGTTTGTGACAGGTGGCTTTCATAGGACAGCAGAGAGAAAAGGGGTTGAGGGGGTTCAAATTTTTTTCTCTCGTGTCTCAGTGTTAACCTTGTTTTTTCACCATAATCTTGCTAACTTTCCTATTTTTTCCTAAATGAGAGTATGTCTGTCTGCCTGTTTACTGGTAATAAACTTCTCTCTGTCTTTTGAGATGTTTCTCTTGACCCACATTCATGTTTTTTGAAAAAAAAAAAAAATATTTAGACCATAGAAGCATATATTGTGTGAGCTGCATTGTCTGTAGCACAGCAAAAACTAAGTGCTGAAATTAAATAAAATTAAAACGCTGCTGTGCAAGACATATCTACACATGTCTTTTCAAGTGGAATCAGACCCTCAAGGCTGTACATTCTTCCCTTTGCCTAGAAGAAAAACTGGTGTCAGGTTTTGTCATAGAGCTTGCAGAGAATGGGAAGTGACAAATTAGCATGCAGCAGTTACTGACTGCAGTTCAGACGACAGCAAGACACTAGACTTTATGGCCAGGAACTGATAATGTTAAAAACAACAGTGTGTGGACTGCAAACACCAAAATAGGCTTTCACGTGAATCCAAAGTAGAATGAAACTGACAAGAGACAGGCAAAAGATTCTATTCAAAGCAAACTGCTAGTACTTTGAGGAATACCATGAGCATGAGTAACATCAAACTACATGAAACAAGGAGAAACCTGTTGTAGCAGGCTGGGCTGAAAGTTGTTGGAAAGTCTTCACAAATCTAGAGGAAAAACTTGGCAGTCAGTTCCTTCAGGAGATGTTTATGAAAAAAATACATATATATATGTCGTCATCATAAGATCATGTTATCGCGTAATTGTTTGTGAACTGATATACCTTTGTAATTGCATACACATTTTATGATACGTGATCAGTTTTCAAACAAGATGTTTGTCACAACACAACAGGAATGCCAACTGCTGGATAGTGATAGAGGAGCTCTTTAAATACTGATGAAACTCTGCATGGTACGGTAACAGCCAACACAGTGACTAAATGATTTGGGTCATACTTTGTGTGACTAAAGATCTGAAAGGTTTTAACTCGCACAGCATAAATTTAGAGGGTGATCCAATCATAAAATTGGCTTTAGGTCGGTCTGGGCCCTTTTGTGTGGAGTTTGCATGTTCTCCCTGTGCCTGTGTGGTTTTTCTCTGGGTACTCCGGCTTCCTCCCACAATCCCAAAGACATGCACGTTAATTGTTAATTGTTTGTTAGGTTAATTGGCTATTCCACTTCCCCTAGGTGTGAGTGTGTGGTTGTATGTTTTGTGTGTCGGTCCCTGCGATTGTACGAGTGTACCCCGCTTCTCGCCCGTAGTCAGCTGGGATAGGACCGTAATGGATAAGCACTATAGAAAATGGATGGATTGATGGATGGATTACATAAAGTGACAACAGGATATTCACATTCCCTGGGTTTCAGAGTAGGATTTTTAGCATGAAATCCTGGCTGTGAGAATAAAATCAGAGTATGATCTCAGATCTCTCATGGTGAAAGAGGATGAGGTTAAAAGGAGAGTTTTGCAGTTTTTCTTTAATGGGTTTCACCTGCACATCTTCCTCACTGTACCCTGACCTTGGGTTGAATTTTATGTATAACACTGACCTGATCCTATTTTCTCAGACATTTTTAAAAACTGGGTTCTCTTTTCTTAAAAAGTAGAAACATGAGCTTGTGGAACCATAAAATAGAGCAACACTGCAAATGGACGGCATTAATGTTTTATGGTCCATCAGTTGATGGATTCTTGGCTCTGTGAGGGAGTGAGTGAAGAAAAGAAGACAGAAAGTGCGTGACAGCAGCTGCAGAGACAAAGATAAGAGACATACAGGTGCTTTAGTTCCTCTGGTCTCTGTTTCCATCACTGCTGACAAATCAACACAGCTGGGCTGGATAAAACCCAGACAAAGTACTGGGAAGATCGTGAAGATAAGAAGTACCACAGAAAACAACAAGAGGGAAAGAAAAGAGCACAAACATGCTCCCATGTGTCACTCTGTAATCTGTGGACTCACACATTCCCAGTGACACGCTTGAAGGAAAGACGAGTTGGGTTGTCGTTTTCTCTGGAAATCTTACAGACTACTGGAATTATGCATGCTGGACTTATTGTCACACTGTTTCCCATTTTATTATTATTATTAATAATAATTAAAGTAATTACAGTGTCATGTATTGAGGTCCAAGCTGTTGACACTGATTGTACAGAAGCATTTTGTAAAGGTTCTACACAAATTAGTCCAACAACAACTTTTTATTCAGCACCAGACATCAATTTTTGTGTATTTGTGAAATGCTTTGATTTATGACCAAAAATCGTTTTCTTTTCTGTTAATTGGGGAACACTTCCCCAGTAAATAAGCTAATAAAGCAGATGATGAATTTGCCCCCCATGGATTGTCATTATTAAAGTCATATAACTTGCTGTTTACTTAGAGTGTGTTTAACATTTGTCAGACTTTGTATGTAAAACATTTTAAATGCACAAGTGGAAAATTTATGTTGGAACTTATTTGTGTTTTCAGCAACCTAGAAGCTGTATGCCATTATACAACCTGAACAAATGTTTAATTGGTAGCACACAATGTCTTTCTCATGTGTATATTCAGGATATTTCAGCTTTTCATGAGCAAAGAAAAAAAGGCTAACAGACGACGCAGAGTTGAGGCCCACCAGATGAATCAAGGCATCACTAATCCACTGGTTAATGGAGCCTCTCCTGCTCTAAAGAAACCACAAATAAACTGAGAAGTACCTTTGATAGAGGGTATGCTTTGAAAATTGCTTCTCATAATGTTTGGTAAAGAAACAAAGAGCAAGCTGAGGCAGTTTATAGAAATGTGAAAGTGAGGATATTCAACAGACGGAGGGCGTGTAATAAAGAGTTTCAGAGCTTCAGAGATTAAGAGGATGAGAGGCCAGCAATGAGAGGTTTAAAAAGCAATGACTGAAAATGGAGGAGATCAATTACACTAAGTTTAAGACAGAATAATATAACTGCAGCTTGAATGTCCTGCTGAGGCTCACAATAAACAAATAAAGTAAATAAAAACTTACATTAAGGCAGACTACATGATTGGTGCATGACTATAATTAAGTTTTTTTTTTTTTTAATTTTTGGCACTGTTCTGTGTGAGTCTGAGTTCAGAATAATGAGACTGGCATTGCTGGTAAGGTCAACCGTCTGACACCTGACATCAACATGAAAGGGTATTTATGACTGTTGTCATTAAACGTCATTTGGTCAATTATGTCATGTTTAATGCAAAGCAAAGTTGTTTGAGGTATTTGGTTAGGTAAGCTCGACTAAAAGACACCATAACTAAGATAACATAACCAGAAACATGACATAGCATGCAGGCCTTATTATCAAACTTAAAGAAACGGTCATGTGTCTTTGGGTTTGATATTGGCTGTCATGAGACCATTACCATAAGCATCAGTAGTTCATCAGTCTAATCTGTTTTGACCTGTTAAATGTTTTAACCGGGTCACAGTGACTGTTCATCATCATTTCGCCATTTGGCACAGAAGCCACCAGCAGTTCAGGACAAGGAGATTTGTTCTGTGAGCTGGAGGAGCCAGAGAAATACTTCTGGTCCCGACTGTGCACATACGCACACATCCAAAATGCACACACATGCATACACATCAAAAACATTGCAAGAAGCATGTCAAAACAGGATGCAAAGTTTGTTATTGCTGATAATGACTAGCTTGAATGTGATTTCTATTTGTGTGTGAGAAAAAGAATGTGGCCAGTGAATACTGGCGAGATCTGGCCCATGGAGCTGGCACCAAGAGAGCATCACAATGATAAACTGATGACTGAAATGTATTTATGTGAGTGTGAGTGTGGGTGCGTGTGTGTGTGTGTGTGTGTGTTGGTGCTGAATACCAGAAAAGTGCGAAGAGAAGGTGCTGAGTGATATCACAGTCCAGTTGTCTCCTGTTTTACCACCAGTGATTAAAAAAGAATGAATGAATTCACGCAGTAAATTTGACACATGTTTAAATTGTTAATTTAATATATAAATACTTAATTTTTTCATCTAAACATAATGAGCAGTCTGTTGGAATGGGCACTCTATAGCCTGTAAAGTTTGTCAAACTCATGCACATGCAAAGTTCCACTAAATACATGATGATCTTAATTTAGCCTGACAATCACATCGAATTCACTTCACTGATCAGCTTAAAAATTCATGTTAGTGATTTTTTTGTACAGGTTTTTGTTTTGGGTTGTCAGCATTTATTTAGTGGCATTTAGGAGATTTTGATCATGTTACATGCTTTTCATCAGCAGATGGACTTGAATATTTCATGAATATTCATAATTGCACAATTATTTTTCTAAGCACTTTATGCAACAAATAGCAAAAAATAATTGAACACATTTCACAAATACATAAAAATGACAACCTGCTGGTGGCACAAGGGAACTGTCAGGTGATCACAACAGTCACACTCGGGATCAAATGTTTGGACCAACCAAGCGACCAATGGGTCAACAGTGCCATATGTGGAGCTATACTACTGGTGTGTCTAAAAATGGAAATTTGAACGTCTAAACGTAAAAGCATCTCCATGCCAAATGGGCAAACTTTATCTGCTGTTGAAGATCATGTAATATAACAGAGAGCTCCGGAACAGCCTCTAGATGCATCCTGAGATGAGACTGTTGCATCAGTTATATGCTGCAGTGAAATTCCCAAAAAAAACACTAATGTTTATCTTATCTTAATAGATAACTTAAGCCCAGATGACCAGCAACAATCGTTTTGTGACTGTATACTTTTATTCTGATGGTGTGAAATCTAACTGTATGAACAGGTCCATGTTAAAGACTTTACAAGCTTTTCCATCGCTACCTTCTTCCCTAAGTGAAGCGAGCGGCTGCTCATTTTAACAAAAGAGCCAAAAACCTATTTGTGTAGATTTGTTTAGAGCTTGACTTTGGCAACAAATGAGCAAGTCAGTAGCTTAAGTGTTTCCAAATGGCACCAGCAAGGTCCAACTTATTACACAGTCAACATGCACAGTATGTCAAGACTGAGAGTTTGCTGTTACATGCCACCAGTCATGTTCTGAAAAGCCTGGACTTTACTTTTCTACACTGAAAAGAAAACATCTTCAGTCTTGTAAATTGCTATGTCAACACAGTGTATGGTGCCACAGTGTTTCAACACTTCAGTTTCAGGGCTTAAAGACAATTGAACTGTTAAAACCTCCCCATCCTGCTTATTTCACTGTAAATTTTATCTGGGCAGATCACATGAATAATACAGACTGCCTGCCAAATTCTGCAAAACATGTATCAGGGTGTGCAGCCGCCGGCACAGGCCTGATATCTAAAGCTGGATTATTATAATTGTCTAATCAGTATTCAGAAGTGGTAATGTACCTCAAGAGGAAGAAAAGATCAGGAAGAAGGAGGCGGGGGAAAGGTGGAAAGGTGAGAACGCGTAAAGAGAAAAGCAGACAGAGAGGGAAAAGAGAAAAAAAAGCTACTGAGAGAGGAGGTAAACAGAGGGAGCGAGAAAGAAAGGAAACAGTGAAAGGGAAAGTGATAATGTTTCCACCAGGATTGGATTGGACTCTCAGAGTGGGAGAGTGAAAGATAGTTAAAGCACGGAGAGAGAGAGAGAGAGAGAGAGAGAGAGAGAGAGAGAGAGAGAGAGAGAGACGGAGAGGAGATGAATAGAGGAGGCGAAGGAAGGAGCGTAGGTGTAGGAGGGGATGGAGAAGCAGCATTCCTGACCGCACAGTTACAGAAGGAGACGAGAAAGAAGTTAATCTGAAATCCAGATGCCTTAAGGACCAACGGAGGGTCAAACTAATCCCCACACACACACACACACACAGACACACAGACACACACACACACACACACACAGAGACATACACACACAGAAAGCGCTCCATCCCCTCTCCTGCTCTCTCTTACCCAGACCTCAGCACCTCAGTGGCTTTACAAGTCAGTATAGCACAAACAGCCACAGGACTAAAACATCAACTGGATACTTTTTTAACGCCTGTTTTTCTTGTAAAACGTCCCACCCTGCAGTCAAAACTAAAGGACTTGTTTGGGGGTATATTTTGCACTTAAACTGTTCACCCCCCCACCCCCTTCTGGAGGAATTTCCAGGTGAGTCTCTTGAGATTTTTATAATGAGAACTTTTTAAATGCTCCCAGATGTGAGTATCTTAAACAGATGCTGTTGTTGGTTTTCAGGATGCTGTTTTCTTTGCAGATCTCTGGTCCTAATATGGAGATTCTCATTTAAAATTTCTCTTCATGTGCTGGCCCATACATTGTAAGAACTATATCATTTTCTCCCAGGACCGTGAGCCAACAGATGCTGATGTATGGCTGATGACTCTAATTGTCCTTATGTTAAAATGCCAGTTAAATAACTTGAAGTTGTCTAATTAGTGTCAAAAAGCTACAAAAGTGACAGTTTAAGCCATATCATTCTTCATGACATCAAAGAATGCCGTCTCACTTTGAAATCTGATTTCATACTCAGTCATGTTGTGACAGATGTGGTTGGTGTCTCAGTAAGTCATGGGCTGATAGATTTGTGTTAAGTAACAAAGTAAATGGTGTTGTTTATTGTGGTCTTCCGAGCAACTCTTTGTCCACTTCCTTTAGGAAAACAGAAATAGATCTTGTCTTTGCAAGCGTATGTACTTTTTTGATCTACATGCCACCAAAACGGGATGTAATAGCACAAGATTCCCATATGATTATGTCCAAATAGTATCTGAAATTGCAAATTTTTATATTCAGTATGCACATTCAAGACACAGAAATTTCTGCTGAAAAGCCTGTTGGTGTGAAAATTTCTTTAAGCCAGTCCTTTGGTGAAGTGCATTTAAATCACATTGGTACCAATGATCACTTGAGGCAAACATAAATACACACCTTAAGTATTTATTAGCCACATGTAGCTTTGTTTTATTGACTAAAGGGTTATAATAAGTATTAATGAGCCAGAGACAAAATAAAACTTGCTGGACTTTGCCTTGACTCTACAAAGTATTTTAGGCTTGCTCAAAAGCCACCTGAGCTTCACTCCATGCCACTGCAGCAAAAACGTGCTGAAACTCTGAGAGATTTACAGCCAATACTTGGAAGGCAAATCTGAAAGGAATCTGCACATGAAAATAGTTAAAGTAGTCAATTAGCATCCAGGCAGAGGATTTCGTGTCTCATCCCAAAAAGATAAAAAAAAAAAAAGTACACTTAAATAAATAACCGTAAGCCAGAGGTTGGTCCACTGAGTGGGATTGGTAATAATGATTACACCAATTAACTCTGATAAAAATGATTAAATGTGATTGTCAGTCATAAAACACAGCTGTTCAACTTGCTTAAAAAAAACACGGTTGTATCCTATAGCAACAATCCACACATTATGGTGAAAAATATTTGTGAATGAGGATATACAGGCAGGGCATGATATTACAGACTTCCATGGAAAACATGTGGGAATCATATTATAGTCGTTTCTTTACATGTGTTATCTTGAATAGAGCAGCTGTGACTTGGCTATCAGTCAACGTAATGTTTTTGACATTAAGATGTATTGGCCTCACTCTCAGACATTCTTCAAGGGACACAATGTGTATTGAGGAGATCAATTTGGCTTTTCATCAGATTTAAGTGATGAATTCTAAACATCAAAATTCTCTAAGAGGCGCTGGCAGGTTATCAACCGAGCACGCTGTATGGTAGCGGGCGATCACACATCACCTCAAAAGCCAGATGCATGGTATTGTTTTTCTTTACTGCAGTTCTGATTTTGATTAAACTAATGCATTTAGGCTGTGAGATATGGCGTGTCTCACTGGTGTTAGGAAACTGCATGGAAAATGGAAACTGTTTCTGCCCATCCTTCCTCCATTAAAATTCCCCCACCCCGATCCCCCTTCTCTTCATGACAGCATGACTTTGAGTCCTCTCATAGATCATTCACTGATCATGAAGAAGCATATATAGGAAAAAAGAGAGGGATGAATTTTTGCATGACTTTATGTGCCAGCGAGCATATGATTTCAATAAGCAGGAGGTCGGGCAGTTTAGCACTCTGGTTCTTTCAGTGGAAGTACAGCACTTCATCCTTGTCAAGTAAGACTCAAGGAGGGGTCCTAAGTGATTTTTTTCTCTGTCTGCTATCCTCTCCCTCTCTACCACACTTCCTCTCCTGTGTTTTTATATGCATTTCCTGTCCTGGCCACTCTGTCTCCAAATTACTAACACAGGAGATCTGGTAAAGTCATCAGAGGAAAGCAGGAGCAGAGAGCTATCAAGCTGACAGCGTCTACCTGTGATCAGCATAACCCCTGACAGTAGAAACCGACTGAAGTGACACCTTTATTGCTCTGTAAAGGCAAGGCAGAAGCTGTTGCAGCAACAAGTTATAGTCTTACCTGAGCCCTATAAAAAGTCAGGGATGCTGAACAGCTGTGTGTAACACTTTATAAAATGCATCTAATATTCTTTCAACATGTCATTTAAATTATAGAACTGATGACCAGTTTTGTACAGACAATATGGGACATTCATTGCAAGCTGTAAGCATGGTGTATCCTGTGACCAATGTCAGATACTGGCTTTTCGAAATATTAAGCATGAATTTTTACAGTCTTGGATGCAATGTGTGAAAGTCATTAACGCAGGCTCAGGCTCTTGTGACATCCATTCCTGACCACAAGAATGAATACTGAACAGCTCCAGAGCTTGTGTTCCTTAGCTGACCTGACCCCTGACATCCCCAAATAGCCTAAACTTAATTTAAAGATCTAGTTTGCCTTAATCTACATAAATTTTAAAATAGCAATGGTTCAAATTATTATATATTTATATATATATTCTGATGCTAAAGTTTTCCTCAGTTCTATCAGGCTTTTCATAGTCTCTAGGCTCATTGTTTTGTTTATGGGTAGAAGGTATTACAGAAGGCGGCTATTTTCAGCAACTCACTGTACTCCACCTGCACCAACGCTGCTGTACTTTTGTACAGCCTCAAAAAGCTGCTGGTGTGGTCCCCCACACACACACAGCTGTCAGGTGAATCAGCTTCAATGTGAAGAGAGAACACAAGGATAGGAAAACAGAAACCAGATACCCCAAACTGCCCTCTACTGACTTCAGACGGTACATGTTGTTTGGTCTTACCAGCTTCCTTTATTCGTCCTCTACCCATTTCTCTCTCCCATCTGAGTTCATTAGCTATCAGACTGGTGTGTGTCTTTGTGTAGAGTATTTGTTTCAACGAGTGTGAGTGTATGTAATTTGTATGTAAGGTCTTCAAAGGAGTATGTTAACATTTAAATCAACATAACGAGTGTCAAACCACTTGGCAGGGCAGCAAACCACAGCTGCCAATGTTAAGTGGTTATTTTACACTGTGTTTTGTGCTGTGTTGTATTCTATTTTATTATAGTATTAGTTTGAGCCATCAGAGTGTGATTTTGAGTCTTTAATCGCCAGCCCTGACAGATGTTATGTCCATTGTGTGTTTTCAAAGAACACATATTCCCAATTTTGAACGTGATTAAGTTGGATAAAAGAGGATTTGCAACGTGTTGAGTTCCCCAAGGAAAGGTGTAGTGAAGACAGGCAGGACTTAAATGGGTGTTCAAACCACTCTGACACATTTTAGCAACCTTAGGGCAAATACTTTGGTGTAGGAGAGCTGCTGTCAACTGCTCTCCTTTTCTCAGTCTTGCTAATGTTATCATGAGAACTTTCTTTCTTTCTTTCTTTCCTCATCTGACAATTATGGATGTGCCAGTTTGGGCTTGTGTGAAGCAATTATTAATACAGTGGATTTTGCAAGTTATTATATTAATTTTCTCTTAATCGTGTCTAATGAAATCTAAAAAGTAAATCTTTGAGTAAGTTTTAAGAAGTACTCAGTTGTCAAAAGATGAAAATTAGGTGAATGTGTGTGTGTGTGTGTGTGTGTGTGTGTGTGTGTGTGTGTGTGTGTGTGTGTGTGTGTGTGTGTGTGTGTGGTGGCAGTGCACATATAAATGAAGCATATCTCTTCACCAAAAGCTGTGTGTATACTATTAGGGTCCTATTTTTGTAAATGTAGCTTATTTTGATATAACATAAGTAAGGAGTATCTTTAGTTGCTGACTAGCTAGCTGGTGAATGTACAAGAGTAATTAGCAGCTAAACACTCAATTTGTTAATCCAAGTGCTTGTTGGGTCTCTGGGCATGGTCTAGACCTGCTCCATGTGAAAAGTGATGCAAGACCCCTTTTGTTCTGATTTGGTGCTATATAAATAAAATTGAAATGACTTGACTTGTTTAGAGACCAAATAATATGACTGCGAATTAATTCTGTTTTGTATGTGTTGGATGGGTGAAAAAAAGGTTTGCCATAGAAACTTGTAAAGTTATAATATGCCTGTGTTATGTTTCCAGCTTGTTTCAGCTGCCCCCAAATGGTCAAAAACAACTACAGCAGATGTGATGTAAATTTTGTTACAAATTGCAAGGAGGTATACTCCTAAAGGAAGCCTAAAAAGATCTAAACAATTTCACATTTCTCCAACCCTCCTGTAAAGTGCCAAGTGCCAAGGGGCTGGAGGACATCCCACTATACAATGGGCCACAGTACTAATACTACAAATCTACAGTGCATCTGGACCAATAGTATTATCACTATACTGAGTCGCCCGTTTACTTAATGCAATTCACCATAACAGCCCTGAAATAATTCCTATTTATGTGAAGTTTGTGACATTTAGTTTTTGTACATATAAATCTGTGCGTCTGAGTCACTTCATCCCTTCCCGCAGGTGTATTGATGACGTGAGTGGTCTGACAGCCATCCAGTCATGGCACTGTGGTGGTGTGCTAAAATCTTCTGTGGGCTGGCTGCAGCGTGGGTTCCCCTGCTCTTCATGTCACTGCTATGGCATACGGTAAATCCTCCTTGCAGAGGCTCTCAGCTTCTTAAAGAGGCCAGTGGTAGCTTGACTGATAAAAGTCACTTACAGTGTGACACTCCATTTACTAAAAAAATGAGCCAACCTATCAGACTTTTTACTGGCTATGAAGACAATGTGAAAATGCTGTTGTGCTGTGGGTGTTCATTCACCAGAGTTTGCAGACCACAGCCATTACTACAATTGCTAAAGTAATGATGCTGACATATGATGAAAAACACAACACAAGGATAGCTAAGTAATTAAAGTATATACATTAATTAGTCTTGAATTTAAGAAAAGCTGAATGAATTATCTTTAAAAAAAAAAATGCTTGATGGAATTAGGCAGACAAGAGCACACAGACCTATTTTATATATGCCTCAAGTATATTTACCCCCATTAGTATTGATTTCTTTCCAAACTGTCATTGTCTACACAGGTCTGAACTCATCCGTTCGCTTCTCCTTCTCTTATCTCATCTCTCATGCTTTTGAATACCTTCCCTTGTTAATTTTACTTCTGCCCCCTCTTATGTGATTGCTAATCTTCTCCATCTGATTGTTTTATCTTTCACATTGGCTCTTTCTTCTTGCATACCTCCTCCCCTCTTTGCAGATCACCCCTATAGGTGCCGTCCCATCCTGCCCACGGAGCTGTAGCTGTCCTGGCGTTAAAGAGGTCCACTGTACCTTCAGGCATCTCACCACCATACCCAAAAGCTTTCCAAAAGACACAGAGAGGCTCAACCTGGGGTAAGACTCAATCATGTTACATTTATATATATATATTGTATGTTACATACAACACATACGCATAAGACAGAAGCATTGAGAAATTGTTATGGCAGCCCAATGGGAAGAAAACTTAACACTCCACAGGAAATAGTGTGGAATGTGGTGTGGCTGATTTGTCAGAGAAGCATTTTCTTTAGCAAATAAATGATCATCACTGCCTCTAATAACTGACAGTCCAAAATGCTGAGGCAAGGGCTTTCAGTTGATGAGACAGCATCTTGACTGTTCTCTTAAGATAACTTTTTTAATGCCATTGACCAAACATTGACCAAATTACTCTCTTGTTTTATGGGGTGGGATTATAAAAATATACCACTGCTTGTTTTCAGTTCATCACATGTCAGTTGTCCCAAAGAACAAAAGAAACCAGATGTACAGCAGCGTCAGCAGTGATATCTTCAGTGTTTAGCCCATGGTGCTTTTAATTTGACATCTGTTTTAAACCCCAAAGATAAGAGCTTAGTACCAGCATATGGTACTGAACTGACTCAGGAGGGAATAAATCTCCTAATCACCTCCATGTGGGTGTCTGTATTGTGGAAGGAACATTTACTGCCCTCCAGCACAGCAGAAAATACACCCAGCCACTGTTTGGTATATAGCAAATTGCCTTGTCTAATAATTGCCTCCAAACAATGCATATTTACATGGCAAACTATCTGGCAAGCAGCAGCTGGAGTTACGCCACTGTTCATGGTGTTCACTTTTGGGTCTTCATTGTGGGAACAGCTATCAATGTGTTTCAGGTGCATTAGATTTGGGGCTAGAGCAGCTCTCCAGCCCATCACTACTGGATAGCCACGGTGCTTTGATGTGATTGAATGTTTCAGCGGGTAAATGGTCACAAAAGCTAAAATGTGGGGCCAATCTACAGCCCACAGGCGGTTAACTGTCTTCACCTGCGCTCTTGTACTGTTGCAGGATTTGAACGCCAAGAAAAAAAAAAGAACAAAAAGAGTACACATGTTCAGGCACATAGAATATATTATATCATTGCAGATCCACAATAGTCAAAGACATTCCATGGCTTCCAAATGGCAGGAGCAATAAGCAGATCCGGTCTCTGACTTCCTCCTATTAAACAATCACGAGATGGCAATTGTCCAATGGTAGCTCAAGTTTTGAGTTTCTCCCCATGTTGAAACGGTATACATGGTGTAGAAAAACATTGGAATGCTGAGTGAAACTTAATTAGAACTGAATTGCTAATTCTTTCTGAAATATATTCAGTTTACCCTAGCTGTTAAACACAGTCCATTTGCAAATTATTGCATTTTATTTTTATTTGCTTTACACAGCATCACAACTTTTGGGGGGCTGTATGAAGATTATGTAGGATGGTCTCTTCCTAGCTTGTGCAAAACGCAAGAGCAAAAGTGTAAGGAATGGGTGAAATAATATGTTAGTCTGTTATAGCATCAGCTATGACATAGCATGTCTGTCTAACCAGTTTACTATGTACTATAGTAATTCAGTGTTGTTGCAAAAACAAAGGAGCGTTTCTAGTCAACAAAAAAGATGCATTATGTATGAAGCTACCAAGGCAATATTTAATTAAATACTCTCAATTCTTGTTTTTAAAAAAATCCATTAGTTTGAAATATTAAAAAGTCAGTCGAAGACGAAGTGTTTTGAACCATCATATTGACATTTATTTGGCTAGCCAATTCAAATGCAAAAGGGTGCATTTGTCTACAGCTGTCTGAAATGATGACAGGACTTTGGGTGTTAAATCTGTCACCATCATCATTTTACCCAGGAAACGTGCCATGTGAGAACAGACAGTTTGACATGCACAGCAAACGTACAGACACCGAAAACCGAACGCAGCGTTGTCAGTTTACCATTTCAGCACAGAGAACTGTTTGATGTTGCACGCTCTTTTTCTGATTCCCTATTGATTCCTGATGGTTGGATCTTTGTGTGGGGTAGAGGAAGTGTCTGTTCTAATCAGAATGAGGGGAATTTTGCAATGACATGTCAGCGAAGCAGACATTTGGAGGAGGACCAAACCTTGAGGGAGCTAACAGGCTCTAACATGCTAAACATTAGACTACCTTGGAGACTGAGGTGAAGACCAGGGGGATTTAGACTCTAATGCAAAACTGTTGGTAGGCTATATGTTCATAGCAGGCATGTTTGCAATGTTTTATGTAGGTTGCACTCTGGGGGCTGTTAATCTTTAGTTTTGGATTTAGAGCAATACTGGATGAATTCTGTAAATGCAGGCATCCACCCTCTCAGGACCTGCTGACTGAGTGAACTGGGAGGATGAAATGGACCAGCAAGAGGGAACAAGCCCAGTACACAATTTGTACAATCACGATTTATGGCTGTGTGGAGCTGTGTACTGATATCTAATAGACAACAGTTTGTCAATCAGCACAGTGAAAATGGGGCATAGCATTCAGCTATTTGTCCATTTGCCCAAATACGAAGCACATACAGGTCAGCCACGATTAAAGCATGCTGACTGCAACAATTTTTGTAACTTCCTAAAAAACAATCAAACAAGCAAACAAAAAAAACCCTATCAAATTATCGATAAAGCAACAACACCTTGGCACAGATATTAAAACAACAACCATGGACCGCAGTATCCCCTGTTCAAATTTGGCTGGAAAAAGTGTCCATTATTTGATGAAGTTCAAGAGTTACACCAGCATCAGTGTGCCTTTGAGTGTGTCTGCAAATGCTTTAACTCCTGTACACTGAAGGAATGCAACAGCTTTTGCTATGGTAAAAGAGCAAAGCACTAATACTTCGAGGGTTAGAAGTTCACTCTCCTATGGTGAAACCTACACTAAAAATATGTGTGTGTCATGGTAAAGAAAGACACTCTGGATGAAAGTGACCACTAGATGATATACTGTGAGCTGGCTGGTTTATTGATGCTGGTGGAAAAATGCCATCAATAAATCTCCCATATGTGTTCAATTGGGTATAACTGCACCCAGGGAATGTTGCGTGTTTTACAGTCTAGGAACTCAATACAAGATAGCAGATTCTGTTAGAAGACATCATGCTGATTCCTGGTGTTGAAAGGCCTTACTACTTCTCCTACGTCGAAATCCGTCAAATGCTGTCGACTTGTTGCATTACTGTTGTTTACAAGAGGGCAAAACAAATGGAAAAAGCCCCATGCTGTGTGTGTTTCCTCTGCTTTTCATATGGTGAAGTTTTAAGAATGAGCACATAAATGAGGGTCAAAGGTTGACTGAGGTCTTTCTGCTCCTCTTTCCTTCTTTCCATCCAGTAATTCCAACGATCAGTTTGCCATTCATTTGAAAGGTCACATTGCCCAGATGCACATGTGCAAGCACTGACTGCTAATTTTAGTTTCCAATCCTTCTGACCCCCCCTAATGACTCGCTTTCATCCCAGTAACTGCTCCTGTTTATTTTCTCTCTCTAACAGTTATAACAGTCTGACAGAGGTGGAGGGGTCAGAATTCAGGTCACTGCGCCAACTGGAAATGCTCATGCTGCATGGCAATGACATTACCACAGTCCACCCTGGAGCATTTTACAGCCTGAGATCACTACAGGTATGGTCTGTGTGTGTCTGTATGGTTAGATTAAAATTTTTAGAGAGTTATCAATTTACAAATCAGAATTATAATCAGAATCAGAATTGTCTTTATTACCATGTAAGTGAAGAGGTTTCATATTACTAGGAATTTGTCTTAGTGATTGCATACATAAAACTTAAGAACGAGTAACATATAATAGATAAGATAAAATAGAATAAAGTAAAACAAAATAAAATAAGATAAGTAAAATAAACATAGTTCTGGAGGTAGTATAAAGTGAGGTGATTCCAGCACATCCAAGTAAAGACAGAGTGGTTAAATACATGGTTCAGTTTGTGTCAAGGCTTCTTGTAAACCCTCTTTAGTGTTCATATCTCTTACGTTGTCCATATCTGGCTCTAAAACATAACTGGACAATTTGTAGCATAAACAAACAAGATAAGGCCACAGGTGGAAACCAAATTTCAATCCCAGGATCACATCTGGATTATACGACTGTAAGTGTGACATTTCATTTAAGAAAGAGACCCGCACAACAAATAGAAAACAATGTATGAGGAGCCACACTGTGGCTGACTAACAACAACTAAACTATGTTTATAAGAGTAATTAGTTGCATTTGCAGTGAGTCTTGTTGGGTCCAGATGGATCCACTAAGAACCATAAACTGTATCTGAAACAGACTGATGATCCATGCCAAAACATCAGAATCAATTACATCAAGGCAAAAGGTGGGCTTGGTTGAATCTGTGACTTGCTAGAGGAGCAGCTGTAGAAGGAATCCTCTTTTCTGCTCCAGCTCTAATTTAGGATGACTCATAAAGTTTAAAGTTTGAAAGTCAGATCCAGTGCACTTTTTAAAAAGTGATGACTCAGTGAGTAACACAATATAAAACTGAATTAAGGCTAAATAAATTGCTCTATGTAATATTACAGTCATTCATGCCACCAAACCCCCTGAACAAAGTGCTAGTTTCTCTCCTGCTCTGCACATCTGTTATCTGCCATTAGATACTTTTTGCTCATTCTTTCGAGTCCACAAGCTGAATGAAATTGAAAGCATCCACAAGCTTAAAATTGACAGTGCTTTTGTAAGGAGCTGGTGGAGTCAACCAGAGACAACAGGCTGTTGGATGTGGACTTAAATTCTTCAAGTTGCCAGAGACACATCGGCAATGTAACTAACCATGGCACCTTTATATTGCAATAGCATATCAGGGCTGTGAGTCTGAGTCAGTCTGTCCCCTAGTTTAATTACTGCTTCTTATAAATTTAATTGATGTTCCATAAATGGCAGTATAACACAAATTGTTTTTTTTTTTTCCAGATCCTGAAGTTGAGTTACAACAAGCTAACATCGGTGAACCCTGGTCTGTTTGAAGGCCTCGTTGGTTTGATCCGCCTTCATCTGGACCACAACCTCATTGATTTTATAGAGCCATACTCCTTCTCAGGCTTGACCTCCCTAAAACTCCTGCAGCTGGAGGGGAACCTCCTGAAAGAGATCCACCCTCACACCTTCATAACAGTGTCGGTACTGGGAAGCTTTTGGACCTCTGGGCTCAAGTAAGAAATAACACACTGGACATTTTATCTTGTTTATCTATTTATTTATGATTGGCATCACTGTTTTAGATATTTGTATTTGCTGTTGCTTTGGCATACGTAGGGTACACCTGACACCAGTTAGACTTCAGGGGATGTGTCTTTGCTTATACAGTATAAATGCCATATAAAAGATGCATTGATACCTCAAAGTGTTGTTATGCATATTGTTGCTGTACCTCTACCTCATAGTATATACATAGGTATTACAGTATATTTGTTTATTTGCTTGTTTTCAGTACATTCAAGATTAGTCACCCAGCAGACCAATAAGTAAAGGACCTGTGTTTTTGTCTCAGACACTTACACCTGGCAGACAACCTTTTGGAGCAGCTTCCTGCCACAGCACTGAAGACAGCTCCCAGGCTTGAGCTCCTCTCTCTACATGGTAATCCCTGGGCCTGTGACTGTCAGCTGCACTGGTTGGTAGAATGGAGCTCCACACATGAAGGTAAGGATGCATGAATGAGTATTCCAGTCTTATTTTCTCACATAAGAACTTCCTGAAATTTTTCATGAAAACATTATTCCTTACTTCTTCACTTGTGGTGCCTTAAGGTTTTATCTAAACGATGACAAACAACAAAACAAACAACTAAACAACTATGTAAATGTCTGTAGGGAGACATTCTTAAAATTAAACTTTTAGTTAATAAATTTTGGATACTTGGGAGGGGAATGAGCTGAAAACAAAACACTGATATAATCTGACTTTGTGAACTCTCTGATAACAGCAGCCTGATGTGGCTCAGGCCCATGCTAGGAGAGTCAAGTGATAATTCTCTGTCAGGGATGACATCTGTTACAACAGAAGTAGAGATGGTGATGAAGACATTAACCAACATTCAAGATTCAAAATTCAAGTCTCTTCATAGTCATTTCCACATAAAACATTAAAACAAAATACAGTACGTGACTGATGAAATCCTGTCAAGGCAAATATTCCATGTGACACAAACTCTAAGGCTTCAAAAAAGTGTTCTTGACTCGAGGCAGAAAATGTTGCACGTCTGCACAACATATGAAGAACACTGACTGTATTAATTGACTGTATTTGATCCATATGCAATCCAGAAAATTTATGAAATTGTTTATGTTTTAATTTTCCTTTGTGTTTCATTAAGCATTTCTCCAGTGCTTTGATTTAGCTTTGTTATGTTTTCATGAAACATCTCTAACCAGTCCCATATGCCAACTGCTTGTTTCAGCAGGAGAGTTGATAATATATCATTATGTATGGCCTGCTTCCTCTGAAAATAAGGGACTGTGACTGCCAGACCTTAACTCATGGATGAATGAACCTTCACTGAACTCAAACTCACGATGAAATAAAATTTTATTTGCTTTTTGCCAAAGCTCTAATATCTCAGATTCATGTTTTATTTTTCACCTTTACCATCCTTTTTTCCTACATCCCATCTTAATTCATTCCTTACATTTTTCCTTACTCCATTATCTTTACCTACATCTCCCTAACTGCCCCTTGCCTATAACCCTTTGTCGTCCTTCATCTTACTTGTTCTTACTTCAATAATTGTTAACTTCATTCCATGTATTCTTGCCTTTTTATTTCCCCCTCTCTCCCTTTCTTTCCCCAAGGCATAATAAAGTGCAAGAAGGAACGTGGAACAAGTGAGACTTGTGCCCAGTGCTCCTCTCCTCAACCACTGAATGGGTCCCTTTTGCTTGGATTGACTCCAGAGAAGCTTACCTGTGAACGGCCATCTCTTCGCTCCCCCCTCAAACAGTGGGACAATCCTGTGTGGGCTGAATCTGAGGCAGAGCCTGACCTTCCGTACACCCGTGATTTTGAAAAGCCTTTAGGCCATCTCACGTTTGTTCTTTCTGACAGCCATGGAAACAGTGCACATGTGGCATGTGACGTGCGCCACCCTGGAGACAGTTCGCCTATGACTTGGACAGTGAATCCACTCTCACCAGGGGAGTTGTATATCAATGTATCACTGGTGACTGTCCTTGAGTGTGAAATTGATCGGGAGACACTGCAAAATCTGTGGCAGCTGGTTGCGTATTACTATGAAAGCCCTGCTATCTTGGACAGAGGTCAACAGAGGGGAAATGCAAGCAGAATAACCTATCGATATGCCCAAGCTGTGAATGAAAATTCCCCATATTTCACTGATTTAAAAGGGTATTTGGTAGCAGAACCCTCGTGGCTGCTTCAACCCAGAGTCACTTTGAGGCTCAACAGACAGCAGACAACAACCAAAAAACTGGTAATGGACTTTACTACCGTAATTACCAAACACCTCAACAGTCACAGAAGGCAGGAGGATGAGAATGATCCCGCCATGTCCTGGGCTTTAATACATAGAGGGACAGCAGGTCGGGTTCAGACTGCTCTAGACGGTTCAAAGGTTCACTTAAAGTGTAGTGTTGTCACATCAGATCCAGAGGTGAAAGTGGAGTGGATGCTTCCTGATTTGTCCATTGTGGAAGATGTAACTGGTAAAATTGAAATCTCTGAAAAAGGAGAACTTGTGATTTTAAATGCCACATTGTCTGACTCAGGCCTTTATCATTGTATGGTCAGAACCAAAGCTAGTGTGGACTTTATGCCTTTAAGGCTCACCATAAAAAATCGCTTGCTCAGCCCCACTGCTTTCAATGGCCAGAAAATTGTAGTTGAAAAGGGACACTCTTTTTCTCTCCCATGTGAGGTGACCTCAGTCCAGCCAAGTCAAACTATGTGGTACCTTCCCAAAAACCAAATTCTTCTTCCCACACAACACACAAGACGAGCAGAAGTAATGGAAAATGGGACTTTGATTGTAAGGAGGTTGACACAAGAGGATACGGGGGAGTACAGCTGCTTGGCTTCAAATCTATATGGAGTTGACATGATATCACACATGGTGGAAGTCACAGGTGAAAAGGCCTCTGATAGATCTACAGTACAGACTGAGATGAATCGGCAGATCTTGCCAGTCACCTTGGAGGAAGGAGAAGGTTCGGGGGGAGATTACCAGGAAATTATACGTCCTTTTGCGACGCAGTTCCCTAAGAAAGTAGAAACAGAACAAAGGAATCCCAACAGGTTTTCAACAAGGATAAGAATTAAAGATGCAAAAAGAAAGCACAATAAATCAGTTAAGGAATTAGATCCAAATCGTTGGGCGGAGATATTATCTAAAGTTAAGACCAAACCAAGTGTTGTTCTGCCCACAGAGCAGTCACTACCAGAACCAAACACAGTAACTGTCCTAACAAGTGTGTCCAAACCTACTACTACAACTGCCACTACAGTTGCTTCTAGTTTTAACAATTTACTCCCTGCTACCACCCCTACTGATCCTAGGATGGACCCAACAAATTTTCCCATTAACACAAAAGCTAAGATTGAGTCTTATTCTACAGAGAAGAGATCAAATAATAGAAAAGACTCTGAAACATCTGAAAGTCTGACAAAGGTTTTACAAACTCCACCCCCCAAAAGTACAGAATCAACCCTACATCATGTTGATGGAATAGCAGAAAAAGCAGAAGCTGTCACAGACCCCCCTGCTGTTGGTACTCCTCAGTTAGTTGATCAGTCAGAAAATAAGGACTCTAGGGAGGGGAGAGCGAACCCCATTCCTGGTCAGTCAAACAGGAGAAGGCCGCCTTATAGACGTAGAAAGCCCCCAATGAGAAGGATCCGCCCACATATACACCCTTTCTACCATTTGTCAAACAAGCAGCAAACAACTGTCCCCCCAAAAACAACAACCATGATGACCACAACTACAACTACAACCACTACTACTACTACTACAACACCTGTTCCAACCACAGTAGCAAAGCACGAAACCCTATCTTCTGAGTATCAGACAGAGGAAGATGAATACAATGAAGAATATAATTACAAAGATAGTGATAATCTGGATACCGAGGAAGATTTAAACAATAAAACCTCTCATACCACTAATGATCTCAACAGTAGCCTTACCACATTCACATCACCTAAAGTACAAGATACTCATGTAGACAGCTCTCAAGGTAGACATAATTTACCTAATCCAAAGACAGTTGTCACTCCAAAGCTAGACAGTACCCCTCGTCCAACTGAAAGAGCTGTTGAAAACACTGAAGCTGTAATCCTAAAGAAATCTGAGAGACAGAGGGTTGAGATTGTAACACAAACTTTGGAAGAGGGCAGAGATAATAAATATCTTGCAGGAGAGAGTGAGAGGGGTGCAATGAAAGGTCAAGAGGAGGACAAAACAGAAACAGAAGACAGTGACCAAGACACAGAGAAATCTAGACAGGACAACAATATGCGGCAAAACCTCCAATTAACAACACAAAATAGACCAAGACCTAACACTCGACCTTCAATGGGAGAAAATACATCAACCCAAGCAAGAAATTCGTCCTCCAAAGTTATTACCTCAAATCCAACAAAAGGGATAACAAGAGAAGAAGTCACGCAGACAGACAGTAAAAATTTAAGCAAACTAAAAGTCACGCCTGAGATCCATAATTTCCCAATAATGGAGCCACTTCACCCCTGGCTTCATCAGGACAAACAGAGAGGAAGGCACACTACTCCTTCAAGGACAACACACACAAACCGAGACAGAAATACAGGAAGACAAAGCAAAGTGAACTCAGGCCGGCATTCCCAGCCTCCCAGATTCTCTGCGACCACCCGCTGGCCTTCACACCATCACCATCATCTGTATGTTCCTCTCAGCCCATCTTGGCCAGATCAAAAGTCATTTTCTCATCCAAGGCATGGTAAATAAAAATGCTGTGTAATGATTTCCTTATTAAACACTATTTTTGAAATGAGTTGTGATGATAAATAACTGATAGAATGTGTAAAAGATAGTATAATTATAATTATAAAGAGGCAATATTTTGGCAACTTGTTACATTATAATATGTCACGCTAATCCTCGTTAGAATGCATGGACATATCTGAGCAAATATTTGCTCTCTGCTCCTAGGTCCTGGGTCACACTCTATGCCTACACATCCACCTTGGCCTTTGCCCCATCCATGGGCTCAAAACCCAGTTGTCACCAACCGACCAGAGATCACAGCTGAAACAGTGAAGCCCACACCTACAGTTACTGGAAGAACGGGAAACTCCAGATTTACACAACCTAATCCCCACCTACCACATCATAATCTAAATCATCACTTGGATGGCAGAACGCAAACCAGAGATCAACTATTTCTATCAAGGCTGAGGAACAGATATAGACAGGTTTGATGAGGGGTGCTTTTGTGGCTGTGCAGTGTGCATATCTAAATGTTCATAAAGTGCTTTAAAAGCACATAAAACAAATGGTTAAAGTAACAAATGCAATAGAAAGTGGACCAATATATTATAAACTGTTAAGTAAGTAAATTTTCTTTACAGTATGCTCTTGTATGACTTTAACTCAGTGTTTGCAGATTTAGCTTTAAGGGCAAGTCTTTCAGATATTTTGACGTAATAGCAAGAAAACCAATGGTGTGTGATTTAATAGCACTAATAATAGCTCCACTTAGCTTTACCAGTTTCCATTATGTCCATGCAGGTTCTCTCCCCTAATGGCACAGAGTCATTTTTAATAGTATGCATTTATTTTTCTTTCTATTTAAAAATGTCTGGTGTAAAAAAGCCCATTGGTGTCCACAGTGCCAGTACACCCCCCACAGAACCAGTACTGCCCCCCCCCCCCCCCCCCCCCCCCCCCAGCAGATAGAAAGTTATGCTTTCAAGAAGAAAATGCACAAAAATAATAAGTAAGTTTAAATGCAGTGGTTTTTCTAATGATGCTAATGATGGCAGTAATCTCTCAGCGATGGTACTTAATTCCAGGTAAATTGGTTCATACCTTAATAATTGATCTCATCTGATTTTGATTTTTCAGGCACAGCTCGATCGAATCATTCAGCTTGGGAGGATGGCGACACCCAAACCTCGCACTAGCGTCTATAATCCTCCATCCCCCATCACACCAAAACTCAATCCACCTCCACAGAGACCCTATATCCCCAAACCACCTGCACCTACTGCTTCTTACACTTACACCCTGCAACCTCCAAAGCCTGCAAAACCTTCATCATTGTCATTCTCTGGTTTCACGCCAACGCCTCGTTCTTACCATCTCACCACCCCTGGAGTCCAAAATGAAGGTCGCTGGCCTGTTGGAGGTAGTTGCACTATTATAAAAAAATATAGAGTACACATTTATAATGTACAATGAGCAGTATATTTTAATAAATGTTAATTGATAATAATGATATTATTTTTTGCTGTTCGAATGTTTCTTTGTAGCAGGTCGAATCAGTTCTCTGCGACCTACTGCTGCACCTCCTTTCCCATGGATGTTGGGAGCTGAAAGTGGCAGGGTGAAACCTCATATAACCACAGTAACCACAGCTAGTGTGTCAGTGGTGGCAGAAAGTGATGTGTTCCTGCACTGCAAAGCCACAGGGAATCCTGAACCCAGCATTGCATGGACCAAAGTCTCCACAGGTAGTAATAGAGAGAGAGAGAGGTAGAGAGCAAAGGAATTAAGCACAAAAAGCAAATTAAACAATGTAGGAAAATGAGACAATCCTAGGGAGTTGACACAGTCCATGTGTGGCTTTCAGTTCATTCATGTCATTGGTCATGAGTCAGATCTGCCTGCCACTTTGTTTTGATACCATTGGAGGGGAATTCTAGAAACCAAAATTTCCAAATGTGGCAAAGCCAGTTATGAGAATTGTGATTAATAATTTAGATATCTGCCTCCACTGCCCCCTTATCCTTTCTGTTCCCCTCTCAGGTGCCACCATCCCAGCCAACACCAAGCATGGCACTCGTTTTGAAGTCTTCAAAAATGGAACTTTTCTTATTAAAAACATCCAGCTTCAGGATAGAGGCCAGTACCTCTGCACAGCCCAGAACAGGTTTGGATCAGATCGTATGGCTGTAACCTTAGCTGTTCAGACTGAGGCACCCAAGATCCAGCCGCCCAAGGCCACAGAGATAGCAGTCTATTTAGGGAAAAGTGTGACTATTGACTGCTTTGCTTCAGGAAGACCACCTGCCCAAATTTCGTGGATTCTTCCTGACAGGACGTTTGTACGTGATGTTGGAACTGTTCACACTCTCCTTTCTCCAATGTCTCTGCTTCGGAATGGAACTCTACACATTCACTCTCCTAATTTCTCCAGCAAAGGGGACTATAAATGTATTGCAAGCAATGCAGCAGGTGCTGATACGATTACTTATCATCTCCATGTGGCAGCTCTGCCTCCAAGCATCAGTGAAGAAGTAATGGATACTGTGATCATTCAGCCAGGTATGGTACAGAAATTCATGTAAACAAAGACATCTAAAACTTCCCAAAACAAATGTTTGAAAGTTTTCCTTATGGTATGACTGGTAGGCAATACAGTAAAATGTTTGCAATGCCACAGTGTGATCTAAACTAATGTAATCACATTTAACCAGGCAGGAGTTTGTATGTCCACTGTTCTGTGAAGGGTGAACCAGTGCCGGCTCTGAAGTGGACGCTTCCAGCAGGTGTCCATGTTAAACCATCACAGTTTCTTGGACGCAGGCTGTTTGTCTTCCCCAATGGGACACTGTATGTGAAAAATGTTTCACCAGTTGATGCTGGGAGGTATGAGATTCGCATTTGATTTTGTCTTTTTGTCTATGTACTGCTTAAATATCTGGTTGAAAACCCAAGGCTCAATGTTGACCCACCTTCTAAATCAGAATGTGATCTCAATCACTTAACATAATCAAGTAATGTTTTGATTTAGGTTTGGTTACCATATGCAGCTTTACATCAGAGCTGTGAGTTTGATAGAAGTCACCAAGAAGCTGTCAATCCTTCCACAGATATGAGTGTTTAGCCACTAATGCTGTTGGCCTTGCCAAAAGAACTGTCCTGCTGGAGGTGAAGGCAGATTCCACTTCCTTCTCCCATCAGCCTCCTGTTCCTCTTCCCATCCCTCCAACTCACCACCATGGTGTGCCATCCCGCCAGCACTTTGTTTCAGCTATGTATGGTTCTGCTGTTTACCTCCACTGTCCAGAGTCTACAGCATCCACAAGAGGGACCATCTGGCAGCTACCCTCCAAGACCATCATGGAACATCGATACAGGTAACTTATTTTGTTAATACTGTAACATATTGACCAAATTATTGAAGTATTTAAAGGTTTTATTTTCCATTAAACTTGACTGACTGCTTTAATCTAATTTCTCTCTCTCATCTGTCTGCAGTCCAGAGAGACCAATTAAAGTCTTCCGTAATGGGACTCTGAGGATACTTCAGCTAACTGAGCTGGATGGAGGAAATTATCTGTGTTTCTTCCAGCGGCCCAATGGGGAGGACATGGAGCTCTTCCAGGTATGACAAGGACAGATAACTTCAGGAATCTTTGGCTTGTTAATGAATATCAAAGTCACTGTTGTTAAGATGTATCTTTATACCTTGACTTAAGAATAAAAAATGTGGTCTGTTCTCACTCTTGAGTGGGATTTTAATTTTCTGTATTTTGGCTGGCAAAATTTGAAATAGCAGGTTATTCGGTGATCAATACCTGAATGAAGTATGTCTGTATTTTCTGAGCTTTCACTGTAACTTTCTTTCACATTAAAAGTATTTAATCTATTTCTTTATGTGTTTGTATTATCAGGTAGAGGTGTTAATGACCCCTCCCAGAATTGAACACGTGAGGACTGCACAGACAAGCGTCACTTTTGGAGAAAATTTCCAGGTAGCTATGGGTACCTAGCTCAAAGTTATTTAAAATAGGATCAACATTATCATTCATTATCAAACATTGAACTGGTGAACAACATTTGCCAGTTCAATGTTTATTCTCCTTTTATATATATATGTATGTGTGTGTGTATATGTATATATATATATGCGTTATTAGCTTGATTATTTTAAAATCAAATCAATCTTACAGCGTAGATTCCACCTTACGCTTACTTTTCTACCTTATCCACTCATTCTCCCTCTTTTGTTTCCTTTTTAGGTGGACTGTGTTGCGACAGGCCTCCCTGATCCAGAAGTTTCCTGGAGTCTCCCAGATGGAACTTTGATCAACAATGCTCTTCAGTCGGATGACAGTGGCCTTCGCAATCGCCGCTATGTTATTTTTGACAATGGAACTTTACTTCTCCAGCAAATGGGCAAAAAAGATGAGGGTGACTACACTTGTTATGCCAAGAACAAACTGGGCAAGGACGAAAGAAAAGTGAGCGTTAAAGTGGGATCGAATGCGCCCAAAATTAGATTAAAATCACAATCACTAGTGATGGCAAAGTTAGGAGAATCAGCAAAATTGAGTTGTCAGGCAATGGGTGATCCTACACCAAAAATCACGTGGATCTCACCAGGAAAGAATTTGATATTGATGTCATCTGACAAATTTCAAATCTTGGATGATGGGATGTTAGTAGTAAATAAAGTGAGACTGGCCGATGAAGGGAAATATGCATGTATGGCACAAAATTCTGCTGGTGATGATGTTAAAAACATGAAACTTGAAGTTGAACCCCAGGAACCCTTTATCAATGGTATAAAAGGGAAGAGCACCACAAAGATTTTGGCTGTCTCCTACCAAACAGCACTCCTGGATTGCAGTGTGGAAGGGAAACCCGCACCAAGAGTCTGGTGGGTTACTCCTTACGGCCACACACTCCCAATGCCCTATGTGGGTGGTCGCTTTCAAGTCCACCGGAATGGGAGTTTGGAGCTGAGAGGTGTGAGGAAAACAGATGAAGGGAGGTACATGTGTATGGCTAAAAACAATCTGGGTGAGGCCTCACTTTTGGTTGAGTTAGAGGTGGCATCATTAGCTGAAAAACCAAGTTTTGCTGTTCCCAATATTGAAATCTTACCCATTAAGCAAGACGGTAGGCTACTAAGCCTAGAGTGCCCTGCTCGTGGAAAACCTAGGCCAGAGTTTGCATGGGTTCTTCCCAATGGAACAATGTTAACACCTGGTGTTAGACTCCAACGCTTCACACATCATCTGGGTAATGGAACTCTACAGATCTCTCAGCCGCTTGCAAGTGATAAGGGAGTGTACCGGTGTCTAGCAAAGAATGTGGCAGGACAAGCAGAGAAGCGTTACGCACTGGAGGCAGGCAGAAAGCCAGTGATCAGAGGATCTACAGGTATGGTTTTCCATCTCACACTGATGAAGCATAAGTCTCTTTTTGGTCAATAATTTTGCAAACATATGTATTGCAATGATTTGAAAAGGAAATGATTTCTTTTAAATCTATTGGATTTTAAATACCTTGTGTGACAAAAAATTCTGCATATTAGAGTTGCATCTCAGGATTATGAGTCTATACATTGTTTTTTTGTTTGTTTCTTGTTTTAGAAACAAACAAAAAAGCAGGATAAAGCAAATTTACCAAAACAACTAAACTTATCATGGATTGCAATACCAACTATACTTCTGCATCCCAATATGCAAGGCACACCTGTCTACAGGAGCCATTTAATTCAAATTGATGGCATAAATCTTGTAATTGGGTCAGATTGAGCTTGGATCACATTCTTACCACAAACAAATCATTCCTTTTTTTAAAAAAAAAAATAAAAAGTACACATAAAATCTGCTTAATGTTCTAATTACACTTTTCCAGGTGGGGTGAAGATCACTTATGGCCTCAATCTGAATTTGCCCTGCAGCGTGGATGGCTGGCCACAGGCATCAATCACATGGACCCTGCCTAATGGTCTTGTTTTGGACAAACCTCAAAACATTGGTCGGGTATCTTTTCTTGCCAATGGAACCCTCCAACTCAGGCAGGTCGCCGCCTTTGACAAAGGAACGTACATTTGTAAAGCCTCCAACTCTTTTGGCTCATCAACACTATCCTACCCAGTTGCGGTGATGGTTTTTCCACCACGCATCACCAGTACACTGACATCAATTACAAGAGTCAATCGTGGATCACCAGTGACGTTAAACTGTGTTGCAACTGGTATTCCCAAGCCAGATATTTCATGGACGCTGCCTGGACGCACAACACTGGTTCCACATAACCGGTTCACAATGCAGGGAGGGATTTACATGACAGAGGAGGGCAGTCTGGTCATACAGAACCCTGTACTCATGAACTCCGGCATTTATAAATGCAATGCTAAAAACGCACTTGGAACAGACTTTAAATCTACTTACCTACAAGTGGTCTGAGTGACATTTTATTTGGAAAATCTCAGCAGAATTAAGACGTAATGAGGATTTTTTCCTATCAGGGTTTAATTATACTGCATAATAAAAAAAAAAACTCTGGAGAGGGGCTTAACAGGGCCTGACCGTCCACCTGAGATAACCTTGGAAAGCAGTTTCCACCGAACAAAAACGTTTCATACAAGAACTTCAGAGTCAGCACTCACCTTTTGTGATTTTGAGCTGCAGTATATTGTTTTCTGGTACAAGTGTTGCAGTCACTTCTCTTTTTCTCTGTTCAAACTTACCCCGTTGACGGTAATTTCACATTCCTCATATGACACTATAGTTTGTAAAACTGTTCCTCACAGTGCAATTTTATATTAACATGACACTGCTCTGTAACTGAAATTTCAGACGAATATTTTCAAATCTAATGTGTTCCCCTTATATGATCACTATTGTCTATCTGTTGGTAGAATTAAAATTCAACAATTTCAGTTGTACATAACAAATATTCAATTGCTCACATCACAAAAAGACACTTTACCAAACACTGCAAACTTTACCGCAAAATCTTTTAGCAAAATTCCACAACATTGGAGTTCATTGAGAAAAAGTGATGAGTATTGGAGTTTCATAATTCTAACACCTGAGTGTATCTTCAGCTATTGTACCTGTGCTTATAAAGTGCCATATTCTATGAACTTGGAGAGCAGTAACTCTTGAAGACACAAATACAGCCTGTTGCTGCTCTCCACTGTGTATCAGAAAACTAATTACTGTATGTATTAATGCCATTTAATCATGTTCACAATGGTGGAAAAGTAATAGCTCATAACAGTCATGTTGTGAGCTTGCAGTAGCTGTTAAGAGTTGAGGGATGCTTACAGAAAACAAACGTGTCCTTAACAAAAAACATGTAAGTATATAATTTATAAGTGAAAAATAAAATATAAAGATATATTGTTGTTTTTTTATCAGTCACTTGCCTCATTTAAAACAACATGAATGAGTACTGATAAATTTAACGTTAAGCTGCTTTGGACCTTAGAGGAGTTGTTATGGTTAGGTCACACAGCATTTTAAATGGCAAAATTCAGTTCATTACAACTGCTGCCACGAAAGGATTTGCTCATGGTTACACACAGTTATGAGACAAGTTCTGAATTGATGGTATAATAGACAGTTTAAAACGTCTTTTAAATGATGACAGTGTTTGTCCCATTAGTGGCGGAGCTAAGCTGATGAGTTAATGATCTTGCTCTATAAACTTTTTAGAAGCCAATGTTCCCAGTGGGGAGTAAACAGTACATTCCTGAGAAAATGAAAATAATCATGAGAGCTTTTGTGACTAACTTGGCTGGCTAGTGAGTTAACAGTTATCTCACCAGCTACACTTCCTGGTGTGACAAGGTGTTGCATGTTATTAACTTTAATTTGTGTGAGGTGTGAGAATGGCACTATAGATTATATATATATTTTTTATCATATGTTCTGCTTTCAGTCTTGAGACCATGTTAATGTAATCAATAATCAAAAGCACATTCAAGTTAATTCAGCCTCTGAATGCTGTGAGTGTGTGTCTCAGTCTTTGACGCTTAGTTAACACATATCCAAATTTATGGACACAGTACATTGGTCCTAACATAAAGTATTTCTTTAAATCTTGACTCTCACTGGAGTAATACAGATGGACAGATTTATTTTGTCTATTCATGTTCCTCTTTAAGCTCGAGTCACAGCTGCTGTCTGTGCAGTTCATCTGGTGGTGCGACGGCAGCAGAAAAAAAATGTTTCTGAAGAGTTGTAGTTTAAGGACAATGAAGATGGTTTATGTGATATTATATGTAGCACACATGTCTGGAGTAAAACGACCACAAATGAAATTGTGAAACCAAGACATTGTTACGTATGACTCCAAATGTGTGTGTTTGTAAATTCATGCTATATTTCCCTGCTGGTTTGTATTCAGCAGAATGTGAATGTCCCACAGAGACTGGCTTCCAGACAAACAGGCCTTTGACTGAAGGAGAAGGGAGCTCTGTCAGACACAAGCGCTGGGATTGTTCAACACAGTGCGAGTGTGTGGGTGTGTGAGAAAGACATTATGCGTGTCTCTTTGATAGAGAGTGTGTGTCTGTGAGGAAGAGATTGTGTCTGTGTGAGGGACTGTTCAACACAGAGAGTGGTGTGCCTGCGTGTGCATATATATGTGTGTGTGTGTGTGTGTATACACACACACATACATACATAAGTGTAAAGTGTGTGTGTAGGGGGGTATGCATGTGTGTGCATTTCATGTTTTGATTGTTTTTCTGTTGCTGTTAGTCAAAATGGAAGCAAAGCAGCTTAAACACATGAATGCAGTTTGTGCAGTGAATGACACCGATTTCCTTTCTTTCCTGCATTCAGTTTCTCACTTTCAAAAACCTCTTTTCAAACACAAAGAAAAAACTGACAGATTCCACATGGAAATTTAAGATTTTATAATCAAAATATGACATGGATGTAATATGAACTGAAGAAAACTAATTGTAGGCATTTAGATGTTTACTAAGCTGCTGTAATATTATTTTTATGCGTGCTGGCAGGAGGGCTCTTAGCGATGGTCATGGCCCACAGAGGTCAAATCCGAATAGTTCTGGATTAATGTTTTCACTAATTTCAATAATTATAGTGCAAACAACAGAAGTGCTTCATCAGATGTATTGTCTGGATAATCTGGATATTGGGAGGTGATTCATTCTAGTTTCAGCTGTAGTCATCCTCCTTGTTTAATACCACCTCAGTATGTATATGTATATGTAACAAACAGTATTTTGTATGTATTTTCCATTGACTTAGAGGAGTATAGGAGTATAGAGGGGTATTGTCTTTGAAATATTGTTTTTGAGGGATTTTGTATTAATGTTGATTTAAATAGGATTTCCTGGTATTTTTTGATATTCTTTGTACCTTGAAGGACAAGCTAATCAGGCCTATAGAATTTAGCAACATTACAATCCCTTTCATTATGGCCATGCTGGTTTGTGGAATGTGATAATATGACCTGCTGATCAGGTCACATGACCAGGCAGTGTGAGAAAATCTGTTTCACTTTCTGACTCTGTTAAAACTCTGACTGACAGCTACAATCACACTGTTGTTATTTTCAGTATTTGAGCTCGAATATATTGAGAAATACTGCTTTAGCATGATATTTTTAGTATGTTATCTGGAATCAGAATCTTCTGTTGGTAGGTGATTTTCAGAATATTAGTCAAGAACTACGGATGCATCAGTTTTGCACCAGATATATGGAGAAAATAAACTTACAGTACTTTCCTCTAATGAAACAAATTGGTTATCAATATTAATATTAAGACTAATAATAATAAGAGGGAGAAGGTTGAGACGGAATGGCATGAAACCTGATAATAAAAATAATAGCATCATCCTAGTAGTTATACTTCAGTTATTTTGTCTCTTTGACTCTTAATAGTGTGCTTATGGTTTCATGTATGTTGTGTTTTAATATTCCAGCATCACAATGCCAGTGACACAGGGAGCACTTGCCTATATTGTTTTTCCATTGTTTTTCACGAGCATATTCTATGTGTTATTTGAAAGTAACTACTAACTACAGCTGTCAGCTAAATATAGTGAGTAAGAAGCACAATATGTCAGGATTCAGAAGGGCTCAAATAATGAGTCTCATACTGCATGGACTTTTATGGTATAACTATGCAAGTTTATAGTAATCTTCAGGCACATGTTACATTTGGATGTCCCGTTGTATCACTATAGTATTTCACTTTAGCTAAATTGTTGTCTGATGTGACTAAAATAATGATGAATAATTTTAAATAATTTTCTTGTTATACCCCACTCATTCAGCACGTTGCTACATGGATTCTAATATTCATATCTTTTCAAATGCTTTTCCCTTTAAAGCCAGACTCAGCTGCTGAAAGTGAGCATCGTTGGTATTGTTGCATCTCTTCCTTCCTTCCTTTCTTCCTTCCTCCCTTCCCCTCCCTTCACGCATCCATCTTTCCGTCCAACCCCTCTCCTCTCCACACACGCACACGGCACACCGATTTGCGCATCGCCTCCTCCGGCATAATGACCAACGATTCTCCGGAGGAGGAGACCCGAACTCCGGGCGGCGGCGGAGGAGGAGGAGGAGGTGGCAAAGGAATCGCACGAAGAAACCGAGCGGACGACAATGTCACCATCCTGACATCCTCCATGGATTTTCACCGTGCCAGCCGTAGCCGAGCCAGCAGCAGCAACGATGCCGCCCCGAGCCTCACGTCCTCCGTGGATCTGAGCACCTCCTCCCTGGAACTGAGCATCCAGACGCGGATCTTTAAGATCATCGTCATCGGGGACTCCAATGTGGGGAAGACCTGCCTCACCTTCCGCTTCACCGGAGGGAGCTTTCCCGACAAGACTGAGGCCACCATCGGCGTAGATTTCAGGGAGAAGGCGGTGGAGATTGAAGGAGAGACTATCAAGGTAAAAGCATCAGAGCGGCTGGATGTTGATTAGTGGTGTTTCCCCACTCCCTCTTCCTCCCCCTCCTCCTCTCATCTTTTTGTTGATCAGCTGCAGCTCCAAGTCTGGCAGTGGATCACACAGGGCCTATTCTTTCTTTTTATCATAACAGAACAACAGATTAGATTTCACGACACTCTTTTCAGAGGGATATTTTTCAATTTAGCCTGTACTTTTACATCTTGGAGAAATTCAACACGTTTTGACAACAAAGGAAGAAAACATAACAATGAATCTCATTTGTATGGCCAAACAGGTATTTGAGGGGCATATGTCTATTGCAAATGAATATATTTTTGTAAGTTTGACAATACATGTTTGGATATTTTGTGTTCATGGTGGCAAACCTTCCATCCATTTGTCCTGGAAAACAATTAAATCCCGTTTGCAATGGTGCAGCTTTAAATTCTTGTACTCTTGTAAATGGCTGATGGCTGGGAACAGTCAGTAAATATCTATAATGCCTGGTAGAGCTGACGATTAGTGGGTGAATAGATTAATCAATCCACCAAAATCAATCTTTAATTATTTTGATTAATAATTCATCTTTTTACCAGCATAAGATAATACATTGTCTTGTTCTAGTTGTGTATCACATGTCACAGTAGTGAAGACCAAAACCAAACAGCATTAGTAATGTAGGCCATAGGACTGTAATGGTGTCCTGGTAATTGCTTAGTTAAAGTTTAATGCTTTCCAGCCTTGTCAATGGGAATGCATATCAGCATATATACAAAAATCAATTTCAGTGCAACAGTATAATAACAGGCTACTTGAAATACGATGACAAATAATATTAGTCAATATTTTAGTTGATATGTTTAGCGATTTCTCACATCTCGACTCTAAAACATGACTTGAATTGACTGAATTTCAAGGTTTTTGCAGCGATCTTTTATTCAGTTGTGTAAAGTGCATACACCTTCTCCCTCCTCACTTGGCCTGCAAGTGTGTGAGCATGTGCAGAAAGGCTCCTCTCTCCCTTTTCTGTCTCAGTAGAACAGGCTGTCTGCAACCTCCAGATGCCTCCTAATACTGACTCACAAACACACTTCATCTATTAGGTCAGCGTGTCTGAATCATCCAAATTCTCTTCAAAATACATGCCATACACGTACAGTATGATCAGGAGTGTCAGAAAGTGTAAATGTCACTCTTTTTGTGTCGAGATCTAATTGTAATATTCTGCTGTGCTTTTCATCTTTGGTGCTACCTTCAAAGTTTGTTAGGTAATGTTGATGAACGTGGTATCCAGTCAACTTGGACCTATAAATAAATATTTTGTTATCTAGATTGAACATGTTCAAGTAATTAACTCTGTACTTGTTGTACATGCAGGCATTGTCTTTTTGTTCCTCTTTCATTCATATTCCTTATTTTCTTGCATCTTGGAAATAGTTTTTTTACATTCTAAAAATGTGACCAATGAAGGTAATATTGATTGTTCTTCTGTTAATTCTCTTAATTGAGGATTGTTATGGTCTCCAGATGATGATTCCTAGTGTTTTGGTGACCTGCTGACCTTTAATGTGCCAGCAGCAGGACACGGTTTCCTCTTGTAAGGAATTATGCATAGAATGGTCAGCATCTTATGCATAGTTTTCCATGAAGTTGTCACATTTATGCCCCCCAAGGGAATATTCCTCTTCTAATAGCAGTAATTCTTGTAGTTTGTATTCAGCACCATCCTCAGGGCAAATTCGATATGTTTGGCAGGGCTAGCAAAGTTGTTAGTGTGTTAGGGTTGAAATCAAAGCTGGAATACTTTTTGCATTTTGCATATGTCACTTGTGATACCTAATTGTGTCACATAATTTGATTGGTCAACACTAATGGTGTGATTGGGAGAAACTTTCGTGTCCAATCCAGAGCCAGGGCTGAGCAGGGCAGACATAGAGGTGAACGCGAACAAGGAGAGCAAAATCAGTTGTCTCAAAACAAACAATAAGAGAAGGCCAGAAAGCAAGCCTAACAAAATACCACTAGGCCCACCGGTCTTAAATATCCACGGGCAGTGACAAGTGATTGGAAGCAGATCATGTCCGATCAAGTGACCGATACGACACAGGAGTGACTCCACTTAGCGCCATTTCGGATTGGACAGGCAACAGAAAAACCAACCGGACGAATTACAAGGAAGCAGGAAACAAAGATACAAAAACATCACAAGAAACTAATCTTAACAGAAGGTTTACAAGCAGGCAGGTGTTTTAGATCCAGCACGCTCCAGAGCTGAGAGGGGAAGCTAAACTCTTGTATATTTATGTGTGTCATCCAGATGGTGATTTCATTGCCTTTGCAGTGGATTTTTTTTTTTTTCCATTGTTGGAATAAAATCTAGGCTACTTCACTGGTGTAGTAGGGCTTTTAAAGAGGTTATGGAACAGCTCCATGGCAGCACAAGTTTCACTCTTGTTTTTTTTTTATTATTATTATTTTCTATAACAGGATTAAAATATAATATACATCCACTTAAACCACAGACTAACTAACTCATAGATCCAGTTTGGTGACTCCTTTTTGTCTCCAGTCATCTGGCAGGTGAATTCAAGTAGTACACAGACTGGCAATAACAAATCTTATATGCTAGGGGGACTGAAAACAGCAGAGCACTAAGAGATATTGGTTTAAAAAGACATCTACACTGATGAGAGGTGCATACATATATCAAACCAAATTATCATTTGTGTGAGACATATTTTGAATATTATCAAATTTGCTCAACTTGCTGATAAATTACTGAGCACACAATGTTCAACAAAGACCAAGATTTGATATTGTGTGTGGCATTAAATGCAACATTTGAAGCTACATAGCTGGGGTTGTCCTTACACAGGCTATACAGACACTGAGCAAGCGGAGCACAATACAGTACATTATGTGACCTAGCATGAGCCATAAATAATTTTGTCTGCATTTTGACATGATTGAATTTTATTTTTTAGGTGAAATCAATATCAGTACTGCTTTTGTGCAGAGAGGGTAAATAAAGCTTATTTTCTCTTTGCCTGTTTTTGTCAGAATCATCAAAAGTTGCAATTAAGAAACAACACAGCTGTAGTAGAGTAGCTCCACAAGCTGCTTTTGCCTTGGTTTTCACACTACATGACTGATCAGCAACCAGGGGTCACATATTGCGACATCTTTCTTCCAGAGGATAACCCGACGAGTCTGTCCCTCCCAGCTGGGATTGACTGGCGCCCAGTCCAGGGTGTTCCTCTCACCATTTGTCAGCTGTAATCTGAATGGTCACTGCGCTAGTAGATAATAAGCTTGGATGTCTGGACCCTGTGTCCCCGTGGATGCATCATGTCCCTGACTTTCAAATCTAGCAGTGCTCAAGGTTGATGACCAGTCAGGATATTCTGAAAACCAGCAACACTGGGAACAGTCTTGGATCTCATACATAGACACTTATATTCAGTCATATTAAAAGACGTCTTATCTTGTTTATCTCCGCAGGTGCAGGTATGGGACACAGCAGGCCAGGAGCGCTTTCGTAAATCCATGGTGGAGCACTACTACCGCAATGTCCACGCAGTAGTCTTTGTGTATGACGTTACCAAGATGACCTCCTTCCGCAACCTACAGACATGGATAGAGGTTGGTAACTGGCTCATAATACTTTAGGAAAGAGCTAAATAGCCTTAATGTTGAAAGGGTCAAAGGAGCACACTTTCTTAATGTAATGAATGTGTTCTTTTGGCACCATGAGCACCAGTTTCCAGTGTTCCCACCGGATTGACTCTGTGATCTTTCCATCACAAAGTGTTGTCTGTATCTCTGAATACTAATTTTGTGACATTAGAATCACTGCTGTAAGCAAGCTGACTAAGCTCCAACTGATCACTTGGATAATGAAATATTCAAGGCAGTTCATGCAGCTTTTTCATGACAGAATGAGAAAAGCACTGAAAGAAAAGCACAGGCGTAACTAATAATATTAATTAACAGCTGCATTCCATTTAGTTTTGCCACTTTCAGGCGCCTGGTATTGAGTATGTGTGGAAGTGAGTCATGTTATTGGTTAATGTTATTCATTAAATCTGAGCTTCTCCCGCTATAAGTCAAAAATGTCTGACGAGAAAATAGTCTTTAGTCGGACTACATGCAGAATAAGTAGTTACATTTGTGTTTGTGATACCATTAGCAGTAGTGTTGGTATTAGTTTTAGTGACTATGCAGCCATCTTGGCATTAGCAGTTCTTTTCACCAAGTGAGACATATTGTAGTTGTGATAAATTTGTTGTAATTAAAACTAAGAAGCTGGCAGTAATGTTTTCTCTCCAGCTGCAGATATTTATGGTCGCATATCATGTAAACATGACTGTAGTTTGTAAAGTTTATGAAGCTATATTCTCCTGTGTTGCAGGAGTGTAATGGCCATCGTGTCTCAGCCTCAGTACCTCGAGTGCTGGTTGGAAACAAGTGTGACCTTGTGGACCAAATACAGGTGGGGAAACTTAAAGAAGGACCCTAACACACAATATTTCTTTTTATTTACCTTCCTAGATTAAAGTTAACCAAACATTTGTGCTTTCCCAGGTGCCCTCCAACATGGCACTGAAGTTTGCTGATGCTCACAACATGCTGCTATTTGAGACGTCGGCCAAGGACCCGAGGGAGAGTCAGAACGTCAACTCTATCTTCATGTCATTGGCCTGCCGCCTGAAGGCCCAGAAATCTCTGCTCTACAGAGACGTGGAGAGGGAGGATGGGAGAGTCCGACTCACACAAGAGACTGAAACAAAGAGTAATTGTCCTTGTTGAGGACAAGGGGGAGTGGGAGGCATAATGGAGGGGAAGAGAGAAGAGTAACTGTACACATCAAGGAAGAGGAGGTGAGGGATGATGGGAGAATGAGACCAAAACAAGAGTCTTTTACATTAAGTGCAACTTCTCTGGTTAGGAGGAAAATTGGTGGGTGAAGCTGACACTAAGAGCAATGTGTTTGAAGGAAGAGGAGGATAGGGAGGAAGCGGTGACACTCGTGCAAAGGACTGAAACATCATCAATATTGTTATTCTTGAGGATGAGGACTGAGAGGAGCAGCGATGGTGAAGATAGAGAGAAAAGGGGATTTGGAAGTGGCACATTTATTAACAATTGAGAAATTAGACAATGTTGCCTTTTAGACTACAGTACAGTGTAGAACTTCATCCATTTATTCAAACACAGACAGAAACTGAGTAAATATACTTTCTGTGCTCCAAGCCAAACACAATACTATTAACACAGGAGTCATCTGGGAATCCACAGCCAAACGTTCTTGATGCAAGACTGTCTTTCCATAAACCATCCCTGGTTCAGTGTTGATCAGCCAGCCAAAGCAACATTAAAAGGCACCATATTAGAACTCTTAAATCACAATCCTATTTTAGCTGCCTTGTCCTTATTGATTTTCATCTGGAGCCTAGCTGAAAACAGCATTTTCCAACCTTTTTCTACTGCCTTAAAAAGCTGCCTATGTTTTGGTTTGATGAAATCAGGCAAGTTGTAACTACTTGAGATGATCTTATTCTATACAACCAAACATACATTCTGCAGCCTCTTGCGTGAAAATATCCCCTATTTTAGAGGATGAATGAGACTAGAGTTTTGATGTACCTGATCTCTATCTAGGTCAGTCTTTTACAAGTAGGACATCTAGATTTAAAATCACTGTGACATCATAAATGCACTGGAAAGATGAGAAAATGCATCTTAGGCAAAGTTAATGTGGACAAAAGAACTTCTGCAGGAAGACCTTGACAGCAAGGTTTCCTGAAACAGACCAGCTGTCGGCAGCATGTCACATATCGATTCAGAGGCTGCAAGATCCTCTTACCCTTACACAGGAGAAATGCATCCTCCTACAAAGAAGGGTCATCACTGCAAGACTCTTTTTTCTCATCTATGCCTGTTGTAAACAAATTCCCTTCATGCTTAACCTCTGAGGCTTATCCAGCCTTCCCTTTGTGTGCAAATGCAGAGACAGCCAGTCTTTGCCATATGTGACTTCAAGTAACAGTAATTCACACAGTAATTCTGTATTCTGTAATGAATGTTCTTCAGGTAAAGAGCTTCTGTCTAATGATGTGCTCTCTACATCAATATCACTGCCTCCAGTCTCAGAGAGGGCAGGAAAGCTGATAGAAAACTGTGACACCTAATGGATAGATATATTGATATACAGCCTGGATGAGCGCTATGAGTGGACTTAAGTCTGGTGTGTGTATAAAGGAATAAGTCCAGGAGTATCTGAGCCATGGATGACATAGGCTGCATGAAACGCTGTAGAAAGCCATATTCATTATTTACCATAGACAGAGATACAGTATGCTTTACAGTGAGAGAGCTCCCCGGTGGGTTGTAGGTACAAGAACACACTGTACATAACTCATTGTTGAAGCTATGAAGTCTTTGTAATATGGCATTGACCTGCAAGCTCACTGTGATACAGTCAACTTGATAGCGCAGCACATTCACCATATCCCACCCAATTTTAACACCGTAGCCTACTTTTTAGCAATGTTATAAATGTATATGGATGCCAGATGTGAAAACAAATAAGATCAGTGAGCATTTTCAGGCTAGTGTTCCCTCTGACTGTCTTATGACCTAATTAATTAATCCCATTAAGCAATTTAGAACACTGTGTACATCCAAGTGAAATCCATAGAGTTATTGTCTGAGATGTATCAGGTTTTTGTGATGTTTATTCAAAATTTTCCTCCTTTGTGCGTCTTCTATCAGTAGCAGCAGGATCAAGCAGTCATTACAGGTGAATAAAGTTACATTACCTTTAAAAAAAAACAGGAAGAGGTGTATTCATTCTCACTGTACATATGGAGAAATCTGTGACATGCAACCCAGAACCATAAGCCATACCAAAATCCTGCCAAAAGAGTACAAAAACTGGCATAACATCCATTCATCTAATTTCTAAACCAGTCTATTCTCTCCAGGGTTCTAATATGTGAGAGGGGTACACCCCACAAATTTCTATCTTTGGCTCTGATTACCTTTAGATTAGCATAACTTGGCTAATTAAGTTATTGTAATACATATGAAAAGACTATACTTGCCTAACACAAAGAAAAACATGTTGTCCCTGCATTTCCTTCATAAACATACCAGATCTCAATAACATTTGACATGGTTTCAAATGACTAGAAAAGAAAATGGGAGATATAATCAAGTTAGCCATGTTATTAGTAGTTACTGCATTAAGCTATGAATTTCACTTATTATATTAAGCTTTCTCTTAACTTTCTTTTCCAAACATTTGAAATCATAACCAAAATGTACTTCATCCAGGTCTAAAAGTTAAGAATACAACTGTACAGTATGTTTGCTTGCCTTCCCTTTTCCTGTACATAAACATATATGTTTTACTTGTTATATTTTGCTGTTTTTGCAGTTGATTTGTGACTTTTTAATAACTCATATTTGCTCCTAAAGGGATGCCTTGACATTTTGAAATTTAGTCTGGTGTTTTTTTCTGTATCTGTAAAAAGAACAGTAACAGTGCAACAGTAACAGAGCATCTTCAGGGCACAATCTCTTGATGAGCTGCTCAGGATAATAAGAGCTGAAATGATTAGTCAGTCAAGTTATTTAATATTGATAATTAATTAATTAATTGATCAATAAATTATTCAAGTGATTTTTCAAAAAATCCAAAAAAAATCCACTGATTTGGGCTATGAACATTTGTTGGTTTACTGTGCATCTCAGACAAAACAACATTTGTTATCTGCATTTTTCGCAATTTTTTCACCACATTTCATATACTAAATGTTGCCTCACTTAGAAAGCACTTAGAAAACAACTGGCAGATTAATCAAAACGGAAAATAATTGTTTGGATGATGTATATGGGGTAATGTGCTTCCCCCCTCCAAAAGAGAAGCTCTGTGGTGTCACAGTAACCTGAAAAGTTATTTTTCGTCAACACTTTACTCTACAGGTCCATATCCAATGATTTTTTTTTAGAGGCTATTTTAAAAAAGGGTTGGGATTAGTGCCAGTAGACCACCTATGTGATTGATGCATGTCATGGGCCACACCTATCAGCTACTTCATTTTTACATATATTAATATAATATGGATATATTCCTGTTTACGCTCTGTTGAGCTTAATGTGACACCACAGAGGCTGGAGTTCAGTTGGCAACAGAACAGCAGCCTTTGTTCATTAATTTTAAGCATGTAAAGTACATCTCCTACCTACAAAAAAAACAAAAGAAAAATCAGATTAAAATGCAAACTATCAAGTTACTCCTTTAACAAAAGCCTTAAGAGTGGTGTTACTTGATTTTATGATATTGTCATTGTTTTATTAGAACCGTATGCCAAAGTTTTTTTGGCCGTGAGTTTGATATTTTTTTGGACTATTTCAGTCCACTACTGTTATATGTTTCATATGTAACATAGTGATTGTTACAATCTCACAAAGGGACTTCTGATAAAACTGATGAAAAAGCCTTACTTGGCCCAGATCCTCATTTTACACTAAACGCTTCTCTAAAAGCTTATTATGTGTCCCCTATGCATTAACGTGATGAAGTTTTCAGTAGTAACATGTCTGTTTTGGCCATGTACTAACTTGTGTCCTGACTAAGGTATTTAATGTTAGAGCCTATTTCCCTCCCACATGCAGTAACTTCAGTTTTCATGTCTGTTTTTCCATTCTCTTTCCATCTGCCTTATATCGTATTTCACCCTTCATGTATCTCCCTGTGGCTGCTCTCTCATTCTATTTCTGTGCAGATTTTTGTGTAGTTTATCCCTTTAATTCCCTCTATGCCCATCTCATATCTCATCATCAGTGCCTCTATGTTTCAGTGACCTCTACGTTTTTCAATTTTTGTCTCCTTGTCTTCTTCCCTGTCTCATTCTGTCTGCACCAGTCTGTCTGTCTGCACCTTTCCTGTTCTGTATCCAAACATGTGGCTTGTGGTTATTCGTTGTCTTTGGCTAGAAGATGAAATTCTCAAGTAGTTCATGTGTCCATTAATGAATGTAGCAGATGAGCACTACTGAATGTTGAGAGTGTGAGAAGATCAGAGAAGTAAAATTTCACTCAATTATTGTCTTCTTGGTACTGTAGCTCTGCAGGTCCCCCAGTGAAGGAACATTCAAACTGTTTAAGTATGAACACTTATCCATCTACAGATGTCACATTCACATCCTTCAGATACATGCCTTGACATGTAAGAAAACATGATTATGTTATAAATTTAGTCTTGAGATATTCAAAGGAGGCTGAACTTCTTAGAGCACGCCTAGATGATGACCTATGTAGCAGGTCAGCTATCAAGAGACAGATTGCTGATTGAAAACAGACCAACTATACTATAGAAAAGTTAAAAATATGAAAAATGAAGGAAAATCTAAACAGGGAAGTCAAAAGATCCCAAGATATATTGGCCAATTAAAGGTTTTCTGTCTTGAGCTACATAAAAGAAAGTATACGTCTATTATCGATTAACCCTAGGTATGAGAAACAACACTGTCAACTGGTTATCTTATGTACACTCCGGTTCTGAAATCCCAGTTGGGGTCCATGGTACCAGATGTATTTCACAGTGGGAGGTGATAAAGTTAAGGAACCAAAAATTATGTCCAGAGAACCCAATTATCAAGGAACAGGATATTTCACCAATAAGGTGAATGACTTCTTTTTGCTTTGCATTTTTTGGAGGAGGGGAATAAGTTAGATATGGCCGGATCATTTTTTGATAAATATGCCATTCCCACTGTCTCAGGGCAGTGGTTGGGCTTGAATTGTTTTGTGTTGACAAATGGGATCAGATGGGATCAGGTTCATTGCAGGATAAAGGCAATGGTCTTTTTTAAAAAGCTATTCCTATTTATTACCTGTGGAGAGCAGCAATAAGCTCAGATGAGTGTTACCAGCCACAGATTTCAGTAGAGGAAGAACGCAGAGACGTCACATGGAAAGATGTAACCAGCAGTAGCTGTCTCACCACTAATCACACAACATAAGTGGCTAGTACACGCTAACCTAGCCTGCTACACAATTCGCCTTAGATTTATTATACATCCGGAATTGCAAATCTGCAAGAAACAAACGCAAGATTTATAGACGGTGCAAAAGGGGAAACAACATTACGGTCACACACAGTTATCGTGGCCTTTTTTGCATCCAGCTGACAGGCTATTTTGGCTAGCTAGCGAAGCCAACGATAGCAAACTCTGCCTTGGCTAGCGTCAGGCTAGCCAGCTAGCTAGCTGGCTACTAATATCGCTAACGGTAGTTAGCTAGCTAGCGAGCTGTAGTAATTTGCGTCATGGATGAACTAGTCGTGGAAGTAAGGGGAACAAGTGGTGCCTTTTATAAGGTAAGTTAATAGCTTTTGTTGAGCGTTGGCATCTCAGATAACGTTACCACACATGCACAAATGTTCGGCTAACTGACATTAAATTATCTTGCCGGACTAATGTTAGCCAAAACATACCTGCTTGTATCATCGGGCCTCAGCGCGTCTGTCCAGCCTCCACCGGGACGTGGAGGCTGAAAATCTGTAAACAAAGCGGACGCTAAGCTGTTGACATAACGCTAGTGATGCTAGCTAAATTTGTTAGTTACTGGTGAAAGTTGCGTTGCTAAACCACTATAGTTGTTGTAATAGTGTTTGTGACGTGACGTGATTGTGATCTAATGTTATCGGGAAAGTGATAGAAATTTGTGGCTTAGGCACAGGTGTCACAAATGGCTGTGATTAACGTTAATTGTTGGAGTAAACTTATTTAGGGTAAGAATGTGGGTGTTGTCTTGCTCTGCTGGTATGCTGCAGGTAGTTTTTCTATTATCAAGGCAGCTGAGATTTCTGGGTTTACTCTGAAGACAAGAGTCAACGAGTAGGAAATTGATGGGGTCGTGATATCACAGACTAAAAGAGACACAACGAGTTTGACGGAAGCTCGTCTTTTAAAAGGCAGGGCCTCAGAGTCTTGCTCGTGGATTCTTGGCCAGATATTAATAGACAGGTGTTGATCCCATGGTCAGTACTGTGTCAGTTGTGGAGAGTGTATTTAAATCGTTGAGCTGTGCAACACCAGGACTATCACCAGTTTAGTTATAAGTAGGAATGCTACATTTGAATTCTGCTGAATATAAGTAAAAATAAACAGCTTTTTGAATAGAATATACTGAGGTATTCAACTAAAAGTGCTAAATGTAAGTTTTCCTCTAGGATGAAACCTTGAATTGCAACGTTTGTTGGACTGTTATGCTTCAAGAACAGTTGAATAAAGAAAGGGGGAGAAACAAGCAAAGTAGGAAGAAAAGGGCTAAAAGTTATTCCCGATAGTTTATGAACTGGTGTTGTGATTAAAAAAATCTTAATCTAAGAAGTAACTAGCAACTATAGGCACTTAATACATTTAACATTAACAGGGTAAAATGAAGTTGGTAATAAGGAGTTTGTTCTTCTTGCCAACTACCTGAAGTTCCATAGTTGATAGCAGATGAATACAAAACATTAAAGATATAAAGCAGCTCTACTACTTTGCAGAGATAGTAAGTTTAAATTGTGATGGTCATCTTTTCTGGAAGTAGAAGCTTTCTTGCTGCCATACAAGGAACATGAATCAGATGAATATGCAGGGGCGGTGCAGTGGTTAGCACTGAGGGTTCCAGATTCGAATCTCGAATCTCAGTCTTGGCCGTCCTGTGCTGCGTTTGTATGTTCTCCCTGTGCCTGCGTTGGCATCATCGTGGGGTTTTCTCCGGGTACTCCAGCTTCCTCCCACAATCTCAAAAACATGCACATTAGCTTAATTGGCTACTCTACATTGCCTGTAGGTGTGCGTGTGTGGTTGTCTGTCTTTGTGTGTTGGCCCTGCAATTGACTGGCGACCAGTCCAGGGTGAACCCCGCCTCTCGCCCGTAGTCACCTGGGAAAGGCTCCAGACCCTGACCGATAAGCGGTATAGAAAATAGAAGGATGGATGAATATGCAGTAAACCATCAGAAAGCATTGTGTTAGGCAGTGAATGTTGAGCCTTCCTAAGAACCATCCTGCCCTGCACTCCAGTCATGTTATTATGGACTCGCATGGTGCATTCAGTGCATGAGAATGTTTTAAGAAATCAAGCCCTTAAGTGTACAAAATTGCTGATCATAAATATAGTCCTGTCTGAAAAATAGAACTTGAATTAAGATTTTGGGTTTTTAGACAAATTAAAGGTGGCAACATCAGCACTGGATACTTTTGTATACAACAGCTTGTGTACAAATTTATGGATGCAAAATGTAATTTTTGACCTACAGTTTGAATACTGTTTAATTACTTGGCATGTGTTATTACCAAATTGTTGCACTAAATGCAGTTGTCCAATTTAAGATTAGTTTAAGATGACCACAGAATGCTCTTAGTCACGAACAAAAATAAGACTTCAAAAACTGTTTGACTTTTGCTGCTTGCTCAGCCATTGAGATAATTAGACTGAAGTTCCATGTTGTTTTCATTTCATTCTACAGTATTTGAATTACAGAAAAAAATAGCTGTCGTGGGCTGCAATGCGGAGGTGTGAACCCCGGCAACTGTAGAGACACTTTGTTTTATAAATTGCGCTTGCATTGAGTCAGTCTCTGGGTTTGTTTATTGAAATGTTAAAGGCTCTCTTGAAATAATACAGTACATGTCATTCACTAGATAACTGTCGTGGTATGATAGGATATACACTGACTAGCTGTTACCTGTGGTTCCTAAATATCATGAAGTTCCCTCTTTGTACATAGAGATAGAATTCTTTCATACGGGGATGTGTAATTGTACAGTAATTCAGTTGGTAAGAAGGCCTGGGTCCAGGATGCTAATCCCAGAAGTGGTAAATTTGGCACTGCAGTTGTGCAGGGCGTGATAGAGCCAAGTGGGTTGGAGGTTATTGCAGCGTTTTTATGTTCTTGTTGTTTTGTCTTGAACCTGAAAGTAATGTTTAGGACTGTTAACTCACTCTAGCTCTTGGACTTTTTACACGATAGTTGCTTGTTTAGTTATGAATGAACTTTTCTGTTTCAGATTTCAATTTAATTTTGTATGGTGCTAATTTCCAACATTAGTTTCACACATTAAAGGCTGTACCAAGTTGCAGTAAAAATGATGTTTTGAGTACCAAGAAAATATTTTCCCCCATTTTACAGCAAATCCTCTTCTGATGATGGCAACTCATGGTTTGCATTTGGTAATAGAATGGGAAGCCCATTATGTTATGTATTATATACCAGAATCATATTGATGATTAAAAAATAAAAAACATTATGCACTTTCCCAATACACCATGTCACCACTTAACCACCTGCATACACCACTGTATCATCTCATACGAAACAGTTTGCCTTACCTGTATATAGTAGCTTAGTGAAAAATATCAAGCTAAAATTTCTACTTCTGCTTGCCTTGTAAACTCAAGACCTCTCAGTTAAAAGTTGTTCAAAGCCATAATCTGTGGTGAGTTTTACACAGGTCCAGTTAGAATGTTAGTGCAATAGGCTTTTTCTCCATTTCTGACTGATAACATATCAGACTAATGCAACCCTTAGCCTAGGCTCTCTCTCTCTCTCTCTGTCTCTCTCTCTCTCTCTCTCTCTCTCTCTTTCTCTCTTTCTCTTTCTCTTTCTTTCTTTCTTTCTTCAAGGCATTGCATGTCCTACTTCCAGTATTTGACACACATGGACACAGAGTGTGTACAACCAGAGAGACAGAGCCAAACCTGGCTAAAGGCCAAGTCCTGAAAACACCAGAAAAGGAATCAGTTTTGAATTGTTTTTTTGCTAACTGCTTTGCATCTCTTTTACATATATAACATATACATATGAAGCTCTCTATTAACTATTCATGGACCTGTGTCGAGCCATGTTTTTCTGACTTTTATCATTTCACCATTGTGATACCTGTAGGCCTTTGTGAAGGATGTTCACGAAGGATCAGTCACTGTGGCATTTGAAAACAAGTGAGTAATGCTCATGCACAACAGAATATATTATACTGTAAAATGCTCATTTGTAATGATGAAGTTCACATTTGTTTTTTGTAAATGTGTTTATGTGCTTCTGTCCTAGTTGGCAGCCAGAGCGTCAGGTCTCGTTCCAGGATGTGCGATTTCCTCCTCCAACGGGGATCTGCAAGGACATAAATGAGAGTGATGAGGTTGAGGTGGGTCTCATTCAGTACTTTCAGAACTGTTTCAGAAAATAAATATTACACAACATATGTGTGATTTATTTAAGAAAGCAGAGAGAGTCTAGTTGTGCAAGGGAAGAAATTCAGTAAAATAAAAATTCTGCTATGTGGAACAAAGGGATTCTTTAGGCTTCTTTGTTTCTGTTTATATTGGTTTTTGTATAAAAATACCTGGCATTGGACATATTTTCCCATACACCAAGAAGTGTCTATTGGTGTTACATGCTGCAGTTTATGTTGTTCACCAAACCTTTAAGTAAACGTGGACCTTTCACCATGAGAAGAGAAGAGTACAAAGGAGGAAGAACTGGGAGATAAAATAAAAGCAGTTACTGCATTTACTCACTTCATATTGATCATTCAGTCATCCATTCTTTTGCCAGGTATATTCCAGGGCCAATGACAAGGAACCATGTGGTTGGTGGCTGGCCAAGGTTCGCATGGTCAAAGGAGAGGTAGGGATCAGACCACAGTCTTTCCAAGGTTACAATATCAATGTACATTATAGAGCTGAGTGGTGTATCGCTCAGATCAAAGCAACAGCAAGTAGCATTGCAGCAACACCAGTTTTAACATTGGTTTCATTAGTTTAGCTTTACATGATGTGCAAAACCAGATCACTTTGACACTGACCTTGTCTGTGCGTGTCTCTAGTTTTACGTAATAGAGTATGCTGCATGTGACGCCACATTAAATGAGATCGTTACGCTGGAGCGGTTACGACCAGTAAATCCGAATAAACCAGCCACCAAAAACACCTTCATCAAGATCAGACTGGATGTACCTGAGGATCTACGACAGATGTGAGTTTGATTTACAGACACTTTCATGTCCAACAAATACCTCTGGGTGTGTAAGCAACTTTTTGGTTAGAAACATTTCAACAGGTTTTGTGCTAAGAAACTGGAAGGATTGTCCAAGGAAAAGAATCAAGGATTCTAGGAGTGATATGAGTAATAAAAATTCATTCATTCTCTGCCTTAAAGTAACGCTTGATCATGAGTTTATTTTAAGGGTATAGACTGCAAGTTGTAAAGTTAAAAAAAAGAAAAATGGCAGGTATTTTCAAAGTTTGCCAGTATTTCAGCTTGAAAGCACAAACACTGCACTAGCTCTGGGGTTCGTGATCAAATTAAATGGTTGATTTTTAGCCAAAGCCAGTTTGCAAGCTTGGGTTTAATAAAGGCCTTTGAATTAGACGACTGTTGAGTACAGGGATCAGCGCCTTGTCAGAAGGATGCAACTTTTAAACAGAACGTGCTGAACATGCATCTGTCAGATAAATTGCAGTGTCGGTGTGTTGTATAAATGACACAATGGCAGTAGAACAGCTGTGGTGTAATGCAGCATTCAGATATAATGTGACAGTTTAAGAAGGTGTGAGCCACATTATTGTAGGTTTTTATTATTGTGAAAAACCTGCAAAACTCCTAATAGGCCTTTAATAAGTGGTGATGATAGGCCCACATGTGCACATGTTTGTATTAGGCTAAGTAATTATATCTGTGATGGCATGAATTATTTGTGTGATTCTGTGTTCACAGGAGTTCCAAGGAATCAGCACACAAAGACTTTAAAAAAGCTGTGGGAGCCTTCAGTGTCACCTACGACTCGGAGAAAAAGCAGCTGGTCATCTTGGTTTGTTTTGATTTTATTTTTTAACTGAAGAAAATAAGGCATAGTTTTCCGTCCAGTGCTTGATGGAAGATGTTTTCTACATGTGATCTTAATCTTAAGTCTTTCACTGAGACAGTCTGACTGTATGCCTCAACACAATATTGTATCATTTAGTAGATTCATAGTGCATTCCAAAGTCTGATTCTTTGTGTGGATTAAGCTTGCATTGTTTCATGTCATCTCTCAGTCTGTGAATGAGGTCACAACAAAGAGGGCCAATATGATGAGTGACATGCACTTCAGGAGCCTCCGCACCAAACTGTCCCTCATCCAGAGAAACGAAGAGGCCAGCAGACAACTGGAGGTATGTATTTACACACACACACACACAGATGAAGCTTACATACTGCAACCAATTCAAATGTGTGTGTTTTCTTGGACAGCTCATCAGGAATCACTTCTATTTACTGTCTTGTATTAGAGATGATGTTTTTGCTCATGTCTTTTCTCTTCTCCCCTATCCCTAGAGTTCCAGACAGCTGGCGTCACGGTTTCATGAACAGTTTGCTGTTCGGGATGACCTGATGGGTCTGGCCATCGGGACTCATGGGGCCAATATTCAGCAAGCACGTAAAGTCCCCGGAGTCACTAACATAGACCTTGACGAGGAGACGTGCACCTTTCACATATATGGAGAGGTAGGATTGCTCTGCTAATGCTAATTTTCCTGGATTTACTAGTATAGACCTGAGAGTCGATTTGTTAACTTTTGTATTACAGGTTAAACTTGAGTGAGGTAAGGAAGTGACAGAATTTACAATATATTTGTTTTATGCTTGTTGTTTGTTAGGACCAGGATGCTGTTCGCATTGCCAGGAGTTTCCTAGAATTCTCTGAAGATGTCATCAAAGTTCCCCGGAACTTAGTAGGTGAGAAAATCACTCAGCGGAGCCAGTGAGATATTCAGGCATTTAACTTTAGCTATTTCACTTCAGATCCTGAGCAGACTGTGACTAATTTGTTCCTTGTAGGGAAGGTGATCGGCAAAAATGGGAAACTGATTCAGGAAGTGGTTGACAAGTCTGGGGTGGTGCGGGTTCGCATCGAGCCTGAGAATGACAAAAAGCCCTCAGCGGCGGCAGCAGCAGGAGATGAGGTCAGTGGCAAAGAAAAGACCAACACCTCTGTGACTTAACAGATTTTTTTTTTTTTTTTGAAACAATAACCCCCAAATCACTGACCCCTGACTCCAGTAGGATATTTTTACTGCTGGTAGTAGATGCAAGATGAGAATTTCATCTTTCTTTTTCTTTCTGACCCTCTCTCACAGGGAATGGTGCCATTTGTGTTTGTGGGGACCAAGGAAAGCATTTCCAATGCTACAGTACTGCTGGACTATCATCTCAACTACCTTAAGGTGTCTTTCACTTCTCCACAAAATTTGAACCTGTTTCCAGTTTAGTTTTAATTCAGTTTCAGGGGGCATCTGTAGGAAGGAATGTTACCAAACGTACACACAGTCTAAGCATATTTTCCCCTCACCCTGACTGAAATAACAACTGATGACCTTTAGAAACAGTTTTTCCATAAACTTGTTACCCTTGTTCATACTGGGGGACTACCATTACATCTGCCCTCCTAGGATGCCGTAACATGGTTAAAACCAGTCCACTAGTGTGCATGCAAAGATTCTCCTTTCACGGTTCTTGATTTCTTCATGTTGACAGGAGGTGGATCAGCTTCGTCTGGAGCGCCTACAGATTGACGAACAGCTGAGGCAGATAGGAGGGGGAGGTGGAGGAGGAGGGACGGGGCCTCGAAATCTTAAAGACAAAACCTATGTGTTTGATAACGGCATGGGGCTGGGGATGGGGAGAGGAGCAGGAGGAAGCGGAGGAGGGGGGAAGCCCTATGTAGGAGGGGGAGGAAGAGGTGGCAGAGGGCGAAGAGGTGGAGGTGCGGCTTTTGCCTCAGGTACGATTAAAATTACATACATCTCAGTATGCAAGAGTAAATTTATTTTTGAATTTCTTACATTTTGCTCAGATCAGTTCAATACATTCTTGTACACATAAAAGATAAACTAAATTCTGAAGCTTTAATAAAAAGTAGTCATCTCAGGTGTTTTATAAGATAGGATAAGAAGCCTTTTTTGTCATTGTTTTCAAAATACAACGAAATTGTGAAAACTGGAGAGTTAAGAGCGGCTGTACTTATGCACGCCGCATTCTTACTGTCTCTAAGTGCTTTCATTGGTTGAATGTGAATAGTACAGTGGTAACACTATAGAGCTGATTCTCTCACATAGATTGTATTTTGAGCCATATTTGATGGGACATGATTACTTCACCTTTACAGCATAAAATATATATTTGGATTTCTGATATTTCAGTAGTTAAAGTGTATGAAGCACCCAGCTAGTACAAAGCTGTCAGTGCTGAATATAGAGTCTCTTCCCCAGACGATGACTTCATCATGAAACAAAACAATGAATCAATGCTTAATTGTATAAATGAGTTTTGACTTGTATCCTCCTTCCACAAGGCACCAACTCGGAGGCATCCAACGCTTCAGAGACGGAGTCAGACCACAGAGACGAGCTCAGCGATTGGTCACTGGCCCCCACTGAGGATCTGATGACAGGGGGCGGGACCCTGCCCAGACGGACAGACGGGAGGAAGAGAGCAGGCGGAGGAGGGCCACGAGGACGAGGGGGTAGAGGAAGAGGAGGGGGAGGGTATAAAGGTAGGTAGTAATTATCATAGGCTGTCATCAGTGTTTTTGTAGTGCCTTTCAGCAATGTCCTCAGCACACATTCTGAGGAATTTTTAGACAGAAGAGTCAAATGTTTACAGTTAAAAGTTGATAAACCTTCTCCCAATCAGTTATATAACCATATTCCTATTATCTTCGTACCATTTAACCGTAGATAAAGCTAATTTTGAAGATAATGAATCAAGATTATCTTTATTCACATTGTTGAAAAAGAGAAACAAGAGAGAGAAAGAAATGAGTGTGGACTGAATTGGAAACAAAAACAACAGTTTGTGATGATTTTTCTTCAAATTAAAGCCTGAAGAATGCAGTTGACTCAAATAATGAGTTCCCTGCTGACTCCCTTTGCAAATGCATTCTCACTGAGTGTTTGCTTTTCAATGAGATCCACGTTTATGCTGGAAAACACAGATTTATCCCATTTTTCAAGCTGTTACCTGCCAGCAAGCTGCTGCCTTAGACTTCAAAGGTTTCTGAAGGTTCTGGGAACTTTACAATGAGTCAGTGTTTTTTGATTATACTTAGTCACAGAGCAGGTTTGGCTTTGACCAGCTCATAAGGTGAGATGAAGTGAAAGATGCTGCAATCTCAGTCATTGTTTGTCTGTCCTGGCTTAGGTGAAGACATGCAGTGGAACGAGCCGAGACCTCGTCATATCCGAGACGCCAAGTCAAGAGCACAGGAAGACACTCTACAGGTAACACTCGACCACGGACCCCTAAAACAATCTACTCACTTGTGCTTAAATCTTAAACAGTATCAAAGAAACAAAACTAGGAACAAACCTATTTAGTTTGGCAACAACAAGCTCTTTTTCCAGTAATTAATCAAACTTGGCTTATGCAGCATTGCCAGAATTCTAGAAGTTTTAGTGGACTCAAACTTTAATTTGAACTCAGTCATGTCCCCCTCCATGAACAGCTTGATAAAGGCTCTGTGATTAAACAACTAGTTGAGCTCCCATTCAAAACATGCCTATTTGGAATGGGCCAAATAGTCCTCTGCTGCTGCCGTTCAGAGTAGTGTTTGCTTGTTTATTCAAACTTTTTTAAATCTGATCGTGTCGCAGGTCCAAATTTCACCAAATTTGACACTGCATATCCTTGGGTCACCAGAATACAATTGCCAAGAGGGATGTAAATTGGATGCATGGCTCTTGAGTGATTTGGAGGACAGACAGACAAAAAGACAAACAGAAATTCCTTGCTGCAATAATTAGATGTGATTGGATTAGGCTGAAATATTTCATATAGCTGAGTCAAATTACCTACTACTTTGGCATCATATCTTACATCATACACTACACAGGCAAAAGTATTGGGGCACCTGACCAGCACACCAACAGGGACTTAAAGATTTTCTGTGTTTCTGAGGGAACTTTTGCCCATTCATGTAGTAGAGCATTTGTGAGGTCACACACACACTAATGTTGGACCAGAAGGTCTGGCTCACAATCTCTGTTCCAGTTCATCCCAAAGGTGTTGGATGGGGTTGAGGTCAGGGCTCTGTGTGAGCCAGTCAAGTTCTTCCACACCAAACTCATCCAGCCATGTCTTTATGGAGCTTTGCTTTGTGCACTGGGACACAGTCATGCTGGAATAGAAAAGGACCTTCCCCAAACTGTTGCCACAAAGTTGGAGGCATAGCATTGTGCAAAATGTCTTGGTATGCTGAAGAATTAAGATTTCCCTTCATTGGAAATAAGGGGCTCATTCCCTTAACACAGCCCCATACTACACCCGAACTCAATAATAAAGAGGTCTGCCCCAATGTCTATGTCTATGTAGTGTATTTATCAGCATTTATATTGGTTAAATTAATTACATTGCTCATTTGTCAATGCTCATAGAATACTCAATACTCAGCAGACTGTGACATTTTCTCTGTATCAGATTTAACCCCTTGCTGATATCCTGATGATGTACATGCTGGAGTTATTTTGACACTAGATGAATATGTCCCAGTTCATCAGTTTTCATGCTTTTGGTCATATTTCACCCTTCAGTCCAAGTTGCAAAGTGTTGAACCAGATTGTACTTGTTTCCTTTTTCCGGCAGATCCGTGTGGATGGTAACAATGAGCGTAGTGTGCAGCACTCCTCAGGTGGCCGAGGAGGAGGAGGGGCGTCTTCCTCATCCCAGGGCGGTGTCAGTGGTGGTGGTGAGGGCCCATCTCGTCATCACCATCAGAGACCCATCAGAGACCGAGGGATGAAGAAGGACAAACAGGACGCTCCTCCGCTGGTGAACGGAGTGTCGTAGATTCTCCACTGGAGGACCTTCTCACACACACAATCAGATACACAAAACATACACACCGGCAACTTTTCATAAACCATCATAAGAGTCTCTTTCGCTTTTTCTTTCTCTGTCTTTGTTAAACACATGAATACACATTTCATCAGCATGGAAGAGTTTACTGTAGAGAAGTCGTACACCAAAGGGGATCCGGTATCTGCTGGTCTGGGGTCTTTGAGTGTACTGGTCTGGTATCTCCGTTTCTTCTCTGGAGTGACAATTTGAAGAAACTGCACTTTTTGGACTAAAAGAAAAGAGGAGGATGGATTTGACTAAAGCTCAACTCTCAAGCAGGCATTAACCCTGAACATATTGCCCTACCCATCAATGGCAAATAATTGTTTACTTGTTTTTTTAAATCAACTAGACTGGATAATTTTTCCCACAATTATGTTTGAACTTTCCTCACATCACAAAATAGAAATGAGTCAAACAAAACAAGGAAATAATTGGTTGACAAGGAAACAATGTATTACAGCCACTCCAAAAGGTAGGGTGAAATGTGTTTCCTCCCTCCTGCTGCTGCACACTTTAAATATGTTATTGCATGATGTTTATTGTAGGAATGACAGCACTGGCAGTTTGTCCTACAAAATTCAAAATTTGAATTTATTTTCTGTAGTCTAAAGCTCCGAAGTCCAACAACTGGTAGTCAGCTGGAACACATTGCATTTATAATGTAACTATTCTGAGTAGAGAAATCATTTGGGGTCTTTCAGATGCATTTTCAGAGAGGTGTTAGAACTAAACTGATAAATTCAAAAATGTAAATTTTTTAAGACAGTTTTTTGAACCCTAATCACCATTTGAGCAAATAGGACCTGCCAAATGGAGATGTTCAAAGTGTCCATGCTTCAGAATGAAATTCCAGCGGGTATTCATGGGCAATGAAATTGCTAGTGAAGGCATCCTGTTGCCATGTAGTATTCCTTCAGTTTGTTTTATTGATCAACCTTGCATTCATCAAGCCATATCAGTGTGGATACTTAAATCTTAGCCACTCTGATGCAAATAAACTGTTAAAAAGCAAAAGCAGAGATACTGTGTTAGAAGATGCTTCAGCAGGTACCAAAGGTCATGCACTGCTCTATTTAAAATGAATTAGCTGTTCTGAAGTGTTGGTTCCATTCAATCCACACTGACTCCAACCTCTGTTCAGCCATGTGTGAGCTCAGTTCGAGCCGTCTACAGTGTCAGCAGCAGCTCCTGAGGTGCTGAGAGGACAGAGCCCAGTCTGCACAAACCCAGTTTTTATGCAGGTTGCATGAAGAATTTACAGGTTGAATCCAGCTTTTTTTTTATTTGTCAACTGATTTATTTTTCATTTATTTCCTCACACAAACTCCTTGTTTCTACAATGGAACCATGACCAGTCATTCCAAAATTCAATTTTTAACTTCATAGCGTGTTCATTGCGTGAACAGCTGTCTGTGAGGAATACATTTCACTTAAGGGGAAGGGGTGTGTGGAGAGGGGGGTGTCTGTGTGGATTGATACATTAGATCAATGGAAGCAGATCTGTTCTGTGATATGAGTGAGTGGTGGATTGCCACACAGGTGCCTCACAAAAATCTAGATATTTGCAGCAGCTGCTGTAATCTAAACACTTGTACTTTCTTGAAAATGTACCAGTGGGAAACTGTGTCCTGAAGTCCTCCCTGGTTTTCCAACTCAATCTGGGCCCAACCCTCTTACTTAAATTTTGTGTGTTACTCTTGCTTAATTTTGGTCTGATGGCTGCATTTTTTAAATGGGAGGTCAAATGATGGACACTGACCTCTACCCTTAGACCCTGCAGAATTACTTTTGATTGCACCAAATCATAATTTTCATGAAACAACATGAATCGTTTTTTGTTCCAAATCTGCGAAGGGTGCAGTGCACTTTTTCTGTGCATGATGATCTACATCTCACTATTAAATTGCAGGACTGTGCACACAATCAAATATTAACTCCAGAACCAGAGTATAAAGTCAAGTTTAATGAGGCAAGATTTTGGTCTGATCTGAATTAAGAGCCAAGTGCTCAGTCATTGAGCTGCAGTCTGTCAGTTTTCTGCTGCTCCTCTCAGTCATAATGAGGATTTTTTTCCCCCCATCTTTGTGCATTGAATTTATGACCCTACAGTTCTGTGAATTTGGTCAATTTTAAAAAAAGACCTGACACTCTGTGTCCCAGAACAGATCCAGTCTTCTGTTGTTCTAAACTTAATCTTCCTCTGTCACCTACACAAGAGACATGACATGATACAACAGTCATGCTTTTGATGACTGTTTTTATGACATGACAATTATGTCATCAAAATAGCTTTGTTTAAGCAATGCAGACATTGAAGAAAAGTCAGACAAACAATATGCTGACTTTAAGCTGTCATCTTGAGTTGTTCCAACCTGCTGTTTGGTTGGCCACCCCAGAGAGTTAATTCATACATCTTTCTGCATGGAAACATCCTGTGTGGCATAATCATCGAAATAAATTGAGTACAGTTTAGGTGGCATGAAAGCTTCTAAAAATCATGTACATTCTCAGTCGTCCCCAAATTGTATCCCACATTCAAGTGACTACAGTAACTTAGATGGGTTAGTGTAGAAAGTATTTGTAGATTTATGATGGAGGGAGACTGCTAATAGCATTAGTTTAAATTAGACTGTTGAAATGTGAGAAAGTCACTGTAAAACAAAAAAGCAAAGCAAAAAAAAAAAAAAGCTCATTGAGGTTTCTCTGTGCATTCATGGGCTTGTCATTTGAAGACCGTGTTTCATTCCAGTAACATAACTGTGTCTTCCTACTGTAACAAATCTAAAATCTAGTGGGATATTTGGGCTAGTGGACAAGCTGTTATATTCAGCTTTAGCAAATGTGGAATTAAGTACTTAGAGGCAGAATGAGTAGGACTTCCCTAAAAACAACATAAACAAACAAAAATAATCCTCTGTCATCAGTTTTGACTGACAAGAAGCTTGTGTCAGAGTTCAGAGTGTTTCTTGGCGTCAGCTTTCACGCTGTGTTTGTGTGTGCGTGTGTGTGTATAGATCTCAGTCATTAACAATGTGCAGAGTGTGAGGGCGAGACTCAAAAACAACCGGGTGCAAAATTATAAGTGGAAGAGGGGCCCAAGTTAAATGTTTTGTAATGTGTTTAAAACTGCATCCAGCAAATCATATTCACTCTGCCTTTAAAAGATAAAACTTGCCCTTAAATTTAATTTCTCTTTTTGTGGCACTTGTAAAGGTTTCTTTTAAAATGTATGGAAATAAGCGTGTCGAATTCTTGCTAAAAGTTACATAAACGATTGATAGTCATGCCTGCTTCGCAAGAGACTGGAAAATGGGGAACAATAAGCCTGGCTGTGTCAAAACCTGCCTTTCAAATCTAAAATCTATTACTATTTCATGGTAAAAATTCATAGCTACAAAGCTGCAAATGCTCAGAGAAACCTCACCATGTTTTGTGTGACATGTGCCTTTAATTGTGGCTAGTATCACAACCTAGACGTGTAAATCAGGGATTATGAGACGTTTATAATGGACCAGATGTGTAAAGGTGGCTACTTCCTGTCGTGACATCACTGATTCACCCAGAGTCATTGCTGGCAACACTGATTATTTCCAAGCTTGCTTTAAACTCAAAGGGCAGGTGTTAACTGCACAGGTGATTTTTGGTTCAACAGGAAACTGCCTGCTTTAACCACCTGATCCTGTTTAAACACTGAAGTTGTTGTATCCTTGTACAGTCGACAAACGTGAACCTGTAGCTTGTGACCTGGTTCAGCTGATCTGTGACGTGCATTCAGTTGCTTTTACAGACCAGTGCAGTTCATGACCTTGAGTTGTTAGAAGGTCAGAGAAGAACAAAATAGAAAAAAAAAAAAGGTGTAACCCAGTGAAACATTATTCCCTATGTCCTTCCCACAGAGTAACTGAAGTGATGAACTGAAACAGAGGCTGAGCCAGGTCTCTTCTTTACCAGAGATCAGCATACCTTTCTAGTCTTGCGATGCATGTACATTTTTATTATGGATTTTGGAGACTTTCTTCAGGGTCGGTTACATGTTAAGGAAAAGACATACGTGAGTTGTTTAAATCAGTGCTACTTTGTCTCATTTCTGTTTTTCTTTTTTAACCTCCTTGAGTTCATCTGGAGTAGCCAGTGATGAATTACACATTCTCACACCCATCAACTTGGAGTCAACGACACATGGGGAACTTTTACCTTTGGAAAACAAACAGTTCTGTAACATGAGCATTGATTCATGAATCAAGTTTTTTTTTTTCTAAGAAGTCATTCTTTTCTAGTAATATTGGTGTCAGGTTTTTTTTCTTTTTTTCCACTAATCTGTTAGGACATTTGCTTTCACTGTCCCCAGTAAGCATTCTCTGCAGTGAAAGTAACCTCTATATTGTCAATAGAGCATCAACAGTATGGAGTCACTTTGTATTGTAAAAAAGAAAAAAAAAACATGATGGAAAAAAAGAAGGGAGGGTGGCATACTGTATATAATGATGTCATTATTTGTCTGAGAAATGATTTGTACCATTGTTTCAAATGTGCACTTATCCTGATATTTTCTCTCTCTTTCTCTCTCTTTCTTTTTTTGCTGTTTAATATCAGTTAAATGCTAGAGCTCTTGATAATAAACTTTAATTATGTGTGAAAAATAGTATCCTGTATAGCAGGGTTGTACCACACACAGAGTGAGTTAGTTTTTTTTATTAGTAATAGTAGTATCTGACTGGGAAAATCCACCCTAAGACTGAATGAAAACCCACACATGAATTGACTAATCTATGACTGAATTTCTATTTTGAGACAAATAGTCCACTATAATGCAAAGTTCATGGACATTTGTTGCTGTAAAAATCCATTGACTGAAAGCAGCAACATTTGAAGTTGAAAGGTGGCCTGTTATTATAGGTCACACTAAGGGGAATCATCACATGCACTCAAAGCTTGGGAAAAAAAGGCAGCAAGTGGACTTAGAGTTAACACATTTTTGTCATATTTTGTTTGGAGTGTCATTTTAAGATAAACCCTCAAATTCTTGGTAGTGGTTACGAATTAAAGGAATAGTTGGACATATAGTTGAGACAGTCTGTCAGTCTCAGGTCGGTGCACCAACAACTTCAGACAGGAAGCATTTAACTTAAATGAAGTTCTAAAAATACACCTACCAGCGCCTATTAAACTAATTAGCTGCTACTTAATTACTTAATTTGTTCATTTAGAACACCAGCAGAATGTAAAAACTTGTAGCAATCTCTCGACTTGTTGGTTTTACATTTCTGTGTGTTTACAGATGTACACAAACATGTATAAAAACCTTTACAGGTGTAAGTAAGTGCATTTTTGAAGGACAGAGCCAGGCTAGCTGTTTTGACCTGCTTCCAGTCTTTATGCTAAGCTAAACGATCACCTGGCTCTTCAGTACACACAGACATGAGAACGACAAAAGCATATGGGTTAACCTTCTGGCATGTACCACACTCCAGCTTTGAGAAAAGTTTGCCCCCGAAGTTACTCTATATGGGAATAATGTTTTATGGTGGATTTTCTCTTGACTTTTCAGACACCAGAATGATACTAATGATGAGTGTTCCATTTAGATTTTTTTAACATGTTTTTTTTTTTTTCTTTTTGATTTGTGTAAAAAACTTCATAGGGGTAAGTCAGCATAGTGCTGGTGGTGAGACCTAAAGGACCCCAGTTCCCCTTCAAAGACAGTAAGAGCTACATGTGAGTTTGCTGCATTTTGGAGGTGTTACAGGACAATGGAGCTATAGAAGATACTGATTCTCCAAATGTCCAGCCTTCACTTCTGCTCTGTTGTGTCACAACAGAGACAATGAATTTCTTTGCATCTGCGACTGTGTTTCAACCTGCTTGTTCGTGTATTTTATCATGCCTCCGAACACCGGGTTAAGAGTGTATGTTAGACTCTTTAACTGCTGGAGATGAACCAACAAAAGCAGTTCAATGACTTTTTCATTCTTTGGTTTGATTTTTAGGGGCATCACTAACAAATTGTAATGCTAGGCCAAGTCTTGTGCTATAGTGGACATTATAAATTTTAAAAAATGTGTGGGAGGCCTGTTGCATGCTGACAAGGTGGGGTCATTCGAGACTTGCTGTGGTGCCAAGGAAGCATTTTCAGCACTTTTACAATGGAGACTTTACTTAAGATTCTCCTAAAACTGACTAACTGGTTGTGACATTATCCAATCCTGCTGTTTTCCACTGGGCTGCCAGGGGAAAGAAATAAAAACGAGTGCAGTCATCATGGCAGAAAAACAAATGTAGCGTCGGAAAACATTGCAAATGTGGTCATAATGAGAGCTGCATGTTTCGTGAAACATTTGGGATCCCGAACCAAACTTTTAAGACAAGAAGCACCGTTCACACATTTAATTTCCAGGATCGAGCTGAGTACATTTTGATTCATGCTGGCATTTCACCAGACTATGAAGAACCCTGCTAAGGACATCTAAGATTTGCAGATGTAGTGTTGTTAAGATGTTATCGAACACTTGTGCTCGTTTTGGCATGACACTGTCCTCAGTGCAATCTTCTGTCCCCAGTACACCAGAACAGTACTACAACATGTAATCTGGAACGCCATAAAGAGAATGGCACTACCAAAACTATTTATCCCTCATGGATGGATTTTGAAAGAGTGTTGCTTCTTTAAAATAGTGAATCACTGTTAACTAATGTGGGACCTTTCATAATTAAATTGATTATGTTTACTGTATATTCTGTTTTCTCACTAAGAAATTGAATTAGAGATTCATGGCTTCAGACATGTTGGATCTCTCCAGCATCCACTGTAAACAGACTGTTGGAATAACAGAGTATAATCAGTTCTGATTTACAGATAATACATTTTGGTCCACAAAATGAAAAGCTGACAGCGTTAGTGCAGGATTGTCTGCTTTTCTCATGAGATATTCGAATGTTGAGGGAGTTTTTCAGCAAACTGTTTGATGTTCAACTATCGTGACTGTCTTGACAGGTTTGCTGTTCTAATGTTCTGGTGTACAGAGTGTGTTTTTTTACCCATGCTAGTGATTTAATTTGCATTTGGCATGAGTGAAGTTCAGTTTTTGTCAGCCCCATGGGATGCTCAAATCTGAACAAGGCATTTGACCGAATTAACCAATTCTTACTCTTGAAGCTTCAACACTGTGTTGTGTTGTTTCGCAAATGTTATCAGGTTTGGGAAGTGTAGACCCAACCTCACCCACACACCTTGACTTTGACTTGACATCCCTAAAAGAGCTCTTTTAAAAACAGGACAAACACTGTGTATGTCAAACATACAGTGATAATTGAGAAAGCACAAGAATTTGGAGTGGGGAGGCTGAATTCAGTTCAGGAACAGGAAAAGTGTCTCATATGACCTTTTTGCCTCCCTCCTTCACAAAGCCTTTAGTCCAGTTGAGGCTGCAACATGATTTATGTGGAACCAATGCAAGATAAAACGACCCGAAACTGATGTTGTTGTCGCCAGTCCACAGCAGATTTCAGCAGTCATTTATTTGCAGAATGTATATAACAAATAAGAACTAGACTCTACTGTGGGGCTGTTAATTGCCAGAAAGTGAAGACACGCAGAGAATCTGTAGATACTTAAACCAGGGTAGTCAAAAAAGCTGTAAACCTTGCGTGCACTTTTGGGCATTTTTTTTGTTTCCTTTTGTACATACTACTAGCATTTAAGATGGTTGACATGTCTGGTTATAGTGCAATATATTTTGTATGCAAGCAGTTTCAATAAATAAAGTTCGATCTTCCTCCGTGAGCTTTTGCTGATGTGTGTGTTTCATGAGTTTCGAGATTTTACTTTCAGTTGTCAAGCCAATGTAAAATGTGTCAGGAGTTGGGTGAACATGGAAGCCCAGTGTTTGTATTATGTTTTCACCTATGACTCGGCCCTGCAGTGGGTTATGAGGCTGTGCTGACATAAATCTACTGGACCCTCTGACAGGTGACACCATTTGCCAACCCTGATCAAGCCTGCCTTCAAGCTGTCTTTGAATGCTGAGCAAATGCTTGACCTGGTCTTACATGCACATTGTATGTGCTTCAGCTAAACTACAGTGCCTGGCTTGATTGGCAACTTTGTGTGAATGTCATGGCCCTTTCATGCAGTTGTTCAATCACCGTCATTGTCTATCTTGTTCCACTCAACTTACCAATAGCCACAAGTAAGCAATCCCACTCCAATGAGGGTCAACGGTGAGTTCCACAGAAAATGACATAAAAGTGCTCTCAGGAGCTGTTTTGCTTTTAACGTGGCCATTATAACTAACTGTACTGTAACTTTGATTTTCTTGTTGTTAATTCAAGGACACCTCTGCTCAATGCAACTTTGTACAGTACAACACAGTGGCCACGAACAGAATCAGCATTTTCGGTCCATTAGTGAAATGACCATGAGGATGTTCAGAACAGTAGACAATGTAAGGCTATTAAGCATGGTGGCAACTGAGAATCAAGGCCGAATCATTCTGTTCCCAATACTGCCTTGAAATTGATCAAAGAAAAACTCATATCATAAATACAGTGGATTGGATTTAGTGGATAGCATGTGTTCTAAATGATGATAACTAATAAAGTGTCTGTCTATTAGAATACAAATGAAGTGTTGCGTGCCACAAAAACGCTTAAGTACAGGCTGTACAGGGTCACCTCTGCTTGGCCATCAGGAGGATTCACATATAGCATAAGCCAATATGAATGAGTATCAGTGATGGAGGTGGACTATGGTCTGGTGGCCTGGATTACAGAGTACCTCATGAGCAGACTATATTTATTGATGCTCCTGAAATTAATAAAAGATTTTGAAGAAAGAGTAATAGAACAGGGGACATAAAGGCTTCATGTTCCAAAGTTTGTGAGAAAGAAAGGTGCATTCAAATATCTTAACAACTTCTTCAAATGGGTGTTAACCCTTGGAATATTCTTAGAGGGAAAACATAGACAGTGATAATTGAGATAAAGAGCTTTTTTTTTTTTTTTTTCAAATGCGTCATACTGTAAAAAAAATAAAATAAATATGCAGCCACATGGGGGAGCTGTGGAACTATATTGATCAACTGTTACTTCATGTTCCAGAGGAAGAGAGGAGTGAGAGAAAGCCTGCGCACTTATTGAAAATTCATGACACGCACTCCTCAACTTCTGCAAGACACACAGCAAGTATAATGAGCTCAAATTTGAGAACTTCCAGACTATTTTATCAGTTTGTATTTCTTTTGGGTTCTGTGTCTGTGTGTGAAATTCTAACTCTGTGTGTCATCATTTTAAATATAAATTACAGGCACAGCTGTGGCCTTAACAATAGACAGTAAAAAAGACAAAGAAAATGGAAAACCTCAAAATAAACAGCTACTTTGGGCGGAAATAAAGACTATGCATTGTAATGAGTAGGAATTGAATTTATGTGTGCTTCTCTTTGTACGTTAGCCGTTAATTACATTTTATCTTAATCATTTTTTATCATCTAACTCCCCATCAGCTCATTCTACAGTCGCTTTTTTAAATTCTGCCATATCTCTCTATCCTTTCCTCATCCTCTCACCAGTCATTCTCTGTCTCTTAGTGTCTGACCTAGTTTTGGACAGCCTTTCCACACACACACACACACACACACACACACACACACACACACACCCACACACACACACACACAACCACTGTTCCCGCAGGTGCTTATAATCCTTGAAAATTGTTTAAATTTCGATGTGGTGTTTTTAAGGTCTGGAGATGTCTGGAATTTTGAATTGTGAGGTTGAAATGGCTGGAATTGATCAAGGTCATGAAACAGCACTTTCAAAGAGAGAGAGAGAGAGAGAAACACTCATGGCTGGCAGTGTTTTATTCCCATCATGCACTTTCTTCTCTTCATCTGAAGCTGCTGTTTGTACTTGTGGTAGTGTGATGCAGAGCAATGCTGGCATGTTGCCCCAGACCAGACCAAAATACCCACACACACACATGCACACACACACAAACACAGCAACACACCACCCAAAACAAAGGCACGAGCATGCATACACACATACAGGCCACAGTGCATGTTCACATTTTACTTCAGATACATTTGGACTTCTCGTGTGTTCTCCCACTGCAAACATGCAGGCTTCTGAGCAGGGGGGGGACTTCTGAAAAGCAAAGACAGTGTCACAAAGGAACTACAGTTACAGCCACAGCACATGCTGAGTGAGAAGTTTCAACCATCTGGTCAATCATTATTCATAGCGAGGTGTAAACAGTAAAACGTGCTGCTGGGCATGTGTTGCAGCAAGTGTATGATAGAGAGCGAGGATGGTGGGCCGCTAAACTGTTATTAACACGCTGCTCCCTCGGATGATCTCAAACAAAGGTGAAAAAGTAGTCACATAAAGACACCAAAGCAATTGAGGGGAGCAGTTTGTGATGTGTTCAAAGAGCGTGCAGTGCAAAACATTTTGGAAAACAGTTGTCTTAAGTCACGTGCTCCTTTAGTGCCTCTGTGCTTAACATTAGACAATTTCACCAAAACCGCTCAAGTTAACTTTGCAACTTTGTCTTCAGACACAGAAATCTTTTAGGCATTAGTCAGCTGCACACACTAACATGACCAGCCACGACTTTATAAATACTTTATAAATGGACAGTGGAAGGAAAAGATAGATCGTCTGTTCGGGAGAGTAAAGTTTGGAAAATACAGAGGAGCAGTTGTTTGGACATCCAATCTTATTTTTAGGCCAGGTACAGGAAAGCAGATTCAGGGACGGGAAAAGCAGAGTAACCACAAAGTGGATTACAGCTGCTGAACTTTACTGGACTGCACAGGCAACGTTTTGACACTGGACAACTGCAGCTCAACCAGTTTGCACTCAGAGGGCAAAACAGTCTTTTTGACATCTGATTCTTTTGTAATCCAGAAGAGTAATGAGCACAAATGTTTCAGCTGATGTTATTCTTATACGTCAGCCTACTGTGTGGTTAAAACCACATGGTTTCAGGTGCACATCATTAAAGCCAATCTAACACTACCACGGAAACAGAGCAAACAGACTGCGGGGAAGCAGACTGCAAAAAAGATGTGACAGCACACATGACTGAAACCTTCATCCTCTTCCATCTCCCCCCTCTGGCAGTGAGAGTAGCTACACAAACTCTGTTGACAAGTTCCGCCTACTCCCAGTTGCTATGGTTGCTTAATCATCATTGTGTAAACTTGTTTGGCAAGGGCTTGAATGCAACAAATTTTCATATATATGAAAAAGATCTCACACTGCAGGTTTGAGGATATCAAACACACTACAGGGGCAAAACCTGACCAAGGTCAAGGTGTAGAAACAATATCGATGTAAAATAGTGGTACAAATTATTAAAAAATACACAAACACATGGAAAATATTTCAGTATTGCCTTTAAACATATTTTAAAGGAAACCACCGTTTATAACAAAAGGATTTTATTTTTGCTAATTATACGGAACTTGGCTGTACTGGTTATTTGATGTTCACCACAACTTACAGCACGACGTTCTCGTTCAGCTTTGCCCCAGCTTACTGGCCAAATACAAATTTTCTGTTTAGTGGGTCCAAGGTCTTGCCTCCTTATAAAATAGGAGCTGATTTATTAAAGTAGGACCCCAGTTTCTAGTTTGTTAGAATGGGATTTTTTTTCTGTACTGCAGGCTGACTTTGCCTTACTTATTATTTGCCTCTAAACTGGTTAGTCAATGTTAAATTTACCTTGACAAACAACACATATTGTACTTTTTCACAGGGCAGGACCAAATCATAAAGAGACACACCAGCTGTGTCTTTTCTTTTAAAACATGTCCTTGGTTTCTATGAATTAAAAAAATGTATACACAAATTTTACATGGTGGATTTTGAGGGGTGTGTCCAGTCCTTTTAGACTAAATATAGCCGTGGCTTATTTAGATTTAAGGCAAAACATGTGAAACGAATCAATAAAATTAGGAAACATCAATTGTTTTGAGGTGGTCCATCCGGCTTTTCTTTGGTAGGGTTAAGCCTTAGCAATTCTAAAGTCCTGGCTACGGCCCTGCATGGTGCCCTGCATCATAGGGGCCTGTTACTACAAATCAGCTGAACAAAAACTCCTCAGTCAGTGAACACACTTACACACTTGGTAGAATCTCCAGTTTGTGATTCATATGAACAAGTAGTACATCATACATGATAGTGACTATGTAGTGAAAGCACATTTAAACAATTTTTCCAGCTTTTGGGGGAGATTGTTATGTAAGGCAAGGTTTATTTTTCTAAGGTGCGTGCAGTATAAATAGAAGGGAAATGTTTGCAGTGAATATCTTAGTGTTACTTGTCTTCCACAGCCTTCTTCAGTGTGTGTGTGTGTGTGTGTGCTGTCTCTCTCTCTCTCTCCCTCCCTCCACCTCTGCCTGCCTGTCAGCTTGCCTCGACCACGTAGCAGCTTCCTGGCAGCGGCAGCCGCTTGTGTCTGCTCTCCCTCCTCTCTGACACACACACACACACACACACACACACGCAGTATCAGTAGCCCATGTAGAACCACGTAGCACTGGATTTTAACCACCAGCAGCAGCAGCAGCGGCAGCGGCAGCAGCAGCCGAAGCGGCAATGGATCTCTTTGAATTTGACTTTTTCAGAGACTGGGAGCTTGAACAGCCATGGTAAGTCCTGCACGCACTGCTTTATTGTCGGTTTTTTAAAATGTGTGTCTTTAATATGGCAGGTTTGAAAGAGGGATGAACGGACATGTCATCCCCGCTTTTGAGGCGAAATCAGGGGTTAAATCTCGGGGTCTGTTTTAGATGGAGAGGTAGTCAAAGTGAGTCCTGGAGAAATCCGTGCAAACCGTCTTTCTTTGTCACCGTAAAGCTGCCGTTGTTGCTTGAGCCTCCACACAAACACACATACACACACGCGCGCGCGCGCACGCACACTTGCGTGTACGCCGGCTCTCACTGTCTCATTGTGATATTAAGGAATGTTTGATTTGCATGGCAGCCTGCTTGTGTGACAGAGACGCGGGGAGCAGCAGTGATGTAAGGTGAAACCAGACAATGTGGGTGAACTGCAGCCTCACGTTAGATAACGCAGAAGTTTGAGACAAATGCGATCCTCTTGGACTCTGTGTTGGTAAACAGAGTTTAGGTGAGTTGTACACATTGTTGAACAGATGCTGGTGATTGGTCTGTTTATGTTCTGTGTCCCGAGGAAGCACACAGTCGCGCACATATGATGAAGGAGTGAAGTTGGGTCGTGATGGTGTTGGGAGTGCAGCCTTAATGTTGCATATATATGTTTTAGAGTGAGTAGACTGATTTCTTTGTTGAGCAATTGATCAGCAACTATTTTGATAATTCATTCGTTTGATTTTTTTTTATTTAAAACAAAACAAAACAAAACATCCAGGTGTCTCTGGTTTGAGCTTCTTGGTTGTGAAGATTTGCTGATTTTCTCTGTTTCATATCACAGTAACTGAATATCTTTGGGCTGTAGACTGTCAGACAAGACATCATCTTCAGCTTCTGGAACTTGTGCTGGACATTTGCCACTTTTTCAGACAATTCATTGGCCAAATTGTTAAATAATAGTTAAATCATCTCATAGCCTGTTGCAGATATTGCTGCTGGCCTATCTGTGTCGGCCCAATAACTTACCAGGTTTCAGGTCTTTTTTGTCGATTGTCCACCAAAGTTGATTTGTACACTATAAAATGTTGCACTCAGTATTTAAAAAATATCTAAGGGATCTGTGTCAAGATGTTTTAAGAAAAAAAAAGATTTTTTTATCCCAAATAACAACATCAGTTTCAGCCTCAAAAATCCAATATAAATCAGGCTTATATTCTGTAATGAAAATGATTATTAGTTGCAGCCACAATCCATGCTGTACGAGATTGCCTTATCTTACATTAAAATCCTGCGTGAAATCATTTCATGTGCTGCAGAGGAACAAAGACTCACATGGAGAGGAGTGCATTTGAGGCTTTTAACACCAGGGAGGCCAAAAGATGCTGGAGGTTTAAAAGACCACTGAGAGACCGCAAGCCGAAAGAAGTGACATATAATTCTGTTTCTCTGCATGATTTGGATTTTATTACAACATTTTGTAAAAATAAGGCAAATTAAAGGTCATTTGAAAATTCAGAAGAGCTTGTCAGCTTGGACCCTGGTTACATTGGCTGGCTGCAGTGTGTCATTTCATTTATATTAAGCTTTAATCCAAAACTACAACACTATAATTTCTCCTCTCACTTACCCATTCACCGACATCAGTGAAATTAGAGGACGACCTGTTCTACCTGCTGAGCCACAGCCACACCACTGTATGTATGATACAAGGTGATGGGGTTGGGGAATTCCTTCTGGGTGAATACAAATGAGAAAAGCCTCAGACAGACAGATGTACAAGTCAAAGCGGTACAGACATGAAGCCTGTTTCATTAAAATTTCTACATGCATGCTGGATGAATGTTGTGCTGGATATGTGTTTACATGCTGTTTCAGTGCTGAACTTTTCAAGTGCAGTGCAGCTTTCCAAAAGCTTATCTGGTCAGATATGCTTCAGTATGAATGCATATGAAGTTTTCTGTACACATGGAAAAAAAATTGCTGTGATATTAAAAACACTATCAGACTGCTTTAACCACAGCTTTTAAGTGCTAAAATATCTTAAAATAGTCAGAACTGTTGTGAGACGTATTGTAGAACAGTCAGCCTCTCGACTACGCATTACATTGGGAGCACAGTAACTTGGCACCCGTGTTGCTGTTTTGAATCCATATTTCAGCAGAGGGAATCTGAGCAGGGAAAATGACACACACTGCTGTCCCTCAGCAGCCACCGTGAAAGGGCCCTGGAGCAAGGTACTTAACCCCCCGCTGCTGGAGTGGAGCTGCACAGGGCTCAACAGCAAGCTCAGGGTGTCTACACATGTAACCCTCCACCTGCCGCCACTCCATCACAGCGCTGCTGTTAGCTGGCCCTGATGGGAAATTGGGCTCGCACAGAAAAGCACTTCATTACAGAAAAAAAAAAAACAGAAACATGCAAGCTTATTACAATAAAAGAGTAAATAAATAAATAAACAGAGTTGCAGATGCTGTTGATCAGCTGAAAGGTGAAACCTTTCAGTAGGTGTGAATGGAATCTAGGAGACTCTCTTTGACTTATGATTACGTGGATAATAACGCAAGGACTGTTTTCCTGTAGCTGTTCTCCGCTGGTGTGAACATCAGGGGACAAGAGCACTGACAAGTTCACTCAGCAGCACCACTTTCAACTCTGGGATTGTCCTCTCCAGAAAAGTGGCAACATCAGTCACTTGCTCAAAGGCCCAAAACAACCTGTGTTTATGTAGGGTTGTGGATACAACCAATGATTACTTAGAAAAATTAGAAAAATGAAAAAATCACCAGTTTTAAAACTTTATTGAACTTACAGAATAGTCATGTCCTGAGACATCAGATCAGAAAGCTTTTTTTGTCAAATTTATGTCCATTTCTGTCACTTTTTTTTACATTCGCAACTCATCTACATCTTTATGTGTAAAAAAGTTCTGTCTGACAGTGTTTGCTGTTTTTCCCACCTGTATGAGCCATTGTGTTGAGACGATTTGTGAAAAAGATAGTGTGGAAGATATGCCTTTAAACGTGGTCAGCTTAAACGGGTTTGTTCATTTCACGCACACTAAACCTGTAAACCAGCCAAATATAAGTAATACAATAAGTTCATCTTTTTTGTCCTCCAAGCCAATTTAACATTTTGAAATGTATGTGGTTGGGAATGGAGCCAGTGCTACCGATCCTTACCAGTCTGCTCTTAAATCTGAATCCTGAAAGCTTCTTTGATGTATCTGACATCTCAGGGATAATAAATGTTAAAATGGACTCAGCAGTCCAAGATTAGAAAGAGAAGAGCACCTCTGCTGGAGGAAGAAAACCAGAATGGAGAGAAATTGTTATTTTCAAATGGAGCTATTTTTCTCAAATTTTACAATGGATTTTACAGGCATAACAGCTTACACACCTTCAATAAAACCCATGAAAATCAGTCAGATTGGAGTTAAAAGTCTGTCACTCATCGTTGATGTGTGGCCCTGGTTTGACAGTGGATTTTCCCTTTAAGGGAGAGAGAAAACAATTTTGAAGCCCCCCACGCCTTTGTTAAATCTGAACGAATCCAACACTGTCTGTCTCCTCCTCCTGAAGAAATACCCTTTCATCTCTCCTCCTCTTTGTTGCTATTTCTCCCTCCTCCTCCCCCTCCCCCCATCTCGCTCCTTCTCTCATTCTCTCGCTCGGAGATCTGAAGGCTTTGTATGATTGTAATAGGGCTTGCATAGAATGCTGCGTACTCCTTGCTGTAATTGCCCATCATGTAGCTGGCTAATCATGGCAGTGGAATCTCGTGGAGATGGCTTTGAATGTTAATTGACACTAATTGTGATTGGTTGAACCATTTAGGTTGTTAATTAGGGAATTGATTACACTTATCGTCAGCATGAAATTGTAAGATTCCAGCTGTGGGTCATAGAGTCTAAAAGTTTTTCAGGAAAATACTCTACTCTGACTATTGTTATCATTATTGGTCTGTTTTAAGATCTTTTAAGAATTGTTTTTATGCTGTTTTAAAAAGTAAAAATTTGATTAAGATATTGGAGTGCTGCAGTCAGAATGCTACTTCCAGGCTGTAAAATAAGTCTGGCCATAAGCTCGAAAGTGGAGAAGATGAGATCTGCAAGTAAAAAAGAGGTGACAGAGTCAACTCATGCATTCAGTGTTCAGTCTCATAGTCCAGTCTGCCTGTCAATCCTCCCAAGCTCTCAATCAGCTCAGTCACACATGAGCTCGGTACGCACAAAATCATTCATCACACTGAAATTTCCATCCTCGCTGTGTGATGGGCCTGGTCTTGCCAAACCAGCTCCACTTGATGATACTTCACACCAAGATCATCAGCAGCTCAGAGGCTGTGAAAGGAAGCTGTGTCTCATCCCAAACTGGAACAAACAAACAGCACATAACGCTGAAGGGAGCTCTTTATCAGGAAGAAATCCTTTTTATCCCATATTGGTGGAACAATTATCCCTCAGGGCTGTACAATGGGAGCTCTGTTAGCAGGTGTAAACCAGAGTGAAGAAGCTGGGAGAACCAGTCGGATCAGCCGGAGTCCATGTGGGAGGACATAGTCGATATCTGTGGTTCTGAAGTCTAAAGAAAGAAGAATGCCTCAATTTTCAATTTTACTTTTTAATAGATGTGTCTTTTATTTTGAAGTTCCAAACATATCAGTAACCGTGGATAAAGTCCACGGTGATAAGAAAAGAAAAATGTCAAATTTTTCTTGCATTTTTCAAGGGCACTGAAAGAGGGCAGAATGAAAAAGCTAGCATAATTATTTCATTATTGATTGACCTGTTCTCTTTTTTTTTCTGATTGTCCAATGAATCTTTGAAAAAAAAATAGTTAAAGCAATGAATTTCAGAAAATAGTAAGAAATACATGTCAAAATTTCCCAGATCCTTCAATTTGAGGCAGTTAGTTTTTAAGGCTTTCATGCTGTCTAAAATGCTCTGAAAATGCAGAAGGTGAGAGCTGTGAGTGGGCTGCAAAACAGTAAGCTGAAAGATGCTAAAACAGAGGAACTGGTGCTTCTCTGTAGGTTCATTACTACGACTGATAATTTTCACGTTGCATAAAGACAGCTAATCAATTGTTAATATAAAAAAATACGGATTAGAGCAGCTTTAAGATAGTGTTGTCAAATTTTTCATGTGGATAAAGCATATGGTTTCATGTGTGGATTTGATGTATTCCAGAAGTATTTATTCAATTCTGTGCCAAAAAGTAATTGTGAGGATTCATCTGATCCACTGCAGACTTGGGCCAAATCTTTCTCCACTGCAAAGTATGTAATATTACACAGATGTGTTTTTCCAACTGTTTATACAATTTAACAAGCAAGTTTAGGTAATAATGAGACAGAAACTTCAAAACAACTTGAAATATTTTCTCAGCTTTTCTTTCTGTTCAGGATTTAGGTTCAGTATCACGGCAGCACGACACGAGGTCATCAATAATCAGTTCAGTTGCCACATCGGTGACATATTAGGATTAAAACTGGGTCCAGACCTCAAGAGGAGATGTGACTTGTTCTTACAGACATCTCTCCCCTGTCATAATCACTCACTGCTGTTGACAGCTGCTTTTTGCCTTCTCGTAGCACTCAAAGTGGTACAGTTCAGTTCTAAAAAGTAAAAGAGACAATAAAATTCCTCAACTTTGAGCATCTTCAGAAGCTATAATTAGGAAGATGAAGCCTTTGCAGCTAACAGTTCAGCTAACAACCCACTTACATAGCACGTCACAAACACCTTAAACCTCCATGCTTTAAAGTAACGTTTGATAGCTAAGGTGTAAAAAAAAAAAAAAAAATCAGTTGTTGCTGAATTCCTTTAAGACAGAGGTCAAATGTTAAAACTTTATTATTCAGTAAATCCAGATCCCTCTCTGTGGCTGAGAGTTGGAGAGTTTGCACTCGCCCATATAAAGAGCTAAGCCATCTGTTCAGTTTCTTATAAGAAAATAAAATATCAACCATCTGGATGGGATATAAAATCCTCAGCAGAACATTTATCTTTGTCAGTGAAAGTTTGCCCAACCAAGATGTAAGGAGCCTGCACCCCCACCCCCACCACCAACACACACACACACACACACACACACACACACAGGTTGCATGTAAGCATGCTGTTGGCCCTTTTTAAAAATGGAAAAAAAGAAATATTGGCATTCCTTTAAATGACTAGAAATGAGTGATTATACATACAATTTGTCTTTATCATAGTTACCACTTCACTCATCTAGTTCAGGGTTTTAACTATTATGTATCTTCTGCATAGCTTCATCAGTTACAGAGGAACATAAATGAATAGAAAGATGACTGATATTAGCAACCTTAACTAATTCAACTCACCAATCACTTATTATTAAGCCTTTCTTTTGAAGGTTTTATCAGATATTCCCCTGTTTTATCGCCATAGTCACAGAGAAAGTAAACACAGTGCTTTTCATTTCTTTAGTAGATGTATAATAACCTTCTGTTTTTTCTTAAGTGACATTAAATAGCATTGTTAGTTTTCTTTGATGCAGGACAACTCTAGTTGCTGGCTGACATATGATGTATATAAACACACAACAATGAATACAATGATGTTCCAATGATGTTTTAAGTCATAAAATCATCACCCAGAGTCATGATAAGTAATCCAAAACGACACAAGGGCACCAAATCCCAAACAGAAACTTGCTAGTTTGTCTTACAAGACCTGAGTAGGCCAACACTGAGCAATGAATATGAAAATAAAAACTGTCACATTAACACAACAGCATCTGCATCCAAACCAAAATAAAGGTATCTAAAATGTAATTTACTCATCCAGTACAATCATTGACTATCACAATATTATAGCCTAGAGTTCAATACGCGGCCAAGTCATACAATAACCAAATATTAAGAAGTACACTAGACTTATCGAGTGGCCAAAATATCCAGCAACATGCAGGCTGCCATCTGTCTCATCCAGGGAACATTTGAATTCCGCGACTTCTTCAGGGGTGTTGAAGGTCTTGGAGGCTTCATCTGAGATAATTTGCACCTCAGCAGGGTACAGTAACGCATATGTTCTGTTATATGTTCTTAGAGCATCAACTTCACCTTCCTTGTCAAACGTTACATGCCCTTTGTTGGAGAAATGGTGAAATCTAATTATCACTGGCCAAGGGCGCTGAGTAGAATCTGATTTAGCTGCAGGTGTGATTTACCCGCTTCAGTGCAGTGTAACCTCATTTAATCTGCACGTGTAGGAACTCTGGTTAACTCTGGTCTCAAAGAACTCGATTGGACCAGACATGCACTTTGCCTCTTCAGAAATCCCAGTAATGCGGATATTGTGACAGTGTCTGGAGTCTTTTAAAATTTCACAGAGTAATTCATTATTAGTCACATTCTTGTTGGCATTCACAAGCTTTTCCTAAATATGTCTGGACTCCCACAACCATCCCACAGCCCGCTTTCTCCTCTTCTCCTCATGTCACGCACAATAAAAGGTTCAGTAAAGTAAAATGTAGCTATTTGCATGCCAGACTACTTTATTTATTGACATCCATAAGGAGTTGCATTAATTATGAATTAAATCAGATTACTTTTATGGTCGCTGTTTGTTTATTTTTATTATTAGTTATGTCTTAAAAGTTTTAAATGAGCTTAAACATAAGTCAAAAATTTAACTGTAATTAAAAAAAAAAAAATTCACACAGCAATAACAATACCCAAACTGCACTCAGTGGCTCAACGAAGTGCAATAAAAAGACACTGATGAGTGCAGCTCAAGTGCTTACACTGAGGTATGTCTCTCTGAGCTGCAGTATCTTCGTCTAAAAAGACCAATAAAAGTAGAGTGTTTCTCCGATCAAAAGCTGTTTAATATATTTCACGTCAACTGCCAGTTTACCAAATAAACACCTCATCTAAGAGAAAATATATTTTCTGTTAATGTTGAGTAAAATTTGCCTTGTCAATAGAATTGACTAAAGGCCTTGTAACTACTAATTAGACCATAAAGCAGAATGGCGTACATAACCGTAGAGGATCCTCCCCATGGGATCTGATCAGCAAGCTTCTGTTGTGGCTGTTGTTCTGATATTGGCAGCTTCTCACCATTTAATGTTTGTATTTATCTGTGTAGTTATTTCTCCTTTTATGTCCTTTTTAAAAGATTACTTTTGATGTAGTTTTTTTTGTCACAGAACACACAGTGGAGAGATGATGGGAGGGGTGAGCAAGTCATAAAGTTTTTGAACCAATTCTAACCCACAAAGGTCAGACAAAATTGATGTGAAAATGACCAGAAATTTTAGCATCCATCAGATAAGCATCAGCTTATAAGACAAATAACAAAATGCACAAAGAAAAGTGTATGGTAATATGAAATGTGTGTTATTTCAGTGATATTGTGTATATTTAGTTATGTATGTGTTTAATTAGTTTAGTAGTTGCCTCAGATAATATTAATTCATTTGCCATGGGAACTGAATTAGGAATGGGTCAAATTAGTTAATGGGGATCTATCTTGAGAGGGATTCTTTAATTTGTTGTGAAACTTTAATTAGTGATTAGTTTAATTAGTTAATGAAGTGCAGTGTTTGCTCCATAACATTAATTCAGAATGCAGAAATGCCTGTCCTGATGATGCCAATTTATTACAATGTGAATGTGTATAATCCCATTAAGTTATTGACCCTAGTAACGTCCACTACTTGGAAAAAATAAGCTTGATTATCCAATAGAGCAATAATAATTCACATCGTGGTCTTTACTGCAGCATGTGCCAAAAACAGTCTTTAACGGCTGTACCCTATCAAAAAGTAAAATCAATCTCATACATCTCATAAGTCGTGACTCAGCAAAGATGTGTGTGTGCGTGCGTGTGCATGTGTGTGTGTGTGTGTGTGCGCGCTTGAAGGTTTAGAGAGAGTGAGGCACTTGGCAGTCAACACCAGGTAGGTTCTGCCCTCGTGCCCCCAAGATACCAAGACAATACTCACCCACACACACGCCCGCACACACACACACTCACACACACACACACACACACACACACGTACACACCCCAGGTCCCGAGGTTGGCAGCACCATCTGCCAAGAGGAGCATGGTGCTGAGGAATGATAACACACACACGGACACACACACACAAAGAGCCTTGAACCCAGTGCTCTGTTAGCTCTCTCCTCTCTGCTGTAGCTGGCAGTCGACTCTGCTGACACCTACTTTGTGACTGTATCTGTATAAATGTGTGCAGACACATGGGACACCCGTCTACCTGTCTGTTAGAGGGATGTTTTAGCCTTCTGAACTTTGGAGCAGGTTTATTTTGTCCAACATTGTTATGGCGCTGCATAGGTCCAACCATACCCACACTACACCTGCAATAAACATTTATAAATAAATAAATGCAGAGACTCAGTGTTTCATCCATCTTGTTGGCACACAGTTTTCAAGTTGTGTGTGTACAATAGGGTGTAGCTGCCACATCCTTCACATTTAGTTTGGGGTTTGCTGAAGTTGTGGTGACATGGGACAATTGGCTGGTTCCAGTACAGATTCAATATATTTAAAGCTGAGTTTAGACCTAAATAAAATCAGACTTTTGGTGTCTGAGCTGAACTTTCAGAGGGGTGGTGCATTAGGGGGACCTCAGTATTTCCTAAACTCGTTACTGTCATTAACAACCAAAATCTTGTGACCTGGCATTGAGATTAAGCTTTCTGCTGTGCTTTCCGATGCAATGATGAGCTCTTTCAGTGTACGTCTCCGAATCTAGACAACTTCTTTTCTTAACGAAGATTAGGATTTACAAAATTATGCTGCCGTAATGAAAATAACAAGACTACCTCAAACCTGCAAACTCTAAAATTCACTACTTTTCAAATAAACCTTTACCATTAGTTTAATACATCTCATCCCACATAAAACTAATGACTCAACAGCATTAAATATAACATTCTGTGTATCATGTTACCTCTGCGTGTAGCTACTTCAGGTTGCATGATGATCTCAGAAAATATCGAGACTTTCAATAATCTGACAATAAAACAATATAGGGATAAGTTTGCGAAAATGCAATGAACAAATTAAAAACAAACACCTAACTCATTGCAGAGCTCTGGTCCCCTGAAGATACTAGTAGGCTGTTTCACCATACGGCGGACTTGCACAGACAAAACAGAGAGAGAGAGAGGGACTTAACAGGGAACTCTTAAGTCACACCAGCCAGTCAAAAAGCTCTTTAAATTATTCCCAGCAAGGCTTTATGATTGGGTTTGTATGTGTGTCTGACAGTGGCACATGTGTGAGAAACAAAGAGACAGACAGCTCGAGCCAGTTAGCCTCGCAGAGCAGTAGATTAAACACTGAATTTAAAATTAAACAGAAATAATAAAACTGAATTTGAAAGCAGAGAGGTGCTGAGGAAGTGAGAGCGAGACAGAGAGGGCTAATGACGTAGCTTTTCTAGCCGAGGCCAATTTACTGTGAGGTTTGGAAAGGTCATCTCCTACACGGAGGCCTGTCTGTGACAAATTACATTATTTACACCGGGTAGAAAGAGACAGCGAGACCCTGCGAAACACAGAGCGTGAGGAGAGAGAGAGAGAGAGGAAGGCCGAGAATGTGTGTCCGACTGTAATTGGTCCACAGTGTTAACATGAGAACCCTGAAGACATTTGCTAAGACTGGGCCTAACGATGCTCTAATCAAAGCACAACACCTGCATTTTTGACGTGAGACAGCTATATCGTGCTTGCTGCGTCAGCTTGCTGCTTCGGGGTCATTAAATTACTCCTTTTACAAAGGAATTTCACAATTATCGATGGCATTACTGCTCTCTCTCACTAATTCCTTTAAGACAATAGCTTTTATAGCTGGCTGCCACTTATTGACGCTTTACTGTTGCAAACACTTGGTATCTTGCAGATAAATCTTTTTCAAGGAAAAGTGGTTTTCTAGGAAGTGGTTTGATTCGTGTCTCATTAGTTTGTCATGAGGAAAACAGGTAATAAGCGTGAGCAGCACGGCTGGACAAACAAAGAAAGAACTGTCACCAACACAAACTCAAAGCTCAACAAAGGAAACTGAAGGAAAACATATGACACACATGTTGTGACTGGCAAGTGAACTCTGGAAAATGCAAACCAGAAACTGTTTTATTGACAGGTGATGGATGGAAAGACGAAACCCACGTGAAACCCTAAAATTGAAAGATGCTGCTCAGTATGTGTCATGGTGTAGGGGAAAATGATTAGTAGTATTAAATTTCACTACGTGGTGATAATTCTTTTAGTTCAGTTATTTTTACTATATGAAACAATCTCAGTGGTTCTTATTTCCCCTGAAGGAGAGGACCCAGTTCCCCAAAGACCAGCCATGTGTGTGTGTGTGTCCCTTGGGCAATCCAGAGAAGGGAAGCCAAAGGGATTAGTTGTTAAATGGTCTGGGACTTGGGGATGAACAGAAATATTAATATTTAGCTTTAACTTCTTCAAGGAAATGCCTTAAATGAATAAAGCATATTATTTGATTAACATCCCACAGTCCCACAAAAGTGCATTATAAGTGGTAACGTACAGTGTGTCAATGCTGTCCCTGAATTCTTAAAAATTCTCTGTTTTTTTTTCTGTATTTTGTGTTAAATTTGCATTTTATATCTTTTTTTGTGTGTTTACTGGTGATGCAGATATGGCACAGCACTGATTTAATTCTTCATTCTTTAAAGAAATTTTTGAAGAAATTAAAACAGTTATGTTCATTGTGCAAATAGCTTAAGTAATATATTCAAAATAATATATAAATCATTCCCAAATGACTAAATTAGTGTCCTTATAGTTAAATAGTTGCGGCTCTAGCTATCTGATTAGCATAGAATTTAATAAATTTCAGCTCTCATAAAGATAAACATTGGACTCATCTGTATTGAATTTAATATTCAGTTTACGTTAAATGATTACGTTTTGACATGATGCTAGGCATATATCCCAGCAGGAGAAAATCATTTCTGAGCTGAAGTGTTGTTCAAAGTTAATAAATAAGTACTCATAATTTTTTATTTGAAGCCCAAAGTTAGTTTCTGTTTTTGTCCTGCACTACTCCTCTGCGTCCTCTGTCCCTGTCACTCCTGTTCCCCTTCAGGACATTTACTACCTCTTTATCAAATAATTCAGAATTATAAAGCGTCTCTCTCTCTCTCTCTCTCTCTCTCTCTCTCTCTGCCTTTTTCGTCTTTGTCTCTCCCTCTCTTTCCTCTTTCTGTTAACCTTTTCCTATCTCTGTCACCCCTCTTCCTCTCCTTTGCCTTACTTCAGCCTGTTAATACATTTGCTATCAACCTGCTCTCTAATTAACATGCCCCCTCGTCTGTCTGAGTCTCTCCTATCTCTATTACTCTGTCGAGATGTCTTCTTCACTCTCTCCAGTTTCATTTGGGCTTTTTCTTCTGTCTCTTCTTGTCTTTTTTTTTTTTTTATAAGAAAAGAGACAAATTTCAGCACGGCTCCTCACCTTTACTTCTGAGGCTCTATTATCTACAGACAATTTGTCTGTCTGAAAGCCAGCAGGACGCAGAGATCCATTCTGTGTGAATGTGTGAGCTTGTGTATCCCGATCTCTCTAAGCTTCTGTTGCTTTAGTGGTGTCTCAGTGTGTCTGTTTGTGTGTATTTGTGTGTGTGCTCCAGCCTAGTGGTCCTCAAGCTGTGGTCTCTGAGTCCTTGGCAGGCTCCCATGCTGGGTTCATGGGGCGTCTGTGTGCCATTAGCATTTGCTGTAAATGCTGACCTATAACATCTCCTCCTCAGTGGAGTTGCTCTTAAGGTTCTATATCTACCCTCCAAAAGAAAGGAAAATCTCATATGTTTTGTGCATCTAACATTTGTTGTCAAGGAATTATTTTTAACAGCCTTTTACCAGCTTCAGAATTGCTAACAGTGCTGCAAATTTATGCTCTCTTCATCAAAACTACCCACATCGAGTCTACGCCCCCAAGCATGCCTGCAACTACATACACAAACACACACACCCTCAACAGAAAATCCTGCTGCTTATCCAGCCCATGAACAACAGTATTAAATGTAATTTAATCAGTTCATCGCTGCAGAAAATGTTTGCATTTGTCTTGTATGCAGGTTTGAGTCCAGGCCAAATCTGAACGTTTCTGTCAGTGCTTGTACTGTTACAATAGAGTGTGTTGTTTAGTCTCCAAGACTTGTTCACTGGACTTGTCTACAACTGCTTTTACATTGTGTTACTGTTTTGTACTGTGACAGGCAGGCATGTCCAATTTACTTACCTGTAAGTGAAGTGAATCTGAAGAACAACACAGCAGTGTGGTAATAGTGCAACCCAATTGTTATGAGGAGTTGATGTTCAATGTCAGAGTTTCCTGGCATTGACATAAAGCTTTACACAGTGCAGTGGATGTGTGTATGTGTGAGTGTGTGGGGTGGTTGTTCTATTACAGCCTGTTGGCAATGACAGGTCTCAATGCATTCAGTACAAATATGAAAATAACAAACAAAAAAAGAAAAAAAAAAGCAATTGCCTTAGCCATGTTCAGATTAGGAATGCTAGCAACACACATCCTCCTTTATTCAGTTAGGCCATTAGTTGACACAGGGGTGTTAAGTTATTAGAGAAGCTAGTTGTCATTTTTATCCCAGGTTCAGATGAACCTTATTCCATATGTTGACCATGCCTAGTTATTTAGGATATTTAATTATAAAGGCGATAAATATTCAGTAAATTCAGTGTATAGATCTTGTCTTCTGGGCTGCACAACATTGTCCCAAAATTATACTTTACAAGCACAATTATAGTTTATGAGCATGACTTATAATTATAATTCTGAATGATCTCTTTCAGTAAAATAATCTTTTATTATTTTATTATTAGTCCATTCTTTTTCAGCCAGGACTGCCCATCTTTAGATACAGTAAATGTTATTCTTTTATCCTGGGCAAAGGTATAGTTTATATTTGTGTATAACCCTGACTACACTACAGCTAAGCACAGCAGAAAAAGAAAGTAAGAAAGAAAGAAAAAACGTAGCTGAGCCTCATTAACCTGAGGACAGATGGCGGTGGTTTGGTGAGGACAGACTGTAAGCTGTAAGCCTTCACTCTGCCCATACAGCTAGTGGAGAAAATGGCTAACAGGGAGCTCAATCAATACGCTAAGTGTGTGTGTGTGTGTGTGTGTGAGAGAGAGAGCCCAGCTTGTTCTTGACTGTGCGTGTGTGTGCATTTACATTACGTGTGTCTGAATGTGTATTGATCCTGAGGTGTTGTTTTGTGTATCTGATGGTCTGCTGTGTTTTAGTTTCATTAAGTTTGACTCACACACACAAATGATGACAGATGAAGTCTACTGAAGCATGACTCATGAGTGTGATTTCTAAAAGCAGTCTCAGGACATTTTTCAGCTCCGGGGGAATTAGACCTGATGCATTTGGGGTAGTGTGCAGAGAACTCATCCCCAGTTTGAGTCCTCTTTCACACCGAACAGGACGAGAAGAGACAGAGAGGCAGGTCTGTGTCAATATACTGAAGGCTTTATTCAACTGACATTCAATTGCTGTGTCCTCAAATGCACACACACACACACACACACACATGCACACACTAAATGGACACGTATGCATATACATATTTGTGTGCTTAGTTAGTCTGAACTGTTTGTCTAAAGTGTTGTCCAAAATCCCACATCAGCAGTATTCACTGGCACTTCTTAGTTTGGCTTTCAAATCATCTCTTTGTTGGGCTCTCATCATTAGTTCCCTCTCATGTAACTTGTTTAAAAGATAACTGGAGGAGAAAGAAAGATTTTTTTTAATGCTTTTGCATGCTTTTTTTTCCCTGCTCTTGAATTAATTATGAATCATTTGTCTTACTCAGTCTCCAGAGATGTTTTTGATCCTGATGAAATAAAGGATTCCGCGACTGACTGCAGTATACAGTGTTGTTAGTAGATCAATATCTGCTCAATACATCAGTCTGATAATACCTTACCTGCTCAAAATAGGCTTGAATTGAATTTTTCTGTAACTGTAGTGCACAGTAAGAAAGCAAAGCAAGATACATCTGAGGAGGTGGGATCATCCAGTGATTAAAGATTAAAGAAAGCGTTCACAAAATTATGATCATCTTTTTTCAATAATCTGAGTTTTTCTTTCTTTGTGAGTTGTATTAACTGGATACTTTAATATTCCTCCTCTTGACTAAGCGAAACGTCATTCAGTATTCCTCATTTATACAAAATGCCAGATTACTTGCCAGGTTAATTTTCTTACAGTCCCTGAACACTTTTGTACTGTTTGAATTAAAACTAATTTTGAACATTGTCTCAAAGATAATACCGTAAAAAATAATATTTAAATAGTACACGTTAATACTTATGGCAGTTGCAGTTTTGGGCTCTGAGTATTGTTTTTAGCGCCACCATTAGACAGAGGCGAGCAACATTTGTCTGAAGTATTTGCACATCATTAAGTATGCAGGCTCCCAGGGGAATCTGTGAAACAGCTGGAGGTGAATAATAATGATAATAAACCTGAGCAAAAACAATCAAGTCTCAGACTCTGCAGGGTTTCAACCTCAAAAGATGGAAAGAAGGAAACCAGGTCAAATTGTTAATGCTACTGTAAATAACAACACATAAACACAAAGCTGAACATACAGACCACCTCCCACAAGTTCTCACATAAACACAGAATTCCCACCAGCACTTTATGAACTGGTAATTCAGTCCTTTCTCCTTCACTCTCTCTCTTCCTTTATTATTCTCATTTCTATGTTCTGTATATTCTTTTTCTCTCAGGTTTTCCTTTTCTTCTTCTTTTACTCTTGTTCTCGTGGAATAATCATCTTGTTATCAGAGTAAATCCTTTAGACTTAAGTCTTGGCTTCTTGGGGATTTATGATATTTTCTTCATTCATTTTATAATATCGTGCTTTAGTTATTTTATTCAGAGATAATGTTTTACTTTCCCATTTCTGGAGCCTAAAAGCAGATCTCTATAATGTTGCTGTGCAGAGACACCAGCTGTAATTACTTCCTGAAGACTTTTTAACATCTCAGTAAATTTTAAGAAATAGTTTTAAGGTAGTGTGACACATATGGTTTCACTTATGAACTGTTGGTGAAATGTTTGCAGTGTTCCAGCTGGGGAAAAAAAAAAAATATGAATTGCCAATGCTTCAGTTTCAACAAAATGGCTATCGGTTCTGCTTTGTCTTCTCTGGTTCCACTTACACTCCATCACTGAGAGAAACCATGACCCGTGGCTGGTTCATTGAAAAGGCCAGGGCTGTTGTTTAGCAGCTGCCAGATCACTGCTGCTTTGTAGCCTCACAGTAACCTTTGAGATGTGTGGGATTCTTGCAACTTGTCTGCTCACTTGCCGACTGGCTTGTCGAGTAGTAGTCTGGGTGATATTTATACTGATAATCTCTGGTGTGAAGTTGCAATGAATTTTAAGCGCTATAACTATACCCGAAATCAGCTTGCTTCAGTTTCCTGTAAAAAAAATTTTTGGATGAGTTTTGCATAGTCCTTGGAGGCAAATTTCATTTTGGGCTACAAAAATAAAATTGACTTGACTTATAAAGCTAAACTGAAATTTAAGATCAAAGAAATAAAATTATAATACATACATATTTATGCATTAATATTTTATATGGAATAAAATATAGATGCATTTGAATCAGTTAATGAAATAATTCAACATTTTTGAAGAACAACCATTTATCTAAGAGTGAGATGAGAAGGTGGATACTGATCTCTGAAGATGACAGAAAAGCATCCCTGATATTAAGGCCATTTCAAATATCCTTATGGCACATCTCTCACAGTCTCATCCAGGTACTGAAAGAACCCCTGTAGGTACTACATGTAGATCATGTATGTAGACCATGTTGTTTTCTCTCATTTGTTTAAAAAAAATGGTCTTGGCTTTATCTGTGGTCATAGTGCTGAAATACGTCTTTGCTGAGTGTTCATTAATGAGCTTTAGAAGAGCTGGTAATGTTAACTGTTTTTTTTTACCTATGGATTGAGCCAAGCTATCTGTTTCCAGTCTTTATGCCAATCTAAGCTAATAGCTGTATATTTAGTCTACACACATGAGAGGAGTATCAATCTACCCATGTAACTCAAACTTTATATCCCAGCAGTGTTGACTATTCCTTGAAAATTAAGACTGGCCCTCAGTAGCATGGATTTCTTCAACCAATATCGTGTCAGAAGGACCACACTGACAGGACGATGTCCAGCTTGTAATAGCAGCGTCTGCCCAGTGTATTGACAAGCGGATCTTTCTGTCTGACTCCACACCAGTGTTTTGTTTTTTTTTTTCCTTTGAGGCTGGCTGCGTCAGTATGTAACGCCACATCACCATGAGCCAGCCTGTGTCTGCAAAGGAATAACAACTGAAAACAGATTCCAGGTCCCATCTGACGTTTTCACACTGACAGAACACAAAGTCCTTGTCTGTCTGAATCTGCTGAAGAACGAGGCCTCTCAAAACATCATATCCCCAGTGTAGCGACCAGGTACGTGGGTGGCCTTGATGGTCTGCCATGCAGGAAGAACTGACCTAGAAAATAACGGCTGTTCTGTCAAGCCCTTTCCTTGAGCCCCCAGGTACTGCTGCTCTAGACAGACAGACAAAGAAATAAATGAAGGGAAAGAATGAGTGTTTACTCCCTTGAGATTCGTTATTTAAATGTTTTGATGAGATGAACCACATATCAGAGTTGGTGTGTTTTCACCTCAGCTCATATACACAGTTCATCCCCACATCTTCAAAGCTAATCATATTTTGTCAGTTCTTCAAAAACGCCTTTCTGTTAGTCAAAGTCTTTTTCTTCCGGTCAATAAAAAACATTACTGAGGCATGCTATGAACCTGGATTGCGTTTTACAATAAATTTACACAATTTTATCACTAATTCACATTGCATTGCTACTGTATTTGTGGTGCTTTTGTAGTTGGGCATAAATTGCAACTGATTAAAGAGACTGTACTCATATGTTATATTAACATCCTATGTATGAGCTCATGAAGGGAACCTCTTCAGTTAAGCAGGGTCTGTCAGGTCGATGTGGAGACAAACATGGATACACAGTAGCGGTTGTGATGAAGGAAGATGAGAGTCACCACAATTGCACATTTTATCCCATGTAGTATGTTACAGTGGAAGACACCCCTGCAGGTGTTTGGGAAACCCTGACATATACTATTGATGGATGTTAAGTTTGTTTTCACTGGATCCAAGAGCTCACACAGACACAGCAGGTGGATGTGAATGTAGAGCAAAGGGGCAGGCAAGCGATGAAGGGTGGAGAAAGGCTAGAGGCTGAAGGTAGCAGGCTTAGGCTGGCACTGGCAGTTTTACACACAGGAGAACAGATGTCAGTCAAAAAGCATAGAGAACAACTCAGAAACACACAATACTGAGCGGCTGAGAGAGTGACCACAACCTGCTGGCACAGCAGTCTGGATAAGAGTGGCAGGTTGAGCCGGGGTTCTTAAACTGTGATGACTGTCTGATGAGCTGATTGATGAAAGGTGTGGAGGTTCACCAGGTGCAGGGAATCCAGAGGCAATGGCCACACACCACCACCACCACCACACATGCACACACGCACACACATAGAAATTGATGGCACACAAATTAATGGTGAGCCACAGGCTAAAAGCACAGACCTGTTGTGTATTGTTAAGATTTTCTTAATTGACTGTCTGCCTGCCATGCTCATTGGGGATCTACATATTTAAAAAAAAATTAGATCCCAAAAAAAGGAAACGGCATCAAGATTAATATAATTTATTATTTGCTTTCTTTCTGCTTGAAATATCTGATGGAACAAATTGAACCTTATGGTTGGCTAATTTTGGCCTGTGGGCCCCAGTTTGGGCAGCTCTTTTATATAGTATGTGTATTAATAAAATGCACTGTCCGGCTGACCCACCGCATTCTGTTGCCTTTGCAATTAATTTGCTTATGGGTGTCCTTTTTGCTGTCTCCAAAAGGCAAAAATATTGATAGACTTTTCTTGGAACTAGTTGTGAAATCCACAGAGCTGACTCTATGTCTTTTATACTCAGTATGAAGTATGTGTTCTCAGTCTGCAGGCATTCAGCCTCTTCCAAATAATATTTTTTTAGCGTATTTTGGCTGATGATTTTTCCTCAGTAACTCAAACAGAGATTCAAACAGGCTATGATGTCAAACCCCAACACTAATTCAGTGGAACATCTGTGAAAGGCCTGTGGCACAGATTTGTGCAAATGTAGACACCTGCATTTTCTCAAGAAGAGCCTCTTCTGGCATTTTGAGAGGATCTGTTCATCATTGCTCTTAAATGTGAAGCCCATGGCCAGTTATAGTGCTCAAGTACCTACACTCATCCACCTGCTCAATGGCCTGGCTCTCCGCTGTCAGATTTGATGGGGGTGTTAGGTTGCACGGGAAGTCTATAACCATTCCTTTTGTTTTGGATGCACTTAGATGGAGATGATTGCTTTTCCTCCAGGAGGCAGAAACACCGGTGGCACTCATGAACCTCTTAAATGCGTCCGGGATTACAGTGTCATCAGAGTATTTCAGACAGAACATATCGGGGTCTGTACTCCTGCAGTCATCTGTATGCAAAGTAAACAGCACTGGTGATAATAAAGAACCTTCTGATCTCTTCTGTTGAGGTAGATATGATAGCAATAGAGTGTCCATTGAATCTGAGCTGCTGTTAGGAAAGACAGAGTAGTAGACAGACATCCACAGGATCAGCTGACGGTTTACATTCAGCCTAAACAGCCTGTGACCCACAGGAAGGACGTGAACCACAATTTTAGAGCACTTGAAAAGTCAACCAAATCCAGTCTGGCTTTGCTTTTATTTGAGTGAATAAGCAGGGTGATACCAGTATCACCCACACCCCCATCTTACCTGTAAGTGCAGTAAAGTGGGTTTAGGGAGCTACTGGCTTTGTGACTCTCAAAGACGTTAATCACAGCTGAAGTTAGTGCCACTGGGCCAGATTGCTCTTCTCAGGGATAACATAAATGACTGAGGATTTCCATACACCCGCAGTGAGTGTTTAAACACAAGATCCCTGACAGTCTGTGTCTGGATTTCAACAGCCTCTTGGTCAGTCTGGTCTGCTGTATTGAGGTTTATGTGTTTAAAAAATAATCTGCACTTTCTCTATAAAATGTATGCTCTGTATTGTCATAGATAAGAAAAAAAAATGATGGTCATTTCTTTTATTCACCTGAAAATGGGAGCTAGTCTCCAGAGCTGACATAATAGGACAAAAAGATAATCAATAACAATGAAAAAGCAGTTTTTGGTGGCTCCTTTTTGTAATTATTTGATCTAGGCTGCTTTTGAGGGACTCATGCTGTGTATTCAAACTACTTGCCCTATTAATATAAAATTTATTTATATTAGATTTAAATACACAGCATGATAATCATACAGATAAGGATGGCTGGAAAGAAGATTCACTGTAAATCAAGCTTTAAAGCTGCACTAATATATTATATACATATTTCTTTTACATTAACAAAGGATCATATTATTATTTGCAGTGTGCGAGGTGACAGACTCACAGCAAATCCTCAGCTCTGAGAAGACTTTTCATGTCCTTCAACTCAATAGTTGGCCCAGCACCACACAGCAGACAAAGTTAACTAGCAACTAGCTTGTGAACATTTGGCAGCTAAAGAGCCAGAGAGAGAACAAAACAGAGCTATTACAAAGCTCAAATAGCCAGAAACTTGTTATCAGATCAATGCTGATGAGGTTCTGTGCATACTGGATGTGTAAATCTGCATCTGTTCTGACACACTCACCATAATGATTCCATAAAGTGACAATCTGTCAGTGTGTTCGGTATGTTGAACAGCCATGCGGGGCTTTAGCACCTGGGGATAAAAACTGAAGTCTACTAACTATAGGTAACGCTGAATGACCGCTATCGACCTATTGAACGAAAGGAAGTAAAGGGAAGTACTGTATGATCTCTCTGCAATGTGTTCATGTGTAGCTTTTAAGTAAGTCAGATGTAGCTTTCACACGTACACACAAACACCCACCAAAACCACCCAGTTAGTGTGGTGGTGCTGAAACAAATGCCAATATATTGATTATGAGCCACTGTAATAAACAGGTTTATTGATTCTGACTTATTGTAATGCCATTGGTGCATATGAATATTGCAATATTTATTTACAGCAATAAACAATAGATTAAAAAATACTGATTGTGCTTTATCTTTATATGATATACATATTGATTCTGGGCCACCAAAGATATGCAACTTAAGTAAAATTATATTAACAGTCAGATATCAATTCAGAGTCATAATTCAGAGTCATTACCATAAATCCACTGACAATAAGTACGGTCAGATGGTACATGGTTAGTCAGACTGTGTCACACTGCTGGCACATAATGTGTGTGCTGGGACGCTGTTGTTGCAATTTCCCACAATGAGAGAATGCTATTTCACATAGTTGGCATACATGTAATGCTGCAGAATAGTGTGCAGAGACTACAGCCAAGACCAAATGGCTGGAGGTAAAATCTCTGTGGTACAGACACCGAGCAGCTGTTAACCCTTCATGTGCTGGGGCCGGATAATTGGCTGGAAAAGCCTTTGTCTGAGACAGAGCGAGAGACAGAGCGAGAGAGAGAGAGAGAGAGAGAGAGAGAGAGAGAGCAAGGTGGTGTGGAGGCATGTTTGCTGTGTGTGTGTGTGTGTGTGTGTGTGCGTGTGTGTGTGCGTGTGCGTGTGTGTGTCCTTGGGGGTCTCTCTATCCATCTTTCTCACTCTCACTCTCTGGTCCAGAGCTTGTTACCATAGCAACATAGAAGAAGAGGTACTGCTGCCAGAGTCCCAAAAATTGTATTATCTTTTTCAGACACACGCATGCACACACACACGCATGCACACACGTGCACACACACACACGCAGACATACACACAAATGCTGCTTCTTCGTCTGTCTTGCATACATACAAACTGGCAGGCTGTAGTCAGTGTGTGTGTGTGTGTGTGTGTGTGTTTATCACTGTGTCTGTGTGTGTTCAGTACAGCTTGCAAATGCTGGCAGGCAAAAGCATACACACACACACTGAGAAAAGAGAGAGATTGGTTGAAGGAAAAAGTAGACAGGCGGAGAGTTGCAGCAGAGTAGAAGAGGTCATGTGTGAACAGCAGGGTAGTTTATTTATGCCAGTGAAGGGGGATAATTGGTCTTTACTCATTCATTATTTCTTGTGTTTTCTGTAGTTTTCAACCTATTGTACAACAGGTAGTTTGGACTCTTAAAGGTACCATAAAGCATAGTAAGCTGGCTTATACCTTAGTTCTGCTGAGAGTACCGTAAAATAACACAAAGGCTCTGTGGCTATACTTTGGCACAGTTTCTTCTGTTGTTGGTTCACATGGTGTGGTGCATCAGTGCATAACGGTACTTTGTAGCAGATTTTATGATACCCACATTTAGATTTAGTTAAAATTATCAACATAAACAACAGAAAAAAATGGCTGCATAGACTGCGTGTGAAGTCACAAGCAGACTCAATGAGTGTTACCAGACTAATGTAAATGAGCAATACTGTGATTTGTCTCTGTAACTGACAAAATGCCCCTTTAAAATGAAACTTTAAGACAGTATGTCCATGCTTACAAGAATCATTAATATTGGTCAGATTTCCAACTCTGTAGGCCAATATTGAGTTTATGAATCCACTCTGTTTTTTGTGTTTTTTGAGAAAAATAAATAATAATTAATCATCACACCTCCACAACCCAAACTCGCACACACACATGTAAAGTATGTAAGTATGTGGTCATGTACACACATGTAAATAAGTGAGATTAAAGCATGGGGATTACACGGCTGTCTTTTCAATTAAGTTTTTAGAATCACATAATACCTCGACTGCGAATGGCAGAGGAAGCCCAAGAAATGTCAACAACGGCGTGCGAACGAAGGGTTGCATTAAAGAAGTGACGAGGACACAGTGGCATTGACAAGCATGTGAAATCAGCGATAATGTGTGAGACAGAGATCATAAGCGTGATAATGTCTGTGATTACATTAGTAAAGCCATTATGTTCTAGATGACAGATCTCATTAACATATAAACAGCTTTAAACACTGCATCCACCGTGGAAATGAGCAGGCCCACACACACAGGCAAAAATGTATATAATATGCAGGGTATAAGTAAAGGAGATTAAATTATATGATACAGATATTAACAAACATAATGTCATTAGACACACATGCACATGTAGTGTGTGCGCTTTACGTTTACGGACATAAACACAAAATATGTTGCAAAGTTCATGTCAGCCTCATCCAAATTTATTTCTCCCAGAATTAACTTTTTCCTGTCTGAGTCATTTTCTGGAAATCGTGCAAACACACACACACACACACACACACACACACACAGTGTTTAAGTTCCTGTGAATACGGGGATGGACTCTAATCTTTCTCTGTCTCTTCCTGGCCTTATGATAAACTGCCTGTCTAACATTGTTTTCTTATCGCACTGTGTGTGTGTGAGTGTGTGTCTGTATGTGTGTGTATGTACACACATGCAGGCTTGTTGGATAGTTGCGTGTGGGTTTGTGCAGCTGTGTGCCAAGTGTGTATGAGCGCATGAACACCTTCTAATGAATGTTGTTGAGAAAGACAGTGAGGGATATTGTGTGTCTGTGTGTGTGTTTGTTTTAGCCAGACTGTGTCTCCAGAGCTCGGCTCTCAGAGCATTCGGAGGCAAACATTAACGTCACCAGATGCCTCTGCCTGCCTCTCTCTGTCTCCCTCTCCTTCCCCATTTCTCTCCATCCTTTGTCCTTCTCTCTCTAACCTGTTATCTGATCATTTGCTGTGTCTCTGCTGCTCTGATTTCACAGAATACAGGATGTAGTTAAGTGTGTTCATTCATTATCTAATTAACTAATTTAGTAAGCGCTAATTCTTTCTCATCAGCTAATAGTATGCAGATTAAGTATGGATATGTGTGTTGGGGGGGTTGCTTTTTGAGCGTGTGTTAAATTATTAACCCCTAATTATCAGGTGAAAAGCAGAAGATAAAGACGGCCCTTATAACTGATCTGGCTAATCAGGGAGTAATCAGGTTTCCTTTCAGGCAAAAGTGAACAATCGGGTTTTCCATCGTATCATTATTTATCGTTTTGTGTCACTTGTTGTGTTTGCAGCTGGAGCAACAACCTGTAGTCTTATAACATCATACACCCATGTGAAATGATTGCTCTGACACATTTTACTGTTTGGAATATGGTGTCATTGTTGCCAGAGCACACTCATTTTCCCCACTGATTCACATCTTGATTTCTTTTTTCTTTTTGTTTTTTTTGGAGTGGTTTGGAAGTCACCGGGCCCTCTGCCACATGAAAACACCCTTCAGGCAGACTTGGGAGTTACACATCAAAGGCAGAGCGAAAAAAAAATCTTGAAATCTGATGATGGAAAGCAGCCCTCTGTAGCGTCAAAACACGAGTGTAATCAGAGTTCATTTCAGCCTATGAGGAAATCAGTGTGAAGGCAGGACATACTGTGAAGGAATCCACAGAAAGCTTAAGCATTGGCAGTAATTTACTAATAACTTGTCGTAATTACATTACATATAAAATACATATTCTCCACAGTGATCATATGTCTAAAGACAACAGCTGCTGATTTAAAACCACATTGACAGCCATTTGTCTCTATCAGGCCTGTGACTAGTACTTATTTTTAATAATTATTTAACCTCCCAAATGGTCTCAAACTTGTGGATTTATATATATTGATACAAAGCAGAAAAAACAGTGAATATTTATAGGGGCCGTATGAAAATAACTAGTGAGGGATGTGACAACAGAAAAACGGCACGGTAGTCTGACTTTTTTGTCAGGAAACAGATTATCTTTCATGTTTCTCTTATATTTTATTCTTCTCTTTTTGATTTTGTTACTTAGTACATGACTTATTAATGTATGAAAGACATTCAGCCATCTGCTGTCATATATGCTATCTTAAAGGTACCCTTGGCCACCAGTTGCGCTGTAGAGCGACGTTTTTTTGTGCATTGCACGCATGCAGTACACATTACAGCAACCGTTGTCACTGGTAACAGCACCTGTAAAAGCAGTGGAAAAATGACAAGAATTTAAACAATGCATGTTTGATATGAGGAAGGAAATGCATTCAGCACGGTCATCAGGCCAAAGGGATACAGGCAATGTGTTTTGGTGACAAAACACTGAATACAAACAAACTTTACTTGATTTATAAAAAACTCTGATGGGTCCCTCACATTTTTATGATTTGCTAATTTCATGTTATTAATGACGAAACATCTTGTACTTCAAGGGGGTGACTGTTGTCTGTCTTTCCAAGATTGTCTCTGAGATACTTATATTAAATATTTATACAAATTCTTGTGTTGATATGTATAAAATTTAAAACACAAGGTTCAGTCTATCCCCAAATGTTTAGCAGTCCCTCAGTATTTTTGCTTGATAAATTAACTAATTTTAAGCATTTTAGCACTAGTTCTTCTGATCAGCATGAAATTCCTCCAGAAAAATGGAGCCATATAGTTTCTGCGTGAATTAGTAACTAACAGAATATTAATGTAAGCTGATCAAAGTTTGCCTTAGAAGTTTTAACTATGGATAACTTAAATCACGCCGAAAGATACCCCTCTGCACTCCAGCTATAATTTCCTCAAAGCACAGGCAGGCACAAGTGGCTTTGTTGTTACTGGTTACTTTGGAAACATCCTCTCCAAACCCACCATTTCAGCTAAACACACTGCATATAGAGCATGTTAGTGCAATACACACAATAGCAGTACAGCATGTGGTATAACGTTTCACCCAATGATGGAAAGGAACTAAATGCGTTTACTTAGTCACTTAAATTACTTCAGAACAATTTTGAGCTACTTGTACTTTAAAGAAAAAAAAGTTCAAAGAAGAAATGAATGGAACACAAAAGTAGTACTGAAGTAGTATAGAACTTCCTCCTCCATTCCATTTATTTGACAGCTTTAGTTTCTACACAAGGGATTTTATAACCAGTGGTTTCTTATGGTTTTGGCTTCTAAAGTCTTACAAAAAGCAGTGTGCAGTCAGGGTCACATTTCAGGTGTCTATGAGTTGTTAAAATGGGGATTTTTCCCTCTAAATCTGCAGCAATGATGTTTGGAAAGGTAACAATACATACATACTAGGGAAACAAAATACTGGTTATACAATTTTACTGCATTGATTTCTCCAAAACTTGTGAAATCCCATTCCTACATTTCATCTGGTTGTTTTTCAGCAGCACCTAATTAATAAAAGGGAGTACATGTTCCATTATTAATGAAAACAGTATGAATCTTCACACCTTAGCTGTGAAGTATCACACATCTTTGACAAAGCTCTTCTTGTGTTCTGAAAGAAGAGCGGGTCATCATCACAGATGTGCAACTGGACCGAGCTGAAAAGAAATGAAAGAAAACTTTCTATTTCCACTGGAAAACTGAAAAAATATTATCACACATGCTTGGGATATATTAAAGCCAAACAATTTAAGTTGTTTTATATATTTTTTAATGTTATCATGAATTGAATCACCATACAAAGAGCAGAGCAGTGACCAGACATTTCCAATGAATTCTGGGATGAGCTGGCCGGAGTGAGATGAGATGGCGTGAGAATGGCCTCTAGAGTCACTAGAGTCTGTGTTTGCCCTGACAATCGTTCAGCTCAAAAGTGTTCGCACTCAGAAATGTGACTGAGTGGCCTATTTTCATTGTCACACGCACTTCAACATCCTTCTCTCTCTCATTGCTGCTTTTTCTCTCACTCCCTTTAATCCTTTGTTTCATTGGGCTCCAAAAAAGCCATTATGTTAGAGTACCCAAATCGAAAGAGGCACATGATTTAACACATGCTCACACACACATTTTTAGCACTGCATTAAGATATTGGTATTCACATGGTGCAAAGACTGAACACTGAAGAAATGGAAATTCACTGTAAATGTACATTGTCTTACCGAAGCCTCTCTGAACTTTGTACTCTGACTTGCCACCGCAGCTCACATCAGTGAAGAACTGAACTGATAGCAACGGTGATACATTTAACTTCTATTATTACAATCAATTTAGAAAATATAAGTCCCTTTAAAAGGTAATATAACCTACAGGGATCAGTAGAGGTGAAGAAGTGAAATGTCCATGAAGACGTGCTACTCTAAATCTACGAAAAATAATTCATTCAGGTGGGTGGCAGGTGGATGATTTATATGTACATGCAGATACAGATGATGTCAGATGTCAGATGCATCACTAGAAAGCGGATTAGATGTGCGTTTGAGGTGAGGTGGTTTTACTCAAACACTCGCATAACGATATTTTTGACAGAATGTTGCATGTCGTATTTCACAGTTTGTCCTGAGATCTCTGACTCTCTTTGGGTTATTAGCTTCCCTCAAGCAAATGTTGGAGTAAGCATTAATCAAAAATATGCACCTAGTTAACAACAGTAACACAACAGTATTCATCAGAAAGTATGAGATATCAATAAAGGAAAATATTCTATTAGGGTGACAATACTAAGTTAGTGGATGTTAGTGGACCTGAATTCACTCAGTGAAGACGTTTTTGACACTAGCGCAAAATGTTTCGCCTTGAGGGATAAATTCAAGTTTTGACATTTGACAATGAAATGAATAATGAACAAATTATTTAAATTGGTTGAGCAAATTACATGCAATAAGTCTAACAAGTTTTTTTTAAACTGATTTTCATATTTTATGAAAATTTTAATGAATGGCTGCCTGGAATGGACTACAAAAATACATCCAGTAATCTAAAACCCAACACATTAGTTTGTCAGTGACAGTATGGGATCTGCAGTGAACTGCTACAACTCGTAAAAGCACTGGTCCCTTAAGGACTTCACAGCGCTTTTCTTCTGGTGTTTAGTGCTGTTTTGGTGTCTGTAGTTTAGTTTAACTGCTGATGATTTTGTTTGAGGAAGAAAAGGATTAGAAAATATTTCTCAGAATGAGCGGATTTCAGATCACTGCTTTCCTTTGCACAAACAAAAGAAATAAACACTAAGAAAATATGTGCACATGTAAATGAGAGAACTCATTTACATACCGTGTGATTTCTTTATGTTTGCAAAACAGCGTTAGCTCTCATGCAGTAACATAAAGCTGCACACACCTCTCGTATTTCTGTTCTGTTCTCGCTCTCTATCTATTTATCTATCCATCAGTGTCAAATATGCAGGTGTGTGTGATGTGCATTAAAACAAAGCTGGAAGTAACTGTGTTTGAAGGCTGCGTCTCATTATAATACCTGCTCTCATGTCACACACACACAAAGACACAAAGCAGTGATTTCTGATATCCTCCTTCTTACCATCCACATGCACAAACTTAAAAGCTGTATATTCTCACATTGATGACATTCTGGATCTTCTTCTTCTTCTTCTTCTTCTTCTTCTTCTTCTTCTCCTCCTCCTCCTCTGTCTATCCAGGAATGTCTGCTGATATTTCTCTGATGTCTAATGCCATCTGAATGAACACACAAACCAGGAAACACACACAAACACTCACAAAATGCGTCGTTGAACTGACACTTCAAACAAAGCTTTTGTCTGCTGCCTGACAGCTATTCCTCTCTCCTTCCCCCTCTCCTCCTCTTCCTCCTCCTCTCATTATCCCCCTCACTTCTCCCTGTCATTCCAAAACACTCGCTCTACCCCCTCATTCCCCCGCTCTCTCCCACACACACACACACGCATGCACGCGCGAGCGCACGCACACACACACACACACACACACACACACACACACACACACACACACACACACAAACACACACACTGCAAACGGATTGAAGGGCTTATTCCTAATTGAGCTGCCTGGTTAAATGCAGGTTAAATAAAATACAAAGACTGAAAATATGAAGGGCTTATTATAACAAAACTTGAGCTAAAGGTATAACAATCAGAAGCATTTTATTTTTATAAGAGTTTGACTAATGAGAAGCTTTATTTATTTATTTTTGTGGTTACATTATTGGCAGAATTGTCACTAATTAACGTAGGTTTCCCTTTGAAGTAAGATAAAACTAATTTTTTCCTGACATGGAGTTCATGCTTTTTGCAAATAAAAACTCCACTACTTGAACTTCAAAAGGTCCAGTGTATAGGATGTAGGAGAATTTGTCAGCATAAATGAAATATTGTATTCATAATTTTGTTTTCAGTAGTGTATAGTGTAGCCTGAGACCAGTAATATCTGCAGAAGTGGCTGTAATCTTAATTTGTCCCACCATTTTAAAAAGAAGTAGCCTGTCTTGTGAATAATCAGAAAACTGTAGATAAAAGTATAATATGGTATAAAAAATAAACAGCCAAAATAATCCCTGTTAATCATTCCTTGTGACACACTTGAAGTGTATGGCGGTGTCTGTATCTGCAGAGACCCTAGCTTCTACCTGTATTTTCTTAGTATCTCGCTGTGTTCAGTACATTTCTGGGCCGTCCTTCACAAAGGATTACAACGTGTTGCACCGCCACGTTTCTACAGTAGCCCAGACAGACAAATCAGACGGTGGCTCCAGACAGGGCCTTTTTTAGCGGCCACCGTAGGGGAGCATGAGGTTGGCTGCCACCACACTGACAGATGTCACTAAATCCTGCACACTGGACCTTTAAAGGGGTCAGCATTTAACAGAGATACAACAAAGATAGACTTTTCCAAACACCGTGAGTAAGCGGTTTGTCTACTTGCATATAACATCAAGAGAAACCGGGCAGCTGGTAGCCACACAGCTTAGAAGTGTAAATTGAGAGCCATGAATGAAGCAGCCGGTGCTAATCTGCTAATACAAACTTAACTGCCTGAACTCATGCTAAGACACATAATGTTTTCATTTGTTTACAGGGCCATTACACTTTTTGCTGTACATGGGCAATTGGATGACTCTTGCCTGTTCATTTAGTCAGAGAATAGGTCTGAGGTCAGTCTGAGGTAATCACTGATAAGATAATTTGCATGTGGAAAAGATAAGTTCATTTAGGTAATACCAGAGCTGAGAACGTGTCACTTGAATGTTTTACCTTGGGGTACAACTTTGTGCAAATATTATCAGCAAATAATATGTTATCATGACAAGACAAGATTATCATCACATGAGACAGATGAAAACGATGAATCTTGAGTTTAAATTGTTAAAATTGGTGTTGCACCTTAGTTTAATTATATGTCAGTGTCAGTGCTGGTCAGCATTTAGATCAGCAAACTTCAAAGCATTACACACAACTGTAGAATTCTATGGTTGAAACTCTATCATTTGAAATGACAAAATTGGCAAACACTGGAATAATGGAAATGATAATCAACTTGCAAGGACACAGGCAGAAAATTAGCTTGCTGCATACTCAAGGCAATCTGATTTTAGAGAAGCACATGGACAAAAGCCCTTTCAAAAACTATGCTGTAGGAATAAAGGTTGGATAAGAACATTTAAGGAAAGTTAGTGATTTGTATCATTCCTTGAGCTTAAACATGATTTTGGCTCAACTGTAAAGAAGGAATTTAAGCGGTGTATGCATGTGGAACAGCTGAATTCCATTTAGCTGCTTTGGTTTTTGTACATGCTGGCTCACTGCCAAAGTTAATGTTATTACTAACACCTGTGCCTTTTCTGCACAGGAAAGAAAAAGAGCCTCATGAGACAGTTTGAAGCACTCGAACATAAAATCCTCTATGTGGTGTGTTCATTTCAGCTGCTGTAAGCTGTCACTCAGTCACTGTCCAGTATGATGACTGTCCTGCCTCAGATTAATCCAATAAAGTTTAGTTAAACTACACATTATGTCATTTACAGAATGTCATTTTGAATGAGAAGTGTAGATGATGAGTTCGCTTGCCACTCTAACGTGGAAAAAGCCGATTGCAAAATGGCCAAAATATAGAGGAAGCTTTGCTCAGAATGTCTTCATGGCTTCAAATGAGTTAAAACACATTTCCAAGCTGTTGCCTTCAACTGTTCTGACAGTTATTCCCATAAGACACAAATGCAGCATGAGTCCACAAAGTCAGGCTCCAGTTGATTTTCAATGAAGCAGCTACAGAAACTCTCTTGATGACTTGCACAGACTGCAGCCTTTCTTCCCGCTGACGACAGAACACAGAAACTTCAGCATGTTCAACTCAATCCACTGACCAGCTTCAACATCTGGCTGCCGTGCGACGTGTTGGGAACAGCTTACAATTTTTATTGCCTTTAAATGCAAGGCTTCTGTGTTATGTAATATGAGTAAATATAATGAATAAAACAAGATCATTTCAGCTCAGTGCCATACATATTTTACTACTGGAACATTTAAATCTTAGTTTACTATCAAACCTGCATTAGGAGTTGCAGGTTCAATGCTTTGCCAGTAGGCACCTGAGTAGCATTTTTTAAGCAAGGGAGACAGTGTTATTGAAGTCGTGTGCTGTGAAAGTGAATGAGAGGGTGATGAGACTGTGTTAGAGACACTGGTGTGTGCGTTGGTGTGTGTGTGTGTGTGTGTTTAGTTATCAGGGGAGCACAGCGTAGCTCTGCTGAGATTAAATTCCCAGAGCTTACTTTGGCTATCAGCATTACTTCAGGACACACACACACACACACACACACACACACACACTCACAGAAGGAAAGCAGAGTGGTAGGAAAGAAAGCTGCCATCGCTACATTTTCATTCACAGAAAATATCAACATGGACAGTATGCCCACTGCTGATATCACCACTGCTATTAATCCCCATCAATCCATCCATCTGTCCGTCCGTCTGTCCATCATCTATCTGCTTTTTTTCTTTTGTTCTTTCATCTTTCTATCAAGTGTGTGTTTTGCTGTTGTGTGTCAGCACTGCACACACACTATAACACAGCCAGCTGCCATCTCTGATCTATCAACACAATAACATCAGAAATTGAACGTGAGGATGGAGGACACATTTTAATATTTGTAGTTCAAAGTGGAACTGAAATTTGATTTTTTTTAAATATTTGTATATATATTTGAAATTCGATATTTCCTTTAAGGAAATATGATGATACATTATCTACTTGGGATATTTTTATCCATTTTTTTAAGTGGACATACAGCATGGTTCACAAATCTATCAAAGAAAATAAAGTAAATTGAGCAAAGTCATCTCACCTGTGTCACAGGTTAAGTGTTGTACTCTGCTCCTACTGCCACTGGGAATGTGTTAATTACCCAGTCTGACCCCATTCCCTCCATGTGAATGTCTAGAGTGTGACAGACGGAGACAGAGACAGTGATCTGTGCCATGGGACTGCAGCACTGTGTGTGTGTGTGTGTGTGTGTGTATATATATACTGTATACATGTGCGTGTTTGTCACAGTGACAGCTCTGTCAGTTATCTTTCAGCACTGACAGACAATGCACATGTCAACCAGCAGTCCCAGTGCACACAATGATCACATCTACGTATACTGCTGTAAAACACACACACACACACACACACACACAGAGACACCTAACCTGTCAGTCATTTTGTCTGGTATTCCCACTGCTCCCTTCTTCCTGTTCTACCTTCCTCTCCCCATCCCTCCACTCTGTCTTTCATCATTCTGTTATTTTTCTTTCCTTTTTAAGAAACTGTCTGTTGCCCTGAAACTGGGTCTTTTTTCCCTCCCATGGGTCCCCATGATTTTTTTCCCTCTCTTTTTCCTCTCATTCCCTCTCCGCGCTTTCTCCCTCCCACTCACATCTTGCTGACGGATTAAATGTTGCAAGGCAAGGTCTGGTAGAGGAAAAGAGAAAGTCTCTTTTAATTGTGTTGATCTCTAATTAGCCAGCCTGTCTCATTTCTCCACAGTGGATGTGGTAAAACAGGATGCCCTTTCCTGGGTCAGCAGGCCACAGCCTCATGCATAACTTGTACTCACACACACACTCACATACACACACGCATTGCTTTGTACTTCTGAGATTAGAGTTTGGCTGCCAGCATGTAGATTTCTCTGTGGAGGCTGGTGACTGAAAAAGTTTAGGAGGGCAGGGTGAACGGTGCAGTAAAGGGGATTTTTGCTAAAAATATGTGGTTATGTAAGGAAATTGTTCCAAAAACCTGGGATTCACCACCCTCTCTATTCCCCACTTGCTTCCAATCATTCATATCATTGTTTACCGTCTGCTGTCTCTTATGTAAAATGCCAAAAGAAACAATCTTGTATCATTGCAATAATTCTGCCTCTCCAGACAGAAAACCATAGTCCATAGTTCAGTGTAGGAATGTTGCACGATTAAAAGCAAATTTTATTTGAATCTATTCAACGACACCATGACGGGACATAAATGTATCTGTCCTTTGCACTGCATTATGGTTCAGTGGGTACAGCATGTCATAAACATTGCTTAGACTAGGACCTCAATTTCCACTGAGCCCACTTAAGTTAAAAATTAATGCACTCATGAATGAAAGTACCCAGCTAATGGCATATGTTACCATATTGACCTTATTATGAATAGAAAGGACTGTAAAAGGGTTACCACTTTGAGCTCTGACTAATATTGTAGAAAAAGACAATTTATTACTGTGTTTAACTTTTATTGTGTGAGTTGGTTCTCCTCTTAGACTGAAGATGAACTTTTATTATCTCATCCATGTAATTTCATTATTTATCAGTGGGTATGATAGATTGCAGGCAGGAAATGATTGGTTTAGCTTAGCTTAGCTTACTGAAAGGTGGGGAAGTTCCTCCAGATCCACAGACACATCAGACTTTTTGTCGCATATTGGAGCATAACTTGAAATGACACTGTCTTTGTACTATCCCTAAAATAATGAATAAGTATTTTTAAACCAAATTGTTTGCTGCAGATACAGATACAAGTCACTGCAAGCTTTTAGAAAGTTCTGGCTGATGTACGTGTTATAGGAGTTAATGGCATTTTATAGGAATTCAAAGATCAAGATCAAAAGTTCAACAAATCTTTACAAATCAATAACATATTAGGTCACTGTTAATGTGTTTAATAGAAGGGATTTATTATTATTATCAGTTTCAGTGGACAGCATGTGACATGTGATGTGAGTGACTAAAATGGAAATCATATTCAGAAACCTTCTACTTTATTTACCATGGTACCCTATGTCTAAATATTATTAGTGATCTTAAACAACCATTCAGCCTCATTTATATACGGATTTATTTTACCAACATTATTGTCTGTTGTCTTTTGCTGTCATTTTGAAACTTATACCAGGATTCGGTTTTTCTCTCATTTTTCCTCCCTCTTTTTTCACAGATGTGTTAAATGCAATCATTTTCAGACAGTGCAATGACATGGCTTAACCTGTTTTTTCTTTGTTTGTTTACCAGCTACTCAGATACTCTAATCACACTGCAGGAGAAGAATTTCAGCCAATGTTCTTTGCAGATCCAAAAATGACTTGAAAACAATGCTCATTAGAAAGCAGCAGGTCTGACTCAGTGTGTGGATGGTAACAAGCTTTTCTCTTTGTGTCCTTGCAGTCATCTGGAGTCAGAGCGCAGTGCTCTGAAGAGGAGAGAGTGGGAGAGGAGGAACCAGGAGGTCCAACAGGATGAGGATCTGTTCTCAACTGGATTCAACCTGTTTGGAGAACCTTATAAAGTAAGAGTGGTTGACTAATCAGTAGATAAGAAATCATATCTGCATAGTTCAATTATTTGTGAAATAATTTCTTTCTTTCTAATGGTAAAATGATTAGATTGATCATGGTTATAGGAAGGATTGAAAATGCGAGTGGGACGATCTAACGGGTGTCTGGAGGTCCCCCCGAGAAAATATTTTACTGAGTAGATGTAATTTCCTGAATTCTGATGGCTTTTAACAGGTGGTTTGATTCTTTTTTTCTGGATGTACTAGGATCAAGAAAAAATTTGGGTGCATTTTGTAATTTCCTTCAGAATAAGAAGTTGGCCTCAGATCACATATTTGAAGATAACTTGTAAGTGCAGAAATTGATCAGATAAATAATTCAGGTGTCTTTAATAATAACCACTCATTGTCTTTCTAAATTCGAGGATCTCTGTAGGCTTGCATGCAACTGTAATTCCTGTAAAATGAGTTTCCTTCATCTTGTCAATCCAATGAGTAAAGTGGAGAGGACAACAAAGGTAAAGGTTCCAGCGAACTACATTCACCAGGACCTGATTGCATCCAAAAGCTTGATTATGTTATGAGCCAGTTAACTTAATGGCTTTATTTACAGACACATTTTCACACACACACCACACTTACAACACACAGGTACACTGCTTACTGTCTTGTGTGGTATAGGTTTGAGGGGTGTGTGTGAGCAAATCCATAAAGTTAGCAGAATAACATCAAAGCTTTGTGGTTTCTTCTTTACCACCTCATTTAATCCCTTTGCTTCCTTTTCTCCTCTTTCAGAATCATTTTCCATCTACTTTCCATCTATTATCCATCTACTTTCCTGTCAGGTTTCCCTTCTTCAGCTCTGTGCATAACACAGTGGGTAATAACTAAAAAACTGAGCATATTTCCTCGAAAACTTTCATAAAAACTTTAAATCTAAGAAAAGGATTTTCAAATGTCAAGCAAACAGTAACTGTTCCTGTTTAAATTTGAGGACTGAAACACAATGCAATCCTGTAAACTAATGTCAGTGAGGTGCATACACTCATCTTTGCAGCTGAGCTGTGATGCGTTGCTTTCTCATTGCAGTTTAGGTGACAGTTTTATATTTCACGGTGAAGTTTTGATTGATTTCTGCAGGGGGAGGATAGACATACCTGACACCAGGATTTCATTTAGGCGAAGGAGTGAATTTACAACATATTAATCAATGAAGATGGGCCACTCTCCTCTAAAGCATGCCCGCTTTGTAATTTAGGTTCACATGAAGCAATTTTGCCTTGTTGTAACCAGTTAATTGAAAGGAACTGTTATTGCTAATCAGCAATTATACATACATTTTTTCTGTGCCATAATGTATTTCAGTGCTATTGATCATTAAAGGCTATTATTAACCTTTTTTTTTTTCATCATGGTGTAATATTCTTAAGCATACAGTTCAGGTCTGCTCCCATCTGAGCACATTAAATGCCATCATTTTGTTTCTTCTTTGGCTGAAAATGCATGAAAGCCATGGCCACTCTCCTGCCCCTGTGTATAAAATTGATTTTGGTTTGTTAACCCTCATTTGCTACCGCTGGGCACTTCAGCACTCAGTTATCGACCTCAGGACAGACTGCTTTGAATCTTGACAGAATGTGTTTAACTGCTGCTGCTGAAAGCAGAGGACTCGGGGGCTTCTCACTAAGATGCTGCTTGAAATTTGAGGGGCATCACATGAGAGCTTGTTCTGATAATGAATCTATACTCCATAAACCTCCATACTTCAACTAATTGTTTCCAACTAATTAATGGTGCTGAGGAAAGGTCAAGGTGCCTGTGTATATGTGTGTGAGGAGAAAGCAAGGAGAGACTGGTGACTGGGCTGATTGTAGATGAATGTTGAGGGGGTAAAGCATTTTAGCTTCTGCTTTAAAGCTGGGGTGGTAAGATCAGAGGGACCAGCAAGAGCAAGCTAAATTTTGAAAGTATCCAACTGAAATAATTTCACCTCCTCCGTTCAGGCCTGCCGCAAAAGCCACTTGCCAACTTCTTTTTGCTTTAAAAGCAGCTAAGACAGGTGATGTTAAAGAATGACTTGCAGGGGCAGGACATCTGTGTTGTTAAAGAGGTACTTGTGGGCGTTGGGGTGGATACCAGGGTAGTATATTTGAAAGGCAAGTGATTGCCTGTTCGGTTCTTTAAGATTCTCCCCACCGAACGGGGCGCCAGGAGAGGACACGTTGTTATAACTCTTTGTGGTCTTTATTTACTTTGTTTGATTTTCCAGTTTTAAGTTTTTAATCCACTGATAACATCCACAAATAGCAGTAGGTAGTAGTAGCCACAAATTGCAGTAGGTTGCAGTAGGTTATAAAAAAAAAAAAAAAAAAATTGATGTATGTATTATGAGGTGTAATGTGATGTTTGTCTGTGACCGCCTTGGATCACATGATCAGTCGGTCAAGTGGGAGGTGTTGCGTTCGCTAGGTTGCGGGTGAGACACGGGAAAGCCACGGGTGATTAGTGGTAACAGGTGAACAAGTGGGAGGTTCACTTACCTGGTTGAAGCATGGGCCAGTAAACAGTTGAAACGTAGACAAGTAATCCAATAGCGGCAAACTAGAATCCGGTAATGAACGAGCACGGGCTATAAGCGGGTACGAGCACTAGTTTGGCATGTTGTCTCGTCAGGAGAGATGCGCCACCGGTAAGCTGCTGTTCACATTCTTTCAGCTGCGGTTTAAGTTTGTCTGTTGTTTGTGTTGCCGCTGTGCTGCCGTGATGCGGTTCATGTGCTTGACAACTGTTACTTTGGTCACGCTGATAAAACATTCTTAGCGGTCTGTTGATTAACGTTGCCGGTTTCATAGTATCCGTGTCTGTTTGAATTGTAGCGCTTTCACCGTCACATGAGTACACTTCCTATTTTGCGGTGCTGGTTGGGTGACGTAGTTGCTTGTAATTGGTTGTATTCCCGCAATGCAGGCTGGGTAATGTAGTCAGTCAGGTTAATACTAATAATGAATTGCTATGCTCTGCTTTACTATTTAAAACTACATTCACTGGTTGCATTTAGGACAGCACTTTTAGGCTATTGATTTAATATGTATGCATTGTGGTTTGTGTGTGGCAATACAAAGTTTAATGTTAATGTACTTTGCTTAACACACTATTTATATTGTGCTATTTAAAATGCTTAATAATGCTTACTGATTATTGCAATTGATGGATATGTATTTATATGAATTCATACAGTATATTTAGTCTATATTTGTGTGTTTTTTATATGGATATATTTTTGTATTATTCAGAGTTTATACAGTATGCTTACTTGGCTTTCAATATTGCTGTTTACATCATAGCCTTTTTATTCTATAGGTTTATAACCTACTGCAACCTACTGCAATTTGTGGCTACTACTACCTACTGCTATTTGTGGATGTTATCAGTGGATAAAAAACTTAAAACTGGAAAATCAAACAAAGTAAATAAAGACCACAAAGAGTTATAACAACGTGTCCTCTCCTGGCGCCCCGTTCGGTGGGGAGAATCTTAAAGAACCGAACATTGCCTGTTCCAGATGATGACAGATGTTTTCCTCTTTGATTACTCTAGAATTAATTTGTGCATCTTTCACCACTACACTATTAGTCTACATTAGCCAGAGCTAATAATAGGCTAATCTCCTCCAGTTCACATATTGCAATCCAAAAACAAAAGAAATGCACAATGTTTTGCCTTTATTTTAATCAGGCTGCTGCTCCTTTTCACTCCATCTTCTTCTGTTGTGGTCCTGTCATGTCAAATACCCACTGCGCTCATACTGTAGTTATGAGGAACACCAGCAATTTGGCATGTTTTTTTTCCCATGTCCAAAACAAATAACAAAAAAGATTTGTAATATATATATATATATATATATATATATCACAAATGCTTTGTGCTGATGTTACTGTATCTGCGGTTGGTTGTGTCTCATGTCTGGTTCACATGTAGGAAAACATCCACCAATATAATAATGGACATAAATAACACAACAGCGGTCAAGCTAGCATGTTTTTGTCTTTTGGATTTTTTTGTGGTTTAGTTGGTTTAATTGTGGTAGTATATCCACTTGGAAGACTCATACGTAAGTCATAGGTCATACGTAAGTAGGCAGGTACGCAGATATACGAGCATGTAAGCCTGACTGAAGTATGTTGCTGGGAAGAGGATTTCTACATCTCTCATAACATCTCTCATATTATCCTAGCAAGGAAACTATGACTGAATGTAGAAATAATTGAGACAAAACTTGGAGCAATGATACATCTTCCAACTGACTGGCTCAAAGGAGTGTCTGCATCATTCACAGGTGACAACATATTTGCTTGTTTCACATTGCAGCTCTTTCCAACTAATCTTCCTCTTCCATGCACTTCCCCAGTTTATCTCTCAGCGCTGCTAAACCTGAAAAACGGCTTTGGCACACCTTGTCACGTTTCTTCTGCTGATATATTTGCCACACTAACAATTTCATTTTTTTCTGAGCATATTGCTTTACTTCATACAGTTCAGTGGATTTACCACAGCCTTCAACAACCGCCCTGCCCTTTCTCTGTGTTTAAGTGCTGACTGAACTTACTGAACCGCTCCTTTAGAGATCTGTATTAGCTCGTTTTCATTATCATACAGGATTTTCAAACTTTTATCGTCCCTAGTCTCTCTCTTCTTTGTTTTCTTCTGCCATCATTCTCTCTCTGTACCTGTCTATCTATCACGTGTCACTCTAGTCCTCGGTCTTTCCCTCTCCCTCTCTCCAGTATTCATATTCTCTGTCAGCTATTAGCTAATCCCTCTTCTAATCCTGTTAAAGAGTGTTATGCTGTTAGCAGCTATTTGGGATGATCTATTCACACACACACTCAGACATGTATACACACACACACACATAGGTATTCATCCTCTCTTTCTCCTCTGTTTTCCATTTTGCCTCTCTGTAAATGTGTTTTCTGTTCCTCTTCAGCCACCAGATCTTTTATTCATGAGCCTGAGATGGAGAAGAGATGGGCTAATTTATTCACAGCTAACTTTGGCTTGCCACAGTGTGTAGTGTTTTTGTGTGCACATGTAGAAATTACATCTGTTAAGATTATTTGAAAGTGGTTCTCTCCTTTCTTATACAAATCTTTTGTAAATAAGGCTAGATTCCATTCCTGTTTAATTTTTGGTATTTTCTCATTTTCCTCCATTATTAAAATGTATAAATGAAGAATGCAGTGATATCTTTCTTCCTATAGAAGAAAGATATGGTAGACATGATAGAAAAATGTTGCTTTCAGTCATATTGATTTGAATATAAGTTTTGTGGATGACAGAACCATAAGGATATATCGTAATAAAACCAGGGCTATTACCTGGGGTTCAGCTGTGATTTATATATATATATATATATATTCTTCCTGTCTGTGTTCTTAGTGCAAACCTGCCATGACCTTTATTAAGTCATGTCCTCTATAAATTCAAAATCCCACTACAGTTTACAATATTTTATGTTATGTTACCCATCTAAATTAGCATTTCAATAGCTTGAATAAGTTTTTTTCTTTCCTCTTACAGGCTGAGATTTGTGTAAGTTGCAGTGGAATGTATCAGCAAGAACTTTAAAAGCATATCTGGTGTTAATGTGGGAGCCTTAACTGGTGCTCGAGATGTAAATTAGAAGTTACTTCGCAGCCACTAGATAAGTCTTGGGATTTGATTCATAAATCTGTCAGGTAAAACACAACCCTCCATTATCTTGCACAAATGCACTGAATGTAAAATATAGATGAAGAGGTTCGATCACTTAAATCACATGATGCCCCCGCCATATTCATTCAACATGAATAAGGCTTTATAAAGCTGAAACAGAACAAAACACTTAAAAGAATATTTATTTAGCCTATTTTATGATTAATAGTCTTGCCAAGTCATGCTAGGACCAAAAATAGATCTCAACAACTTTTGGTTGGATTACCATCAAATTTTCTACAGACATCCTGGTCCCAGATAAAGAATCCAGTGACTTTGGCAATCCAATGAATTTTCTTCTAGCAGCATCGGCAGGTCATAGTTTTCCCTTGTTCAGTGAAATATTTCAACATCTACTGGATGCACAAACAAACATTCATAATTCTTTTAATTAATTCTATTGATGTAAGTCACTTTCTGACTTCTTCAGTTGTACCACAGTGAGGCTGACATTTAGCTTTAAGTGAAAAGTCTAAACAGCTGTTAGATGGTTTGCCATGAAATTTGATACACATATTCAAGTTGAACTGTGATAATTTTCAAAAGGGTCAAGGTCATGTTAACATGCTAAACTTAGATGGAAAACATGGTAAATTTTATGTTAATATTGTCATTGTGAAAACAGAACTAATCTGTTAATCAAGAAATAACTGGCAGGTCAAATTTAAGATACTGTTCCTGATGGTTATATGACTTAAGAAACCAAACCACCCATTTCGGTTTCACTTGGCTCATGAACTACTCTCAAGCCAATCTAATCATGAAAAAACTGCATCCTAATATAACACTGAATTGTGCTTACATTTGCCTCCATTAGAGCAAATGGAAGGGTGGTGTTATGCTAATTTGTAAGGTTGTGAAATGTCTAATGCACACATATAGAAAACACACACACTCTCAGAATTCCCTCCTCAGCAATAAGACCTCTCCATGCATCACTGCCTGTTATAACAGTATTATTTGGTTATTGACTGAAGCTGCTTTGCATAAGAAAACAAGTGATATGTGAGTTTATTCTTCTGACGACTGTGAAATCAAATGTGGTTTGAAAACCCTGACACCATCACACAGATCTTCATCGGTGGTGTGAAGCTATACTTCAGTAGGTGTAGGGATTATTTATTATCATTACATCTAACCTGATTTCTAGAAACATATAACAAATAATAATTAAGCTTCCACTTCCTATGGACATAAATCCATAATTCATTAACCCCTCCAAATAAATGTAATTTCACCTTGTTTTGAAAATTAGATGAGTGATTCACTCCTTTTCATACGTCTTTATTCAACATAACCACTCCAGGTTACCAAATGGGTTACAGAGCACCTGGATCTATTGGCCAAACCACAAAAGCCATATACATTGAAATTACACTTACACTTACTTAGTCTTTTCCAATGTTATTTAATAATGAAATTATCTCACAATTAAATTACATTAAATCATAGACTTTTGATCGTGCATAATTCAGACTTTGCTCATGATTAATATTTGTTACATAATTTGCTGCTCAGGCAGAAAAGAAATGTCAGTGAGCTAGATAAAAATCATTTGTTTCCACCTCTTTTGTGGCTTTTTTCGGGAATCCAGCACAGAATATAGAACTGCTTAGGCCTTTACTGATTGCTCTTGTCCTTTGGAAAATTGGCAAATGATCATACAATATAGTCTCACCATCAAGGAAGCTGTTGCTGACTGACACACAAGGTACTCTTGAGCTATTCTGAGGAACATCTCACGTAGCAGCTGAAAGTGCCATTGCCATATATCAGTAAGGCTCGCACTGTCCTCCAAGTGATGATTGCTTGAGAATCTGGGGTCAGGCTAATAATGATTCCTGCCCCATTAATTTTAGCGCTTCAGCTGAGCAGGACCCTCTTAAGGGTGCCATGTTTTTAATTAATCATCTCATGCTGATGGCTGGTCAGTGGTCACCCTATAAGTCTCTCACTGTTCCTCTCCAGATGAATAAAGAGGGCATTTCATCAAGGCAGGAGAAGTGGGAAAATGGAAGACATAATTAACACTCTTTTCTCTCTTTCTTTCTCCTGTCTGCTTCTTCTTTCTTGACTTCTTTCAGACCAATAAAGGAGATGCATTGGCCAGTCGTGTTCAGAACACACTTGGCTCCTATGAAGAAATGAAAGACCTGTTAACGAGCCATTCCAACCAGAGCCACTTGGTGGGAATCCCCAAAGGCAGCAACAATCCACAGACACCAGCCACCTCAGCGACAGAGAGACCCACCATGGAGTCCCAGCTTTTCACAGAAGCCCTGAGGGGAGGAACAGCTGGAGGAGGAGTAGGAATAGGAGGAGGAGCAGAAGGAGGTGCAAACAAGAGGATGGGAAATGCATCTTCCTCATCTTCAACCTCTATGCAACCTCCTGCTTCGACCACACCGTCATCAAGTGCCGCAACGCTCCAACATCAGAATTCAAAGAAGTCCCGTAGCTCCATGGACTGGTCAAGGGCAGGCCACGGACAGAGTGGCCAAGGAACAGGCCTTGTTCTGGGGTTAGGGCAGAACAGCCAGGGGCAGGTCACAGCAGCTACGAGCACAAGAGGAAAAATGTCTCTATTAGAGGAACAGAGGCAGGAAGAGCTGTTTAGCTCACTTAAAGATGAACTTGGTCTCAAAGGAGACTCAAGCCCTTCTTCTTCCTCCTCTTCCTCCTCTTCCTCTTCCTCCTCTTCTCGGAGAAGGCACTCTTCCCATCCATCCAAAGCAGTCCCTCTCCCAGGTGAGTCCAACAGACAAAAGTATCAAGGAACAGGTCAACATTTTAGGAATTACAATTTTAGCTTGACAGATGAAAAATATTGATACCACTCGCATGTCTGTATGCTTAAGATTTTACTGTAGCATAGGACAAACACTGGGTGATTTCTAATCACAAAATAGGAGGTTGCTATGAATGTTTTTTTCCATTCAATTGCAATTATTTGTAATTATGGCCTAAACAACATAATATGAAATTATGATATTAAATGGACAATAGACAAGTTCTTTGACTGTACAATTCATTCACTATAGAACAATCTTTACTAAATGAATTAAAATCTCATGCTTTTTCTCCTCATGTTTACTTCGACTGCTCACTTACCAACCACTGTTGTAATTACATCCTCAAACAATGTACTACTCCATGTAAAATTTTGACACAATTTCACTTAACCTCTTCAGTGAACATGCTTTTCTCTACTCTCTTATTTCCAAAGTGGTGTTGATTGCAGTGTGTCCTGTGTAAGCATATTTCCCAAAACTATTCTTTTAACAGTGGCAGGAAATGTCTCAGAATGTGGTTGATTAAACCTGCCATTCGCACAACAAAAGAGGACTTCTTATATTTTGATATTCATGGGAAATCATTGTATTTGTTGGAACCATGAGTGGCTATGAATAATTTTAGTGCAAAACAGACTCTATCACCTTTTGGACGGATTTATGAAAACTAACATCTACATCCGATGATAACCACATCTTTCAGCTGATTTCTAAACCACCAAGCAACACGTAATTTGCTTTGATTGTGATTGGCTCCATCCATCTGGGATGGGAATTTTTGGCATTCAACCTTCATTAGTTTCTGACAGCACATAGCAGAGCAATATTCGACAATATCTTGTGTTGCTTGTGTTGGGTATTTTTCACTTTTCTTTTTGGTTTTCCCCTTTTCTCTTCTCTTTTACAGATGGTGCCACTTTTCGATCTTCCACCATGGATGGTGGCCCTTTCAAGTCTTCCGCTAATACAGAAAATGGTGGACATTTTAAATCCTCGCCATTTGAAAATGAAACAGGTTCTCACCTGTCTACATCCTCCTCCCCGCTGGCTTCCACATCAGTTCTGACGACACCTACTCCTGGTCTAACCACACCCACATCTGGACTGACAACTCCCACCTTCCCACCTGGTAGCCTCTCTGGGAAGCCAATTGCAGTGCAGCAGAAGCCCACAGCATATGTTCGACCAATGGATGGCCAGGACCAGGCGCCTAGTGACTCTCCCCAGCTTAAACCCCCTCTAGTGGCCACAGAGGGATTTAACAACAGTCAGGCTTATGGAGGAAACTCTGGGAATGTGAAGAATAAACTGCCAAAACTGACTCTCAGCCATACAGGGGAGGTAAGCAAACAACCTGTACAACATGGTATCCATGTCATATTGTTTACTAATGAATGGTGTGCTGAACACTAATTGATAATTACTTAAAATGACCCCATTCGTAACAGATCACATGTCATTTACTATTTGTTTACAAAGTAGATAACATTATTATTTCATCAATACCTAATATTTTGCAGGTCCTTTTCCAACAGAAATTCCCCAATAAACATAACTATTTCTTAATGAAATAAAGAAAATGCTTATATGTCATCATAATATCCTTTGATTTAACATGATCTCAGCTTCTCTAATTACGACACAATGCGCTAAACGAGTCTCCATTCATGGAAATTTGGGCCTGTTGCACTTTAAGCTACACCCCAATCAGTGATGTAACAATAGCATTTGATCTTAAAAGATCCAACAGATATATATATACTTTTAGGCATTGGCAGAAATAAAAACTCAGTTGTATTCTAACAAAACTACCGAACAATCCCACACACTCCATCAAATGAAATGAAATCTTCTGATGGTACAAATCTGATCAGTTTGTGGTTATGAATGATCCCTCCTCACACCTACACAAAAGGGAACGTTTCCACAAAGTTCACTAGTCCAAAACACTTTAAAGAGAGCAAAGATCTCATCAAAAATCTTCATCATTATTAGTAGTGTTATTTATTATTATCATTTGTTACAATTCTATTTAAATAGCATCTTTGATTTCACCATGTGTATATGTCAATAAAATGTTTCGTTATCACGTTTCTCACCTAGCTGTAAAAGCAGAAGCTGAAATGTACTCATGAGCCTTTGGTAGAGTTGACTAACAGGGACACGTTGGTCTGTGCTTCTCATGTCACTGGTGTGAGTGCTTGCTGGCAGTTTTCCATAATAACAACAGCTATCTCTTTCTCAAATCCAGCATTTGAGAAAACTCTGCATTATTTTGTTAAGTGATATCGTGGTGAATATTTGCACCTTTTGCTAATTGTGATGTCAAATGAATTTGACAATATAAAACTTACCCGCACGTCTCTCACTGGCTTTCTGACTCACTCACTTAACCCTCCAACCAGCTCTCTCTCTCTCTCTCTCTCTTTATCCATCTCTCACTCACTTTCATTTTCAAAACAGCAAGAAACACCAGGCTTGACAAAGTGTGTGTGTGCATTTTGCATGTTTGTGTGAGTGTGTTGTGCGTGCTGCGTGAAACTGGTTGACAGGCGAGTAGTCATCCATATCGAGCAAGCCAGCTGTTCTTGTGCTTTGATAGATCCAGTGTGTGTGTGTGTGTGTGTGTGTGTGTGTGTAGCACTCCAAATGAGCCTGAGATAGAGCTTTGAGCATATGGCACAGAGAAGGAGAAAGCAAGGGAGACTGGGGAGACAGGGACAGAATTAAAATACACTTTGCTTTCAGTGCTTTCGTGTAGAGGGCGAGAAAGAGACTAAGTACATTCATAGTCGTGAGTGGTTTCTTTCACTTTGTTTCACCCACACATCCATGGATGCTCCGTTATCGCCTCCTTACCGTTCAGTTTTCACTCTTCTCACATTTATACCAGAGAGAGTTTGTTGGAAGGAAAATGTAAATCATTCAATACTGAGTGAGTGGGAGTAAGAGAGGGATGTTAGAGTATAAGGGGAGACTGGTGATAGGAGCTGGAGGGGGGTGAAGAATGTGAGGCAGACAGAGTAAGAATGGATAGAGGAAGACAATGATTGACTGATTACAGCACCTTATCATCTGCTGTATTTGTTCTGGTTAGGTGAGTTATTGGATGTTCTGCAGCTTAAACACCAAATTGTACCTAATCAAAGGATTGAACCAGGCAGCAAATGCAGGACTTAGAGAATCCTGACACTCACTTTATGTCATGTTTTGATTAGTGAACACGCGTACTGAAAGCTTAACCCAAGGTTGCTCCGACTGATTGGCCACCAATCGTTGTGTGCCTATTTTTGGGGAGCTCATAGCTTACAATGGAGCTAAACACACAGCAGGACTGATTTTCTCTATAGAGAAACATACAGCGTTAAACAGCAAACTGCAGTTCAATGTGAGAGAACAAGTTAAGAGTAAACAACAATACTGAAGTACTTCAGCCGAGAACAGCGTGAAGGTAAAAGTACTTTGAGTTTGGAGTTATAGAAACGTTAGTTTTAGTCATCAGTGTGTATTTTTATCAAACTTCTGTCAAGAGATAAAAGTAACCCAAGACAAAGAAGTGACCAAGCGGTGGAACAATAGTCTCAGTGCAAAGTGAGTGAGAGTGGAGCACAGAAGTTTTATTGAATTCTGTGTCCTTCTTATTCTTCTTCATTTTGTTTTTTACAATTTACAGTTAAATTAAGTCTAGCAAAACAAATATAATTATTTGTTTCTTCTACATTTTGATAGTGTTTTTGCAATAATTAACAACAATAGATGATAATAAAGTAAAGAAATTCAGATTCTGATTGATGATCTGCCCTAAAAGTCCTGATCAGAACACCTTTGATAATAACAGTGTTGGTCCTAAAAAAGCAAACAACTAAAAGAAATTCCTGTGTAGTGTATCAGTGTGATAGATTTTTTATTTAACGATTTTCAAGTTAGTTCATCTGCCATATATGTTTGATTAGTCAATAGTTCCATTCCATCCCGAGTATTCAGAGATCGTGTGAGTGTGTGTTAAAGATAAATGTGTGTGCCTGTGTGTGCAATAAGCCTTTAAACTGCTCTGGAAGCTTTCTATTAGCACTATAGAATTATTGATTTGAGCTTGTTATTGCCAAGCATGTGTGTGTCTGTGTGTGTCTGTGTGTGTGTGAGAGAGAGAGTCTGTGCGTGTGTGTGTGTGTGTGTATGTGTGAAAGCGAGAGAGCAAAAGAGAGGGACAATGATACTATAACTATTGATCTTTTTCTCACAGAGTAGGGTTAAATTTACAGCTGCACACAGACATTTGGTTGTTGTCAGCACCTCAAAGTGTGAGGCACTGCATGATCTTAATGTGGGATTGATCCAGTTGCAGGTATTATGTTGTTCAGCTGTTACTGTAGGTCCATTACTTGCAAACATGCAAACGGTTAACAGCATGCCGATACCTGGGGCCAGATGGATCAAACCAAGAATAGGGTCAAGAATAAAAACATTAAAAATGAATCACACACACACCAAACAGTTAAAAAACAAAAATATTTGTATATTCACTTTTCATTGGGGAAAAAAGGAATAGATGTGCTGTAGGAATTCCTAACCAGTAAAGAAAGCCTTATCAGAATAAACTTGTTGTATCATTGTGTTTTTATATGTCTTAAATATGTTGTAAGTGTAGAGAGGATCTTTTTGTATGATTGAAAAGCCTCTGTATCCTGCCTGGTGCAAGTATCACATCACCTTTTTCTAAATCAGTCCTGCCAGCCTCAAACCATCAAAACTGCCATCACCCATGTTAGAACAAGATTTAAATACAAGATTTAGATATTTTCATATTTACACATGCAGCTGCCACATGGCAGGATTGGAATCAATTTGAAGCCATGTTTCTGGCCATGCGATGAATAAAAGATCAATATTCACAGTGTTTTTAACTCGGTTTAGGTCTCCATCAACTTTGGTGGGAAATATTTGTCTCTTTAGCTGCTAAACTGCTGCTAACCGCTGCTAAATGCTCCACTAAGTTCACCAGCTAGTAGCTAACCCTGTCTGTTTCCAGAAGTAACACTCTAACTGAATGAATATAGCTAGTAACATCTATTGTTGCAGCTGAGCAAAATGTCCAAGAGAAGAACAGTTGATGCAGAGGGACAGCAATTTAATGGAAGATGGAAAGCAAATGGAAACAAGCATTGTCAGTACCAAAGGAACATAATTCAGGACCACACTTTGACACAAAATAGGCTAACATTAAGCATGGAGTCAAGCAACAAAAAGTTGAAGAATTAAACGACAGCCTGCGTAGGCTGAAGGTATGTGAATAGTTGCACACTTGAATGTCTACTTGCCATTGTTTTTGCTAGATTTCTGCCTTCAGAGCAACTCATTTATTATGAAGTTATTATTAAGTAATAAGATAACAGACAGATGCATTTAGCATCTTTACAACATTTACAAAATGGTGATGAGGCCTGGGTTGAAGTTGAGTTTTACACTCTGTCTTAAAGTACCACAAAATCACATAAATTTAATAGGCATACACAAAAATGCTATTCTAATAGGAAATAAAATCTTACTTTTTATCCTCAAAGGAGGAAAGAAACAGAATACACCAAAACACTTATGCTTGACGGCTTCAGATGAAGTCAAGTTGTCACAGTGCTTTTAGTGGCTTTCAATTGCTCGCAGTTTCCAATGCATTCCCATTCAGGTAAACAACATTCAAGTCAAATGGATGTCTACAAGTATATTTGTGAAGCCCTGTCAGCGAGGCTGCAAGAAGGTAAACATGGAGGTGACTGGTGACATTTCCAACCGCAGTGTGACAAGATTCATTTACATGTAGTTCAAAGTATAAAGTTGATGTAATTTCACACTGATTTGAAGACCTGCTGTGGTGTTTCCGTCAGGCGTGCGCAGAGGTGCACATGGCACCTCACCACTAATGTAGCGGCAAATAAGAAGCAGGGTAGACTAAGACCTTCAGTCAGTAATCACCATGGGGCTAACACCAACCAAATCAATTCTGCTCTCACAGAAAGCATTTATTTATGCCTTTTTGCATGAAAAGATCCTGCCTTTATATAACACTGTGGTTTGACAAAAACGAACATGGGAATATACATTTCTGAAAAAGAATGTCAGCCAAAGAACCTGATTAAACTGAATTGGAATAAACTTGTTCTTTGTTACATTTAGTAATGTGAGAACTGTCAAATTTTCTGTTGTTAAGCGGCAGAATACACCTCTCAGTCTAATATACCTGCTATAATATAGCAAAATATGTAGGTACATTTGATTTACAATGTAAACCAAGCTTAAAATTAAAATAATTACAACTGGCACAACACAAGAACCAGTGACATAAAATTCATATTCTGAAATGTACCTTTTTGCATTGCAACAGTTGAGCTTAACTGTCTTTAAGTTTTTAGACAAAATATAACAAAGTAACATACTGAACGAGAATGTATTAACTGCTTACTTTGGTTCTGTAAGGTGAAACACGTAATGTTCTGTGTCACTGATGCTAGAAGGAAAGTGACTTGGCCCGTAAGTGTCGCTGGAAAGTGCCAGATGATGTCATTGGCTAATTTGCATATTAATTTGCAACAACAAGCATCTTTCAGTTAGACAAGTCAGAGTAAATCGACACCAGCTGTGCTGATTTATCTGCAAATGCTTGTGGAGTTGTTGCATTAAGATCATTCTGCAATGGTTACAAAGTAGATGTAGAGGTTTACAACTTTCTTACCAAACCAAACCAGACAGCACTTTACCTGCTTTCTAGAGTGAAAGAATCAACCGTTTTATATTCACAGTGAATTAAATGGACGATAAATAATGTGAAAGGGTTTACTTGTTGCGATGAACCCACACAGAGATTTCACGTAACATCTTGCAGAGCCTTTTAGTAGCTTTAAGCTCATTGTCGAGCAAGTGGTATGGTTGCTCTGTGTTTGCTAGGTCTTTGATAACATGTTTTGCACACACAATTATGAGAGTAAAGAAAACGGTGGAAAACAAAATGGATACCTTTAGAAATAGTGTTTATGTTAGATGTGCAACCTCGTAGGGAAAAACTGGTCTGCAACCACAGCAGGGTGGTTACGTTTGGTACATGATGAGAGCGCATCAGGAAGGTGGAGAAAAAGGAAAGAGTTGAATAGAAATATATTTTACCGTCCCAGTGAAATCTGTTTGGTTTGAGGTGTAGTGTGGAGAGAGAGAGGTGATAAATAAAGGGAAATATTGGAGAGAAAATCATCACACACCACAAAACACAGAACACACACCAACATGAGACCTATTCAGGGATAACTATTTGTTTTTCAGTTAGCTATGGATTCAGAGCATCAGAATAATTTACCCCATTCTGTAGAAATCAGCAAATGCTTGATGAAGCTTTTCCTTTTTGTAAATCCAATACAGATGGATAGTCAGGCGGACATGTAGGAATAATGGTAAGATGCGGAGAGGAGGGTGTATATAAAATTTCTGTATCTAGATATACCCTCTCTGAGGAAATAAAAAGGAGGTGAGAGGATGTGGCAACAAGGGAAACGGGGATAAAATATACTCTCACTTCCAGCAGAACTAGAAGAGAGTTATGAGGAGTCTGCCAATGCAGCAAACAGCTGGCTTCATTTGCATAATACCCATCAGGCCTCTCTTTCCCTCAGGCAGCCTGTCAACTCACGACCGAGACGTACACACACATACACACTCATGACACCACCATTCACTGTATCAGTACTCATGTATTTATAGGCACCACATACCCTCTAGAAAATGTGAGTAGTGATACTGTATCAGTCGTGTAAATTCAAAGCTCCTCCATGAAAGCTTTTTAACGCTTTAATTTATTTGATTTTCATAAAGCAGACTAATTGCCTCTGCAGAGAGAGGGAGATGAACCGATTGAGCTTTTATAATGATAATAAAAAGATCATAAAATCGTCGGCTAGAAACAAAGAATACAGTCCAGTGAATCAAACTGCTCTTGAGTGGTTGCAGCAAGACAGAGAAGAGGGTGCTTGGAGAGAAATTAAGACAAATAGCAGAGTGGATTCCTCCCTTCAGCAAGGTGCTGTTTGAGTGTCATCACAGCAATAGCCAGCCAGTGATAAGAGAGATCACAAGGAGCAGCCTGGGCTACACCCTGTGGGTTTTAAAAGTTCACTATTTTAACAATTAAGATCATCTTGAGGTTTGTTACAAGGTGATCTGGAGATGGCAGTGTGCTGTGATAATGAGTCTGTGTGAGTGGTGTGATGTCAGATAACAAAGTGGTGATGTTATGTCATGTTATGTGACCATGTTCAAGCAGCAGGAAAGCAAATAGCGTGCCTGTGTCAGCTAAAACGCTGCTGTCAAAGTCGAAAATACATCGCTACATTCCTCTTAACATTTCACAGATTACTTTCTCCTTAAGAGCGTGCACACACACACACACACATAGCACACTAGCTTACTTAGGTCACTTTTGGGGTGAGTAAATACACTTGCACTCATTTTCTGGAGTGTTACCCCAACCACTACCTGCCTAACTCAAACCTTCTCCCTAACCTGTACTACTGACCCAAAAATCAACTGTTTTCCAAAAGGGGATTCAGCTTTTGTCCGCAATTGTACCAGTCATCCCCAATTACCTGGTCTTGAGTCTGAAATATGTCCCCAAAAGTACTCATACAGTGTAGCGGTTTCATTATTGCAGTTGCCACAGAGCAGTTTGTTATTTCACACTGCTGTTTATAAAACAGAATATGATTTCAGATGAACTGTTTACCCTGAGGATTAACAGTATAGCTCTGTTGACTGGATTGGCTGCAACTATCAGCGGTGATCTTTGTTGTCACTATAAGGGGGGCTGATTATGTGTGTTATCAGCAGTTAAGGTCCTGTCATCTTACCCCAAAGTAAATGCCTCCCTTCACACCATCTAAATTGGACATTTTTCAAGAGGCTGGTCAGAAGAAACTGCTCTTATTTAAAAAAAAATTCCAACCATTCACTTTTGGTGAGTCTGAGGTCTGTTGTTCTGGGGGTGGGGGGCAGGGCTGGAGCGCTCAACACACCAGCAGCTTATGGTGATCGTTGACCAGGGGTCACAGCAGTCAATCCCTGCACTTTAACTGCAGCTTCCACATGGTCGACTAGAGTGATTTGGGAGCTTAGTGTGTCAGCAGTACCATGTTCCTGATGTCATGAATTCACACTGTCAAGACTTTATTTCATAGTGTAAAGCCTGAGAAGGTGATCTTTTAACAATAAAAATATTATGAGCAGATTGAAGAATTATTTACATGGTTTTGAGTAAGTGTTGCATTCAAAATCTTAAGTAAAATATGCAAATGTATTACCAGCAAAATGTAGACATGCATTATTATTATTATGCATGTATGCAGCATTTTATTGTTACAGCAAGTCACACTAATTTTATTTTTTATAGACTGTTACATATTTCGTCTGTAATAGCATATTATATTTTATAAGATGATCATGGCTGGATTTACATGTTGGGGCAGAAGATGATTAGATATATGCATGTACAGTCCAACTCTCAAAGTCATTAAGTAGTAAGTTTGAAGTTAATCATATTTGTGGTAAGTGAGCACCGTGAGAAAAAGGATATTGGCCATTAAAGGAGGCTGGCAACCTCAGACCTCTTCCTCAAGATGAAGAAGGACTTCAGTGGCCACCGTTTTGACAAGATGACAACCACTTTCTGGAGGTTCAAGACACAAACTTCTGCAACGAAGGGGTCTGCATGCTCCACGACCGCTGAACGAAGTGTGTAAATGTAAGAGGGGACTATGCTGAAAATGAAATAGCCTAGGTTTTCTCTGGCCTTGAGCTTACTAAACACCCCTCAGAGATTTAGAGCTTTAATTAAATCATGTAAATCATCCAAATGAAAGTAATTTTTACTTGAACGATTCCAGTTCTCAGACATATTTGCAAAAAACAAGTCACTAAAGCCAACTGACATGTAATGATTGTGGGGCTCTTGGGGCCCTCCAGGGTCTCAGATAGTTGCCTACTTGGCCCGGTTCATAATCCATCCTTGAAAATGATATGTTTTGTATGAAATAATTAATCTATGTCCAAAACTGTGAAATAACTATAGTACAACATCCATCCATCCATTTTCTATACCGCTTATCCGTCAGGGTCGCGGGGAAGCTGGAGCCTATCCCAGCTGACTACGGGCGAGAGGCGGGGTTCACCCTGGACTGGTCACCAGTCAATCGCAGGGCCAACACACAAAGACAGACAACCACACACTCTCACACTCACACCTAGGGACAATTTAGAGTAGCCCATTAACCTAATGTGCATGTTTTTGGTATTGTGGGAGGAAGCCGGAGAACCCGGAGAAAACCCACGCAGGCACAGGGAGAACATGCAAACTCAACATAAAAGTTGAGTTAAACAAATGTAGTGAAGTGGAAGGGTAGAACAGCATCAAATGGATATACTCAAGTACCTCAAAACTTAAGTATACTTTGCGGCACTGTGAAGTAAGTAGTTAAATAGTTGAAGGCTGAGGCAGGCTGTAAAGAGCTAAATCTGCTGCAGCGGTGATGCGTCTGTCTGCAGCCTGAGAAGATTGTTTCATATGTCACAGTCATGATGTACAGCTAAGCTTTGAGAAAATGTAAACTCACATTTCTGGTATTTTTATAGCCCCTTTTGTTCATATTATCCCACTATATTATCTCTTCTGATCTTGCTGGAGCTGCGCTTCTGGAAGTACATTTATTCTTTTAAAAGCCCACATGGTGCCAAATAAAGTGAACTGCCCACTCACGTTTAAAAAATAGCTATTTTATATTGTTTCCGTGGCAGGTCCATGTATCATGCTCTTATGAAGCTGTGGGCCACTTCACATCATACATTACAGAGCACAGTGTTTGACTGAAATTCATAATGTCATTTAATAAAGGAGTTATTCATTTGTTAGGACTATTAATCAAGATTCAAACTTTGTTGATGTCCTGAACACTTTGCAGATAAGTGACTGACAGTGACATGCTGCCCTCTTTTAATGCAATAATATTAATCCCCCAGGATGTTAAGGTAGTAAAAAAAATCCCAGTGAATACTTATGCATCTGGATTTATAAAATATAGTAAATTAATATACAACTTCATTTTAGACAATAAAAAACTGGTCAGGCTATTCAATATCAGCTTATGTCTGGTGCTCATAAAAATATGGTAATAAAAATCTTTATTGCTCTTGGCATTACAGAACAATACAAGGAGAGCCCCTACTGCTAGCTCTTTAGTATTATTCATTAGCTTCTGATACAGGCCACTGGCTGCTCCTAACTTTGTGTATTTGTTTGCGTTTGTGCACGAGTGTGTGTGTCTGTGTGTGGCAGGGGCCTTTTAATAAAAAATGCCCTGCTGGGCTCTGCGTTGCCAGTTTGCCAATCAGAGCATAGCCACGATATGCAAATTACACACACACACACACACACACAGATGTAAACACACACATGCACACAGAGAGAGAAGGACTGTTTTGATCTACCAGGGCCATTACAGACATTTTAAAATCCTATGAATATAAAAAAGAGAGAGAGGGAGAAGGATGGAAGGGGAGGGAGATGAGAGAGATGAGTGAGAGAGCATCAGACACAGAGAGAGAGGGAGCAGAGATATGACTGGGGAGAAAAGTGAGAGGAAACAACATTTTCTGTTCTTTCTTGTTTGTTATTAAGTTCAGGGGCAGACTGAACGGGAGGATGCATCAGAGAGATTACATGGAAGATAGACGGTTAAGTAGCTCCGTCAGTCTTTCCTTGCCAATTTCTTTCCATTTTTCAGGTTTGTATATTGTTCCTTGATATTAAATCTGATCTGGCAACGAGAGATGATCCTTGCCACATTCGACACAAAGCCCGAGATTTATGGAAATACTCGGTATAAATAAACATGAAGCATGATTGGTTAATTGAACAAAAAGCATCCTGTAATCAGAACAAATACCTCATCTTTTTTAGTGCCAGGCACAACCACTGGTGATTTCATTGGACATTAATATAGAGAGAAACTTTAGATAGATAGATACTTTATTGATCCCGAGGGAAATTCTTTGAAGTCAAACTTAGAAACTTAGGAGTCAAACAACCATGACTGACGACAATGGACAGTGTTATTTGGTCTTTGTGATAAATTATTGACCCCAGGCATGAATTCATTAGCCTATAGAAAAACAGTTTTATCTTGGACCCTATGAGAGGAGAGGAGAGGAGAGGAGAGGAGAGGAGAGGCGGCTAATAGGGTGATTAGAGGGGAGGAGAGCTGCTGTTGAGAAAAAGACTTTGTGTTGGATTATTTTCTCCTCTTAAGAGCTTACAGAGAAACAGCCGGTGTTTTACACCTCAGCTCCTAACACCCCTAAATCCCCTGATTTAGACTTAAACTGCATAGAGAGGATGGAGAGTATGAAGGGAGGAAGAAGAAGAGAGGTGGAAGGAAAGAAAAGTGAAGAAAAAGGGAAAAATAGAATAACAAGGCCGGGCCGATAAGACAACAGAAGACGAGTCAAGGAGGAAGTTTAAGGAAAAGAGGAGTTCATTTACAGCCTATAATGTTGTAATCACACATTTTTAGCATCCAAGACATCATATTTGTCGAACTTGAAGAAACAGACTAAGTTTACCAACTTTAATTTTAATTCGTTTTGAGCACAAAGGTGAAAGATGGATGTTCACAACATGAGAAATAGAAATCTGACTTTCAGGTGTTATTTTCTCACTGATGAAGGGAAAAGCCAAGGCTCTGAATGACAAAATCGTGTGGTGTGTATTTGTGTGTCACAAGCTCGCTCGCTTGTCATCCCGCGAGTGTGTCTGCATCACTGTGGTGTGAAATACTGCAGCAGTGCTTTTGGCTGCGGCGTAAACACACACAGCTTACCTGTGAAGTCACTCGGGTCTCACCTCATTTTATAGCTCTGTGGACGTCAGCGTCCGGGCTGAGGTCCAACACTGGCACCTGCGATGGTGCTGAGATGTCTCTGTTGGGCAGGGTGTGCAGAAGCAGCTTATTCTTTAACACATTCTATTGTATTTCTGCGGAGACAGTGGGGAGAAACAAATGAGGAACATAGAAAGGATATCAAGACACTCCAATAACAATTTAGAGTTTTCGAGTCGGTCATCAGAGCATACCATACTGTATTTTACTCTATTTTCTCAAAATCCTCTTTTTCTAAAAGTTTTTTTACACCATTGTACCTCCAGCAAACTTGTGTTTTAAACTATATGAGAACAACGACAAAAAACTCCATCTATTCTGCTGCTTTAAGTGTTGAGTGATATCAGGCCACTGTTGTTACGTTTCCGTTCAGATCCTCTTATCATTTAGAATCTTCATTCCCATTTTCTAACTTTTCTATTTATAGAACTGGTTTTCTATGTTAGCATAGGATTTGCTGTTACTTAACAGTGTTCAGGTTGCTGCAATGAAAGAATGAACAACACAATCTTCTCCTTCCAAATGAAAAGTTGAACAATTATAAGCATAAAACAGTGAAACCAGTGAAATGTTTACTGCTTTTGGCTGCTTTTCTCTTGCTGTTTGACAAGTCAGCTTTCACAATATAGACAATGTAGTGGACTAGCTGACCATTACACCAACTGGGATTTTAATGACATTGCATTCTAAAGACATAGGCATTAACATGGAGTTGGTTCCCCCTTTTCAGCTTTAACAGTTTCCACTCTTCTTGGAGGGCTTTCCACAAGATGTTTCTGAGGGAATCTTTGCCCATTCATGCAGTAGAGCATTTGTGAGGTGAGACCCTGATGTTGGACCAGAAGGTCTGGCTCACAGTCTCTGTTCCAGTTCATCCCAAAGGTGTTGGATGGGTTTGAGGTCAGGGCTCTGTGTGGGCCAGTCAACTTCTTCCACACCAAACTCATCCAGCCATGTCTTTATGGAGCTTTGCTTTGTGCACTGGGGCACAGTCATGCTGGAATAGAAAAGGGCCTTCAACAAACTGTTGTCACAAAGTTGGAAGCATAGCATTGTGCAAAATGTCTTGGTATGCTGAAGCATTAAGATTTCCCTTCACTAGAAGTAAGGGGTCAAGTCCAACCCCCTAAAAACAGCCTCACACCACACCTAAATCCAATAGTAAAGACCTGCATCTGAATACTTTTGTACATATAATGTATGACGATGTCTTTAAAGTGACACAGTCACAAGAGCAATGGGAAATTGAGGGAAATACAAGTCACCATTGGCAGATTTTGCTTTGTATCTCCAATAATATGCATACATTTAAAAACAAAACTGACTGCAGCTTCCTTGAGATCCCAGGACTGGTGCACTCTTGACACATGCATAAAAACTGATTTTGAGAAGACTAGATTCCATTATGTGGCACAACAGTGAAACTAAGTCTCATGCCACTGGATGAATTTAAACTTTTAGTTTTGAACATTTTTAGAGATGTGTGAAATTGTTTTTGGTGCTGCTTGCGTGTGACTCGCTGTGTCTTGTTGAGCATCCCATCTATGTTTTATTTCTCCGGCTGTATTCAAATCCATGCTGCAAGAGATCTCAGTGAGGCGACCTGCTTTATTATCGGTCTTATATGTTAAAAACATGTTGATCACGCATTGGTTGAAATGATGCCATTAATTTTGTGGACAAAAGGAATTTATACACTCCTCTGGGAATCATGTACATGTGTGCATGGATAAACATACAAATGTGCAGAGAAACAGACACACACACAAACACATAGGCACACACAGTTGATTCCCTATTGTACATCTGAGGACCCTCGAACCTCCACCCGTCCCACCCACCCCTCAAGAAGCACTTATTTCGTTAGTACACAGACATCATGCTGAGAACCACACACAGAGAGACCACACACACAGCAAGCACAAACACACACTCAAACACATCCTGCCAACAGAACAAATCAAATATACTCAGCTTGAAATTTGCTTCCACACATTGCTGTCAATCATGCCCTTTTTATGCTCTTAATTAAAACAGTGTGTGTGAGCCCTTTTCTTCCCATTAATGTAGATGAGTGAGTGTGTGTGTGTGTGTGTCTTTTATGTTTTTAAAAGGGGTTTTCTTTTCTCTCTGAATGCATCTGTATTTGAGAAAGAGATCCAGTGTGTGTGGGTCCATGTAGGAGGTGTTCTATTCGCAATTAATCACAGTAGTGAATCTCCCTCCCCTTGTCATATAATGTAGATGTCATCAACAGTGGTAACTCCACAGTGCTGCTCCTGTATAATATGTGGTTCAAGTGATATTGTTTATCTTAATAGCATTTAATTAAACTCTTAACATCGTTATAGGCTACTGTACCATATTCCTATAGATTGCACTGACAGTTTTACAGCGTGACGTAATATAACACCATGGCCTCAGGTGACCCAACAACACATAGGCCTATCGGGTATGAAACTCTGCTTCAATAGCTTTTGGAGATGGAGCTATTGAAGAAATAGAGGATCTGTTCCACAAGCAAAAAAAATCACAGTCAAAATGAAAATTTACACATTTTCAACAGTGTAAATGACTGAAAATCTCGGAGCATCATATCATTCAACAGTAATTTGTGTGGCTTACTCTTTATGTCTAGCTATAGTACCGAAAAAGTACCAGATATTGTTGTTTACTTAGTATTTCTACAGAACCACTTTTTTTATTTTAAACCTCGGGGATGAACTCACAAACATTTAACTTTAATGTGTTGTGTGTAAAAAAAAAAAAATGCCTTTATGATCTCATCTCTTTTTCCTTTGCTTATCCGAGTCTGGGTCACGGGGGACAACAGCCTCAGCAAAGAAGCCCAGACATGTATGATGTCTCAACTAATTTGGAAGTCAGTGGTCCAGTATGGGGCGGCACGGTGGTGCAGTGGTTAGCACTGTCGCCTCATAGCAAGAGGGTTCCAGGTTGGAATCCCGGTCTGGGCCGTTCTATGTGGAGTTTGCATGTTCTCCCTGTGCCTGCGTAGGTTTTCTCCAGGTTCTCCGGCTTCCTCCCACAATACCAAAAACATGCACATTAGGTTAATTGGCTACTCTAAATTGCCCCTAGGTGTGAGTGTGAGAGTGTGTGGTTGTTTGTCTTTGTGTGTTGGCCCTGCGATTGACTGGCGACCAGTCCAGGGTGAACCCCGCCTCTCGCCCGTAGTCAGCTGGGATAGGCTCCAGCTTCCCCGCGACCCTGACGGATAAGCGGTATAGAAAATGGATGGATGGATGGTCCAGTATGCAATGTACACCAGTCTTCTGCAGTGAGAATGGACTTTTCAATATATTTATATATATATATATATATATATATATATATATATATATATATATAAGCTCATTGCCTTGATAAAAAGGATGTAAAGGGTTCTCAAATAAGTGATTTCCATTTCCAATTCTTTTATTTATTTAATGATCAGAATTCTTGATGTTGACCAGCTTCCTCACCTTCACCACTCAGGTGCTGTTTTGTTGCACCCTTGGATAATTAGACTTGTTGTTCTTAAAAACACCTCTGTTCAAGGGCAGGGCTTTTAACTCATATTAACTCATATTACTCACTAAATATTTAGAAAAGAATAAAAATCACCAGCATGCACTGCAAATTTAATCTAAGAAATACAGAGCCAGGACACAGATTATGTGACAATGAAGCACAATAAGTTGAACCTGGGAAGTTTGGAACTGGCAACTGACCACAGCCAGCTGTGCAGTGACATTACTGTGAAATGATGTGCTGTGGAGTTTAAATTGATATGTACAGTCAAACTATGAGCAAATCTTCTTACAATGAGGTTAATAATAAACATAAGTCATCTGTTTTAGCTATCAGCTTATCAATTCTGCAGGAAACTTTTGCTAATTTCAGTGACACAGCTTCTGCAGATGGATGACTGGGTCATACTAATGCGGATTGAAGCGTTTAGCTTGGCTAGCCAGCTCCAGGGTGTGATCCATCAGAAAACAAGGCTAATGTTTTCAGCTAAACCACTCCTGGTGCAATTATATGGTCCACTGGCATTGATCATAGCTTCTCTTCTTCAGTCTATTCTCCTCTATCCCTTTCTCGCCCATTCCCCTTTAATGGCTAAGTCAGTGTTAAATGTTTGATAAATGAGTTTTGAGACTGCTTTCTCATGGATTTATTAAAATTCTATAAAAACCCTCTTTTCAGTGAGTGTGTGCAGAGAGAAAAGTAGACTATTTAGTGTGTGTGTGTGTGTGTGTGTGTGTGTGTGTGGACACATATTTCATTACACAGTCATATTGTGAGTACCTGCCTTACTTATGGGGACAAAACTTTAGGAGTTTGTTTATGGTCATTTTTGACCGTTATTCCTGAAATGCATTTGTGTGTCTGACATTGATATCTAATTCATCCCAAAGATGTTCTGTCGGGTTTTGGTCAAGACTCTGTGCAGGTCAGGCAAGTTCTTCCACACCAAACTCGTTCATCCATGTCTTTACCTTGCTTTGTGCACTGGTGAGCAGTCATGCTGGAACAGGAAAGGGCCATCCCCAAACTGTTCCCACAAAGTTGGGAGCATGGAATTGTCCAAAATCTCTTGGTATTCTGACACATTGAGAGTTCCTTTCACTGGAACTAAGAGACCAAGTCCAGCTCCTGAAAAACAACCCCACACCATAATCCCCCCTCCACCAAACTTCACACTTGGCACAATGCAGTCAGACAAGTACCATTCTCCACCAGCTTCTGACATTATTCTGTCGTCACAGCAGCCCATTCCTGTTGCAAAAATTCAAACAAATTTTCTTTGTTTTGGGGCTTGTGGCTCTCTATTTTGAGTTTGATGATGTTCCACAGGTTTTCAATTGGATTTAGATCTGGTGATTGAGCAGGCAAAGACATGGTTCCTCCTAACCAGTAAGTTGGCTGGAGTGGGCATGAACTCAAAACTGGATTCATCACTGAAGAGAACCTTAGCCCAGTCATCAACAGTCCAATCCTTGTGGTCCCTAGCAAAGAGTAACCGGGCATTCCTCTGCCTTTCGTTGATGAAAGGCTCCTTCAATGCCCTGTGTGACTTCAGACCAGCTTCAAGAAGTCGGTTTCAAACTGTCCTTGCTGAACAGGTCACATTTCTCAACAGTGCCCACTCATTTTTAAGGTCCCTGGAGGTCTGATGACGATTCCTGACACAGGAACGGACGAGTGCATGGTCCTCTCATGGGGTAGAAAGATGTTTCCTGCCTCGACCAGCTAGCAATTTAGTAGTACCATGTTCGGCTTGCTTTTTCTTGGTGTAATGAATGGCTGTCTTGGAGATCTTGGAGCAGTGCTGCTTATGACATGAAATTGCCTCTTATATACCCTGGAAATACAATTAAGCTTAAGCATGCCAAATAGGACATAAAATGTTATGGAATCAGCTGCATTTTTTGTCGTGTTCATTATGTTATATACCTTCAGTGGTACTAGGCATTAAAATGAACATGAAATTGAAGAAAACAAGGGGGGTTTAATAATTTTTGCCATCTCTACTCTCTGTTGAGAGTTGCACACACACAAGGTCAAACATGTACTGACATGGATATTAGAGACAGTGTCACCATGACCACTTTTTTAATATATATATATATATATATATATATATATATATAGAATAGGCTGGGTTAAATTAAGATGTAGTTTTTGTAAGATTCAAATCTAAACCATTTTGTAAATGTACAGTTTTTAGTACAACGAGATGAAAACATGACTGAAAGCCAGCATTTCAATGCCTAAAGAGTTGAGTGATGACTGGAGTCATCTGTATAGTTGTCCGTTTTTGAATACTTTTGATTTTACCTTTATATTTCAGCTTAAAAATGGTTTACCTTGCCTTGTTTGGTATCATTTTTTCAGCACAACCTGTCAAGTGTGACTATAATGTAAATTTAAATTTCTAAATTTTTCATTTTGACATACTGGACCTAAAATCACACAAAAATGTAAAATCCGAGTGGGAAAAAGCCCCCCCCCAGCAAGAAGAAAACAATTCACGCCCCCCCCCCCCCCCCCCCCCCACACACACACACTCTCCGCCGCGACTATACATAATAGTAATAATAATATGTAATAATATTTAATATGTAATAATATGATGCTAACAATGCTCGTTGGTTTACTGAAGTAGCATTCACAAAGCGGGATGATTGTTGGCAATATTCGGCACGTTTTCGCTGAAAAAACTCCAGCGGCTTATCAGCATGATTGGGATGTAATGTCTTCAAGTGGCGCCTTAATTTATTTTGCTTCATGCTGTCCGCTGCCAGCACTTTTAGACACAGTAAACACACCGGTCTGTCGTCTCCTTAAGGGTTCGTTTACTGCACTTCATATTGCTTGCTCGGTGCAAAAAAAACCGCTACACCATAGAGCTAATACTCCCTGCGCACACTCTGACAATGAGAGCGCCACTGCCAACTACTGTAGTGGATGTGCAATTACACTTTATTCTAGTACGGCAAAAAAAAGCATGTTCCCCAGGGTCACACGCGCCCCCCCTGGCATCGCACCGGCGCGCCCCACTATTTGAGAAGGACTGCCTTACACTGAGCCGGTGTTTACTGCGTCTTCTTGCATAAAACTCGCACCGAACGCGCACCAAATGTAGCGACAATGTTCAGGAAAAAACATCGCGAATATTGTTTATCATAACTCGGCTTTTACTTACATATTAAGAAAAATTAAAAACTTGTATGTAGTTTGAAGTGCCCACTTTTGACTCAAATTAAAACAGAGACTCAGCAAGGCTGCGTCTTGCAGCTACGTCATCTTAAATTGGTCACGTGACAAGAACGCGGCGGTGCGTCCAGGGCCGCCCGAGAGTTTTAAGATGTTTTTAAAAGTAAACACACACACACACATACACAGAAGGGAATGACATCACGGTGCCGTGATGTCATGAGTATTTCGACTTCTACTGGCTTTGAAGTCTTTGATCTCAAAATCTATAAAAGCTCAATAACTTACATACACAACCTCATTTGTTTAATTTCTCTGAAAATCGTTCAGCGGTTCAGTGATTTAACACTCTTTGACTTCAAGTCAATTTCAACAATGGAGAAAAAGAACGAATTGAAATACCTGAAGTGGAAGATATCCACGCTGACTCATAAATATGACGAAGGACTTGAGTCCTGGGCAAAGGACTCTTCTGAGAAAATCTCCACAATAAATAGTCTGAAAAAGGAAATACAACATCTAAAAGCAGAGGCAAAAGCCGCCAAGGACAGTGAGAGTGAACTAAAACAGAAATTAGTTACCTGCCAGGCTAACAATAAAAAAGTTGTCGATCACTTGGAAAAATCTCTCAAGCTCAAGAGCGATAAATGTGATGATTTCCTTCAGATGCTAGTTAAATCAGAGGAACGCTCCAAGAAAATGTTAACAGAGGTGAAACTGGAGCATGAAAAAATGAAGTTAAACTACGAGTTAAGTATGCAAGCAGACTTTGACAACAAACTGGCACAGAGTGACACTATGTTAAAAAAGAAGGCAGAAGAGGTAAGAACCCATCAAACTGAAATAGAACAAATTAAGAAAGAGTGCCAAGAGTTGGAAGAAAAGCTCAAAAAGGTTTTGGAAACTTTACAAAACGAGCGTATTGAAAATGCAGAAGAAAGAAAAAGATACATTAATATTGAAGAAGAGAAAAAAAAGATAAGGAAGGAAGTTATGCTTGAATATCGTACTAAAATTCACATCTTGAAAGAAAACATTGAGGAGGCAACCCAAGAAAGCGTTAGGCTGGAAAAGGAGATAAAAATAAGAGATTGGAAAATGCATGAATTAAAGAGAACTTTGGAAGAAAAAATCAAAACAGTCAAAGACAAAATCATGGAGGCAGCAGTTTTTAAGAAGGAGAAAGATGAAGTAACAGAGCATTTACAAAGTGAAAAACATAAAAATGCTCTTTTAAAAGTGCACATACGAGAAGTGCTAGAACAAAACAAGCATCTAGAGGACAAGGCGAGGCAGGAAAGGTCCAAGAACACAGAGTTAATTGAACACATGCATAAAATCGTAACCACAAATGATGACCTGATTGAAAAAAACAGCTCTTTAAAATCTACACTTAAGGTCTCTGAGACAAACACAAAAAGCTTGACGGAAAAGGTCCGCAAATTAGAAATCACTCTGCTAAGATTTAAGGAAGATCTAGTAGAGTGCATGTCTGAGATCACTGAGCCCAAGGAATTAAAAAGCAAAATCATAGCTCTCAAAAGACGCTATGTAGATGAAGATGAAAGTGTGCAGATGGATGCAATCGTTAAGATGCCGTATCAACTAAAGATTGAGTGTCTCACCACAAAGCTTGAGCACTGTGACAAGGTCATGCAGAATCAGTCCCATATGATAAAGATTTTGGAGGAGCAGATTCAGCACAAGGATGAAGAGTTAATCAAGACAAGAAAAACCTACGTCAAATTCATTAATGAGGAGATTAGAAAGATGCACTGTATGAAACAGGAGCTAAAGGAAACCTCTCAACAGCTTCATAAGGCATCAAAGTCAATACAGAAGAAAGTCAGATCTTGGCTAAATAAGAGAGTCCTTCAAAAATCCGGTGTTCCCTCAAATGTTGTAGAGGAAGACATAACCCTTTACCCAGATGACTGGCAGCCACCAAGCCTCCCAGATAATAGTAATATCATATCACCTGAGGATCCCCCAACAGATGATAATATCATGTCTGAGTCACGTCCTTGTACGGATGACAGCAGTATCACACATGTGGAGCCTTTCATGAATGATGGTCTCCCAATAGTCAGCATCTAAAACTCCCCTTAATTAAGAAACCACCTCCAAAATCATCCTCCTCTTTTTTTCCTGGACAGCAGCACTATGTCTCAGCGTCATGGTGCTGCGTTTCTTAGCAGCATGGTGGCTCTGTGTTTAGTGCTGTTTCCTCACAAAAGGTTTCAGTTCAGCCCAGTTCCCCCTGTGTGTGTGTCTTCATAAACGTGTGACTATGGGTTTACTCCGAGTGCTTCGGTTTCCTCCCATACCACAACGATGATATTAAAAAAAAAAAAAAAAACAATACACGTGTATATATATATATATATATATATATATATATATATATATATATATATATAAACACTAGCATTTTAGTATAGGATATTCCTCTGGAAGTGTAAAGAATGCAGAACACACACACAGCTATGACTGTAAGTTTCCATTATTGTGACAGATGTCTTCCCAAAACATGTAAACAGATTCTGACTGGCTGTTCAATGGGTATCATATCACACTGGTGTACATTGCAATGGGTATGATATTCCACAATGCTAATAATTCACAAATCAGCCTCCTATCAGCATCCTATCCTATGAAGCTAAGGAAACTACGAAACGTGTCATTATGGACCAGCTACAGTAGACTCCTCTCATTCCATACAGTACAGGTGTGGACCATTTTTATGTGTAAGTATAGTGTAACAGATATAATAGAAAAACTGAATAGATATTTAGACTGAATTTAGACCGGTCTCGTCACTAAGCAGTTTGTTCAAGGATTCAAGGAGCTTTATTGTCATTTCACACATGTAGACACATGAGGTGGAACGAAATTATTTTCCCTGGTCCCAGCATAAGCCCAATAACCAATACTAACTGCTATAAATATAAAACAGCACTATATAAATAAAAGTGTAAGAAATATACCAGAATAAAAAAATATAAACAATGTCAGGGATGACAGCAATATTTACAGCGGTATTGTGCAAATGGCAGGGTAGTGCAAATGAAAAAAGTAGTGCAAAGTTCTTGTGCAAGATGGCTACACTGTGGGTGGTTGTCAAGGAAGCGGGGGGAGGGGGGGATTTAATATGTGTGTGTGTGTGTGTGTGTGTGTGTGTGTGCTGGGTTGGGGATGGGGCTGCAGAGGTCCTCCAGCGTTCAACAGTCTCACAGCTTCTGGAGAAGCTGTTCCTCAGTCTGGTGGTCCTGCTCTTGATGCTCCGCAGCCTCCTGCCTGAGGGAAGAGGGGCAAACAGTTTGTGTAAGGGGTGGATGGGGTCCTTCATGATGCAGGAGGCCCTTTTCCTGCACCTGGAGGTGCAAATGTATTACAGTTTAATTAAAGAGTTTGGTCTAGACCTGCTCTAATTGGAAAGTGTCATGAAATAACTTTTGTTGTGAATTGGCGCTATATAAATAAACTGAATTGAATTGAATTGAAATGTCTGTGGTTGTGGATAGGCTGTGTCCCACAGTCTTCTGTGCAGCCTTCACCACCCTCTGCAGAGCCTTCTTCTCTGCCGCAGAGCAGCTGCCGTGCCACACAGTGATGCAGGAGCACAGGACGCTCTCCACCACACATCTGTAAAAAGATGTCAGGACTGAGCTCCCCATTCCGGCACGCCTCAACCTCCCGAGGTTGTAGAGACGCTGGTGTGCCTTCTTGATGAGGCAGGAATAGATAGATAGATTTATTGATTCCAGGCTGGGAAATTGCAGTGCAGCAGCAGCAATACACACAACAAGCTAAACAAAAGGTTAAAAATAGCAAAATAAAAAGTGGCATATATAAAATATATATAAATATATATAAAATAAATAAATATATTAAAAAGTATATATAGTGTAAGGTGCCAGTAGAATGTAAAGTGCGTAGTGGCTGTATGTTATGACCAGAGTTTTAGCTGTTATTGTACAGTGTGATGGCATGTAGCAGGAAAGATTTCCTGTATCTGTCCCTTCGACAGCGGAGCTGTAGCAGCCTGTGGGAGAAGGTGCTCTGCTGTGTGTCTACTGTGTGGTGGAGAGGGTGCTGTTCATTGTCCATGATGGATAACAGTTTGTTCAGTGTCCTCCTCTCCACCACGGTCTCAAAAGACTCCAGCCTGAGACCGAGTACACAGCCAGCCTTCTTGATTATCTTATCAAGTCTTTTAGTGTCGCTGGCTCTGATGCTGCTGCCCCAACACACCACAGCAAAGAAAATGGCGCTGGCAACAACAGACTGGTAGAAGATCTCCAACATCTTGCTGCACACGTTGAAGGATCTCAGCTTCCTCAGGAAATAGAGTCTGCCTATCCCCTTCTTGTACACAGCCTCAGTGTTAGAAGTCCAGTCCAGTCTGTTGCCGATCACCACTCCCAGGTATCTGTAGTCCTCCACCTCCTCCACCACCTCCCCCCGATCTGTAGTGGCTGTGAAGGTGTCCTCTTCCTCCTGAAATCGATCACCATCTCTTTGGTCTTGTTGAAATTCAGTCCCAGGTGATTCTGCTCGGACCACCAGTGTCCTGTTGTCCACCAGTGTCCTGTACTCTCCCTCCTCTCCCTCTCTAATACTCCCGACAACAGCGGAGTCATCAGAAAACTTCTGCAGGTGACATGACTCAGAGTTGTACTGGAAGTCAGTGGTGTATAAGGTGAAGAGAAAGGGAGAACGCACAGTTCCCTGTGGAGCTCCTACATCACTGACCACCACATCAGACAGGACGTTGCCCAGCCCGACAAACTGTGGCCTGCCTGTCCAGGAAATCCTTACAATCCGCCCCCCCCCCTACCATCCAAATGCAAATGGGCTCGTTGCAGCAGGTAGATGACAGCATCGTCAACTCCTAAATGGGGCTGGTAGGCAAATTGCAAGGGGTCAAGAAACGTCCTCACCTGTGGCCTCAGCTGGGCTAAGACCAGTCTCTTCAGGACCTTCATCACGTGAGATGTGAGGGCGACTGGTCTGTAGTCTGCCGGGTCAGATGGCCTTGACCTCTTGGGAACTGGAACCAGGCAGGACATCTTCCACAGTGTCTGGACTTTCTCTCGACTCAGGTTGTACAGATGTCCCAGTACAGGAGACAGCTGGCTGGCACAGGTCTTCAGCATCCTAGGGGTGATGCCATCAGGACCTGCAGCCTTCTGCTGATGTAGTTTTTCTAGCTGCCTCCTAACCTGGCCTGTAGTCACTGTTGGGCTGATGATGTCTTTGCTGGAGTTTGGCTTCCAGTTTTCTCCTGTAGTTGTCCTTACATGTCCTCAGCATGTCTCTGAGTTCATGCTGCACCCTCCTCTGCTCCTCTCTTGTCTCTGAATCTGTATCTGAAAGCCTTCTTCTTCTTGTTCAGAAGTGCCTTCAGGTCACTGGTGATCCAAGGCTTGTTGTTGGAGTAGCAGTGCAAGGTCCGGGCTGGCATGGTGGTGTCCTCACAGAATTTGATGTACTGAGTAATGCAGTCAGTCATCATATTGATACTCTCCCCATGCGGCTCACAGAGTACATCCCAGTCTGTTGACTCGAAGCAGTCCTGCAGTGCCTCAGCAGCCTCATGTGTCCACCTCCTCACCGTCCTGGTGTGCACGGGCTGGGGACATACTTGGGAGTCATCATGACCAAGTTGTGGTCTGACCTGCCGGGGGGGGGGGCGTCATATGCATCCATGGCATTAGCATACAGGAGATCCAGTGTCTTATTGTCTCTGGTGGGGCAGTCAACATACTGGTGAAAATTATTTAAAGTTTTGTCCAATGAAGCATGATTAAAATCTCCTGTAATAACCATGAATGCATCCGGGTGTTCAGTCTGTAGTTTGGCCGTGGTGGAGCTGATGACTTCACAGGCCACTGCTGCATCCGCTGATGGGGGGATGTAAACAGCGATAACAATGGTGGATGTGAACTCTATTGGTAAATAATACGGCCGCATTCGAACCCCTAGCAGTTCAATGTCCGGTGTACAGATCCGTTCCTTCACGCTAACATGTCCGGGATTGCACCACCTCTCACTCACATAAAGTGCAAGCCCGCCACCCTTCTTCTTCTGACTCTTGGAACAGTCTCTGTGACCTCGTATCAAACTGTAACTTGGGAGCTCAACGCTGTTGTCCGGGATGTGTGAGTGCAGCCATGTTTGGCTGAAGCAAAATATGCTACGCTCACGGTATTCCCTCTGGGTCTTCACTAGCGCTGCCTGTTCATCTGTCTTATTCCCCAAAGACCTCACGTTTCCCATTATGATCACTGGGACCACTGGTTTATGTCTTCTCCTCCTCTCCCTACGTTTGACTCCGGACCTGCAACCCTGGCGTCTCCTCCGTAACTCCTGCGGGACCACAGGTCTGTCTCACGGGCCTACACAGCGCAATCAGCTGTTCGTGGGTGTAAACAATGCCCCCACTGCTATTGGCAACGTTCTCTGTTACAAAGAGTAGTAAAAGTAACAGAAAAACGCGGAGAAGAGTAATAAAACTTAATCCAGCCATCGCCACACCCTGCCACACCCTGAGAAAACAACTGAGCAGGAATAAACCAACAATATATTAAAAAACATGACGAGAGCTGCGGCTGCAGGCTGCCATCTGGGACAGCGCCATCTTGGAAAATTGATTGTTCCAGGTGAGGTCGTCCATTATGTGGTTGCCCAGGTACCTGCGTCCAACTACAGCTGTATCATCAGCAAACTTCACAATCAGACAGCTTGGATGTTGCGCTGAGCAGTCATGTGTGAGCAGGGTGAACAGGAGGGGGCTCAGCACACAGCCCTGGGGGGAGCCAGTGCTGAGGGTGATGGGGAGGAGGAGATGTGGATCTTTACGGACTGCGGCCTGTCTGTCAGGAAGTCCAGGGCCCAGTTGTAGAGAGTGGAGCTCAGTCTGAGAGTACTGAGTTTGTGGATCAGTGTCTGTGGAATGATGGTATTGAAGGCAGATGTAAAGTCCACGAAGAGCAGACGGACATAGGAGTCCTTATTCTCTAGGTGGGTGAGAGCTGTGTGGACCACAGAAGATATGGCATCCTCTATGGATCGGTTCTTCCTGTATGTGTCCTGGTGTGGGTCCACAGTGACATCAATGCAGTTTGATACTCATCTACAGTTTAAAACATTACCAGGGACTGCAAGTACTTCATACTTTGTAGGAATGTTTAAAACAATGTGGATGAGTTGGGGGAAACTCTGGGCCTTTCCATGTGGAGTTTGCATTTTATGCTTTAACATGTCCAAGAGGACACTTAAAAAAGCTCCTATTTGATTCATGATCCACTGTTGGTGAACGCGTAATGACAGGAAAGTCCTATGTTAGGTTCGCAATGCACACACACACACCCATCTTAACGCATGCACATGCTAAAGGAAGGCCAATTAGCACAAATGATAGGCTTTTTTGAAGCAATGTTTCAGTGACGACATTTAATTGGATGGTAAATCAACTCCTTATCTGCCTCTCCACAGCTTGGTGTGGGGAGACTAAGATTGAGAATGAGGGGAGAGAAACAGAGGGAGGGTAAGCAAGTGAGATGTAAGAGAGAGAGGAAGAGGGGAGGGAATGAATGAACAAAGAAATGAGAGCGGGAGAAAAAAACTGATAAATGTGTATAAATGTGTACAGTACTATAATGTAACCTTAGTCACTTATGCTACTGTGGAAACTCTGGGACTTTATAATGGTCTTGGCAGACAGGAAGCAGTTAGTTTAGAAAGGGTTAGAGCAACGACAATATACACAACAGTGTCACAACAGTATATTTACTGTCTAAGTATTAGTGACTTAGTCAGGGGTAGGGGGGTGATGAGTAAGAGAGATGAGGAAAAGATTTGTCCATCTTCAGCATTAGAGTAATGGATACTGTACGGTGACTATGAACACCACTTTAGTGATTTATCTGCAGCAAATTAAAGACAACTTTTCACGTGAGACGTATCAAATCAATGTGTATAGAGACAACGCGATTTGACAGGTGCAGCCTGTTCAACAATCCTTAGATTGTGTTTCCATCACTTTTGGGGACATTACACAGACTTCCATTCATTTTCTGGAGGTTTAACCACAACAACAAACATTACTTGCCTGATCTTAACCTACTGTAACCAAACCCTAACCTCAGCCTAACCTTAAAGCAAGTCTTCACCCTAATATTTAATGATTTACATTGTGGGAACTTGCATTTCGTCCCCATAAGTAAGCGGGCTCCTCACAATGTGACTGTGGAAACAGATTTTTGTCCCCACAACTACAGGAATAAACTTACATACACACACACACAAATAGTCTCCTCTGAGGGCAGTGTTTCTGATCTGTGCTGGTAATACCAGTGATGGCGGTCACTCCAGCTCTGTAAACAGCTGAAATATGGATGATGAAAGGAGCAGATGAAACTGAATAAAGGAGACAAAAAAATCCTTGAAGATTTTCCAAACCCTGTTGGACCTCAGTCTGAACTATATACAACTCAAAACATCAATCGCACCAACTGGATGATTGACGGGTTTTATTTGACTTTGACATTTTTCATGAGGGCAATGAAACATTTTTTTTTTCCTTTTGTGGCACATGTTGGTCTCTCCAGTGGAGGATGGACATGTTAAAAGATGAAGTTCAGTTACTTTGTGTAATTTAGCCAACAAATAAACTTTGAGAAAAAACTGAGAAAATAGTGTAAAGATAATTCTGAAATGGGGGAGGATGAGTTAATAGCTCTCAGTGGACAGTGCAGGAGAAAGTGTTTACATTCTTCAGGCGCTGGATTTAATTCTGTTTGACTTTGTCTTCACATACCTCTCTGTTTTTTGCTCATTATTCTCTTATCTTCTCCCTTTGTATATCTTTCATCTTTCCTCTCTGCCAATCGCAAGTCAGATGTTACTTGTAGATATGAATAGGCTGGGTTGTTTTTATTAATTCACATTTTGTCATCCCACATGCTTTCACTGAGTCATTCATCTCCCATACACACACACACACACACACACACAGAGGAGCCTGTTTTTGTAGTCTCAAACACATTACTATAATTACCTCTTAATGATTTTTAATTCTAGTACAAAAGAAACAAGACGCTCTGGTGGGTTTGAAACATGAAAAGGCACCTCTATAGAAAAGAAAATCACATTAAATGTGTTTGTTG